>NC_138554.1:110503768-111901268 GCF_964273705.1 Natrix helvetica
ATTCTATTCAATTTCATGCCCAAGTGGCTTTGGCGATGGCAATTTCTTCTAATAGATTATAAAATTTCAGGGCTCAGTATTAAAGTTAACAGTTTTGCATTCCACATAAGGAACTAAGGAATTTTTTTTAGGGAGAAAACATTTTTAAAAATCGCTTTGCTAAAGCACAACTGTGTATTAAACTGCTGTGATGCAAGATAGACAATCATCTGGTTTCTGTAACACAGTTTCAGATTATATTTTTGTGCTAACCATTAATACATATGAATAATATTCCAAACTGAATGTCCTGAATGTGCTAGGAAAATAACTACTTTCTAATGGAAATGAGAACCCTAGATATTTCTTTTGGAGACTTTCTTTAATATTAAAGTGGGGTAATCATATTCACTTAGAATAATGCATACAATTTATTCACACAAAGTTTTGCTGAAAATGCAGAATAGTAGCTGGTAGAATAATCCCTTCAGTGACATTTCCAGTTTTTGTTGTTGAAAAATGGACATTTAAGTTATTAGAACAATACTGATGCAGACTTCTGTGGCTTGTTGGAATCTGTTTTCCCATAGTAGTACTGTAGGATTGAATTTAAACCATTTAAGTTCAGAAGTTCAGTTTGAAATTCCAGGCATGAATCTGAATGCACAAGACAAATCTTCCCTGTGAGTGTTCTACCAGATTACATATGAGCCTGTGTTTCCTTATAAAAAAACAGAATAAATTAGATACACATAATATGTTACCATAACTTACTATGCAGGGTTGTACTATTGATATGTTAGAAAATATATAATTCAGTTTGATGCCTGTTTATCCTCTTGGAACTTAGCAGACTTGTAATAGGGTTGTTTGTGTTAGGCAAATGGAAAAATTATGAACGTTTTTAACCCAAAGTTATGGTCTAACCCAGTAATGGCGAACTTTTTTCTTATGGTGTGCCGAAATTGCTTCCAGTTGGGCCTTTGGGGCTGTTTTTTGCCCTCCCCAACCTCCGAACGCTTTCCTGATACCTAGAAAGGCCGAAAACAGCCTTCCCTGGCCCTCTGGAAGAGTGAAAAATCAGCTGGCATGCCACCAAATATACCACGCATGTGGTATGCGTGCCATAAGTTCGCCATCACAAGTCTAGCCTCTAGTGTGTTCTGTAAATTTAGTCAGCGGGTTTCTGTAGCTCTGTCCATGGTTTCAGTACTGTTTTCTCTGCAGATTCCTAGAACACTTGAGAGGTTGAAAAAGTCTCAGCTTTTTGAACATTGAGCAGAATCCATGCTGCTTTGACCTCCCGGAAGAAAGATGAGATATAAATATAGCACATAAAGTAAAATGAGTAGCTGCAAAATCTTCTCTAATGCACCAGAGACAAATTCTTTGTGTGTTTAATCACACTTGGCCAAATAAAACATTTATATTCCTATTCTTACTCCTACTCCTATTCCTATTCCATTCTTTAATTTGGTGCCCATCACATGTTGACTGGAAATTTTGTTGGTTGGCAAGATGATCATACATTTAAAAAATGTGGCTATGTTGTTTGCAATGCCACTTCCAGCAGTTTCCATCATTTAGCAAGAATTGTGGGTGTTATTAAGTGAGGATATCACATGATAGCAACTTCTGTCTTCTTGCTTGCTTTCCCATTGTCTTGGCTTATGAAAAACTGACCACAGGGATGTTGCAATGGCTGCAAGTATGAGGTTTGCTCATAGCTAACAGTCTTTCAGTATTGTCATAAATTTGAAAGGTTGCTGAACAAGTGGTCATTAAATGAGGATTATCTGTCAAGGTTGACTCAGCCTTTCATCCTTCCGAGGTGGGTAAAATGAGGACCCAAAATTGTTGGGGGCAATTCGCTGACTATGTAAACCACTTAAAGAGGGCAGTAAAGCAGTGCAAAGTTGTATATGTCTAAGTGCTATTGCTATTGCTATCTGTAATTTACTCAAGAAAGTTAAAATAGATGAAGCAATGCAGTTTTCAATGTGTATTATCTTGAGAAATTAGTAGTAATTCCTGCCATAAAGTAGTGAATTCAAAGTATTCTGGAAATCAATGGGCATATATGTTTTTCTGTGCACCGTTTTCAAATATATATATATATATATATATATATATATATATATATATATATATATATATATATATATATATATATATATATATATATATATATATATATATATATATATATATATATATATATATATATATATATATATATATATATATATATATATCAAACACAATTCGTATAAATCAAATTGCATGAAAACATGCAGTAAAGAGTTAAGCTGCACTTTGTTTTAACTGTACATTGATCCTCCACATCCTTCTAAAATGCCCTGTGCCCCCCACAACTTTTATAAACATGGCAAACTAAAAATGACAGCAGCAAGATTTTTTCGTTGCTATGAGGGATTTGACCTTGGTGACTAATCATATAAAAATATGGCAGTTCTTCTAATTCCGCTAAGTAGACATTATAGCTATATTTAGCACTGTGTTTGGGAAAACGCTTTCAAGCATAGAATTAAGGCACGTGGAATGAAGTGAAGATGAAGTAGCACAGAACTGTGAGATGTTCCTTCTTTTTTTAATCTTAAAGTATTGCCAGACAGATCTGCCTGTTCTCTCACCATAGTATCTAAAGCTATTATATTGAACTCGTATTGTCTCATTTCCAACAAATGGAGGAGGAGGAGGAGGAGGAGGAGAAAGATCACTCCACAGAACACCCAAGCCACTCAAGCAATGAAAAGAAGAAAATTGCAATAGAGAGTAATTCCTTTTAAATTTCTGACCTGTTGGCTGTGATAAATGTCTCATTCTACTAATAATCCATTTGAAAAGCTCTCATTTTCTTCACTGTCTCAATAAAATTCTTGACATCGAGCAGCTCAAATAAGTTCCTGATATTTCAGCAAATTAGGCAGCAATGGCATTTTTAAAAAAGTTCTTTACCAACTCCTGGTAATATCAATAAATCAGAGTATATCTCATTCGCATTCATAAAAGTAAGATTTCTTTTAAATTGTTTCAATTTCCTGTCATCTATTGTTAAATGCATCATGCTTTCATCCTGGATGGAATTGATGTCCCACAGTATTAAACTGTGATGGAGTGTTGCATCTACATGGAGAGAATTGTACAGTGGCGTACCCCAAGGCTCTGTCTTAGGCGTACTACTCTTCAATATGTTCATCAATGATTTGCAGATGAAGCTGGTAGGAGTAACCAATACCCCAGAAGATAGGCTTAAGAAATGGAATAATCTTGACAGATTTGAACACTGAAGCCTATCTAAAAAATGAAAATCAATGGTGATAAAAGTAAGGTTCTACATTTAGAACTAAAAACCAATAGAATAGATGGTACCTGGCTCAATACTAATAACTGCAAGACACTAGTGCACAGTCTCTTAAATATGAGATAGAAATGTGCTGCATTTGCCAAAAAAGCCAATGCAGAAGTAGACTTAATAGAAGATCAATGATGTGTTAATTCCACTTTATAATGTCTTGGTAAAACCATATTTGGAATATTGCACCTAGTTTGGGTCTCCATGAAATAAAAAAGATGCTGAGAATCTACTGTAGAAAGAGTGTAGAAAAGAGTAACGAAGAGAACTGGAGGCTAAAACATATGAAAACAATTGCAGGAATTAGCTAATGAAAAGAAAGACTAAAGGATGACATGATAGCAGCATTCTAATATTTGAGGGGCTGCCACACAAAGCAGGTGAATCTATTCTCCAAAGACTGAAAACAGAGAGAAGAAATGGATGGAAACTAATCAAGGAGTGTATCAATTTAGAACTAAGAAGAAATTTCCTGACAGAATAATTAATCAATGGAATGGCTCCAGAAGTTGTGGATGCTCCAATACTGGACACTTTGAAGAAGACATTGAACAATCATTTGTCTGAAATGATATATTGTTTCCTGCTTGAGCAAGGTGGTGGATTAGAAGACCTCTAAGCTGCCTTCCAACTCTGTTATTCTGTTGTCCAGATTCCTAGAAGGGAGGAAATGATTGAAAACCTGTTCCTTTTTAGTGCACTATCTTTAAGTTTTTAACTCCCCTCTTACTAACATTTAATGTAAGTTCATTTCAGCATTTCACCTATTTATTGATCTCAGTTGCCTTTCAGTGATGTAGTATAAAAAGCAATTGTTTCAACACAGTAATATTTTTAATGTATTTTTTCTGATGAAGTCGAAATGGAGATTTTTTCAACTATCTGCAGACATTTTTCTCTACATAATAATACTTTTAGAGGTCTATCGTGAAAATATAATTGGATAAACAGTAGAAATAATTACATCATCCTGTTTCTATTTCAGCTTTGTAAATATTCAGACATTAATCTGTTCTAATTAAAAATCACATTAAAATATTTTAAGGGAATAATTACCCAATAGTCATACTTTTATATCTACCATCAAATAATGTCCTAACTTTTATATTTTAGTTTTTAAAAATGCATCACAAACTTGAGAGTAATATTGCAATCTGAAGGACATGTCCAATTTGCATATTAAATTTGAAATATGCAAATATATTTGCTTTGTTTAATGTGTTGATGAAATCAACATGAAAGATTGATGTGAGGGGGGGGGAAATCTCTATTCTTTTTGTTCTGAATTAACAAAAGTAGCATATGGAACTCAATTTTCTCTATTAATTCAGTGAAGACTAATGTGATTCTTATGCATCTTGCACTTTATAATGACTTACACATAAAAAAAACTTATACAGATAGTCCTTGACTTAACAATTATAATGGACCTTATGGTGATAAGTCATGATAGGCATAAAGAGTCACCCATGTGACCAACTCAATTTTATGACATTTTTTGCAGCAGTTGGTTAGGTGAACCAATTATTTACCAAACAGTGCTGAGAGCAAATGCTGACTTTTGTCAAAAATACAGTAAAAATGATCATGTTATTTCAGGAGACCGCAAATGTCCATAAATGTGGATCAGTTGCCGAGCGCCCAAAATGTGATCACATGGCCACATGGAGAAGGGCTGGAGCAACCCGTTAGAACTGCTTCAGGTAGCCCTGGGGAGGTCTATCATAATTTTGAATGCAGTGACGTGCGGTGAGGTTTATGGCTGGTGACGTCATCAGGAAGGCGGGGAATGGGACCACGTGTGCTGGAGGCTGAGGCTGCCTCAGCCTCCAGCACACGTGATCCCATTCCCCGCCTTCTTGAGCATGCTCCGCCGGCTCGCGCTCCGTAGTCCTCGAAAGCAACTGGGGACCGTCGAGAACCTTCCTGCCTCTGCTGGACTTTGCGCAAGTCCAGCAGAGGCAGGAAGGTTCTCGTCGTTCCCCAGTCACTTTCATGGCTTCGTCATCCGGGAGCGCCGACAACATTTCTGCCTCCGCAGCTCCCGGGCGCAGACGGACGGAGATAGCCAGAGTGGCGCCGAGGCAGTCCGGCGGGCGACCGACCGAGGATCAGGCTGCCTGATCCTCCATCACTCGCTCACTTGCTCTTTCGTCCGCCCGGACCGCTTCGGCGTCGCTCTGGCTACATCCGTGCCCAGGAGCTGCGGAGGCAGAAATGTTGTCGGCGCTCACGGATGACGAAGCCACGAAAGCGACTGGGGAACTACGAGAACCTTCCCCCAGTTGCTTTCGTGGCTTCGTCATCCGGGAGCGCCGACAACATTTTTGCCTCCGCAGCACCCGGGCGCGGCCGGCCGGATGTATATAATATTATATACTATTATTTCATGAAGAGAGGTGAGGCTCTGCCTCCCCTGACCGCACGTCCCTGTTTGAATGATTGCTGAGTGACCAGTTTTCAGTTGAGGACTACCTGTATTGTAGTGCATATTTACCTGGGAGAAGTCCACTGAATTCAAAAATTACATTTGGGTTTTGCAGAAATCTTTATTCAGTGCCACATGTCTACTCCTTACTTCTATGGCAGTGGTTGGCAAGCCGCGGCTCGCGAGCCAAATGCGGCTCTTTGTACATTTTAATGCGGCTCTTCTGTGTGCCGGGCGCCCGCTTCCCTCCCTCCTCTCGGGCTTTGGAGGGAAGCTTCTGCAAAAGCCAGGGCATGACAAGTCTCCCAGGCTTTAATTTGCCGAGCTGTACGCGCGCGCCTGTTTTCCATGGCGTGGAGCAGCGGCGAGATTCTGGGCGGCGAGCGATGATTCCGGGGGCCATCAGTGGGGGGGCAGGGTCCCCCCTCGCGTTCCTCATCTTCCCAGATGGCCCCTGGAAGCGTTCCGAGGGAGGGCTGTAAACTTCCCTCCGAAGTCTTGGGAAGTTCTGAGGAGCCCCCCAAGGCAAAACGCCGCTGCCAGGTAGTTAAAAGTACGTCTCTGATTCGTCTCTGTCAGTCTCTCTCTGATTCCCTCTCTCACTCCCTCTCTCTGTTCCTCTCTCTGTCTGTCTGTCTCACTCACACACACACACACTGTGGTCACCTTGTTGACCACAGTGTGTGTGTGTGTGTGAGTGAGACAGACAGACAGAGAGAGGAACAGAGAGAGGGAGTGAGAGAGGGAATCAGAGAGAGACTGACAGACACACACACACACACACACACACACACAGAGACAGAGAGTGGGAGGGAGGGAGAGAAAGACAGACAGAGAGAGACACACACACAGAGTGAGTGATTAAGTGAATGAGTGAGAGACAGACACACCCACATACACAGAGTGACAGAGAGAGAGGAAGGGAGGGGAGAGAGACAGAGGGAGAGACAGAGACAGACACACACACACAGAGTGACAGAGATGGGGGAAGGAGGAGAGAGAGACAGAGATACAGAGAGAGAGACAGACAGATAGACACCCAGAGAAAATGACAGAGGGAGACAGAGAGGGAGGGAGGGAGAGAGAGACATTTTAAAAATGCGGCTCTCCAAATAAATTTCAATCGTGGTTTTGGCGAGATTTGGCTCAGTTCAAAAAAAAGGTTGCCCACCACTGTTCTATGGAATTGACATAGAGTTGAATATTATGTTGTGCACATTGAAACAGAGAGTGTGGGGTATCCTGGGACAAGGATGTCTGACAGCTGCATACTGGTATGCCTGCTAAATCTGAGTCTTCCTTGAAGCCAAGAGTGGTATTCTGTTCTTCTCTCACTCTCTTTCTGCCTTGCTGGTTTTGAGTCTCAGTTTTCAACATTCTGAAATGAAATTTGGAAGGACACTCTTTTTGCCAACCTGCATTCTGTAATTATTTCTATCAAAAAACAAGCATTAGTGAGTGTGTTACCAGTTTGATTCTTTTTTTGATTGACAGGAAAAAGTATTAATCCAATGTGGGCGTACTACAACTGATGGCTAACAGCAGCCATGTTTCCAGCTGTTACAAGCTGTTCAGATATCTCAAGAATGTAGCCACACTGTTTTCAGTGAAATGGGAAACTATTATATCATTTGAATAAACTTTCTCCTTTTGGAAAGGAAGTGGATGATAATGTCAGATAGTGTGAAAATTCCCATTTGAAGCATCTGGAGAAGTCCTAACTAAATTCCCAATTGGATAAGCCAGATGATTTAATGTGTATCTCCTGTCCTACTTTACAAAGAGATTTATTCCTCATGATTAACCATAAATTCTACTTTTGGCTTCATAATTTTCTGGTCATAACTACTTTATTCTAAAGCTTTTACAGAAATTAGTTAAGCATCTAAGAGCTGATATTTATATCATGCTTCAAGTAACCCTGGGGTGGTCTATCATAATTTTGAATGATTGCTGAGTGACCAGTTTTCAGTTGAGGACTACCTGTACTGTAGTGCATATTTACCTGGGAGAAGTCCGCTGAACAGGGAATTTGCTCCACATTGAAGGAAAAAAGTTTTAGATTTTTTGTTATCTTGCCTTTATTAATTTTTTTAAATAAATAATTAATATCAAACATACCCCTAATTCTCCTACCTGTTCCTGTTGTCCCCACAACGATAATCCTGTGAGGTGGGTTGGTCTGAGAGAGAATGAATGACCCAAAGTCACCAAACAAGTTTTCATGCCTAAGGTGGGAGTAAAATTCACAATCTCCTGGTTTCCAACATGGTGCCTTAATGACTAGACCAGGGGTCTCCAACCTTGGCAATTTCAATTCCCAGAATTCCTCAGCCAGCGAGGAATTCTGGGAGTTGAAGTCCACAAGTTTTAAAGTTGCCAAGGTTGGAGACTCCTAGACTAGACCATGCTACAGATCTCTTTATTATTGAAATTTGTATTGCAATAGTAAAAATTAAACTCGTAAGCACAATGAGAAATAGAATAACAGTAACAAGTACAAAGCATCTCGGTGGGTTGGGGTTTGGGGGGGTGTAAAAGGAAAATAATTAATAGTTGGAGTGAATTACTTTTTAAAATTAAATGTACACAAAATATTTCCTTTAAGTTGAACTTGACTGCCCTGATCTTACAGTTTCTTGCACCAGTATCAAAGTGGTGTGAAATTGTTATTTTGCCAATTGTTTTTACCTTCCAATCCAATTTACTGCCCTGATATTACCTATTGGTTTATCATCCATTTCAATCCATTGAAATTAGCCAAGGCTGGATAGCTTCGGGTCATTTAAATGAAGCTGGAACAAATGTTAACTTGATTCTTTCTCCAGTTTCTTTCTACAATAGGGTGGAGAACTTGTGATTCTCTAATTTTTTTTTTCATTCTAGTGACCACAAATAGGACATGCATGACTGGGGATTTAATTTCACAGTATCTATAGGTTGAGAGAGAAGAAAAAAACGATACCGTGATGATTCATAAATTAGATAAGAAAATTAATATGGCTTCTGAGGACAGAAATATATCACCCTCTCCGTTTGACCATAAATATGTACAAAAATAAATAAATGACAGAACCATGGAAGGAATAATTTAGGCTACAAATCCAATCAACTTCTTTGAGTAATGTGTGGTGAACTTAACTGTTTTGGATATATTCAAGCAGAAGTTGTACAATCAGCTGCTGGAGGCAGACCTGCCAGGAAGACAAAAGAGCAAGATTTTGATGAGGCCATATTTGTGCAATTAAGTTCATCATTTTGGACTTTTCCTTATCCATCCCCCTTTAATTAGAATATGAATATAATATTCCTTAATATGAATGGTAGAAATTTTAAAAAAGAAATGAGAACTTGGAACTCTCCAGGTTTTGCTTCAACTAAAATAGCCAACCCAAGGAAGGTGGAGAGGCATTGTCCAGTAATGTCACACAAGCCACAGAACAAATATCATAGGGGAAACCTATAATTCTTATTTGATGGACTTTCTACCCTTGTCTTGTGTTTTGCTTTTGTTACATAACCTTCAAAAATCAATGATTCAGTAAATTGAGTGAATGTTATTTTGTTCACCACTCTTATCTCCTTGCTGTTATCTTTTTTCTTCACAAGTAGCTGTGAAGTTTGTTGCTTTTAGTCAAACATATTGATTGTTCCTTTACTTTCTTCATAGAAAATAAGAGATCTTCATTCTCACCATTGTGGCTGTCATCTTGATTTTGTTGACCCTACCTTGTGGACAATTCTGGCCTATATTTAATGCTTTTATATCTGTCATAAGCTTAAAAAGTGGAGGAGTGATTTAGTACTTTGTATAGATGTAGAAGAACCAGAAATTTTATCTGCCTTCTTGATTCCAACCTTTAACAGTTTATTGTCCAATATTCATTTGCAACTAAGGATTAATGATGTTCTTAAAAAGGAATAGCTTGGGCCCTGATTCATACAACATGAGTAGCTTGTGTATTATATGACCATGGGAAGTCATGCCAACGTATCATCTGATTATTGCAAATAAGGGATTAAATAAGATATTTATGGAAATTAGTATTGTCATTTTGCTTTTTCTGAGCATCTGAAGAATATGTTATCCATGATGGATGGAATTGGAATCAGTGGGCACACTATGGACTTTATCATGCCAAATAGACTCATGCCAAATAGCCTTCGACTAGCACAGTGAGCCTTTGCCAGTTAGACAATGTGGAAGGTCAGTTTTGAAATCCAGAATCATATGGCCAATTCACTGGCGGTTTTGGTACTCCAAAATGCTTAGGATTTGCACAAAGGCATGCCAATTGGTTGAGTCAATTCATACTGCCATTCAGTTCCTTACATATAGGGTGATCCTTTGAAACAGTTATTTTCAGAATATATTTCAAGCAACTTCTTTCTATTCTCATGGAGTGTCAGCTATAATTACCTATTAAGCCATAGTTCATGATCCACAGTGCATGATGGATGATCTGTGGTCATAAGTCATATGCAACTTCAATCTTCTGAGCAGAGAAATATATCAGAAATATATCATCTTGGTTTAACTTCATCAGTCTTTTGCAAACAGTCACTTGAGTCCTCTGAATGGAGCAATCTGCCTTCCTTTCCTGCTATCAGGAGAAAAAGAGATACAAAAAATAGGGCATCAGAAAGAAAGAAGGAAGATACAAATAAGAAAATGAATATGAGAATAAGAGAAAATCCAGAACTCAACAATTTTTCTGGATCAACTGCTTAATTTAGCCTCACTCCCTACTTTGTGTGTAGAAAGATGCACAGTTTTTAAAGCTTGCTAATCTTAGGACTAAAAATGAAGATAAAATACTGGGAAGGTTTACACAAATCTGAATTTATAATTTGAACGTGAGTTAGCATGATGGGGGAGGTTGATATTAGCAGATCAGACATTTCTGTCTCCAATTCCTAAATCTGTTAGATAGAGAGGAATATATAAAGAGTTAAACCTGTAAGAACTGGTCAAGAAGGTCCTGCTTGACCTTTTGCATTCAAATATGCATCAGCATGGTGAAAACACACCTTCTGAATAATTAGATGAACATTAACAGGCTCATGCTAAATATATTATCGGGTGGTACTCTTGAAAGTCAGTGGGCAGATACAAAAATGTCAGTGATGTGCCAAATTACGGTAATCCATGAATGAACTCTTGCTTATTGTTTTCTCAAGTATAAGTATATAAAAGTAGTGCTCAAGAGCAGAAAATAACTCCTGTTCTTAATTGAGAGGTCAAGAGGGCCCTCTTTGCTTGTGTGCATAAATAAATGTCTCACCTTTTACTCAGACTCTGTTTGAGTGAAGGCACACTGGGCCTAATGAATGTCTGCCTTTTACAGCTAATGGTGGGAGGGAAGAAATGAGGGAGGGAGGCAGTGATGGGTTTCAAATTTTTTTAGAACCTATTCTGTAGTGTGGCCTGTTTTGTGGGAGTAGCTCGGTGGTCATGTGACCAGGTGGGAGTGGCTTGGCGGCCGTGGCCACTTTGGAAAATGTGGTGAAACTCACTTAACAATGCTCTTGCTTAGCAACCAAAATTTGGGCTCAATTGTGATCATAAGTTCTCTTTCTTTTTCTTTCTTTCTTTTCTTCCTTCCTTCTTTCTTTCTTGTGTCTCTCCCTCTATCTTTCTGTCCTTCCTTTCTTTTTTTCCTTCCTTTCTTTCTTGTGTCTCTCTCCCCCCACTTTCTTTCTTTCTTTCTCTTCCTTCTTTCTTGTGTCTCTCTCTCCCACTTTCTTTCTTTTCCTTCCTTCCTTCTTTCTTGTCTCTTTCTCTCTCCAACTTTCTCTTTCCTTCCTTTTTTTCCTTCCTTCCTTTTTTCTTTCTTGTGTCTCTCTCCCCCACTTTCTTTCTTTCTCTTCCTTCCTTCCTTCTTTCTTGTCTCTCTCCAACTTTCTTTCCTTTCTTTCTTTTTCTTCCTTCTCTCTGTCCAACTTTCCTTCTTAGCTTCCTTTCTTTTTCTTCCTTCCTTCCTTCCTTCCTTCTTTTCTTGTGTCTCTCCCTCCATCTTTTTTTCCTTCCTTTCTCTTCCTCGTTCTTTCTTTCTTCCTTCCTTCTTTCCTTCCAGGGGGAAAGGGGGGAGTCTGTGGCACCACATCTCTCAATCTTCTTCCCCGCCTCAGTTCTGTGCATCCAGCACAACTAACCGCCCTGCCTCTCCCGGGGTTTGCCTTTCTCTGACGGGTGGGTGGTGTCTGTGCCGGGGTTGTCTGCCCTGGAGCTGCAGGCAAAGGAGCCGCTAGTGCCAAAATCAGTGGGACTTGGCTCCCCTAACCCCCCGACTCTGGGTGCCGAACCTTCGGTACAGCCCCCATGGGCTTCAGGCACCAAAGGTGCCAGGTGAGCTCAGGCCCCCGCTGCCCTGCCTCGCTCCTACAACAGAGGGTGAGAGAGAAGCAGCAGCCAGAATGAGGTCCAGTGCGGTCCCTGGCCCTTCCCCCGAGGATCCCGGGACAGGGAGGGACCCTCCTTTGACCCCGCGGTTTCTGGAGGACACAGAGCCCTGGGGGAACCTGGTGGGTGGGCGAGTCCTCTACTCCTGTTCCTTCCTCGGCTATGGAAGAAGCCCATGCTCCCTTCTCTTTGACAGCTGCCTCATTTCCAATTGGGGGGGGATCCGTGCAGAGGGAGGAAAAACATGGATTTCTTCCCCCCACCTTCATTGGAAACCAGGTGACTGTCAAAGAGAAGGAGCGTGCGCCATGTGGGCTTTTCCAACAGCCAAAGAAGGAACAGGAGGGGAGTTCGGCTGTTGGAAAAGCCCATGTGGCATGCGCGCCCTTCTCTTTGACAGCCACCTCATTTCCAATTGGGGGGGAATCTATGCAGACAGAGGAAAAACATGGATTTCTTCCCACCACCCCCAATGGAAACTAGGCGGCTGTCAAAGAGAAGGAGCATGTGCCACGTGGGCTTCTCCCAATCCTCCACTCAGGCAAAAAAATGGGTGGGCGGGACAAGCCTGGTGCAGAAAGGCATGGTGAGCGAGTGAGCAAGCAGCGACTGGGTGGGCGGGTGGAGTGAGCAAGGGGCAGGCCAGGGGAGGGAGGTTCCAGTATGAGGCCTCCGGAAAAATGGGTAGGGGAAGACACGCTAAATTTCACGAACAGGTATGGGCATACCAGCTTAACCCACCCCTGGAGGGAGGGAATATATCATGTCAAAGATCAGCAATATTTTAGGGTGTATTGAAGTTTACTGAAACCAAATTACCTGGATTTAGATGTTTAAAAGGTCTGATATTTATATTATGTTGGGCTTTACCAGTGGTGGGATTCAAATAATTTAACAACCGGTTCTCTGCCCTAATCATTTCTTCCAACAACCAGTTCACCAAACTGCTCAGAAAGTTAACAAACAGTTCTCCCGAAGTGGTGCAAACTGGTTGAATCCCACCACTGGCTTTACCCCCTGTAGAGCAGAATTTGAATGTGAATTCAACCACAATTTAGTTTTATCAGTTGACATTGTATATGAATTAGATTACTTTGATCAAACATCAAACATTGATTCATACACTGGATGGTAAGACTCATACGTGCACTGCGCACGTTCATGTGGGTGACGCCGGGCCCCGTTGCAACCGTACTGGTTGCAATCGGATCCAGAACCCACCACTGGACCAGCAGCAGGAATAGGCAGCTGTGGTGTAATGTAGGGCACCCCAAAAGGCAGAGATAGGAGAAGATAGTTGGGTGACTGTACTTGAAATGGAGGTGAGCATGGCACGACAGGAAACATGAGGTTATTGCCTAATGTCATTTAATAAGGTAATTAGGAGCATCAGAATTGCCATTGCTAAACAGTGTAATCACATGATGTTTTACTTATGACCACTTCATTTAGTGAATTAATTTCAGGTTCTAATTAGTTTAGTTAAGCAAGGTTTATGAGTACTTATATAGTGCTGGTTGCTAGTATCCATTCTGCCTTTTACAGAAAACACCCAAAAGGATACATAGATTTCTTGCAGAAGGCAGTTAACCTTAGTTCTTGATGTCATTTCCCCCCTAACATCTTCCAACATCATAAATCTTACTCAGCTTTCAATAGAGTAATCAGTGAACTTCCAATATAAGAACTAATTTTGTAAAATAATGCACTTACTTAACAGCAATCTTTAGTTAGAACCATTGTTCAGTGCCTTTCCCAAACTGTGATATAGAAATAATTGTGGGGAAGGAGTGATGCACATTTTCTGGTTGATAACATGATTGAAACTTTTTAACAGTCACATTTTAGCTGCAGCCAAGGCCAAAATTGTAAGCGACAATAGGAAAAATTACATAGAGACTTTTACCTTTGATCAGTAAACAATGCCAGGAACATAGTATTGCATCTATGAATTTCTTAACCAAGATGTGTAAGGTTCATCTATTAGTGATGTAGCTGGAGATGGAACAGCACTAAAAATGCAAAATCTGAATTGCATCCAATAAGAGGTATAGATATTCTACAGGCTTTATTTGGTCTATATTCCTGTATCTTGCTTTAATATATATTTATGTAACATAATATTTTTCTGTTGGAGAAACAAAATCAACATGCACAATCTTGCCACCATGTGCATTAATATTTTTCAGATATCTTTTATGCCCTCTAACTGAAGCAGAAAGGGAATCTAGACAAATGCTTTATTAATAGAAGGTGAGACTTACTATACTTACCGGTACATCTGGAGAGAAACTGGGATAGCCTTTAAAATCTAGATTTATCTTCAGCCCAATTCAGTTGTCTATGAGCTGTCGAGATACACCACAATGTACTTTCTTGTCTCTGAAGATGCAGCCTCAGCTGCTGGCAAAATGTCAGAACAAAAGAAAACTAGACCACAATCATTCAGTATGAAAGTTCACCATTGCTTCAAATCTTATTTCAGTGATACTTACTGTCAAATATAGGAAATATGATATCAGAACAATTCAAAGAATAATATCAATAGATGCAAGAGAAATGCTATATAGAGGTGTCCTCTTTACATGTATTTTCTATATGTAACTCTTGGTACACTTTGCATGTAGATAAAATGCTTAATAAATATAGTAGTACATTGGTATTCAACTGCTTTGAAACTCATCGAATTTGATACTCAACATATTTTGAAGCAAAATTTTTGTCACGATACTCATTGTTTGCTTGGTACCCAATGCACAAGCTAGACCTTGTCCATATTGGCTGCTTTGTGACTTGCTACATAATTCCTTATGGGAAAATTTGTTTTGCACTCATTTTTTTGGTACTCATTGTGACACTAGAAACAATGAATGATGAGGTACCACTGTATACCCAAAACACAAATGTGCTTAGATATAAAAAGTTGAAGTTTAGTGGAACTTCAATCAATAGTTGAAGTTTAGTGGAATTTTTAATGGAAGATCCCATCTCCAATTAGGAATGTTCTTGGTTGAACAATATTTTAATCTGTCAGCTTTTATTTTGCTGGACTTTAAAAAAAAAGATATATACAACTCAGTTTCATAAGAAACATTCTCTAATATTTGGAAAATTTCCCCTGGTGTAATAAATTTTAACATAGGGAAATGCCATTGTTTTTTATGCTCCAATTTTAATTTTACATGTATTGTACAAGTATTTTTAATGCTCTTTTTCAAGTTGCATATTTCACAAATTATTTTTTGTAGATTTTTCACTGTAAGAAACATGGGTGACACATCTCCATTACCATGCTATCAATACTGTAGTGTAGTGTTCCTTTCATTGTACTTTGGAAATCTAATTGATAGTGATTTTTATTTTGAATTTCTTTACAAACTTTTTTCAAATGTTTATGGTACCTCGAGATCAAAATATAGGTTTATTATTTAATCCTATGCATGTCTTAGCAGAACTAAATCTCACTGAATTTTTGTTCCTATTGAATGGATTGCAATCTTAAAGTGAAATCCATGAGATTTAAAGCATTTAACTTGGGACATATCATGAATAAATATGTTAAAATTGGTAGGCTGCTGCTTTGCTGCATTCTTCAATAATCACACAAGCTTTTCTGATAACAGTTAGAATGGTTTATATTGTGTTTATTTGCATATACTGTGATGGGGTGCTGCAGTTGCATTTAATTTCTCTCTTTTTTGATATGCCTTGTTTTTTCTTCTTAAACTGGATATAATATATAATGCATAATTAAAATAGCAATACAAATGTTATATTGTAAACAGTAGCATACATAGAAGCAATGAATATATATTATATTTAAATACATGTTGATACTGGATCCCAATGATGTATTCTGACAGCAGTTTCCATTTATAGTCTAAAACTGGGAAGGGATGCTTTGTGCTCGATTCCATGTTGCAATTTTTCAATTTTTATTCAGAAATGCATCATAGCAGCAAAGCACCTGACTATTATGGATCAACCTCCATTAGTGTAGAAAAAAATGTTTTAAAATGATAATCATTGCTTTGAAAATGATGCTAACTGTAGCATAAGACTTAAAATAGCCCAATGGAAAAGTGACAAACCCCCTCTACAGGAATCTAGCCCTGCTCAGCTAAATTGGATCATTCACTCAAAATAATTAAGTCTGATCCTCGAACATCAAAAGTCTACCTGCCTTTGGCAAAAAGGAATTGGGGACTATCACAGATTGAAACGCATAATATCTTGTTTCCCTGAAAATAAGACCTCCTCGGATAATAAACCAAATCAGGCTTTTGAGCGCAGGCGCTAAAATAATCCCTCCCTCGAAAATGAGCCCCACCTGAAAATATTGCAACACAGTAACAGCCATGAGGTGATCACGCTCACCACCTCCTGCACCTCAATAATAATAAGACCTCCCCGAAAATAAGGCCAAGTGCTAAGACACTGTCTTATTTTCAGGAAAACATGGTAGCTTTTGTCACCTTAGAAAGAGTTGAGAAGTGAATCTTTCAAAGAATAAAAAATTTAAAAAATATATAATAAGGAAAATTCAGCTTAGGTAGGCATAATTCATACATAACCAATAAAGGAGAATATTTATAGTTCAGGGTTGAAATGAGGGGTACTTGATGCTCTGTGAGCTTGAAGACATTTCATTACCCAAACTACCCAAACGTTACCCAATCATCAGTGGTAGTTTGGTTGATGAAACATCTGCAAGAAAACAAGCAAGCTCAGGGAGCACAAACTTGATATGTGAACCCAGTTTTAGTGACAATGTTTAAACAACATGCAGAGACAAGGTTTATTGTGATATGTAGACATTATAAACATTCATATGCTCAACTCTTTTTTCCTTGCCAGTCTTGCATGGAAAATTTAGTAGATTTTTTTTAAAGTTCATCATAGATTTTTTAATATTCTCCACATCCAGAAAATGATTAATGGTAGTCATTCTTTATGCTAAGGAACTGTTTGTTTCAAAGATGGTGAATTTAATAAACCACAATGGCTAGAGTCATTTTGTGCTTTGTTATGCTAAACTAAAACAAATCTAAACATATTGTGATGCAGGGCACAATATGGGTCTAGCCATTAACTATAACCAGTTGATAAATTTAAAAACCACGGCCAGAGGTTATCTTCCCTTTTAAAATGGCCATTCAGGTATTGTATTAAATCAAAAGCCTTTAAACCTCCATTGCTCTGCTAAGGAAAAAGTATACAAATGCTAAGTTCGCTGAAGCTTGTTTTATCTTGTGGAACTAATGTGTCCTTTGAATATGATTAATATAGCTGGGTGGTAGTGGGGTGAAATGGTCCTATTTTCACTGTCAAGATAATTATCTGTCAAGATAATTCTTACTTAGGATATAATTCTTATATTCAGATTAAAACATCAGGGATTTTCCATTACCAAATTGTGACACTCCAGCTTTTGAGTTCATCTGAAAATACCAATTAAAAAATGTGAGCATTTAAGATAAATTTAAGTTATTACATTCCATAAGAAAGTATGTTATCCTTCTACTTTCTAGCAAGTAAAATATATAAATATAGTGGAAAGGTCTTGGAGTTCTTGTTCCCACTCCAAAAATCCAAATGAATGGTATTTAAATTTTCAGAAAAAGTTAAAACTATCTGTTAGGAATTATACCTTTGCTGTTATTAGCATACTTACCAGTGGTGGGTTCTGGATCCCGTTGCAACCAGTGAGCGATGTTTCAGCTGCTCAGCGGAGCATTGTGCAGGTGCCATACACTCCGTACATATGCGCAGAAGCCCCCAAAAGGTCAAATATCGGTAAGGAGCATGGGTGGGCCCTCCAGAGCACTGTACCGGAACGGTACCTGTGTTCCTGACAAATACTGGTACACCCGTACTGGGGCGTACCGGTCCTAACCCACCACTGATACTTCCTGTCATTAGTACTTCATAAAGCCATTACTTTTTACTCTTTGAGAACAAAATTATTGCTTTCAAATAAAATCCTCAAAAACAGCCACAAGTGAGAATGTGAGAGAATAACACCTGGAATGGAGGGTCAAGAAAGCAATAATTCCAGCATTTGCAAAAATATGATTATTTTCCAAATCTAGGATGATAACACTTATAAGGTGTCTGCTCTAGGTAGATTTTTATTTAACGCCCTCTGGGTGTTATATAATATCCTCTTGGATGTAGATTTCCACACTATATAGTGATAAAAAGTCTGACAGAATTATTGCAGAATGTTTCATTCTTTACTACCCTCCAAGCAAAATAACTACTTGTTTGGGCCTAGTTAGTAAAGCAGATAATGATGCGGTTTCTTGGATGAATAAGACTAGCATTACATCAATGTTGTTGTGGAGAGGAACAAACTCACAGCAAACTTAAAACTTGATTTAATTTTCTGCTCTGTCTATCTTTCCTTCATATCTTGTATTGGCAACTGTGCTCAAAATATTTATTTTTCCTCATGAAGCTGACATTTGCCTGCTACACGGACCTCCGCTCCTTCCGTAAGAAGCTCAAAACCCACCTGTTTAATCTAGCCGGCTTGGCCTAATTCCAGCTCTCCCACCTCAGTCTGTATTTTTAAATTTTGGTCTTAGGCTAAGTTTTAAATTTTTATAAATTTGTACAGGGGTTTAAAGTTTAATTCGATTTTAACTATATTTATGATTATTTGTAAGGTTTTTAATTTGGTACCTGTACACCGCCCTGAGTCCCTTTGGGGAGAGGGGGTGGTCTAGAAATAAAATAAAATAAAATAAAATAAAATAAATAAATAAATACACTAAAATACAAATCCCAGAATTTTCAGTTCCCTAGATCAATGATAAGAGTATTGTCGGACTCTAGGATATATTATTCCCTCATACATTGGCCAAGCTGAGTGAGAATTATAGGAGATGCAATCCCACATTCTTTGGAGTGTACCAGTGGTGGGTTTCAATTTATTTTACTACTGGTTTGCTTGTTTGCGCGCACGATATTTCTGCGCATGTTCATAAGCTTCTGCACATGCACAGAAGCGTCTGGGCAGATGGGCGATGCCTCCTGCTGTCGCCACTACCGGTTCACCAATCTGGGACGAACCGGCAGAAACCCTCCTCTGGAGTGTACCTGGTTTAAAAAGAGTGTCTTATACACACCTACTTATGGATCACAATGTTCAACTCTATTTAAATACTCCCAATAGGAGAAATGCATTGTGAAGTTTATAGGGAATTTTATACCTTCCCACCATTGGCTATGCTGCCTGGGTTAAAGATTGCATTTGGTATATAATGAGTTTTGCTTCAAAATTTCTCTCCCCAACAGTGCAATGATCTGTTAGATCATCAGTGTTACTATCTGTGGTCTAAATACTGAGTGATGAGCCCCAGAATAATCAAGCTCAGTTCAACAATTTCTTTTTTATGAGTGTTAAGATTCCTATTTTATTTTGGAATTTGAAATGACTGTGCATATTTTCTGGATGTCTTGAACTTCAAATTCAAAACTAAAGTTTCTGTTTCTTCCTTGTATGGAAACTAACATAAGAAATGGGTGTTACTGGATTGAAGAGAACGTACACTTCAGTAACCGTGCTTAGAAAGATGGTTCTGTCAATTGATTGTTGAAGTCAATTGAACAAATCTAAAAAGTGAGATTAACTAGTTTGAGTATATTTTTTTGTAATTTGAACCCATAAAAAATTGCAAATATAGACAGAAAAAATAAGATTTTATTAATTTTCCTTCTTCAAAATTATGTAGGCACAACACTGAAAGCTGATCTTTTTCATTTGTATAATTTTGATGCATAGATCTGCTTCTGTGAACAGAAATGGGAGAGGAGTTCTGCTGTAGTGGGTGAATCAAATTACGTTCTGATTCAACTTTGCAAATTCTCATTAAATCATTGTGGTGTTTCCAATGTGCCCCATGCTGGCTTTCATGAGTATAGCTAATTTCATTCACAGCTGTAATTTTTTAAAACTGAATGTGTACCTTTAGAAAGCTGTATAAAATCATCAGTGTTTGTTTCCCAGTTGTAACCACATAAGTCAGTTTGTTGTCAAATTACTCCTGATTCTCGAAATCTAAAACGTTACTTCATATCCAACTACAATTCTGTGTTAGCCTGTATTTTTAAAAAAACTATTAAAAAGATGCCCAGGATCTTGCTAAAGATAATATTTTAAGAAGGAATATAAATGCAAAATATAACAATAATTAAAATACATATTTCAACCCCACATTCATTAATAATAAATTATTGCATGCCTGTCTTGGATTCAAGATTAATTTGGACTTGCTGTTCTGGATAACCAGATTTCTGGAAATAAATTTTATGTAACCTTAACATGAAAAGGACAGATGCTCTTACCACGGAGTTAGTATCAATCATCATTGCTTCAGATTTTGGAAACAAATTTACTAGAACACAATCTTCCTTCCCCCTTCAAATAACCAATGAGTGCAATCAAAATTTATTTTTCTGTCAATCCCGACAATACACTTCTGATTGTTATTTGTTCTAATTGCTCATGAACCAGGGGTGAAATCCACTTACCTTTGCTACCAGTTCAGTAGCAATGTGAGGACATGCGCGCTTCGCTTGCACAGTTGACCTCTGTGCATGTGCAGGACCTCCCGTGCATGCAGAGTGTCAAACATGGACATGATGATGTCCGGGCAGGTGGGCGGAGTCTGTTACCGAGCACACCTGCAAAGGTAAGCTAACAGTGAGGGGGGAATCCACTGTGCCACACAATTTAGATTAGCTAGAGAGCAGAAAATCTTGCTCCCTAGCTAATATAAATCGTGCATTACAGCTGATTGTTGGAAAACCTGGTTCAGATAGCTCTGGCAATTTGTATTAAAAGACACTCCCATATCAAAAGTTTGAGTTTAGTTTTGAGTTTTATTAAATTTATATACCGCCCCCCTTCCCCGCAGGGACTCGGGGCGGTGTACAGACAGTACAAATAAAACAACAAAGCAAGAACAACAATACATTAGACAACCGACATAAACATACGGTCTGTGACATACCCAAACTCATTTCAAGTTAAAAACAGTCTAGAACCAAATTAAAACCCCAAAATTTACAATATTAAAAAGCCATCCAGGAAGGGTAGTAATAGATTGTACTTAAGATTCCGATTAGGCTAGGCCTGCTAGCCGGAACAGGTGGGTCTTGAGTTTCTTACGGAAGGAGCGGAGATCAACAGTAGTTCTAATGTCAGGGGGGAGTTCGTTCCAGAGGGTTGGGCCCATCACAGAGAAGGCCCTACTTCTGGGCACCGCCCGCCCGCATTGTCTAGCGGAGGGTACCTGGAGGAGACCCTCCCTGTGTGAGCGGATTGGTCGTAGGGATGTATGGGGTAGAATGCGATCTTGCAAATAACTAGGTCCCAAGCCATGAAGCGCTTTGAAGATGACAATCAACACCTTGAAACGCACTCGAAAAGCCACAGGTAGCCAGTGCAGCTCACGCAGAAGTGGTATTACATGGGAGTACCTGGTACTCCCCAAGATTGTCCGCGCGGCTGCATTCTGAACCAACTGGAGCCTTTGGGTGCATCTCAAGGGGAGCCCCATGTAGAGAGCATTACAGTAATCAAGACGGGAAGTCACCAGGGCCTGAGTGACTGTGCGAAGGGCGTCCCGCTCAAGTAGGGGGCGCAATTGGCGCACCAGGTGGAACGCCCTCCCAGCCACGGCCATCACATGATCATCCAGCGACAGCCGGGAGTCTAGGAGGACGCCCAAATTGCGTGCCCTATCCACCGGGGGTAGTTGTTCCCCCCCGATGGCCAGAGATGGAGCAAACTGGCTAAAGCAGGGCGCCGGTAGCCACAGCCACTCCGTCTTGGAAGGGTTGAGCCTGAGTCTGTTGTCCCCCATCCAGATCCGCACGGCTTCCAGACACCGGGACATCACCTCGACGGCTTCGTTGGGGTGGTTTGGGGTAGAGATGTATAACTGAGTGTCATCTGCATACAGATGGCATTCAACCTCGAATCCTCGAATGATCTCGCCCAGCGGTTTCATGTATGTGTTGAACAGGAGAGGTGAGAGGACCGACCCCTGTGGCACCCCACACGTGAGCGGCCTCAGGGTCGACCTCTGCTCCCCCGTCAACACACATTGCGTCCGACCGGAGAGGAAGGAGGAGAACCACCGCAACACGGTGCCCCCGACCCCCATCCCCTCCAGCCGGTGCAATAAGATACCATGGTCGATGGTATCGAAAGCCGCTGAGAGATCTAATAGGACTAGGATGGAGGAGCAACCCCCATCTTTTGCCCTCCAGAGATCATCCACCAACGCGACCAAAGCCGTCTCAGTGCTGTGCCCGGGCCGGAAACCGGACTGGCGCGGGTCTGGATAGACAGTTTCCTCCAGGTGCCGAGGGAACTGTTGCGCCACCACACTCTCAACAACCTTCGCTAAAAAGGGAAGGTTGGAGACAGGACGATAATTGGCTAACTCTACTGGGTCCAGGGAAAGTCTCTTAAGTAGGGGCCTCACCACCGCCTCTTTCAAGGCGGCTGGTAGGAACCCCTCACTCAGCGAGGCATTCACTAGTCCCAGGAGCCAGTCTCATGTAACCTCCCAGGCTGCCAGTACAAGCCAGGAGGGACATGGGTCCAATAAACATGTGGTGGCCCACAGTCGCCCGCGTAACCTGTCCATATCCTCGGCGGCAACAAAGTCAAACTCCTCCCAGCATGGTACCTCAAGACTCTCCACCGGTGTCTCCCCGAGATCACTCAAGGAGACCCACTCGCTCCGGATCCGATCGATTTTATCCTGCAGATATTCCCCAAATTCCTCTGCCCTACCCTGCAAAGGGGCTTCCCGCGGCCTCTGTGAAAGGAGGGAGCGGGTCACCCGAAACAGGGCGGCAGGGCGGTTTTCTGCGGACGCAATAAGAGTGGCATAGTATCGACGTTTAGCCACCCTTAGTGCCACAAGGTAGGTCCGTAAATGGGCTCTTACCTGTGTTCGGTCGGATTCGGCGTGAGAGGATCTCCATCTGCTCTCTAGGCGTCTCTTGTGGCGCTTCATCACCCTCAGCTCCTCGGTGAACCAAGGGGCCAGGGCGCAACCCGGTCCAAGGCCCCGGCCGCCCCACTATTCCATGCGACCACCAGGTCCTCCATCCGGGCGCGGGTGAGGGTTACAGGCAGTGGCCCAAGCTCCGTCTGGAACCTATCAGGTTCCATCAGTCGCCTGGGGCGGAACCATCTAAGATCTTCTGGTTCCGCCTCCCCGCAATGGGGGGTAGCGGAAGGGAAGTCGAGACGGAGAAGCGAGTGATCTGACCATGACAGGGGAGTAATAACCAATTCCCCTATTCCCAGATCACTCTTCCACCGACCAGAGATAAAAACAAGGTCCAGCGTGTGGCCTCCCTCGTGTGTGGGGCCCTGAATTATTTGGGTCAGGTCCAGAGCTGTCATGGAAGCCATGAACTCCCGAGCTACCTCGGATGATTCACCCGTCGATGGCAGGTTGAAGTCCCCCATAACTAATAGTCTGGGGGTCTCAACCGCCATCTCCGCAATCACCTCGAGGAGCTCTGGCAGGGCCGCTGATGCATAGCGAGGAGCCAAGTATGCAATCAGCAGGCCCGACTGACTCCCTGGGCCCCATCTCACACCTAGAGTCTCACACCCGGATATCTGAGGTACGGTGAATTCTCTCGGTGCCAGGCCTTCCCGTATAATTACCGCTACCCCACCACCCTTACCCCGGGCACGAGGCTGATGGAATACACGGTATCCTGGTGGGCACATTTCCACAAGGGGTAAGCCCCCCTCGTGGCCCAACCAGGTTTCCGTGATCCCTGCAAGGTCCGGCTCTCCCTCAGAAACCAGATCATAAATGAGGGGGGCCTTATTAACCACGGACCTTGCGTTACACAACATCAGCCTCATGCCCTGGTTCTGTAAACCCTGACCACCTAGAATGCGAGGGTTGGTACAAACGACCGGGCGTATCCAGCGCCCACGGTCTCCCAACCGACTACAAGATCTTCTTCTGTCCTCGCATCCACCCCTTCCTACGACCGTTGGAAGACTTAGAAATGGAAATAAATTATTAAATGAATTGCCCAAAGTGACAAACTTTTATTTTATTTTCTATTTATTATTATCTTTATATATCATCATATTATAAAATAGTCTTATACAGCAGAATGAATGTTTATAAAACTTGCATCAGTTAATATTAATTAATGCTTATTGTTTTAAAAAATCTTTGAATCAAAATCTGTGTTACAAAATGATCTTCTCGTGCGTTCTTGACTGGCCACATGCCAACTTTCAAATATTTTCTTTGTCTGAAAGCTGTCAGGAGGCATTCCTGTCTTTCAAAAGCCCTTGAAAGAGTTCAACTCTGCTTTGAAATTTAAAAAAAAAACAGTGTAAAAGGAGAATAGAGTTTTTGACATCTTCTTCTATAAAAATTGGAAGAAATTTGTCTATCATGTTTGAAGACTTAGAGACATTTTTAGAAATTAAAATGTTGCAGAACTCAACAACTTTTTTGGAGGAATTGGGTGTGTCTAGACCAGTGTTTCTCAACCTTGGCAACTTGAAGATGTCTGGACTTCAACTCCCAGAATTCCCCAGCCAGCTGGCTAGGGAATTCTGGGAGTTGAAGTCCTGACATCTTCAAGTTGGCAAGGTTGAGAAACTCTGGTCTAGACTAATGAAAAGAAGGACTACAAGAGACATGATAGCAGAGTTAAATAGCAGAGCAGAATATTTCAGGGACTCCTACAAAGATGGGCTGAAACTATTTTCCAAAGCACCAGAAGGCAAGGCTAAAAACAATAGAGGAAAACTAACCAAGGAGAGAAGTAACCTAGAACTAAGAAGACAATTCCTAATGGTGAGAGAATTCAACCAATGGAACAGCCTTCAGAACTTTTGGTGCTCCATTACTTTAGGCTTTCAAAAAGATGCAGGCAACTATTTGTCTAAAATGGTATAGGTCTCTTGGTCAAGCAGCGGGTTGGACTAGAAGTCTCCAAGGTCCCTTCCAACTCTGCTTTTATTCTATTCTTATTTTATCTTGAAAAGTTTGGTGATCTTATGAGAATTTCACTTATTTAAAAACCATATCTTGGATATGTCCATATTGAACTGCCAATCTTTGGGATAGGGACTGTACCATTTAACTGGTTTTGAGCAATGACAAGGAAGACATGTTTATTAAAAGTTGAGTAAAAATAGCCAAAGCAATGCTATGAACATCGAATAAATGCTATGAGAATCCTATTTTAGAGAACAGAAGCCACACAAAGTATGCGTTGTAACTACTGCTGTATATAAACTGTAAATTTGTGGGATTGGATCAGACATGCCTTGTATATTGAACCCATGCTCTCAGCTGCTATTGTGTATATAACTGGTCTGATTTATCCTGGCAGTAAATATAGATCTTTTGTAAACTATACACATAATTCATTGTTGTTCCTGCACCTTCCATGATTAATGGACACTGAGACTAACACCGTGTATTTTACCCAATGTACAAAAGATGGCAAAATACTAGATTAGGCACTGGGAGTTTATTTTTTCTTTTCATTCCTATATGATATATAACTTTGGAATGTGTGCAGGAGAATTTTTTTTCTCTGTAGTGCAGTGAATCAAAATTAGGAGGCACAAGCCCATTTCTAAATCGCTAAAAACAATAGATCAAACAGGTGGAAAGCAAGTGAGAAAACAGGCAGAAAGCAGATATTAATGTAAGAGGTGCAATAAAATAAAATATATATTAAGAGAAACAGACATACAAAAAAGACTTCTGATTTTTTTTCCCAGCACATACAAAAAAATGTTTTTTACATCCAACTCTTATATTATATAACATTCAGTTTTAAAATAATCTATAAATATTGTTGTCACCGAATTCTGGCACGTTCTTTTTTCTCTGTTTTGTGCAAGTATTTGTTTCCTTTAGTTTTCATTTTTCTTACTTTAAGAATTTAATATTTGTTTTTAAAAAAAACGGTGTAAGAGGATGAAAATAACCTAAGAAATTTCTTCGGAAGCAGACTGCCCAGACAGAAGCAACAAGAGGGGTACCATTAAAAGAAAATGTGAAGGGACATATTGAGGACAGAGTATCTTGCCAAATGTATATGTGGATGTCGATCCTAAGAATCAACAATGACTTGAGGGCACATTATAAATCAATCAATATTAATTAAGTCTGTGAGAAACCCTCTAAAGGAAATAGTTTAGTATCTAAAGGAAATACTTTGATACCGTTTCTCTGGCTTCTTTCCCATCTTTCAGTTAAGATAGAAGGGGGAAAAATCCATTGGGAGTAATGTATCAGAGGTCTAACTTTTTTATTCACAGCCTCTAGGAATTTAAATATGCTTTTCTTACATTTTTGTTCTAAAATGACAACATCAATTATCCCTGTCAGTTAGGCTCAAACCATCACTTTACTAAATATGCAATTAAGCATTTCTTACTGCTTCTAACAAGAATAGTCTATTAAATTTTGAACTGTGCAGGCAAGAAAATATATAGTATCCAAAGATTAAAATAAACTATTCAATTTAAAATATATGTACAAATCATTGCAGAAAAATATCTGCATCTGTTAAATTGCTTTAAATTATAATATGATATTCTAAATTAGTACATTTTAAAAAATCTAAGCAGAAGGATGCTCCTACCCAGGCATGAGAATGTTTTTTCTAATTTTTTTTCTTGCCATCTCTCATATTAGGAAAATAAATATTTGATATCTGATCCAAAGTATTTTTTTTTCAATATAAGAATTCTATCTAGTTGCCAGGATTTAGCCATTAAACTATAGTCTTCCCAAAACTATTGAACTTTTAAATTCCCTACCTTAGAAATATGGAGGCAAAATTAAATCAAGACAGTCCTACCTAAGTAAGCAAATTGCCACAAATCCAGAATCCAGTTGGGAGGGTCACAAATAATGATCACATGATTCCAAGACAACATTGTAAATATATGCTCGTTACCAAGCATCTGACTTTTGATCATATGACCACGAGGATGTTGTGAAGTTGTACACTAAATGTGAGGATCAGTCGTCTTTTTTCCCCAGTACCATTGCAACTTTGAACAGTTGCTAAATAAATGGTTGCAAATTGAAAACTACATGTATCATTTTGGAACATACGCCAGTAACCTATAATATGTAGTGATTAAGTATTGGACTAGGACTGCATCATTCAGATAAAGAAGCTGAATGAATGAGATCCATAATTTGTATTTTAGTTCAACCTTTTTAATTTCTCAATACTCAGCTTGTAATGGGGATAAAATAAGAAGAGGGAATTTCATTCACACTGCTTTGAACGTCTTGAATAAATATACCATAGAAAGCTAACAAATTATAAAATCATATCATATAAATAAGTTATATTCTCGTTGTGGCTCTTACTGCCATTTATAACAAATTTCTTCTGATGGCAGAGCCAAGTCTTCATTATCCTAACCTCCAAAATATTCCATTATTAACAAGAAACAATGTGTTAGGTCCATTTAAGTAGAGGTAGTGAACCATGGTCATTTTATCATTTGTGGACTTCAACTCCCAGAATTATTGAGTTAGCATGGCTCCCTCAGGAATTCTGGGAGCTGAAGTCCCCAAGTCATAAAAGGACCATAGTTCCCACCCAGACTTAAACAAAAAATTATAAAAGATTAAAGACTTTGTTTATTATGGTTGTCCGTCCCTTCTCAAGAAAGTAACACTCCCAGTGTTGTGAGCGTTTAAGGAAAACTTATCCAGAACTCAATTCTGCTTCAGAAGTGAAACCTGGAAGAATGGAAGAGCTCAATCTTTTTCAGATAAATGTTTAAATCTTTTATGATTCCAACTCAGCTTAACCTCCCAATCAAAAATTAAAACCTATATTTTGTCAGTCTCCCCCAGGTAGGTCAGATAGGAAACACGACTAGATGCCCTAATTCTACTTTATTTTAAGTTTAAATCTTGTATGTCTGAAAACATAAATTTCTTGTCTCCACTTTTAACTTCTGGATCCTAAACTTTTTTCTTTGACCATTACACCATGAGGAGTTTCTACATGTCTTATTTCCTAGGTACATTCTGTTCTCTTCATCCCCCAAGGTCAGGCACACATTCTGTTACACATTTTAAAAGCTAGTTGGATATTGATTGTTCTACAGTGGATTCATACATTGTTCACTCATATTTTATTTAATTATGACTGGTTCATTTAATAAATGAAATGGCCATGTTCATACAATATACTAAGGCCAAACAATACAACAAGACTAAACAAACTATGTAATGATTTAGTTTGATGATAATTAAAATATCTCAGTTGGAAGCTCCAGCCCATTTTTTATATCACTTGGGAATAAAGGGACAGAGAGGAAACCTTATCTTACTGTCGAGGCGGTCATATAAAAAAATTAGCTCTTGTTCTGATTTACTTTGTAATTATAGCGAAAGAATTTCCATGCATTCTTATAATTTGGCAGAGTATCTAAACTTCACCCCATGGAGAAAGTAATTTTTGAACCTACCTTATAGAAAACAATGCTGGGCAAGTCTTCATTTTAGGAACAGCGAAGTAAGGGGATTTATGTATTTGCTTGTTTGTTTATTTAAAGGACTTATGTGGGCCCTTATTTCACATAGTGATCTTAGCTAGAAACAAGAATTAATGAAGCTATCTGATTAAACTTCGATGATGTGAAACACTGAGCTTCACAGTAAATCATTTTAGCACTAGCTTAAATTAAATTTTATAATCCGTGCTTCATTGACATATTTAATTTTCCAAAGAAGAACTAATGGGAAAACTTGATATGCCATAAATGTTTAGTGCAATTATTTAAAATGTAATACCAGAAGACAGAAATGTTTTAACTGACAATGTATAAAATAAAATCTAAAAGGGTCTGTTGTTTTTTTTCAATTTCCCTTAGAGCCAGGAAAGACATATTTCTCCAGAAAAGACCTGCAATGGATAAAAAAAGCAGTGGTTATTTCTTACTGATCATTCTACTAATTGTAAGTAAAAAAAGAAAAGCCTAATAACATTTATCTGAAAACCACTCAGGCCAAAGTTTGCATGATTCTAAGTGCAGAAACCATATTATGCAGGGTAAACAACTTTAAACCCACTGTTCCTACTGCTGTCTTGGTCCAACCACACTTGGTCTAATTAAATGCACCTCAATGCACCATGCAAGTTAATGAGATATCATAATTTGTTTAGTTATTTGATTTACATCTGTTGGGGGAAATATCCATCTGGTTCAGTTCCAAGCCGAGAGACAGACACTGGAAACATGGAGGCTGATTGGAAAGAAGGTTTATGGTGAACAGAACCACTAAGCACATGGTCCTGGTGCAGCTGACCACATAGAGTTTAGAATGAGGGGTATTTACACCTTCTCTTGGACTTTGGACTTGAGCTTCCTGTTCCTGTGCAAGAACATGTTGTCAGACTCTCATGGGGCCAAGTGGGGTCACGTTTTTCTGAGATAAGTTTGGTTGAAGTTTGCTGATGCAATGTCCTTAGGAGATTTTGCAATGCAGTGAGTTCTGCTGCTGGATAATCCTATCTAGAGGGTCATGTCTTAATTCCATCACCCTCGAGATGAACGTCTTTTGTCTTGTAGATAGGATGGCCCAGTCTTTCTTAATGAACACCAAATATCTGCTGAGGGCTGGGGCTGAGGCTGAGTGTCTGTCCACCTTAAGATTTCTATTTCTCTTTTAGGGGAAATATAATATTCTGTCTTTTAAAATATTTTTCAAAATATTTCATTCTTTTAGGGGAGGTGTGACTTCCCTCACATCAAATCAGATCAAATAACTTGACTCAATCTTTTCAACCTAATTTAACTATTTAACTATATTCATTCCTGCTCACTCCAACCAATTAATGGTGTTAAAATGACATTTTTGTATGTGTTTATATCTGTTATATATGTGAAAACAATGTTCATTCGAAGGCTCTGAAGCATGGCTTAGACAAGATGACTTTTCTTTAGTTCCCCTAGCTCTAAAAGCCACTAGAGATTGCTGCCTTACAATCTATTCAAGGGGAGCCTTTATAAAGAGTTCTTGTTAATGATCCTGGTTTTCTGCAAAGTCCTGGGTTCCAAGTCCAGTCCACCCAGCTAAGTGAGTCCATGAGGTAACTGTAGTCCACAAGGCAAAGGCAAGACACAAGACAAAAGGCAGTCCTTAGGGTACAAAGGTACCACGCAAAAGGCAACTCTCAAGGAAAGGCAGGGCAGAAGGCAAAAAGCATGAGTCAAAGCTAGAAGAGTGTAAGCCAAGACAAATAATTGTTTCTGGCAAAGACTAACTCCACATGGCTTCTCCTTAAGTCAATCCATTCCAGGTGTTCCTTGTGAGGAGGGGTGGGGCAACCTTCTCCTGAGTAGCATTGCAGCACTTCTCTGAGCTTGCCTATGCTCTGCTGTCCATGCCCTTGGATCAAGTGGAGGAGGCAGCTCTTTCTCACCAGAGGGGATCTGCTCCTATCAGCACTACTATCACCAGCCGATTCTCTCCTGTGTCTATGCAGGCAGGTAGCTCTCTGATCAACACCTTCCGCCAATGCCTGAGAGGCCCAGGACAGCATCATCCTCAATCCCTGGCTTCTCCAAACGTTCCAAGGGAGATGTGCCATCCCGTCGGACAGTTCCGATTTCAAGACTCTCTCCTCTGAACTGGATTCCAATTGGGCCATGACAGACAGACAGACAAATATAGGTAGACAGCTATAGATAACAGACAGACAGACAACACATAAACTCAGCATAACATGTCTCAGCATGAGATATATAATAGAAAAGGTCAACATTTATTTTTAAAAATCTATTTTAATATTTGAATTGAGACCATGCTGTGGCATTTAGACATTTTTGTACATAAATATCTTGTCTACAACATAATAACTCTTTCTAAAATGTCATATTTAAGTCTCGGACTAAGCTTGCATTCAACATCTTGATGACATATCTAAGAAACAATATATTTATTCTGGTGACAAACTGGCTTGTTGCTACAAAAACAATAGGTGTGTTGACCCCTTAAAGAGAAAGAGGTCCAGACAGCTACTGCCTTCGTTTTCTTACCTTCTGCTACACTTCCACCTGCATAGAATATCCTCATGACTGCTTGCTGAAGTTGATGAGAAAAGAAACACTATCTTGAAGATAGAATCCAGGTAGAACAAGCCTGTTATCTACTTCTATCCTTTCCCTCATGAAATGCTAGCTTTTATGAAGACCAGGAATAAATGGGTTTGTAGTGAGCGGGAGCTTAATTGAGGAGGTCTTTGTCTTCTGTTGCTTTTTCTGATTATTCATTCTATAGAACAACTGCTGTAGCTGTTTTAGTGTGATTTTATTGTATACTTCCCGGAGTCCATTGGAGCTGAGTGATCACTAAAGCAGTTCACTCTCCTTAACATGGAGCATAGGTAGACATGGAATGTTGCAAAAGCAGTTCACTCTCCTTAACATGGAGCATAGGTAGACATGGAATGTTGCAAGTATGCAGCAGTTAAAGAAGACAAAAGGGCATTAGAAAAATATCTGAAGGAAAGTGAAGAACATGCACTGAAGCTAGTATTTCAGGAAGGCTTACTGACTTCTGGAGAGACCAAACTGGCTTACAAGAAAGACAAACTGAAAAACAGAAGAGATACATGGGAAGAGAAAGCATTACATGGCTAGTACACACACACACACACCACACACACCACACACACACAGGAAATGCACATAACTACATGACCCAGCAAGAGCTAAGAGCAGCAAAGTTGAAGAAAGAGACACGAGCTAATTCTGACTGGACGCTCAGATCCGGAGCGGATGGGCCCCCCTCAGTGGACCGGACGGGCCGCCAACAGCGAGTCTTGTGAGACCATCCTGGGAGGAGTTTGATTCTGTTGCCCCCGAGGATTTGGATAGGTTGCGTGGACGGCTGCGACCCACCACATGTTTAATGGACCCGTGTCCCTCCTGGTTGGTACTGGCATCTTGGGAGGTGACCCGAGGCTGGCTTCTGGGCCTGGTGAATGCCTCATTGGGTGAGGGATCCTTACCAGCCGCCTTGAAGGAGGCGGTGGTGAGACCCTTACTTAAGAGGCCTGCACTCGACCCAATGGAGCTAGCTAACTATCGTCCAGTCTCCAACCTTCCGTTTTTAGCGAAGGTTGTCGAGAATGTGGTGGCGCAGCAGTTCCCACAACACCTTGACGAATCCGAGTATCTAGACTCACGCCAGTCCGGCTTCCGACCCGGGCACAGCACAGAGACAGCCTTGGTCGCGTTGGTCGATGATCTCTGGAGGGCCAGAGATAGAGGTTGTTCCTCTATCCTGGTCCTATTAGACCTCTCGGCGGCTTTTGATACCATCGACCATGGTATCCTATTGCGCCGGTTGGAGGGGATAGGAGTCGGAGGTACCGTTTTGCGGTGGTTCGGCTCCTACCTCTCCGACCGGAGGCAATGTGTGTTGACAGGGGGACAGAGGTCGACCCCGAGGCCACTCACTTGTGGAGTGCCACAGGGGTCGGTCCTCTCTCCTCTCCTGTTCAACACATATGTGAAGCCGCTGGGTGAGATCATCCGTGGTTTTGGGGTTGAGTATCACCTCTACGCTGATGATACTCAGCTGTATATTTCAACCCCAAACCACCCCAACGAGGCTGTTGAAGTGATGTCCCGGTGCTTGGAAGCCGTCGGGGTCTGGATGGGGGACAACAGACTTAAACTCAACCCCTCCAAGACCGAGTGGCTGTGGCTACCGGCACCTCGGTTCAGCCAGCTGATTCCATCGCTGGCCATAGGGGGCGAACAATTGCCCCCTGTGGAACGGGCGCGCAATTTGGGCATCCTCCTTGATGCCCGGCTGTCAATGGATGACCATGTGGCAGCCGTGGCGAGGGGGGCGTTCCACCAGGTTCGCCTGGTGCGCCAATTGCGCCCCCTACTGGACCGGGATGCCCTACGCACGGTCACTCATGCGCTGGTGACGTCCCGCCTGGATTACTGCAACGCTCTCTACATGGGGCTGCCCTTGGGACGCGCCCGGAGACTGCAGTTGGTTCAGAACGCAGCCGCGCGGGCTGTGATGGGGAGTACGAGGTACTCCCACGTAACACCTCTCCTGCGCGAGCTGCACTGGCTACCTGTGGTTTTTCGGGTGCGTTTCAAGGTGCTGATTACCATCTTTAAAGCGCTCCATGGCACGGGACCTAGTTACTTGCGGGATCGCATCCTCCCACATACATCCCTGCGGCCAATTCGCTCACACAGGGAGGGACTTCTCCTGGTGCCGTCCACTAGGCAATGCCAACGGGCGACACCAAGGAGTAGGGCCTTCTCTGTGATGGGCCCAACCCTCTGGAATGACCTCCCCCCCGACATTAGAACCACTTCTGACCTCCGCTCCTTCCGGCAAAAATTGAAGACTCACCTGTTCCGATTAGCAGGCCTGGCATAATTACAACTGTCCCTCCTGGCAAATGTATTATTATCTGGTTATTTTAGGGTTTTTTAATCTGTTGTGTCTGTTTTAGGGATTTTTAAAAAAATTATATTTATTTAGCTTTGTACAGTTCTTTTAATTGCATTTTAACCTCCTCCAAACTGTACATATTTAATTTTTTATTGTATTTTTGTGATATTCTCTATGGACTGTACACCGCCCCGAGTCCCTTCTGGGAGAGGGGGCGGTCTAGAAGCACAAATAAATTGAAATTGAATTGAAATTGGACAAGACCAAGCATTAAGAACAAATGCATACAAAGCCAGGAAAGACAAGACAACAGCAGACAGCAGATACCACTTTTCCAAAAAAGCTGAAGAAACAGTGGACACCTAATTAGCTGCTGCTAAATCTCACAGACTGACTACAAACAATGGCATGACAAACTAGCAACAATAGTACATTGGAAGATCTGAAAGAAATATTTGTCTGCAAGCAAGAACTGGTAGGAACACAAAAACAGACAAAATTATAGCTAATGAAGAAACTATGCAACTTTAGAATTTAGATAAGCACCTGCCACATAACATCCTAGATGTAGAAATTGTTGATCGGAAAAACAAAAACGTCTAGATAGTGGATAAGCCAAGAGTAGAAGAGAAAGAACTAGAGAAAAATCACAAAACACCTGTAAATAGAAGTTGAATGACTGTGTCAAAGCAAAGCAAAGGTATCAATAGTAATAGATACATTGGGTGCAATCTCAAAACATCTGGAGCACTACTGGAACACCATTTGCACTGGCAAAATCATCATCAAAGGGCAGCTTTACTTGGAATTTACATCCTGCAATGATACCTTTAACATCATCAAACAGCATCTGCTTATCCCATATGTCATTGGAAAGGAACTCAATAGATGGTCAAAAATGCCAAACATTTGAGTTATTTGTAGGTCTACCTCTCCTGGATTTTGTCTAATTGTCCCACCAGATTATACCCTAATCCCCATTCATCAGAAGACACATGTTCTGCATTCCATCACTTAGACTTAGAGCATGTCACCTGGCAGGGCCCAGAAGACACTCATTTCTGCCATGCACCTGCCCTTTGGAACAGCATTCCCTGAAGATTAGATTGGTGTCTTTTTATAAGACCTAATAATTTACAGAGCTGGAGTCTGTGCTTATATTAATTACTATTGGTTTTTGGACCTTGGCTGCCAATTGTGTTTATAAGGTTTTAATATGAGGGGTTTTTGTGCCTGCTTCTACATAAATGTTCACTATTGTTAGCTGTCCACTATCATGAACTTGAGATGGGCAGCCAGATAAATAAATGAACAAATGAATTTCATAAGAAACAGTCTTTTTGTAGGAGCTTGGATGCCATAATCCTCAAATTGTACTGGTAATACCTAATGTCATTCCATTTTAGAGGGCTTTCTTTTGATTGTCCAACATTCAGTAAGAGGTAGAAGGAAATCGGTGGCAGGAGACTTCAGTTATGATTCTTCAATTATCTTTTAATGTGATCTATATTATGCAGCATGCTATTCTGTCGACTTTAGCATTTAAAAGTAATTTCTATCTTGTTCAATCTCTGTTAGTTGCTCTAGGAGATTATTATCTGACAGACTGTAATCAACTTTCTAAATGAACATATGGTTGGGTTAAAAATATCTGTTCAAGATACTTGACTGATAGAAGCCGAAACACGTAACTTGCAACTTTGTTAGACTTAGTATAAAGATTATAAATGTTGGATGGAGTAGATGTAAAAGTGAGAACATGACAGTTAACATGGTTCCAATTTATTTTTCCAACACCAAGAAAATTGTTCTGTTGATGTGATAGTAGTAAGTCAAATTAAATAGTGCAATGATGATGAAGACGTTCCTTGCTGCTGTCTTTGAAAAGGAAACTGATATTGAACTGTAAAAGTCTTCATGTGTTTGCTTAGATGTACAATGGCATTTCTTACTAAGTCATTAAGTGTCTTATAGATGAGCAGAATACTTTATGAAAGGAACAGATTAGAATATTTCCAAATGCCTCATGCAGTAGCCCATGTAGAAAGATTTTGTGCCACCAGTAGACTTCCTTATTTGTATTTCCACAGTAAATTGGAACAATAAAAGTGGATGTTGGAAATATAAAAATAAATGCAAAATTACCTAATCTTTCCAAAGCTGTACACCTTCATCATTTTAGTCTTAAATCAGTTAAGAAACATGTCCATTCTTAACCAGAGGTTTTAACTAAAATATACTAAATCGAAAAACGAAGTAATAACCTGGTACAAAAATGTACCTGCTGCATAAATTGTACTTAGAAGTATAAAGATGTATATAGAAATTTATGCTGATAGGCAAAAATATGTTGTATTTTAATAGGACAACTGTTTGCATATTTACTTGGAAGTAACCCTTACTGAATTCAGTGGGATCTTTTTTTAATATATGTGTCTGAGAATTTGATCATATCAAATTCTAGAGGCATCCAGCAATGTATCAAATGCCAGATGCATTCAGAAAAATACCTTTCCTTTTTAAAAAGACCTTTCTATTTCAATGCAGAAGAATATTGGTCAGATACAACAACATTAACATATTAATCTACATATTAAAACTGTGCATAATATTTGAAAGGGGAAATTGGGAAAATAAACCTAGCCAGCAAAGCACAGTGTTGCAAAAGGCACAAATGCTTTAACAATTCAAAGAGAGGGGCTTCATTTCTGCCTCCATATATCTTACACATGCTAGGCACAGTCCTACTATTTATATCTTTTAATTCAATAAGTTCTGCAGATTGAAGTAGAATGAAAATAAATTATTGGCAATTCCTGATGCATAAGCCATCACTGATTTGCATGGTTCATGCTCAATATAAACTCATAATGTGATTTGATTTCAGATTAGTCCTGCATGATGAGTGAATCCACCCCTTATTGTTGGAAACATAAAAAAAAACCCAAAAATCTATTCTTTGCTATTGGAATCTCAGTATTTAACAGCACTTGATTGACTTTGTGTGGACTTGAAAGTTAAAGAGAAATTAGCAGGAAGATTATCTCAGGTGTATAGACAAGGGCAATCTGATCAAAGCTGCAAAAATCCAATTGGTAGCTGCCCTATAAATAAGATTGGAAGATTTAAAAAGTATCCCAGAAGGCAATGTACTGTTGCTAAGAAAAATTCATGCAAACAAAAACTGAGTTACAAAAAGTTGAGGCTGACATAGATTATTTTGGTTTGATATATCAAAACAGCCTATTTCATTTCTCCAACTTTAACATAAAAACATGTCCAATGTTGTTCTTTCTGTTGTTTATATATGCAGGTCTTGGCGTATTTGGGTCTTTTCTCATGTAAGATTGAGAGTATCTTGGTGACGTTTTGACAAGGCCCCACTCACCATCTTCAGGCTGGTGCCTTCAGCTTCGTGCTTGTGCGAGCAAAGCGTGATCAGAGCTACCATCTTTCTATAAATATTGGTAGAGGTGTGTGGAGTGCTGGCTTTGTTGCTGTAAATGGATTGGTTGGCTGTGTCATAACATCTTGATTAGTTGATGGAGTTGATGTTTGCAGATTAGTCGGCTGTTTTGTAACATCCTATGTGGCTGAGGTACTGGCTGTGTGCCTATTGTTCTTTTGTGTTGTAACGGGTAATGGGCTGTGTGATGACATCCTGAGTTCTATTGTAGTGATATCCTGAGTCCTGTGCTGCAACCTCCTGGGGGGTTGGCTTTGTTGTAACATGCTGAGCCTTTGTGTTGTAACCTCCTGAGTTCTGTGATGTAATGTCCTGAGCACATGGCTATGGTGTAACATCCCGGGCTTTGGTTTGGCTCCGAGTTTGCAGTCTGGCCATGTGCTGATGGAGTGTGTAAGTTTGCTTTGTGTGGGGGTCGGAGGCAGGGTGCAGCAGTTGGTGATGCCACCATGGTTTGGCTTCTGGATGGTGGTTGCATTTGATCTATGGGATGGGTTTGGGTTTGAGTCTGGTGAGGGTGATTGGCGGTTGCGTCCTGTGTTGTTCTGGGTCCGGTGTCAGTTTTCATGGCTGGGACTCGCTTGTTTACTAAGACTAGTTTCCAGATGTCTGGTAGGTGGGAGGTATCATCACGTTTATTCATGTTGTGGCGGTGATTATCTATTTCGATGGCTTCCATAAATATTCTCTTGTTGAAGTGTTCAATTTTGGAGATTAATTTGATTCTTTCAAAATCAATTTCATGTCCTGTTGCTTTAAGGTGCTGGAAGAGGGAGGAAGTTTTTTCTTCTTTTCTGACTGAGTTCTTGTGTTCTGCGATGCGTGCATTTATTTTCCTATTAGTTTGTCCAATGTATATGGCTGGGCAGATTTTGCATGGTATTTCAATAGACTCCTTGGTTTACTAGCTGTATCTTGTCTTTGGGGTTTCTTAAGATGTTGGCTATTTTTTGGTCAGTGCTGAAGGCTGTCTTGATATTGTGTTTGTGGAGAATTTTGCTGATTTTATGTGTGGTGTCTTTGATGTAAGGGAGGAGGGCGGTGCTGTTGTCCTGTTCTATGTCTCGGTTCTTGGGGGTTGTCTCCTGGATTAGGTTGGTAATTGTATTTCTTTGGAATCCGTTGGAAATTAATACATCTATGAGATTGTGTAATTTAGTTTTCAGGTGGTCTTTGTTGGCTAGGTGTTTGGTTCTGGAGATAAGGGTCTTGGCTACAGAGTTGATCTGTGCAGAGTGCAACACAGCCAACCAATCCGCTTATAGCAGCAAAGCCAGTACTCCACACACACCCAACAATATTTATAGAAAGACAGCAGCTCCAATCACACTTTGCTCGCACAAGCATGAAGTCAATGGCACCAGCCTGAAGATGGCGAGTGGGACCTCGTTGAAACGTTGCTAAGATACTCTCAATCTTACATGGGAAAAGACCCGAATACGCCAAGACCTGCATACCTATACCCGTGAAAATCTAAGAAAACATATACATACATACATACATATGTACGTACGTACGTACGTACGTACGTACGTACATACATACATACACACATACATACATACATCATAGCTAACAGCATTGTCCAAATTCTCCTTGATTATCTGTCCTGGTTAGAAATCGGGAAAATTATTTAGAATCCCAGGAGTACTTCTAAATCCCTCTTCTGCCCACTCATGCTTTAAATAATATTATTTTAATTTATGGGAATACACAGTGTTCCATTATATTACATGCACAAATATGCTTACTCACAATTAGCTGACCTGTGAGTGTTAAATTTCTTTGTACCAATATGTAAAACATTGTCCTGAGACTGCATATACTGTAGGAATGTGAAAGAGTTAGGTTAGATAAGTATTTCTTGGTAGTGATAACACTGGAAATTAATAATAAAATAGATGAAACATTGCTACAAGAAAATGTAGTTGTACTATTGAAATAATGGGGGGGGGGGTTACCCTCTTTTGTTTCCAACATTAACAACATAATCAAAGAATACAGTAACAATAACATGTCTACTAATAAGGCTTTATTCATAACCACCTTTTAATGACTGTATCTTGCTACTGTCATTAAAAGAAGAGATAAGAAATTACAGGCAGCTCTTAGATCACTACAGTGAATGAAGTTTTCATCAGAGTTTTTCTATGCATAATTTTATGATGTGGTAGAAGATCTCTCAGGGAATCAATGCACACAATCATTCGAAGTTGCATTCAGTGTTTTTGTTGAATTGTCCTGATATAACTTTCAAATATTTTTTTTATGTATATATACAGAGAATGGCTCCAAGTTTCCCCACTACTGTAAGTTATGTCGATCCTACTTTAGAGTCTATGGAATATTCTGTGATACACCAGAAAATAGTAGATTCACAGTTCAAGTGCTATGAAAGGATGAACAGAGCGCCTCCTTACAAGAAAAAAGGTAAAGAAACAAACGAGAGAAAGAAAAAAAATTGAAATTATTATTTAAAGCAGTGCTTGGATTTTGGATTGCTGAAAAGAAAAAGGGAGTGAGGGGAAATCAACAGTTACAACACTTTATTTGGTGACATAATTATAAAGAAAACATGTCTGGTAATAACTATTAGACTGAAAACCTCAAAAAGTTTTATAAATAGTGAAAGTGTCAAGGGCAACATTAGATTATGAATCTAATTAGATTATGAATAGCATTTCTTTAAGCAGAAAAGTTATTCATTTCGAAGGTGTGTTGAATACATTCTGCAGGGGCAACTTTTTTTTACAACTGATTTGGTGTTCATATTTCTAAACTATACTGGCCTTTCTCCCCACCCCACCCCACCCCATCCCCAATGGTGAAAGTATTTTTTTATTGTCCTATATTTAGATTTGAATTATCACAAGATTCCATAGACAAAACGGACACAGATAGTCCTCGACTTACAACAGTTTGTTTAGTGACTGTTCAAAGCTGCAATGGCACTGGGAAAAAGTGATGTATGACCATTTTTCACACTTATGACAATTGCCATGTCCCCATGGTCACGGGATGAAAAATTCAGCTGCTTGACAACTGCCTCATATGTATGACGATTGTAGTTTCTCAGGGTCATGTGATCACTTTTTGCGACCTTCTAACAGGCAAATTCTGTTTTTAAGCGTTCCAAAGGCTTCAGGGACCGTTGGGACGCTTCCCTGACGCCTTCAGAGCCTGGGGAAGGCGAATAATAGCTTTTAAAAAGGTGAACTCAGTTGGCCAGCGCGCGCATGCACGTTGGCCAGCTGACAGGGCAGTGCCTCGCATGCCCTGACAAATGGCTCCACGTGCCACTTGTGGCACGCGTGCCATAGGTTCGCCATCTAGCATGTCCAAACCCAACCCTATCATTTTAATAAATACAGAAAATGATCTCTACTGAAATACCATACTTAACTACTGATGAATATACCATATGAATAAAACCTGTTTTATTTAATTGATGACTTCATTTCATTATTTACACCTAAATATATTCTTGCTCTCTTCTATCAAAGAAAAAGAGAAGTTAAAGAATAGATTTTGGTAATTAAGATTCCTGCCCTCAGTAGGGAATCGAGACCAATTAAGAAAAGAATATTACATTTATGCTGAATCCACAGAGATTCTTTGTACCCTTATCTCTGGAGTATAATGAAGCAGCTCATCTGGCTGAATATTTAAGTGGCTAAGTGGTTTTAAAGTGCTAGCTTTTAAAAAGAGAGATGCCACTTGGTGCCATATCATGCTGAATAAAAGAGGCAGAACCATCAAAGAGATTAATGAGTACTAGATATAAATAACTGTAATAAAATATTTGACTTCAAGGAAAGTCATTGGTTGAATATATATTACTTTAATCAAGAGCTATGTGGAGCTATTCTTCATTTTGGTTTTCACTTTTCAAAAAAGCCATTCTGGAGCTTTGCTGAAAGATTCTAGTGTTTGTCCTGATTATTCATTGATTCCTGAAAATCAGTAAACACTAAATAGGAGAACAGAAAGATCATTCAACATATAGCTTGTATACAGTTGTCACCTCCTGAGAAAAACACTCCCGTCACAAGGTACTCGGAGAAACTTAGCATGATTTGCCATAAGTGTAATTTGCTTGCTTTGATAAACACAAAGCAGGAAGAAGCACTTTTAAAGAGAATGTAGCGTAATGTGTTTCAATAGAGCCTACTACAGGTAGTCCTGGATTTACGACCAAAATTGAAACTAACATTTATGTTGCTGAGTGAAAAATTTGTTAACTAGATTTTGCCCCATTTTATGACTTTTTCCCCACATTTGTTAAGTGAATCATTGCAGTTGTTAAAATAGAACACGGTTGTTATGTGAAACTGGCTTTCCCATTGACTTTTCTTATCAGAAGGTCACAAAAGATGATTACATGAACCCAGGACATTACAATCATCATAAATATGAACTAATCATTAATCATCTGAATGTAAATCACATGATCAAGGGGATGCTGCAATGTGAAATTATAAGTGTAAAAAATGGTCATGTCACTTTTTAAAGTGGCGTTGTATCTTCAAATAATCACTAAATAAACTGTTGTTAGTCAAAGACTACCTAGATTTCAAATTATTTACAGGCATACTTATATATACATAACCATTTTCTTCCTGGGATAAGGAAATTATACCAGGGCAAAAAAGGAGTAAGAAATACTAAGCCAAACAAATTGCAACAAGAAAAAGATAATTAATGAAAATAGCTAAATAGAACATTGATTAATTTAATTCACCAACCTCTCTATATTGCTATATCATAAAAAAGTTTTGCTTTTCCCAACTCTGTACATAAATTTATACATATAAGTTTTTCCCCTGATCTTATCAATTTCATCCAGCACTGATGGTTTCTTTAACTATATTAACTGCTAACTATGTGTTTTGTGATTCAGTCCTCATTTATGTTCTTTGTATATGACGTAACAACTTTTATATACTTGCTTCCTCTGTTCTTCATTTACTTTTATATTCAATCAATAATCATTCCTCATTAATTCTTAAACCTATTCTTCTTGTTTGCCTCGTTGTTTTATTACATAGCTCATTTTCATAGCATTTATATTTCACATTTCTTCTGACAAGACTAAATTTGACTTCCATATAGCAAAGTTGGTAGAATTATGTTGCAATGCACAGCCACTTTTTTTCTTTTGACAAACATTATTTTTTCACAGTGAACCACATAAAGCCCACATCAATCTGCCAACATTTGAATGTCTTAAAAGTTCTTTTTTTCTTATCTTTGGTAAGCATAGTACCAAGAAAGGCACATTTATTTTTACCATTTTTATATAATTAGTGCATATTGTATGAAATATCTAGAGGCAAGCAGACTAGGAAACTTGGGTTTGAGATCTTTATTTCAATATCATCTTTAATGTTGAGCAGATCTAAACACATAATACTGCTATTGTCACCAAAGTCCTCATAACATGGAGTTTACTTTCATATAATATTTTTTAAACGCTTTGGAATTTGATTTCATTCTCCTAAAGCACAAGTATTAGATATCTAATAATAGATATTAGAGAGTTGTTCTTGATATAATATTTTAAGTAAAGTACTCTAACAAATATCTATAAAAGAGTTTGTTGGTTTTTCTCCTTAGGTAGAACATATCCAAGAGAAATCCACTACATCGTGAAACATCTTTGGTTTTAATCCTTCTATCATTTAACTTGATTGCATGCCATTCAAAATATTGTGGCACCTAGAGCAGGGGTCTTTTTAGCTCTCAAAATGCTATCTTCTTCAGTAGAGGGAACAGAGAATAAATAATATCTTTGTTAAATGAAAAAAATATCATTGGTAAGGTTGCATAATACAGAACTGAAAAGACATATGTGGTAAAAAGGAAAAAAGATTGTCTTAATGATGCAACAAATAATTGGGTGTAACAAATAAGCAGATTGAAAGTACATATTGTGCAGAAATAAAATTAGTTTTTATTCTTCTTTTTTTTTCAAAAATAATCTGAAGTGTAGGTGGAGGAACTTGTTTTATTTCCCCTGGGTGAAAAAGTTTCTGTATTGTATTGGAAAATACAAATGTTTTTCATTTCATAAAATGACAGATCTTTCCAAAATTAAAAACTAAGCCTCCCTCATAACTGACTGTGCTGTCTTTCAGAAATATATTTTGGTTGCATTTTTGTTCTTTTCTGAATCTTTTCCACTAATTCCATGATAAGGTTCTTTTATCCGTACAAAGTCTGGAAGAAAATGTGCTGTATCTAAAAAAGAAATAGGATTGTACTAATGGAGTGCTGAGGTTAATATTAATCAGACAAAAAACTGAACATTTTAACTTTTGTGTTTCTAACAAAAGAACATCCACCCACATTGAAACACTTGGACCTCCCATCATGAGGAAAATGCACCTGGGAGCTATTTTCATGTTGCCTAACAAATCAGTAGTATTTTCTTTTAGGTAGCAACTGCTCCAGAGGTAGCCAAGCACTTTAGATATATTTAACAATTTTTACCATGTGTTTTGGGTTCTAATATCATTTAGCCACAAAACTTTCAAAGATGACTTTCCCATTTCATTGATTTATTGCCAGGTTTAAGTAACATAATTATACTGTCAGATCCAGATTTTGGTGGCCCTGACACTCAAGAATACCATCCTGCCTAAATAATCTTGTCCCTTCATTGCCACTGTCCCTATTTACTCAAATATCTTAGTTTTTGCCATATTGCAAGCAACCTGCTCTGAATCTTTCTACTACTGCTGTTGTTAGCAGATAATAATGACATGCTCATAGACAGAGAGAGATTCAGAAGTATTATAAACTGCCACCTGCAAATTCTCCATAATAGGGGGAAAGAACCAGCTGTTCTCCAGTTCACATTACTTCTGTTAGGAAAAAGCTGATAATGTTTTGAAGTAATTCTGTAATTCAGTTGCTGAAAATCTTGTAATCCTATCCCTCTTCTAACTCTATTATTTACAATAAATTATGTTAAACAAAGCTTCAAAATGGAACTTTTATTTAAGTCAGCTGCCAGGAACCTTACAGCATAACAAAAAAAAATATATTTTTATTCATCTAACCTGTATGCCATCCATCTTGCTAAAGGCGAATCTAGGTGCCTAAGAAATTGTTATATAAACAAGTTGTAATGATGAAGAGAAACAAGCTCATGGAATTATTATCAGTGATCCCTATTAGAGTATACACTTAAGGGACCACATAACTATGTCAATGTTGGCTTAAATTCTGATGGATCTCATTTAATTCACTCTATTATGTAATGTGAAGTAACCTCTAATAATTAATAATAAATATGTTATCCAGCACAGGTGACAAAACCTGGTGAACTTGGCAGCTTTGAAAAACTAAGTCAAGTTGAACCAAATAACAAATCGATGGGAGATAATGCAATATCCCGTATGGTAGGCCATTCTGCAAGATTGAAAATAACATGTCAAAAGACAGTGGGAAACTACTTCTTTATTGTTGCCAGTTAAATTGCAGATATAGTAATCAGGAGTCAACTTCAATTCAAAGGGGTCTTTGTCTTTTAACGCAAAAACAACAAAAATGCTAGGCGTTTTCATAAACATGATAGACATTACTCTGACCTTAGAAAAAAAGGCCAGTATATTTTCCCTGAAACTATCAAGCTTTATTGCTTTCAAATTTCTAGGTTTGTACTGTAACCGGACCTGGGATGGATGGCTGTGTTGGGATGATACACCAGCTGGAGAATATGCTGACCAGAATTGTCCCGATTATTTTCAAGATTTTGATCCAACTGGTATAGTGCCTTTGTTACTTTCAGCCAATTGATAGAATATGGAAATGAAAGGATAAATTTTATCAACATTAAAAGTACAGTTGGCTTGCATTCACATGTCCAGAACTAGTTACTGTACATATGCTGGAACAGTTTAATTTCTATGATTTTTTCTGATTTCTCCAAGCTTTTGATGCAAATTCCCTCATTTAAAAAATACATGCATTAGCATGTGAGAAAATTACTTGCAAATACTCCTATATGGGACAAAAATGCACAGAACAGAAAGTTTACAGATAAATTATAATCCAATCCACAAACAGAAAAATAACCTGGTTCCCCCCCCCCAATGCAAATATTACAGTAGGAAAATCAAGTAGTCATTTCTGTTTAAAATTAAAATTAACAGGATAAATAGCTTTATTTATAGCATTACTGCGTTCTATTCACACCTGCACTGAATGTTCAGAATGTTTTGCTTTAAATCCTCTTATTGTTTGCCATATTGACTATTGACAATCCAGAAAATGGCATTGTTTATTTTTCATGTCAGTCATTTTTATCATAATTCTATTGCTAGGGAATTAAATAGCAGTTACTAAAACTGGTTCATTTGTGTGACATGAATCTCATTCCTAGTGTTTTAAATATTTTATTATCAAAGGCTGCTGTATAATATGTAGCAACATAATTCTCAAACTCATAATACTTTATAGGGATATCATCAATGCAATCAATATTGTCAAAGCCACAATAGTGTGACTGATATTCTACCTATTGTATATATACTATCACGTTTCAGTTGCACCGTTGTGTATTCCATTGTATCTTTTCAAAACCACACCTTGAAAACACCACTACAGTTTATGAAGTCAAATTTTTACTTTTCCTAAAACATTCATAGCAATATATATGTATTCTGTCTATATCTTCACCAAATATTAATCAATTGAACCATCAAATAAATTATTAAAGGGAGACATTTTTGCACAATCTACCATTCTGTAGTTCTTGTGCAGGAATAGCTATAAATGTGTGTTTAGTTGACTGCTGTTTTCTACTACAGAAAAATTGTATCCTGTTATATGAGTATAGATAGGAAATGTTTACGTTTGCACTGATACCATTTGAAATATCAGTTGAGAGATGGCTAGAAGGTGGAATAAAGTTGATCAAATTCAAAAGAAAATAGGATTTCCACAGTTACAGAATAGGAGTGAAAGTTTTCTGCCAAGGGATTGCTTTCAGAATTAATAATGTCTTGAATCTAAGACCCCAATAGAGCCAATCCACATTTGTATTTTTTTTCCAATGATAGATTTCTGTATTGTGCTAAACCATATCATGATTAGTTGAATATTGTGTGAATGGGCATATTAACTTGAAAGACATGTTTTTATTTCTTAATTTGTAGCTTGTTCAGTGAACTACACTATTAAAAATATATTGTGCTTATCAGAAGGAATAAGCAGTATGTGACTAACTGAAGAATCTATGTTTCAATAGTTTGTTTTTTTTTTGCACATTCAGGTACCTATTGAAGTATATGCACTTCTGATTCTCTCTCTGTTTTTGTAATAGCACTTTATGCAATGGAACAGCGTGTTCTAAGGATACTTAAAGTAAGCAAATGATTGCTGGCAATCTTAGGCCACAGTTCATTAACTTCAGTTGAATAGAATAAGTCTAGTAGGATTAGCTCCAGCTTCCCATACCAGAGCTGGGCCATCTGTTTATTTTGTTCCAAATACATGCTGAAAGGACTAGTAGCTAATAATCACTTCCTGCCACTTGACAAGACACATATGGGTTGCATGTCTGCAATTCTGGCCTTGTTGAGACTAATCATCACTATGCTTTGTTGTGACTGTTTTCAAAATGACTTAGATAATATTTCTGCTGTTGACATTAGCATAAAAATGCCATAAATAATTCAAATAAATTGGCAAGCAGAAATTAATCAAAAACAGAAATATTTCTGAATCTTCTGCCAAATTCAAACAAAACAAAAGTGTTCAGACAGAAGCCAAGCATGCATGTTCAAAACCTTCCATGCGGCTGTGCCAGAAGAAGAAATGGAAGAAATAAGCAAAGTCCAAATTTTGCCGCATCTCATTTTGATCACTGTAAAATTTGGCTTGCTGTATTGTCACATTACTTTTTGTTGTACTTATTGCACCAAGAAAAAACTTCATATTGTGTCCCATTGCAGGATATCTATTTGTGCGTCTGGCATTTTCCTAGGTCCTTAAATCTGTAAAAAAACGTTTTTAGATTTTCTTTTTGTTAATAATTCCTTATTTTGTTGCACTTGATTAACTAAAGCTGAATCTCAAATACTTTAGCCACCAAATGAAAAGAGAGGACGTATTGGAAAAGATGTTGAGAAAGATAGATGGTAACAGGAGAAGGAGATCACAGGATAAGATAGTTAAATAGTGTCATCAAGACAATGAGTTGGGCAGACTCAGGGAGACAGTGGAGAACAGGCATGCTGTGGTCCATGATGTTGGACGTGACTTAGTGACTAAACAACAACAACAAAATTCACTAAAAACCAAGTTTGATTAAATAAATGTTTCTGTTACTTCTTTTATATATTGAAGAATATAATCCATGACTATGCGATATTACAGTTTTACTATACACACTATTTTCTCCGTGTATGTGTTTTTTTCTTTTTCTTTTCTTAATTAGCATAGCTCCTTCATCTGTTTGCTTATGCATTAACTTCTGTTTTACCTGGATAGACTTTCCCACAGGTCAGGGGTGTCAGACTCATGGCCATGGGCCAGATGTGTCACATGCTGGCCATACCCTCCCCTATTTTAGTGAAGGGGGGAAGTCACAATACATCACGTGAAAACAATGGGACAATGCGAGTTTGATACTCCTGTTATTAGTCGTTTTAGCAGTAGTTACAAATTGCTAGATGCGTAAGCATGTACTGTAGCAAGAAAAGGCTCCGAAAGATTCGTTAGCTTGGCTTAGAGTCTGACTCTGCCCTCTTCCTTATTTGTGGAAATGAGGGCTGGGAAAAAGATAAAGTGCTCCTCACTGACTGCTCCTATTCTCTCAAAACACCTAAGGCTAGCCTCTTGGATTATAAAAAGTGGGTTATTGTTCTCTGAAGAATTTGGGTGCTAATGATAAAAGGGGTGCCTTTGGTGAGTTGGGGTTTTGCAAGGAGTTTGCTGTTTGATTTATTAGACAATAAATAAAATGTGCGTTAAAAAAAACCTTCAGCTCCTATGAGAATATTTTACTGACCCGTATCATATCTGTAAGTAAAACATCATTTCTCAGCCTGAATTTTTAAGGTGGAACAATTTATATTGACATACTTTTTCTGCCAATTACAGATGCAAGATTTCATTATAACATGGTTATATGAAAAAGTCCTTCATTTTAAGTCATTTACAGTATACCTTTAAAACCATCGTGTGTTTTATTTCTACTTTCTTATTAGAGAAAATAAACAGCAATAGAGAAATTAATGTTATATAAAATTGCAAATTTTTATGGAGCTACCCAACAAGATTTCATCTGAATGGCTGGAGCACAGAAACCAGTGATATAATCAGCTGACTGCATCCCAGAATTTCTAAGATGTTATCTTAATAGGATCAATAGGATCAATAAAAGGAAGTACTTCTTTGTCCAATGTATATTTAAAATTTGGAATTTGTTTCCATTAGATGAGGTGGTAAGCATCAGTTTAAACAGTGCTTACAGTTTAAAAGAGATTGGCAAAATTAATGACAAATTTGGTTACTAATCTTGATGGCTGACTACACCCATTTGATCACAGGAAAGTTATTTTAAATGCTAGAGTAAAAAAAGTATAAAAATCATTGTCACCTCAGTTCATGCGTGTGACCTTCCCATGAACACTTCTGATTGGCTGCTGTGTGATACAGAACGCTGCTAAAATGTAACTTTGACCGTGATAATTTTTATCAGGTGTTATTTATATGTGTTTGTTGGGTGCCAATTGAGGGGATCCTGGTTAGGATATTTACCATAAAAGAGATGGAAAAAAATATTTACAATAACTTAAATTTATCCCAAAGCAGCACTTTGGAGTTTTGTGAACTGATATAAAAATTCAAAGAGATTACCTGAGCTTTTAATATTGTTTGGTTGAAGATCCACCAACTCTTTTCTTATAAAGGAAAAGCAGTAACAATTGAAAGAGCAACAGTACCTCATTTCCCTATTCCTTAGACACTTGAGACAAATCTTCTATCTTAAGGAAACTGAAGTTCCAGCAACTAATATATATCTTGTTCTTATAGCTTTATAGAGCAGAAGGTATCAAGGAAAATGTCCTTTGATTAACTTTGATGCCTGCCGGTGAGTCAGGCTTGTTAATAAAAGAGACATATTGGAATTTAGACTCAAGAACTACTAAAGGAACTATTTTCTTTATTTTCCTCTCCCTCTCTGCCTTCCAAGTGATGCAACTGAAGAGGAAAAATAAAGGTTGTTAATATGATTCCTTCGATATCAATGGAATAACAGTAAAAATGTGGTACGTTGTATTCAACCAGCTTTAAGCACTCCTTGAGACACTTTCCAGCTTTAGATAATCTATACTTTGAATGATTTAAAGAGTGCTTATTCCAAGTGTTTCCAGATAAAATGTGCTGCTCCTTAGCAGAGATGAACATATTACCTCAGCTGTAAGTCTTTTGCTGCTCTTTTAGTAACAGAAGGAACAGAATCGGAAGAAAGACGCTTATGCCTTGCTTTTCCTTTAAATGGTTATCAAATTCCAATATAATTAGGAATATATGGTAAATTGCAATAAAATATAATATAATTTAATTTAATTTAATTAGATTTCTAGACCGCCCCCTCTTCCCTCTCCTTAATAATAAGCAATGAAAAAAATATTTAAAAAGAAAACAAATAAATTAATGGTGAAATTTTTTACAAATCAGGCCTATCTGAATGAAAACTTCATTGCTTATTATTAAGAACTAAAGATCAGGATGTGGTGGCTCAGTGGCTAATACGCTGAGTTTGTCGATCAGAAAAGTCGGCAGTTTGGCGGTTCAAATCCCTAGTGCCGTATAATGGAGTGAGCTCCCATTAATTGTCCCAGCTTCTGCCAACCTAGCAGTTCAAAAGCACATAAAAATGCAAATAGAAAAATAGGGACCACCCTTGGTAGGAAGGTAACAGCATTCTGTGGGCCTTTGGCATTTAGTCATGCCAGCTACATGACCACAGAGACATCTTCGGACAGCTCTGGCTCTTTGGCTTTGAAACAGAGATGAGCACCACCCCCTAGAGTTGGGAATGACCAGCACATATGTGCGAGGGGAACCTTTACCTAAAGATTGAATAAGGAAATTCAAAAGCTGATGCTAGCTGTACAAACTTGGTTTTCAATATATGCAGAGTAAAAAGGACATATCTCAAAGATTTTAAAACCCAGGCATACATAGATAGTAAAGTGCAGTTCATTATACAGCTGTATCCCCAATTGTGTAAGGCTTTAAATATCACATTAGCAGCACCTTGAGAAGTGGATTAGTAGTGTTTGAAGCTGTTATGTTATTAATATTACATGTCCATTATAAGGTGACTTTATTATTTGTACCACATCTATTATTGGCTTAATAAAAGCCCAGCAAAAGGTCAACAGAGAAACTATTTAAAAACATCAAAAAGATTTGGTCTCATATTGTTCTGGAGTAGCAGAGTATTTGAAGGACTACTTCTCCAATATATACTTACTATCAATTGAAGGCAGTTTCAAAATACTTAAAGAGTTAGCTGAGTGGTTTTCATAAATAAGTCCTTTTCTGCGGTGTTTTCCATAACATTGGGATTTCCCTTTTTAAGTTATTCTTTAACATAACACTTGAAGGCTGGTAATGAAATATTTGTATAAAGAAAACCAAGCTCAGAGAATATACCAAGAACTCAATAAAACTTACCCTTGAACGTCTAATAGGATTGTATCCATTGTTCACTGTTTTAATTTAAAGGAATAAGCGGTTAAGTCGCTTTGGCACTGCTCCTGCGATTATTTTCTCCTAGGAATATTTAGGATTATTGTTAGATACTAGCATCAGCTATAATGGTTACCACCAAGGTCCTCTGTTCTGGCGGGAACAGAGGTTTAATCTCATTGGTCGAAGGGTTTGACAGCTCCCTATAAAAGGGCTGCTGTCAGACTCAACTTTGCTGGATTGTACATACTTGCTACTGAGTTAATAAAGAGCTGTTGTTACCGTTAGCCTGTGTGTGCCTTTCCATTATCCTGATCTAACACTGGCGACGAGGATGGGATTGGAAGGCAACTAGGCAAACTAAAAAGAGTTTAGCAATCCAGCAAGTAAATCCAGCCCAGAGCTCAGCGCAGCTTTGAGCAGCCATTTTTGAGCGGCAAACTCAAAACGCCCTCAGAACACAAAATGGCCATGCACGCTCCACAGACTCCATATGACCCAGTCACCAAGCACTGGGACTCGTATATGCTGAAGTTTGACTGCTTCCTCGAAGCCAATGACCTCATGGGCCTTTCTGAAGGCCACACGAAGAACATGTTCCTCGGTTATTATGGACAAGAGGTGTTCGAAACTGCCAAAGACCTGTCAAAACCAACGCCACTACAATCGGTCGCTTGGTCCGTGCTCCAGCAGACGCTGAGGACTCACTATACTCCCAAGCCATCTAAGCACATCCGCCGGCACGAATTTAATATTCGCAACCAGAATGAAGGCAAATCAATCAACGAGTATGTTGCGGCACTACGAAAGGCTGCAGCGTACTGTGAGTTCCGAGACCTTGATGAGCTGATTCTTGACCGCATCATATGCAGTGTACAGGACATTAATTTACAGAGGAGGTTACTGGCCAAATCTGACCTCACTTTACAAATTGCCTTGGACGAAGCCAGGTCATCAGAATTGGCCATCAAGTCTACAGAGACCCTGCAGTGCCAAAGCACTCTGCAAGACATGCGGAAGAGCGCATGCGCACATCACAAGGCTGCAGAGGCCAGAAACTCAGAAGACGAAGATGACAGCTGCCGCATGCGCAGTAGCCGGATCAAGCCGGCACGCAAATTCAAACCACATCTCCCGCCTTGTGCTAGCTGCGGAGGAGACCATGCCAGATCGTTTTGTGGTTTCCGCAACTCTTATCTGCCAGTGCTGTGAGCAAAAGGGGCACATTGCCAAGGTTTGCCGAAGCAAGCACCCCATGATGAAGTGGCAGCCAAGAAGCTGACCTAACCGCCAGCAGAGGCCCGACCAAGGGGCAAGGCAGCTGCCATCACGGCGCTCAGAGGGCGACACCAGTCACCTATCACACCTCAATTGGCCAAGTCTGCACTAGGCGGCCAAAAGAGCTGAAGGTCAAGTCCTCTTCGAGAGTTCTCCATGCGAGATGGAGATCGACACAGGGTCATCATTAACCATGATGCCATAATCTACACTAAAGCAGGCTATCCCTAGCCTGAAGAAGCAGCATCTACGCGCCCCTGACATCCGCCTTCGCGATTACCAGGGGAACCAAGTCCCCATCTTGAGCCAGTGTACCTTCCGGGTGAACTTCAACAACTTCAGCCACCAGCTCCCAGTGCCAGTGATCAGCGGGGACCGGCAGAGCCTCCTGGGGCTTGACTGGTTTGAAGCCCTGGGGCTAGAAGTGACCGGTATCAATGAGAGCACTGATGAACTACTCGCAGACCCTACCCTCGAGACGCCAGTCTTTCATATTGACTGTTTAGAGACTGGTCCCATCTCATTTAGTGATGTTGCCCGCCACTCTGCAAGAGACTCCATGATCAAACAGGTTTTGAAGTGCGTGTGGAGGGTGTGGCCCAAGGGGCTTGTTGGGTCTGATTTCAAAATGTATTATCATAAGAGAAATGAACTGTCTGTTGTTAATGGCTGTTTGCTGTGGGGGGACTGGGTCATTGTTCTACCCAAACTGCACATTGCAGTATTAGAGGCTTTACACATAGGGCATCCTGGAATTGTCAGGATGAAGTCTTTGGCCAGAAGTTATGTGTGGTGGCCTGACATGGACAGGGAGATTGAAGAATGGGTGGCTACCTGCACACCATGCCAGGAGTCCAGACCAGCTCCCCCAGAGGCGCCCACTAAGGAGTGGGAGCGTCCTCAAGCACCCTGGTCTAGGGTGCACATGATTTTGCTGGCCCAGTTCATGGCCAGACTTTCCTCGTAGTTATGGACGCCTACTTGAAATGGCTAGAGGTAGTCCTGATGTCCTCCACTATGGCAGAAGCGGTCATCAAGGTACTACAGAGGCTTTTCTCCACACACGGCCTACCCGACATCCTGGTCTCTGACAACAGGCCCCAATTCATGGCCATGCAATTTGAGACCTTCTTAGCAGCACAGAGAATCAGACATGCCCTGGTTGTGCCATTCCATCCGGCCTCCAATGGTCAGATGGAGAGAATGGTGAGATCTGCAAAAGAGGCCCTATCTAGGATGGGCCCGGGTGATTGGCAAACACGAGTTGACCACTATTTACTAATTCAGCACATCACACCCAGTGCCACTACAGTGAGAAGCCCCTCTGAGCTTCTCATGGGTTGCTGGCTAAGGTCCCACTTAGACCGGCTACACCCAAACTACTCTACCGCATCGCCCCCTGACTCCACAAGCAAGATTCGGAACTTTAGCGTGGGAGATTCAGTTTACGCCCACAACTACACTGGGGGAACTCTGTGGATTCCTGCCACAGTGATAGCCATCACCGGCCTCACTCTTATCTTGTAGAGCTCGAGGATGGTCAGAATTGGAGAAGGCACATTGACCAACTCCGTGGCCGCCTCTCCAACTCTACTCTTAGGCAACCAGAGGTAACTCCTGCACTAGTTAGCCAAAGCCCTACCCAAACGGAGCAAGAACTCACTGAACTACGCAGGTGAGGCAGAGCTACCAAAAAGCCCACCTACCTGCATGACTACGTAACCAGTTGGATTACTCCATCTAAGAGGGGAGGGGTGTTAGATACTAGCTTCAGCTATAATGGTTTCCACCAAGGTCCTCTGTTCCGGCGGGAACAGAGGTTTTTCTCATTGGTTGAAGGGTCTGACAGCTCCTTATAAAAGGGCTGCTGTCAGACTCAACCTTTGCTGGATTGTATATAGTTGCTACTGAATTAATAAAGAGCTACTGTTACCATTAGCCTATATGTGCCTTTCCATTACCCGATCTAACATTGTACTTTTAAAACAAAACCATAGAGCTATTAAAGTGAAAAATAGGATATCATTCCAGTAAATAACAAAGGATCCTGATAATGGAATGAAAGAAATTAATTAACTGCCTCAAGCAGATACGGAATGCCAAAAATAGTGGCTAATTGTTCATTTGTTGTAGTTGAAGTTTTGCTTCTTGGGAAAAACTGTTTATGGGATTTTCTGTCTAAATAGTCCCAACACTGTAATCAATCTTGACTGCCATTTGTGAGACAATAAAATGTCATCATGTTCAGCAAGTATGTTAGCTATTATATGAATATAATTAATCAAAGTAGGATTTATGATAGTAGAAGCCTCTGTTGTTGTGAAGCCTGGCAAATGTGTAAATATGCAGCTGTAGAGGTAATAGGGAATAGCCTTAAAGGACAGGAGGAAAATCTACTAACAATTCAACATCAGAGAAGTGCAGCTTGAGTCCATTCCAAGAAACTAAATTGAGTAAATGTCTCAGAGCTCCCTAATTCACACAAAGGACATTCAGACTTGCAAGATTCTGTTGTACACCACAGTAACTGAATAGTAGTTCTAGTTCTACGTGGCATTGGTTTCTTTATCTGGTCTACATTATAGGACTAAGTATCTTGTAGTGAGTAGTATATAAGGCTATAAACAGTACCTTATAGAGTTAAATACTTTGTAGTACCATGTTTCCCGAAATTAGCGCTTGACCTTATTTGGGGGGAGGTCTTATTATTTTTGAGATGCAGGAGGCGGCAAACGTGGTCACCTCATGGCTGCTGCTGCATTGTAGTATTTTCCACATACTACAATGTGGAAAATACTACACATTGTGGACTTATTTTAGGGGGGGTGTCTTGTTTTAGCGCATGTGCTCAAAAGCCTGATAGGGCTTATTATCTGGGGAGGGCTTATTTATGAAAATGTAGCAATAGTGGCATTACTCCATCAATCGGACATCTGTAATTATGAGAAATGGTGAGGCAGCTACTCTGGTCAACAATCAGATGGCATTTTTTTGAATTGTTAAAGAATAAAACAGTTATTTGATCAGTTCATATTTAAGGCAAAATATTATTCCTGAAATTCTTCAAATTTACTTGCCTATGAGACTATCCTTAATTCATTTAGTGAATGTCTCCACTAAAATGAGAAAATAATGTTCAACTAAGAGGAAATCAGAATTAAAATGTAAAAGGTTATACCACTCTAATGCATTAAATACAAGTAGGCTACAAATAATTTACCACATATATTTTAATTATACTGATTCTGTCACAGAGACTCACAGTGAGCAAAATTTGTTACAGAAAGCAGTTAATGCTACTTTCTTTTAAATGATTTGCTATTTTTACCAAATGAAATGGCAAATTATTACAATTTGTCTCACTGTTGTGATGAATGATTTTTCTTTAATTCCAGCCATACTTAATTAATGTATGAAAAGTAATAGGATTTAATATATAGGCACAAGCTTCTCAAATGAATTACATCCACTGAATTGTTAATTCACAGAAATAGCAACAAAATATTGTGATAAGACAGGAACATGGTTTCGGCATCCAGAAACCAATCGAACCTGGTCCAACTACAAACGCTGCAATTCTTTTACAAATGAAAAGCGTAAGGTAAGTTGTTTACATTTTAGAAAAGTTTCTGATAATGCCTAACTTTTATCCATCTGTAGTTTTTTCATATTAATCATAGATGCAGTGTAGAGAGAATAATACATATTAATCATGGATGCAGTGTACAAAGATTTCAGTAATGTTCAATTATGCCACAGGAAATCAATGTCCAACTCACAGGTTTTATACCAAAACTCCTAATGTAACAGCAAGGCCTATAGTTCTTTATCCTGGGGGCCTATTGTTTAAAATTGAATGAATTTACATATTATGAACTGTAGATTCCCAAGGCAATTTTTTCTCTCTCTCTTTCTCCATTATTGTCCTTGATAGCAAGGAAAGAAGTTTTGCCAAGATGCTGAACCCATTTGGGTAGAGAGAAATGAACAGATTTTTCATATGTATTCCTCCCCACTCAAAAATTGATAAAATGTCAAACTTCCACTGGCCTTCACTAAAATTAGGTATATTGACTTGGCTTTAATGAAGCAAAAATGGTGGCTTTATAATCCATGTGAAATTTTAAAGACTGGAGAAAATGTCTGAGTAATTCCCTTTACATGGCTCATGGGTACAATCAGAATGATTCCTGACTTTCATCTCAATTAGAAAGAGGTATCTGAAAGAATTATACATACAATATGAAGAGATAAGTTTGTATATGTTATGAAAATGGGTGGGTATATTTTACATCTTTTTTTTTTAAGGTGACCTGGATTTGAATTTCCATTTTTAAAAAAATATTAAGCCATTTTTTCATGTTACATTTAAACTGAACCATGCCTTACTTATTACACTGTAATCTGTGTAAACGCCTAATTAGATTTATATAAGATATAAACTCTGTAAAATGCCGAGGACACTCTATGACATTTTGTTATAAGAAATAATTCTCAAGATTTTATGTAAATCTTTATGGAGTTGACTTTTAAATGGCCAATTGCAGAAGATTGTCATAATACCTATTAAGAAGATAGTTCACGAGATAAAATCTTACCATAATTAACTCTAAATGCAGGGGGAGGGAGAAATAAAGGAGAAATAATGTACAGCAGAACACAAATTACTTTGATATGATTTTGAACAGATGGACTATGTTTGGGCAGCTCATAGCAGCACTAGGAACAGAGATTATAAAATCAAGAAAATCTATGGTAGGCAAATGAACAAAGGGCATTAATTATATATCTATGTGAATATATGTGTGCATATATAAAATAGTACTATTTATAATGTGTACTTTATAAATATGAACACAATTTAATTCATTTTTAGAGTTAGTTCCATGTATCTAAAGTGAAGTAAAGGATATTTTGAAGTTCTGGGATCGTTGTTACTACTCTTTGTATCTCACAATAATTTCCAAACTATCTCTAAACTATCTTCATTTCGTATTCAGTTTTTCTTTTAAATTTCAGATGATTTTCATAGTTTATTACATGACTATAGCAGGACATGTATTGTCTATGGTTTCCCTGCTGATTTCCTTGGGAATTTTCTTCTATTTCAAGTGAGTACATCCTTCAAGTATTTATTTTGTCTTGCTGTACTATGTGCAAGAGTTATAGAAGTATTTCTTTGACTCATATAGTTCAGCCATTTGCTTACTGGCCACATTGGCTTACAAGTGATTTTTATCTATGTGCTATGTGCACCAGTTCTCTATAATGGAAGTACCATGTCTTCTTGGAGTCATACGTACTTGCTTAAGACATCATGCAGATTCTAAATGTTCCTCTGTAACCAAAGAGTGTGTGTACAAAAATAGAATATAAATAATGATTTGACATAATTGAATGTGGCAAACATTAAGTTAGGGCCTCCCATAATATTTTGGGAAGAGTTGATGATTGCAAACAAAGTGGTTGTACATCATCCGTAAAGGTAGGGATGGAGTTTGGGGTTGGTTTACGATTCTTCTACATAAAATGGACATGAACTCAATGGGAAGAATTTCTATATGTATAAAGAAAATTAAAAGGTTTAAAAGGGGTTGGTAACATTTTCACATTGCTGGAGCTACTATGCACTAACACTATAGCATATGCATCTCCTCAAATTATCCAAAACTCACTCAAATTGCAAGATCTGACATTATTTTAATAGATCACCAACATATTATGCAAGATTATTAAATGCTCACAGAATTTCTGAATCCATTTTTGATATTTCAGTGATACTACTATTTTGGGGTGGAGGAGGTAGTTGATGATCTGATAAAGATTCCCATTCCAAGTTTTGTGGGAACCTCAATTATATAAACTAACTATAAAGAAATCTAGAAAGAACTAGCCATGTTAGGTATATGAACAACTCAGTGGCATATGAAATTCAATATATAGTTATATAACCTTTATTCAATAAAGGGAAAATTATTTTACTATTCAGACTACTGTTGACTGTTTCAAAGTTGTTCAGTGGGCTTAGTGATTTATTTGTGAATAATTCTAGAGGGAAAATGGCATAGTAATTTTCTTGATTCAGTTGACTTTAATAAAGCAGAAAGAATGTCTTAGAGTTGTGGGAAACAAGAAATCACAACCATGCAAGGAATGAAATTAAATATCCCTAACATCAGAAAAATTCCAGATCAAAATTTCTTACTCAGCTGATAACTCTTTCTGAAAGCATTTTTAATTTTAATGTGGCTCCAAAGAATCTGTCTATATGTGGGATGTTTTTATTTATTTATTACATACAATAAATTAAATGTTTTAAACATATATCTTATTATCAAATTAATTTTGTTAATTTTTCTGCCACTTGATCATGTACATTAGAAGTCCCCTAACTCCAATTGGGAAAGCATGTAGCATGTAAGCAGTTGTAAGCGGGGAGGGGGGAATTTCTTTCCCATGGCTTCACTGCCAGCCATATTTTTTTCAGACTGCCTGTATCAGATTGCATAGTTAAGAAAGAATTGCCAAGATGTTCTTGTTATAAAAGCAACCTCAAAATCAGCTCTAATAATTTCTAATTTGTACTATATTTGTGGTGCATGTTTTTCAGGAGCCTCAGCTGTCAAAGGATAACACTGCATAAGAATCTCTTTTGTTCATATGTTCTTAACTCTGTCTTTACACTTGCCCACCTCATTGCAGTAGTGCCTGACCAAGAGTTGGTCAAAAAAGATCCAGTAAGTATGTTGTTATACTTCAACTTGAACAACTGAACTTAAAACATTGAAAAGTTAAAAGAATTTCCTGCCTTATTACCACATTAAAAAAAGTTGTCATCTATTTTGATAATGCAGTGTTGAAAGAATATTTTTAAAAAGTGTTAAATCAAGTTTATTTCATCCCAATTAAATCCTGATACTGGCTAGAAATTTTAAACTTTTATAAATAGTAGACCAGAAATTTTGGCTTAGCAAACCATATTGTGGATGTTTAATACACTACTGCATGAAATCCATATTCCTACTTCACTCTTTGATTAGATTTATGTTAAGTCTATGTTCAGAATTATGATTTATTACCCTCCATATCAAATTCAGAATTGATTTTCACTTGTTGACCTGTTTGAACACAGAACTCATAATCTTTGAGTTTGGGCACAACAAAGCTATTTCCTTCCTTCTTTGCATAACTGGTCAGAGGAGAAATTCAGAGTACTAACATGCAGCAACATGTTAGATGATTGCTTATTAAGCCAAGATTCTTGGCTTAAAATTATATACAACTTTATGATGGAATATGTTTCTATCTATTATAATGAAAAGGTAAGTGGCTTCAGGACACATTGCACTGGAAAAGTTAGGTTTTCAACCTTACTCTGCTTTGATCTTCACTCAAGTCTCTAAGTAACCTACATAAATACAATGTAAGAGCAAGGAAAAGATAGTACAGAAACTCAGAATTAGTAGAAGACGCCATTATTTATTTTATCTACAAGACTGATTAAGAAGCCATTTTTTTAAAAAAAAAATATTTAGTATGATTGCTAACATAGTGAAATAGCTGTCTCAAATATCATTTGACTATTCAGTTACTTGAAGCTTTTGTGCAAAAATAGCATCAATAGGTCAAATACTCGATCTAGAACTTGATAATCTTACCTGCTGTATGATATTAAATGTAGGGACATGGGTCCAAGTTCAAATCTTAGCATCTTTAGTTAAAAGTTGTAGGTGATATATAATATGAAATGCCTATTTTAGGTCTGGAGGGATGCCAAATTGACTGTTTTTTTACATGAGAACTAGCTAATTTTTAAACTCAAAATCCAGGAATATATTACAGAGATGGTATTCTACCAGTTTCACCCAAACCAATAGCGGAAATAATGGGTATCCCCACCAATCTGCCCCAGCTCTATAGCATCCCATTCAGCCCCCCCCGTCCCCCCCCCTTTTTTTTGCAAATTTCTGTCATTATTTGAGACTCTCTTCTTTTCAATTAATATTTAAAGAAAGCAGCATGGAAAAGGTAATTAATGCATTTATATTTAAATTAAAATTTAAACATTCATAATAAATGGAGATAAAAGTATAATTAATAACTTACTATAATTCAAGTCAGAGAAAAAAAATATAAAAATATCCGAGAATGATTGCCAAATGAGAAAAACATAAAGAAGAGTCACTGTATTATTTATAGGGGGGAAAAGGGAAAAAAAGACTTTCAAATGATAGTAATTCAATAACAAAAATATACACTGAAGTTTTTGCCCCAAAGATAAACATTCCCATTTTTCAAGCAAAATTTAGGGTTAAATTTTTGTTATTTTGTTTTATTTTTCTTGATATTTCCTCACAAATGTCATTGTGAGTATATGCATAATCATGTCCAGTAGAGTTGCATATGGTACAGTAAAAACTTATGAAAAATAAAGCTAGAAAACTAAGCCTATCTGTCTTTAGTTTGTATTATTAAACAGATTTGGATTATCTATCTTTTTTCATCACTAAAACTGAAGAGTCATCACTAAAGCTGAATATCCTAAAGATATTTGTAGTTTCCAAAGGGTATTATCTGTACAGACATTTCAAGCATATGAATAATTTAGATAGACTTTCTATTTCAAGAAACCTTCTTTTATAGGACTAAAATGCATGGCCTATTATCTCCTGAAAAGTATCAAGTAAATATATTCATCTTGACATAGACATATTCAGACTTTCTCCAATGAAAGGTAGAATATAATCATTAAATCTTAACAGATTAAACAGATTAAGATGACTCCAACTAATGCTATTTTCAGTTGGATTTTGTTTAGAGGCGGGTTGCAAATAAGGATGAACAATAGATTAAATATACAATATCATTTGGTTCATTTGATTTATCCATCCAGAATTAAATTACATTCTAGTTTGGGTAAGTCTTTATTGAATTTTAATCATCTGTTAAAATGATACCCAGTTGGCATAAGTGATAACAGAACAGAATTTCTGTATACTTTTGTTCAGAAATAATGTTTATGAACATCTAAAATGTTGTTTATTGAAACAGGCAAATGGAATGAATATAAAATGATGCTTTTGTTAGCAGAGGTTTTGTGCAGATTTCTGAAATGTCTTTGTGACATTTACTGTATGTATGTTTAGAAACTTAGGAGTTGGGGGGATAAAGATGCATGATTTATAAATTAACCTAATCTAAATGTAAACTTTCCCAAAAGTAGAAATAATAGCATTAAATTTTATTTTTTTAATTAAAGTAGTTTTTTAAAAAAATAAAAATATTAATAAATTATTAATATTTAAATTATCTACTATCTTTCAAAATTAACCTAATATCAATTAGCTGTTTTATTTTTTACCTGTTACTCTAAGTTCTATTTTTCAGTTCTGTTTCTTTTCATCTTACATACTTCTGTGGTCAGTACATGTGACTCATTTCCCTTCTCTTTGTGTTTGGTACCCTCTGTGAAGTAATATTAACTTCTGTGAATAATAGGTATGTAATTGGTGAATTCTAAAAAACATCAGGCTCTTGCTGATGCATACAGAACCCCCAAATAAGTAGGCTGGATGTTAACACCCGCTGAGCCAGCAAAATCTTTTGTAAAGATTTATGGCCTCTGCAGAAGAGAACTCAATTTATAATCACTTCTCATAGAGTCTCACCCAAATTATTTACCTTTATATATTAGACATGCACATTTTTTTCTGGATTAAAATAAGGCCTTTGAATGGAATGCTGGAGGTCATGGTAAGCATAGTGATATGATTGGACAAAAAATTAAAACTGATTTTGTTTATTAAGTCATACATTTAATACCTTACACTTACGTTACGTTAACTGCAATTTGGTAATAGGTTCAAAATTCTTCTAACTGAAGACTGTTAGGGTTCACAGAAAGTTTTGGGACATCAAGTAGTACATCTCTTTTCACTTTCATATCTGGCTTTTCTAAAAGCAGAGGAACAAGGAAAATAATAGAGGAGGAGGAGGAGGCTAGGAGAAGGAGAAGAGTATGGTGGGATGCAACCACTACAGTTATAGTTTTAAATCATAGCCTCCCACATAAATTAAGTCAGAACTGATCTGTTAGTACAGAATACCAAACAACTTCTTTGAAAGATTTTTTGTTGTGACATCTGTCAAGAGTCAAATAAATATGCATAAGTATGCCTTTGCTTTTCATATTTTTTATATGGGAACCTTAATTACTTTTCTAGGGTAATCCTTCTTTGCTCCTGGCCTTTCTGCTGTGCAGTGCTTGGAGACTCCATGCATGGGTTATAATTTCTGCCTATTAGCCCAGAGACTGAGTTTGAATTGTTTAGACATGCTTCCTTGGCTTGACTGGATCCAGTTCTTAACTCAGTTTAAGCCCAAAGAGACATATCTTCACTCTGTAGAATGATGGACATAAAGTTGAACTAATTTCATGCTGAAGTCTTCCAAACATCTGGCAGTTCAGGACTCAACAGAAGGACTCCAACACCATCTCCGGAGCTTCTGAACACATTTCAGTTTCAAGGCCATTGAGCCAGTACTGTCTGAAGGTATTTTTGCAGTCATGTGGCACACATGACATTATACTGTTATCTTCCCATTGAAGTGGTATCTATTTATTGACTTAATTTACATGCTTTCAAACTGCTAGATTAGCAGAAGCTGGGGCAAGGATGGGAGCTCACCCCATCGCATGGCGCTTGAGTTTCAAAACTGGGCTGCTGCCTTTCGAGCTGAGAAGCCCAGCATTTTAATCACTGAGCCACCACATCACCCCTAATATTTCATTAGAACCTTGACATAATTCATATTTTTCCATTGAAATGCAATTGCCAAAATGCACAGTTTGAAAAAAATATAGAGAACACATTGAGTAGTTGCTTGTACTACGCTTTTATTTATGAATTTATTACAACCATTTGTGCATTACTGACAGATTACTTTGGGGTTAGAAATTTCCATGGAATGGCAAGGCTTTAAACTAGATGTGTGATGGCGAACCTATGGCACAGATCAAAATTTCATTCCTCTTCGCCTTTTTTGGCTAGCATATGTTACTACTAGCCCATCTAATACTATTAGCCCATCTAATATTACTTGCTATTTGTGGCAGTGACGTGCAGTCAGGTGAGGCAAGTGAGGCACAGCCGCACCTCTCATCATGAAAAGAAAAAAAAAACATACAAGAGCTTGCTGTGAGGTTTTAGCGAGCACAGCCTCTCAGGCGACAGCTGAGGCGAGACTGAGCTAGCTGCTGATGACTCTGCTTAACTGTTAAAAAAAGCCTCAAAAAAGCGCCCTCTACTATGAGGCAGGACTTTTTGAGGCTTTTTTAACAGTTAAGCAGAATCAGCAGCAGCTATCTCAGCCTCGCCTCAGCTGTCGCCTGAGAGGATTTATTATTTATTTATTTATTTATTTATTTATTTATTTATTTATTTATTTATTTATTTATTTATTTATTTATTTATTTATTTATTTATTTATTTATTTATTTATTTATTTATATTTGGTGCTTCTAGACCGCCCCCTCTCCCAGAAGGGACTCGGGGTGGTGTACAGTCCATAGAGAATATCACAAAATACGATAAAAAAGTGAAATATGTACAGTTTGGAGAAGGTTAAAATGCAATTAAAAGAACTGTACAAAGCTAATATAAATATAAGTTTTAAATCCCTAAAACAGACACAACAAATTAAAAAACCCCTAAGATAGCCAGATAATAATACATTTGCCAGGAGGGACAGATTGTAATTATGCCAGGCCTGCTAATCGGAACAGGTGAGTCTTCAATTTTTGCCGGAAGGAGCGGAGGTCAGAAGTGGTTCTAATGTCGGGGGGGAGGTCATTCCAGAGGGTTGGGCCCATCACAGAGAAGGCCCTACTCCTTGGTGTCGCCCGTTGGCATTGCCTAGTGGACGGCACCAGGAGAAGTCCCTCCCTGTGTGAGCGAATTGGCCGCAGGGATGTATGTGGGAGGATGCGATCCCGCAAGTAACTAGGTCCCGTGCCATGGAGCGCTTTAAAGATGGTAATCAGCACCTTGAAACGCACCCGAAAAACCACAGGTAGCCAGTGCAGCTCGCGCAGGAGAGGTGTTACGTGGGAGTACCTCGTACTCCCCATCACAGCCCGCGCGGCTGCGTTCTGAACTAACTGCAGTCTCCGGGTGCGTCCCAAGGGCAGCCCCATGTAGAGAGCGTTGCAGTAATCCAGGCGGGACGTCACCAGCGCATGAGTGACCGTGCATAGGGCATCCCGGTCCAGTAGGGGGCGCAATTGGCGCACCAAGCGAACCTGGTGGAACGCCCCCCTCGCCACGGCTGCCACATGGTCATCCATTGACAGCCGGGCATCAAGGAGGACGCCCAAATTGCACGCCCGTTCCACAGGGGGCAATTGTTCGCCCCCTATGGCCAGCGATGGAATCAGCTGGCTGAACCGAGGTGCCGGTAGCCACAGCCACTCGGTCTTGGAGGGGTTGAGTTTAAGTCTGTTGTCCCCCATCCAGACCCCGACGGCTTCCAAGCACCGGGACATCACTTCGACAGCCTCGTTGGGGTGGTTTGGGGTTGAAATATACAGCTGAGTATCATCAGCGTAGAGGTGATACTCAACCCCAAAACCACGGATGATCTCACCCAGCGGCTTCACATATGTGTTGAACAGGAGAGGCGAGAGGACCGACCCCTGTGGCACTCCACAAGTGAGTGGCCTCGGGGTCGACCTCTGTCCCCCTGTCAACACACATTGCCTCCGGTCGGAGAGGTAGGAGCCGAACCACCGCAAAACGGTACCTCCGACTCCTATCCCCTCCAACCGGCGCAATAGGATACCATGGTCGATGGTATCAAAAGCCGCCGAGAGGTCTAATAGGACCAGGATAGAGGAACAACCTCTATCTCTGGCCCTCCAGAGATCATCAACCAACGCCACCAAGGCTGTCTCTGTGCTGTGCCCGGGTCGGAAGCGGGACTGCCGTGAGTCTAGATACTTGGATTCGTCAAGGTGTCGTGGAAACTGCTGCGCCACCACATTCTCAACAACCTTCGCTAGAAACGGAAGGTTGGAGACTGGACGATAGTTAGCTAGCTCCATTGGGTCGAGTGAAGGCCTCTTAAGTAAGGGCCTCACCACCGCCTCCTTCAAGGCGGTTGGTAAGGATCCCTCACCCAATGAGGCATTCACCAGGCCCAGAAGCCAGCCTCGGGTCACCTCCCAAGATGCCAGTACCAACCAGGAGGGACACAGGTCCATTAAACATGTGGTGGGTCGCAGCCGTCCACGCAACCTATCCAAATCCTCGGGGGCAACAGAATCAAACTCCTCCCAGGATGGTCTCACAAGACTCGCTGTTGGCAGCCCGTCCGGTCCACAGAGGGGGGCCCATCCGCTCCGGATCTGAGCGACTTTATCCTGCAGATATTCCCCTCTGCTCTGCCCTGCAAGGGTGCCCCCTGCGTCCTCTGTGACAAGAGAGAGCGGGTCACCCTAAACAGGGCGGCAGGGCGGTTATCCGCAGACGCAATAAGAGCAGCACAATGTCTACGTTTGCCGCCCTTAATGCCACAAGGTAGGTCCGTAAGTAGGCTCTTACCTGTGTTCGATCAGATTCGGAGCGTGAGGACCTTCACCTGCTCTCTAGATGTCTCCTATGGCGCTTCATCACCCTCAGCCCCTCGGTATACCAAGGAGCCCGGGTGGGTCGCTGCCGCAGGAGAGGTCGCAAAGGCGCAACCCGGTCCAAGGCCCCAGCCGCCGCCCTATTCCAGCGATGAGCTCGCTAAAGCCTCACAGCAAGCTAAAGCCTCACAGCAAGCTCTCATATGTTTTTTTCTTTTCACTCTCCTCTCCCATTAGCCCCAAAAGCCGCTTCTTGACAAAGAAGCCTAAGCAAAGGAGAGCTGGGCGGAGGAAGAGGGAACTTTCCCATCAAATGACTCACTGCCCTAGACTCGAGGCGACCCTCTCTGCAGTCCCTCTGGTCTGGCCAGACGAGAGGGGCTGCAGAGAGGGTCTCCGCAGTCTAGAGCAGCGAGTCATTCGATGGGAAAGTTGCCTCTTGGAAGGAATGACCTGGCTTGGCTCCCGCTTCGTCTCTCCTGCCTCGTCTCTCCTGCCTCTTCGCTTCTCCGTTCGGTCGTTGGGTGGCAGATCGAAAGCGGGAGCCAAGCCGGGTTATTCTTTCCAAGAGGTAACTTTCCCATCAAATGACTAGCTGTCCTAGACTCGAGGAGACCCTCTCTGCAGTCCCTCTCGTCTGGCCGGGATGCCAGCGAGAGTGTTGGGCTAAAGGAAGGAGGGATATACTCTCACTCACTCTCTCACTCTCTCTCTCTCTCTCTCTCTCTCTCTCTCTCAAATGGCAAATCCGAGCAGCCGCTGCTGGGAGCCCATCACACACGTTCGGGCAGTGGGGGAGGGCTTTCTGAAGGTGTGCAAGCCTTCAGAAAGCTTCTGAAGGCATGCAGGAAAGTCCCCCCCCATTGCCCGAATGTATGTGACGGGGTCCCAGCAACGGCTGCTCGGATTTGCCATTTGTGTGTGTGTGTGTGAGAGAGAGAGAGAGAGAGTGAATCCCTCCTTCCTTCAGCCCAACACTCTCGAGCCCATCACACATGTTCAGGCAATGGGGGGAGCTTTCTTGCACGCCTTCAGAAAGCTTCTGAAGGCATGTAAGAAAGCCCCCCCCCCATTGCTCGAATGTATGTGACGGGCTCCCAGCAGCAGCTGCTCGGATTTGCCATTTGTGTGTATGTGAGAGAGAGAGAGAGAGAGAGAGAGAGAGTATCCCTCCTTCCTTCAGCCCAACACTCTCGCTGGTGCCAGTGAGAGTGTTGGGCTGAAGGAAGGAGGGATTCACTCTCTCTCTCTCTCTCTCTCAGCAGGCGAAAGAAAGTGCTTTAGTCAGTGGGGTGTCGGGAGAGAATACTCAGGCATTCTCTCCTCTCCCACAACACCCCACTGACTAAAGCACTTTCTTTCGCCCGCCTGAGCTCGCAGTAGAGCTCAGGCAGGCGAAAGAAAGTGCCTTAGGCTCAGGCGGGCGAAAGAAAGTGCTTTAGTTGTGGGGTATCGGTGGAGAGGAGAGAATGCCTGAGCTCTGCCACAGGCGAAAGAAAGTGCTTTCCCCTAGCGAGCTTTCCCCCATGGCCCCGTGGTCAGGGCCAAGCTGCAAATGATCAATTGGCAGCTGCGGCTCAGATAGGGCGCTTCTTGGTTGGCTGGGAGGCAAAGGGGAAAAAAGTATTTTGCCATGCTGGGAAACATCATGGCAAAAGGAGCAGCTGGTGAGGTTGCTGGGAGAGAGCCCAGGAGGAAAGGTGCGTGGCGCAGAGGAGAGGAATCTAAGGCGAAAACAGCACGTGGCTCTCCCCGACGAGCTTCCTCGCCCCTCGCTGCTTTTCTCCGGTTGCTGCGTTTTGTTGGAAATCACCCCCCCCCCCATAAATCTGATTGTGATGACATTGGTGCCTCACCAGCCATAAACCTCACCGCACGTTACTGATTTGTGGTTATATCAGTTTTCCTTTGCAAACCTATCATTTTGTAAGATCAATAGCACCAGACCTGTGAATTCAGTCATTGGTCAACAACAGATGGAAAAGATTATAATTCTCATAGAGGAATACATGTGAGCTGCAGTGGGGAAAAGACTAATAAGATCAATGCTCTTTTTTGCCTGAATGAGAAAAAATCATTGAGGTTTTATAAATGTCACACTATAGTTGTATATTATTGATAATGTTTCAAAAAGTAGGAAACAGGGACTTTATATGAAAAAAGCAAATTTAATCAACAACTTTAAGAAGAAATCTTGACCATCCATTTTCTATTAGAAAAAGACTAAAATGTATTTGAAAATACATAGCCATATTACCAGCAAGTATATTATGTTCTCACATAAAATTGACTTAAAGCTAAAGATGCTTAATTGAGGGCAAAAGGTTATTTATTTGAAACTATGGATACTGTTAGATTGGGTATTGAGAAGGCAGACACAGGCTTATAGCAATAACAGCTCTTTATTAACAGTAGAACAGTATGTACAATCCAGCAACTGCTTGGTCTGACAGCAGCCCTTTTATAGGGAGCTGTCAGACCTCTCAACCAATAGGATTGAACCTCTGTTCCTGCCAGAACAGAGGACTTTGGTGGAAAACGTGGTAGTTAGAGTGAATATCTAACACCCCTCCCCTCTTAGTTGGGATGTTTCTATTGGTCACATAATCACACAGGTAGGCGGGTTTTTGTTTAGTCCTACCAGACCTGCACAGTTCATTTGGAACTGGTTCTTTGGGATTTGCTCATTTGGAGCTCGCTGTGGGCCTGCAACAAATTCAGATAAGTCCCCCATAGAAGGAGTAAGCAGTTGTTCCTTTTGAGTAGGGCTTTGGCTGATTTGTTCAGGAGCTGCGTCTGGTGTTCTAAGTGTGGAGTTGGAGAGGCAGCCACGGAGTTGGTCAATATGCCTCCTCCAGTTTCTACCATCCTCGAGCTCTAAAAGATAAGAGCGAGGCCCGGTGATGCTTATCACTGTGGCAGGGATCCATAGAGTTCCCCCAGCGTAGTTGTGGGTGTATACTGAGTCCCCTACACTAAAGTTTCGAATCTTGCTTGTGGAGTCAGGGGGCTATGTGGCAGAATAGTTTGGGTGTAGCCGGTCTAAGTGGGACCTTAGCCGGCGATCCATGAGAAGCTCGGAGGGGCTTCTCCCTGTAGTGGCACTTGGCGTGATGTGTTGGATCAACAAATAGTGATCAGCCCGTGTTTGCCAATCCCCTGGGCCCATCCTAGTGAGGGCCTCTTTTGCAGATCACACCATTCTCTCTGCCTGACCATTGGAGGCCGGATGGAATGGCGCGACCAGGGCATGCCTGATTCCCTGACTTGCTAAGTAGGTCTCGAATTGTATGGCCATGAATTGGGGCCCATTGTCAGAGACCAAGATGTCGGGCAGGCCCTGCGTGGAGAAAATTCTCCATAGCACCTTGATGACCACTTCTGCCGTAGTGGAGGTCATCAGGACTACCTCTAACCACTTCGAGTAAGCTCCCACAACTATGAGGAAAGGTTGGCCACGAACTGGGCCAGCAAAGTCAATGTGCACCTTAGACCAGGGTGCTTGAGGATGCTCCCACTCCTTAGCGGGTGCCTCTGGGGGAGCTGGTCTGGACCCCTGGCACGATGTTCAGGTAGCAACCCATTCTTCTATCTCCCTGTCCATGTTAGGCCACTAGCCAAAGACTTCATCCTGACAATGCCAGGATGCCCCACATGTAAAGCCTCCAATACTGCCCTGCGCAGTTTGCTTGGAATAACCACTCAGTCCCCCCACAGTAGAAAGCCATTGATTACCAACAACTCATTGTGTTTTGTAAAATACAATTTAAAATCAGCCCCAACAGGCCCCTTGGGCTGCCCCCTCCACACCCAGTTCAAAATTTGTTTGATGGTGGAGTCCTTTGCAGAATGATGGGCAACATCATTGGACGAGACAGGTCCAGTGTCCAGGCAGTCAATGAGCAAGACCGGTGTCTTGGGAGTGGGGTCGGCAAGAAGTTCTGGTAGGGGACAGCAGCTCAATGCATCTGCGTGTCCCAGAGTGGAGCTGGGGCAGTGGATTAGTTTGTAGGAGTATGCAGCCAGGAAAACAATCCACCTGGTCATGCAAGGTGATAATGATACCGGGGTAGGGTCCCCAGCCAGTAGTCCCAGCAATGGCTTGTGGTCGGTCTCAAGTTTGAAATCCCGGCCATAAAGGTACTCATGGAACCTTTTGACTCCCACCACTGCAGCCAGAGCCTCGCAGTCCATTTGGCTGTAATTTCTTTCCGTGGAAGACAAGGTTGTCGAGTAAAAAGCAATAGGGGCTTCTGTGCCGTTGAGCATGCAGTGACTGAGGACAGCACCAACGCCGAATGGAGATGTGTCGCAGGTTAACACCAACGGCAGGATCTGGCTTTACTGGACTAGAAGGGAGACAGCTGTCAGTAGTCTCCTGACTGCAGCAAATGCGGTAGCCTCGGCTCTGCCCCAGGACCACTTTGCATTCTTGGCCAGGAGAAGGTGAAGTGGTTCAGCAACAGTGGCTTTCTGTTTAAGAAAGACGCTGTAGAAATTAAGGAGCCCGAGGAATGCCTGCAACTCGGTTTGAGTGCGGGGTGTGGTGGGCTTCCTGGATTGCTTTTCTTTTTTGTGATGTCGGGTGAATCCCAGAGCCATTGATCATGTACCCCAGGAACTCAACCCTTGGTACATTAATTTTGCACTTTTCTTTTTTAAGCAGGAGGCGCTTTTCTCTAATTCTGGCCAATACCATTCAAACTCATTTTAAAAGTTGCTCCTCGTTTGCAGACGACAAGATAAGTGGTTAGAGGTAGTCCTGGTATCCCTTGCAAAAGTCATTCCATGACGCTTTGGAACAATCCAGGGACGATACTAACTCCAAATTGCAGGTGGTGGCATTTGAATGCACCCCTGTGCGTCACAATGATTTGAGCCTCCGCTGTAGCACCATCTACAGGCAACTGTTGGTATGCCTGTGCCATGTCTAATTTTGCAAATATTTTTCCTGGGCCGAACGAATGTAGTAGGTGCTGTACAATGGTTACAGGGTATGCTCTTTGTTGTAGCGCGTTGTTAATTGTACATTTATGGTCTGTGCAGATGCAGAATGACCCATCAGGCCTGACCGGAGTCACAATAGGGGTCTCCCAGCGAGCATAGTCAACTGGTTCTAGGATTCCCTGGCTCACGAGCTTGTCAATTTCCCTGTCAATTTTAGGGCGGAGAGCAAAAGGTACTCTCCTGGGTGCTATATTGGGGTCCAAGCTAAAGGAGATTGGCGTCCCCACATACTTACTGAGACTGGTACCGAAGATGTCCTCAAACTCCTTAAAGATGGCCTCAGCGCCGTCCTCCTTCACGGAGTTGATCCCGGTCACTTCCAACCCCAGAGCTTGGAACCAATCAAGCCCCAGGAGGCTCTGCAGGTTGGCCACAGTCACGGGAAGCTTTGTGCAGAACTCCTTGAATTGCACCCGGAAGGTGTCCTGGCCTACGATGGGGACCTGATTCCCCTGGTAGTCTCGCAGGCTGATGTCAGGGGTGCGAAGGTGCTGCTTTTTCAAGCTCGGGATGGCTTGCTTCAGGGTCGACCATGACATGATCGTTAATGATGATCTAGTGTCTATCTTGAGCTCACAAGGAGCATCCTTTATGAGGACAGTGATCTTCAGGTTTTTTGGCTGCCTAGTGCGGACTTGTCCTATCGCAGTGTGATAGGTAACCTTTGTTTCTCTTTCTGGGCACCCTTGTGGTTTCTGCCAGGCCCCTGGGGTGGGCCTCTGTTGGTGGCTCGGTGTATTTTTTGGCTGCCATGTGTTGGCAGGGAAGGAATTCGCTCTGGCACACTTTGGCAATGTGCCACTTTCGTTCGCAACGCTGACAGGTTGCGTCTCGGAAATGGCAAGTAGACTGGACATGGTCTCCTCTACAGCTTGCGCAAGGCGGCAAATGCGAGTTGAATTTTTGCATCGGCTTCATGCAGCTACTGCGCATGCGGTAGCTGCCATCTTTTTCGCTGTCAGAGTGCTTGGGCTCTGCGGCCTTATGATGGACCGCATTTGTTTCTGCATGGCTTGTGGCATGTTTTGTTGGCACTGCAAGGTCTCCATTGATTTGTCTGCTGATTCGGATGCTCTGGCCTCATCAAGTGCGATCTGGCAAGCAATCTTCTCTGCAGATTAATGTCCTGCACACCGCAGATTATGCGGTCTAATATTAAGTCATCTAGGTCACGGAACTCACAATAGACTGCTGCCTTACAAAGTGCCGCCACGTACTCATTGATTGATTCGCCCTCATTCTGGTTCCTAATATTGAATTCGTGGCAACGAACATGCCTTGATGGTTTGGGCGCATAGTGAGTTTTCAAAGTCTGTTGTAATGCCACCCAGGGAACCGCTTGGAGCAGGGTTGGCTCCAACAGGTTCTTCGCGGTTTCAAAAACCTCTCGGCCACAGTACCCCAGAAAGAGGTTCTTCTTTCGGCTTTCAGGGACGCTGGTAAGGTAGTTTGCCTCGAGGAAGCATTCGAATTGTAACATATACAATTCCCAGTGTTTGGCCACCAGGTCATATGGAGTTGGCGGGGCGTGCATAGCCATTTTTGTACAGAGGGCGATTCGAAGTTGCCGCTCAAAATGGTCACTCGATGCTGCGCCGATAGCTCCGGGCTGGATCTACTTGCTGGATTCATTGTTTTTTCTTTTTCGCCTATTTGCCTTCCAATCCCACCTTCGTCGCCAGTGTTAGATTGGGTATTGAGAAGGCAGACACAGGCTTATAGCAACAACAGCTCTTTATTAACAGTAGAACAGTATGTACAATCCAGCAACTGCTTGGTCTGACAGCAGCCCTTTTATAGGGAGTTGTCAGACCTCTCAATCAATAGGATTGAACCTCTGTTCCCACCGGAACAGAGGACCTTGGTGGAAACCAAGATAGTTAGAGTGAATATCTAACAGATACCTTGGAATTTAAGTTGGAATCTAAAGGTTATGATCTGTGAAGCAAAGAAAATTTAATTGCTCCAAGCTGTATTCAGCTTTGTTTTATAAAAATTGCATGGTCCAAAAAAAGTATCTTAATATCTTCAATTTTGTCAGCAGAACCTGAAATAGACCCTCAAGCTATTTTCGGTGTTAAAAGAGGTGTAGCAAATTTTCTGTAATTATATTACATCCGCAGAACCATTGATTTTTTTTTTAAGTGACTAGAATTGTAAGACATTGATGAAGTTATTGGTTAATCATGGGCTTGAATATCAGGCCCTGAAATAAGCATCTTCAGGTTGCACATCCAACTAACTGCAGTTGTTTAGTTTAGCTGCAATTTAAGCCCTAATCAACATAAGTAGCTGAAAGAGTTGATAGATTCTGAGAGCTTAGAATAGATGTGCCAGGCTTAGGCAGCTGGCTTTACCATTCTCCTATAGAATAAATTTGTGCAATTAAGAAGTACCATATCAAGGGGAAAAGGTTCTTTGTGGACAGTACTACTATGTCTCTCTTCTGACTACACAGTCAATTTTCTACTGTCCCACTAGCCAAGAAGACATGAATAGTGGATTATATATAAAAATTCTGCCATCCAAATTGGCAAAGGTTTATCTGCAGAGGTGGTATTCAGCAGGTTCTGAACAATTCAGAGAACCATTAAGTACCACCTCTCACTGGCCCTGAGAATAGGCCCTGACTGGTCTAATCTCTGCCTGCCGAGTCCCAGCTGATCGGGAGGGAATGGGGATTTTGCAGTACCCTTCCCCTGCTACGCCCACAAAGCCACACACACAGAACTGGTAGTAAAAAAAATTTGAATCCCACTGCTATTTATCTGTCTCTTTTGGTGGGTTATTCATTGGAAGAAGTGTGTTGCTCCACAATGTTCATCTTCTGTTTATTTGTTGTGTTTCCTCCCTATGAAAAATTGCTTTCTCTCTTCTGCTTCCATGTATTTCCTCTCCCAGTATTTTATTTTATTTTATTTGCTTTCTGCATCAGCATTTAGGAAATTCAGGTCACTTCCTAAAGCAGCTGGAGACTCTAGTGAACTCTGAGAACGCAATCGATTCAAATACATCCAACCAACAAGTTCTTACGCTATTTCATTCCAATGGCAGATAGTTTATTTATTACTTTTTTCCTTATTGAATGGGTTTGCAGTGTAAATGGGTTAAGAGATGTGAATAACAATATTCAGGACAATTTCAAAACTATCCTTTCTTTTCTGTTTCCTAAAACATTAAAAATTGCAAAAGCCTATTTTTTTAAAAAAGTTAATGCAATTAATAAAAGTGAAGGAAAAGATATTAAAAACTATACAAATAAACCTCACTTATGACTTCTTGTTTAGTGATCATTTAAGTTGTGGTGGACCCCTGAAAAACTACTTGAAACATGTTTCCAAAGTTACAGCCACTGTAATATCCCTCATGATCATTTGCCCATATGACCAACTACCAGGAGCCCAGCTCACCTATATTCCCTCACCTCACTCTACTATGTTCCTGCAGATCTTGGACCTACCTCCCACACCATTGAGATCCACCTCTTCTTCACTTAATTTTCAAAGAGTTCTGGTGCTCCAGAGCTCTGGTTAGGGAAAGAGAGCAGATTGTGCCATTGCTGGACCATGTAACTGGAAGTAGCCATCATTTTTCAAGTGGCTGCATTGATTGTGGTGGTTGCTTAAAAGATGACAACATGCAGCCCAGCAATGCAATAGTTTGTTATGTAACCACGCCTGGGTTTGTAACAGTTTTACTACCGGTTCACTCGTGTTCTTTCTCTCGTGCGCAACGCTTCTGCGCATGCACCGAAGCGTCTGGGCAAGTGGGCGGAGCCTCCCGCTGCCACTACCGGTTCAGCTGAACTGAGCCGAACCGGGACCAACTCATCTCTGAACCAGAGCATTCCACAGCTTTTCACAACATTCTGCAGTAGAACTCTTGTAGGAAAGCATAGCAAGCTGCTGCCTTGCTGGACCATGTGGCATCATCCCGGAACAGCTGTGTTAAATTATGGTCACTCAGAAAATGACATATATTTCTAGGATTATGCCATTTGGCCCAGCAACAGAAAGACCTGCTTTGGTTCCTTATCTCACTGTTTGGATATTAAGCTAGATATACTTTTTAAATCCCTGATCCAGTATCTGTAGATCTTCAATCTATAGATTGAAATAATTTTGAAATCTCTCTATTGCTATTGTAAAATCTTTTGCTTTTATTCTTTCCTCATGCAATCATTTTTATAGAATCCAAATACTTCCATATCTAAAGTTTTTTTAAAAAATCCACAACATAGTCTCCTACCAGTTGTTAATCTCGGTTCCCAAGAGTCCTAGCTAGCATGATCAATATTGAGAGATGCTGGAGATATAATATGCCACCCACTGTTTATCTATTGAAATAAAATAAGAAATAGTCCTATAAATTGATTTTTGTTGAATAACCATTTTGTTCCATGTTACTTCATCATGCAAGTTGCCTAGTTATACTGGATTACCTGTGGCAATCAGCATTTTTTCTGAATTCTGATATTCCAGTACATATAAAAAATTTAATTAGACCCTTCTCAACATAATTATTTTTGGATAATAACCTTCTCCTTATAACCTTATAGACTTCTCCAACTGAGTCTTTTTTCAGATGTTTTGGGATACCATTGTTGATTTTTGTTGGAAAATGCGAATGTTGAAGTGCAACATATCTAGATGACATCAGGTGAGGGAAAATATATATGATTCATCCAGTAGTGCTGGAACTAATTCAATGTAAAATCCTTGTTCTGCTTACATCCTTGCAAAAATCAGTCTGTTACTCCCAAACTTTAATTATAGCTACTATGTGTTTATATTGTTCATAAGTGCCGTTTCTATTTTGTTTGAGACTATAAGAACTCCATTTTCAAAAAATTGTAACTCATTTTGAAAAAGTTGGCAGAAGAAGTTATCTACGAAGAATGGATACTAATAAGAATTAAAATTATTTTGTTTGTTTATACATTCGCTGTCCATACCTCATTACTTCAGTCTCAACTCATTAGGGTCAGGGCATACTTGCAATTAAAGGAATGGATCTCATATCTAGCTTGACTTATTGCTACTTTCAAATCTGGCATCGTTATTTTGCTTGAAATGTGAAGTAGAGTTATGGCTTGATAGTTTGGGCAATAACCACAAAAATTTAAACATTTAGGTCCCGTGATTTTCAGTGCAATATAAGGCAATTCACTGAATACATTTACTTGGGGGAAAACAAAATAAAATTTGAAGCTTGCCTTCAGAAATTGTAGGTACTTCATCATTGGAGCAAGGATTTGGACTAGAAGACCTCCAAGTTTCCTTCCAGCTCTATTCTGATTGAAGTGAGAATGTACAAAAGAGTATGTCTGCTTTTCCAAAAATATAGTTATGAGATATACTGTATGTGTTAAAGATTAAATGCTCCAAGAGCTTTGTTTAGAGCTTTCTTAATGAAGCAAAACATGATGAAGTAACCTAAATTCCAGTGCTTTTTCAGTACTGAGTTTGTATTAAGTCTGATTTACATGGGAGTATGTGAAACAGCCAACATATTTTCAGAAGCATCTAGATGATTGTAATAACAGATGTCAGAACTAACAACAGCCAACAACCATGAAGAGCCCTTTTCCAGCCAATAAAGCATTACCATCCACAGGAACTAATCACATATTTGCTTTTATTCCAAAACTGTTTTCATTGTTCTTTTCTTGTTTTTTCTGCTCTTAGTAGAAGATATGGTCTCTTATAATTCAAGGCTATATCAATGAGAAAGCTGGAAAGGGCTTTGAATGCTTCTGCATTTTGCTACTGCAGTCAAAGAGAGATTTCTGTGCATATTTTGATTGAATGAAAGAAGCTGAAATATGAACATAGTCCAAACAGTTTAACTAATATAACTTTGATTCATTTTTATATAAACAAATAAAATGCTACAAATGTTTTCAAGTGAAAACAACCCTTCTTGCATTTTGAATAATATTTCTTTAATGCTGTTCATTTTGATATAGTGCTGGAACTGAGCTCCTCATGCTAGCCTTTTCTACTATGTTATCAAGTTGATGAGATGAAACTTTAGCACTAAAACATCCCTTATGCCTTGTCTAAAAGCTTTCCCAGACCTATTATACACCAAGAGACTACATTTCTCCAAAAGCCATAAATTAAACTGGATGCATGTGAATGAAATCAGAAGTTGGTTGCCAAATTTAAATCAGAACTCAACAGAGATTAAGCATTTCTGTCTGAGCACAGAAAACTGGTTATGTTTAGGAAATGTTGTATTACGTGAAATTTAATAAAATTAGGTACTGCAGAAATCTAATATATTGATACAAAAAAAATCCTAAAAACTTGATATAAGAGGCTTATACATGGAAGTCATTAGAAGAGATATATATCAAATTCAACCAGAAATATATACCATACATTAAATCAGGAAGCCAAATACATCATACTCAGTTTACTTAATATTATAATCTATAATGCAGTTTGTTTTATGTGTTGTTGTTATATGAATTCAGTTTGCTTAAGCCATTAAATATGATTCATGGCTTGAATACAATAGTTTTGATTTATCAAAGAAATCCATGGTAATCTATAGCTTGACCAGAATGATTAAAGTGAATATTTCAGAAGTAGAGGTTACAATCTTAAAGCATCTTTCTGTAACCAATCATTCACTTCATAGATTGGAAGTCTGGAAGCTGAAGCTTTAATACATTTGGATGTTACTATGAGAAAGATCATGTTGAGTAATATGAAGAAAAAATCTGAATAAATAGTGGAAGTTAATCATTTAAGTTAAAAGCCCTGACACTACAAGACAATTGGTTTCCATATTTTCAACATTTAATTGAACAGTTTAGTTGAAAACTTTATTAGAGAATTCAGTTACGATACATCTGCAATTAGATGTAGTTATTTTGGCGGTCAGAATATAAAAACATAACATTCAGTGAGTGATATTTGACCAATGTAGATGTTAGATCTGGGCAACGAGAGAACAGACTGCGGACACGAAGTGACTTAAACAGCTCTTTATTAGTAGTAGTAGTGATCCAGCTTGCTCTGTGGCCGGAGGGTTCCCCTTTTATACGAATCGGGTACGCCTCTCGACCAATCAGAGCGATACCTGTTTCCCGTCGTAGCGGCGGACCAGAGAGGAGACTTGCTACGATATATGTTAATATCTAACACCCCTCCCCTCTTAGACGGCACATTGCGGTTTGTTACGTAGTCTCTAAGGTACGTTGGTGTTTGCCTTACGCGAGTGGAACGTCGCAGTTCGGGTTGATCGGGAGTAGTTGCAGGATTGGTTTCCTTCTCTATTTCGCGTTCGGGAGTCTGTAGGCTTTCATTGCTTTGGCGTTCGGGGATCTGCTGGCCTTTGTTGTTTAGGCATTGTTCCGTTTCGCGTTCGACCTCTTGTTCTGTCCTGGGCTCGCAGGTGTCGTAGTTCTCTGTGTTGGGGCTGTCGAGTGGCTGACTCTGTATTGGCAGGTAGCTCTCGTTCTTGGTTCGTAGGTCTGCGTGCGCTAGGCGACCACGTAGTTGATCGATGTGCCTTTTCCAGTTTCGCCCATCTTCCAGTTCTAACAGATACGATCGTGGACCCGTGATACCAATGACCGTTGACGGCATCCACAATGTTCCCCCTGCATAGTTGTGGGCGTATACCGAATCCCCTATGCTAAAACTCCGAATTTTGCTTGTGGAGTCTGGGGGTGCTGTGGCAGAGTAATTTGGGTGAAGACGGTCCAGGTGAGACCGTAGACGGCGGCCCATGAGTAGTTCAGCGGGGCTCCTACCCGTTGTGGCGCTGGGGGTAATGTGTTGAATTAATAGGTAATGGTCAATGCGTGTTTGCCAATCACCTGGACCCATCCTAGCGAGGGCCTCTTTTGCGGATCGCACCATTCTCTCCGCCTGTCCGTTTGATGCCGGATGGAATGGCGCAACGAGGGCATGCCGAATTCCCTGACCTGCTAAGTACGTCTCGAATTGCATGGCCGTGAACTGGGGCCCGTTATCGGAGACCAGGAGGTCGGGCAGGCCATGAGTGGCGAAAAGTCGCCGTAGAACCTTAATGACTGCCTCTGCCGTGGTTGAAGTCATTAGGACTACTTCTAGCCATTTGGAGTATGCATCCACAACTATGAGGAAGGTCTGACCTTGAACTGGCCCTGCGAAGTCGATGTGTATTCTCGACCAGGGTGCTTTAGGCTTTTCCCATTCTGTGGCGGGCGCTTCCGGGGGTGCTGGCCTCGATTCCTGGCATGGATCGCAAGTGGCCACCCATTCCTCTATCTCTTTGTCCATGTTTGGCCACCAAACGTAACTTCTTGCTAACGCCTTCATCCTAACAATCCCCAGATGACCAACATGTAAAGCATCTAACACATTCCTACATAATGCATACGGAATAACAACTCGATCCCCCCACAATAAACAACCTTGTAACACTGAGAGTTCATCCCGTTTTGACCAAAACATTTTGAATTCTGGGCCCACGTTTTCCTTCAGCCACCCCCTCCAAACCCAAGTTTGAACTTGCTTTATTATATTGTCTTTAGAAGAAAACCTTGCAACATCGCAGGAAGAAACCGGTCCTGAGTCCAAACAGTCAACGAAGCACCGGTACTTCGGGAGTGGGGTCTGGCAAAAGGTCCGGTAGTGGGCAACGGCTGAGTGCGTCTGCGTGTCCTAGAGTGGAGCCCGGTCGATGAATTAACTTGTATGAGTACGCAGCCAGGAAAACAGTCCACCTGGTCATGCGTGGAGAAAGGGAGACTGGAGTGGGGCGGTTTCCCGCCAAAAGTCCCAACAGCGGTTTGTGATCTGTAATCAGTTCAAAATCGCGGCCGTAGAGGTATTCGTGGAAACGTTTAACTCCAGCTACAGCAGCTAACGCTTCCCTGTCCATCTGGCTGTAATTCCTCTCGGCCGATGAAAGAGTCCAGGAGTAGAAGGCAATGGGTGCTTCGTTTCCGTTTGGCATCCTGTGGCTGAGGACTGCGCCAACTCCAAAAGGTGATGCGTCGCAGGTCAATACCAGCGGTAGCGTCTGGCTGTATTGGACTAACAGCGAGTCGGTGGTGAGCAGGCGCTTTACTGCGGCGAAAGCTGCTGCTTCGGATCGTCCCCATCTCCATGTTGCGTTCCTCTGGAGTAGTCGATGTAATGGCTCAGCAACGGTCGCCTTCTGTCTCAGAAAAACGCTGTAGAAGTTAAGAAGTCCGAGGAAGGCCTGCAACTCGGTCTGATTTCGTGGTGTGGGGGCGTCCTGGATCGCCTTAATTTTCTTAGAAGTGGGGTGTATGCCCTGACCATCGATTCTATATCCCAGGAATTCTACACTCGGCACGTTAATTTGGCATTTCTCCTTTTTTAGGCGGAGGCCCTTTTCTCTGATTCTGGCCAAAACAGTTCTGACTCTTTTTAATAGTTGCTCCTCGTTTGCAGCGGACACCAAGATGTCGTCGAAATAGGGGACGACTCCCGGTATCCCTTGCAAAAGCCGTTCCATGACGCTCTGGAACAGACCTGGAGCAATACTCACACCGAATTGTAGCCGGTTGCATTTGAATGCTCCTCTATGCGTCACTATAGTTTGGGCCTCCGCTGTGGCGCTATCCACGGGCAACTGCTGGTAAGCTTGTGCCATGTCTAACTTAGCAAATATCTTTCCTGGCCCCAACGAATGCAATAGGTGTTGTACTACTGGCACAGGATATGCGCTTTGTTGTAGCGCGACATTAATTGTGCATTTATAGTCCGCGCAGATGCGGACTGATCCGTCTGGCTTGACTGGGGTCACAATGGGAGTTTCCCAGCGCGCGTGATCCACCGGCTCAAGGATTCCTTGCTCCACTAACTTATCTATCTCCTTATCTATTTTTGGGCAGAGTGCAAAAGGCACTCGTCTCGGTTTAAGTCGGATTGGCGCCACTTTGGGGTCTAAATTGAATGAGATTGGTTTACCCACATACTTACCAAGACCGGGGCTGAACACATCCTCGAACTCCTTAAAAATCTGCTCAGCGCTGCTGTTCTCCACGGCGTTGATTCCGGTGACTTCTAGCCCCAAGGATTCGAACCAATCCAGTCCTAGGAGGTTTTGTAATGGTGCGCTGGCGATGGTCACGGGCAGCTGGGCTACGATGTCCTTGAAACGGATCTGGAACGTGCCTTGGCCCACGATGGGGACTCGGTTCCCCTGGTAGTCTCGTAGCAGGATGTCTGGGGCGCGTAGTTGGCTCTTTTTGAGGCTAGGGATAGCCTGTTTCATGGATGCCCATGAAATGATCGTCAGGGACGATCCTGTGTCAACTTCCAGCTCGCAAGGTGAGCCCTCCAAGAGGACTGTGACTTTCAGCTTTTTAGGCCGCTTGGTGCGGACCTGACTTATTGTTGTGAGATACGTTTGCAACTCCTCTCTCTGGGTCAACTCTATCTCAGCATCTGTATCCTGAAAATACTCTCGTTGAGCGTCTTGATAGAACGCTCTCTCAGCTCTTTGTGTGTAATCTCTCTGGGAATACGTTCGCTCAGCTCTTTGGGGATTTTCTCTCTGGGTAAACACTTGTGGATTTCTCTCTGGGCGCCCTTTTTGGGTTCGCCAAGCCCCTGGGTTGGGCTTCTGTTGGCGGTACGTAGGTGGCTGCCGTGAGGCAGGGACTCTGCTCCGGCACACTCATGCGATGTGCCCAAGTTTGTTGCAGAGTGAACAAACAACGTTCCTGAACCGACAGGTAGACTGGGGGTGATTCCCTCCGCAGCTTGCGCAGGGTGGCAATGGAATCCGGGTCTCCCCCCAGGCCTCATGTGACTGCTCCGCATCAGGTGACTGTCCTCGAACTCGGGATCCTTGTAGTCGGGGTTGGTGTCCTCGTAGTGGACTCTGGTTTGTCTGGGTGCTGGTTGGCTTGTGTTGAACCCGCGTTGTATGCTTTCCGATGATCTTTCTGCTGACTCGGATGCCCTTGCTTCGTTTAGTGCTATTTGTAGGGTTAAATTTGGATTTGCCAACAGCCTTTTTTGTAGCGAAATGTCTCTTAACCCACAAACAAATTGTGCCAGGATATGCTCGTCCAGATCCCTGAACTCGCAGTTAGTTGATGCCTTACGTAGGGCTGCAACATATTGATTGATTGATTCTCCCGCCTTCTGGTTCCTCATGTTGAATTCCTGGCGGCAAACGTGGCGGGAAGGTTTTGGCGCGTAATGAGTCTGTAGAGTCTGTTGCAACGCCGCCCATGATACCGCTTGTATCGGAGTAGGTGCGGTGAGGTCTCTGGCCGTATTGAAGACTTCTTTTCCACAGTAGCCGAGGAAGATATTTTTCTTTCGTGCATCGGTTATCCCCATGTATTCGTTCGCTTCGAGAAAACACTCGAATCGAATCATGAATGCCTCCCATTCGTCATTCGCTGGGTCGAATGGAGCGGGGGGAGTGTGCATCGCCATTTTCCTCATTTGAATTTGCCGCGCTGCGGTGTCCTGAGATGGCTGCCGGAATTTCTGCCGAATTCCTGGGCTGGATCAAATCCGGAGATTCTGAAGTAGCGATCTTCGTCCTATCTGTCTCTTGATCCCACCTTCGTCGCCAATGTTAGATCTGGGCAACGAGAGAACAGACTGCGGACACGAAGTGACTTAAACAGCTCTTTATTAGTAGTAGTAGTGATCCAGCTTGCTCTGTGGCTGGAGGGTTCCCCTTTTATACGAATCGGGTACGCCTCTCGACCAATCAGAGCGATACCTGTTTCCCGCCGTAGCGGCGGACCAGAGAGGAGACTTGCTACGATATATGTTAATATCTAACAGTAGACATACCGTATTCTTCAGCGTATAAGACCCACCTTTCCCCCCCCCAAAAAGAGTCTGAAAACCGGGGTGTGTCTTATACACTAAATACAGCATTTTTAGCCTCCCCAAACCCCACCCCTTCACAAAAATGGATATGCAGAGGGTATGGAAGGCCTGCAAAGTGCTCCTGAGGGCTGGGGAGGGCAAAAACGAACAAAGAATTGGCTGGTTTTTGCTTGTTTTTGTCCCTCTGAGTCCCCAAGAGCACTTTACAAATCTCCTAAAGTCTATGCATGCCCTTTTTGGGGGGGGCAAAAAACGGGGCCATTTTGTGAAAAATGGGCCTTTTTTTGCTCATTTTTGCACCTCCCTCCAGCCCCGAGGAGCACTCTACAAGCCTCCTAAAGGCTATGTGTGCCCCTTTTTTTGGCAAAAAAACGGGTCTGTTTTCGTGAAAAATTGACTGGTTTTTGCTTGTTTTGGGGGGCAGCCCCCAGGAGCACTCTATAAGCCTCCTAAAGGCTATGCATGCCCTTTTGGGGACAAAAACGGGCCTATTTTCATAAAAAATGGGCTGTTTTTTATTCGTTTTTGCCCCACCAGCTCCCAGGAGCACTTTGCAGACCCTCTCAAACTCTCTGCATGCCCCGTTTGTCACAAAAAAAATGAGGTGTGCAGAGGGTTTGGGAGGTCTGCAGCGTGCAAAAACTTTTAAAAAAAATTTACCTCTTCATAATCTTGGTGCATCTTATACTCTGAAAAATACGGTACTTATAGAGTTGGGTGACCAAGGTATCTCAGCGCATGTCACTTTATAAACTCAGTACAGGTATTCCTCCACTTACAACCACAATAGGAACCAGAATTTCCATTACTAAGCAATGGTTGTTAAGTGAGTCATGCTGATTTTGCAACCTTTTTTGCCACCATTGTTCAGTAAGACTTGTTTCATTAAGCAAATCCGACTTCCGTCATTGACTTTGCTTACGGATGCCAGCTGGAATGGTCACATGACCATGGACTCTGCAACCACATAAATACGTGCTGGTTGCCAAGTGCCCAAATTTTGATCTTGTGACTATGAGGATGCAGCAATGGTTGTAAGTATGAGGACCACTGTTAAGTCATTGTTTTTTCAGTATTGTGGTAACTTTGAGCAATTGCTAAACAAATGATTGTAAGTTGAAGACTACCTATAGAAGATACACGTTTGTTAACAATACTTTGTTAGCATCTTTTTCTATGCCTTCTCATGTGCTCAATATGCTATAAGCCTCCAGAAGTTGTAAATGCCCAAATGCTGGAGGTCTTTAAGAAGATGTTGGATAGCCATTTGTCTGAAATGATAGGGTTTCCTGCTTAGGCAGGGGGTTGGACTAGAAGACCTCCAAGGTCCCTTCCAATTCTGCTATTATATTGTATTAAGATCAGTAGTATTCTTTCTCCTATGCATTCAGTTTATTCTCTCTGTCATGTTTCTGTGGTCAAGATATTGTTCTTAAGAGGATACAGAAGGCACAGTTTTCTCCAAATTAATGAAATTAGCCTATTTTTCCATCAGTCATCTAAATTTTAAAGTAGTTCATTAAAGCTGTTAAAGCTATAAACAGCTACCTCTGGCTTTCACATTAAAAATACCAAACTAACACAGACACAAACTGAGCTTGTACACCATTACAAAACAATGGCTTGCTTAATTATAATTTATAAAACAATAATTAGTCCACTTATGCAACATGTAAAGCAGGAGCCTTGGTGGTACAGTGATTAGAATGTGGTATTGCAGGTAAACTCTTCCCACATCTTGGAGTTCAATCCTGACTGTCTCATGGCTGATTCAGACTTCCATCCTTCTGAAGTCAATAAAATGAGGACACAGATTATTGGAAGCAATATGCTGACATTATAAACTGCTTAGAGAGGGCTGTAAAAGCACTCTGGAGTAGTATGTAAGTTTGAGTGTTATAGCTATTGCAAATCATAATTTAGAAACTAGGTTCACATCACAGTCCAGCTAGAGCCAAACGAGCTGTGTTATGGTTTAACACAGTATGAATATGGGAACCTACTCATGTTATCTTAGCTCATGCATTGACTTTCCTATTGCTCTGCTTCATAGTTTCCTAAAATTAGTTTGGCCATGTAGATGCTTCATACAGCATTAGTAGTCTTTCTGTTTTTTATTAGAAACATCCTACAGGTTGTCCTCCTTGAATGATCATAATTGAGAGCAGCAATTTGGTTGCTATGCAAAGTGGTTGCTAAATGAAACTGCTATTGTGCTTACAATCATACCTCAGCTTTCCTTTGCTTTAAAGACCTGAGAAGATTGTAAATTGGTCCCAAAGTTATTTTTTCATCAGTATTGTGATTGCAAATATAGTCATTGTAGAAGATGAGTTTACCTGTATATGCCAGTGGAAACTAGTTTAGAACCCAAAGTGAAGCTGCTTTTTATATGTCTTTTCTTTTAAAACAAAATAGTGTATAGAAGAAAAGATACATGCAAGATTTTGGTGATTTGATGCAGACACCAATGTACCCCGATCAATATATGTACAAAATGCAGCAGCACACTTTTAGATAATCACATAAAATTTACAGACATATGCCAAGGTCCGGCTAGAACATATTTTAACTGTTCTTTAGAACAGTTTAATAAAATGTCCACAAAATAACAAAACTCTGAAAGCCAGAAATTGTTTATTGGTGATTTTTTTAGATATAGGCATGCTCTGATTAAACAACATTCCATCATGACCAGAGAGCATTATGTACTAACACTGCCAATCAATCACCGAAATATTCTACAAGCCATGAGGATCAATATAAACAGGAAAAGGTTACCTCCAATGCCCACAGAGTAGCTTATTTAGCATACAGTGAAACTAATAGAACTACTGATATTTTACAACAGTGTTTAGGGGAAAATAGTGTATTAATGATCGTATTAACCAATGCATAAGGAACATAGAGATACTTCTTTTGTGGGGATTATGGGATTTTAGGAAAGAAATGGAAGAGAATGTGGACCTTAATAACTACAAGGTAGTAAGTGAGTGATTTAATGGTTTATTTAGATAAGTAGCAATTTATTCCAAATGGAAAGAAAACTTGGAAGAAGGATTTCAGTCATTCAGAGAGATTATGCCTTATTTAATCTACTATATGTTTGGGAAAGAAAGTTCCACAATTGCTGATTATCTCCAGAGCTAGTATTAAAATATCAGACTGACATCTATGTGTTCTTGCATCCTTGATCTTGCCCAGCTGGGTGAAGCTTGACACTGTTAATTCAGACACGTTTTGTTATTGGCTTCCAATTCCTGACATGTTTGACAAAGACAAACTAGGCGTCTTAGTGAATATACCCATTTTTTTTTAAAGGTTGTGGATAGATAGGACAATCCATACGAAAATAACCAGACTAAGTGCATCTGCTATCATTGAACATTCTTATTCATTATGTGCTGCAAATATTCATCCATCATTTGACTGCCAAAACTATATGGAGCAAATCTTAGCATCCTCAGGAAAAGCAGAGGATTTCAAAAGAGATCATCGCCTTTTCTTTTTCTGCAAAGGAACGAAGCCAGTAATTTTTTATAGACCATCCCCAAAAATACATGGCAGGTGCTTAATCTAATGTAGGAAGCCAAACCTACAGACTTAAATTAAAATGAAGGCACTTAGAAAAAGGCCAGTTTTTCAACTCTGATTTAAGAGTTAAATATAATATAATGCCAACATGGACTTAAGCCCTGCTGGCCTAGTCAGCAGAAAACCAATGCATTCACTCAAAAATATCCCTATTATCCACCAACAAGAAAATTAAATCAAGATATGGAAACCTGTCTCACAATAACTTTGAGAATAACAAATAATGAAAATGTGTCCTTGTGAATGTCACATCACACGAAGTTTCAGAATAGAAAATAGGTCTGAAAACTGATTCCTGATGAGTTCTGCCCTGTCTGCAAATATTTATTCTTGAGAGAAAATGATAGTGTTTTGTCCCATCATGCCCAGTATTGTTTTTTTTAAAATTTCCTTCATACTACATAGACAGCATTTTGTTACTGCATTTTTTCAGAAAGGGTGTAAAAATGATTATGAACGTAAATCCAGTTCTTTAAAGTAGTGGTTTTATAAACACTATATTAATGATACAGAGGTATATGAAGTATAATGTGTTCATCTTTAATTTACCACAAGTATGTAGTCATATTGAGTCAAGTGTTACTTTGAGGAAAAGCCTTAATTTTCCTATATAAATGAGAGTGCAGTAAATATTAGTGTCTTGTCCCATAGAAAAGGTTATTCTAAAAGCTTCTCCAGCAATAAAGCATTTCCCTTGTATGCAAACAGTTTTAGAACTGCTGTACCTAAACCATTCTCAGCCTTCCCTAGCCTGAGATGAACAAGTTGTGACATTTTAAGCCAGGAATTCCAAGACCAATTTTATTGCAGAAGGTGAACATATTGTCTGACTATTTGTTATGGATGTATTTTGCCAGGAGACTTCAGGAAAATCCTTTCTTTTTTTGTTAACATGTATTGAAGTTTTAAATTTACATTGTGCTTTTCCTCCAGTACTTTAAAACAATGTATGTAACACTCAGTACATCAAGTTTTCTCTACACAATAAATATCTAGTGATGTTGGATTAAGAGACAATGACTGGCTCTAAGTCACATAGTGGGTTTCTATTGCTGAAGTGGATTAGAACCTGGGTCTCCTTGTTCCTAGTTCAATACCCAACAGATACCACATGGACATTTTCTATTATTTCTGTTATAGCCCATTTTCTTGATACTGAAATCTGTGGTTTCATGAATAGCAATAGCACTTAGACTTATATATCGCTTCATAGTACTTTTACAGCCCTCTCTAAGCGGTTTGCAGAGTCAGCCTATTGCCTCCAACAATCTGGGTCCTCATTTCACCCACCTCAGAAGGATAGAATGCTGAGTCAACCTTGAGCCGGTGAGATTTCAACTACTGAACTGCAGCTAGCAGTCAGCTGAAGTAGCCTGCAGTACTGCACTCTAACCACTATGCCACCTCTGTTCTTCATGAAACTAAGTTTCAGTAGCCAGCAAACTTTTAAAAAAATGTTTTGTTTTCAAAATCATTCTAGCTATACAGCACCACCTAATGCTTATTATAAGAGAAAGAAAGTTTTCAGAAAACCAGATTACTGTGGATTAGTGAAGAATTCAGGTAGTGTAGCTCCTGAGTTTACTGAATTTTGCATGTATTTGTTCTGTATCACAGGCAAAAATATCTGAAATATGGATTGTCAATTTTAGTGTTTAACATGTTGGTTTCTTCCACAAAGCCCTAATAAAGGAGACAGCTTTAATCAGTATACCTGATACATTAGAAATTCAGTCATTGGAAGATGCTGAAGGAGGGCACAGATCGATTTAATAGCAGGAAAAACGTCTGAAAGTCTATTATGTTTCCTTTTTCATTTATATACATTGTTATCTGTTCCACATAAGTGTGCTGCTTTTCTCTGACAGATAAGCTGCAAAGTGCTTCAGTTTTTTCACCAATATACAATGGGCTGTAACTACTTCTGGATGCTTTGTGAAGGAATATATCTTCATACACTGATCGTGGTGGCAGTATTTGCTGAAGAACAGCGCTTGCATTGGTATTACCTCCTGGGCTGGGGTATGTGGTCTTCTACCCACTTGTTAAAATATTTCTTTTGTCACAGAGTTTTTAAAATAATTAGCACTTTGACTCATGCAAATATGGAATCCACAGAAAAAGACAGCTCCTATAAGTTATTATACAAAAAAATGTGTAGAATCTTTGTAGACATGAATGAGAACCAATATGGCAGATTGGAACTGTAGGATGGCTAAGATGCTAACACTAGACAGAAAGGCACATTAAAGTCAGTTGGGTGACTTTGGGATTTGTGTTTATATCCTCTCAAATGATAGACAGGATGTAGCAAATGGTTAATTTAATTATTATATTACTTTTCCCATCAGGGAGAGTCTAGTGGAGGTTTTGGCTTCAGACGTCAAAGTAATATGACTGGCCTTAGGATTTCTTGACCTTTGTTTTGAGTGATTGAAGAACATCACACTTAATACATTAGCCATTGTTGTTCACTGGGCTCATCTCACCATTAAAAGCTGAGAGAGAGCTGATGGTCAAGAAACGCTCCCAGACTGCACAATTGCTCTTTTTTTTTTTTTTTTGAAGATACACTTCTGGAGGTGACCTTTAGTTCTTTTAAGATGTGTAGGGATGTGTGTGTGTGGAAATCCGTACAATCAGGATAGCAGTTTTTAAGGTTGCCTCAAAGTAATCTGTATCAGGTCTGGAGGAAAGTCAAGGTGAATTTTATAGCTCACATTTATTTCAAGAAACGTATCTCAGCCAAATCAGAACTTTTATCATATAAAATGTTGTTTGGTCCATTTTTATTCTTTCACATATAATTTAACAATGATTTGTTAAATTAAAATTTGTTAAAGCAAAATGCATTGTAAAAATAACTGTTTGTGTTACCAGTCTTAATCCCATAAAATTTCCATCAGTGTTTACATCTCCTAAACACATAAAACTTGTTCATCTTCAGTAACAGCCATTTGAAAAGGAGATGTTTGAAACATTGAAGATAATGCTTAATTTTCCCTGATAAACTATGGGAATTTGCATCCAAATTCCCTCCAGCTTGTAAAGAACATTGAGTTGCATAAAAAATGCATTAAAAGGGAATCGTTGTTGAGTGGGAAAATATTAATATGCCCACAGGGGACCCATTGGTCAATCTCGTGACTTAGCCAGTCAAGACTAATTCAACAGCAAGTGCCACTGTCAATTGGAATGAATCTGGGTCTCTCTCACAGTAGCCACAGGACTCACTGCCTTATTTGACTCTTTTGTTTTTTCATAATGACTTTAAATCAGCTTTAAAGCTGATTTGAACCTAGGTTAAGATTTGAAGGTCACTGTTCAAATCCCTATCTAGTTATGCGATTCATTTTTGTTGTTGTAGTTAATTCACATATCTGTTTAACTTTTCACTAATGCACAACTTTGGCTAACTTGAGCTAGTGGAACAATGGCAGGATATAAATGTATATAGAGCAATCCAGATTGAGGCTGCATGCTAGAACAAGCAAATTCTCACAGTAGCAGCAGTTTAAAAATGGAACCAATTATTAAGATCCCCTTCACTGAATCTGTTCAGGTACAAATTGGACGATCTTCTGCTGGGAATAGTTTGATTAAATACCTGGACTAAGAAGACTATTAGGTTAAACTCTTCTTTCCAACTTTGTGTCTCTATGACTTACCCATACAGACATATACATGCCCATAATTGAATCCAAAATAATATGAAATCTGATATAGATATATAGATATATATATATGATTTATTATTCTAGGTTTTCCTTTAGTGCCAGCATCAATTCATGCTGTGGCCAGAGCCAGATATTTCAATGATAAGTGAGTATTGTACTACTTTATGTAAAGCTTAATTAGGATCTGTTAATATATATATATATATAATTTCATTGTTTAATTTATTTATTTTCTTCCAGCTGTTGGATTAGCGTTGACACATATTTGCTGTACATTGTTCATGGGCCTGTTATGGCAGCTTTATTGGTGAGAATATTATTTGCTACTTATTGTGAGTTCAGCACTAACTAATTCTGCTACACTTCATTGTTCTTATTGAGATGTTTTGTCCCCTGTTTTATCACAGTATTCAGGATAATCACCCAATTCCATGGTTCCTTGTGTCCTTAGGACTTCTGAACCATTATTTTGATTTGAAGCAGATTTCTGTCTTCATGGGTAGAGAAGCAAATTGGATGCTAAATCTATCAATAACATAGCACCATAATCCGATGTTTTGAACTTGAAATGAGTGGGGATTTTTCTGAGTACACCAGGTAGTTGGACTCTGCTTGGTATAATATGTATTTTTTTGGTAAAAAAAAAAGTCCTGGCAAATGCAGAAGGCTTATTTCTCACCTCTTTGATCTCCATATTTGCATGTTTTGTGCATGTGTTGGATTGACACTGTCTGATGCAGAATGTTGGTTTAATCTTTAATCTGAAGTAATAGGGTAAATGCTATATATTTGGGTTCTTAAGAGATCTCAGTCATTATATACAGCTACTTAGGAAAAAGGATACAGGAATTAATAGATGAACAGATTTTTATAATGCCTGCAGATATGTGGAGCATCTGATAAAAGCTTATATTATGATGATAGTTATGACAAATATAGCAAAGATTAAAGTCCTAGAAAAAAATCCATTAAAAATAAGTTACTTGTTGCATACAGTTTATTAATTTCTAATAGAAACACTGCATAAATATTTTCAGTGTAACAGATTGTGATAACCAGCTGCTGTGCATAATATCCTACTACATTTTACTCTTTGAAAGGGAATACCATCCCTGATTCTTGATTTCCCAAAAATTTCAATCAAATCAAGATTTGCTGTAATCATTCCCTCCAAAATATCAGAAAGACCAATATGGTTTGGTACATGTATCTTCCATATTGAATCACTCTGGGAAATAAAATATATCATTTTTTTAAAAAGCCTAATTACTATTATGGGGGAGAAGGGAAAAGCTGTCTTCAAACCTTCTTTATTATCTAGGTTTCACACTACTTTTGCTATTACAAAAATGCATTTATTATGCTGTTGGAGACATTGAAGGAGAGAGTAGGGTGCTTTGATTCATAATGGGTATATCTTTACTAATAGTCTGAGACAGATTTTGGAGTTCAGGCAACAAAGCAGAGCACGCAGTTTGGCCCTGTATCTTCTTTTCACTCTTTTGTTGGCATGTTGGGATTGGACCAAGTAAGGAATTATTCTAGGTCTGTGATGGCTAACCTTTTTGTCATCGCATGCCATCACGTGCCACACCCATAATGCAATGAGCTCACAACACACACACACCGACCCCCGTGCCTGACCCCACATGCATCCATGAATGACCCCCCCCCCAGCACCTCGTTTTTGGCCTAGTAGGTCTCCTTGCAGTCCCCTGAGACCAAAAATGGGCTGTGGGGGAGGGAGTGCACTACACTCCCCATGCTACCTTCCTCCCATGCTCTCTTCCCCACACATGTATGTGCGATCTTCCTGCTCCTGTGCATGTACATGCACCCCTAGCCCCCCATGCATGTACATGTGTCTCCCACATGCACCCCACTCTCCCACGCATGTACAGCAGACCCCCCAAAATCATCTAGCCAGCAGGAGGATCATGTGCACGCGTGGTGAAGCTGAAGTGGGGTGACAGCTCGCGTGCCTGCAGAGAGGGCTCTGCTTGCCACCTGTGACATGCATGCCATAGGTTTGCCATCACGGTTCTAGGTGAAGGCTTCCCACGTGATTAGGGAGGCGCTCTGGCACAAAATGGATAAATTGATAAGCTTTTCTGAATCTGCAAAGACAGGCAGACCAACAAATATTGCTTGTATGTGCCCTCTTTTCTAGTGGGGTTTACAGACATTTTGCAAACTTCACGGCAAATTTTAATGTTTCCTGGTTGTGAGCTAAATTCCCTGTTGGTTACAAATGAAAATGAGAGTAATATTTTCTTTATATTGGAATATTCATATGTCTTTATCTTTGTTTAATTTTTTATAAGAATAAAAGAAACACATTTATTTTTTTCAGGTCAATTTTTTCTTTTTGCTCAACATTGTACGAGTTCTCATTACAAAACTGAGAGATACACATCGGGCTGAATCCAATATGTACATGAAAGCTGTCAGAGCCACTTTAATTCTTGTGCCCTTATTAGGTATTCAGTTTGTCATCTTTCCCTGGAGACCAGAAAATAAACTTGCTGGAGAAATATATGATTACATCATGCATATTTTAATGCACTATCAGGTATGTTTATGATTGGAGTTTTTTTTTGGTAATGCTAGTAGGTTTCATTTGACAAAAGAATATTTTCCCAGGAAACACAGCTGGCTTTGGATAATGGATTAGTGCCACTAAAGTCAATGAGAGTAAGTCAGCTTTACAGCAGATTAGTTGATTTGTGGGTTATTTTCCAAATAAAACAATTCACACATAAATTTGTGAGATAATTTAGGCTGAGTTCTTATGCATATTAACTGAGTAAACATAGAATCTTATGGAGATGGAGGCACAATTTTAGATCTATCCCTTATTTTTTAATGTTCGTATAGAAATATTATCTTACATAAAAGAAAGATCGTGCAGGGATTTATAGTATGTAGGGAAAGCTAACTTGAAGAAGAGAGAATAAAGATATATCCTTTCTTCCTGGTAAGTAACTAACTCCCCTGTCTAACTGCCTGGGTAATGAGTTTAATATTCGCATCTAAAAATACATTCATGGAAAGAATAAATATTGGTACTTGCAAATCCAAAGGATGCAGAAAAATGTGAGTGGCAAATTTAGTCTGAATGAGAATTGTCACTAGGTATATAAGGTTTGCATTGCATAAGTCTTTTCCCAACACCATGGGAAGAAGACTACTTAGGCCGACAGCCCACAAATACATTCCACTTTGTTTTGCTAGTCTGAGATACTGCTCATTGCAGAGGTGGTATTCAGCCAGTTCTGACTGGTTCTGGAGAACCGGTAGCAGAAATTTTGAGAGTGGGGAGGGAAAGGGGTTTTTGCAGTATCCTTCCCCTGCCACCCCCACAAAACCACCCCCACAGAACCAGTAGTAAAAAATTTGAATCCCACCACTGGTTCATTAGTCATCCTGAGAGTGCTTGGTATACATTTTCCAGTATACTTTTTCCAGTGTTCCTCATTCATGACAGAAAACACTGACAGAAAAATCAAAACCACATACTGCAGCTTGAAAACTATGAAGGCATGGCCAGCGTCACTAGGATCCGTATGATAATGAGTGGACAAATGCAAGCAGGCAGACTTTTAATTCCCTTTTGACTTCCAAAGTGACCTACTGAAAATCATTGGCATGGTTTTTTTTAAAAAAATATCCAGTAAATAAGCATAATATATTTTGAGGGAGCTGGTTTGATCTAGCGGTTAAAGAGATTGTGAGTTCTAGTTCCACATTTTAACAAACTGCATCACTGTTTGATTTGGTGGCTGCAGTGCAGGGGGTGGGGTGCCGCCGGCATTGCTTCTGGTTCAGCGTGCAAACATTTTTGGCCTCCTGCAGCACTCTAGCGGCTCAAAACGGGATGTGCAGGGGATGGTTTTGGCCTCCACACTGCCCATTCCTGGCCTGTAGAGTGCTGCTGGAGGCCAGGAAGGCCAAAAACAGGCCACGTAGGGCTTCCACGCGGCCCATTTATGGCCGGCAGAGTGCTGCAGGAGGCTGCGGAGGCTGAAAATGGGCCGCATGGGGGCCGCATGCATCCCCCTGACCTATTTTGCCTGGCAGAGACACCATGGGCCATTCCTTTGATATTTCCTGGCCAGATTTAAGCAGCTCAAGGCCCATGGGCCTTGAGTTTGACACGCTTGGTCTAGACCATCTCCTCTGATATAAAGAGCAGTTAATACAAATTGCTAGAAAATCATTTTTTAATGGTAAACGATGATTGCTTTTTTTATTCATGCATTTTCCCAGAGCAGGCTTTGAAATCTTTTCCTATTGTGACCTCCTTTAACATAAGAAATCTTCTTGGTACAGCTTGAATAAATTACATCCCTTCATTAGTCTTTTGTTGTTTTTTTCCTAAAAGTTTGATTTGAGGAAGATAGTGAATGGTATTTAATTTTAAGCATCCTAGTACTGTTTGTTCCAGGTGGAACAACCAGGTATGGTCCCAAAACTGAGAAAACTTGTGTATGGCCCTGTTTTACAATACAATACAATAGTAGAGTTGGAAGGGACCTTGGAGGTCTTCTAGTCCAACCCCCTGCCTAGGCAGGAAACCCTATACCGTTCCAGACAAATGGCTATCCAACATCTTCTTAAAGACTTCCAGCGTTGGGGCATTCACAACTTCTGGAGGCAAGCTGTTCCACTGATTAATTGTTCTGCCAGGAAGTTTCTCCTTAGTTCTAAGTTGCTTCTCTCCTTGATTAGTTTCCACCCATTGCTTCTTGTTCTGTCCTCAGGTGCCTTGGAGAATAGTTTGACTCCCTCTTCTTTGTGGCAACCCCTGAGATATTGGAACACTGCTATCATGTCTCCCCTAGTCCTTCTTTCTCTTAAGCTAGACATACCTAGTTCCTGCAACCGTTCTTCATATGTTTTAGTCTCCAGTCCCCTAATTCTTCTCTATATGAAATCAGAAAATCAGCAAGGATTTTTCTTCTCCCTGCAATGGTTTAAAATTATGCTTTGGCAGCCCACTTTTGTTGGGTAGGTCTGTCTAAAAAGGGCTATGAACCTGAGGCATAAATTTGCCGTGGAGCTCCCACCCATCTGATAAAAATAATAAATAACCAATTATGAAAAGAAATATTTTCTTTCCATGATTACAAGATCTGCATAAAATCTCTTTCTTTCTTTGTCTCAAATGGGGCTCCATCCTTCCTAGTCCTAAATCAAAAACCCACAGCATTGTACAGGCCATCCTTGACTTACTGCCAGTTGTAATTTTGACTGTTCAAAGTTAATGGCAGTGTTGAAAAAAAGTGACTTACAACACTTAATAGAAGGGACGTGGTGGCTCAGTGACTGCTGAGCGTGTCAATCAGAAAGATTGGCATTTCAGGGGTTCGAGTACCTAGCACCATGTAACGGAGTGAGCTCCCGTTACTTGTCCCAGCTTCTGCCAACCTAGCAGTTCGAAAGCATGTAAAAATGCAAGTAGCAAAGTAGGGACCACCTTTGATGGGAAGGTAACAACATTCTGTGCGCCTTTGGCATTTAGTCATGCCGGCCACATGACCACAGAGATGTCTTCCAACAGTGCTGGCTCTTCAGTTTTGAAACGGAGATGAGTACTGCCCCCTAGAGTCAGGAATGACTAGCATGTATATGCGAAGGGAACCTATACCTTTACCTTATACACTTAAAACGGTTGCAACATCCCCCAAGATCATATGATCAAAATTCAAGCACCTAACAAGTGGAATTTATTTACAAAAGTAGTAGCCACCGAGAGTCCTTGCTAGGGTGCTTCCAATAAGCAAAGTCAGATTTTGGGGTAGTCAGATTTGTTTAACAATCAGAGTTAATTGCTTAAGTAACAGGGCAAAAAATGTTGTAAAATCAGGCATGACAAACAACCCACATCACTTTGTAATGGAAGTTACGGTCCTAATAATGGTTGTAAACTGAGGACTAGCTATAGATGGTTCTTATGCCACTAAAATGGGAAATAATCTAAATTCTTCAGCAGTCAGAGATAAATAACTAATTGTTAAGTAACAGTTCACTGAGCAAATATTTGCATTTAGATATTATCAGACTCTGAAATCATTGCTGATGCTCCAAGGAAATTTAAATACATCTGCAGCTATATAAAAAGCTATGTTTAGCTGTGTATATTTATAGCAAAGAACAACATTTATGTTGCCAGGATATCAAACCAAGATCAAAGCAGGCTATAGATTATGCAGCAATATGCTAGTCTGCTAATAACAGGATTCAGGAGAGATCAACAATATGTTTTCCTGCATGGCCTGCAAATAATGTGATGCTGGCAGGAGAAGGAGCCACATTTTCCCTTTAATCTATCAATGTGTATTCTGCAAGAAACCAAAGCACATTAAACTGACTCCTATATTATTGCAGTAATATGTTGATTAGCTTGTAATACATGCATTCTCTAAGCTATAATAATATATGTAAGGTTATACATATGCTACAATGCAAAAAGGTGTGATGTCATCCATTGATTTATTGCTGCTATCAGATATTAAAAACAAACCAAATAAATAAACTGGGGAAGATATTGTGACTACTCTCAAGAGGATGATCATACAAGAATTATTCTTCTGGGATAATGCTAAATGTCTTCTAAGAAATTTTACAAAAGCACATGCATACTTAGCTTGACATTGGGTAATATGTGAATCTGCTTAATGGAAACCTGTCAGGATCATGACTATTTCATGTCAAATTGGATGCCACTGAAGATAAGAAAAACCTACCCAAAATATTTAGATTGTAATGGCATATATTTTGTGAACAAGTCAAACCCATGGATAGTATAGAAGAAATCATGTGGTTTCTTTCTAATTAAAAGCCCTGAATTGAAGCAACATCTACTCTTCTGAGTATGCTGTGGTATCACTTAATTCCACAATGTACTTTGGTTTGTAATTTATAAACCATAGTTTCTACTTTGTCAGAAGGACAAACCCTGAGTCTGCAAGCCATACACAATTCCCAAAGCCTATGCTTAAGATTTACCAGTATGTATAAATCTCCATACAATGCTATGGTTGTGATTTATTACCAATTTGTGGTATAAAATAATAGGAAACAAGTGTGTTTGGCTTTTAAAGGGGTTACTGATTTATTAATCTTTAAAACTATCTTCGATAACTCCCCAGAATGGGACAGCCTTTCCAATTACATATCAATGTATAAAGTCAGCACTGCTACTTTTGTTTAGCTTTTATTCTGTATTATCTCAAGTTGCTTCAAACCTTAGAGTTCTGTGTGAGAATGGCTGTGGTGGGACAGGAAGAAACAGAATGATTCTAGGATTCTCCTGCACTGCCATTTTTGTATTTGTATGCTGTAATGCTGTTATGGAAGCTCAGTGTGTGCAACCCACTATTATTCCAGAATTTGGATTCAAAATTGTTCAAATGGGAACAGCACTTCAGGGATATTGTCCCACGATGTTTGAGATACAATCACTACATTAATGTACCTTATCTCTAGGAAAACACAGATGGATTATATTGCAACTGCTTTAGAATAATGTGTTAAAATACTGGAATAAATGCATTGAAATGTGTCCACTGATTACATCATACATATTTTCTAGTCATTTCTTCCTGGAGTTATTGTATGTATGTACGTGTGTGTGTGTGTGTGTTATATCACAACCCCTGGTATGCCCAAATATGGTAGGGAGCATACTGCTTCCCTTTTCTGTCTTTCGGCTCACCCTTAGAACCATCCAGGCAGAAAGCCATTTTTTAATGTTGCCTTTGTTACATTTGTGTTGCACTTGTGCTGATAAATAAATAAAGGGAGACTAGTATATATCTATTTCAAGCTATTTAGTTCTCATCAGCTAGCCATACTTTTACTGCATGATGGGTTTCAAAAAAATTTAGAACCTCTTCCGTAGGTGTGGCCTGCTTTGTGGGAGTGGCTTGCTGGCCATGTGACTGGGTGGGCGTGGCCAACTTGTAAAATGTGGTGAAACTCACTTAACAACACTCTTTCTTAGCAACCAAAAACTCTGGCATTGAAGCATGCAAATCTTAAAGCTGTCAAGTTACAAGACTCTTGCACCCCTAACCCTTTAGAAAAAAACCCCAGGGGTGTTCAGACTTGACAGCTTTAAGACTTGTGGACTTCAACTCCCAGAATTCCTCCTCTCACTCTTTATCTTGATGATGTGTGGGCGGGCAGGGGGTGGGAGCTGGAACCGGTTCTAAACCGCACTGTAGATTTGTGGAACCTCTTCTATAGAAGAGGTTAGAACTGGCAGGAACCCACCCCTGATGTATATGTATATGTAAATGTATGTATATATATTTCTTCACTATTTTCCCCCTGAATAATCACCACAGCGCTGCCATGTTGCAGTGCATTCTTTCTCAAACTGAGAATAGTTATATTGGAACTATTATTCTTAAGATTCATGGCAAACTTGACCAAGTAATCTAGTGGTTCAGAATTCTAGAAGTAATTTCCAAGAAATCTAGTAGTCATTCTGTTGGAGAAGGCTGCATTAATGGAAGAGCAATAGTTTTAGGCAAGGACAGTAGTTTCAGTTTCAAAATGTTATAAATCAAAACAAGCTATTTTTTAATGAGCATTTGTTATTTTGAAATTACCTCATTTATTGCCTTTAACCTCCTCGTTGTTTCTTACATGGCTCTTGTATTTACCTTTAGTAGTATTGAACTAAAATCTTATTTCAAAACTATCTGAACAAGTTCAGATTAGATTATACTTGTGAAATGTGTCCATGAAATTATATGACCCCAAATGCTTTTATAAACAAGATAGAAACATTTTTTTTAAAGGAAGATTGCTATTACAAACGGATGCAGGACTGCAATGTTACATACATTTACTAAATTGTTTATGAAAATTAGAGAATTCTGAAGTGCTTATTTCCAGGTGTGTGTATGTAATGAGAATGTCATACAGAAAAGAATTTATTTTGTACACACACACACACACAACAAATATGTCTCTGAGTGTATGTGTATATTTTTGAAGCACAAATGTGCAGTCTTTTAATAACTCCAATCTGTATTTAATATTTTTCAGAAGAGTGAGGGCTACAAAAGGTGGAAGTATTAACAAGCTGGGTATGCACCCATAAGCCCAGAGTTTTATTTCCACTGGGTTTGAAAAGAAAATAGCTTTTTAAAATAGGCCAAGACTATAATAGGGCAAGTTCTACAATTTGCCTCATTTTCCACATCATAGTGCAGGTGTTAATCCTTGTGACTGGCATGGGCTGTAAGGGCTGCAATCAGGAGTAGGTTTCAGCCAGTTCTCACCAGTACGCTAGAACCCGTTTATGAAATTTAGCATACCTTTAGGAACTCGTTCGTCCAGTGGCACAGTACCAGAATGCTCCCTCCCACCTGCCCCCCTTGCTCGCTTCCCCCACCCGTCTGGTTGCCACTTGCTTGCTTGCTTGCCCCGCCCATGTACACCATGCTTTCCCCGCATGCTGCTCACTGATTCGCTGACTCATCAATCACCCCACTTCTGAGAGGCAGTGAGGGGGGGCTTTCTCACACACCTTCTTTCTTTCTCCGAAGGCGTGCGAGAAAGCACCCCCCCCCCATTGCCTGAACGTTGAATGTTTGAAGGAAGGAAGTGCAGGCTCCTTTGCCCTCGGCTACATTACCTCCTTTCAGTCTCTGCTGCCCAAATGAGTGAAGGAGGCAGACAGAACGAAAGGAGGTCGCACAGCTTCCCTCCTTAACACGTTTGGGCAGTGGGCGGGGATTTTTTCTTACACGCCTTCTTTCTTTCTCCGAAGGCATGCGAGAAAGCTCTCCCCTATTGCCCGGCAGGAAAGCAAGCCCCGGGCCTCATCTCTGCCTCCTTCCTTGAGAGCGGGCTTCGGGGACAGCAGCCTCTCCTATCACTGCGCCCTTCACTCACCTTCCACCCAGAGGCTCTGCCAGCATGGCGCCTCCCATTTCACCTCCAGAGAGAAGCTCGGGAGAGACACACAAACGGCTGCAACTCAAGGCTCCCAAGAAGGACGCTGGACACCGGGGGTGGCGATGGCACCCGCTGCTGCTCCTTCTGCTGCTCCTGGTAACACAAGCTTCTTGGAGAGCATTAAGTTGCAGGTGCACCGATTCCAGCCGCTGCGTTTTGCCTTGAAATTTGCTGTCCCGGCAACCCGAAGGGATTGGGAAGCACAGGGATCTTAATGTAGTAGGGCAGGAGAGGCTAGAGCGGGAGGTTCCCCGGTGCTCGCGGCCACTGCTTGAGAGAAAATCAGCTAGAATCTCAAGCGAGTGCTGCGGGATGAGACGCAAGCGATGAAATGGGTCACCCTGGGCATAAAAGGCGCAGGGAGATCGCCTTCCAAGGTCCGGGAACCAACCAACCAAATAAATAAAGTTGGCTTCACTTCCTTGTTCAGCAAGAGAGAAAGTTGCCTGAGAAGGAGCAGCGTTTTGCCTTGAAACTTGCTGTTCCGGCAACCCGAAGGGGACATTCTCCCAGCAGCATCTCAGGCAACTTTCTCTCTTGCCGCGCAAGGAAGCAAAGCCAAATTTGTTTATTTAACCTTCTGTGTCAGCCTTCCCCACCCTACTACATTAATATCCCTGCGCTTCCCATTCCCGCAAGCCATGCGAGCGAGCAGGCGTGTGAAGCCCCTCAATGATCTGAGGAGAGCCGGGAGGTGCCATACTGTGCACAGCCATCCTCACTCCCTCCAGGCTAAGGGTGGGAGTGCCTGAGACGCCGCTGGGAGAATGTCCCCTTTGGGTTGCCGGGACAGCAGATTTCAAGGGAAAATGCAGCTGCTGGAATCGGTGCGCCACTGCGCCTGCAACTTAATGCTCTTCAAGAAGCCTGCATTACCAGGAGCAGCAGAAGGAGCAGCAGCCAGTGTCACCGCCACCCTCGGTGTCCAGCATCGTCCTTGGGAGCCTCAAGTCGCAACCATTTGTGCTTCACTCCCAAGCTTCTCTTTGGAGGTGAAATGGCAGGTGCCCTGCTGGCAGAGCCTCCAGGTGAAAGGCAAATGAAGGGCACAGTGACCTGAAGCCAGCTCTCAAGGAAGGAGGCAGAGATGAGGCCCAGGCTCGTTTCCCTTCCTCCGAGAGCTGCAGGGGTCAGGGAAACTGAGGCTTCTTTGCCAGCTTCCCAGCTGGCAAAACAGAAATTTTCACCAACTGAAAGGTATGTGTATGTGAGAGAGAGGGGGGGAGGGAGAGAGAGAAAGAGAAAGCGTAAGAGAGTGTCACGATGTTAAAAAGTTTGCTAGGCCTGAACTGCCTAAACTGACACTCAAGAGTTAAACTAAGAAAGCTTTATTGCGCAGGTCATAAAACAAAATGTTATCTGAAAGTGATTTATTGCGCACGCGTTACACTTTTCCAAATTCCTCTCTTCTTTGTTCGGCAGCCAACTTTGGCAAAACGTAGCTTTCATTATCAAAATGTAACCAATTAGTTATTTTCTGTTTCATTTACTTTTATTATTTTATTATTAAAGTTTGTTTATTAATTAGAATACTTTAAAGACTTATTTTTCTCAATATCTCAAAAGATATGCGGAAGGGAATCAGCCACGGTCCATTGATCTCCAACAGGGTGTTTTTTTCCCCTGACATCTTGGTAGCAGAGGATGGTTTTGATGATACTAGCTGAGATGGCTACAATTTATGGCTGTATTTTCTCTTCGCGCTATCTTAAGATAACCGACTAAGCCTAATTAGCAATGTCGGAGAAAAAGAAAAAAAAGAAAAAGAAAGATGGGGCGAGCACAGATGGATCAGCTTCCTCTGACAAGGAGGCTCCCTCGGACACAGAGAAGCAAGATCAAAACGTGCTTCAGGAACAACAAATTCCTTCAGGTGCCGAGCCAAATATGGGAGAAGGAGCTACAGGACGCGACATCCACGAAACGAGGTCAGTGGTTCCTCCTTCTAAAATATCTCCAGGAGATTATGAATTTTTGGGGGCCAAGCCAAAACTTCCCACTCTGCCAGAGCCACTCCATTCCCAGACCCTCGCAGATTATCAAACGATTGATGAATGGCAACTGCCGGCACAGAAAAAATCCTCCCACGCAGAAAGCAGATTTTATAACATCTCCCCAGATGAGCAAGAAATGCAAAGCTATCTAGATCAAATAGAACTGTTTGAAAAATATGCTAGGGAGGCGAGAGTGTGTTTTGAAGAGATAAGGCGAAGTAGAAGAAGCTCCCCCACTCCCAAAATGTCTGAAGACGCCATCTTGTCTTCTTCAAAACAACAGCCTAAGACACACCCCACAGAGTTCATTGGTCAATTAGAACAAAGAGACATGTACACGTCACCGAGGTCACGTGGTCCCTTTGAGTCAACTGAACTTCCGCATACGTATAGAAAGGAGAGGCAGCCAAAAAGTGAAGCTGCACTGCCATCTGCTGGCGGAGAAAAATTATTACAGCAAAAGATTAAGCAATTGGACCAGATTTTCAGAGATATGTCTATGAGTTTTACAGAAGCCCAAACTTTGCCCTCAAAGGTTAAGTCTTCAACACCCCCTGGCGGTGCGGAATTCTCCCTAGATGGAAAAAGGCAAAGCCAAAGGCGAATTCGAGGAAGCCAATTTGATGTTGCCACGCAAAGGCCAATGATGCAACCCCAGCATCCCCTGGTTCAACAACCAGCTTTGCAACCTGAGCAACAAATTGTTCCTCAGCAGGTATTCACAGTCACCCCCTTGACTGGTGAGTCCAAATTAAAGGAGTCAGGAGAGAATTATAAAGCCTGGGTCAGTGAAATTGCGCTCTTGCTTCGAAGAGAAGGCACATATTCCATGGTTTTTAATCCTCCCCGTCAGCCCTGGACACCTGCGATAAGAGATCTCGAAAACAGAGCTATCACGACTTTACTCATGTCAATGGAAATTGAGATCCAAGGTATCTTTCCACCTGATGCAACTGCCCAAGAAATATGGGCTATTTTGGAAGATTGCTACAGGCCCGTTTCAATTGAATCTTCATGTTTGCTTATGTCTGAGTTCCATGGTTCGAAGTTGAAACCTGGTGAACGAATTGGTGGACATTTGACCAAACTGAAAAGAATGAGAAGTGAATTGAGACAAAATGGCCATGTAATCGATGATATCCAAATGATTAGCATCATCATTAACTCATTGAATTATGAATGGAAAGATGCTGTTGCAAAGATTAACTACGTGCCTATTGCTCAACGCACAGTTAACCACGTTTGCAGACTTTTAGTGGAAGACGAAGCTATCAGGTTAGCTACACCACATCTGCAACGGCCTCCAGCATCAAAGGCTCCAGCCAGACGTCCCTTCCGAGGAAGAGGCTACGCTCCAAGGATGCCAAAATGCTACACCTGCAACCGTGTGGGACATGACACCCGGGATTGTCCCCAACGAGTTCCAGCTCCCGCCACGTACCAGCCCAGAGGAACAGATTCCAGAGGCAGAGGTAGAGGCGGAAGACAAGGTCGTCGTGGTCCAAGGCGTGATCCACAAGCTCCGCTTGCAACACTGGCCATAACCAACGTTCCACAACCTGATCCAAAGTTCGACAGACGTCTTTTGTGGACTTTAGATAGTGGAGCAGCTGTGCACGTTACCCACAGAAGGGAACTTTTCACAGAGATGGGCGAACCAGAGCCCGAGTATCGAGAACTGTATTCCTTCACCAATCACACTTGCAAGGTTATGGGAAAAGGAACTGTTTACATTGAAGAGCTCGATACACACATCCCTGATGTTTATTACATACCTTCAGCAACCAGTAATTTGCTTAGTCAAAGTCACTTGTCTAGAGAGTTAAAGTTCCAGGTTCACCACCTCGAAAAAGCAAGTTACTTAGTTAAAGATGGTGATATTGTTGCTGAAACTATGCTGATTGGTGGTGTTTATTACTTAAAGCCAAAGCCTAAAGGGCAAGCACAGGCAAGTATGCAAACTCCAAAAAGGCACAACGCAAACCCAGAGAGAGTTGTCCCAGAGAGAGAAAGCGTTACTGTGCCAAAGGCTCCTAAAGCCAACAAACAGACAAAACAGAAACAGATTGCTCAAAGCAAGCCTGAGGGTCCTCATGAAACTGTTAATGTTAAGAATTCACTAACTGGTAAACCTTTGCATTCCAGGTGTATTCACAAGTGGCACAGAAGATTGGGGCATGCCAGTTTCCGTGTTCTTAGAAAGATGCCGGAGTTCGCAAAAGGTTTGGATCTAAAGGGGTGTAAGGTGTTTTTGGATTGTGCGGTTTGCAAAAAGGCTAAATCCAAGGCGGCTGCAATTCCCAAACACGCTACACGCCGGTCAACACGCATTTTTGATTTGGTACACACTGACATAGTGGGTCCTTTCCCACCAACACTTGGTGGCAGAAAGTATTTTTTAACAATTGTAGATAATCATTCTAGATATGGATTTGTATATGCTATGAGAGAGAAATCTGAGACCTTTCAGATCTTTAAAGACTTTGCAGCGTTTGTTTCTACACAATACCAAGTTCGCATCGCCAGAATCCAGAGTGACCGTGGTGCAGAATTCATGTCTCAGCGTTTCCAGGACTGGATGCGTAAGAATGGAATTCTTCATCAGACATCTGCTCCATATACACCGGCTCATAACGGAGTCGTAGAAAGAAGACAAGGGGTTCTACAAACCATGATGCGTTGTCTTCTAGAAGATGCCAATCTCAGTAACGCATACTGGGGTGAAGCAATCAAATATGCAAATTACATTGTCAACCGTACTTGGAGCAGTGTAATCAATCAAACTCCTTTCTACATGCTGTATGGCTACAAGCCTGATCTCAAGAACCTCCATATTTTTGGTTCATATGCTATGGTGAACACTCCTATAACTCAAGGACCAAAGAGACTAAGATTTATGGGTATTGATGATAATTCAAAATGGTACAAATTCATTGATACTAAACATGTGATTGTCATTTCACAATCTGCTAATTTTGAGGAAGACATTGACTGGTCCAGGATTCATTCCAATGATCCTGAAGTTTATTTTCCTAGAGATGGTGTTCCAGATGCCACGCAGCCTGATGACAATTTGCAAACAGATGTTCCTTCTACCAGCTCTTCACAACCTGATGTTCCGTCTTCACAACCCGCGGATGCTGATGCTAGCGACGAACGTGAGGACGAGGATGATGATGAAGAAGAAGAAGAAGACTGGTCTGTTGCTCCTAGACGCTCCAAGAGGGCCACAAAAGGAATCCCTCCACAACGTTATTCATGGCAACTGACAAAAACACCAGTACCTTTGATTTGCAACGTTACTCTTCCTCCAGAGACATTCACACAAATCAAACAGCTTCCTGATTCAGAACAAGACAAATGGTATGATGCAATGCAGGATGAAATGGACAGTTTAAAGAAACTTAATGTATTCACACCTGCAAAACCTCCAGCAAATAAGAAAGTCATTGGCACCCGATGGGTCTACAGAATCAAGAAGAAACCGAATGGTGAGTCTTTATACAAAGCCAGACTTGTAGCTCAGGGTTTCGCTCAACGTTATCCTGAGGACTACACAAATACTTACTCACCAACAGTCAGAACTGAAAGTGTAAAAATTGCTTTAACCACTGCAACTATTCTTGGTTTAGAAGTTTTCCAATTTGATGTGGACACAGCTTATCTACATGCAGACCTAGATGAAGAGATCTACGTGAGAAGCCCTCCAGGATTCCGAAAACAAGAAGGGGATACCTGGTTCCTGAACAAAAGTCTTTATGGTCTGAAACAGTCAGGTTTAATGTGGTATTTATGTCTTACTGACAAACTAAATTCAATGGGCTTTATTAAGTCCGAAACTGATGAATGTGTGTTCACAAAAAGATCTAACAATGCATATGAGATAATTCTTGTTTATGTTGATGATATTGTTTATATTGGTCCAAATAAGAAAATGAGTGAGATTTTTGCTAAAAGTTTGCAGAGATACTTCACACTAAAATCTTTAGGACACATTAGCACTTATTTAGGTGTTCAAATTGAAAAGACACAGAAGGGGTTTAGTCTTTCACAAGAGGAGAAAATTGACCACATTCTACATCATTGCAACATGAAAGATGCTAGCACAACAAAGACACCCATGCAAACAGATTTTCACAACTTAACACATGAACCAAGTCCTGAGTTCGAGGATCAAACACTTTATCGTTCAGTCATTGGTTCACTATTATACATTAGTAGTTGGACCAGACCTGACATCGCACTTAGTGTTAATCTTTTATCACGACACGTAGGTAAGGCAACACAATTTCATTGGTCATGCATTAAGAAGTTGTTGAAATACCTAAAACACACTAAGCACATGAAGTTATTGCTAGAACCAACACACACTGATCAACCAAAGTTGATTTGTTTTGCCGACGCCGACTGGGCGAGCGACAAGAAGTCACGCAAAAGCACTTCTGGTTACATGATGTTCCTAAATGGTTGTCCTGTTTACTGGCAAGTGAGAAAACAGAGTTTTGTTTCATGTTCATCTACTGAAGCTGAATATGCTTGTGTTTCAGATGCTTGTAATTCTCTAACATGGTTTGATGCTTTGATCACAGATATCTGGACACGTCCGATTCGACCAATCACCGTGATGGAAGATAATGTATCTGTTGTCTATATTTCTGAGTCACATTTTACAGGTTCTAGGTCCAGACACATTGACATTTGTTATCAAAACACAAAGCAATTAGTTAAGCAAGGTTTTGTTAAATTTCAATATGTTTCTACACATGATCAGATTGCAGACATGCTTAACAAACCACTTGCCGCAAATCAACACGAGTATCTGCGAAAGAAGATGTGCCTTAATTGATGATTTGATGACGTCAGCCCAGACTAGCAAAAGAAGGGGTGTCACGATGTTAAAAAGTTTGCTAGGCCTGAACTGCCTAAACTGACACTCAAGAGTTAAACTAAGAAAGCTTTATTGCGCAGGTCATAAAACAAAATGTTATCTGAAAGTGATTTATTGCGCACGCGTTACACTTTTCCAAATTCCTCTCTTCTTTGTTCGGCAGCCAACTTTGGCAAAACGTAGCTTTCATTATCAAAATGTAACCAATTAGTTATTTTCTGTTTCATTTACTTTTATTATTTTATTATTAAAGTTTGTTTATTAATTAGAATACTTTAAAGACTTATTTTTCTCAATATCTCAAAAGATATGCGGAAGGGAATCAGCCACGGTCCATTGATCTCCAACAGGGTGTTTTTTTCCCCTGACAGAGAGAATAAAAGGAAGGAAGAGGGAGAGAAAAAAAGAGAGACTTCTACCTCCTGGCAGATATATTTTAACTGGTATTTTAGGGGAACTGTTTTTAAATTTAATTTATGGGATATTTTTAGGGGTTTTTTAAAACTATATTTTAGATACTTTACTTAGATGTACAGTTCTTCTTTTAACCTCCTCCATATCTATTTAACAATTTAACTATTTAATTATTTAATTATTCACGTTATGTATTTTTATGTATGGACTGTACACCGCCCCGAGTCCCTTCTGGGAGAGGGGGCGGTCTATAAGCGCAAATAAAAGTAAAGTAAAGTAAAGAAAGAGAGAAAGAGAAAGAAAGAGAAAGAGAAAGAAGGAAAGAAAAAGTAAGTTGGGGAGAAAGAGACAAAGAAGGAACGAAGGAAGCAAAGAAGAGAAAGGAAGGAAAGAAAGAAAAAGAGAGAGACACACAAGAAAGGAAGAAAGGAAAGAAAGAGGGAGAGAGAGATATATAAGGAAGGAAGGAAGAAAGAAAGAAAGAAAGAAAGAAAGAAAGAAAGAAAGAAAGAAAGAAAGAAAGAAAGAAAGAAAAGAAGAAAAAGAAAGAGAACTTACGATCACAATTGAGCCCAAAGGTTTGGTTGCTAAGCAAGAGCATTGTTAAATGAGTTTCACCACATTTTAAAGTTGGCTACTCCCACCTAGTCACATGACCACCAAGCCACGCCCACAAAATAGGCCACATCTACAGAATAGGTTCTAAAAAAATTTGAAACCCATCACTGGCTGCAACAAATAATTAGGGATCCTTTGTCAATGTATCAAGGGGTAGGACTGACTTATCTGAACTACAACAATACAGATGTTCTCTAGATGGCAGCAAAGAGTTTCCTATAGCCTTGTGCCATCTAATGAAGAGTTTGGTAGCTCAGTTAATGGCAATCCTATTGATGAGATTTTAGAACTTCCACTTCTATTTTAAATTAGCAGGCAAGAAATAGAGACAATAATATAACATGCAAGAAAGGCACGTGTTCTGCTGACAAAAGATTACCCAAGCCAAAGCTGTTATGTCCTTTGGTTGAATATCACAATAAAGCTTACAACCAAATAGGTGTGTTTCTCTTTTTTCAAATGTCCCAAAATGCTAAGCTGCTTGTCCTGTATTCTTTTGGAAAAGAAATAAGTACTTTCAGACCATTAATTTCCCCTGTAAGTTTGCATTTGAATGATAATTTCTTTCCACAAATTTCTCCACTCTTTGTGAAAATGCCACTTTCTATCAAATGACTTGGTTTTTACGGGAAGAAAGAGTGACTACTTCAAAATGCCACTTTTTATTTTACATAAGAGGCATCCACAGGAGGCAGAGAAGGAGGTATCAAAAAGTCATGACATTGTCATGATGACCATTGTTGAATCCCTCTCCATTTTCTTACAAGTGTTATTGGTTCAGTTCTTGTTAAAAAGGAGCAGGGGTTTATACTAAGTGTTTGGGGGAAAGTTCAGCATGATAATTACCTAATAGAAAGAAGGGCAGAAAGCGTCATTGTATGGGGTTTTTTCTTTCTTTTTATCCCTTTATATGTGTGTGGTGTATGAGTGTGTGAGAGAAAGAGAGAGAGTGTGTGTGTATGATTGAAAAATTATACATATGGAGTTGGAATTTGATTGCAAGTGCCATCTTGACTTTTTGAGACTCCTCTTTGAGCCCCTTTAAGGATATTCTTTTGATTTGTCTCTGATCGAGGAAAACTAAATGTAAGGAATAAATTGTGAGATTCTGGACAGACAAAAGGAAGTGTTTCACGTCAATATGAAAATGTAACTAAAGATCAATAATGGAATTTCTTTTTCATTGTGTGTGGTGATAATTCCCGACTCAAGTACCATTGAATCAGAACAGTATCAAGATGTTTATTTCGATCCTTCTTACTTAGAACTTCAGGATCCCTGATTAGTCTTTAAATAGTTTTAAAAGAAGATTAGAGAAACAGAGGAAGATACTAGAGCAAGGATGTCAAACACATGACCTATGGGCTGCATGCGTCACATGCTGGCCACGCCCATACCCAGTTTAGCGAAGGGGGAAAAGTCCCGATACATCACATGATGCCACTGTGATGACATGAGTTTGACACTCCTGTATTAGAGAAACAGATGAAGATTAGTCCATAAGTGAACTGGTTGTCTGTTTCCTGTAACAGGATGCTACGTTAAATAGCTCTTTAGCAGAATTCTTGAATTGTAAATTTATTTGATTTATTTCATTCTAATAACACACACACACGCATGCACGCACACACACCAGAAATGGGTTTCTGCTGGTTCGACCCAGATCAAGCGAACCGGTAGTGCCGGCGGCAGAAGGCTCCACCCGCCCGGATGCTTTCTGCACATGCGCAGAAACATCACACACATACACAAGCAAACCAGTAGTAAAAAAAATGGAAACCCAACACACACACACACACACGCACACTTCATTCTATAATTTCTGTAATCATAGTAACAATCTGAATAATTTGATTTTCATTTTTCTTTTCAGGGCTTACTTGTGGCAACTATTTTCTGTTTCTTCAATGGAGAGGTAAGCAAATAAACTTCATTTCATGTCATTTAATACTGCCATTTAGTCCTTGTATGATAAGTAGAATTCATGCTCAATTAGCTTGGAAAACACAGCAAATTACTCGCAACAGATGACAGAAATACCTTGGTTGATATTTTGAGCCAGGTCAATTTTAGTCAGTCATTGCTCAGATCTTTTAACATTTATCTTAATGCTGCATGCATGGTTTACTAATCCATTTTATCTCTGCCATTTTAGTACTTACCATTTGTTTTACTTGTTGTGTTGAAATATTTTATAAGTATTGTTATGAGCTTTTATTATTGCTTGTTACTCTGCAAGCCGCTTTTGTAGTGGAACTAATACAAATACAGTGTGTTAGATTGGGTAATGGATAGGCACACACAGGCTTAACGGTAACAACAGCTCTTTATTATAACACAACAAGTGAGAACAATCCAGCGAAAGGTTGAGTCTGACAGCAGCCCTTTTATAGGGAGCTGTCAGACCCTTCGACCAATAGGATTAAACCTCTGTTCCCGCCGGAACAGAGGACCTTGGTGGAAACCACTGTAGTTAAAACAAGTATCTAATACCCCTCCCCTCTTGGATGGAACAATCCGACTTATTATGGAGTCATGCAGGTAGGCAGACTTTGGGTAGCTCTGCCTAACCTGCGCAGTTCAGTAGGAGGGGTTTCCTTGGACAGGTCGGACGGACCTGTTTGCTCTGAAGCTCTGCTTGGTGGAAGCTCCTGGAACCTTTCATAGGCCATAGCTGGAGCTTCTAGAGCCGGTTCGCTTGGAGCTCGCTGCGGGCCTGCAACATAACCAGATAGGTTTCCCAGTACACTCGGGCTTGAGCTGGCCATGGAAGGAGTGAGTGTTTGCTCCGTTTGGGTAGGGCTTTGGCTACCTTGTGCAGGAGTTACCTTTGGTTGTCTAAGAGTGGAGTTGGAGAGGCAGCCACAGAGTTGGTCAATATTCTTCTCCTTCTCCAATTCCTACTGTCCTCGAGCCCTAGGAGGTAAGAGCGAGGCCTATCACTGTGGCAGGAATCCACAGAGATCCCCCGGCGTAGGTGTGGGCGTAAACCGAATCCCCTACGCTAAATGTCTGAATCTTGCTTGTGGAGTCTGGGGGCGATGAGGCAGAATAATTGGGGTGTAGCCAGTCTAAGTGGGACCTTAGCCAGCAACCCATGAGAAGTTCGGAGGGGCTTCTCCCAGTAGTGGCACTGGGTGTGATGTGCTGAATTAGTAAGTAATGGTCAACCTGTGTTTGCCAATCTCCCGGGACCATCCTAGAGAGGGCCTCTTTTGCAGATCTCACCATTTTCTCCACTTGACCATTGGAGGCCAGATGGAATGGTGTGACCAGGGCATGCCTGATTCCCTGACCTGCTAGGAAGGTCTCAAATTGCATGGCCATGAATTGGGGCCCGTTGTCAGAGACCAAGACATCAGGCAGGCCATGCATGGAGAAAAGTCTCTATAGCACCTAGATGACCACTTCTGCCATAGTGGACGTCATCAGGACTATCTCTAACCATTTCGAGTAGGCATCCACAACTACGAGAAATGCCTGGCCGTGAACTGGGCCAGCAAAGTCAATGTGCACCCTAGACCATGGTGGTTGAGGTTGCTCCCACTCCTTAGCGGGCGCCTCTGGGGGAGCTGGTCTGGACTCCTGGCACAGTGTGCAGGTAGCCACCCATTCTTCTATCTCCCTGTCCATGTTAGGCCACTACACGTAACTCCTAGCCAAAGACTTCATCCTGACAATGCCAGGATGCCCTGCATGTAAAGCCTCTAATACTGCAATGCGCAGTTTGGGTGGAATAATGACCCGGTCCCCCCACAGTAAACAGCCATTTACAACCGATAACTCATCGTGTTTTGTAAAATACATTTTGAAATCAGCCCCAACAGGCCCCTTGGGTCACCCCCTCCACACCCAGTTCAAAATTTGTTTGATGATGGAGTCCTTTGCAGAGTGACGGGCAACGTCACTGGACAAGACAGGCCCAGTCTCAAGGCAGTCAGTGAGGAGGACTGGTGTCTCAGGGGTAGGGTCAGTGAGAAGTTCAGGCAGCGGGCAGCGGCTTAGAGCATCAGCGTGCCCCAAACTGGAGCCTGGGGTGGATGAGACGGTAGGAGTAGGCAGCTAGGAAGATGGTCCATCTGGTAATGCAGGGTGATAATGACACTGGGGTAGGTTAGTCCCCAGCCAGTAAGCCCAACAACAGCTTGTGGTCCATAACCAGTTCAAAGTCCCGGCCATATAGATACTCATGGAACCTCTTTACTCCGGCCACTGCAGCCAAAACCTCACGGTCCAGCTGGCTGTAGTTTCGCTCTGCGACTGACATGGTCCTGGAGAAAAATGCAATAGGGGCTTCCATTCCATTGGGCATGCGGTGACTGAGGACGGTGCCGACACCAAATGGGAAAATGTCAGCACCAACGGCAGGGTCTGGCTGTATTGGAGCAAAAAGGAGTCTGCCGACAGGAGTCGTTTTACCATTTCAAATGCAGTAGCCTCAGCTCTGCCCCAGGACCACTTTGTGTTCTTAGCCAGGAGACAGTGTAAGGGCTCAGCAACGGTGGCTTTCTGTTTAAGAAAGACGCTGTAGAAATTAAGGAGCCCGAGGAACGCCAGCAGCTCGGTTTGATTGCGAGGTGTGGGGGTGTCCTGAATTGCTTTAATTTTTTTGTGTGGTCGGGGGAATCCCAGAGCCATCGATTAGGTACCCTAAGAATTCAACCCTTGGCACGTTAATTTGGCATTTCTCTTTTTTGAGACGGAAGGCTTTGTCTCTAATTCGAGCCAAAACTGTTCATACACATTTGAACAGTTGCACCTTATTTGCAGCTGATACCAAGATGTCATAGAAATAGGGGATGACTCCTGGAGCCCCTGCAAAAGCCATTCCATGATGCTTTGGAACAGTCTAGGGGTGATAATAACGCCCAATTGCAGGCGGTGCCATTTGAATGCACCCCTGTGCATCACAGTGGTTTGGGCCTCCACCGTAGCGCCATCTACAGGCAATTGTTGGTATGCCTGCACCATGTCCAATTTTGAAAAAAAATTTCTGGGGCCTAATGAATGAAGGAGGTGCTGTACAATGGGTACAGGATAGGTGCTTTGTTGTAGCGCTTTATTTATTGTGCACTTACAGTCTGCGCAGATGCGGACAGACCCGTCAGATTTTATAGATGTCACTATAGGGGTCTCCCAGCATGCATGATCGACCGGCTCTAGGATTCCCTGGCCTACAAGCTTGTCAATTTCCCTGTCAATTTTGGGGCAGAGAGCAAAAGGTACTCTCCTGGGTTTTAGCCTTATTGTGGCTATGTTGGGGTCCAAACTAAAGGAAATTGGAGTCTCCACATACTTACCCAGACTGGTGTCGAAGACGTCCTCAAACTCCTTAAAGATGGCTTCAGTGCCGTCGTCTTTCAAAGAGTTGATAGCGGTCACCTCTAGGCCCAGGGCTTGGGACCAATCTAGCCCTAGGAGGCTCTGCAGGTTGCCGCTGACCACTGTCACTGGGAGTTTCCCACTGAACTGCTTGAACTTCACCTGGAAGGTGCCTTGGCCCACGATGGGGACCCAGTTCCCTGGTAATCTCGTAGGTGGATGTCAGGGGTGCGGAGGTGCTGCTTCTTTAGGCTAGGGATAGCCTGCTTTAGAGTAGACCACAACATGATGGTCAGTGATGACACAGTGTTGACCTCCATCTCACATGGAGAGTCCTCGATGAGGACTGTGACCTTCAGCTTTTTTGGCTGCCTGGTACAGACTTGGCCGATTGACGTGTGGTAGGTGACTCTATTGTCGCCCTCTGAGCACCATAGTGGCTTCTGCCAGGCCCCTTGGTTGGCCTCTGTTTGGTGTACTTCTAGACTGCCAGATAGTGACAGGGAATTCGCTCCGGCACACCTTGGCGATGTGCCCCTTTCGCTCGTTGTCCTGGCAGGCTGTGTTGCGAAAATGGCAAGCCAATCTGGCATGGTCTCCTCCACAGCTAGCGCAAGGCGGGAGATGCGGTTTGAATTTGCACGCCAGCTGGGCGCGGCTACTGCGCATGCGGCAGCTGTCATCTTCCTCGCCCTCTGAGTTCTCGGGCTCTGCAACCTCACGATGTACGTGTGTACTCTTCCGCACGTCTTGTGGAGCGCTTCGGCACTGCAGAGTCTCAGTAGATTTGACAGCTGATTCAGACTCCCTGGCCTCGTCCAATGCGATCTGCAGAGTGAGGTTAGATTTAGCGAGTAACCTCCTCTATAGATTAATGTCCTGCACGCCACAAATTATGCGGTCCAGAATCAGCTCGTCCAGATCTCAGAATTCGCAGTATGCTGCAGCCTTGCGAAGTACCACATCGTATTCATTAATCGACTCGCCCTCTTTCTGGTTCCTGATATTAAACTCATGCCGGCGAACGTGCTTGGACGGCTCAGGGGAATAATGGGCCCTCAACATTTTCTGGAGCACGGACCACGTGACTGATTGCAGCGGTGTCGGCTCAGAGAGGTCTTTTGCCATCTCAAACATTTCCCTGGCGCCAGTGGCGTAGCGTGGGTTGTCAGCACCCGGGGCAAGGCAAGTAATTTGCGCCCCCTAAAGCGAGGGCGGCCCGACTGCAGCTGCCCCTGGGTCGGCATCAGTCAAGTGAGGCTCTCCATGCTGGCCTCCTGCCTTCCTCCCGAGGAGGAGCTCGAAGGGCAGCGGGAAAAGGCTCGACTGAAGGGAAGCAGGTGCCGCGGGGGTGGGAGGCGCACCGGGGGCTTCGGGAAGGCGCCGGCTTCCCGGGGCGCTCCAGGCGGAGCGGGAGGACGCGGTGGCGTTGCAGCGGCGGGCAGATGGAGCGCAGCGCAGCGCTGCTCTCCTTCGGCTCCGCCTGGAGCGCCCTGGGAAGCCGGCGCCTTCCCGAAGCCCCCGGTGCGCCTCCCACCCCCGCGGCACCTGCTTCCCTTCAGTCGAGCCTTTTCCCGCTGCCCTTCGAGCTCCTCCTCGGGAGGAAAGAGACGGCCACAGTCCGGCAAAGGGCGGTGCAGGGCGAGTCAGGGCACCTCCCCCAGATGTTGCGCCCGGTGCGGCCGGCACCCCCTGCACCCCCCACGCTACGCCACTGCCTGGCGCAGTATCCGAGGAACATGTTCTTCTTGTGGCCTTCAGAAAGGCCCATGAGGTCGTTTGCCTTGAGGAAGCAGTCAAATCATAGTATGTACGAGTCCCAGTGCTTGGTGACTGGGTCATACGGAGTCGGTGGGGCGTGCATGGCCATTTTGTGTTCAGAGGGCGTTTTGAGTTTGCTGCTCAAAAATGGCTGCTTGAAGCCATGCTGAGCTCCGAGTGGATGTACTTGCTGGATTGCTATGCTCTTTTGGTTCACCTAGTTGCCTTCCAATCCCACCCTCGTCACCAGTGTTAGATTGGGTAATGGAAAGGTACACACAGGCTTAACAGTAACAACAGCTCTTTATTAAGTACAGCAAGTGAGAACAATCCAGCGAAGGTTGAGTCTGACAGCAGCTCTTTTATAGGGAACCCTTCGGCCAATAGGATTAAACCTCTGTTTCCGAAGGAACAGAGGAACTTGGTGGAAACCACTGTAGTCAGAACAAGTATCTAACACAGTGAATAAATGAATCTTTAGGAAATGAATGAAATCTTTAGTATCAGGTAGAAAAAAAGTTCTGGTTTCGATATGGGGAAGTAAAACAAAAGATTTTAATCCACATTACAGGTAGTCCTCGATTTATGACCATTTCTTTAAGAACCAATCAAAATTATGATAGTGGCTTTAAAAAAAAGGTGTCTTATGACTCATCCTCACATTTAAAACCATTGCAGCCTCCCTGTAGTCACATGATCAGAATTTTGCCTCTTGGCAACCAGCATGTATTTACAATGAGTATAGCATCCATGGTCACATGATCATAATTTGCAGCCTTCCCACCAGCTTTCAACATGCATAGACAGCATGGGAAGCTGGATTCACTTAACAACCATGTGATTTGCTTAACAACCATGGTAGCAATTGAGCAGGATTTACTTAATGATCACCTCACTTAGTGACAGAAGCTCCAGTCCCAATTGTGGTCATAAGTCAAGGACTACCTATAAAAAAAAATCCTGAAGGCCCCAAAAAAGTTAAATATTCACAGCAAGACTTCACCAACATCAAGAACAATTCCTTTGAAAAGTTTAGGTATGACTGGGATTCATGATAACCATGAATAACGCATTGAATTGATTGATACAGTTGATTACATCAGCATCTACAATCATGTTCAGTTGTCCATATTTACATAATCTGAAGCGACTCCTGGGCCCGGGGGAAAAAACTACTGCAGCCATATGGTACATTTTTTCTTCCCTGGATTCATAGCAATAGCACTTAGATTTAGATACTGCTTTACAGTGCTTTACAGTCCTCTCTAAGCGATTTACAGAGCCAGCCTATTGCCCCCAACAATCTGGGTCCTCATTTTACCCACCTCGGAAGGATGGAAGGATGAGTCAACCTTGGGCCGGTTAGGATCAAACTCCTGGCAGTGAGCAGTGAGTTAGCATCCAGTACTGCATTCTAACCACTGTACCACCATGGCTCTTTAAATTATGCTTTTGATACTGAATAGAATATTCCTATCCCAGATGAGATTGTGGAGGACTTGTCAGGGTCTAGTGTCTTTCAAGGTTTGGATTGGTTGAAACATTCTGTAATCGAATTCAAGATTTAGAATTTCTCCATCATGATTCTCTGTCAGTTCCAGAATTGTCCCCCAAGGAAGAGACATTACCTATGCCTAATTTGGGATGTGTGGTTTGGTGAGCCTTCTGGGGAATCATGGCTGCTGATGGATAGACACTAAAATAAATATACCACTTACAGCCCTAGCTAGAGACTGAAGATCCTGATATAGTAAACCTTTATGTCTTCATTAAATCTTATTCCTCCTAGCAAGAGCAGAGTCTGCTTTTTGGATCATGGGCGCCACTTTGCACGGTCAGCTGTGTCTCCAGGATGCAGGTCCATGTCTTTGCATATCTTAGTTGATGGTATCTTGCCATTTCTGTTTTGGGCTCCTGCGAAGTAGCCAGCCATTGACGTTTAGTTGGTAGGCAGTCTTGGCAATGGTGGAAGGTGCTGCTCTCAGGAAATGTCCCTACCAGCAGAGCCGGGCTTCTCTCATCTTCTCTATAATTGGTGCCACACCAAAGTGTTGTTGAATGGTGTCATTAATTGCCATGCATTTAGATTGCAGTAACCAGTGGCGTAGCGTGGGGGGTGCAGGGGAGGCCGGCCGCACCGGGCGCAACATCTGGGGGGGGCGCGCTCACACTCGCAGCTCTCTGCTGTTGACTTGCATGTATTTCAAGGCTGAATTTGAATTGAATGAAGCCGAGGAACGCTTCCCACGTTTAATACAAAAGAGACGCGAGCAGGTCTTCCCCGGGGTCGAGAGCACGAAAGAGGGCCAAAGTTTTCTTCTGCAGATCTGGGTCTCTTGAAGACTGCTGGGCAGGGCGAGGGATGTTAATAACGCGATACGTTTAAATTAGAGCAAGTGAAGACCTCGGGCGGCTTTCCTTTTCCTATTTTCCCAGAACCGAGGGAAGAAAATGATTCTGCTTCGGGCCTATAGAGGGCGCTGCGAGCTTTGCTAAGGAGGACGGCTGCTTCAGAGCTCCCTTCATGTCCCGAGTCCAGTGGCGTAGCGTGGATTGCCACGGGTTAGGAGGCGCAAATTACTTGCCTTGCCCCGGGTGCTGACAACCCACGCTACGCCACTGGCAGCAACCTCTTATATGTGGGCCTGTTTAAATCAAATATGGGGAAGATACAACAATCTACTTGCTAACAGACTTCCAGAAATTTATGGCACTGGTGTTGTAGACTAGGCATTGACTCTCAATAATTTCACAGGTACAATTCAAAACTCTGGTTTTGATCTATAAAGTTCTAAACCAGGCCAGGAGAGACCGTTGATTGTTCCAGTTTCATAATGTAAATGAAGATGAACCTGGAGTTGTTGTTTATCATAAGTGAAAAATAGCACCTCTTGGACTCAGCCTTCCTACGGAAAGTTGCTCCTTGCATGTTAAATTATCCTCTTTGATATCATTCCAGAGGATGACAGAAGATGAGATCTGCCAGAGACACCATTGATTGTTTCTGTTGTTTTGTTTTTGTTGGCTTAGTTGATCATGCTCTAATTAGTATGTTTAAATTTAATTTAGCTTTGGTTTAATTTTATTTGATATGGATTTTAATTAACTGTAGAAAGCACTATGAATCCTTGGTAAATGAGTGCAATAAATAAATAAAAGACCATACGGTCTTTTGCAATTCTAGCATTCTAGCAGTTCAAATATAGAAGAAATTAAAAGCATGAGGATCATGTCAGATTATTTTTGAATCAATCTCTTGATCCATAGCATATTTGCCTTTTGCTCTTATAAACAAAAATGGGGAAAAGTCTGGGTTTCAACCAAAAGAAAATTTGAATCCAGTCATCTTCAAAATCTGCAGATCCTTGAGCATAATTTAAAAGATAATAAACTATGATGAGGCCATAGATCAGTGATGGCAAACCATTTTGGCACAAAGTGCCAAAACCAGAATGTGTGCCTGTGTGCATGTGCCTGCCAGATTGCTGGAAACCAGAAGACCAGCTGGCCACTGCACAGGTGTGTGCTGACCACCTGGTCTTTGGGTTTCCAGCACATGGATGCACACCAGCAGCTGATCTTTGCATGCACCGGAGCACCAGAAACCCAAAGACCAGGTGGTCAGCTGGTCTTTGGATTTCTGGTGCTCTAGCATGCATGAAGACCAGCTGGCCAGCATGCATGCACATGCCAGAAACTAGAAGACCAGCTGGCAATGGCACACGTGCCCACAGAGAAGGCTCTGCATGCCACCTCTGGCATGTGTGCCGTAGGTTCGCCATCACGGCCATAGATTATGTAAATCAGTGTCTTCTTGCAATTTTGGCGAGTTCTTTCCATACCAGTTTGAGTGGATCGATATTGAACATGATTTTAGGGTTTTGGAAAGCAGCCACTGTGATTTGGGAGAATAACTTGGCTACCACTAACCACAAGTTCCACTTGAAAGAAATCGGTTATTTAGTCATTTTACTGCAGAAACAGTATCTGCGTTTTCTGTGCTAAATGATCAGCTCCCGATAAGATCAAGCACTTTTAAAAATGGTTCAGAAGCAAAGACAATCTTTCTATCAGCTGGGCTGAGCAACATAAATGATACCTCTTGATAAAAATTATATGTTGCATTTGTCATTTTTTAGTTATAGTATCAGAATAATTGTATGCAGTGATTTTATATTAAAGCTATCTTTTGCTCAGGAGCATTATTTACATTCCTGTGTTGATAATGAAGATATTGAAAGTGGATAGCTTCTTCCTTTTATAGGATCAACAGTATTGGATCAAGCAATCAAGAAATATGCCGCAGACTAACACTTGGTAGAACAGCCAGGAAGGGTTTGGAAAAATGCCATGATGTGTCTATACTGTATTTATAGAGATCAGAATTGTGCAAGCTAATATATTTCCTGGGATATTCTATAGAAGCAAAAGTAGACTTTAAAGAAGCAAGGTAGGAAGACTATTTATGTCTTTGAACTTTTGGGTTGGAGAGCACTCCTGAGAATATCATGGAGAGCCAAACAAACCAGTGGATTAAACAAATCCGGAGGGGGTGGACCCACTCCAGTACTCCAGAGGGGGCGTCCGAGGCTAGTCTTGAGATTACACGCTGGGAGGAGTTTGACCCTGTTGTCACCGAAGATTTGGACAGGTTGCGCGGGCGACTGCGAGCCACCACATGTTTATTGGACCCATGTCCCTCCTGGTTGGTACTGGCTTCCTGGGAGGTTTCACGAGGCTGGCTACTGGGATTGGTGAACGCTTCGTTGGGTGAGGGCCTTTTACCAACCGCCTTGAAAGAGGCGGTGGTGAGACCCCTGCTCAAGAAGCCTTCTCTGGACCCAATGGAGCTAGCAAATTATCGTCCTGTCTCCAACCTTCCTTTTTTAGCGAAGGTTGTTGAGAGTGTGGTGGCTCAGCAGTTCCCACGTCACCTGGAGGAAGATGATTATCTAGACCCGCACCAGTCCGGCTTCCGGCCCGGTCACAGCACGGAGACGGCCTTGGTCGCGTTGGTGGACGATCTCTGGAGGGCAAAGGATGGGGGTTGTTCCTCCATCCTTGTCCTATTAGACCTCTCGGTGGCTTTCGATACCATCAACCATGGTATCCTATTGCGCCGTCTGGAGGGGTTGGGGATCGGAGGCACCATATTGCGGTGGTTCCGCTCCTACCTCTCTGGCCGGACGCAATGTGTGTTGACAGGGGAGCAGAGGTCTACCCCGAGGCCCCTTACTTGTGGGGTCCCACAGGGGTCGATCCTCTCGCCTCTCCTGTTCAACACATATATGAAACCGCTGGGCGAGATCATCTGTGGTTTCGGGGTGGGATACCATCTGTACGCTGATGACACTCAGCTGTATATTTCCACCCCAAACCACCCCAACGAGGCCGTCGAAGTGATGTCCCGTTGTCTGGAAGCCGTGCGGGTCTGGATGGGTGACAACAGGCTCAGGCTCAACCCCTCCAAGACAGAGTGGCTGTGGCTCCCGGCTCCCCAGTACAACCAGCACATTCCATCGCTGGCCATCGGGGATGAACAATTAGCCCCCGTGGAACGGGCACGCAATTTAGGCGTCCTCCTTGATGCCTGGCTGGCTATGGAAGATCATGTGGCAGCTGTGGCGAGGGGGACGTTCCACCAGGTTCGCCTGGTGCGCCAATTGCGACCCCTTTTGGACCGGGAGGCCCTGTGCACAGTCACTCACGCGCTGGTGACATCTCGCCTGGACTACTGTAATGCTCTCTACATGGGGCTCCCCTTGAGGTGCACCCGGAGACTGCAGTTGGTCCAGAATGCAGCCGCGCGGGTAATTATGGGGAGATCAAGGTTCTCCCATATAACACCTCTCCTGCGCGAGCTGCACTGGCTTCCTGTGGCCTACCGGGTGCGCTTCAAGGTATTAGTTACCATCTTCAAAGCGCTCCATGGCATAGGGCCTAGTTACCTGCGGGATCGTGTCCTGCCCCATACATCCCTGCGGCCCATTCGCTCACACAGAGAGGGTCTCCTCTGGTTGCCATCCTCTAGAGATTGTCAGAGGGCGGTGCCCAGGAGTAGGTCCTTCTCTGTGGCGGGCCCTACCCTTTGGAACGACCTCCCCCCAGACATTAGAACAACAACCGATCTCCGCGCCTTCCGCAGTAAACTGAAGACCCACCTGTTTCGGCTAGCTGGCCTGGCATAACTCGACAACTTTTCCACCCCTTGGTCATTTTTAATTGTTAATTTTAGTTTTTAAACTTTTAATGTTATTGGGGTTTTAACCTTTCTGAGTATTGTAATTTATTTATTTATTTTTTACCTCCTCTGTATGACACTGTGCTGACTGTTGCTTGTGTACGTCGCCCCGAGTCCCTGTGGGAAGAGGGGGCGACTAATAAGTTCAAATAAATAAATAAAATAAATAAATAAATCACCTTAGCATTCTTACTTAAGACAAAAAGGACCTGGATCAAATTATCCTGCTTAGGACACATTATGCAAAGACCCAGCTCTCTGAAAATTTTAATGTATGAACAGAGAGACAGCATCGAGATCACAAGAAGTGATAGTCCTGCCTTGTACTGCACTAGTAAAGCCACATTTGGAATGCTGCATCCAGTTTTGGTTACCACGATATAAAAAAGATGCTGAGACCCTAGAAAGAGTGCAGAGAAGAACAACAAAAGATGACAAAGGATCAGGAGCAGGGGTGGGTTCTGGCAGACACTACTGCTCATGGGCATGCTGCACCTGCTTGATGCGCACTGCGCATGCTTGGTGTGCACTGTGTGCACATGCACGGTGCAATAAAAATTGTGCACATGCGCAGAAGCAAAAAACAAGATGGCACCTCCTATAGTGACCGGTTTGGGGGCATGGCAGGCCTGGGTCGCTGCCAGTTTCAGCCACCCAGGCTGCCAAACCACTACTGGTTCAGCTGAACCGGTCTGAACCGATAGGAACCCACCACTGATCTGGAGAGTAAAGCATACAATGAACAATTAAGGGAATTAGGTATGTCTAGCCTAACAAAAAGAAAGATTAGGAATGACATTATAGCTACCTTTCACTACTTTGGAGGGGCTGTCACAGAGGAGTTGACTTCTTCTCTAAATCCCCAACTCAAGACCAAAGCGCACGACTGAGCCTTGAGCCAATTGGAACCCAGCCATGGAAGTAAGCGACCATGTGTTTCTGTGCTACATTTGTACGTACATGCTTGCCGACATCCCCCCACTGGTTTACAAAGGCAGAAAGGTTGGGGAACTCAGGTCTAAAGTACCTGTGGGTGGGACAAGAAGCAATGGGTGGAAGTTCTTTAAAGAGAGATTAGACTTGGAACTAAGGAGAAATTTCCTGACAGTGAGGACAATTAATTAATGGAAGGGTTTGCCACCCAGAATTGTGAGTGCTGGACATTTTCAGCAAAAGATTGGGCATTCATTTGTCCATGATGGTATAAGGACTGCTGCCTTGAGTTGGGACTTATATATATGTAATCCCTGAAAACACCCCTTTTCCTCAGCTTAATTTTAACACATAACCATCACGGTGGGAAGATATCTGCACAGATCCTTCATTTTCATTTTTTTTCCAGTGAAGCTTTTCTTAAAGGAAGAAAACAATTCCTTTGCAACAAAAGGAGATGAACTATAATGAGATGGAAGTTACATTTTATCATAAGATGAATTGCATATTTTAGGCCATCGTACAGTACATTGTACAAGATAGACTGAAGGATTTCAAAAGTTATTATTCTGTACCTACATTTGGAACAAATATTGCAGGTTCAGTTATTTACAAATTCTCAGTACCAGTTTTATCTAGAATTCAACATTACAGAAGGAACAAGATGAAATTAAATATTAATACTTTAAATATAAATGAGAAAATAAAATATGCTGAATCTGAATCTTTATATATTTGAAACTAAGTCCACTGAAATAAATATTTCATTTATTATGAGTATACTGTATATAATTAAATCTGCATTCAACCTAAACTTATGATAAGAACAGTTTGATTTAAAAAAACACCCCAATTTCGTAGAGAGGGTAGGTTCTCCTTTGTTGAATGTGTGTAACTCAAAAACCAAAAAAACATGTACCATAGATGTTTTCATTTGTATGTCTGCACTGAATGGGGAATCAGACTCGATGGTTCTGTTGGCCTTCCAATTCTGTAACTTGGTGACTTTAATCTATTGGCATTTTTATTTAATCTTCATTTTAAAAAAAGCTTAGAGGGAGAATGGGAAAACATTAAACTGGGATTTATGGGTAGAACTGTAAGATTTTTTTTGTTTAACAAGAGTAACAACTAATAGATTTGCCCTCAAAATAAAATGTAAGTAGGTTGTTAGGTGGGGGAGAAAATCCAGGAGACAATTTTTATGTGGAAAAATCTTTGATATTGATAAAAAAGTTACTAAACTGAATGTGAGTTCAAAAACACTGCTTATTGAATTCATAGCACTGCTTATATCTTTATTCAGCTGGTATGTCTCAAGTTTCTAGGTATTTTTTTTCTTTTCGTTATGTTTGAGAAACCTCACGTATGTCAAGCCATAATTTGAAGGAAACGCCAGACAGTAAATTAAAGACAGGACTGTCTAATAAGAATAAATTAAGTGCACTCAGATATAATTAATGGCACTTCTATATGTTTTAGTCCACAAAGTAATGTAAAAATCATCTCTATTTTCGATGATATAGAAACATTTAAAAATAATGACTAAAAAGAACTTTCATGCCTCAGGTTGTAGGTTTTCCTAAAATAATCAGGAAAAGTCTGCTTAACAAAGAAAAAGAAAACCACAATTATGACTTTTGGCATTTACCAAAGAAAAATAAGAATTAAATAGTTTCATGTCTATAAAGACCATAAGCATTCTTTCTCTTTTAAAGACTCTCTAGCTTAAAATGAATGAGGTCAGAATTTCCTTTAAGGGCCAATCATTTGAATGGCTAATGTCACCATAGAAATGCAATGACTGAGATCTGACATATGTGGCAATTGAGTCAGAAATAAATTGCCTAAATTTTTTAGGGCTACCAAACCTGTGGAATTCTATATGTCATTTAACTTTCAAACTGGTGTAATAGCCTGAATTCAATCCCACCTAGTGAAAAAGCATGAAGTTAAATAAGATATTTCTTCAATTTAAAGAAAGATGTATTTTTTCATAGTTCCAGGCTGGAATTCATGTTGCTTATTATGATCATTGCCCATGAAAGGAGATTCGTAATGGCTGACATTTTTCTCTTTTGTGGAATCATTTTGAAAGGAAGAACCAGTAGAGAACTGGATATGGATGCTTTCTATAAACATTCCAAATACATTTGTAATATAAAGTTTAATCTAAAAGCTCTAGATAGATATTTTTTATGTTGCAATTTCGGTGTTGTCAGATTTATGCAGCCTGACCATTCTGTGAAGCTAGCCATTATCCTTTAAAGTTGAGAAGGAAATAATCACTGAGATTTGGGGTGTAGGAAGAGAAAGTTGTTTCAGAGTGATTTTTAACAATTTATTCCTAATAGAGGATAAATGAGAGTGAATTATTACCAACCAAGGATGATATCATTTCAGAAAAAGCCAAAAGCATTACTTTAAAAATAAATAGCCTGAAGAATCCATTTTTATTCATTGCAATACAATGTTAGAAAGAAAGTATGTGAAAGGGCTTAAGACTGCTCATCAGCAGGCTAACATCCTGAACACTAAATGGAATGGAACCAAATTTGGTATGGTAGAAGAAACCAGCAAAACAGCTGAGCTAAAAATGGTCCAGGTGTTGATGTGTTCTTTGGAAGGGGGGGAATTATTTAAACAATTATCAGTGGATCTCTGTGGGAGAAGCGATTGGACTGTCACCTGGAAAAACTGAGCTCTTCTGCATTCTAAGCTTTTTGTCTCTCTTCCTATTCAATCACATGTCATAGCCCAAAGGGAAACTATTGTTAAAAGATTGGAGGGGGGGATTAGAAGCCATGTTCTGTATGATTTATTCCCTCCCCCCCTTTATTTGTATCAAAACCCTGATGTCACAGGTGGAGCCAAGAATTTAAAGTTGGTTGGTTGGTTGGTTGTTGGTTGGTCGGGTGGTTGGTTGGTTGGTTGGTTGGTTGGATGGATGGATGGATGGATGGATGGATGGATGGATGTCAGAATGTCTGTGAATTTATAGAGTAGAGAGATCAATTGAAATGAGTGTTCCTTAGAATTGGCCATAAAACACACTCTGGATTGAATTTCCCTGCATCAATGGGGCTCAATCATTTGGAAAAATTAATTTTCCCTGTTGATCACTTCCAACGCTGGGGAGAGTGTTAAAGTGAGTCAAGGATGAAGCTCTTCTAAATTTGAAACAATGATTTTGTCCAAATGGCTAACTGGTTTATATTTTGAAAATTATATTTGGTTATTAATGAATATATCAAAGGTGCAATCTATGTAATCAGTTTGCCTTCTACACTTTACTAGTGGCCTTCCTTTAATTCCAAATTGTATTGGCTTCCTCTAACTCAAATGGCAAAAGGGTATCCCAAGCAAAGCCACAGAATTATAACTTCTTAGTAATGTTTCTTTTTTCATGTGGAACAAAAATTGTCTTCTATAACTAAAGGAGCTAAGGGAACTAAAATTAAGCTGGACTACACAGTATAACAAATCCTTTAAAAAATTGAAGATAATATTCAACTCTAGTGGCTCTTCTTCTTGTCTAAATACAACATTTGAAATGCAGCACAGGATCTGAGAAATATTTTCCAAACTTTAGATGGAACTTTCTCTAATATTTCCATCTCACTGTATGGCTTTAATTGAATCTCAGGCAATAAGTGGACATAGGTTTTAGCAGCTGGAAGGACTTGATTAAAATAGTTGATTAAAATAGAAAGCTTGTATAGCTGAGAATGGTCCAGATGTCCTTTGAGTTAGTCACAATGGGCATTTCTGACTCCCGAAGCTCCTAAATATTGAAAGGCTTGGACTTGCTGAATGCTTGTTTATTGTCCATGACTTTGGGGACATTGGAACAGGGATCTGTATTTGAAGAATAAAACACATCTGAATGTATGTTGCCAACTAAGAATTGCAGATCAGAATGGATGCACAAGTGGATGTTGGCATGTATGGATCATATAAAAATCTTTGGAAGGAGAAACAGGAAGATAATACAATAAGAGCCATATATGAAAGATTTCAAAATTTCATTGACTGAGACGGTGTTATATTGCTGAATGGTTCAACACTGAATGGTTGCTGGCTCTGTGTCACAAGACATAGTTTTTAGCTATAATTTTACCTTATTTTTTAAAAAAAACTCTTTAGCAGGGCTAGCTAGTTAATTGACTTTTGTGGGACTCCTTTGACCTCTTTTCAAAGATTCACTTGGGCTTAATTTGAACAGTATGGACTTGCTGCTTTCTTCCCCCTTTTTTACTACTATTTATATCCTGGACAATAGCTAACTCTCTCTCTAGCGATTTGCAGGTTAAAAGCATTACCACAAGGAGGATTAAATCTCCCCCGAGAGTCATATATTGGATAGCTAATATTTTCCCCAAAATTCACAAAAACAGCACAGCTTCTGGCACCGTTGGTTCCAAGGAAGACAAAATAAAAGGCAGAGCCCAGCTTGAATGAAGGAACATTTGTTCAGGCACAAGAAGGATTGATCCTGATCAGAGGTGGTATTCAGCAAGTTCTGACCAGTTCCGGAGAACCGGTAGCGGAAATTTTGAGTAGTTCGGAGGACCAGTAAATACCACCTCTGATTGGCCCCACCCCCACCTATTCTCTGCCTCCTGAGTCCCAACTGACTGGGAGGAAATGGGGATTTTGCAGTAACCTTCCCCTGGAGTGCGGTGGGAATGGAGATTTTACAGTATCCTTCCCCTGCCACGCCCACCAAGCCAAGCCATGCCCACCAAGCCATGTCCACAGAACTGGTAGTAAAAAAAAATTGAATCCCAACACAGATCCTGATGTCTTGTTCTTTCTATATGCAATTTCCAGAAGCATATACTTCAGTTTTGGAGAGTTTCTGATCTCTAAGCATATTCTATAAAAGAAGGGCATGTTTTAGGAAGGAGGCAAGAGACAATCTTTTTGCATGAACTGAATTCCACATGTGCTTCTTTATATCTCATTGAAGTCACTTATTGATTATGGAAATCACCCACTGGTATGTGGGATGTCAACACATACAAAGTGTGATCATTGCTAGGGGAATTATAGTGCAACAAATGGGAAGGCTATTTTGGAAAACTGAGTAGTATATTGACTGAAGTGATTTCCATTCTAAATATGTTTTTCAGAAATCAGGGATCTTTTTTTCTTATAATTAATTCACAAGTATTTGCTAACGATTAATATATGTTGGTTATAGGTCCAAGGAACTCTGAAGCGGCAATGGATGCAGTATAAAACTCAGTGGGGTCAAAGGCGCCGTGATCATTGTTCTACACGGTCTACCTCCTACACAGCAACATCTGTGACGGAGGTTCCTGTTTATCTATATCATCGTGATTCAAACAGCGAGCATCTGAATGGAAAGTACATACATGACTCTGAACTTGTTGCATTAAAATCTGGAGAGACATCTGCTTAATTTATAATTAAAGGGTTCCACTTTTTATTTCTGCAAAAGGAGCAGACTGTAAAGCCCCGGCAATGTGCATACTTGCTCAGCAAGCTGGAACCATCATATGCAAAGTGCAGAAATTCAGCTCTCTTGTGGCACCAGTTCATGAACGTCTGACAGAGATTCAGACATGGGGACTGATCCCAGTTGCCAATGATGCTTTCAAAAGAGTTTTCATCAGTTCCAGAACTTGGCCATATAAAATGAGGATGTAATAGTAATACAACTTCACATCAGACATCCCACTAGGATATCACGTTATGTCTACAAAATATCTTGTTATCCAACTAAGCACAAATTGGAGGTGGAGATGGTAAAGAGCTATTGCTATAAACATGACTTATTTGTCATTATGTTGGAGCATTTTTATTATTTTATTTTCAGTAAGTCCAAGTGCTGTCTCAAAGTGATTTTCCCCACCCCACAACCTGGACCCTAACAATACAAAAATATATGTCCTATATGTAAATCTTTACTACCGCAACAAGATGCTAGCTATTCAATATTATTCTGACATCAAGCAGGAGATAGAAATGAAGGTAAATTATTTATTGTATCATAAAGTTTAGAAAAAAAGAGATTAAATATTATATAATAATATTCTGTCAGGAAGTCCACTGAGAGGATTCTAGAGCCTTGTTCAGTACATCAGCTATATATAAACTGTTTCAATAAAAATTTGTCAGCCATATTTTCAGTCCAAAAAATTAGAGATAGGGAACTATTTTTTTTCTGAAAATAAAGTGAGAATTCTTTTTGGAAAATAGCTTCTTTCTTTCATTCTTTCTTCCTTTCTTTTTCGTTCTTCTTTAATATTACCATTGATGTTTTTCTGACTCTAAATATTCATTCATTTTACAAGTTAGAACCAGTTAGAATGTTTTTTCTTGAAATTCACAAATAGAATTTATAGTACCCACAGTAATTAAAATTATTATTTATATCATTCCATACAAATAATATTGAAATTTTAAGCAGTACAGAAATGTGATTTCCATGTCATTTTTGCATTCACCTGCGCCTAAATCTTAATTCTGCACATGAGAAAGTTTGACATAGTTTTAATTTAAAAGTAGTATGTTTTTGCAATGTATATATTATAGGTAATGCTATGCATACTATTTTTCCCTTGAAAACACTTTTTAAAAATCAATAGACTTAACTTTCTAATGCAAATACTAGAATTAAAATAAATTTTAGAATCATTTATATATTACATGCATTTAATATTTCCAATTATATTTCAGCTTTGAAAACAAGTTGCAATTAGCTTCACTGATGCAAATAGTTGTTAAAATGTTTGGTCATTTCCACCTAAACCTAACATTCCACAACACTCATTGTTGCAAAGAAGAATGAGACCATTGTAGTGTTCTCCCGTGTTTGGCAAGAACTGATTACATATTTGGCAACATTCAAGTTACAGCCCAATATCTTAAAAAATATATTAAGGTACATATTCTATTCACCATTTTAAGTATATATATTTATGTAACAGAAAGTTTACGTGCAGATCTTCTTTATTTCTCTTAAAATAATTGAAGAATATACAACAACAAACTTACTTTGGGGAGCTTTCAAAAGTGAAAACTTATGGAGTAGAAAGCTAAAGTATAACTTGGACAAATAAATAGCTAGGTTAAGGGAAAGCAACCAGAAGTCCCATTTCATCAGCATTCAGTCACAGGATAACTAACTGAATGTTTCTGTAAAGTTCATAAGTATGTTGAGAGCAAGGGACCAATATCCCCTTCTACTATCAATTATAGCATAGTAACCAGCATGCTGACTGTGTACACAGCCATGAGTAATTAGTAGCAATTAATAGCTTGCACTTCAATTAATCCCGTGCAGTCCTTTTTGAAAACTACCAGTTAGCTGTGTTTTAAAATCACCCATTGGTTGTGTTATCATAAAGATTGGTGGCAAATTTCCTAATATAGCCAGGGGGAAATATCCTTCTGTGAGTCCTGAATTTTCTATTTTGATTTCACTGGAATTTTTATGCCAACCTGCATCTCTTTATACTTCTTTGTTGAATTGCTCTTAGCATTTCAAAGCAAAAATGCTCTTAGCATGTTAATCCAGTTTAATGGGATTCTTTTCAAGTTTTTCACAGTTCTTTTTTAATTTTATCATACTAGATAGTTTAGAGAGTGCCAATTTGGGAAAGTGGTTAAAATGCTGGGCTAGACACTAATAGCATTAATCCCAGCTGAATGTATAAGCAATTGGGACTATCATTTGATCGTAGCTAAATCTTGCCAAAAAAACAAAACAAAAAAACCTATATTGACTTCTTCAGGCAGATGTCAATAGTCAAGACAGATGTGTGTGTGTGTGTGTGTGTGTGTGTGTGTGTGTGTTACATAGATAAATAGCTAGCTAGAAATAGAAGATGAGAGAGAAAGAGAGATGATATGGATGGATGGACGGACGGACAGACGGACGGACGGATGGATGGATGGATGGATGGGTGATAGGGATATCTGTAGATCATTTATGTACAAATTAAAAATCACTAAAACAATCCTCATCCTTAGGAAATTCCATTTTGCAGTTCTTACCAGGATGTGAATTGCTTGTAGCGTCTATTGTCTGTAGAGTTTGGATTAGCTAGCAGCCTATAGTAATGCCTCTGGGCTATGACAACTAGGTTTCACTCAGGAGCCTTTTATGAGGACTGTTACTAAAACCTGTTATAAAATCAAAGTACATAGTATCTGTTGGGTTATGATATTTAACCCACTTTATCCCATGAAGACTGTGATGAGAGACTTTGGCATACACCATTTAAAAATAGTTCAACCACCTCTGGACTGAGAATATTTCAGCCTGTCAATCTGGACTATAAACTCATCTCTGTTTATATCTATTGGTCTCAACTCATCCAATTTGATATCACCTTGCAGCAAGATGGGTAGAGAACAAATTTAATAAATAACAATAACAATAAATAATTTTCCCTTTGAAAAAGCCAGCTTGGCATTTGTTCTATATCTTCAGAAGTGAATACTATTAGCCAATAATCCTTCAGTTTCTGTACTGTTTTATTACCCTCCTTTAGCACATCTTTAATTGCCCTGTCATGCAACAACTAAACGGCCTCCTGGATAATTTATTATTCTGAATGTATTTGAAGAATGTTTTGTTGGTGGTTTTTAAAAATGTTTTTGCTATGCGGTCTTTTGACATCTTTTATCTGCTGTAGTTTATGCTCTTTTTCATTCCTTCCATTTGATCAAAAATTCTGAAGAAAATCCTCTTGACTGTCATAACATCTCTGGTCCTTTTATAAGCACTGTAATATTCACTTCAACTTTCCTAATCTAAAATACTGTATATATACTATTGGAAATTGTATCATTGTTGTTTGGAATAATGTCTAAGCCTTATTGAAAGAACTGGCCCTTCTGATTCATCGTACTTGTGCCCTTGTCTTTTGCTCTCTCCTGTATACACATATGCCCTTGGTCGTTTTCATTCCACAATATTTCTTTAAAATTTAACATCAAACACTTCAATTGTCTTAGCGGCTCTTGCCTTTTGCATATAAGACTAGAAATTGGGAATACTGTGTTATTCCAAAAAAGAAGAAGGAAAACAAATCGATAGCTCCTGGCCATGGAAGTTAGATATTCCATATAGATAGAAATAGGTTTGAGAAGATATATGCCAGCGATGGCGAACCTTTTTTGGCTCGTGTGCCATAAGTGGGAGGAGTGCAGGGGGGTAGTGTGCGGGCGTGCTGCACCCATAATGCAATGCGTGACCCCCAGTGCGCATGCGCACTACAGGCGCTCCCCCCATTTTTTGCATGCTTTTTTTGCCCACCTGGGGAGGGCAAAAACAGCCTTCCCCCCCCCCCCAGAAGCCCTCCAGAGGCTTGAAGGACCTTCAGGACGCTTCCCTGAAGCCTCCGGAGCAGTGAAAATGACCTTCCGAGCAAACCGGAAGTGACTTCCGGTTTGCTCAGAGGTTCGTTTTGAGCACTCCGAAGGCTTGAGGGACCTTTAGGACGCTCCCCTGAAGCCTCCGGAACAGTCAAAACAACCCTCCGAGCAAACCAGAAGTCCGTTCCTGAACTTCCAGGGAAGCTCATGAAGCCTCCGGAGGGCCTCCGGGGGAGTGAGGGAGGCTCTTTTTCCCCTCCCCAGGCTCCTATTAAGGCTCTGGAGCCTGGGGAGGGTGAAAATGGCTTTAAAAAAGGGTGAACTCAGCTGGCCTAACAGGGCAGTGCCTGACGTGCTCTGACAAATAGCTCCGCGTGCCACCTGTGGCATGCGCGCCATAGGTTCGCCATCACTGATATATGTAAATTGATGCCTTTCATAAATTTATGATCATATTTGTAATGTTTGACTAATGGAATCTGAAGTGTTTACATTGGGCTTCTTTGTTCTTGTTTATCACACGTAAGCCATGTTGCATGATTTGTATTGTAAGCATGCCAGTCATACAGTTTGGTCAGCCCTTGTTTGTCTGACTAAAAGTGTGAATCTTATAAAATAGGCATCAGTTCATAAAAACTATTTTAAACATGAAAGTAAGATGTTAGAATTTCATTCATTTTTATCATACCCCATCAAGAGAACTTACATGTATAGTATTGTGAACTGGCCTGAAGGAAAGATTTTTAAGGAGTTCTTGAATATTGCACATTTGAGGTCATAATGTTTCATTGATTAACATGACTGTTGTGGAAATAGCTAAGGAATATTACAGTTATATGTTGCAGTAAAACAACAACCACCTCTTGAGAAACTGTAAAGATCTCGTTTTAATTTTTGTCTGCTAGAAAGAAAAAGAAAAAAAAAGCCTTTAAACTTCTTGTCAGATAAAGAAAAAAAATACACATTTCAGCCATATCTGAGTCCTGCATATTTTACTAAAATGCATTTAAGCCAATTTTTTGAGTCACCCTCTGAAAGTAGGGGTGCTAAAAATGCTTAGCTGTTTGGATTATGCCTATCCTACTGCAAAATAAGAACTGTGATTTATCAGCTAATTATACCTAAAAGTTGTACAATGAGCTGCCTGTTATATTTATCTTTTTAAAAACTTGTTCTTGCCTTTAAACCAGAAATGTTTGAAAGATATATTTATGTTCCAATTCCCTAGCATTTGTAAAAGATTCAGGTCAAAAAGGCTGGGTTTTAAATTGATGGCCTAGACTACAACCATCACAGAAATGCGTATATTTTTGCTAGTCATAGATGAATAAAACTGAGGAATTCTTTTCTTAATAAAACATCAATTAAAAGAAATTCTATATTTATGACCATTTGTAGGTTTCTTAAGCTATGTTACAGCAACAATTTTGTATCATTTTAAGGACAACAATGAGCCATTGATAGAAAATGTGCATGATACATTTTAAAAACTATAATTGAATTTTACATAATGTATTATATAACCATGGAAATTCCTACCATTGCCATTTTTATCTAGAAAAAAAATGTTCAGCTTTGTGATTCATCGAGTCACTCTATTCATTGAATCTTGTTTTGACTATTAAAAAAAAAGTTCTGAAAATGTATTTTGTTCAAGAAAAAATATTTCAGAAGTTCTATCCCAAGCCAATCTTTATCATATAAATCTTTAAACAGAATGTGTGGGTTCTTATTGACCATATTTCAAATACCTCATGCTATTGGCATATTTTCTTTGTCATCAACAATCATGCTGAGAATGTATAAAATAAACTGCAGCTGAAAAAAATAATACATGTACACTGAAGGAGCCTATTTGTGAGTCATTCAAATATGTTTGATGGTTTACAACAATTGCATTTGCTGAAGACATGAACTTTTATGACCAAAAGGAATGACACAGTGCATAATTATTTTTTGAAATCCTAATGTATAGCAAATGAAATAATTTAATGGAAGAAAACACTTGTTTTTTCTCTTTCTCTTCAATTACCATTTGTGTTTTAATCAAAAGCATTTCTGGAGGCCATGGGCCTTCTAGATATGCACTGGATGAAGGATGGAAAATAGAAGACATGTCTAAGAATGATCTGGGGTCCTAGGTAAATAGCTCTGGGGATTAAAGTTTCACCTGTGACTGTGTCTATTGTTCAAAGTATTTTTCCCAGCCATTTAGATCTGCATGCAGAAGGAGGTAGGAAATTTTCTTTACAGTAAGCGCAAATAGCTATCATTTCTTTCCCTCGTTTCAGCATAGGAAGGGACATAGATTACTTAAAGCTTGTTTGCCACTAGCTATCAGATTATCTTTTACAAGCTATAGTCTGACACACGTAACTCTTCCTTGCAGGGATCAAATTGATCACAGTAATAATTGTTTTTATTGTTGTCTTCTCCCCAAGGCTCTCCAACCCTGAAGAATGAGTCTTAATTTGCAATAATTATGGTGGTTAGCAAACAGAAGTGGGCTTCAGTTGGTTCGGACCAGTTCCTTCTTTGCTCCAACTACAATTTCTGTACTAATAAACTTTATATCCAGTTTTAGAACCAATTCTGAGAAAATAAGCTTGAAAAGAGGTCAAAAATCCTTCTATCCGCTTGGACCTTTTCCTCATTTTAGTACATCTCTTTGGAAAACATGTATGCTTTAAAACACACATCTGTCTCAAGCACATTTAGTTGGCAAACAAGTAGACTCTTCGGAAAGAAATCAAGGAAAGGAGGAAGGAAAACCAAGAGACCCTCCCCAAAAAAATAATGGGACAAGGTAGGGAAGGAATCTTAAGTATCAGTGTAAAAGTCCCTTTTTTCCAGTGATAACAGTTCTAGGATAAATCAGATCAATAATCAATGTGTCTGTCCTGCTCAGCTTGTCCTCATTATCTCACTATTCCAGAATATAAATAAAGACAGAGGAGGACAGTTTTATGATTGGGAGAACTTTGTGTCTATTTTTAGGGTCTAATACTATAAATAAAGAGAATGGAGAACAATTCTTATCATTGAGACAACTTTGTGTCTATTTTTAGGGCCAGAATGATCACAGCTCAATGACAGATCATAGATATTGCATATTCAGGCAAAGCAGAGCTGAAGAAAACTTCTGTTGAGATCATTGCGAACTTCTTCTCATAAATTATGGTCCATTCCTTCATAGATATGCTGCTCAGGAAAATCTGTAAAATAATTTTTAAAAAAGGAGACCAAAGCTGCTAAAAAGGATCTTAATTTGCCCATTTTTGAGAGGGTTTTTCAAACTTGCAATCCTAAAATATGGGGACTTCCAGAATTGCCCGGACAGCATTCTGGAAGTTGAAGTCTACATATCTTTAAAAAGTTGCCAAATTTGAAAGACACTGATCAATCAAAACATCTAGCTCAGGGTTATCTAACCTTTGCAACTTTAAGACTTGTGGACTTAAAACAAGCTAAAAAACAGGCGGGACAGGGTCAGCCAGTGGTAGGATTAGCCCAAACCAATCCGAATCCACTGAATCTCACCTCTGCCTTTGAGGCAAGTGGCCAAGAGGGGGGGGGCTGGGTGTGATGATTGACATTGAGTTGGCCACGTCCACTAGTAACATGCCCAGTCATTAGGGCAGAGAACCGGTTGTTCAATTATTTAAATCCCACCATTGTTAGCAAGTTTAATACACAAATACAAAGTCATTCGATGGGAAATTTCCTAAAACTTACAGGAAGTAAAACTCAAATACAGTCCGGTGCTTCTATTGAAATTTTCTCCTCCTCAATTTTAGGATAACTCAGTCCATTCACTTGTTTGCAAGAATGTGGAGTAAGACTGTGGAAACATTAATACAATACAATACAATAGCAGAGTTGGAAGGGAACTTGGAGGTCTTCTAGTCCAACCCCCTGCCTAGGTAGGAAACCCTATACCAGTGATGGAGAACCTATGGCAAGCGTGCCACAGGTGGTACACGGAGCCAGTTGTCAGGGCATGCGAGGCTGTTTTCGCCCTCCCCATGCTCCTATAAAGCCTCTGGAGCCTGGGGAGGGTGAAAAAAGCATGCAAAAATAGGGGAGTTGCACCTGTAGTGCGCGCATGCGAACTGGGGGAGGTTGCGCATTGCATTATGGGTGCAGCACGCCTGCACATGACCCCCCTGCGCTCCCCCCACTTATGGCACGCGAGCCAAAAAAGGTTCGCCATCAATTTAAGTTAGCAATTTACCTCCAGAAAGAAAACAGCCCAATTTTTACAGTCATAACTAAAATAAATGTAAGTTGTGGAAACTACACACTAGGCATTATAAATACAATCTTAAGTAGGATTTTGTAAGCCATTTCTATGAATACTATAGTTCCACAGTCCAGAGTTTCATATAATTAACTTTTCATTTTCAGCACTCCACATTTTGGCAAAAATGTGTATGAATATTGACATAATTCTTTTTCTTAATCTATTTTAAAAATAGAGAACAATGGGTTGTATTTTTATGAACATAGAATTTAGCAATTCAGCAATGGGGAAAATGGCAGAAGGCAGAGAAGAAAATTATGGATGATGGTTGTTGACGTATGAAAAAGCAGAACATATTTAGCTCTGGTTGAGAGAAAGTTTTTAACAATTAAGAACTTCCAATAAGAAAACGAACAACATGAGAAAATACTGTGTATAGAAAAGATTTGATTACCCAGTTGTACTATTGTATTGTTTCTGGCTTATACGTGCTCAGGTTTGCTGCATTAAAACCCTGCCTCTATACTCTTGATTATGCTACTGATTGAGAACTAGTCCCATGTTTTTCTCTAATTTTAACATTAGAATGGAAGCAGAGTTTGCCAATTTGCCTTGAGAGAAAATGCCTCATTCTGAAAACAAATTGTAGCACTTAACCAATACTGTTACACCCAGAAAATGCTTCTTGAACATGCCAGGCTGGGGGAGAAGGGCTGGGATATGAGCCTAGAGAATATAGGAGGTAATAGTATTACAGGTTGCATTAAAATTGCAATAGAGATCAGATGTAATGTGTGAATAGTCCACCAATTTTGTTTGTGTCTTTTTTTGATTTGGGGACACTGAACCTTGGTTTTATTGAGAAAGGGGGAAGTGACCTACCCTTTGCAATCAAACAGTACAAGTTTTATTTCTACTGTACTGTTTTATTTGTATTGTCTTTAGGACAATGGAGCCACCCAACGTTGGCTAGAAGACGGGCAACCATATACATGTTTTAAATAACAAATGGTAACAATAAGCAATGAAACCAACTCGCTGGTCACGAAAATTGGCACATCACAATCTGACTATCATGTAGAAAATAACATTAGTATTAATTAACGTGACAAGAGCAAGAAAGGGAAGAGCTGGATGAAGCATATTTCTCTGCAAAAATGGGAGAGTTTCAAGTTATCCAAAGTAATTATCAAAGAGCTCAAACTGAGTTAAAGAAGTGCCAGGATCAGGTAAGAACTCAGGAATGTCCCAGCTGAAATGGTAAAATTTTAAAATGGCAGAAGCATAGACTCTGGGTTTTAATTGCTCAGGTCCGAGTGGATTAGCATGTTTTTTTAAGTGCAAGTAAGCCTAGGGATTCCACAGGTCATGTTGAAGAAGACAGAACTGCAGGTTTCAAAGGTGAACAAGCCCTTAAGAGTGGACTTACCAAGTTCTAGACCACAGGGCAAAGCTGTTCTACCAGGGAAACAACAAAATGTGTATTTACAATTTTAAAAAAGCATGTGATGCCAGTAGGTTAAAAGAAGCAAGTAAATTTCCCCCAAGCCTTGATTTCAACTGGTCATCAGCCATAGGTTAAGTTAGAAAGCCAAGTAAACAAAGTATTTCTAAAGATAGCTTTTGAAATTATTAGTGAACATGGCTTTCCAAGTGGATGTTGGCCTCTCTGTTTCTATTATTTCTGATTGTGACAAGGGTACAAATGGTCCTTCTGGACCCATCATAGTCCCTCCAGCTATATAGAAATTGTGGCTGTAGCTAGATGAAATGGAGACTGGGGTGAAGTTAATAAGAAGGTATCAGTTTGCAATGCTCCAATAGTTTCTTCATTTATTATTCTGGAAAAAATCTCTGATTCCATCTAAAAGATAAAGGTAAATGGAGAACATGAAAGTTGATGCTTTTACAACATGACTTTCTGAATCAGAAGATGACCACAATAGTTATGCTCTTGGGACAGCATATAATGCTGATTGTTCCATCATTGGCGTGAGTCCATCTAACAAAACCTCTAGTTTCCCCATAAAAGAAGAACTAGATTATTTTGGTAAAACTTCAGAAAACCTAACTTTGCTAGAACTAAGCCCATAAAACATTTGATATAAACAAGGCTTGCTCTTGGCTAAGGCTGAGTAAATACCAGCTTTGACATGCAAAATTTTAGGGAACACTAAAGTTGAAAACCACAAAAAAACAGAAAAAGCAGTAATAACACACTCTGAAAGACAGTGCACCTCCTTGCGAGTTAAATATAATTTGATGGAATTGTTGCCGTATGAAAATAATGGATGTTGAGGTAATTAAAATGATTTACTATGCAAATAGGGTAAAACTTTCAAGAAAGGCAAAAAATAATAATAATCCAGATCTGAAAATCATGTGTAAAGTTCAAAAACTAAAAGAAAAAGAAGAGGGTACCTTTTTGAAATTCTTAACAAAATTGGAAGATTAGCCTAAATATAGGGGGGACTGCAATGTGACTTTTGCACAGGGCACAAAAATATATGTAGCCAATCCTTGATGAAAGCCACAATGATGTCATTCTAATGGTCATCATGCAAATAACAGAGTGTTTAATTTATATAATTTGCATAGTAAGGTCAGGACATCACTTCCATCCTCATTGTCCTTCAGATGCCTACATCTAGGACTCAAAGACCTTCAACTGATCAATAATAATAAGTCAATTATTATTAGTGGATAGCTCTGTTTCTTCAATTCTACTCTTCGGAATCTGACAAAACTCACACCGAGCCTTGCACCATTCCCAGAAAAATGCAAGGATCACACAGGAAGCATGAAAAGAGGGATCTTCAAATGAACCAATAGCGGCTGAACTTAGATGATTTCCAAGAAGCTAAAATGAGACAGATCTAATCTTTACTTGAATCAGATCATCAGGAAATCCTAGTACTGTTGGTTAAACTGGAAAATGAAAATACAAAAACACACATATGCACATCATTTAGGAAGCTTGGGAAAGTAAAAGGAATAAACATTAAAAAGCAAATGAGAGAATGACTATTCAGGAGTAAAAACAAAGAGGGGTGGGAGTGTTAGGATTTTCTCACTATAATGTTACTCAGTGTTTGCTCCCTGTAAGTGAAGTGGGAATGCAAAAGATTCAAATAATTGTTGTATTTGGTTTGATGTATAGTTTGGAAAGCTTCATCAGTAAGGAATACCCACTGAATTTGGCCAGGGTATTATTGTAGTTTACCAAATCAAGATGAGAAGCAGATCAGATGACAGACAGAATGGAGGAACTTTAAACCATATAATAAAAAAAGGGGTAGTGAAAAAGAAAGCTGCATGAGAGCCAGCTGCATGAGAGCCATTGCACTGTGGATATTTTGCAAAGAACAAGGAAAAGTTTGTGTAAATGTGTACTTTGCTTTTCAAATGTCCTGCACCTTTAAGGGGGCCTTGATCTCTAATCAAATCTTTCTCCCACAAAGAGCTTCATTCCCAGTGAATTGAAAACTCCTCTTCTATAAAGTCCTGTTTATCTATGGATACCTTTGTAATACTGTCTGTATTGCTCTGTATTCATTTCTTCATGCACGTATAAGGTAAAACTGTTTGTCTGTATATAGCTAGAGATTATGAGGGTCTCTTACTGGATTTACAGAAGGACGGGGGAAATTACCCCTAAAACTCCTCATGCTGATAAAAGAGTTGGCAGCAGACTTATTTAAAGGGAATTAGATAGAAGCTGAAAGGATCTTGCTGAGATTCCCCAAAGAATTAGATTATTGCACTCAGGACCAGCCATTGTGTTAAAAGAAGCGCAGTAGGCAACAGGCAATGGCAAATCCCTTCTGTGTTTTTCCCAGAAAAGACAAACATATTCTTTTGAGCCTGAAAACTTCAAATTATTAAAGGATTGATTGCTTCAGTGGATGATAAGTAACAATTGATCTCTTTTGCTTGCCTGATTTTCTCATGTCCATGCAGGAAATAATGTCCACACTTGTAGATATTTCCTGTCTTTTACCCACTTTGCATCCATATAGCTCATCAATCTTGATTGCTATTGGCTCATAGTCTACATAGTCTACATACCCAGGACCGGATGGGTTACACCCCAGGGTTCTGAAGGAACTAGCAGACGAGATCTCAGAACCACTGAATTATATCTTTCAGAGATCCTGGAACACCGGGGAACTACCAGAGGACTGGAAAAGAGCTGATGTGGTTCCCATCTTCAAAAAAGGAAAAAAATTAGATCCAGGAAACTACAGACCTATCAGCCTGACCTCAATACCAGGAAAGATTCTGGAAAAAATAATCAAGCAACGAATTTGCGAACACCTAGAAGCAAACAAATAGCCAAAAGCCAACATGGATTTGTCAAAAACAGATCATGCCAGACTAATCTTATTGCATTCTTAGATAATGTGACAAAATTAGTGGACCAGAGGAATTCCGTCGATATAATTTACTTGGACTTCAGTAAGGCTTTTGATAAGGTAGACCATAACCTACTACTAGATAAAGTAGAAGAATGTGGGTTAGACAGCATCACCACCAGATGGATTCGTAACTGGCTGACCAACCGCACTCAACGTGTAGTTCTCAATGGAACTGCATCTACATGGAGGGAAGTATGCAGAGGAGTACCCCAAGGCTGTTTTAGGCCCAGTACTCTTCAACATCTTCATCAATGATTTGGATGAGGGAATAAATGGGGAACTCATCAAATTTGCAGATGACACCAAGCTGGCAGGAATAGCCAACACTCCAGAAGACAGGCTTAAGATACAGAAGGATCTTGACAAACTTGAACATTGGGCACTATCTAATAAAATGAAATTCAATGGTGAGAAAAGTAAGGTTCTACATTTAGGCAAGAAAAATGAAATGCACAGGTACAATATAGGTGATACCTTGCTCAGTAGTAGTAACTGTGAAAGGGATCTTGGAGTCCTAGTGGACAACCATTTAAATATGAGCCAGCAGTGTGCAGCAGCTGCCAAAAAAGCCAACGCAGTCCTAGGCTGCATCAACAGAGGGATAGAATCAAGATCACGTGAAGTGTTAATACCACTTTATAATGCCTTGGTAAGGCCACACTTGGAATACTGCATTCAGTTCTGGTCGCCACGATGTAAAAAAGATACTGCACTCTAGAAAGACTGCAGAGAAGAGCAACAAAGATGATTAGGGGACTGGAGACTAAAACATGAATGGTTGCAGGAACTGGGTATGTTCAGCTTAAGAGAAAGAAGGACTAGGGGAGACATGATAGCAGTGTTCCAATATCTCAGGGGTTGTCACAAAGAAGAGGGAGTCAAACTATTCTCCGAGGCACCTGAGGGTAGAACACGAAGCAATGGGTGGAAACTAATCAAGGAGAGAAGCAACTTAGAACTGAGGAGAAATTTCCTGACAGTTAGAACAATTAATCAGTGGAACAGCTTGCCTCCAGAAGTTGTGAATGCCCCAACACTGGAAGTCTTTAAGAAGATGTTGGATAGCCATTTGTCTGAAACGGTATAGGGTTTCCTGCCTAGGCAGGGGGTTGGACTAGAAGACCTCCAAGGTCCCTTCCAACTCTACTATTGTATTGTATTGTATTATTTCTCTAGGTATGTGGTGCCCTTAAGATACCTGTCCATTTTCTTGACTTCTGACCAGACTCCTGTGGTTGCTGCACTCACCTTCTTATTCAAGATTCCGATTGGCCTTGTCACTGTGACTAAGTATAAAACATTTCCACTTATAAGCCTACATTTGTCAGTCTCAAGCAGGGGATGACTGTTGTTTTAAGAAGTCAGTTTCTATAGGCATTCTATCCTGGCTTTGTTGATTCCAGTCAGCATTCATTTTCAGCAGATACTTTGTCCTCCGCCTTTGGATTGAAAAAGCAATTTCCATCCTTTCCTCTATCTGGATGCTATTTTGCCACAGTAAAATGTGGAGAGGAAGTCTTTGGATTCAAATGCAATAAAACAGAAATGAATAAAAGCCCAAAAGATTTATTGAGCAAAGCAAAAGAAAATAACTTTAAAGAATAAGTATTCACCCATAAGACTAAGATATGGTAACATTCAATAGGGGGTTGAGTATAAATGCAGAAAGAATCTTGCATCCCTTTGGCTGCTGGGAGGTCAGTACCCTCATCAAAGGCAGAGGCCAATGCTTTCCAGATTATTCCACTGCTTTGAATTTAGGCATCAAAAAAAGTCAAGAGGGCAACAGCAATTACAGGGTCATGGCTTCCATTCTGACCTTTTTGAGCCTCCCTGTGGAAGGCTTTGCCCTTATATTTTTGTTTTGATCAAAATGGATAACCCTTCTTAAATTTCGTGTCCTTAAACCAAGATTGCAGGAGATCCTAGCACTTGATTTTCCACCCTTTCATGGTCCTTGTGAAATCCAAATAGTTATAGGTGAAAAGATAGGTGAGGAGGGAGGGAGGGAGGGAGAGATCACATATTATAAATCTTCTTGGCTAGCATGCTCCCCCTGTCCTTTACATCAGGGATCCCAAACCCCCATTTGTGGACCAGCACCAGTCCGCAGCATGCCAGAAACAGGGCAGCGCAGACAAGCAAAGCCCCATCTGCGGGATGCAGGCAGCACACAAAACTACACACCCCTCCAGTCTGCAGAAAAAAAACTCCTCTGTGGAACCGGTCCCTGATGCCCAAATGGTTGAGGGCTGCTGCTTTTTATACTATTGCCTTAACAGACAATGTAATATCCATGATTCACAAAGCAAAATCTTTTCTCACAAAAATTTTCTTTCTCTTCTAAAATGTTAACTCTCGGTGAAGATATGTTTAAGAATGGAACATTTTCATGGAAAATGTGTTAAAACTGTCTAAATGAATCCCCAAAGAGTAAAGTTCTGAACTACAGAGGAATAATTTATTTTTTGTACAGTATGTACATTTGTTGTGCCACTTTTGAATGCTCTTAGGACAGTCTTTTTAGTTCTTTAAACAATTCTCAGGCAGTTAATTTAGTGAATAGCGGTCTCAACGTGTTTAGAAGGTATCAAATTAGGAAAAGTGTGGTGGTGATACTTTTGAGAGATGGAACAGATTCTAATGCACAAAAGGAATATTAGCTTCTTACAGTTGGGACCCATGTAGATTATATTACACAGACACAATTTGTGGAAACACATACTAATGATAACTTCAATTATGTTGCAAGAGATTAAAAGTGATAAAATTATTTCCAATAGTTCAATATTTCACCACTCATGTAGTTGTTTGAAACAGAATAGCTCAAACAAGCCATGCATACGTTTTATCTGTCAAACAATTGTCATTTAGTTAAGCATTCTGACCTTTCAACAGCACTTCCAGGTGTTACAGAGACATATTAGAATTAAACAACAGGAGAATATTTGTAGCAAATACAGGATTAGCTAATGCAATTAAGTATTTCTAGCCAAGTAAATGGTTTGGCATTCATAGGTATTGGAATTCATAATCCATAATATGTTAAAATTGATGAACTGTGTTAGAATTAGATACAAGATTCTATAAACTATTCTCTAATTGTGTACGTGCAGCCAGTGATTTTCTTGATAAATCGCTTAAGAGATCCCAAGTGGGTTTGAACCAATTTTCACGGTTACTATTTGTCCATCCTATCCCTGAAAAATATGTACTAAATCTACTCCAGGAAGAGAAGTGGCATCTTTAAGTTCAGTTGACCTTGAGATCTACATGAAATTGGATCAATTAGATTAGATCTATTTATTCTGAACTTAAATATCAAATGTTTAATCAAGAACTCCTTGAAAATCCATCAGGAAAAAAAAATCAAATCTCTTTGAAAACTAGATCGGCTCAATTTCCCCCAATTTAGCAGTTTTGAATGATTGCAGGTACTCAATTTCACAAAATTCAGTCTTGAATATTTTCAGAAACAGATGAGTGCATACATTCCTCTGTTTTTGCATTTTTCATAGAAAACAATTTTCATACTGAAAAGAATATGAAACAGGTAGTTCTTGACTTTTGACTATAATTGGGCCTGAAGCTTCCATTGTAAGCTATGTGGTTATTATTATAGTTTATAACAGTCAGCCAGATGTTCAGATGGGCTGCGGTATTTTTATCCACTTATCAATTCTTCCCAAAATTCTGGATAAGCAGATGTTGGTGTTTAATGGTGTTAAAGGTATTGTTGCAGGATGTTCCAAATAAAGCTGCCTTTTGCAATTGACTGATGGTGACTTTGTCAATGTCGATTGTTTTGAAATTGCACCCAAAGCACTTATGACTAGTACTAGTACTACCTTTGCTTTCTTTTGTCACAGTTGTTCTAATTCTATTTACTGGTCTATGTATTTTTCTATCTTCTCCAGTTCTTTCTTTTCTATTCTGCTGCTTCCAGGTACTGCCACATCCACTATCCATACATTTTATCTTTTTATTGACCACTGTTGAGTCTGGGGTATTATATGGCAGGTGTCTTATCTGTGAATTCTAAAGTTCCAGAGCACTTTAGCTTTTTCATTTTCTATTACTTTCTCTATTTTATGACCACATCAGTTCTTGTTTGCAGTCAGATAGTATTTCTTGCAGATGTCCCAATGCACGATTGTTGCTAGGTTGTCATGCCAGTCAATCTATGCAATATTCCTATAGCAGCTGACCAAGTGACCCACTGTTTCTTCAACTTTTTGCCAGAGGTGGCATTTGTTGTCTTTGTTGTCTGGTTTTATATACATTTGTAAGGCTTGGTCATGTGCAGTCAGAATTAACCCATCTATTTCTTTCTCCAACTGTCCTGCTGTTCACCATTGCTAAGTCTAACAAGCAATTGCCACCTGCTCTTCAAGCAGGAGTTGCAAATCTAGAATCCTCAAGTTGTGCACCAGGTCTGCCTGGGGTGGTGCTACCCAATCTGGAACTAAAGATGATAAGACTCCGATCTGACTCTCCAGACACCCACAGCCACTCCATCTTACTAGGGTTTAGCTGAAGTCTGTTATTTCCCCATCCACACCACATTAACAGTCAAACCTGATTTGCGTACTTTTCTTTGCTGTGGTCATTAAACAAATCTGGTTTCTCTCATTGGCTCTGCCTATCAGTTGCCCACTGGAAAGGTTGCAAATGGCAGTCACATAGTTCTGAAATGCTACAACTGTTGTAAATACATTCTGACATTAACATTCTTGATACAGTGTGGGAAATTGTAAGCTTTTTCAGATGATAACTACGGCTGGGTAGCTTTATTCAAATCCAATAATCCCACAATCCTACATTGGTTAATTTGCCTGTATATATTGTATTCTTATAGGGAGGTGGTGACTCAGTGGCTAAGTCGCTGAGCATGTCGATCAGAAAGGTTGGCAATTCAGTGGTTCAAATTCCTAGTGCCGCGTAATGAAGTGACTTCCCATTACTTGCCCCAGCTTCTGCCAACATAGCAGTTCAAAAGCACATAAAATGCAAGTAGAAAAATAGGGACCCCTTTGGTGGGAAGGTAACAGCATTCCGTGCACCTTTGGCGTTTAGTCATGATGACTACATGACCACGGAGACATCTACGGATAGTCCTGGCTCGTCGGCTTTGAAACGGAGATGAACACTGCCCCCTAGAGTCAGGAACAACTAGTGCATATGTGTAAGGGGAACCTTTACCTTTACCTTACTGTATCCTTGTCAAGAATGTGTTTTTCAGAACTATTTTCAGGTTCTTTCTCTGTCATTGTAGAATATTTTTAAAGGGAAAATGGAAAAAAATCAAGACACGATAAAAGGCAAAGAAATTGATATTGCTAAAAATACTCTTTGATTCAAGCCACAAATAACACCATCTCTGCAAAAGAAATCATGAGATAAAAGGAATACTTTTCAATGAGCTACTAATTTGATTTTTTCTGTGGTCTTTGTGTTTCTTTTAAGAGAAAAGAATAGCAGCACTGCATTATTTTACAATCTTAATTTTTCCATTTATGCTATTTCGCAGTTGATTCTTTGTGAAATGTATTAGTTTTGTATTTTTGTACATGTTGGTTTAGTAAGATGTTTAGCTTCTGCTTGTTTCCAAGCTGGTTGTAAATTTCAAAACCAGGAATGTGCCATCTCTCTCTTCCTTAACATTATGTTATGGGAGGAGGAAGAGGAAAACTCTTTTTCTTGTGATATATCTATCTATCTATTTATCTCTCTCTCTCTCTCTCTCTCTCTCTCACACACACACACACACACCTCACACACACACACACACACACGCACACACAAACTGTCAGGCCTGCAGCCATCTTTTCTTTGGATCTTTGGCCTGTCACACTTTTTATTATTCTACTATGCATTTTCTATTGTGGGAAAATGGGACACGGGATTGTACAGAGTTAGATGCTATGTAGCCACAACAAAATTATTTCTAAAAAGCCAAGGTCATCCTTTGTCTTTGCACTCTGCACCTGACCGGAACTGGATAGGTGGAACTGCCAGCATGGCAGTGGGGGCAAGATCTTGAACTTTCAAGTGGGTGGGGAAAACCAGGAAGCTTTTAGATTCGAGTTTTCCCACATTTATTTGTCCTCCAATTAGTTCTAAATATTTGTAAGTTCTCAGTTGACAAGTGTTAAGCAGTGCAAATTAAACAAATTAACAAATTGCCTTCTGAGTAGCTCTCCTATAAGCAAAGGATTCAAAGAGCTGTAAAAAGAGTAGACATCAAGGGCAGTTTTTTTGTAAATGAAATTCACTCACCAACAATTTATTTTGACCACTTGATATTAATTCCTTCAGTCTGCAGAAAAAAAAAAACTAGTCTTAGCTGGCTAAGCAAAACACAATAACAGAAACTCTTGGAAGCCAGCAAAATAGGTTAATGAAATAAAATATAGGTGGCTGAATTGCTTGTAACGCAGAAATAATGTGCCAAGGACTTGATACACTTCCAAAGCAGAGCATTAGGAAACAGTGTGAGTTATTTCTGAAAATGTATAGAGTGTATATATTGCCCAGGTCATTCTTGTAAATAAAAATTATCCAAGTCCCCAATACACTCTCTGCAACAGGCCACCTTCCTCCTTTTCACCCTAGGAATTAGAATTTGAAAATTAAAAGGGGGGTACAGAGAAAACCAAACTAAGCATTAGCACTTAGACTTATATACCACTTCACAGTGCTTTACAGCCCTCTCTAAGCGATTTACAGATTCAGCATCTTGCCCCCAACAATCTAGGTCTTCATTTTACCGACTTTGGAAGGATGGAAGGCTGAGTCAACCCTGAGCCTGATGAAATTCGATCTGCCAAACTGCTGGCAAGTGGTGATCAGCAGAAGTAACCTGCAGTACTGCATTCTAATCACTGTGCCACTCTTTGGATAATAATGAGGGCATCTACTGTCATAACAGTCCTTAAAATAATCAAGCAAAGCTCCAGTTATATGCCTAGTTAAAAAAACCCATATTTTATAAATTTCTCCATACACTGGCAACCATATCTATGAGTTTTTAAAAATCTTCTTTACTTAATGGCAAAATCTGTGATGATGAAGTAGCTTTTTAAAATGGCCTAGCCATTCTTGGAAGAAACATTTGAAAAAGCATAAACATTTATTTTCTACGAAGGCAAGACTCCAGGAAGAGGGGATAGTGTGCTCTAAATGAAAGGCAAGCAATTAATGTGTGTGTGCTTGTGCATTTTAAAAACTGAATGGTCCTGAGTACAGAGAAATAAGGATGCAGAAAATCAAAATGATATGGACTGATTGCAGGAATGGACAAAAATAATTACAGGGTAGCCTTGGATTGAAAAGTAAAGGAGTGTCTATGTTTGAGCTTGTTTTGCTCATTATGGAATATTGGAAGGGAAGATGTAGCAACAGCATGCTGAATGAACACCTGAGCAACAATTGTTCTGGGAAGTAAGCATTCAACTATTCTCAGCAAACACCTCCAGTTGAAGAGTACTGCAATTTCCATCCAACAGCTTTGCATTATTTTCCCATTTCCTACGCCCCATTATGAGCAATTTCTTGGCATTATGCATTCTGTTCACAGAGGAGATCTGTGGGCCCCAGTGGAGGGAAAATGAAAATTGAACCCAGCACCTCAAAAAATAAAAATCTCAATTTTTAAACTCCATGTATTCTGATTAGCCATGTGACCACTATGGAATCATCACCTTCAAAAAAATACACCCCCCTTCTGTTTCATTGACACAGCAGGCTTTTAAAAACCCTGGTGTACATTTCTGCTGAACATCATAGTCATTTTTGAAAATCTTTTAAAATGTCTTGTTCTGGAAAACTACTGATTAAGCTTAAGTAGACATGCAAAAATAAACCTGTCTCAATCATCTAATATAAGTAGATCCCTTCATCTTAAAAACTGTGAAAGTGTGTTGCCTAAGATGTAATTTAAAATGTATATCATTCAACAGAAAAATACAATATTGTGAGCTCTATTGCTTTATAATCTCATTTGAATGCTTCCATTGGGAACCTTTATTAAGACAAAAAAAAATGTACATGAGCTTTCAAAATGTATCTGTTTAGTCCTGTGTAATACAAAATGGCTGGACAAGATGGTACCCACCAAAGCTAATATCACTTTTGTATTCTTTTGCCAAAATATATAGAAATAATTTAAAATTGCACATTATGATTGATTCCAGAAATTGTGACTCACCTTGCTAGACATTTGCAAATTAAACCTCTAAAATGGCTTGAGGAAAGAGAAGAGTAGCAGGAGCACAGAGTCTCTAAAGAAGGTTATATGGGGAAACTATGACCCTCAGATGCTACTGAACTGAACTCCAACTGCCATTAGCCTCAGGCCAATGGTAAAGGATCACAGTAAAAGACCCTTAACATTTGTAGGTTGTCCTTTAGAAGCATCTGGTGAGCTACAGATTTCTTCATCTTCAGACCTAAAAAAAATTAGAACAAGTCGCCTGATAATATTAAAGAAAAGTTCTGATGAAATCTATCCTTTGATTTTTTTTTTGCAGCACTCATTCTACAAGTTTTCATTACTTACTCCCCAGCTTTGCCTCAAAAGAGCTCAAGTTCACTCTTTCCTAATTTATTCCAATAATACACTATGAGATAGGCAAAAGGATTTCCAGAATCAAATCGCTTTGTGAATAAATATTTAAATTTAGAATTCCTTGATCCTAATATGGCTCCCTAACATTCTAATTCTATGCTGCACTTTTATTTCTAATCACACACAGGAATACAAATATGTTACCTTTATCAAGGTAGCTAACTAATCTTTCTAGCACAGTATTTAATTGGGGGGGAGGGGTGGGCTGATGAGAGTACGCAGAGGTTCGGGAGAACCTCTGGCTAAGATTTTGTGCAGTTCGATCCCACTCCTGGCTGGCCTCACCCACCCCACCCCACCCTGCCCCTCCCAGGAGTCACCACGTGGCCCGTTTTGGATGCAGCATACAGAGGCTCAGAGAGAAAAACCAGGAGTTTGGGAAGTCCCAGGAGTCACCCACATGCCGTCTCCGGTCTCCAGAGAGCCTCCAGATCCTGGGGAGGCCATTTTCACCACCCCAGAGGCACAAGGAAAGCCTCTGGAGCCTGGAGAGGGCAAAAACATCCCAACGCTGTGGTGTAGGAGTCTGACTAGGCCATGCCCACCATGGCCACACCCACCCAGCAACTGGGCAGAGAACTGCTTGCTAACCCTTGGGTGGAGATATGGACTTTCACCATGCAAAGCAGATGCTACGGCCTTAATCCGACTAGGTGGGAAAAGAGAAAGTGGAACCAGTAGCAAAACAGATAGCACTGGTTTGTGTAGAGGTGCTCGCAAATGTTTTATCTTTGTCCACACCAAGCATGAAATTGCCATATACTAAATAAATAAATGTATGAAGTGCAGAACTTACAAACTGAATCTACCATAGAAAAAAGAAAACTATAGATTTAAAAGAGTTGGTAAAAAGATCAGGATGGATTATGGTGGGCACTAGGTACTCCCACAGGATATATTGGGCATGTTTGTGTTTTGGCACATAGCATAGCACATCCAGATAGGGAGCCAGTGAGACCTTGGTTAACACAGGTCTTCAAAAACTGATGGTTGTATTATCCAAAAGATAAGGATACAAGGAAATATTTCAATACCTGCTGTACTAAAATATAACTCCAAACTATGCATAATGTAACAGATAAAGAATAAGTGATAGTTTTACTCATCTACGTCTTCTGATGTCTCGGTGATTTCTCTGTTTCATAGATCTCCTTTTCTTCAACTTCTTTCATAAGATGGTATAAACAATTCTGCTGTTTTATGCTCATCAGATGATGATTAACAGATGTGGTGGCACAATGGTTAGAATGCAGTACTGCAGGCTATTTCTGCTGACGGACTGCTGTCAGCATTCAGCAGTTCAATTCTCAATCGCTCAAAGTTGACTCAGCCTTCCATCCTTCCAAGGTTGGTAAAATGAGGACCCAGATTGTTAGGGGCAATATGCTGACTCTGTAAACTGCTTATATATAAATCTACCGTATTTTTCGGAGTATAATACACACCTTTTTTCCTCCAAAAAAAGGCTGAAAATCTGGGTGCCTCTTATACTTCAAATATAGCATTTTTGCCTCCTAAAGCCCCGCCCCCTTCACAAAAATGGCCGGGCATACCCTTATGGAGGCTTTCAGAGAGCTCCTGGGGGCTGGGGAGGGCAGAAATGAGTAAAAAATGGGCCATTTTTTGGCCCCCCAGCAGCACTCTATAAGCCTTTATAAGGCTATGCATGCAATTTTTTTGACCAAAAATGGCCCCGTTTTTGCAAAAAAACAGGTCTTTTTTGCTCGTTTTTGGGCTCCCCCACCCCTCAGGAGCACTCTGCAAGCCCCCACCCCACCAAGGTTATTCATGCCTTTTATTTGAAAAAAATGGGCCCATTTTCACAAAAAACGGGCCATTTTTGGGAGGTTTGCAGAGTGCAAAAACTCCCCCCTCCCTTTCAGAAAGTTCTTTAGTTAGAGTGATTGATGAAAATTACATTGATCAAGTGCTGTGCCAGCAGAAACAAGTCTTAGATGCTGCAGGTTGTTAACGATTTCCTTCTCCAGCACATGGATAAATACACCTGGAAACATCTAGCTACCTATCTACTCTGTCTCTCTCCCTAACTACTGTATTTTTCTCTCTCTCTCCCTACCCCTCTATCTACCTACCTACCCTCTCTCTCTCTCTCCCTACCTACCTACTGTATTTCTCTCTCTCTTTCTCTATCCCTCTATCTACCTACCTACCCTCTCTCCCTCCCTAGTGTATTTCTCTCTCTCTCTTCCTACCTACCTACTCTCTCTTTCTACCTACCTACTGTATTTCTCTCTCTCTCTCTATCCCCCTACCTACCTACCTACCTACCTACCTACCTACCTACCTACTCTCTCCCTCTCCCTACCTACCTACTGTATTTCTCTCTCTCTCTCTATCCCTCTATCAACCTACCTACAGTACCTACTCTCTCTCTCCCTCCCTACCTACTGTATTTCTCTCTCCCTCTATCTACCTACCTACAAATTTGCCTCTTCAAAACCTTGGTGCGTCTTATACTCCAGTGCGTCTTATACTCCAGTGTGTCTTATACTCAGAAAAATACAGTAAGTGCTATTGCTATATTTATTTTCCTCTAGAAAAGGTTAGTCTGTATTTTATTATTTGTCTTCTATCAATTCAGGCCTATTCGAGGGTCAGTATTTTCAATTTTTCATGCACATGTAGTCTATGGCACAGAAATATTTACATGTTTTGCTTCACCATTATCAAGTTAAAGTATAATTCTCTGAGGCCTATACCTCCATAGTAGCTTTAATATTTGAAAAGATATCAATAGGTCACAAGCAAGAAACAAGAGTTGGGTGGTGGATTGGATACTGTTGTCAAAAATTCTCAGTTCCCTCTCCTTGAAAACTTCAGGCAAATTCAATTAATTTCATGCTGGCACAGCATCCTGTTATTAAAATGTCAATTCAAATCATGACAGTGATTCATTAGGACTCAGGAAGATGATTCTAATAATGCATATAATTTGCTTCTTTTAAGATTCAACTAATACAAAAATTAGTCCCAACGAAAAGAGGACATGCAAATCAGACATTTGAATTTTTTTTAAAAAAATGGAGCCATCTACTTAAATCTAAGTAACTGTGCATCTCATTGAATTAGAGTGGTTCATTAACGAAGCAAAAATTCAAAAGTCAGAGTGCCAGGATTGGGAGGAATTTTAGCTTCGAACTATGCTACCTTAGGACAATTACTCTAAATGTAGGTTGGTGGTAGGGATTAACCCCACTGCTACTGTACACCCAAGATTATGATCTGTACACAACTCTGCTCATTATATGTCAGGAAACCTTTGACACTTTTGCAATGCCAAAAAAGAGAAAATGTATCACCAAGCAAAGTAAAGAAGTGGAACGTTGGCATGAAATTAAGTATATGTATAATTGACAAACAAAAGTTATGTTTTAAATAGAAATATACTGACCATACTTGTGAGTGGCAACTTGGCCATTAAGCAAAATGGTCATTGAATGAAATCATGATTGGGCGTATGATTTTATTTCAGCTTTTCTTTGCTTTATAGATCAGCAAAGATTGTAACTGCGAGAACTAGTCATAAAGTTTTCATCACTGATACGAATGGCTTCTAAATGAAGCAGTCACAAAACAGTCATTTGTAATAGATCCCACCATTTGTGGTAGTGATGGAAATTGTGACTCTATTCGGTGTACTTTTCAGTGTGACGTAGTGATGGATAACTTCAAGTCTCCTGCTTTTATGGATAGTCTTATTTGTAAGCCAAACTTGGGTGGACAGCTCCTAGAATTATGTAAAATAACACACTATTTGCTATCTAAAATGATGTATCTAAGAAGTAGGAACTTTCCCCTGATATTTAAGCAAAGATATAAATGCTATGGATTCCTTTGAATCCCAAACTGCAACAAACAATGAACAAATATGGACAGAAATATTTCCAATGCCAAGTATTTATTATTCCCAGACTTCCAAACTTTGGAATTAAGTCATAATTCTGGTTGCTTAAATCAGACACTCCAACACAAATCTGATCAGGAAAGTAAACCTTAATTGGAAAAGAACGTTGGTCCTTACCTGAACATTTCTTTTCTGTAGTGAGGTGGGAGGGGCTACAGCTGGGTTTAGTCACAGCCTGATTGGTCCAGAGACTGAGGGAATTTTCTTAAGTATCCTTCCTTCCCTATAGGTTCCCAGTTTCACGAGGTTGAATGGAAAAAGCTGCGAAACATTATATAAGGAAAAGGCAGTGCACACACACAGGCCCACGACTGCCCTAAACCCGACTAACTAGAAAGCTATGGGTGGGACGTAGCCCCTCCCGCCTCACTACAGAAAAAAAACATTCATGTAAGGACCAACATTCTTTTTCTTGTAGGTTCAGCGGGAGCGCTACAGCTGGGACATACCCAAACTAGGTCTCAGGGCAGGATGTAGACCCTGGGGAAGGGGAGGTCGCCACCTGTTGGAGAACTCGATGACCGAAGGATGCGTCCGCCAAAGCGAAATGACCTAAACAATAGTGTCAGATAAAGGGTGTCGGAGAGGCCCAAGTGGCCGCCCTACAGATGTCCTCTAGAGGGGCCCTAGTGGCCCACATGGCTGTGGTAGCCTCACTCCAAGTGAAGTGGGCCATAATTCCCTGTGGTGGAACTTGATCTAAGGCTTCATAAGCCGCCCTAATGGCCTGCCGTAGCCATCTGCCTATGGTGGCTGAAGACACTCTAGCCCCCAGAGTATTGGGCTGGAAGGATAGGAAGAGAGCCTCTGAATGCCGAAAGGGGGATATGCGCCTGAGATAAATGTGCAAGGTGCGGCAGACATTAAGCCTGTGCCAAAGGATTTCCCTCTCATGTGAGGGAGAGGGACAGAAATTAGGGAGGATGACCTCCTGTGATCTATGGAAAAAAGGAGTTGACCTTTGGGAGAAATGTTGGGTCTAGTCGCAGGACGACCCTGTCTTGGTGGAATTGGCATAAGTCGTCTTTGGACGACTAGGCGCCTAACTCAGATATATGCCGAGCTAAAGTAACGGTGACGAGGAAGGTCACTTTTAGAGTTAAGTACCTGAGGTGTACTATCCTTACAGTTCAAAGGGGGTCCCATGAGCGCTCTAAGTACTAGGGATGGATCCCACGTTGGAAACCTGTGCACCGGGGGCGAGCACAGGTTCGCTGCCCCTTTTAGAAACCGTTTGACCAGTGGGGACTGGGCTAAGGATAAACGGCCCTCCACTGCCAGGTCGGAGGAGAGGGCAACCACCTGTCTTCGCAGGGTGTTATGGAAAAGGCCCTGATCTAGGCCGTGTTGTAGAAACTCAAGGACTTGGGCAACTGTTCTGACCCCCCTTCCTCCGTTGCCCACACAGAACACACACTCCGGAACAGTACAAGGGAACAAGGTTTATTGCACAAACCAACAGAAGGTTCCGTGGCAGCAAGCCACCAAGACAAAACTCACAAGAACAGAACACAAAAGCAGCTATCCAGCTTGCTAGAATTCCAGACTAGAACTTCTGGCATAAGTCTTCTGTTGACTGCTGCAAAGGGTGTATGCACAGTCAACCCTTTTATAACCTGGAAAGGGAGCCTCCCAAACAGCAGCTGAGAGCTTTTTACCACCTATAATTACGCCCACGCTCCTTGCGTCTATGGGCGTGGTGGTAACGGGCGTCCAGAAACTCCCTGCTGAGTTCTGACTCACTGTCTCGTGACTCTTGCCCGCTGCTCCAAGGCATGGCATAGGGAGCCCCCCCTCCTCTGGCTCTCACCGCTGCTCCATGCCTCAGGCGCCTCCTGGTGGCCGACCAGACTCTCGGATCCCTGCTCAGCGTCCGAACCCTGTCCAGGGTCCCCCATCTCCTCTGGTGCTGACTCGTAGGGGCCCTCACTCTCGGAGTCTGGTGGCAGCGGCAACGGCACCTGCTGGGCCACAACAGGCAACCAAGGCATTGGTCGGAGATAGGTGGAATCTTCCTCACCAGGAGGCAAACGTCAACCACGTTGAATTATAATCCGTGTGGTCAACGGGCGCCTGGTGGCCTCAATGTGACTTTGGCAGACAGATTAGCGTCCCTCAGGAGTCGCCGCTCAAGTGCCAGGCGGTCAGTTGGAGCCACTGGGGCTCTGGATGGACCATGACCCCCTGGCACAGGGCGATCTCCTCCTGGAGAATTCTCCAGGGGGGAAGATATGGACAGTTGGATTAGGTCCACAAACCAAGGCTGCCTCGGCCAATATGGCACTACTAAGATCTCTATCACTATTTTCCTCAGGGTCCCCTGGACTAGAGGGAAAGGGAAAAAGGCATAAAGGAGGCCTGGGGGCCATGGACCTCTGAAGGCATCCGTTCCTTCTGCATTGTGTGCTGGGAAGCAGGAGAAGAACCGGGGCAGCTGAGCATTGGTCGGGCTGGCAAACAAGTCCACCACCTGGTTGTCGAAGCGGAGGCAAATTCTGTGGAAGACTTCTGGAATTAGCTGCCATTCACCGTGATCGACTGTCGCCCGACTCAGCCAGTCGGCCTGATGGTTGGCTATGCCCGAGATGTGTTCTGATCTTATTGATGCCAGGTTCCTCTCCACCCAGAGCCCGACTTTCTGGGCTTCCAACCATAGACTCTTGGAATGGGTCCCCCCCTGACGATTTATATGGGCCTTTGCAGCGACATTGTCCTTCAAAAGGAGCACATGATGATTGGCTATAGAATCCCGAAAGTGAAGCAGAGCCAGGCGAACTGCCTTCAGCTCCAGCCAATTTATGTTGTGGCACAGGTCTGAGTTTGTCCAGCGACCCTGTGCCAGCCTAGATTCCATCAAGACTCCCCAGCCGAAAAGGTTCGCGTCTGTCATGATTGAGATGCAATCCGGTTCCCAAAACTCGGATCCACGGCGTAAGGCCAGGGACAGCCACCACTTCAGGGACAAGCAAAGCCCCGGTGACAGGGAGACTGAATGTGAGGAATTACTCATGCGTTGGCGTTGGTCAGGGATGAGTGTCCATTGGAGAGTCTGAGAGTGGAGGCGGGCCCAGGGAACTATCCCTATGCACGACACCATCTTGCCCAGCAAGCGGGACAAGTTCTGGATGGAAACTGACCAACTTGCGCAGATGTGCCGTGCCAAGGATTAAAGGCTTGTCAAATGTTCTGGGGAAAGACGAACGAGTCCCGCTACAGAATGTATCACTGTGCCCAGATGGAGAATTCTCGTTGAGGGAGAGAGATGGCTCTTGGGAAAGTTGATGGAAAATCCCAGAGACTGCAGAGTCTGGATGGTTAGATTCAGATTGTGAATTGCCTGTGCTCGGGATTGGGCAGATGAGCACGTCGTTGAGGTAGCAATGGAGTCTCACCAGGAGGGATTGCAGGTGAGCCGCCAATGCCACCAGGACCTTTGTGAACGTGCGGGGGGCAGAGGCCAGATCGAATGGGAGGGCCCTGTATTGAAAGTGGCACCCCTCGTGGGAGAAGTGGAGGAATCTGCAATATGCTGGCAGTATTGGGATATGCAGATACGCTTCCGTCAAGTCTATTGAGGCCATAAAGTCGTCCCGTCGGATCCCCTGGAGGATGGACCCGAGGGAGGACATTTTGAAGCGTCGGTACACTAGGTAAGAGTTTAGGCGCTTCAGGTCCAGAATCTCCCTCCATCCCCCGGAGCTCTTCGAGATGACAAATAGGTTGGAGTATAGGCCCAACCCGTGCTCTTCCAGCGGGACCAGCTCGAATGTCCATCAGGTGTTGGATGGCTAGATGCATTAGTTGCCGCCGTTCTGGATCCCTGGAAGGGGGGAAGGTCCTGAAGAGCGTCGGAGGAAGAGAGAGAAACTCCAGATGGAGGCCGTCCCTGACTGTTGACCTGACCCAGGCATCCAATGTTATCTGTTCCCACTGATCCGCGAAGGATGCAAGGCGGCCGCCTATGGGCTGACCAGGGTTAATTTCCCTCTGCGGAAGGGGCGGCTGTCCTCTCCGCGAAAGGGCCATTTGGACTGACCCTGATATCTACCCCTATCTTGGTAAAAGGGACGCTGACTTTGCCTGTCATATCTGTAGGGGGCATACCACTGCTGGCGATAGTCATGGTCAGGAGGCTTCAAAGAAGAAGGTCTTCGGTAAGAAGCCGGACGAGACTCCAGCTTCTTGGTGTTAGAGGGAAGGACCTTGTCCTTGTCTTCCACAAGGATTGGGTCAAGCAAAGCCCCGAAGAGGTTGGGGCCGGTGAAGGGGGCCGCTGCCAGATTCCATTTGGACTTGTTGTCCATTTGCCAATTGCGGAGCCACAAGAGGCGCCTCGATGTTAGAGGTAGACAACGCCCTTGAAGCAAATTTGATGGAATCTAAGATGGCGTCTATGGAAAACTGGGTTGCCAAGATGATCTTGGTGAGGTCTTGATGAAGATGCTCATCCTGGAGTGGAATGCGGTCCTGTAATTGGCGCAGCCACATAACCGTCATGCGATTAAAATAAGAAGCTGCTGCAGCTGACTTAATAGCCCAGGCCAAAGCGTTGAAATTCTTACGGAGTGTAAGTTCTACATGCTTGTCCTCGGGTTTTAGTTTGTCAGCCATGTCGCCTGAGACTACAGTGGATGCATTAGCTAGAAGGGTGATGGGAGCGTCTACCATTGGTAATTGTAGGGCCTGGGCGAAGGCCTGCTCCATGTTGTAGAAGCGCCTATCATTACTCCCAGGGTTAGGCAGGGAAGAAGGTCGAGACCACTGGTTCTTGATTGTCACTGCGTTTATTGGTTGTGCTTATATTCTGAGTTATACAGCAGACTGAACTATTTCTTATCTGCAAATGATTTACTGCGCATGTCAGACATTATGTCACACATTCCTTAACTTTCTCTTCTGATCTTCCGTTTGCCTGCCGAAGGTGGCAGGCACATAGCTCTTGCCAAAATGTAGTTAATTGAGTTAGCACTTTTGTATTGTTATTTTCTTTTATATTAAAAATGTTTTTTATTAGAACATGCTTCGGGTTTATTTTTGCTTGTCTTCAAAAGTATGCTACCAGGAAAAGCCACGGTCCACGCTTCGTTAATTCAGGGTGGAACTCCCCCCTAACATTGACCACTTCCAGGAAGAGAGGGGGAGCTCGGACATCCTCCTTATCTGTATTGCGATTTATAAACATGGCTAGGTTGGGATCCCTGTGTTGGGAAACTGGAGGGGCCCCCGTACCAATCTGAGTAGTCTTCTTAGCTTTATGGAGAAGAGGTTTGAAGGCCGGAGGGGGAAAGAGGCCTGTAAATGCCGGAGGGTCAGGAGGAACTGAGTCCTCATCTTCTGAGAACCCCAGGTCTGGATGAGCCACCTCCCCTAGGATAGAGCCCTCACTAACCACCGAAGGGGAAGGAGGTCTAGGTGGATCCTGTCCCTTAGAGGAGGATGGAGATCTGGGGTGTCTGGAGACAGAGTAAGGCCTTGCCACCCCTTGGGAGGGGCGTTCCGGTTGGGGAAGGCCCGAGGCAATGCTCTTAGCTATAGTGGTGGAGATGAACCTCCTGATGCTGTCAGGCAGAAGCTCAAGATCCTGTAAATCCTCTTCGGAAGGGCCCCAGGACGAGGGCCCCCGGGGGGCAAGTTGTACGGCCCAGAGATAGTCCCGAGATCACCCCTCTCCTGGATCCCCTCCCCCTTCCCTATATGATCTTGGTGAGATGGGCAGTGAAGGAGAAGCCACCTGTCTGTGAGGCCGTGCAGGTGAGATAGAAGGGGAAGGACTGAAACCCTTGGGGGGGGCAAGCTGGAATTGTGAGAGCTGGACCCTATTGGGGATCTGAATCTACAAGGGGATTCAGGCCTAACAGCTTGTGCTAACCTCTCCGCCCTGGCCACCTGTTTTTCCAAGGCCTTCTGTCTCCTTGACTCATCTTTAGCAGCCGCTCTGGAAGGGCGCTGGTCAGCTGCAGGTCTGGAGGCCACTGCCCTGGTTCTGTCTGCTTTGGCCTTCCTCTGCCATTTCTCCCTGGACCTGCACTGATTCAGGGGCTGTGGAGGCCATGCCTCACTCACGTGGCCTGAGCCTGGATTGACTGCGGCAAGCCTGCCGGCCTCAATGTATGGCCACGCTGCAGGTAGCTGGTAGAGGAGAAGGAGTCCATTGGCCTCGATGAATGGCTGCGATATCGACAGTAGGCCAGAGGAGAAGACGTCTGTGGGCCTCAATCAATGGCCCCAATGCAAGCCGCTGTCTTACAAAATGGCCACCGCCAACAAGGTCGCACCAAAATGGTCACCACGCCTCGTGGATCGAGAGAAGATGCCCGGTATCAATGGCTCTGAGGTTGTGGCCTCATGGTGAGCCGAGTCCCCTTGGAACTCTTGCAGCGGCTAGATCTTTCCGTTTGCGCTCCGCGCTCCTTTACGAGCCGCAGTGTGCCGCATGAGGCGACTTAACAACTGAGGTGCAGCTCTCAAAGTGTAATTAAAGCCGCGGCAAATTCTTAAAGTCACAGCGAGGCTCTGGAGGCAGCGAGACTTGCAGCAGGGGCAGGTTGTGACCTTGTCACCCCTGCACACCCAGGGATCGGGCAAGCCCCCCTTCACACCCAGGGTAGGAGGCCAAGGCACTCCTTACCCTGATGAGGCTGAGGGATAGTCTCTATGGCCAGCAGCCACATTTTTTGCAGAAATTTTAGAATATCCAATCAATCAAATTAGGAAAAATATAAACTTCAATAAGTACCTCACTGGAGCCACAGCTAGTGCTTGGACCAAAGACTGAGGGGAAACTGGGAGCCTATAGGGAAGGAAGGATATTTAAGAAAATTCCCTCAATCTCTGGACAAATCATTGTTGTGACTAAACCCAGCTGTAGCCCCTCCCGCCGAACCTACAGGAAAACATGAATGGGCTTGTCCTTAAGAAGCTCTGAAAGCAGAGACAATTAAATCACACAACAGTTTAAGGAAATATTAATGTTCATGACATTAAATTAAAATATAACAAAGGAGTAACCTTTCCAAAAATGGCAAAAGCAAATGCAAATATACTATTCTAAAGTAGCCTATGATCTATTCCTATTAGAAGAGGTGCAAAAGTATACTCAGTTACAAAACTGTGCATTAAACTAAAACTGAAAGGGGAGGATGAACCTTTAGGACATAATCCCACATATGAACCCCAAAACAACCAATCAAACTGTAAGTTAAAGAATTGTGAGAAGGAAGGGGAATTCATATATAAAACAGGAGATTTAGAAAGCAAACACAGGATTGGCCATATACATTCAGATGTCTATACACTTGTGCTCGAAGTACAAGGAACAAGCAGGATGAACTTGAAGTCCTACTACATGAGGGTAGACAGGTTATTAACTTGGTGGGATGAAACTCATGACTGGAATGTATTGTTGGAAGGCTATAAATTATAAAACCAAGGTTCCCACATTTCAGCCCTGAGCTACAAATATTCTCCTTTTAAAGGATATAAATTGTTCAAAAGAAACAGACTTAATACAAGAGGTGGAGTTGCATTATATATGAGAAATCACTACATCTCTACAGAAATGTATAAAACTAAGGATGAAAATCTTCATAAATGCAGATAAGTTAATATAAATGAAAATGAATGCCATGTTCATAGGTGTATAACAGACTATCCAATCAGGCAGGGGAAATAAAAGAACTTTTTGCTAATTGATTAGCTAAGGGTGCAAGAAACACACCAAGTAGTAATGGAGAATTTTAATCATCTGACATTAACTGGGAGACAAACTCTGCAACAAGTGGGGGATTAAACAGGGTCCACATGAATCTCTAGGATACTTCATTTCAACCCTGAGCTACAAATATTCTCCTTTATTGGGATCATTAAAGAGCGATTCAATCTGGAACTAAGGAGGAATTTTCTGACAAAGAGAACAATTAATCAGTGGAATGGCTTGCCTTTGGAAGTTTGTGGATGCTCCATCTCTCAGGTCTTCAAGAAGATACTGGATAGCCATTTATCTGAAATAGTATATGGTCTCCTGTTTGAGTAATGGGTTGAACTTTTAGACCCTTCTAACCCTATTATTTTATCTTCTATGTTCTATTAAGGGACGAGGAAAAAAAAGGGAAAGTTGCTTAGAAGTAGAATGCTGGCTCTCCCCCTCTATACTCTGTTGCCATCCCAAATGTTCTACAGGGTAGCTTTGCATTTTTCCACAAGATGTACGAATGAGCTTTTCCTTCCTTTATATTTCATTTTTCTTTCCTCTGTACGAAAAGCAAACTCAGCAAAAAACGAAAGCAAAGCTGGGAATTAGCTGGATGACTGACTGACTGCCCCTCTTTATGCTTTTTTTGTCTGCCAGCTGGAAGAAGTGAATGGTTAGCTCCACTGGGAGGTGGAATAGGACAGCAGCAGGGGTGGTATTCAGCAGGTTCTGACCAGTTCTGGAGAACTGGTAGCGGAAATTTTGAGTGGTTCGGAGAACCGGTTAATACCACCTCTGACTGGCCCCGCCCCATCTATTCTCTGCCTCCTGAGTCCCAGCTGATCAGGAGGGAGAAGGGATTTTGCACTATCCTTTCCCTGGAGTAGGGAGGAAATGGAGATTTTACAGTATCCTTCCCCTGCCAGGCCCACCAAGCCATGCCACGCCCATCAAGCCACACCCACAGAACCAGTAGTAAAAAAGTTTGAATCCCACCACTGGACAGCAGGGGGACTTTCCTGCAGCTGCACTAAACAGCAAGACTGGAAACTCATATGAAAGCTTGGAGGGAGACTCATAAAATAAATCATTTGGAATAGATTAAAAATTAATTTTAAGATATACTCATCTTCAACAGGGTTGGTGAAAGCCGTACTCCGAAATATCTAGCTATTCCACTCCACTATAAAAAAGTAATCCTCTTTTCCTTTCTTATCCCACTTTTGCCTGTTTACTGGGAGGGATAATTATAGTCCAAAAGTACTACCCGCTGGGTCAGAGGATAACCTACCTATACTATAGATTCTGATGAACTGTTTTTAGGGCAAGCTTTTAGAATTCTCAGAGACATACTGTGTCTCCAGGTGTTGGGAAAATTGGCTAACTACACACTGATTATTGGGAGTAAAATGGAATTATAGCCTCATTATCTCCTGTAAGCCTGCTTAGCTCAATGCCCAAATCATCACTAGTGGCAACCCTGATAAATGTGTTATTTTTGTGTGTGTTAGAAAACAAAGATAGTATCTTTTGACATATTAATTGCAAAATACCCGGGTTGCTGTATCATTACTAATTGTTTGGGTTCTAAAAGGAATATAAACCATGAGTGTCTACTTCCAAATGAGACCTACAATTCAAATGAAGAGCTTTCTGCTGACAGCTAATTTCCAAGTTGAAGAAAGAACCCCAAGATCTGGCAGCAACTGGAATTTCTGGCTTACTGGGACATAAAGCTGGTCTTGAGAGCTTGAGATCATAAAGCAGATCAGGGTTCTGCTTTATACAGAGAAGATCTATTTCTACAAGCAAGAAAAAAACAACAAAGGGGAACAAGAGAAATAGATTTCAGCGCCGTTTTGCAGAAATAATCAAGCAAATACCTTGATTAAAAACATGAGGTAAAAAGACCTAAAGCAACAATAATCTAAATCCAAAATGTAATTTTTTTTTAAAGTTTATCCACAACATTTATTTGCTCCAGTAATTTGATCTGTACTAATGCCTGCTTATGTCTTCTAATGTCCTTTTACATGAAAGAACAAAGGACTTTAGAAAAGGAAGGTGGACTTCAAGCTCTTCCTTTACTCTTCCATTGACATGGAATATTATGACATAATGGAGTCATTTCTACACTTTATAGAATTTTCTATTTTAAGCTGTTTTTCTAAACTGAGGTGGATTTAATTTGGATTAAATGGAATATAAATGAGTACAACTTGAAATAATGATTTAAATTACTAGTTATTAAGTTTTAATGTAATTATTTACATTACAATACATTCACTAATCAGGATTCTGTCATAACTTTTACTATATATGCATTTTTAGTTTGGATTTAACCTGAAAATATATAATATATTCATGAATATTTAGTATAGTCAGTATTCGGGGGGGATTATATCTATATCTATCAATACCATCTATATCTATATATCTATCTATATAAAATATTTAATTAGAATTTCTGCAGAAATTAAAGAAATTAAATTAAAATCAAATAGATATATAAATGTGACTTATCAAGCATTTCATTAAAATAGTTCTGATTTGGGTTTTTTTTTACAACCTGTTAATATATATTTTTCTTTATTAAAAGAGTTCTGTACAAACAGATTTTCCCCCTTTTCACCCCCCCCCCCGCCATACAATGTAAATCTCATACAAATGCTATGCCCCCCCAACCCCCCCGCAAAAATTCACATTCAAATATTATACCAAATACTTTGCCCCTTCCCCTCCCCCCGTCTTAAAGTAAATTACTCATATTGTATCCCCTCTCCTCCCAACAAACACAATATAAATTTCTCTTAGATTAATAATAGCACATTGATCCCATCTTCTAAGCTAATTTAACATATATAACTCTTAATATAAATTTCTCCTAAAACCTGTTAATATATTTTAATCAATGGTATGTACAGTTCAGGAACAGAAAAAAACTATTTCTCAAATCCTTCAGAACTGCATTCTACAATTAACATATTTTCCTTTAGTTTCTCTATCTCTTCCTGTTCTTCTGTGTATATCTTTTTTTCATCCAGATCTCCTAAATCACCTAACTGGATGTTTTCATGCCTCTATCTCTGAGTTCTCTTATCTATCTACCTATCTACTTACCTACACACCTATCAAATTTATACATCACCCATCCCATGTAAGTGGTTCTGAGTGGCTTACAAACAACACAATAAAACTTCATAAAATATGACTAAAAGCTTAACTGAAACATAGCTAACTGTTGCAGAGTGTGGTTTTGCAGGCAGCTTTGGGGGCATCTAAAGTGGCCCATTATAATGCTGTGCCGCGAGCTGCAATGGCTGCCAGTTTTGCTTTCAGGTGCAATTCAAGCTGTTGGTTACTGCCTCTGCAGCATGGGTCCAGGCTACTTGAAGAATCATTTCACCCCAATGGGACTGGCCTGGTTAAAATGGCACATCAGTTATCAAAACAAGTATTGTCTGAGCTGATTTGAAGATGTTTGTCTAATTTTCTAATATTGCTCTTATATCTTTTTACTTTTACACTGAAATTCTTTGTGTTAGCAGAGTCTGATCTTGTTCCAGGACTAGTAAGGCCCTTGAGGAGAAACATTGAAGTTTATTTTATCTTTAATGTTCTGCCTCCAGTCAAAATTACCTTTCAATGTAAGTGGAGCCAACCCCTGCATTCAAAATGTTAAATTTAGCCAGTAGGTAAAAAAAAAAATTCCCCATTTCCTGGTCTCAATTTTTATTAATCCAATTCTTTCTAGTGTGGTATGTTAGAAACATCATGGGCACCTGAAATAATTTCCTTAGAAAAGCAGATTCAACTTTCTGTAATTTCTCAAGATTGACACCAGGGTTTAATTGAGATCTATAAAGAAGTGCCAATGGTTTGGTTGCAAGTAGTTTTAATGGTACTACTGAACTGAAATCTGCTTTTTATTGTGGGGGAAAAATATGATCTTTCAGAACTCCAAATAGATAAAATAATAGAAGTATTTCATTTGACAGAAGACTGAAGTAGAAGTCTCAATCTAAATGTAGTCTTTGAGTTATGACTGCAATTGGGATCAGAATTCTGTTGCTAAGTGATGTGGTCATAAAGCACAATGCCCTGCAAATATATCACTTAGCAATGACAATCTGCTGCCATTAAACATGAACATGGGTTGTGAAGCAAGCATAAACATGGTGGGGCTTGAAGTGGCTACCGCACGGTGGGGAATGTCACGATGTTAAAAAGTTTGCTAGGCCTGAACTGCCTAAACTGACACTCAAGAGTTAAACTAAGAAAGCTTTATTGCGCAGGTCATAAAACAAAATGTTATCTGAATGTGATTTATTGCGCACGCGTTACACATTCCAAAATTCCTTTCTTCTTTGTTCGGCTGCCAACTTGGCAACCGGAGCTTTCTATTATCAAAATGTAACAATTAGTTATTTTCTGTTTCATTTACTTTTTATTTTATTATTAAAGTTTGTTTATTAATTAGAATACTTTTAAAGACTTATTTTTCTCAATATCTCAAAAGATATGCGGAAGGGAATCAGCCACGGTCCATTGATCTCAGATTTCCCCAGGGCATTTTTCCCCTGACAACTTGGTATGCAGAGGTTGGTCGACAACTTGGCAGCTGAAATGGCTACAATTTATGGCTGCATTTTCCCTTCATGCTATCTAAAGATAACCGACTACGCTAATTAGCAATGTCGGAGAAAAAGAAAAAAGAAGAAAAATGGAAAGAGCTTTTTCTGACAAGGAGGCCCCCTCGGACACAGAGAAGCAAGATCAAAACGTGCTTCAGGGACAACAAATTCCTTCAGGTGCCGAGCCAGATGTGGGGGAAGGAGCTACAGGACGCGACATCCACGAAACGAGGTCAGTGGTTCCTCCTTCTAAAATATCTCCAGGAGATTATGAATTTTTGGGGGCCAAGCCAAAACTTCCCACTCTGCCAGAGCCACTCCATTCCCAGAACCTCGCAGATTATCAAACAATTAATGAACGGCAAAAGTCTAAACGGCAACTGCCGGCAGAGAAAAAATCCTCCCACGCAGAAAGCAAAGTTTATGAAATCTCCCCAGATGATGAGGAAGAAATGCAAAGCTATCTTGATCAAATAGAACGTTTCGAAAAATATGCTAGGGACGCGAGAGTGTGCTTTGAGGAGATAAGGCGAAGTAGGAGAAGCTCCCCCATTCCCAAAATGTCTGAGGACGCCATCTTGTCTTCAAAACAACAGCCTAAGACACACCCCACAGAGTTCATTGGTCAATTAGAACAAAGAGACATGTACACGTCACCGAGGTCACGTGGTCCCTTTGAGTCAACTGAACTTCCGCATACGTATAGAAAGGTGAGGCAGCCAAAAAGTGAAGCTGCACTGCCATCTGCTGGCGGAGAAAAATTATTACAGCAAAAGATGAAGCAGTTGGACCAGATTTTTAGAGATCTGTCTATGAGTTTTACAGAAGCCCAAACTTTGCCCCCAAAGGTTAAGTCTTCAACACCCCCTGGCGGTGTCGAATCCTCCCTAGATGGAAAAAGGCAAAGCGAAAGGCGAATTCGAGGAAGCCAATTTGATGTTACCACGCAAAGGCCAATGATGCAACCCCAGCATCCCCTGGTTCAACAACCAGCTTTGCAACCAGATCAACAAATTGTTCCGATGCACATTCCTCAGCAGGTATTCACAGTCACCCCCTTGACTGGTGAGTCCAAATTAAAGGAGTCAGGAGAGAATTATAAAGCCTGGGTCAGTGAAATTGCGCTCTTGCTTCGAAGAGAAGGCACACATTCCATGGTTTTTAATCCTCCCCCTCAGCCCTGGACGCCTGCAATGAGAGACCTCGAAAACTGAGCAATCACGACTTTACTCATGTCAATGGAAATTGAGATCCAAGGTATCTTTCCACCTGATGCAACTGCCCAAGAAATATGGGCTATTTTGGAAGATTGCTACAGGCCCGTTTCAATTGAATCCTCATGTTTGCTCATGTCTGAGTTCCATGGTTCGAAGTTGAAACCTGGTGAACGAATTGGTGGACATTTGACCAAACTGAAAAGAATGAGAAGTGAATTGAGACAAAATGGCCATGTAATCGATGATATCCAAATGATTAGCATCATCATTAACTCATTGAATTATGAATGGAAAGATGCTGTTGCAAAAATTAACTACGTGCCTATTGCTCAACGCACAGTTAACCACGTTTGCAGACTTTTAGTGGAAGACGAAGCTATCAGGTTAGCTACACCACATCTGCAACGGCCTCCAGCATCAAAGGTTCCAGCCAGACGTCCCTTCCGAGGAAGAGGCTACGCTCCAAGGATGCCAAAGTGCTACACCTGCAACCGTGTGGGACATGACACCCGGGATTGTCCCCAACGAATTCCAGCTCCCGCCACGTACCAGCCCAGAGGAACAGATTCCAGAGGCAGAGGTAGAGGTGGAAGACAAGGCCGTCGTGGTCCAAGGCGTGATTCACAAGCTCCACTTGTGACACTGGCCATAACCAACGTTCCACAACCTGATCCAAAGTTTGACAGACGTCTTTTGTGGACTTTAGATAGTGGAGCAGCTGTGCACGTTACCCACAGAAGGGAACTTTTCACAGAGATGGGCGAACCAGAGCCCGAGTATCAAGAACTGTATTCCTTCACCAACCACACTTGCAAGGTCATGGGAAAAGGAACTGTTTACATTGAAGAACTCGATACACACATCCCTGATGTTTATTACATACCTTCAGCAACCAGCAATTTGCTTAGTCAAAGTCACTTGTCTAGAGATTTAAAGTTCCAGGTTCACCACCTCGAAAAAGCAAGTTACTTAGTTAAAGATGGTGATATTGTTGCTGAAACCATGCTGATTGGTGGTGTTTATTACTTAAAGCCAAAGCCTAAAGGGCAAGCACAGGCAAGTATGCAAACTCCAAAAAGGCACAACGTAGACCCAGAGAGAGAAAGCGTTACTGTGCCAAAGGCTCCTAAAGCCAACAAACAGACAAAACAAAAACGGGTTGCTCAAAGCAAGCCTAAGGGGCCTCATGAAACTGTTAATGTTGAGAATTCACTAACTGGTAAACCTTTACATTCCAGGTGTATTCACAAGTGGCACAGAAGATTGGGGCATGCCAGTTTCCGTGTTCTTAGAAAGATGCCGGAGTTCGCAAAAGGTTTGGATCTAAAGGGGTGTAAGGTGTTTTTGGATTGTGCGGTTTGCAAAAAGGCTAAATCCAAGGCGTCTGCAATTCCCAAACACGCTACACGCCTGTCAACACGCATTTTTGATTTGGTACACACTGACATAGTGGGTCCTTTCCCACCAACACTTGGTGGAAGAAAGTATTTTTTAACAATTGTAGATAATCATTCTAGATATGGATTTGTATATCCTATGAGAGAGAAATCTGAGACCTTTCAGATCTTTAAAGACTTTGCAGCTTTTGTTTCTACACAATACCAAGTTCGCATCGCCAGAATCCAGAGTGACCGTGGTGCAGAATTCATGTCTCAGCGTTTCCAGGACTGGATGCGTAAGAATGGAATTCTTCATCAGACATCTGCTCCATATACACCGGCTCATAACGGAGTCGTAGAAAGAAGACAAGGGGTTCTACAAACCATGATGCGTTGTCTTCTAGAAGATGCCAATCTCAGTAACGCATACTGGGGTGAAGCAATCAAATATGCAAATTACATTGTCAACCGTACTTGGAGCAGTGTAGTCAATCAAACTCCTTTCTACATGCTGTATGGCTACAAGCCCGATCTCAAGAACCTCCATATTTTTGGTTCATATGCTATGGTGAACACTCCCTTAAGTCAAAGAAGAAAGGGAGGTATAGTAGCAAAGAGACTAAGATTTATGGGTATTGATGATAATTCAAAATGGTACAAATTCATAGATACTAAACATGTGATTGTCATTTCACAATCTGCTAATTTTGAGGAAGACATTGACTGGTCCAGGATTCATTCCAATGATCCTGAAGTTTATTTTCCTAGAGATGGTGTTCCAGATGCCACGCAGCCTGATGGCAATTTGCAGGCAGATATTCCTTCTACCAGTTCTTCACAAACTGATGTTCCGTCTTCGCAAGCCGCGGATGCTGATGCTAGCGACGAACGTGAGGACGAGGATGATGATGAAGAAGAAGAAGAAGAAGACTGGTCTGTTGCTCCTAGACGCTCCAAGAGGGCCACAAAAGGAATCCCTCCACAACGTTATTCATGGCAACTGACAAAAACACCAGTACCTTTGATTTGCAACGTTATTCTTCCTCCAGAGACATTCACACAAATCAAACAGCTTCCTGATTCAGAACAAGACAAGTGGTATGATGCAATGCAGGATGAAATGGACAGTTTAAAGAAACTTAATGTATTCACACCTGCAAAACCTCCAGCAAACAAGAAAGTCATTGGCACCTGATGGGTCTACAGAATCAAGAAGAAACCAAATGGTGAGTCTTTATACAAAGCCAGACTTGTAGCTCAGGGTTTCGCTCAACGTTACCCTGAGGACTACACAAACACTTACTCACCAACAGTCAGAACTGAAAGTGTAAAAATTGCTTTAACCACTGCAACTATTCTTGGTTTAGAAGTTTTTCCAATTTGATGTGGACACAGCATATCTACATGCGGACCTAGATGAAGAGATCTACGTGAGAAGCCCTCCAGGATTCCGAAAGCAAGAAGGGGATACCTGGTTCCTGAACAAAAGTCTTTATGGTCTGAAACAGTCAGGTTTAATGTGGTATTTATGTCTTACTGACAAACTAAATTCAATGGGCTTTATTAAGTCCGAAACTGATGAATGCGTGTTCACAAAAAGATCTAACAATGCATATGAGATAATTCTTGTTTATGTTGATGATATTGTTTATATTGGTCCAAATAAGAAAATGAGTGAGATTTTTGCCAAAAGTTTGCAGAGATACTTCACACTAAAATCTTTAGGACACATTAGCACTTATTTAGGTGTTCAAATTGAAAAGACACAGAAGGGGTTTAGTCTTTCACAAGAAGAGAAAATTGACCACATTCTACATCATTGCAACATGAAAGATGCTAGCACAACAAAGACACCCATGCAAACAGATTTTCACAACTTAACACATGAACCAAGTCCTGAGTTCGAGGATCAAACACTTTATCGTTCAGTCATTGGTTCACTATTATACATTAGTAGTTGGACCAGACCTTACATCGCACTTAGTGTTAATCTTTTATCACGACACGTAGGTAAGGCAACACAATTTCATTGGTCATGCATTAAGAAGTTATTGAAATACCTAAAACACACTAAGCACATGAAGTTATTGCTAGAACCAACACACACTGATCAACCAAAGCTGATTTGTTTTTCTGATTCCGACTGGGCGAGCGACAAGAAGTCACGCAAAAGCACTTCTGGTTACATGATGTTCCTAAATGGTTGTCCTGTTTACTGGCAAGTGAGAAAACAGAGTTTTGTTTCATGTTCATCTACTGAAGCTGAATATGCTTGTGTTTCAGATGCTTGTAATTCTCTAACGTGGTTTGATGCTTTGATCACAGATATCTGGACACGTCCGATTCGACCAATCACCGTGATGGAAGATAATGTATCTGTTGTTTATATTTCTGAGTCACATTTCACAGGTTCTAGGTCCAGACACATTGACATTCGTTATCAAAACACAAAGCAATTAGTTAAGCAAGGTTTTGTTAAATTGCAATATGTTTCTACACATGATCAGATCGCAGACATGCTTAACAAACCACTTGCCGCAAATCAACACGAGTATCTGCGAAAGAAGATGTGCCTTAATTGATGATTTGATGACGTCAGCCCAGACTAGCAAAAGAAGGGGTGTCACGATGTTAAAAAGTTTGCTAGGCCTGAACTGCCTAAACTCACACTCAAGAGTTAAACTAAGAAAGCTTTATTGCGCAGGTCATAAAACAAAATGTTATCTGAATGTGATTTATTGCGCACGCGTTACACATTCCAAAATTCCTTTCTTCTTTGTTCGGCTGCCAACTTGGCAACCGGGGCTTTTTATTATCAAAATGTAACAATTAGTTATTTTCTGTTTCATTTACTTTTTATTTTATTATTAAAGTTTGTTTATTAATTAGAATACTTTTAAAGACTTTTATTTTTCTCAATATCTCAAAAGATATGCGGAAGGGAATCAGCCACGGTCCATTGATCTCAGATTTCCCCAGGGCATTTTTCCCCTGACAGGGAAGGGTGACAGGAGAGGCATAGCACAAATACAGCAATACTTAGGATGGCTGCTACTGGGTGGGGCAGAATGCATGAGTGGCCAGGGAGGTATAGTGTAAGCACCACAAAGTTTAGAAAGAATGCACAAGGGTATGCAAGTGACAGCAAAGTGTGCAAGCACAGCACAAGCAGAAAGGAATAGGGAAGATGTGCAAGTGAAGTAAACTTAAACAACTTGCACCTTCTCTGCTAGCTTCCCCATTGACTTTGTTTGTGAAGGGAAGGTTGCAAATTGATATCAGTTGACTGCAAGATGCCACAACCATCATAAATATGAACCATTTGCTAAAGACTCAGATAAGTCACATGACTGTAGGGGTGCTGGGACAGACAGAACTTCAAGGACCACTTCGTAACACCATTTGTTCAGCACTACTTTTAAGCCCAATGGTAACGAAGACAAAATTATTGTATCACTTGCAGAGGCAAAAAAGCTACTGGCCTGTTGGCTAATTTTGGTGGGTGATGTTCATCTTTATTAAGGTATTTCATTATTATACTGATATAAAAGTGGAACAAGAATACATGTTTCGGGGGGTGGGGGCAGTGTTGCGATGATACGATGTGCAATCTCAATCCTCTGAGATCGCAATCAACACTTTTGCCATGGGGGGGGGGGTCCAAACGGATCTACACTGTCCCGTAGAGACAGTGAACAGTAAGAATATGTCTTGCTGAACTCAGGGATATAGCAAAATCCCCAAAAGAAGCAAGATAAATTTCTTCAAGCCGGTGACAAAAAATCCAGCCAAGGCTGATGAAGTCGGGGCGGCCCCAAAACGGAAGGAATGGAAAGTGAAAGTGTTTCCAGCTGGTGAGGAATCTTTATTGTTTTAAAAGAGAGATTGCCTATAAAAACTTATAAATTGATTTAAATTGAAGAATAAAAGATTCAAGCAGCGAAATTAATCTTGCAACGGTTCTGGACAGTGGCTATCCCATTTTCTTATATGCTATCTTCATGGATGAAACCTTTACAAGCTTTTTAAAATGGACGGATTAAGTCTTCTGTTTCTATTTTTTTCTATGACTCTCGGTGATTTATAAACCAAAGCTTTCCTCTTTCATGCTGTGAGTATCATTGTTTTTTAATTCATTTAAAGACTGGATCTCTTTTTCTAATTTGAAATACAAAACAGATATAAAAAAAGAAATATTTTAAAAGTGCTACGTGCCGGGAGGTTTTGTTGATTGGAGCTTTGTGTATTCAAGTGGAACTTTTCCCTTTCTTCGCGGTTTGTTTTGACGGCTCATTAAAGAGATAGGGGTAAGCCAAATGTCCCTTTGAAGCGTGTTTTCAACCAGAGAAGAGGGGGGGGAAACAGCTTTTGTGAATCCATGTTTTAACTTAAAAAAACCTTCCAAGCAAGAGCTCTTTGTTTAAGATGGCGGAGTGTCAGGAAAATGGAGAGATTGTAACCCTGCAGACAATATTTTCAGAATTACTAAAATTAACAAATAAATATGAGACGATTGAACAAAAACTGGGACTTTTGGAACAATTAACAGAAAGATGTGATTGAAAATTTGATGATGTTCACCAAATGCAAAATGAGGGGAATAAAATTCAAAGAATTGAAGTGGAAAAGGAATATAAAGCGATTAAACTTGCTGACATTTATGGTAATTGTTTTTGAAAATGCAAAGAATGGAATACTGAAAGAGGAAATAAATGGAGAGGAAACCTATTTCAAAGGGCAAGAATAGAAGAAGAAGAAAAAAGTAAAGAATTAATGGACTATGAAACTTTATTAACGAAAATATGGATAACACTGCTGACAACTAAAGACAAGTGGAATAAAGAAGCAGAAAGAGGGCATAAGGATTATATGAGAGATCTTATAAGCAAGGGGGTTGCTAGAACCAGTCCATACAAAGCTGATTAAGAAGAAATTTAGAAGATTGATACCACAAATGGCAGAGGACATAAGATTGTTTTGTTATTGGAAAGATACAGGTTGATAAATGGAAGAGTATAATTTAAAACTACTAGCTAAACCTAGTGAAACTCTCGTGATAATAGGTAGTTAAATAAAAAAATGATAATGATAATAATGTATACAATGTGTAGTGTTATGATAAGCAACAATTGGATATGAATATTGAATGATACCCGAGATTATATATAAAGGTTAATAATAATAATAACAATTAAAAAAAGAGAACTAAATTAGACACAGTTAAGTTTTGATTATTAGGGGGAAAATGTTGTGACATAGAATATAGCCAAATAAAGAAAGGATAATAATAATAATCTATATATATGTATGGGTATAATATAAGGAAATTGAATGTAAATTGTAAACAGCGATCTGGAAAGGAGGATTATAAAACTCTGTTATTAAATATTATGGATGTTCAGCTAGAATAGGATATAAGGATTTAATGTTAATGGAGGATTTTATAAATAAGTAAATGAAATGCCAGTATGTGGTTATGTATTAAATTTTGCTATATTTCATGATGAAGGGTGTTTAAACAATTATAGTCAAATAAAAGAGGAGGTATGATGATGGTAATATGTATAAACATTTGAGTTACGATACTAGAGTTAATATGAATTATACTTGATGACGGTAGAAGAGATGCACAAAAACTGTTTGTAACCAACTGATACACTTTTTACAGGATGTAAAGAAGGAGGATTTATATGTTTGTTTTAAAAATTAAAAATGAATAAAAAAAATTTGGCAAAAAATAATAATACATCTGTTTTATTTCTTTTGTTGTAAGGACTGGTTTCTGTACTACGTTCTACCTTCACTGGTATTAATGCTCATTTAAAAGTAAACTTGCAAAAGTAGTGGGTGAGTGCGTGTGAGCAGCTCCATTTGTGTGAGTAGTCGCTCATGCTCACTCATAATCATTTCTTCTCCCTCTCCCCTCACCGCCAGTTCACAAAGCCGTAAAGGGTGGGTATCACTGCTCTAGTTACATAAGGTATACTATATTGGGGGGGGTATCTCCCATTTGAGGCTGTTTCGGGTTTTATGACTTTCTAAAACTGATTGAAAGCTAATTCAGGAAGTGGGGACTTTCTAGACTCTCAATTGAAAAAACAGGAATTGTGTCACATAAAAATGATGGAAATGAATTCTTAAACTGCTACCGGAAAGGGGCAGCATATACAATATGGAAGTATATTGTAGGATATTGTTACTGGAATGTGGTAGCTACAAGGCGGCTATTAATCTTGGAGTGACTGAACTTCAAAATTTGGATGAATTTTTGTGTCCGACTGCTGCAAATAACTATTTCCAGGCTAATAAATACATTCTCTCTCCAGATTTTTTCCCTAAGATTTATATTTTTTTTTCTTAGAAGTATTCTCTGAATGAAGGATGAGAGTTGAACTTTGTCTTTAGAGTTCTCAGTTGGCTAGTCTTTTCCTCCTGAGCCTTATGCAGTCTCAATGTAACCTTCATTTTGATGTAGTTTGTAGAACATTGTCATTGTATGCATGTGGAGTGCTTGTCCACAAGTATGAATTAAGTTCTGATATAGTTTTCTTAGTATTCTTAACAACTTTTGAATGAGCATGAATCAGTTGATGAATGGCCAGAGGAAGCCTCACTTTACAAAACCAGTTTATCTCTGCCAGTTTTGTATAAAAAATGCACAGGGGGGAGCGCAAGCCCCCACAGCCCGTTTTTGGTCCCAGGAGGCTGAAGGGAGGCCTGCTAGGCCCAAAATGGGCCACGCGGGTTGTCTGTGTGTCATGAACGCATACGCAGGGGGGTAGGGGCATGGGGAATGTCACGCACACATTGTATTATGGGTGTGGGCAGGCATACATGTGCTATCGCATGCACGCACTTGCTTTCGGCACATGACGACAAAAAGGTTAGCCATCACTGCCTTAGGTAGACCACAAACATCTGGGAAACTATTAGTTGACACTATAAAGTTACAGAAAACTAAAATTCGGATTCCAAGAAATAATGATTGGATTTTTGTAGTCTAGTCACTGTACACCTAACAATTCACCAAGAGGAAGCAGCATAAAAGTCCTGGGAGCCTTGGGAGCTACTGCATACTTATCTCCAACCCTTATTAACTTCAGGGCAACACAATTAGTGATTTATTTTTTCAAACACAACTAACAATAAAGCCAAATATATAAGCACTCTTAGCAGAGTCTATTGTGACTAAGTGAGTGAAAGAATTCCACACATTCCCATAGTGGTGGTTATAAGGATTATAGTTAAGTTGTAAGTTAGGAAAGCTATACGGAAACAGGATGAAGCTCCTTAATCTTTAAGAACATGCAAATAAGTGATGTTCAGGAGATAATCCTTCATCACACAATCATTAAATGTTTTCAGGAACATTATCCTATTTTGATTCTGGCCCTTATACTCATTGTTGAACCGAAATAGTTTCAGAAGAGCCAAAAGAGGTATTAAATTAACTACCCTTGTTACCTTTAAAACAAAGACTTAGCAATATCTGAAATCCAGACAAAATTCTGCTGCAGAGGTGTTTCGTGAATACAATTGGTGATAAAATTGAGTCAACAGTTCTTAATTCTTTTCATCTCATGTAGCCCACATAGTAGAATGCCATGGGGCAGATCTACTGCATAAGCTGCCAAGAACAGATTCCAAAGTACCATTGCCTAGCATTCAGTGTTTATTATTTTGCCATAATTCCTAGTGAATTCCTTTGACAAGATAAGATTCATTCTGAAACGAATTTACATTCAAAGGTATGTAAAAAAAAAAAGCTAATAGGATTAAGCAATGCACACTTAAAAGACATGCACAATTCATAATCTCGATACAAGATGTTCCTTTTTATTTTATACTCATACTATTTTCTCAGCGTAGAAGACAGAACTACCTAGGAACCCTTTGGCAAAAAAAGACAAAAAAATCCCCCAAACACCTCCAAAACCTCAGAACCCCAACAAAAAAACAACAACAACCCACCAATGAAATATATTATTTTAGCTTTCATATTATTTTCTTATTCTGATTTTATGTTAGTGTGTGTGTAAATATATGCATACACAAACATGCACACCCACACATACAAACACAAATTTAACTCATCATGAAAGAAAGCACACTGCCAAAGTGGCAGTGGGGATAGAGGATTGAGAAGACCACACACTGATTTCAAATGTCTTTGGAGCCAGTCAGAAAAGGATGCCCACTTTCTCCATTTAGCCAAACTTCATCTGTAGTTCCATGAGCTATTTCTTCATGTTTCACATGGTCAAATAATAACACAGGCCAAAAGGAAAGAATCACGATACCGGACAGTCTTTTAAATTATCTTTTAGGCCTATCTAAGTCATCAATAGCTGCTAGTAGTTTCTGCTTAGCTTTTTTGTTGATGTGAGAGCCCAGACAAACATTCACCAAATTGGTCAGTTGCTTGGTGGAATATTCCTATACAAAGGAAACAAATCACAGTTTAGTTTCCAGCAAACAGAATATAAGTGCCAAGAAAAAATTGTCATAGCAAAAAAGTGTATTTTTCACCCCAAACGACCATTCTGGAAAAAATGCTGAACTGGGATTGAGGTGGATACTGTTTATGGTACAAACTGCTGAAGAAAATACCAGTACAAAGATAGCAGTTTAATAGGAGCTGGTTAGAATTTTTGTAAAATGTTGAACGGCATGAAATTCTATGAATAGTTTAACATCCTTAAAAAAGCTCTTAAAATTTCTTTTCTACTCTTCAGGGAAAAACATGTCAGAATGACTTAAGACTCAGAGATACTATAAAAACTAAGTTTCAGGAAATCTTCTGCTCACATTTGGAATTTAGTTCTGCCAAAGGGACTAGAGAACAAATTATCAATGCTGAATCTGATCAAAAGAAATAGACTATGATGCATGCAATGAATTATTTCAATCGTATAATCCTTAAAGATGTGTCAGAACACAACTACTTATTTAAAAGCACAGTTTTGCCGCTTAAATATTGCCAGAGCATTTAATTGATTATTTGAATCAGAATTTTTAAGATAAAACAGCAAAGGAAAGCAGTTCATCTATTTATCACCAAGAAAAGTAAATGTCTAGCTAGACTGAAAGCAATCCAGAATTACCACTTAGGTCTCTCAACTGCAAACATAAGCAGTTGCAACTCTGCTGATAAAAGTCTTTATTTACAAATTCAAGTATGTCTAAATTACCCCCCCCCCCAAAAAAAAACCCAAATGAAAAAGAAGAACAATTTTAAATAGAACTATTCAAGTTATTGTATTGATTACTTGTTTGGAAACAGGCTGAAAGGTTTGTGGATGACACGCAGGGGAATAAAACCAAGCTTCTAAAGGTTTTATGGCTTTATTACCCAAAGTTTTTTTTAAATTGCCAATGTTATCACCAAAATTTAAAGCTTACTATATTTGCTTAGATATTAATTGATGTGTTTGCACAAAGTTTCCTTTGGATGTCTTTCTAAATGAGAGAAGCTGAATACATTTCTGGCTCAAAGAATGTATTTTGTTTCTAGAATGTCCTAGTTGCATCATCTAATAACCCAGAAACATTCATGAACTGACAGCAGTAGTGCTCCAGTTTTAGCACATTACCAGGTAGGAAAACATTGTATTTCTTATTATTATTCAACCTGATGTATCTTTGTACTGGAGCTACTGCACTGGAACATTTTCTCTTCCTATTTTTTTGTGTTAATATTATATTGATTACCTACCAAAATGTGGACACTGTATATTAATGTTTCTAAATGTAAGTTCATGCACTTGGAGAAAAAGAATTATCTGGCAAAGTACAGTATTAAGGGTACCAGGTTAGACAACAATAGAAGAAAAGGGTTTAGGTGTGTGCTGCTAGCAAATAACTATACAATTAATGTATAGTCAGGCAGCTGTGAAGGCAAACAAAATTCTGGGATGCATCATTAGAGAGGTCACCAACAGGAAAAAGGGAGGTCCTAATCTTGATATGTAGAGCTTTAGCCAGATCCCATTTGTAATATTGTGTCCAATTCTGGAGGCTTCACTTAAAAATATTGATAACTAAATATTGATAATATTGAGTCTAGAGATGGGCAACAAAAATGGTGCAAAGTGGGAAGGGAACAAAACCTATCAGGAAAGATTGAAGAAACTGAATATGTACAGCTTGGAAGACATATGGGAAACGAGGGAAACAGGGAAAGCTTTAAATATCTTAAGAATGTGAATAAGGTTCTAGAAGGCTGTATTTTCAATATTAAGCAAAAATCAAGAACAAGGGGGCGTAATTTCAAACTAACAAAAGTTCAAAAGTAATGTTAGAAAGTATTTGCTTCTGAGAAAGAGTAGTGGGACCATGGAACCAACTCCCAACAGAGGTAGTGGATCAATCCTCAGTAACTGAATTTAAACATGCTTGGTATAAAGTCATCCCATCATCTGACAAAAATTTAAAAATAAAATAAAACAAGAAAATTACATAAGGAGAAAAAAAATCAAAAGGCAGCCTTGATGGACCGCTTGGTCTTTTTTCTGCAATCAGTTTTCTATGTTTCTCTTTAAGCAGCTCTAAAACTCACCTTTGTGTCCACTAAGTTCAACACAGAAAAACCGAATTGAAAAGGCTGCCAAACAGGCAATGGATGCACCACATCAGTGCACAGTAGGCTTGGTTTTGTTAACAAAGTAAAATGAACAGTCATGAGATTCTCTTTCATATTTAAACATTAGCAAAGAACCAATTATTTGGACTCATCAGCATATCAATATACATCACGAACGCTTCTGATCACAAACATATCGAATTCCAACCAAAAAAATTCATCTTTTCTTATTTTTGCGGACAATTTCCCCTTCTGCACCATTTTTTTTTGTAAGCCCAAAATTTTGAAAGCTCCCAAAGTTTGGATCACAACCAAATCGGCTTGCAACCAAAGTTATGGAATGAATTATGGTTGTGACCAGAGTTTCTACTGTAAATTTCCTTCCCGAGAGATCCAATTTAACGAGAAAACCTAAAAATCAGTTCTTACTCTGTGTTCCTTGATCCAACGTTCCATGTCATTTTCAGTCAAATAATAAGCTTTAATATAGGTCTCCACAAATTCCTTGTCTGGAATAGGCCTAATATCTGTGAGTTTCTCCAGCTTCATTAAAAACTGTTGAAAATCCAATTGCATCAGAGCACGGCCTTCATTGCTACACTTCTTGACGTTGGCATAACTAGATAGACAAGTAAGCAAGAGATAATGTGTATGTCTCGGTATATGTCTCTGTTATATGTTTGTTTTGTCCATATTTATTTCATATGTTTCATTGTACGCCGCCCCGAGTCCTTCGGGAGAGGGTGCGGCTAAGAAATAAATATTTATTATTATTATTTATAAGAAGTCTGGTTCGGTGCTTTAATTTTCTGAAGATTGTGGTTAAATTACAAGGGCAAATAGCAAAAGGTCATCCAAGAACTCAAGATTTCTACAGATAGTTCTCATTTAATGGCCAGTGTTTAGCAACTGTTTGAAGTTATAACAGACCTCCCCAGAGCTACTTCTGGCCCATTTTGAAGCTTGAAGCCAGAAGATCGCATTTTGGATAGTTGGTAACTGAGTTGCATTTATGATCATTTGCACATGACCACAATTTTTGGCATTTCCCCCATTTCAAGGGTTTGCTTCTGATTTCCAGCAAAAAAGTACCCATTGGGGAAAATAGGTACATAGTCTGTTTAACAACCATGGCAAACAAGGTTGTATAAAATTAGAAATGGTCACACAGTGATCCCATTAATGAGCACCATGACTTATGACCATGTTTCCAGGCTCAATTACAATGGTAAATCAAGGACTACTTTTACTCGGAACCACATTAGAATAGGAGCTATTGCTTCTGCACATACAAGCAAGGAAATAATTTTGGAAGGCATCTAAACATTTTAATCAACACATATTCTAAAATACACTCCAAAAATTACTCCATGGAGTGCTGGAGCAGCTGGTCTTTTTTTGAATAGAAGTGTTATTTACTAATAAATAAAATCCTTATACATATATCCAAGTTATATGCTCAGCTGAATTCAGCAATTTAACTTCACATAAGACATATGGCAGACAGTTTGCAAGCATATTATACTTATAAAGAACAACATTCTAAGATCACTTATCTCACGACTATTAATTAAGTCTGCAATGGCACATTTTTGATCAAGGGTGGGCAACATTAGGTAGCTGGCGGTTATGGTTATAAGACTAGAAGAGAAAGAGAGATAGGACTTGGGGGAGGAATGCATTATATGAATAAAAAACTTTACAAGTCCAACCATGAGTTTAATATTCATTTCAAAAAGACTATCCAAATAGCACTTACCCTTCTACAATTGTTCTATTGGCTAGTCGTATGCAGTGTTCCCAAAGAATATTTGAAACTGGCAGTGGAATACGAACTCTCTTTGACACTTCATTCATCCTCTTGTTAAATTGTTCAAATTCCTAAATTATATAAAATTTATATAATGTATAAATGTATTAAAAGATGGTGAAATACACAGTAAATACCAATAAATATACAGCTGAGAAGAAAACATGCAAACATACAAAATAAAAATCACACAAACTGTCAGACAATTACAATACAATAATAGAGTTGGAAGGGACCTTGGAGGTCTTCTAGTCCAACCTCCTGCCTAGGCAGGAAATCCTATAACGTTTCAGACAAATGGCTATCCAACATCTTCTTAAAGACTTCCAGTGTTGGGGCATTCACAACTTCTGGAGGCAAGCTGTTCCACTGATTAATTGTTCTAACTGTCAGGAAATTTCTCCTCAGTTCTAAGTTGCTTCTCTCCTTGATTAGTTTCCACCCATTGCTTCTTGTTCTACCCTCAGGTGCCTTGGAGAATAGCTTGACTCCCTCTTCTTTGTGGCGACCCCTGAGATATTGGAACACTGCTATCATGTCTCCCCTAGTCCTTCTTTTCATTAAACTAGACATACCCAGTTCCTGCAACGGTTCTTCATATGTTTTAGTCTCCAGTCTCCTAATCATCTCTGCTCTTCTCTGCACTCTTTCTAGTGTCTCCACATCTTTTCTACATCATGGCAACCAAAACTGAATGCACTATTCCAAGTGTGGTCTTACCAAGGCATTATAAAGTGATATTAACATTTCACTGATCTTGATTCTATCCCTGTTTATGTAGTCTAGAACTGTGTTGGCTTATTTGGCACACTATGCTGCACACTGCTGGCTCATATTTAAATGGTTGTCCACTAGGACTCCAAGATCCCTTTCACAGTTACTACTATTGAGGAAGGTACCACCTATACTGTACCTGTGCATTTCATTTTTCTTGCCTAAATGTAGAACCTTACTTTTCTCACCATTGAATTTCATTGTATTAGATAGTGTTCAATGTTCATGTTTGTCAAGATCCTTCTGTATCTTAAGCCTGTCTTCTGGAGTGTTGGCTATTCCTGCCAGCTTGGTGTCATCTGCAAATTTGATGAGTTCCCCATTTATTCCCTCATCCAAATCATTAATGAAGATGTTGAAGAGTACTGGGCCTAAAACAGAGCCTTGGGGTACTCCACTGCATACTTCCCTCCATGTAGATGCAGTTCCATTGAGGACTACACATTGAGTGCAGTTGGTCAGCCAGTTACGAATCCATCTGGTGGTGATGCTGTCCAACCCACATTCTTCTACTTTATCTAGTAGCAGGTTATGGTCTACCTTATCAAATGCCTTACTGAAGTCCAAGTAAACTATATCAACGGCATTCCTCTGATCCACTAATTTTGTCACTTTGTCAAAGAATGCAATAAGATTAGTCTGGCATGATCTGTTTTTGACAAACCCATGTTGGCTTTTGGCTATTACTTTGTTTACTTCTAGGTGTTCACTATTGATGGGCATTCTAGAGCAGCTTTTCCCAACTGGCTCCTCTTCTTACTTATAAGAACTAAAATTTCCTGTATTCTTGACAGCAATACTTTAGACTCAAGAGTTGAAGTTACAACACATCTCAAGACTAAATTTGAAAAGGCTGACTCCTATCATCTCTTTGTGTATCTCAGTTCTCAGTGAATGAATCTGTTTCTGGATAAGAAGGTTAGTAAGGGTCATGAAGAAAAACTGTTTTATGATGTATTATTTGATTATCTATGTATGGAAACATTCTGATCATATAACTGATGAAATTGATTACATCTATTGAGGCTGTACCAACTGCATCCAAGCTATTAAATACACATTCTGCTGACCTAGAGTTATTTTTGGTTTACCTATTTATTACTAGAAAGTATAGGTGCTTAATCCAACAAGACTCAAAGCTTCTTGCTGAAGATACAATATTAAAATATGAACAATAACATAATAATTGCAGCCTGAAAAATAGCTGGAACATCCAAACCCATTGCAGAAGGTCTTGATTATCATAGGGCAGATCCTAAATATGCCAGGATCGAATGGCTTTTGAGGAGACCAATAGAGTAAAATCCAATCTGATCACAAGAAGACTACTGTTCCATATTACATTTTACAAAATGTGCCTTTATATTTGCTAACTATTTTTATATTATAAGGAATCCAATAGAATAAAATATTTGTAGTTCAACGTTGAATTGTGGGGTCCTTGGTGAACTCTTCATTTGGTTGTTTTCATGCAGAGGTTTTATTACCAAACTAGGTAACATCATCAGTGCTAGTAGAGAATGGGTTTGTTCTCATTTTATATTCTAATCGTTTGCCCTGTCAATGTTGGTGGGAGTGGTCTTGGTAATTCCTTGATTGGATTGTTGTTTATGGTTTGTCAGTTCCTTGATTGAAGTATTTTTGTTTCTTGATTATTGATTTAATGTTAATCTTGATGTTAATCTCTGCTCCTTTGAATGTTGATTGCTAATGAGGAGCTGTTTCGCGTTTTTTGTTTATTCTCTGGCTCTTTTGATTGTCTCCTTTGAATGGTACTTGGGTGTTGTTAATGTATGTGCCTGTTGATGGCCAATTTGTTAAGAGTACCAGGTTTCCAGGAATACTCTAGTGTTTTTGGATTTGGCTTGATCTAAGATGCTCACAATTTCCCAGTTGAAACTATGATTGAGTCTGTTCATTTGTTATAAAATTAAGGAGTTTTCATCAAGTCTACTGCTAGTTGATATTAACGGATATATTCTGCTAGAGTTCTGCCTGTTGGCCCTACATTGTAAATATTACAAATTTACACTGTTGTTAGATGATTCCTGTTTCCCCCCTCTGGGTCTTTTGGTTTACTTAATGATTTGAAAGGCTTTAGTTGGTTTGTGTGCTATGGTGCCATGTGGTTGTAATAGGAATCCAAGTAATATTGTGGTTACTCTCACCTGTTGTTGTTGTTGTTATTATGATTATGATTATGATTATTATGATTATGATTATGATTATGATTATGATTATTATTATTATTATTATTATTATACGATTGTATCACAGCGGCCAGTTGTTTCGCCGGATTTGGCATTGATTACTAGTCGGGCCCCACCCAGGGGCCTAGGACGTTGTAACGCATTTTCGTAATATGTGCAGATCCAAGCAGTGCAGCTTTTCGCATTTGACTGATGGTGATTTTGTCAAGTTTTAACTGTTTTAAATGTAATTCCAGTGCTTTGGGAATAGTACCCAGTGTGCAGATTACCACTGGAATTACCACTGCTGGGTTGTGCCATAATCGTTCAATTTCAATTTTTAAGTCCTGGTATTTCGCGACTTTTTCATGTTCCTTCTCCTCGACCCTGCTATCACCTGGTATTGCGATGTCTATGATTGTAACCTTATATTTCTCAATCAGTGTGATGTCTGGTGTGTTATGTGCTAGGATTTTATCTGTTTGTATACGAAAATCTCACAGGATCTTGACCATCTGATTTTCGGTGACTTTTTCAGGCTTATGTTCCCACCAGTTTGTTGTTTTATTATAATATAATATTATAATTTTTGCACAAATTCCAGTGGATCATTTGTGCTACTGAATTGTGCCGCAATTTATAATCAGTCTGCGCGATTTTTACAGCAATTATTATTATTATTATTATTATTATTATTATTATTATTATTATTATTATTATTATTATTATTATTATTATTATTATTATTATTATTATTATTATTATTATTATAGCTTGTTGTGCGATCCTCCTCAGGGATTTGTCTAAGTATATAGAAGACTTCAAACATGGTGGAAAACCAGACATGCATGCAGCCTTCTTCTCGGTTCTCTTCAATCTTTCAACTGAAAGATTTAAAAGGCAGCTAAACCTGTGAGTCATACAAATACGTATCTTGGATTCCTCCTTTACTCATGTCCCAGGTTATGTAGAAAACATGTTAACGTAGCTACGACGTTTCCTTTCCTTTCCTTTAAAGCTCCAGCTGAATACAGAAGTGAGTTGAGCACATAGCATTATCCACTCTAGTGTAAAACGCTCAGAACATTCATGCAAAGAACAGAAAAAGTCTTCCTTAACCATTAAAATGAAAAACATTCCCTGGGAATAAAATTTGGGACTATACATTATGAATAGAGGAATTACAGAATACATATGCTTCTGATCTCACTCTTAAAGTATTAGGACTTTTAAGTAAGCCTGCAAATAATTCTTTAGCAGACTTATAGAAACCCATGCTGAAATGGACAGACAAAAAGGGAATTGCAGAAGATTGAACTGCGATGGTGCAGTAGTTAGAATGCAATACTGCAGGCTACTTCTGCTGAATACCATCTGCCTGCAGTTTCAATTCTCATCAGCTCAAGGTCGACTCAGCCTTCCATCCTTTCAAGGCAGGTAAAATGAAGACCCAGATTGTTGGGGGCAATATGCTGATTCTGTAAACCACTTAGAGAAGGGCTGTAAAGCACTGTGAAGGGGTATATAAGTCTAAATGCTATTGCTATTGTCTTCAGTAGTAATTGGATTTGATCTTCTCAGCGCTGAATAAATTATAAGTAATATGGTATGTTTTTCTCTATACTATTATGTGAGACCACATTTTAGTACTTCTAATTAAAAGAATATTACAATACCTCTGTTAAGATTCATAGACCGAACATTGGTGAGAATTTTTCCATATGCTGCCGTATTATTTAAACATTTTAGACAAAAATGAAGCAAACTGAAGGAATCAAATTACTGAAGGAAAAAATGTATTGCTTTCAACATGGAACAAAGCTTTTATATTAACAATTTATCTCTTAATTAGGAACACTTAAGTGTGAAGCAATTAAAAATATACTTACTTTTAAGAGTGAATCGACATAAATATTGTGTTGTGACATGATTTCTTTCACATCCCACTTCATATTTGCCATCTGAAGTAACATCTGTTCATAATCAATTGCTTTAGCAGCTACAATCCAGTATATAGGTTTACGTAGTTCGCTGGCTGTTGAAACTGTCTGAAACACAAAGTTTTTTTTCAAATTCTATTGCAGTAATTACATTAAGAACAAGAATGCATTAAGTAAATGGCACTAATTATTGTTAGGCATTTAAAGGTGTTTCTTAACAAAACCATTAACACACTCAAAATTACAAAAATAAAATAAAATAAAATGTATTCAGAATCCTGACCTGTGAGTAGAACTGTTGAAGAAAAGGCTTCTTGGCTGGAGGCATTACAGCATCAAGATGAGACTGGAGGAACTCGAACTGTTCAGCCAAAAATACTCTAAAAAACAAAACAGGGATGGGGTGAGGTTTTTGTTATTGGGGTTTATTATTTGATTTTTTAAAAAAACATTTGTAAGTCACATCAAGTCACCTATGTGTGAGTTGGGTAGCTATATTAATATGTTTTTTTAATTAATTACTACAGAAAAGTTATTAAGATCAAAATCTGATTGTTTTGCACCTGACACTTAATGGGCCTATTTAGAATGGGTGCCTATCAATATTGTATCTGCAGTTACATACTTATTCAAAACATTTATATGGCTGCCCACCTAAAGTAACTCTGGGTGGTTTACAAAAACCATAACAATAAGGAAAACAATCATACAATAATAAAGCTAAAAACAAAAACCCTGTGCTCTAATCATCCCACTTGGGATGACCCCACAGCAGATTCTGCTACTCTCCTTCCATTCCTTCCAATCCCAGCACCTCAGTAAAAAAAGCTACATCTTAACACTCTTTGAAAAGATAAAAAGCTGGGATTGCTGGCAGAAGGGCGTTTTACAAGGTAGGAGCTTCCATGAAAAAAAGCAGGGTTTTTAGGTCCACTAGATGGCAAAACTTCAGAGAGGGGACCAGAAGCATGCTCATCCTATCTGACTAGTGGAACAGGGGCGTCAAACTGGATTTCTTCAAGGGCTGGATCAGCATTGTACTTCTTTTCTGCAGGCTTGGGGGGGGGGGGATGCCTCCTGCAGCACCCTGCCAGCCAAAACAGGACGTGGGTGTACTCCATGCACTGTCCCCGCACGCCATCTTTGGTCTTGGCGGCCTCCTGCATTGCCCCCCCCCCATGCACCATTTTGGCCAGCAGAGTGCTACAAGAGACCATCCATGCTGAAAATGGGGCACCTCATTTTAGCTGCCAGAGGTTCTGTGGGCTGCTCTTTTGCTATTTCCAGGCCGGCCCCACAGCGCAGATTTAAGCACCAGTGGCCCAGATTTAAGATTTGAGTTTGACACCCCTGTAGTAGAACAAATGGATATTCTTAGAAAAAGGCAATAACCAGCACCTTGAATTGCACCCAGTAGACAACCAGGAGCCAGTGAACCTTGCACAACAAAGGTTTAACATGGACAAATTTAAGGATCCCCAATAATTTATGTGCCATTGTGCTCTGGACCATTTGTAATTTTTAAATAGTCTTGAAGGGCAATGCATTGCCTTTGTTAGATATAAGGAGGAATTAATCAAATTAAAAAACAAGTAGCTCTATGCTAACATTCACCATCTCTGGTATCTTTCAGATATAGGACATTTTTCTCAAGTGGGCCAGGAAAATGTTGGCAGACTTTACTTTGTCCTGCTGCAGTTTTATTTATTAATAGATGCCTAAGTTAATTTATAATATATCTTCCAATTGATTTTAAGAAGCATAAAATAACTGTTGAGGATTCTTAACATACAAGGATTCTGTGGCTACCACTCTCTCTGCCAAGCCATAAAGACTGTTGCTGGATGTCAAGACTACAAGATGACTTAAATGTGGCATTGGAACTTTTTCCTTTCTTTCTTCAACAGCAGTCAGAGTTCCAGCAGCATCAGAGGACACATCCTACAAAAGAAGTAGGGTAGAAAAGGATGGGAAAGAAATTACATTCACTGGAAATATAATCAAATGAACTTAATTAAGTCAGATAATATGAAGATAATCATCAATACTCTTCGGTAGTCCTGAGCTAGCATAATTAATAATAAACTCTGCATTTCCAGGGCATAAGTTAGCATATTTACTTCTTCTGACAGAAACTTTACATTACATACAGTATCCTCAGCTCTGAACATTCTTTTATGAATAACAATATCTTCTAACCCATGATTCTGATGCATTTTAGGAGCATAGTGTATATAAAGTTTGTTTCATTGTGTAGAACATTCTTATTTCCTCTGAGGCCATAATTTTATAGTATTTCAGCAAGGGTCACAAGAACCTAATTAGAATTTATACATCCCAATCCTTGGGAACTCCTTTATTGCTCTAAAAAATAAATGTACTTTTAGGGATGAATCAATTCCTATACTCAAATTAGGATTGCAGAAAGAAAACTTGTTATGATGCACTCCCTTTCACTGAACATGTTTAAATGGAGGCTAGACAGTCATTTATGGGAGATATTTAAGTCTGAAAGTCTGCAGTGAATAAGAGGTTGGATTTGATGGCCTAAATGGCCCAACTTTACAATTCTGCGATTTTAAGGATTTTTCCCCAGTGCACTGCTGGGAAAGACTCTCTCATCTCATTGCACAGAACAAGGGCTGTTTTAAACAAAGCACCCTGGAAGATGCCAAATTATTGGTTGGGTAATTCCTCATTAATGGCATTTAGTGTTTGGCATTATTTGAACACATAGACATGCAGAAAATAAGCCATTATAAACTTTAATTAAAAGCACAACCAGTATAAAGCGTTGCAACTCAGAGATAACATGGTAGTTCAGAAATACTTTCATCCTTTCATCAATATTGAAATACTCTCCTATGTGCTTGTTTTGTTACTGTTTGTTTTATAATCTCACTGAAAGAGGCAAAACTGTTCACTTATTTGCAGAGAGGACAATGATTTTTGAACTAGCACCAATTGTCTTCAGGGAAATCATCACAGGCATAAGTATAACTAGTTTGTACTACAACAAAACCATTCCATACTGTGTGAGTCATAATCAGTCAAGAATCCTCATGTGACCAATTGAAGAGGGTGAAGCTACAAAATTTGGAAGAAGAAAATTAAGAATTTTGCTATCGGGGCACAAAAGAAGAGAAGGGAAACATCTGCCAAGAAAAGAATCACATCTCAAACTATGTAGGGTTTTTTGATCCAAATATCTGAGCAGTAGGATATGTCCTGCCATCCTAGCTATGATGTTGCAAGTAGACCTAAGGGCAGGATACAAATGAAAAACGAAGTGAATAAAAAGTTCTTGAGTTCCCATCAAAAATGTGGTAATCCTTTGACAAAGCATATTAATCATATCCAGCAAACACTTCTGACCCTTGAAGACATTTTGTTTCTTTAAAGGATCATTGTACAGGTCTGTAATAGCAATAACATTTAGAATTATATACTGCTTCACAGTGCTTTTACAGCCGTAAGAGGTTTACAGAGTCAGCATATTGCTCTAAACACTCTGGGTCCTCATTTCAATCTATCGATGAAAAAGTCTTGTTGTTTCCTGGTCTCAATTAATTCCCGTACTCAAAAGAGTGAAACTTCTTTCTTGCATTTTCTTCTTACTGCTTAGGGGGAAAAATATTTTCGAGCAACTGCCAGACATTACACATTCACAAAGATATGTATCAGTTCTCAACAGATTTTGCACATTAGTGTTTCCTATATTTAGATTCCTATGTAGGAGGAAAACATCATGAACAGTTCTATTAAAACATGCAATCTTTACTACTGGACACACAAATTGACTTGCTTAACAGCTTATTTTCCTCAAATCTTCAAATTTCATGGCCTTAATAAGCAGATACATGGATGCACAACTCACACGCACAGCCTACACTGGAAATACAATACCATATTTTCTTCAGCAAAAAAAGATGAGAGGCAAACAAACATCCACTTTGGTATAGTGGTTAAGATGCTGGTCCAGAAACCAGGAGACTGAATTCTACCCCTTCTTATGCATGAAAGCTGGTTAAATTCCTTGGCCCACTTCTCTTAGCCCAATCTACCTAAAAGGACTGTTGTAGAGAAAATAGGAGGAAGAAATATTATGCATGTTGGATTACTTAAATAATAAAACAGGATAAAAATTTAATAAAATAAATAAGTAAATAAATTACTCTCATTCTACTCCTACTCCTTAATCTAGAAAAACCTGCCCCAGCAATTTACTGGGCTCACCAAGACAGAGATTATTGTCCTAGTTTTCCATATGGAAAAATTAAGCCACAATATTTCCATTCCTGGAGAGAGAAAAAAAATGTCTTCAAAGGCAGGTAACACAAAGGAATTAATATATAATTTGGCCCTCCATTTCTGTATCAATTTAAATTATATAATAGGTCGTTGCCTTGGTTTTTGCAGAAAGAAGTAAAATTATTTTTTCCTTCTCTAAATCTGTCAAATATGAAAATAAGGCAACCCATTACCTTGCAAAATCTTAATTATATTCATTCAAGATATATTTTCAATTCCAACATTTTGTAGAAAATGCCTTCTCTTTTCCATACATACTGAACAAGACATGATAGGGCTGATCAAATACACTGGACCATTAACGATAGCTTTTCAGATCCAGAAAAACAGTTAAAAAGCTAACACCGAATCGTTGATTTAATTTTCTACCTTAGCTACCTATAGATTTATGTGCTTGTTATCCTATTATTGTTGAGAAGTAAATGCTGAACCTTTCCACTGCACACATATGATTTTCATGTTTGTTTTAATTAATTCTAAAGCAATAATTTTAAAATAATATCAGACTCTTAAATCATAACTGAAAAAGGGGAAATTTGCTGTTTGATGCAACTGATTACTTTTTTTTTTTTTTTGCTTCTTACACAACCACTTAAGAACTTGCCCTATTTAAAGCAAAATTACCCACATTAAACTTAATAGAACCATTCAAAGTCAGCATGGTGCAGGAAGTCATCTAAAATACAGTTGGTCAAAAAGGTAACAGCTAGACGTCATTACCAAAGAAAGATTTCTCAGAAATTAAGGAATAGAATGGATAAAGAAGCTTGAAGTCTTAGACCTTTCATATAAACAAATAATCTTTAAAAGCCTGAAAAGTAGTTGGGGTTATTTTCTGCTTATTAAACCTGCTACAGTACACAGATTAGAAACTAAGAACTCATATAAATCCTAGCTGATCATTTATTAAACCTTTTAACAACTTTGGGTGACATTTTTGGATTGGTTTTTTTTTAGATATTAGTTACATAAAAGAGATGTACTTCTTGTATAGGGTTGCTAAGGCTAAAGTATGGCTAAGTACAAAAATTACCTCTACGCAATCTTCTTGTAGAATATAACACAATATTTTTCAAATAATAAAAAGTTATAGATTTTAAGCATGATTGTGTTAAATATAATTTAACATATATACAAAATATACAATCACTTGATTCAGTTTTAGTAGGTGAAAACTTAAATCGGTCTCTGGGCAACCAGGATTTGTGTTCATCAATCCATATGTAGGAGTAAGTAACTTATTCTGCAAGGATGAGGGAGATAACCTGCCAACTATGACACTACTTCTATGTTCCCTTATAAGCGATGACTCAAAAGGCATTTATGCTCAACTTGTCCTGTACGTGATTACAATCAAAGAACTGTTTCTGAACTCCTAAAGAAAACTGTTCTCCAATGACATCAGTCCTAGTAACAACCATGCATTTTACTTTTCTGTAAATACTGTTTCCCACACACAAAAAGGAGCATGGGTGAGATCACCTGCTTTCATTCAATGTCTGCTAATTCAGCAGATTCTTAAGGGAAGTTAAGAATCTATGGCTATAATAGCATAGACTTTCCTTCCCAGTAGAGGTATAACTGTGCAGATATATAGCTGCAAATTAAAGGTGATTTATGGAATAGTTTCTCACTAATGCAAGTTTATTTAAAGCTTTCTCTACTTTTTACCCTTCAGAGCTTTTAAAATATAAATTAAAGAAATCCTAGCCACATTGGCAAAATGAAGTTTGGCTGTAAATTCTGGAAGTTCTCAAGGACCTGAGTCCATACTCAACACATGTAGACTCAAAGCAATATAAGATTCGTTTATAAAGGTTAGTATACCAAGATTAGTATAAAACATTTCTACTTGATTTTTGTAAAATATTCAAATTCCTACCTAGTATGAATAATTTTCTCCTGTAAATATAAATGATGTAAGTCCATATTAGTAAGCACAAATTAAATGACAACAACAAGATTTTACATCACATGTTTCAAAGCCAAAGCCAATCTTTTTTTTCTCTTGGGAAGTCTACTTTTCTCTCTTAGCTAGTCCAATTAACTCCTTTCATTTTTGTATGGGCTTAGAAATAAACTGTGCATGAGCAGAATGACTTTATGTGTATTTAGCACAAACACACTCTGGAAATATCTTATGGAGATTATCATTTAGATGGTTTTAAAAAAAGAAGAGGATATAAAAAATACAAACTTAAGCAGCTTCTGAAAGAAACACTTACCAGTTTAAAACCTTAAGCTTTCTTTTAGGAAAGAAAAAATTGCCTAAGGAAAGCAAATACAGATTTAGAAAGAATTCTACTTCATCTTTCCTGAAAGTATTTGTGCAGCTAACCTGAGGAAAAGATTGTGATGGTGAACATACCGTGTTTCCCCAAAAATATAACCTGTCCTGAAACTAACACCTTGCCACATTTTTGGGGGTGGGCAAAAATATAAGCCCACCCCCATAAATAAGCCCCCTGGACAACCCCCCCCACCTTTGGCCAGGCAGAGCACCGCTCATCGACCTAGCGGTATCCCGAAGGCACCAAGCCACAGAAGCCAGGGGGAAAAGGTGCTCACGTTGCTTGGTGCCTTCAGGATACCGCTAGGTTGGGGAGTGGCGTTCTGCCTGGCCGGAGGGAGGAGTTGCCGGGCGGCTGCTCTCTTGAGAACTGGCTCCCAAAGAGCCAGCCACAGCGTCAGGGGTGAAGCAGCCATGAGGTGACCATGCTCATGAGCAACCCCCCGGCAAACCCTCTCTCCAGCCAGGCAGAGTGCCATTCACTGACCTAGGGGGTATCCCTAAGATGCCAAGGCACGTGGCGCTTCGCCCACTCCCCAGCTCGGCACATTCGGGATACCCCCTAGGTCAGTGCATGGAGCTCTGCCTGGCTGGAGAGGGGGGTTGCGCGAGCGCCTCTTCTCCAGCTTCCAAACTCCAAAACCCGGCTGATGAATCTTCTAGCAGCGGCCACTCTAGGAGTGTGCTCTATGGTTGTGGGCTGGCGCTGGAAGACTCTGTCCGGAAGACTCTCTGTCCGGCAGCCGGCCCACAACCATAGAGCGCACTCCTAGAGCGGCCGCTGCTGGAAGACTCGGCAGCCAAGTTTTGGAGTTTGGAAGCCGGAGAAGAAGTTATGCTGGGAGCGCGGCAGGGGCGGAACAGGCGCTCGTGCAACCTCTCTCTCCGGCTGGGCAAAGTTCCATGCCCTGACCTAGAGGGTATCCCGAATGTGCCAAGCCGTGGGAGCTGGGGAGTGGGCAGAGCGCCACGTGCCTTGGCACCTTAGGGATACCTTCTAGGTCAATGAATGGCGCTCTGTCCGGCTGGAGAGGGGGATTGTCAGGCGGTTGCTCGTGAACGTGGTTACCTCATGGCTGCTTTGCCCCTGAGGCTGTGGCCAGCTTTTTGGGAGCCAGTTCACAAGGGAGCAGCTACCCGGCAAAACAATAAGCCCTCCCCCTATAATAAGCCCAAGGCCATATTTTGTGGGGCAAAAGGAAATAAGACCCTGTCTTACTTTCGGGGAAAGAAAGTATATGTTTTCATGCCATTTTTGGTGATACCCTAAGGCTTCTAGGCCCTCTGGAAGTCATGCATGAGTGAACTCTAGAGGCTCCAAAAAGCATGTAAGAATGGGGCACACTTTTTGGAGACTGCAAGGCCAAACAAGGACATTCTCCAAAGATTCCAGGCCAGAGCTGCTTAGATAGGCATTTTCAAAAATATTTACAATTTTGCATTGTAAATATAAAGTATTTATTTATTGATTAATATATTTAAATTATTTAATATATTTTATTACCATTTGTTATGAATTGTTTTTTGTGTGTGTTTGGGTGTGGGGAAGAGAGATGGCAGGTACATTGTAGTGTTTTCACCTAAGAACATGCACTACAGCACAGCATCTTCATTACAAGTTTATGTTGTTCATGACATAAAAAGACAGCGAAAGGATTAATCCTTCAAATTGTTCTGTTAGAATCAAAATATATCTTAAATCCCCATATTTTCTTAAGATAAATTTGAGGATACATGAATCTTTCCATTTTAATCCTCTTGCAAAAATTCTAGCAAAATCCTGTGACTTACCAGATCAATCAAGCTTTCCTGGATTCTATTCAATGTGGTGCGAAGCCTACTGCTGCTAAGTCCGAGTCCTGTTGATTCAAACTAGAGAGGGAATTTAAAGTAATAAGCCTTGGGTAAAAGGTAAATAAATGCAAAACAATTTCTAATTTGTTCATACCTACTGCCACTGACATGCTCTTCATAACCAATGCCCTAACCCCAATGAAATTGCTGAAACATGAAATTAATTAATTCATCAATCCTATCCATAAATAAAAAAGATGAATTAATCTCTGTACTATAAAATAGCTACATACAATTAATATTGACATAAGAATTATCTACTGATTTGGAAGATAGCAATCAATATTGCTTATATTGCTTCAGTATGATTATACTTTGAGGCATAGAAAAACCCAAGTGAATGCAAATCAGATCGAAGAATTACTACTCAGCAATATCTCTTGTCATACTCTCCGATCATCAACTTTTATAATGCAGATTTTTAAGTTTCCAAGAAAAGTGTCAATTAACAAAAGGATCATGGAAGAATTAAACTGATTTTGATTCATTGGTATGGATCTTACTTAGCTAGCTACTGTCTTGTTTAGCAACCAATCCAATTTACACTGGTGCCAAAAACCAAAAATGTAGCTTTATAACCAGTCATAAAGACTCAAACTTAGCGCTGTTGCAGTATCCCCTGATCACATGACTGCAATTCAGGCTTTCGACAACCAATTATGATATTGCAGTGTCCCATGGTTATTTGATCACTATTTATGACCTTAGTCAGCTTTTGAAAAGCAAAATAGATTGCTAAATTGGCAGTAAGTCATAAGACATGGTTATGTGTTGTTGCACTTAAATGACTGTGGGTGAATCAATTAACAACCACAGCAGAGCTGACATTATAAGGGGCAACAATGTGATGCTTCAAATAATGAGTACCTTGTTTAATGATGAAGTTTCAAGCCCAACTGTCACGTCTTTATGTGAGACCACCCACCATATATTAATTTTGCAGCTGCTCAAAAATGGTAAATATTCTCAATTTGTTTGTATTGATGTTTGGCTATATATTTTAGCCATGTATATTTGGCCATATATATTTTAAATGACATATGGATGATATGAAATATATGACATAGCTACAGCCAGCTTATCAATCTTTGGCAGTATTTTATCCAAATCTAGAGCATAAAAATTCATTTTCTCCTAATTTGAGCCAAGAGACCTAATGACCACAGCGAATTCTATGCTCTCTGAAGACCATGGAACTAAAATAATATTCATTTCTCTATAAATTAGAACCATATTGTGAGGTTATATAGCTAGTACCATGATCTTCATGGTATTATATTGAGATAACTGTATAAATAACTACTTTAATAGTAACTACTATGCTAATCACTACATCAGACTTTTATACACATGTAATTATCAACATTAGCATAATACAACTTTGCAACAAAGTCACTGAGATATGGAAAGTACACTTAACCTGAAGTTTGTTTCCATCTTTTCACTAAATTTTTCATTATATTTAGAATCAAAGCACATGTGACACCATTCACCTCTTATTTTTATTCTTCCAGGGCATTTTTTTCAAAATATAACAATACAATATCAGTCCCAAATAAAATCTTTCCACTGGTTTAAAACCATTCCCTTTCAGAATGGATAATTACATTGTATTTATCATTGTCAGTACATATCATCATCTTTATATAGGCAAATTAAGAGGCATCACGTTTAAAGCCCATAAGATTTGAACAATAATTAACCCAAAAAACTATTTCAGAATACCTTATGTCTCTTCTTCATCAATGCTCAATTTATAAAAGCTTTATTCTTTGATTACATAGACTGTAGAGAAACATTGGGGGGGGGGAGTACTCTTAAAAATCAAAGTAAACAAAACACTTCCGTTACAAAAACATTACAGTCTTTGTACTATTTCACAGGCAATGTACCATGGCAGCCACAACTAATTCCATTATTTTCCATCTATGTAGTGCTCAAAATTACTGTATATTTATATTTACTTACTGTGTTATTTCGGCCAAAAAATGTATATATTGCATACATGTAGTAGTCAAAAAGCTGCGACATAAAGTGAATCACATCAAATGCAATGGGCTTCAAAATATTCATCATTTGCATATATTTACCTTAGAGAAAAAAACAAAAACAATTCAACTTACTGACTCAAGAATATCCATATATAGTGCCTATCTACAAAATTAAATCAGATATTAAACGTTATTATATTTTTCCCCAAATGAGAATGACAAATAGATCTAGTAGATCTAAGGCAGCCAGTTGGCACCATGATTAAGATATTGAATAACAGCATTATAAATTGAACAAATCAAGCTAAATCAATGAAATATCTATCACATATTCAAAGGATATAGACTGGGTAAACTAAGATGTAGCTAAGCTGCTAAAATAAGTGAGATAGCAGTATTATTCAATTGTGTTTTCCCTCTAAAGTTCTCATTTCCTATTAAAGCGTGCACATCCAACAGTTTCTCAAACTTCCAGAGTAGGCTTTTTTTAAGATTCAGAGATTATAAATATACCCAGGAATGGTATAAAAATAATGTTCCCCCTTCTTTTTGTCACAAAATAAATATGATTCTGAATACTGTGCCACATAACTAAAATCCAACACATTCTACTATCTGTGCTAATAATACTGAATGTAGGAATTTGTTCTTGCTGCAATAACTAAAATGCTCAGGTTATTGTCAATATTCTTTCAAATATGCTAATTTTTACTTCTGCTTTACAGAGAAAGGGAACTATGGAAAGAGATAAGGAGGTCCATGTATAGCATAGACCAGGGATGTCAACCTTGATTTCATTGAGGGTCACATCAGGGTTGTGTTTGACCTTGGCGGGCCAGGGTGGCCTAGCCAGCATGATGTCACCTGTGTCGGAGGCACCTGTGGAAGCCTGAGTGCTCTACCAGTGAAAATGGGCTCCCGAGCTCCGTTTTTGGCTGTCATAGCCTCCTGCAACCTTCTGCAAGCAAAAATGGAGCTACCTCCTGAGCTCCATTTTCACTGGCAGAGGCGCCATGGGCCAGTCCACTGTTTCCAGGATAGCCCCAGAGTCCAGATCTAAGTATCCCATGGGCTGAATTCATCCCCCAGGCCTTAAGACCGACATCTCTGGCATAGACTATCTATACACATTTTTCCTGTGAGACAGAAGCTTATTCCTTTAATACCATTAAGTTCCCATTTGTGGAGCAAATAATGTGGGTTGTAATGCTAGAATTTAGCACTGATATGTCCAATGGGAACTCTTTAAAATGCTGCACAGAAGACACTTTTCTTTTCTAAGATTCTCAAATATATATTCTATTCTTTATTCAATGCCATATCTTCTACCCTAAATGTCAGCTAATATTTCATGCAAAAAGGGTTAAAAGCAATTATACAATATGGACATCATAAATCATGGAAATAATCAGTAAATTATAAATTATTTATGCTGAATTTTCCAATGAAAATCATTATCCTTAAAGAAACATACCAAAATCATAAAATATTGTATGCCTCAGTGTAAGAGACACACAGTGTATTTTTTAAGTCAAATGAAACCAAGAATAGAACTCTTCAGTCATATGAATGAGCATCGAGTCTCTAATGCTTCTGGGTGCAACGCAAGGAGTTGGTTATTACTTACAAAACTCTTCATGGCACACAGCCAAGCTATTTGCAGGATAGGTTATCTCCAATTCTTTCTGCCCTTTCCAAAATCTGACAACAATGGCATATGCTGTGTCCATCTAGTAAGCAATGCTATCTAAGGAGTCATGCCTTCTAAGTCATTGTGCCTACTGCGTAGAATAACTAGCACCCACCCACCCCAATAATCCTTCTGTCCTTCTGTAAAGCATTGAAAATGTGGGTTATGCTTATAGACATTTGACCAGGCTATAAGGTGAACTAATTTTTATTAATTGTTAGTTTGTATGAGATTGGTCTCCTACATGTTTTTATCTCTGTTGTTTTGGTGCTTTCTTTGTTGTTGTTTCACACCAAAGTGGCATTGTGCAAGAACATTGGTTTTAAAGAGGAAATCATTAGTGGATTAAACAAAAAATCTTTGGACATTGGTAACAACAGCTTAATTTTGTTTATAAGTGTTTCTACTAGTACAAAGGAAAAACATTAGGAGGGGAATCAAGTTTTTTTCTTAATCTTGGTTTTCAATGGCTGTAATACAGATTTAATCATATCAATTTTCTTAAAAATAACAGCACATTGTGTTTAAACTATTCAAATTTTGCAAAGACGCTGACACAGACCTGGAGAATGAATTTAATTTACTGAGTTTAATTTATGATTTAATTTTTTCTATGCCCTGATTTGGGTGAAGGTGCTGAATCAAGAATAGGAACTATAGTGTTTCTTTTCCAATACATAGGTTAATGTTAAACAGCTGACTCCTGCATATTTTTAGTAGTATTCACTTAATATCTTATCCTAGACCTATAAGTAGCAGTAAAACAAATAGCACTGCAAAACATGTACAAAATGCCCAAATATCCTTTTAAATGACATTTCTTCTTTTAATGGCATTAACAAAATTAAATAGTGCCTCTGTGCCTTTTCTGAACTTCCATCTCTAGCTGACACTCATTTCCCTTTAGAACTATAACACAATAATTCAAGCACTTAAGAACATCTACATCCAATATAATTTACTCTTGCCATTAAGACACCAATGTTCCATTTTTCTTTTAATACGCATGTTTAGTTAGCAAAGAGTTTGAAGGACAATATTTAGTTTAGTTTAGTTTAGTTTATTTAATTTATAGACCGCCCCCTCTCCCCGTAGGGACTCGGGGCGGTGTACAGACCATTCGTAATCAAAACAATAAAATGACATAAGACATAAGACATGCAACATAAACAACTCACACACACGGTCTGTTATAAAATCCCAAAACCAATTAAATATTAAGAACAATTTTAAAACCCATTAAAACCCCAATATAAAATTTAAAAAGCCATCCAGGAAGGTTTGAATAGATGTTAAATGCAGTTACGATTATGGTTGTAATTAAGCCAGACCTGCTACTCGAAACAGGTGGGTCTTGAGTTTAAGAAGCCATGGGAAAAACTAAGTGCTCCTCACCTAAATCTTGTCCCTCTTAGACATTTTTCCCCACTAGATGCCAAGAACATTTGTTTATCATTGCATCATTGTGCAGCTCAATACTATTTATCTTCCAAGAACATTTCTTCCTTCCGGCTATAAAATAAAACTAAATTTTCAACTTGCTTCTACAAAACTAGCAACCAGCCAGTAAATGGGTCATCACCAGGAAGTTCTTTTTTATTGTACTCTACAAAAATCAAAGGCAATGAAAGCAAATGTGAACAAAGCAATTCATGTTTCTTGACAACTGCAACCGGCCCTCGTTTAACTATCGCTATTGGGAACAGCAACTCAGTCATTAAGGAAAGTAGTCACTAAATGAACTCTGCTTAGAATCTTGCTTTAGTTTGTCTTTATTTTGTAGACCTACAAAGGTCATAAATCTGAGGACAGGTCACAAAACCATTTTTCATTCTCATCCTATTTTAAAGAAAATAGCATGGTCACATTTTTATTTAAAGTCTATATTTTATTTCAATTTCACAAGCTTACCTAGCTTGCCAATTGCTCAGTGATATGAATAAGAAAATATATTTTTAGTATTAAAATGTATTTATAATACATTTTAATACTAAAAAGTAGAATAAAATACAATACTTATATAATGGTGATTTTCTTATGAAGTTATATATTGCAATTCCATTTTTTATTGGTACAATCTAAGATATCCTTTCCATGGCTAGGTATTTTTTTCTTAACAAACTACCTTCATCTGTACAAATGTCAATTTGTATAGATGAACTGAAAATAAATGTTTAAAGTGTTTGTCATCTTATATGTATTTTACACAAACTTGAAAAACACATACAGTATATGTGAAAATATATAGGCGATCCTCAACTTATGACTAAAATCTGAGGTACGGAGGCGTTCGATGGAACAATGGATGCTGATTTGCACCACCTGACAAACACTGACCACGTGGCATTGTATATCCTGGTGGTCGATGGTTGTCTGGATGCCTCCAAGGTGGAGATGACTCTATCAGAAACATTTGCCTTGTTTAGAATGCCGGGCGGTCAGCTTGAGCCACTGGGACTCTGGGTGTATCAAGACCCCTGGCACAGACAGATCTCCTCCCTGGGAATCCTCCACGGAGGGGATGTGGACAGCTGGATTAGGTCCGCATACTAGAGTTATATTAATTTGGAAACTCAATCTAGATATAAGCCAATTAATTGATTTTTTTTTTGGTTATTAAAAGGTGAAAATCGCAATTCCTGCACTGGCTAAGAAAGAGCCTAATCGGACCATAGACAGAGAGGAACTGGGCAAAAGGAGTAGAGGCATGGCTGAAACACTTTCTCTCAGTCTATGGATCAATCAGGATTGGCGATAGCCCAATGGTAGCACCTCCCACTGCCCATCATTGAGAACAATTCAAGATAAGGTTATCCAAAATGGCTTATGGAGAAGCAGGATATACCATGAGCATTATCATTTGTGTGTGTGTGTGTGTGTGTGTGTGTGTGTGTGTGTGTGAGAGAGAGAGAGAGAGAGAGAGAGAGAGAGAGAGAGAGAGAGAGAGAGAGAGAGAGAGAGAGAGAGAGAGACCTTGTAAATTCATCATGGCTTCAAAAATGTGTGTGAGCCTAACCAGTGAAAACTGAAATTCTAAACAAACAAACAAAATCCTCATCTTGGAAGCCTCTGTTCGCGCACTTTCCAAGATTCCTTTGGGATATCCTTGCTTTTTACTCTTCCAAGGCCTTCATCAAGATATATCCTTCATTTTCATGCTGGAGTTGGTTAATACATGAAAGCACAGATTTGCCATTTTTCATCTTTATTTGCTTCAGACTATTACTATGAGAATGAAAACTAAGTTTCACAAGTTCAAATACGATATTTCACACACTTAAAAGCTCTGCGGGCATGCCAATTAGCAAGTTAAATAGAATGCCACCACAGAAATCTAAGCAAACAAATTAATTGATACCACAGGATTAATTGTAGTAAACATTCTATTAACTCATAGATTCTACTTTGGGAAACTTTTTTTAAAATTACTTCATTAAAACATGGACAAACAACTTTTTCTTAGCTGAATCCTACCTGCAGCAGCCTTTGGTAACATGCTAAAAACTGCACTCCGAAATACTGATAGAGTAAAGGCAAAATAGTGGGTATTGCCAAGCTAAATGTGAAATATGATTATTTTTTAACATAATTAAATTTATATTGAGAGCCAGTTTGGAGTAGTAGTGAAGGAATCAGGCTACAAACCAGGAGACCCTACATTCTAGTCCAATCTTAGACAAAGCCAGCTTAGTGATTTTGAACCAGTCATTTTCTCTAAGCCCTAAGAAGATGACAATGGAAAGCCATTTCTAGAAAACCTTGTCAAGAAAACTGCAGTGACTTGTCCAGGCAGTTTCTGAGAATCAGACAAAATCGAGTGGAAGAAAAAAGTTAAATTCAGTTCACTGTCTTTCCTCTCTATGAATTTAATTACTTTCCCCATTCTGTCAGGTTAAAAATTATAGTTTTTTTGAGAGGTTCTGGAAGCTTCACTCAAAGTTTGGGGAATTACAAGTTCAACCTACCCATGTATCTCCAATGATTCCAATCCTTCCTAAATGGACAGAACTACAATAATGGTTCAAAAGTCATCCCCTTGTAAAGTTTTGCTGAGACCGATTCTCTCCCCTCTAATATCTATGTAACCCTGATGAGGGAAGTTATTAACCATATTGGGGTGAGGCATCATTAGCTTACCAAGCTAAATACCATTATTCTGGGCTAGGCTGGGCTGGAAATATCATGGAAAATATGACCCAGAAGCTATGAGAGCCTGGATGAGATAGAATATAATGAAGCTGAATCCTAATTAAACAGGACTGTTATTGGTTCAAAGACGATCTAACTCTTTGCTGTCTCCAAATATATCTCAGATTTGGGTATTTCCCACAAAGGAACAGGTTGTGCCTCACTTGTGCCCCTAAACTCCCAGCGACAGCTGGATACACATATGGAATATGTGTCTTAAGGGCTTTCCCCTAGCTCTGACTCAAGGTATTAGTTGCAGCCTCACAGGGAGTAGGGATTTACTAAAGGTGATTAATTTTTTTAAACAGGGGGCCAATTCACGGTGCCTCAGACTGTTGGGGGGGGACCAGCTGTGTGGGCATGGCTAGGTGGTCATGTAACTGGGTGGGCATGGCCAATTTAGCAGTCCAAACAATACTCACAAATTAAACTTCAATTTGTTTTGCTCCTGGGGATGGAAAGCAGTTTAGTGAAGAGATGTGGCTGCCTTGTGGTGTGTATGAGGGATTTCTGTGTGTGTGTCTCTGTGTGTGTGTGTGTGTGTGTGTGTGTGTGTGTGCGCGCGTGTGTATCTTTCTCTTTCTCTTTCTCCCTCCCTCCCCCACCTCTCTGTGGCTGGGGAGGCCATAAATGGGCCCATTTTTGGCCTCTCAAGGCCTCCACACGTCCTGTTTTTGGCTTCCCTGGCCTCCAGAAGGCAGGTGGGGGCCAGCAGGTAGGTGGGGTGATGTGGGCGGGGCAGCCTCATGGTCCTGTGTAAGCCGGATTAATGACTTTGGCAGGCCATATCCAGTCCGCGGGCCATAGTTTGAGGACCCCTGCCTTAGAGGATATTTGTAGTGCAGGGTTAAATTATGAGGTACTTAGTGCTCTGGGCTAACAGTAAACAAGCCAATCAAAGAACTACCAAGACCACCCTCACCAACACAGCTAAGAGAGCATCAAGGACCTCACAGTGATTCTTGCCCTGATCACTTTTAAGGTATATAGCAATGCCCTCTCTTTTCTGAACCCCCTCCGTCCAGTAATGAACGCCTGTTCTGTCCTGGCAGCCAGCAACAGCCAGGCCAGCAACAGCCAAGTCGCGTCTGATTGGCTAAGACGCGACTTAGCTGAGCGTGGGCTGTCAAGGACAGCTGACTGGTTTGCCTGCCTGACAGCTCCATATAAATAGCTGTCAGGCAGGGGAAAGCTATTCCTTTGCTGTATATAGTTGGTTGTTACGTTAATAAAGCTGTTCAGTTTTCCTCAGAACGCGTCCTGCCTCCTTCTTGTGGCCAATCCACAACACTGGCAACGAGGATGGGATACTGAGGCCACGCTGACACCGCTGACATTGCTAGCAACCAGCGCTATCTCCACCGGACGGAATTCCGCCGTTCTCTCCTCGGACCGGCGATCTCCTCCTAACGGCTATGGCGTCCCTGCCGCCTTTCGCTCCCTACGGGACAGCCGGTGAATCGTGGGCCGGTTTCCTCGAGCGCTTTGAGTGCTTTCTCATTGCGAATGGCAAGCGCAACTTGCCAATGGATGAGAAATGTAGTTTTTTTCTCAGTTGCTGCGGGCCAGCCATGTTCAACGCCGCTAGGGCGCTGGCTGCCCCCCGACCAGTCCACTCATTAGACTGGGACACCTTGATCGCCAAGCTCCACAACACTTTAGCTGTCTGCAACACTCTATTGACAGTCCTCTAATCTTGCTGGCTGAAAGCCCAAACACGACTCACAGACAAGATGTTGGCAGCAACCCAGACTCCAACAGATACAAACAAGAGCTTTTGCAGCTGGTTACAAACAGACACACAAGGCAGATCAGACAAAGAGTTCTCCAGAGTAATAAGAACGGTTGTGTCCTGTGAAAACCTCCTCCCAAAGTCCCTTCTTTTATATGCTCTTGGGAGGGGCCACGCCACAACCACCTGGGCTTCATTATCTCTTAGGAGCTTGTCTCCGGAGCAGCTGTTGCCTTCATTTCTCCGCCCTTCTTAATCTTGCGTCAGGGACAAACCCTCTTTGATCTTCCCCACTGCTCCATGCCTCACACGCCTCCTGGTGACCAGCCTCTCTGGTCCCTGCTCTGCGTCTGAACCCTGCCCAGGGTCCTCCACCTCCTCCATAGCCGACTCGTAGGGTTTGTCGCTATCTGAGTCACTCAGCAGCTGTAATGGATCCTGCTGGCTCAGGCTCACAACACCTCTCTATGGTGTTAACCTCTGAAAATTACCTGGGAACTGCAACTGCAGTTGGCAAGCGAAAACTAACAGCCATTCACTATATTGTTTCCTTGAGGGGTATAATTCATAATGTGAGTTTAAACTTGGAAGTCCAAGATGGCTTATCCCTTAAGTACCTTAGTCGGGAAGAACTGTCCCATCTGGTACATTGATCCCAACTGAGGATATCCATTTTTCCCTATTGCTAGGACAATAAATCACCCAGAGACATTGATTTTCAACTGCAGTTCCACTTCTGTAGTTCCACTTAACAAAATAATCTCTTCCTCTTCGTCCCACCCCAAATTAGGTCAGCACTAATTTGGCATCATGCTGCAAAGCTGTTAAAACAGATCATTCCATATAGCTTTTGAATATTAATATCATATAAAGTAGGTGCATTACAGAATTCCCAATATAGGGTTATGTACTTTTAGGCTCAAGATGAACATACAAAAGTATGAGATGAATCCAAATCTTATATTTCTATTCATATAACTCAGGGGTACTTGTTTTTATTATTTCCATATTTCATATCCCATTTTATTCTGGAGAAGTTATTGACATTCATACGTAGCTTTTCAAAAATGGTGTGTATCTCTATTCTGTGCTATGCCCAGGTTCTTACACCCAAACTACCATAATATTTAAAAGCCAGGCTGAAAACTTCAGCAACATACCTGCCAAGCTATCTAGGGATACTTTTTATAAAAGTAAATAATTGCAAATAATTAAAAATGAACAATTTGTGGGCTGGATTTAGGATTTTTTCCCCTTATTTTTCTTATTTCAAACTCCTGAATTATTTTATATATGACAAGATCCACTAAAGTTGACTAAAATCTCTTATCAAATTTTACAAAAATAATTCTGCATAGTGTTTAAACAAGCAAATATAACAACAGATTATTAGTCCAAAGAGAGTATTAAGAGTTTGGCCATGAGTATTGGAAAAATGTATTAACTTATTATGGCAGAATCCCAGAAGATTATGGAGAATAACAACTCATGCTTTTAGGTGAGGCTAACCAATGTAGATTTTCTCCAAGCATAATAAAATATCAAAAAGAGCTCAGGGAAAACAGCGCTACAGGCAAAAAAATAAGATTCTGTGGAAAATAATTAAGTTCCCTTATGTCCATATGATAAAAATTCATTTAAATTGTAAACTAATGAGTCAGTGGGATCACTTGATTGAGGATTGTTATGAAAAATCTCCTTAAATATTGAAGCAAATTTTGTTTCATCAGGGATTATATTGACGCACATCCAGAAGTAGCAAATTCTCCAAGGATCACCTTTTACATCTTAACAAAGATTAAGTAGCAAGCAGAGCAACCAAACTATTTAAAGCTTCCTTGTAACACATATCTGTTTAACACACCAACAGACCATTGAGTCTGTTAAAATATTGCAATAAGATATTGCCATATTAACCTCTCCTGACCGGAATTCCATGTAGCATATAAATGCAGTTCTAAAAAGTTTATAGATACTTTCCCTACACCTAAGAATATTACTTCCAGACAGAAACTATCTGCTGTGAGCTTACTTCCAATTCAGCTCTGATTAAAATAAAAGATTTGTCTGTAAAACAAAAAGAAAAGAAAATTATGGCTCCTTAGGCTTTTATTGATAGCTTTAGAAGATCAAGTATGTTTGCTATACATAAGGGTCTTCTCTATTTCACAATTATTTATTTTTACCTGTAAAATGAACTATTTGATCCACAAGAATCTTCCTCTTCTGAATTCAGTGACATTAATTTGTGTTTACCTATTCTTTGTTAAATTCAAAAGAATGGCTTTTTGCTTTCTATTTCATGCATGAGGCAAACAGTGAGGAAAAAAGAAACATCAAAAATCCATAATTGAGCATGGGATAAAACTCTTTTTTCTTCAGTCCAAATCATAATATACAAATTGACCATAGTGATTTGGGGGGGGGGGGGGGACAGCTATTTCGACCATTTACTCAGAACATTTCTAATATTATATAGAATGGAATAGAATGGAACAGAATGGAATAGAATAGAATAGAATAGCAGAGTTGGAAGGGACTTTGGAGGTCTTCTAGTCCAACCCGTGCTTAGGCAAGAAATCCTACACCACTTCAAACAAATGGTTATCCAACATTTTCTTAAAAACTTCCAATGTTGGAGCATTCACAACCTCTGGAGGCAAGTTGTTCCACTGATTAATTGTTCTAACTGTCAGGAAATTTGTCCTTAGCTATAACATGTTCATTCTTAAAAAATCCATGCATTCTCAGAAACAGAAACTCAAATTCACACAAGGTCAAATAAAGGTGAAAAGAATAACAGTTCCATAAGCTGCATAGTACCTGGTGATGGGAGAGTACGTGGTACAACACCAAAAACTCAAGCCAGGTATATAAAAAGCACAAAGACAGCAGAAGCAGGAGTGCTGACTTGATAGAATATTATTATTGCTCCTGGAGTTTAGGAGTATCTACAAGGAGACTTTAGAAATATGCCTGTTCTTCCAAAGCAATAGTGCCATCACCTGGAAGGTGAGACTGAGGCAAAATTCAATGCCCAGGAGAAGGAGGTAATCCCCCCCCCCCAGTCTCAGCACTCCCCTTTATTAACCTGGGGTTGAGGGTGAATGACCGAAGACAGAGTTTTTGTTTCATAATCTCCAGCTCAAAGCTGCAGATGATAGAGACCCATAAGAGCCAACAACCACCAAGAGGCTGGGCATATTGTGGCTCTAAAACAGAAAAAACATGAGTATTTCAAACCTGAGCTTCAAGAACCATGGTTTTTTTTAAACATACACACAAATGTAATCTTTGTTATGTACGCCAGACACATACATCCAAAACCTCTCAGTAAAAAAAAAACCACAAAATACAAAAGAACAATACTAATTACCAAGATCGATCACTCATAAATGAGACAAATAGAAAAAAAATATAGGCAGACAGACTGGGATAATACATTAGTATCCTGATTGGACGGAAGAAGCAACAAATAAGCTTGGCACTGGAATAGATCACTGTATTTCAACCTTGGCAACTTCAAGATATGTGGACTTCAGCTCCCAGAATTCTGCAGAGGGAAGAAGTCACAGAGCATCCCCACATGGGATATGGGCTGATGGATATTTTTATAATGCCACAATAATAAGACTGTGGCTGAATCCTCCCAGGTTGGAGGATTCTGTGCCTCCATTACATTATTATATGCTAAGTTTTTATTTATGTTTATAGATTTCAATGTATGTGTTTGTCTACATATCTAATATTCCATATATATCTGGTATGTTATAATATAATATAGATAATAAAGATTAATAAAATACACCCCCCACACTGAAACATTATATGTTCGTACATATCTTTTGTGATAATTATTATACAATTGAAATGAACCATCCTTGTATTTTTGCAGTGTTTGTTCTGTTGCCCAAGAAATGCTTGATATATTTTTTATGAGTGTGTGGAGACCTCTGATAAAAACTTTTTTCCTAATAAAGCTTAACTTCCAGTCTTAAAAAAATACGTAAGATAAATCAAACACAGTGTACATTTAAAAATAAAAATCCCAAAAATTCACTTACCAACAAGCCTAATTACATTAAGTGTAGTGTTGGTTAAAATTGGGGCATTCACCTTGTTGAGGCAATAATCTGATCTCTTCCTGCTCCTCAGAGTTTCTCGAGAAACACTAGATTAAAGATATTAATTGTTAAATACACAGATATCCAGGAAAATGCTCAAAAGTGTCAGAAAAACAAATATTCTTTCATTTTATGTCAGCAAACAGTATTATATATTTATGTATCTATATTCTATATCAGAGCTGTCAAACCTGCTGCCCACCGGCCAGATGCGTCATGCCACAACCAAACACGGTTTAGTGAAGGGGGAAAAAAGTCACGATACATCACGACACTGCTGTGATGACACAAATTTGACATTTTCTGTTCTATATTTCGTTGCATTTAAGTACAATAACAATAAAGATTATACTTATACTTATGTGAAACTAGCAACCTGTGACTATTATTGGAAACAACTCTCATCATCCCAAATTAGTGTCATGATGCATCTTGTGTATTAAAAAATCTTAAATCAGAGACATCTAATAAATACTGTGTTGAAAAAGTGTGTGTTTGTGTGAGGTGGGGGAAGGGAGGGAGGTAAAAGAAAAACCAAAGAAATATTTTCTCTCTCGCACATTTCAGAAATTCATTTATTTTTTTCTTCCTTATTTGGTTGGCTTTTTTTTCCCTTTCCTTTTTAAAATTTATTTCTACTTCAGTTTAATTAAACAGTAGACATTAAAGTTTGTTCAAGTTTAAAGTTTTAGTTATTAGTTTAAGTTTAGTCTTTATTCTTTTGGTATGTAACTTCCTTAATAGTAGTTAAATGAAATGTAATATATTTGTTTTGCTTTCAGTATTATCATTTATATCATTGAACTACTTGTATAATTAATTGTACTGGGTTAAAAATTTAATACAATTCTTACAATATAAAATGAAGTTGAAGATAATGTGTTCATATTTTAATATACATATATATTTTCATTGCTTTTGTTCTGACATCTTGGAAATTTAATTTCAATCATTTAATTTTATTAAACATGAGAAAATTATAATACCTTGCCTACTCGCATTTTGTTTCATATTCAAATGAAAACAATTGCTGGAGTAACATAGCAATTCCTTAAAACTGCTTTTAGGATCTATTCATTGTCATCCTCTTTCACTTTACTCTTTGGATTATAAAATACAGCAGGTAACAATTTAATTTTATAGGCGATTTATAGTGTTTTATTATTCTGTATAATAAGTATTATTAGGACTAGAAAGGACAGACTTATTGGTTTTCACAATAAAGGTTGTGTATTGACCTTGAGTACAAATCAATAATGCCTTACAATTAAAGTTTCACTAATTTTGAAAGCAAGGAGTGTTATAAGAAAACAAATCTTTACACAGGGGGGATTTAGTGTTATAGATGCTTAAAAAGTTATGTAGCTTCTTTCCAATTAGAGGATTTTTTTTCTCTCTCCACTGAAGATATACCTAATGCCAAAGTCAAGACATTTTAGCTACCTAAGACAACACAGCATGTGCTCACCGTCATTAGAAGTCAAGGACCTCAGGACCCAAGACAATTTACAATAGTGTTGTGATTTACAATAGTGTTGTGATGGCCATTAGTTTTAACAATCCTAAACCAGAAGTCTACCTAACTTCTTTCTACCTAACCAGCATCGACTGATTTCAAAAAGTTAATCAGACTGACTTGGATTTGATTTGTGAGATCACAGAAAATCACAGGCTTGCAATTCAAAATACATCCCAGAAAATGGCAATAGTTTATTGTTGCCAAGAAAACCACAGGGATGTATCCATAATCTCAACAGGGGAACTGAGCGCAATTCAAAAAGAGGCTTTAAGGTCATGGAGAATAGATGATCATAATTAATAACCTTGATATATTATCTCCTAAATCAAAGGCAGCATTTCTTAAATGGAATAGTCTTCACCTAGTGATAACAATTGAAACTGACAACTCAGCACCATTGTCACTAAGTGGAAAATCATGTTAGCCCAATGAGCTTACAATTTCACTGCAGTCGATAAGTAAAACATCACACGACCACACCTTAGAACAATTAGGAATACCTTCCTAATGCTGAGATCCTTTAATACAGTTCCTCATGTTGTGGTGACCCCCAACCATAGAATTATTTTTTGTTTTCCATATTTTTTCGAAAATATGTGCTTTCCAATGGTCTTAGGCGATCCCTGTGAAAGGATCGTTCGATTCCCAAAGGGCTCCCGACCCACAGGTTGAGAACCACTGCCTTAGAAATTTGCTTCTGTTTTCTCTAAATTGCTTGTCACAAGTCAGTTGTGAAGCCCAGAAATGGTGATTATGAGATTGAAGGACTCTGAAATAGTTAGAAATATGAAGTTTGATTGCACAGCTTAATTTTTTTTAACACACTGTAATTTAGAACAGTCCCTAGACAAGGCAGAAGTAAGGACTACTTTGAAATACTATTTGAGGAATAATGGTATGAGACAGGGGTGTCAAACTGGCAGCCTGATGGCTGGATGCTTCATGCGCAGGCCATGCCCACTCTGGCTCCGCAAAGGCAAAATAGGTTGTGATATGATCAAGTTTGACACCTGTGGTATATAGGTATCATACCCCTGTCCATGCTTGTGAACTGTAGGAAATATTTACCTGATCATTACGTGTCATAAAATTCTAGGCAAGTGAAATATTTGATCATTTTGCAGGGATCTTCAATTATTCTGGCAAATGACCCAAAATATCTTAAATAGGCTCATGCTCTTTCATGCTGGCTCAGCACGCTGGGCTTGTCAGTTGGAAAGGTAACAGCCCAGGTTCGAGACTTCAGCCTCATGCAATAGGAGAAAAAATTGTTCTTCCTTTTGGAATGTTAGTAATGTTGAAGGGATTAATAAATTCTGAAGAATAGAACAAATTATAAAATATGTATGCTCAAAGTACCTTTTTACTGGAGCATCTCCAGTCTGTTCATCAACATAGTCCCTTTTCAGTTCTTCAGGAACATCACTGTCACTATCATACTCTTGATAAGCGCTCTTTTCTTGTTCATCCGATTCATACTATCAAGAACAAATTGGAAGTGTTTTTAGTTTCTTTGTGACAATCCAGAATCCTCATTAAACTTTCAGTGGCCCTTAGAATATAAATGTATATACAGAGCAATACAAGTAATTTAAATTGTAGCATCTTATTTTACTGTTTTCTATTATTTCACAGCATTGTATTTATTTGGTGTTTTTTTTTAAGAAAATGTATTGTAATTCAGCCAGAATGTCCTGTCATATTTTTTTTAGAAATTTCAGAAAGAAATAAAGGTTGATTAAAAAACCATTTTCTTATTTTCACTCCCAGAAACTTGTTTTAATCAGCATTAAATATTACCTTAGGAGAAACTTTCTATTGCCATCCAAAGTGCAAGAGAGAACAGAATTGGACTTGCAAACATTGTAATCAGCATTTTATTTTAACCTCTTTTGAATGCTGAATGTGAGCTTTCAGTAAAGTGCGAGAAACAATGGATGATGAGCAAAAAGGAAAAAGAGCCAAGGGAAGTTCTCACACCCAATATGCATTTAAAACTTGGATCTAAATAAAATGAGGTAATAATTTGTCAAAAATTATGATTTAACAAAAATGCATGTTTTCAAATAAATAAAATCCAAATGTAAGGATGATGAAACTTATATTGTAAAGCTAATAACTATCCAATCAAGTTTAAGAAAAATATGCACATTCATTTTTCCATTTTTATAGTTCTTTACAGAACATTGTTTTTTGCAAAAACTAGAGGAAGTCAAAAGATTGCCCATTGCAGACTTCTTCTTGTATCACTCTGAGGATTAACTCATTCTAATTATTTTAAATTGGGAAGTAGCCCTGTAAGCTATAATAAATGCAAAACGTATGTAAAATAGCACCCATCTCCATTCAACTATAAACAATCCAAAGCCTAATTATAGAAAAACACATTACTGTATGAAATAGATGCAATTAATGGACCTTCTAGTGATTGGTTGTTTTGATCTCAAAAGAAAGATTACCTACAAATATGAATTTGAATTTTATTATTCAAAAATTGTAGGAACACAAAAACAGGTTTATACAATTATTAATTTGTTCAAGTTCTCAACAGTTTGGAAGCATCATATATAAAGTAGACATGATTTCACTCTTGGTAGTTCTGCTGTTTTACTTTAACAAAGAAACAGGAAGTACAACTGATCAAATGGTTCGGACGCAGGTTGGAGGTTAGCAAGCAGTGTGCAAGACCAGAATGCTGCCATGGGAAGGGATGAGCTCCTGTTCTTTATGCCAGCTGGGACATGAAAGGAGCCCCCTATTTGGTGTCCCCGGGCAACAGTGATGTCACCATCTTATTCTCTGAACTCATAAGAGCCTTGATGCTTCTGATACAAGTATGATGTGACTTCAGCAAACTTAAGAGTTTTTTACAAATCATATTAAGTGAACAATTTGCTGTGATGTAAGGTAGCTTCACATTTCAAGAGTTAGAACTACAATTTTCCTCAACTATGATGGCTTGAAATTTTGAACTTATAGTCCAAACATACACTATATTGCCAAAAGTATTCGCTCACCCATCCAAATAATCAGAATCAGGTGTTCCAATCACTTCCATGGCCACAGGTGTATAAAATCAAGTACCTGGGCATGCAGACTGTTTTTACACACATTTGTTAAAGAATGGGTCGCTCTCAGGAGCTCAGTGAATTCCAGTATTGAACTGTGATAGGATGCCACCTGTGCAACAAATCCAGTCGTGAAATTTCGCTCCTGAATATTCCACAGTCAACTGTCAGCTGTATTATAAGAACGTGGAAGTGTTTGGGAATGACAGCACCTCAGCCACGAAGTGGCAGGCCACATAAACTGATGGAGTGGGGTCAGCAGATGCTGAGGCACATAGTGCAAAGAGGTCGCCAACTTTCTGCAGAGTCAATTGCTGCAGACCTCCAAACGTCATGTGGCCTTCAGATTAGCTCAAGAACAGTGCGCAGAGAGCTTCATGGAATGGGTTTCCATGGCCGAGCAGCTGCATCCAAGCCATACATCACCAAGTGCAATGCAAAGCGTTGGATGCAGTGGTGTAAAGCATGCCACCACTGGACTCTAGAGCAGTGGAGATGTGTTCTCTGGAGTGACGAATCGCGCTTCTCCATCTGGCAATCTGATGGACGAGTCTGGGTTTGATGGGTGCCAGGAGAACGGTACTTGTCTGACTGCATTGTGCCAAGTGTAAAGTTTGGTGGAGGGGGGACTATGGTGTGGGGTTGTTTTTCGGGAGCTGGGCTTTGCCCCTTAGTTCCAGTGAAAGGAACTCTGAATGCTTCAGCATATCAAGACATTTTGGACAATTCCATGTTCCCAACTTTGTGGGAACAGTTTGGAGCTGGCCCTTTCCTCCTCCATCATGACTATGCACCAGTGCACAAAGCAAGGTCCATAAAGACATGGATGACGGAGTCTGGTGTGGATGAACTTGACTGGCCTGCACAGAGTCCTGATCTCAACCCGACAGACAACATTTGGGATGAATTAGAGCGGAGACTGAGAGCCAGGCTTTCTCGTCTAACATCAGTGTGTGACCTCACAAATGCGCTTCTGGAAGAATGGTCAAAATTTCCCATAAACACACTCCTAAACCTTGTGGACAGCCTTCCCAGAAGAGTTGAAGCATGCGAGTAAAGGCAGGTGAGTGAATACTTTTGGCAATATAGTGTATCCGGCATAAGCTAACCAAAGCCAACTGTAGTAATGGGTGCATATACTTGTGTGATAAAATGTATGTGTACATACACATAAAACAAAACAAAACAAGTAAATTCAGATCCAGCAATTAAAGAATTGTATCAAGTGAGGGCAGAGTAGTTTAAATATTTAGTTACATAAATAAATAGTACTATTCACTTCACAGCAACAGCCCACTCCAAATCAGCACTCATTAGATGGACAGGTAACATAAAATAAAAAGTATCAAAATATTCCTAAAACAAGAGTAATTTACTTCTCAGAGCAAACTATCAATTCTTTTAATTTGTTATGCCCAAGATTTCTGACTAATTCCAAATGGGCAGCTTTGCATCTTAATAGTTATTTTTTAAACAATATAACTTTTTAAATCTAAAGAAATAGTAAATGTTCTCTCATTATTGTTACCAGTTGTAAATGTCCAATTATTTCCCTTTCATTCTGTATGAAGTGAGCCATCTCTTTAGATGATATATATGGGAGAAGTATTTGTCAGATGTATAAGCACAATGTAACATTCTGACTGGCAAATGAATTCAGTTCTTAATAGTAAGGATACCACTATTTGGTCTTATAACAGCATCAATTGCCCATATGCCTAACCAATTACAGTAGACATAGGAAGACTACAAAACCCCTATTAAAATGCCAAGTTTTTGAGATGCAAAAAAATCAGATGAAGATAAAATCACATTCTTTGCATTTTTAGTTTAATATATAAGCTATACAATGCAATGAGAATGTCCAAACTAGCTTCAAATCACCCTTTGATTCCTAATTATTTTGTCATATTTCTTTTGAACATCAGTGTTTGATACTCTATGCACTACAATTTGCAGGCTTTTTTTTTTTACTTACCCCATTAGAAGCCAACACATCTTCTGTCTCATCATCCTTGTTGTTGGCTTGGATTTCAAAGGGATTTCCTCCATTATGATATTGCTCAAAAAGAGTTAAATCTCCTTCTGTTTCTAATGCAGGCTGCTTGCTTGGTGACACAGTAGGGGAACGTGATTGTCCCATGAACTTAAATTCCTATTACCATCAACAGAAGATTATTTATACACTGGTTGTGAAGTCTAAATATTTATCAACATTATTACATGTTGATACAACACTTTCTGTACAAATCCTGCAATATTAATTTTTTAGCCAGTAATGCTTTCATTCCTGCATTTTTAAAAACTCCATATTTAATGGTTATTTGAATGCCTGTATAATTTTAACTGTCAAATTCCTTCACAAGATATATAATACATCTTAGAACTAAAAAGCTTTTTAAACAGAGTTTAATTAATGCATTGCGATCAATTGTGCAAATAGAGATTTAACATGTGTACAACTATGAGAATTGAAATGCACTTCGCTTAATAGCTATTTAAAAATATAATAATAAAAATAATTAAATATATAAAAGATTGTCAAAACTGAGCTCAGAAAAGTTGCCAAAACTGCTTGGATGGATCAATATGCAGCCTGTAACCCTAAACTGACAATGAAAAAGATCTGTATTCCCAGAAGGGATGCCTCATGGGCTCTCCTTCACTCATGGAGTCCGACAATATTTTCAGAGCTGTTGAAAGTTAGAGCTATCACCAGCTAGGAACAGCTGGCAATTCCATATTTCCCTTAAGCAGAAGATGCAACTAGTTTGTTAATGCTAAATATGATTTGGGCTTGGATAGTTCCACAAACTTTCTCTTAGCTATTTTGATGAGAGTTTAGAGATCCATGGAAACCATTATAGTGATGCCTGAAAAGTTAATGAGTGGAGATATACCATATTTTTCGGAGTATAAGACGCACCAAGATTTTGAAGAGGTTAATTTAAAAAAAAAGTTTTTGCCCTCCCCAGCTCCCAGGAGCACTCTGCAGGCATCCCAAACCATCTGCACGCTCCGTTTTTTGTGAAAAATGGGGCATGCAGAGAGTTTGGGAGGTCTGCAAAGTGCTCCTGGGGAGATCAAAAATGCGACATGTGGGGCTTGATCTTCTTAAAGAGTAAGGCTTTTGTCTATCTCAAATCCACTTTTCTCTACCCCTCCCACGCCAGGGCAGGAATAAACAGCTTTTCTCCGCGCTTTATTGTTTTTCCCCTTCCCTCGGACTGGCGGTGACAGTGAGCCGCTTGACCCAAGGAGCAGCAGTTGGCTCGCTTCTTCTCTTCAGCTAGGATGGAAAGACATGTAGGGGCTGCTGAATGGCGGCTGCTATGCTTGGCTGGGAACGGCCCATTGGATGAGAAGGGGTGGGGATAGATTCCATTTGGATTAAAGATTCTTCATAGCGGCGCTTGAGCGGCAAAAGGGAAGCATAAAGGAAATGAGGATGCCTCATCACACACAAAAAACACCCCAAATCCGCCTGGATCTGTCAGCAGAGATATGGTAGATGGGCTCAATAGCAGCAGTAGCAATAAGCACTGCATGACAGATCCGGAGAGATTGGGGTGAGGGTGGAGGAGGGGAAGAGAACCAATCTCCTCTGCACAAAGACTTTTCTCAGTACCCTCGATCTCCACTTTCTCTCTGGAAAAAGCTATTGGCATCGTTGGGATTTTGGCTAGTGAAAGAAATGCAGGATGGAAAGGAAACTTCGGAATGCGGCAGCTGCCAGGCTCCATGAATACAGCGCTCCTGTATTCTGAAGTTCCCTTTTCATCCCGCGCTTCTTCTATTAGCCAAAATCCCGACGATGCAAATAGCAATTTTCTGGAGAGAAAGTGGAGATCGAGGGTCCTGAGAAAAGTCTTTGTGCAGAGGAGATTAGTTCTCTTCCCTTGCTCCACTCCCCCCCTCCCATCTCTCCGGATCTGTTATGCAGTGCTTATTGCTACTGCTGCTATTGTGACCAGATACCGTATCTCTTTGCTGCATGACAGATCATGTGTGTGTGTGTGTGTGTGTGTGTGTGTGTGTGTGTGTGATCTGTCATGCAGCAAAGAGATACGGTAGAGATATGGTAGCTGAGGGCAATAGCAATAAGCAGATCCTGAGAGATTGGGGAAGGGGGGGGTGGAGGAAGGGAAGGGAACAATCTCTCTATGAAGGCTTTTATCAGAACGCTAGATTGGGAAGTTAAAAACTTGGAATGGGGTACAATCAAGCTTGTTTCAAAGGCTTTGGCTCCAGAGATCTGCCACCCGAAAATGCTATTACTGTGATCTCTGCCACCTGGAACCACCCGAGACGGGGCAGGTAAAGCGGGCGCTGCAGAGATCGCGGTACCAGCGTTTTGGATAGCAATTCAGCGATCTCAGGAACCAAAGCCTTTGAATCAAGCTTGATTGTACCCCCATTCCAGGTTTTTAACTTCCCAATCTAGTGTTCTGATAAAAGTCTTCCCTTCCTCCCCCCGCCCTCCCCCCAATCTCTCCGGACCAAATCAAGCTTAATTGTACCCCATTTCAAGTTTTTAACTTCCCAATCTAGCGTTCTGAGAAATCTACCATCTCTGAGGCACCTGTCGTTTGCAGAAGGAGGAGGGCGGCTTAAAGCAGCGCCTCCTTAAACCAAAGCCTTTGAGTAACTGGGAAAGATAGGTGTGCTTTTCGGGCAGCAGTTTTCAGCAGGTTCCAAGCTCAGCTTTCTTTCCCAGTTACACAGTCTTTGGTATACTCCGCCCTCAACCTCCTCCTCCTCCTGCAAGTGAAAGGTGCCTCAGAGATTCAGCGGGCAGCTCAGGGGAGACAATGGCCACAATGACTTCACTCCCCAGCAATGTGAGGAGCCGCTGTCACCACCGCCACCACCTGAGCCCTCCTGGGAGCCGAGCCAAGCAGGAGCCCCAAAAGCGAAACATCTCTCCTTTCCAACCATCACAATTTCTGCAGCGTCCGCTTCACCTGCCCCTTTTCCAGACGACCCAGGCAGCAACATTCAGAGTATAAGATGCACCCAGATTTTCACCGTCTTTTTTGGAGTAAAAAGGTGTGTCTTATACTCTGAAAAATATGGTATATGATACAAGATTTCAGTAACACTATGTAGCAGCCTTGATCAAAGCAGGTATCATCTTTCCTGTGTTTGAAATAGTCTGGACTTACATGAAGTTGCAATATGCTGAAACTTGATTTAACAGGACAAAGTTCCCAAGTCTCATTCTCTAAGAACATTCGCAGTTCTTCAAGACGAGTTCTGAAATAAATAATTAGTGTCAGAGAAAGCACACCATGTAACTTATTTTAGAAAAAATAGCAAAGAAGAAGCAAAGTCTTCACCAGGGTCGTATGGTTATACATGATAGGGGAAAGATTGATGGAGGTTGGTTGGTTCGGTTTTCACTAGGATCATTCGATTAAACTAAGCTATAGTAATTTAGATTAAAAATATATAGTTTCATAATGCACATAACATTATTATTCTAACTTCCCAACTAGAAGCAGAGTCTTTGAATAACAGTTATCAGAAAACAAAAGGACCGTTGGCTTACCTGAACGGTCGTTCTCTGGGCGCTGCGGGAGAGTCCAAGCATGGGTTAACACAGCCTAACTGCCCTAGGACTGACTGAGTTTTTTCCTTGACCACGCCCCCTTTGCCTCTGGCAGGTCAGTTTTAAAAACGAAAGATTCAAATAGGACGCCCATAACAAGTCTCTGTAAGGTCAATTCTCAAACCCTGGGCGGGGTTGGACTCTCCCGCAGCATCCAGAGAACAACCGTTCAGGTAAGCCAACGGTCCTTCTCCTGTGCGCTGCTTGGAGAGTCCAAGCATGGGACATACCCAAGCTATTGTGTCCCAGGGCGGGGCGGGTCCATGGTCTCCGTAGCCTCCACAACCCTTTGTAATATACGTCTTCCAAAGGAGGCTTCTGCCGAGGCAAAGGTTTCAATTTTATAGTTTTTGATGAACACCGTGGGCAAGGCCCACGTGGCCGCTCTGCAAATGTCTATGATAGACGTCTGGGTCGCCTATGCAGCTGAAGTTGCAGCGCTCCTAGTTGAGTGCGCCGTTACTCTGCGTGGTGCAGTCCTGCCTTGAGCTTCATAGGCAAGCTTGATGCAAGCCCTCAGCCAACGTCCAATTGTGTGAGACGAAACCTTGCGACCAAGGGACCCAGGGTGAAAAGATATAAAAAGGGATTCGGAGTGCCGAAACTCCTTTGATCGTTTAATGTAAATTCGAACTGCCCTTCTTACATCTAGTTTATGCCAAAATTTTTCCTTCTGATGTACTGGATTGGGACAAAAATTAGGAAGGATCACTTCCTGGGCTCTGTGAAATTGAGTATTCATTTTAGGAATAAAGGATGGATCAAGTCTCAATATGATCCTGTCATCATGGATAATGCATAGGTCCTCCCTCACAGATAGCGCAGCCAACTCAGATATTCTGCGTGCAGATGTGATAGCTATGAGGAAGGCCGTCTTAATAGTCAGATGATGGAGGCTTGCCTTCCTGAGAGGTTCGAAGGGAGCCCCCGTTAGAGCCTTCAAGACATATGGCAGATCCCAGGATGGGTAACGATGAACCACCTGAGGGGAGATGTTCATCGCACCCTTCAGGAAGCTCTTTACTTGTGGATGTTGACTCAGAGATCGAGATTGTTTACAGGTAAGAATGGTGGATAGAGCCGCCACCTGTCTCTTGAGCGTGTTGGGCGCGAGGCCCCTGTCCAAACCCTCTTGGAGGAATTCCAGCAAATATGGCACTGAAGCCAAAGTGTCCTGCACACCCTTCTCATGACACCAGGTAGAAAATGCGTTCCACGTGTATTCGTATATTCTAGTGGTCGAAGGTCTCCTGGACGCTTGAATAGTTTTGATGACCTTGTCTGAGAACCTCTGTTTCCTCAGGAGTTCCCCCTCAAGTGCCAAACGGCTAGTTGTAGCCACTGGGGATCTGGATGCTTGATGTGGCCTTGGCTGAGGGAGATTTGCTCCTGAGGAATCCTCCATGGCTTTTGGATGGAGAGGCTGACAAGGTCTGCATACCAGGACCTCCTGGGCCAGTGAGGAGCCACTAGGATCAGTTCGGCCCTTTCTGACAGTAATTTGGTCACTACTTGAGGTATGAGAGGGAGCGGCGGAAACGCGTACAGGAGTCCTGAGGGCCATGGGCTCCTCAGCGCATCCGTCCCCTCCGCTAATGGCGAATGGTAACGAGTGAAGAAGCGGGGCAGATGTGTGTTGGTGTTGGTTGCAAAGAGGTCTACCTGCGGTTTGCCGAACTTCTCCACGATCTGACAGAAGATGTCCAGATGCAGCCGCCATTCGGAGTGGTCTATCGTCTGCCGACTCAGCCAATCCGCCTCTTGGTTGCTTGTCCCCGATATGTGGTCCGCTGTTATGGACGCCAGATGTCGTTCCACCCATCTGCCCAGGAACTCTGCCTCCTGCATGAGACTCTTGGAGTGCGTGCCTCCCTGCCTGTTGTCTGTTAACAACAGTACATGATGGCCCACAATCTGAGACGCAAAATGACGTAGAGCGAGACGGGCGGCCCTCAGTTCTAGCCAGTTTATGCTGTGGGCCGCCTCCCTCTGTGTCCATTTGCCTTGCGCAAGATGTGCCTGGCAGTGCGCTCCCCATCCCTGTAGGCTGGCATCTGTTGTTACAATCAGCCTTTCGGGCTCTTTGAAAAGGCACCCTTTCCTGACCGCCGCTGTGCTCCACCAGTTCAGGGAGCGGAGTACTTTTGGCGGCAATTTCACGCGTCGCAGCGAGTTGCTGTCCCTTGATCTCTGCATTGGCAGGAGGAACCACTGCAGTTCCCTTGCGTGAAGTCGAGCCCAGGGGACCACCTTTAGGCAAGAGATCATGATGCCCAGGAGCTGGGATAATTGTAAAATCGGCACTGACCTGGACCTTCTGCATAGACGAAGTTTGTTCTGGAGGTTAGTCATTCTGTCTGGGGACAGAAATACCTGGCAGGAGACGGAGTCGATGATGGCGCCGAGGTGTTGGATTCGAGTGGTCGGTTCTAGGTGACTCTTCTGTAAGTTCACTGAGAACCCGTGATGCTGTAGGGTCTGTATGGTCACCTGAACGTCCCTTCGGGCCTGCTTCTGGTTGGAAGAATGAATTATTATGTCGTCTAGATAACACTCTAGCCGAATTGGTTGGTTTCGGAGGTGGGCCGCCACCACTGCCAAGATTTTTGTGAAGGTCCTGGGAGCAGACGAGAGGCCGAAGGGCAGGGCCCTGTATTGATAGTGCCTCCCGTCGTAGTGGAACCTTCTGTGGGCAGGGTGAATGGGGACATGAAGGTAAGCTTCCTTCAAATCTATCAATGTGAGGAGATCTCCCTGTCGTGTGCATGCCAGGATGGAGTGGAGGGACTGCATCTTGAACCTTTTGTAGGCCAGATGTTGATTTAGGCACTTTAGATCCAAGATGGCCCTCCACCCCCGAGTTCTTCGGGACCAGAAAGAGGATGGAATAATATCCTCGTCTTTCCTGTTCCTTTGGAACGGGCTCTATGGCCCTGATGTCGAGCAGATGGAGAATCTCCTTCTGCATGAGCTCTTTCTTTTGGGGATTATTGGGGGTGGGACAACGGATGAATTTCCGTTGAGGGAAGGATAGAAATTCCATCACTAGGCCCTTCCTGATTGTGTTGAGGACCCAAGTGTCTGATGTTATTTCCTCCCACCTGTCAGCATATATCTGGAGCCGACCCCCTATGGGAGGACCCCTGTGATGGTCACTTTCCTCTACGAAACTGTCGGGAATTTGATCCCCCATGAAATGGCTTCCGAAAGGAATGCTGTTGTTGCTGCCTTCCCCTGGACCTGTAAGCTGCTCTGTCCTGCCCCCTATCTCCTGTCTGGGGAAATGGTCTCTGATAAGAAGAAGTAGAGCCGGAAGCTTGGGTGGTTTCCTGCGCTCTAAATGACTGTCTCCTGAAGGAACCTGAACCTTTACGTTCGTTCTTCTTCAGGGTGGCCGGAAGAATTTTACGTTTGTCTTTAGTTTCGATGACAAACTTGTCCAGGGCCTCCCCGAAGAGTTGCCCTCCCTTAAATGGGGCAGAAGCAAGCTTCCACTTGGCTTTCATATCAGCCTGCCAGTGGCGGAGCCACAGCAGGCGACGTGATGTTACATTGGATGCCAGAGCCCTGGATGCGAATTTGGCCGCATTGAGGGAGGCATCCGCTGAGTATTCTACGGCGGTTATTATCTTATTGATGTCATGCCGCCATCTGGAACCCCCTGTGGGAGGTTTGGACCTTAACTGTCGTAACCAAAGAAGAGAAGCTCTGGTGAAGAAAGATGCCGAGGTGGATGCTCTAATGGCCCAGGCTGCCGCCTGGTGCGTCTTGTGGCACGCCTTCTCTGAACGTTTGTCCTCGGCCTTGAGCCCTTCAAGTAGATCTGCTGGAAGATTAGAAGTAGAAGTTAGAGAAACCACCAGGGCATCCACCTCAGGCAACTTCAGCACCTCATCCATTTTGCCTTCTACAGCGTAGAGGGATTTGTCCCCCCCCCCCACTGGGATTAGTTAGGGTACCAGGTTGGATCCATTGCCTTTAGACTACATCCAGGAATAAATCCGGAACTGGAATCAGTTCCTGGGTTGGAGTAGGTTCCTGGAACAAGCCCTCCTTATGATCCTTAGTGGGAAGAGGAGTGGCCGAAGCACTCTTGGGAGTGGAACCAAGATCAGTGGCTGCTTTGGCCTTATGAAGGATCGATTTAAATAAAGATGGTTTGAATAGCCCCGTGAAGGCCGGTTTATCAGGAGGAAGGTCTTCGTCCTCCGATAACTTGAAATCGTCTATCTCTCCTTCCTCTAGGCCTGTGTCCTCCGAGGCAATAGAGGTGCCAGGAGAAGCAGGAGCTTGGTCTCTTACATGAGTAGGGGTCGCCCTGGCTTTAGGAGTGCCAGACAGACCGGTCTCCTTTAGCTTAATGCCCTCAGCTATGCCCTTGGAAATGGCTTCTGCTATCACCTCCCTCATTTCAGCTGATAAGGCGGGGCCTTTGTCCTCTCTCGGGTGCCCCTTGGAGCCCTTGGAGGTTCTCCTTTCCTCCCTTGGAAAATTATCCTGGAAAGATTCCAGTTCTTCCCTAACAGAGGAGCTGGGGGAATCAGGGTAACCCCAGGATGCATCTGGGGAGGAGTCCCTAGAAATCCCCCCAGTTGATGGGGGCGAGCCATCTTGCTGGGGAAGTTCCTGATCCTGATCCTTCCCTTGGGGTGGAGAAGGCCTAGTCCAAGTCTCCTCATGGTCTGGGGACCTGTTGGATTTTTGGGCCTGCATAGCGTGGCCTCTACGAGTTCCCTCCTTACTGGTGGGTAAGTCCCCTGAGGCCAGGGAAGGGGATCTATTGGAGTTGCCTCTCCCTCCCTTATTTCCCTTGGGGGGGGGCTCCACTCTGGGCCTTTTGGAAGAGGGCCCAGCCTGCACCTCCAAACCTTCGTCTGCCATTGGTGTTCAGGAGTCAAAGGATGGCTAAATGGCTTCGGAGGTAACCGCTTGGACGAGCCAGACGGCCAAGGAGCGTCCGCGGTTATTTTAATAGGCGAGGGAAGCCAGCCGGCGAAATCCCTGCCTTGGGGTTCGAAAAAGCTGTTTCCGAATCACTCAGCCTTGCCGGAGCCCCGGACAAGGCCTCTCAGTCACTAAGCGTTGCTGCTGTTGCTGCTACTGTCAAGGTACACTGTGAGGCTTGTAACTGCTGCCGTTTGAATCGTGAGGCAATTTGGTGCTCTAAAATGGCCACCGCTGCGCGCGCAGCTCCAGTAACCAGGGCAACCCTCCCCGTAGTGGGGAAAAGGGCGCGAAAGTCTTTAAATGGCCGCCGCTGTTGCCAGGCAAAATTTGGAAGCCGTTAGGACACCGAAACGTCCGATAAGGCTTTGCGGCTTTACAGAGCGATTTGCCAGCGCCAAACAGCTGGTTTTGCCCCAGCAGCGATTCCGCTCGCCGGCTGGAGCCGGATAAGCCTCAAACCTCCCCCACTTAGCTTACATGCAGCCAGAGGAAGGGGAACTACAGACCTCTTGAAGCTGTTGTCATTAATTGTTGTAGCTGATTCCAAATTGTGAAATGGTCAAGAATTTTTCCTTTGCTCTGATGTGGGGAGTCCAAGCAAAAGCCTAAGCTGAGGAGCTCCCCTGTTATAGTCCTATCGGGCGGACTGAGTTTTTAAAACTGACCTGCAAGGGGCAAAAGGGGCGTGGTCAAGGAAAAAACTCAGTCAGTCCTAGGGCAGTTAGGCTGTGTTAACCCATGCTTGGACTCTCCAAGCAGCGCACAGGAGAATGGGAGCAATATTTGATTAGCCTTTTCATCTCTCTCGGTTGGCTTTCCTTATGGAATTTTCCCAAGTAAATGTAAGATTTTCTAAAAACTACAATCCTTACTCCCAAAAAGAAATGCAACAATTTTCCACTGACTATAAAACAGCTAAAGCACAAATACAGAAATATAATTAATATATGTATCACTCTCAGCATAAAAACAATTAGCAACAGTAAAAAGAGTTTAGAAAAACACTATAATGAAGAATAATAATAATTATTTTTTATTAACTTAAATTACTTTTTTATTTATGAACATTTATATGGTGATCCAACTGACTCTCAGTGACTCCAGGTAGCTTACAAAAACATTTGCTGAGTTATTGCTTCTTGAGATTGCTCACCAAGCTAAAACATAAAGTTGAAATAGTTTTCAAAATATCCAGCAAATAATGTATTTTTATTTTACCATTTCCCTTTAGAAACTATAAAAACTGAATAGTTTTGCTGAACAAAAATTGAACAACAGATATCTGCCAAGAGATTCAGATCAACCAACAGCCTAACAACCAGAAATAGTAATGTGAATGAATTTTTAAGTTTAAACTGAGAGTCAGTTTGGTGTTCTGGTTAAAAGTGTCAGATTAGAAACAAGGAAATCATGATTTGAAGCTGTTTTAGGCACAAAGCCAACTGTGTAACTTTGGAATAGTCACTGTCTCTTCATGACAAACCACTTCCAAAAATCTTGCCATGAAAACTGCAGAGATTTTTCCAACAGTCATTAAGGTTGACCTGAAGGCCTGTGCACAAACTTTAGAGTAAAACATGGGATTAATTATCCAGTAGTTTAGCACTCCTCGTTGCTAGAAAAAGAAAGATACTTTTTTTGATAACAAGAACAGTCTATATTTTGGTTTTTTATTTTTGACTTAGCCTAATGTACAAATTGAATTAGGGATTAGGCTACATTCTGTACATTATTGAAATTATGTAGGAATATATTCTTAAATTAGCAGTCAGATAGTTAGAAGTTGTTACTCAAAGTCTGAGATTTAATTTCTGCCATCTATAAGGATGGGGAAAAGCTTGTCAAGAATTCCTGAGATAATTCCTGGCTACTCCTAGCCAGATTTGGCAATACGGATCCAGACAAATAAAGACCTATATTAATAGACGTCAGTTCTCATATCTCTTCATTATGGAAAAAAATGACTTCCTTTTTTAGAGAAAATTTAATGTTAATTTACACATTTAAAATTAAGCATTCACTTTGCTTCTTCTTATTATATGGACACCACATAATGTGGGATGCATGAGCATGTGCTTTATAATTTGTTTCCACTATATTAAGTATTAAATTTCCACAACTGAAAATATTGTAAAACTTACCTGTGATAATTCTTGAAATAATTAACACTTTGTTTTCTAATGGAATCTTGCAACACTTCTGACTTGCTGCCACAAAATTCTTCTCCAACCTGCACCAGCCTAGTAAAAATAATATCCCCATTAAACATTCACTACAGCATGTAATTGTAAATGTTTTTTAAAACTCTTGTCTTTTATCGGTCTCTAATCTCTGCAAATCTAGAACAATTTCTTAAAGTTTTGAAATGGCTTTGCCAAAAGGTTTTCTAATTAAAGGCATATTGCAAAATATTGCAATATTAACTTGCCTACAACAGCATTGAATTTAATTGAATTTATAGCTGCTGAAATGGTAAATTGTGTTTTTGGGAGATATCACAGCACTTCAAAGTGGAAACAGTTGTTTTCCAAGCAGTTCATTACAACATATAAAGCTTTATATCTCTTGGATCCAAATTATTAGCAGAATCATCTATGCCTGTGTATGTCTTCCACCTAAGATATCCAATGGAAAAATTTTTGCAGACCTACAGTGCATGTAGAGACTTTTCTATGGAGCAATTGGGAACGGAGGCTGGTTCCTATTCATTACACTTAACTCTTTTCAGAAATGTTCATAGTTTATAAAAGGTGCTTTGGTCTCATTTTCTACATTTTTACTTCATGAAAATATAAGAAACTTACTTAAGGTAGTGTATCAAATTTATCTGAATAAATTGATCCTCCTTGCAGGCTAAGGGATTGTAGGAAAGCACCAATATGGAGAAAGTTAAACTACAATATAACTAAGAGCTTCGGGAGATTGTCATATTAATAGCCAAATGGGCTAAGTAATTAACAGTAATGTTATCTCCTATACAGTATTATATACAAAACCTTATCAACCTATTCTGCATAATTGTTTTGATAACATTTCCTTAAAATAGATGCTATCCAAATTACCTGCTAATAATATCCAGTACAAATATGAAGTCATCATATTTGAAGTTAGACATATCGGTGCCCAGCAAATAGGTTTTCACTTTCAATTGGACATCCTATGTAAAAACAAAAAGGCTGAAATACTAGAGAAACAATAATTTGCTATTTTAACTATTTATAATTAAACAATCAAAAAGCATAAAAAAGGGAAAATCTTATATGCTCATTGTTTGCTCATTAGCTGAAATTCATCAAAGATCCCCCAAAGATTTGCAGGATAGTTGTTTATTTAAACTCAGTTTTAAAATTAAAATTAATGTTAACACAGTTTATTGTCTGTCCCTTGCTGGTTACTTGTTGAGAAGTACCCAATCTGTCAGGGAGGGATCAAACATGGAATCACTGTACAATCTCAAAAGTGTATAGACAGAACATATTTTTTTGTTTTATTTATTAAATTTATATGCTACCACTCTTCCTGTTAAGGCTACTCTGGGTGGCTATTAATATTACAGTTAGCTGTATGTGTGGGTTTGATCACATCTCACATTACTGTTATATTTTATTCAGAAATTCATTTTTTTAAAATTTAAAAGTAGGATCGATAACATTGTGGAAATTCAACTTGATTATAGCAGTTTAGGGCTATTCTTCAGATACTAAATACATATTTACAACCAACTGTTAGTACAAGCACAGATAGATTAAAAAAAACCAGATGGTTGAATAAAAAGTAATGCCTTTAATGTTATAAATCATCTAAAAATCATAGAACAGATGCAGTGGAAGATCTTGTGTGTTTTTTAGCATCTGTTCTTCCACTTTAGTTGGGGAAAGTTGCTAAGAAAAAAGACTGTGTTGCTAAGTATTCTGCAGTGAATACTTATGAGTGTACTCTAAGCAAGGCAGTGATTATATTTTTTTACTATCAAAAGGGTTTCTCGAAATGGAATTCACCACCAGATACTGATTGTTCATAGTGATGGCTGTGTTGACACGAGTAGTGTGCATTGCTGAATCAAACAACAGAAAAAATGATAAACTAGGAAGAGCTATTTGTGGATTAAGAATTAAGCAGATGATCTATGACACTAAACAACTAGTTTCATGTGAGAAAGGTTGATGAACTGTTTAAAGACAATAAGTGAATCATTGAAGGGAAATTGCTGTCAAGATTGGAATTTCACAGGAATGGGTTTCTGTCCTTCAACAATGGAAGATGCTGTAAGATAGGTCCTTTAAATTGATGATAGCAGGATGAACGTTTCAAGAGCTGCAATTTGCTAGCAACTGTTATCAGACTACAAAAATAAAGTTGAGGATTTTTTTTCTTACAGTAACATGATGGCCAACAAAATTTAGGGTCATCAGCATGATCTAGAAAGAAAGCATCAGTCTTATAATTTCAAGACTGCAAAAACTAAAGATTCAAAACCCAAGATTTGGAAAGAAAGCTGATTGATTATAGACTTTGGAGATGTTATTCACATCAATTTCCTTGAATCTGGCACACAACTCAGAAGCACTGCACTGCAACAATTAAAATTTCAAAACAGCATTAAGCAGAGTTTGGATGCATAAGACAAAAATGTTGCTGCAGTATGACAATGCTAAGACTCACTCTTCCTTCACAAATAATTCAGTATAAAACAAGATAAATCAGTAAGATTAATCACCTTGCACTCAATACAAAAACTTGAATAAGATACAGCGTAAAATAAATATATAGAAAACAAAGCCTTTCAATTGATACTCATTCCCCAGGGATCATCTGTAATTTTAAGATAAATCAATAATCTTTTTTCTGTTTTTTAAGCATGTCATTTAAAATCATGCACAGAAATTGATCTTATTTTGATGGATCAAATTTCAAACAAACCTGCCATATTCGTGAAAGGCCATGCTCCAATTTTTTTTTCACGTAGCTGCGGTCAAAACTGGTCTCCTCAGTATCCAGGATGTTATTTCCATCTAAAATATAATTTAACTGTAATTTCAGGCGTCAGAAATGAGGAGAAAATTGAGTTTTACAAAAAAAAAGGAAAGATTTCAGGCATTGTTGATTCATTTTATTTCTTTTGAATCTTCAACATCTTCAAATAGAAATTAAACACTATAAACAAAGTCTTGTGTTTTATAACATAGAACAGAGAATCTATGAGTAGATACAAGAAGAAAATATCTCGCATTGTCCTTGACTAATCTGCTGGCTGGGATTGATGAGTCCTGATGATAAGGAAGGTCAATTACATGTAACAATAAAATAGCTCTGTTTTAAAGAGCCTAGAGATTTGTTCTAATATGCTACTGAATGTGGCCCAATGCTCACTGCCTCACTGATGCCTCACTGCCTCACTAAAAAAATTACCAGTCAGTCACACAGATCTAATTTGATAAGGTATGTAATAGAGATGCCCCCAAATCCAAAGATTCTGTCAAACTAACAAAATGTACCAAAGCAGCAGAGCCTGCATAACAAGACCATGATGCTCACTTAATCATTTGTCCTCGTAGAAGTGGAATAAAATACTTTATTATGTTCAACAAAAATAACTCCCTAATAAATGTGTTCTAGATTTCAGCCTTACAGTGTATGTGAGTCTTGAGATATAACACATTTTCAAGCTAAGGATCACATTTAGCCTATGAATAGTTTAATAGAAGCAAAAAAGGAGTGTGTGGAACCAGGACAATTAATTAAACTATTGCTAATCTCATCTCTCTTCCAGGAATTTATATGTGATGTACATAGCACTTCCCCCTTTAATTTCACCACTGCAAAGACTTAAGTAAACTGCTCTGAGAGAAAATGAACTGTCTCAAAGTCTTCCAATGAGCTTTATAGAAGAGGGTAGATCGGAAGGTTCTAATATTTATATTACATTTTTGAGTTTGTGAAACCATTACTTTCAGAGTAGAAGGAGATTCTGGGACCAAAGTTGTGAATATTTTGCACTAGGCAAGCATGCTAAATATAATTAAGCCCTTAAATCTATGACCAGATAAAAGTTAATGGTCTCTAGCAAACAAATGTTTAGATGTGCCAAAGAAAATGCTAATTAATCACAAAAGATGATGAATATAAAATACAACAACCATTTGGTACATGTTCCTTAAACTAAGACACGCAGCTTCCCACTGAAACAATGGACACACATTGACCATGTTGTTCAAACAGATCAGATGGGCTCCACTCCAATTTTTATGCTTGGAAACTGAAAATAGAAGAGGCATTTCCTACCAGAAGATGGAGACTCCCCATGGTCATATTTTTCATGCCAGTCCATTGTCCGATAATAACTCAGCATGACCTCCCATAGAGCTTTGCACAAATCAGCAAGGCATGGAATGTAACTGTCTGATGTAATGTGCTGTGCAATACACAAAACAGGTCTGTGAAAGTATCTTGCTTTCTTAATTCAAAAATAATGCCAAATAGACATAAAAGTTAACTATTAGCACAAAACAACAATTAAAAATGACTGTTTAACTTGTACATTTTAATCTTGCATTTTGTATTTTAAATTTTATGTCACTTAGTATGCCTTAATTTTAACTGTAATGTTTACAACACGAATAAACAAACATTAAAAATGATAAGCTGCATATATACTTCTGTAATTTAATAATACATATGTCTGTTTCATACAGATGGAAAGTTAACAGTTTCTTCTTAAGAGGATACCCAACCTCCTCAGAGTAAGGACGGTGTCAACCCATGCATGGATGCTATCTCCACCCTTATTGAGAAGTGAAACGTCTTTAAAGAAAAACCTGAAAATCCTGTTGCCTCTTGAAAAAGTAGCTTTGGGACATGTCTGAAAATCTCCATAGACTTCTAAAATGGATTGCATTTTTTTAAAACCCATTCCTTTCCAATAATAACAGACCACTTTCCATTTAATATAAAATATTTGTAACTCTTGTACTTACTAAGTGACATAAATTTCCCCAAAAACATTCACGGATTGTTGATATTGCAGTAATTAGCAGGCTTTAAATACACCATTAGTCTAAAAAGTCAACAGGCGCTAGCACTTAAAATCTGAATGATTCTTCCTACCTTGTCAATTAGCTCGCTTAAATTAAGAACATGAGAGTTTATATGTTCTTTTAAACAAAAATATGTGTTTTAAATCTCCAAACAAGCTAGGTACAATATATACAATTTTCCCCAGATTTTAAAAATAAACGCTGTTAAGAATTAATTCAATTCCTAAAATAGTCACTTCCTATTAAATCTGATGATTGTGCTTAATTAAGTGAAGAATCCCAAGATCCATAAGCAAACACTTCCATAAAATTTAAAGACTTCCTGGTATTAAATGTCCCAATGCTTTTGGGGGGAATTTATTTTTTCAGCTTCCCTGGCTAGCCAATTGTCTAGGGATTTCTTGGAAAACTCCATCCAAGTACTTCATTAAGTAGTTTTACCCCGTAAAACTGTCTCCTCCAAGAAATTCTGATGGCCTTGACTTTACCAGCATTTTTATTTTTCTGTCAGGCAGTGAGGCCAGGATATTAGTTGAGTGTAAAATAAATACATGGTTTATTGTGGGAGATGTTTTGCTATGGCCCTTATCACTTTATATTGCATTGGCATTGCATTGTTTTGCACTATTTTTACTCCATTTTGCTCTACTTTGTGTTTTCTATATTGCTAGCTGCTCAGTCGTTAGTTCAGAGGGATGACTTTATAAATGTATAAATAAATATGCTTTTTAATTTTCTATATCATCCTATCATACTTTATCTTTATGACACTTTATCCCAATTTAATTATTGACTTAATTTTAAAAGGTTGCTTTATATTTATGACATATGTTTTCATCCCAAATTAAATATGGACTTAATTTTAAAAGGTTACTTTTGTAAATAGGTAGGCATATCAGCATATACAAACATTAAATGTTCAGAACCACTGTAGAACTACATACTGTGCAAAGATCCTTGTATTGAAGCTTCTGAAATTTGGTGTCGGTGTTTCCTGCACACAATTCAACATAGCCTAGAACAACCTGGAATACTGTATTGTGAATGGCTTGGGTAAAGTGCATATGTAGTTGGTCCATGGCTGTCTGGATAGAGGAAGGAGGATTTAAAGGCATCATATAATAATTCAGTTCCCTAATTCTATCTGGACACTCTGCAACTCCAACAAAGTGAACTTATCTATATATCTATAGCTCAGGATTAAACTATGAAATCCTTGGCACTTTCTGAATTTGGTTTGTTTGCAGGTGTTTTATTACCCACCTAAATAACAATAGCATAAGTAGTCAAACAATCAGGTAGAAAACAATACATTAATCAAGGAATCACTAAGCAGGAAACCATACTGCCACCAAAACTGGCAGTGTAAAATACTGTGTATAAATAGGGAGCAAATTTTGAGAACTCATTCACACTGATATTACCTAATTGCACAATGAAACATCTGCAAAAAAAAAAAAGAAACAAGCTCAGACAGCACTATAGCAATAGGACTTACCGTATTTTTCGGAGTATAAGATGCACCTTTTTCCCTCAAAAAAGAGACTGAAAATCTTGGTGCGTGAAAAATGGGCCATTTTTTGCTCAATTTTGCACCCTCCCCCAGCCCCCACGAGCACTCTATAAGCCTCCTAAAGGCTATGCATGCCCTTTTTTTGACAAAATATGGGCCTGTTTTTGCAAAAAAGCTGGCTGTTTTTTGCTCGTTTTTGGCCCATCCCACCCCCAGGAGCACTCTACAAGCCTCCTAAAGGATATTTATGCCCCTTTTAAAAAACGGGCCCGTTTTCAAGAAAAATGGCCCATTTTGGGGAGGTCTGCAGAGTGCAAAAACTTTTTTTTTAATTTGCCTCTTCAAAATCTTGGTGCGTCTTATACTCCAAAAAATACGGTATATACTGCTTTACAGGACTTTACAGCCCTCTCTAAGCGGTTTTACAGAGTCAGCGTATTGCCCCCAACAATTTGGGTCCTCATTTTTCCCACCTCAGAAGGATGGAAGGCTGAGTCAACCTTGAGCCTGGTGGGATCTGAACTGCCAAATTGCAGGCAGCCAGCAGGCAGCAGAAGTAGCCTGCAGTATGCACTCTACCACTGCGCCACTGAGGCTCTTCCAACATGGACTTCAAAGCACACTTTTTCATCCATTATAGCAAATTTGATCATCTGTATCTTTTTATACTCAAATGAAAACTGAAGGTCAAGGGTTTCCTTGTTTCTTTTCCTAGGTTTTCCTTCCCAGAAGTGAATAATAATGATATTCCCAAAATCAGAATAAGAGTCGTATTTTGCTCCCACCTCAATATAATTAGATCTCAAAATACTCCTATTTTTTTTCATTCATGAATAATATCAGAAATTAAGAACTAAGTGTTTCCCAGTCAAAAGTGTATTTTCCCCCTCCATAGAAATGTATAATTGAAAGCTAAAATAGAGATGAATCATGAAAGAACACACTATTGAAATAAGGGGAACAAATATATTTTGCTCTTTTCACATTGACATTCTGAGACTATGCTTTAATTATTTATGATTCTAAACTATTTCTCCAGGGAGCATTAAATGCAAAATTAGTTCTTTTAAAAAGAAATATGCACATGATTTAAAATTGATTTTGGGTGCCATGAATGAACATTCTAATAAGGCTTCTCATTTCCAAGACTCAATTTTCCTTCAGCTGTGCTCTGTAGTTCGTTCTCTCTCTCTCTCTCTCTCTCCCTCCCTCCCTCCCTCCCTCCCTCCCACCCTCTCATAGTCCTTGACTTATGACCACAATTGAGTCCAAAATTTCTATGGTTAAAACAAGTGAGCTATGCTCCAATTAAATGAATCATGCAGTTGTTAAGAGAATCTGGCTTCCCCACTGACTTTGCTTGTCAGAAGTCAGCTGTGAATGTTACAAATGGTGATCACTGGACACTAGGATGTTGTAACAGACATAAATACATGTCAGTTGCCAAGTGCCTGAATTTTGATCACATGACCATGGGTATGCTGCATGGTCACAAGTGTGAAACCATCATAAGACAGGCTAACCCACTGCATATCAGGATGCAATTTGAACAAGAGAATACTAACCTGTGTTTTTCCAAGTAGCCGGTATGCCTGTTGCACCTTAGTATAATGGTTTATGTCAAAGTTCTTGCATATTTTAGAAAGTGCAACATCTAACTGCTCCTGTAAAGTAAAAAACGTTTAGCACTTAGTAAAAGATAGTATGAAAAAATTACAATTCAAATACATTTGATGCATTTGTTCACAATAAAACAAAATGCGTTCAAACAAAGGTATGAGGAACTTACTTTTGGAATATTGAGTAAACAGAAATCAACTAAATGGTCTATGAAAATTATTATTTCCTCGTGAGATTTACAGCTTTAGTGTTTAATTAAAATGCAAGTATGGTTTATGATAAAGGCATGTTAATTATATAGGTGGTGGAGAAATTGGATATGGAGGTTCCTTCCATTTTCTCAAAATTCTAATTATAATAGAAGTAGGATTACTGTACACAATGAATCTAAATTGTGTGTAAAATCCTGGGCGGACAGTACATACCAATAATGAAATGATGAAAGTCTTTGCTAAAATATGGTGACAGCCACCAAGCTAGCAGGCTTTTAATTGTAATTTAGCAAATTTCTGGATCTTAAGGCTATTAATTCAAATGCCTATACTACAGGTTATCTTTAGTTCAAAGTCAGCATAAGGAACAATAGTAGGAAAAGAGCTATTGAACTTGCATCCTGCATCTGATTCAATTCTGTGGGAACAGAATGTTGGAATAGATAGGATTTCAGTCTGATCTAGCATGATGAAAATACTTTTATCATTTAATGGACAAAGCTACTTACACTCAACTAAACTCACCTCAATTTGCTCCAAGGTGTCCTGTAGTTTTGAATTCAATTCACTGCAAAACAAAAGACAACCATTAGAAGTTATAGTGTTTTCAAATTTCAGAAGTTATTTTTTTTTTCAAATAAAGATGAATACTAGTGTCATTTCAGAAATCTTTTAAGGCCATTCTTCTAAAATATTATGCACAATACATTTTATACCAAAACATCTGATAACCAGATAATTACTATATCGTTTGGTGTAGAAACAATGTAATCTGCATAAACCAAACAATAAAATGGGCAGTCCACTCAATAATTTTCAAAATTCAGGACTCTCGTAGCATTGATAAGGATATACTATAGCAGGTGACAGCATCTAACCTAAACTAGCTCATTCCAGAAAAGCTAAGGAGAGTTACACTTATTTAAATGAGAGACCATCAGAAACCAAGGTTGCAGACTAGACTGGAAAGTTGAAAAAATAAATTGGAAAAGACAATGACCCCCATATTCCTGCTGGTAAGAAAACTACATGGATTCGTCTAGAGCAATGATGGAGAACCTATGGCACGTGTGCTACAGGTGGCACGCGTAGCCATTTGTCAGGGCACACGAGGTGCTGCCCTGTCAGCTGGCCAGCGTGCATGCGCGCGCTGGCCAGCTGAGTTCACCCTTTTTTAAAGCCATTTTTCGCCCTCCCCAGGCTCCAGAGGCTTTATAGGAGCCTAGGGAGGGCTAAAAGAGCCTTGCGCCCCCCCCCCCCGAGGGCCTCCGGAGGCTTCATGATCTTCCCTGATGCCTTCAGAGTGCTCAAAATGACCCTCCGAGCAAACCGGAAGTCACTTCCTGTTTGCTCGGAGGATCGTTTTGAGCGCTCCAAAGGCTTCAGGGACCATCCGGAGGCTTCCCTGAAGTCTTTGGAACGCTGAAAACGACCCTCCGAGCAAACCGGAAGTCACTTCCTGTTTGCTCGGAGGATCGTTTTGAGCGCTCCAAAGGCTTCAGGGACCATCCGGAGGCTTCCCTGAAGTCTTTGGAACGCTTAAAACGACCCTCCGAGAAAACCGGAAGTGACTTCCGGTTTGCTCGGAGGGTATTTTGAGCGCTCTGAAGCCGCAGGGAAGCCTCCGGACGGTGTCTGGAGCCTTCGGAGCGCTCAAAACGATCCTCTGAGCAAACCAGAAGTCACTTCCTGTTTGCCCGGAGGGTCGTTTTGAGTGCTCCGAAGGCGTCAGGAAAGCCTCCGGACGGTCCCTGGTGCCTTCGGAGCTCTCAAAACGATTCTCCGAGCAAACAGGAAGTGACTTCCGGTTTGCTCGGAGGGTCGTTTGGAGCGCACCGAAGGCTTCAGGCGCCGTCCGGAGGCTTCCCTGATGCCTCCGGAGGACGTCCAGGGGAGGCTGTTTTCGCCCTTCCCAGGCTCCTATAAAGCGTCTGGAGCCTGGGGAGGGCGAACAAGCATGTAAAAATGGGGGAGGGGCATCTGTAGTCCGTGCATGCGCACTGGGGGGTTACACATTGCATTGTGGGTGCAGCACACCCGCACACGACCCCCCTGCGCTCCTCCCACTTATGGCACGCGAGCCAAAAAAGGTTCGCCATCGCTGGTCTAGAGAGACATAGATGTTAAAACGAATTCAAAGGATTCTTTCTCTTTCTGAACTGACATCCATCAAAAGCTAAATAACTTTTTGATGTAGAGGAGCATAGAAATGTCCACCGGCAGCCTGTGGAGCTGGCAGCAGAGACAGACAGTGAGGCGGTTGGGGAGGAACATGGGCTGTTCTGGAGTCTGGAGAAGGCATCAGAGGCATAGAGGGGGCAGGGCCTTCTGGTTGTGCTGTCTCTGGAGCTTCCAGAGTCTGACATCAGCGAGGCAGAAGAACAGTGTGAGTCTGTTCCCACTGTGCGCATGCACAGAGCTTCCAGAAGGCAAGAACAATTAAGACAAAAAGGGTGACCCAGGAGTAAGGCTTGGAGATTATTGGCCTCCCATAAGACATAAAAGAGGACCAAACGGAAGTGAGCCTTTGTAGGAAGCAACTTTGTTCATTCTGGTCGGTTCAAGTGCTGAGAAGCTCTGTTTGATTCTGTGCTCCCCTTGGTCTTGCAAAACTAAATGGCAATTACTGTATTTTTTGGAGTATAAGACGCACCAAGATTTTGAAGAGGCAAATTTAAAAAAAAGTTCCACTCTGCAGACCTCCCCAAAAAGGCCTGTTGGGCCCGGTTTTTTTTTTCTTTCAAAAAAAGGGCCATGCATATATTTAGGAGGCTTATAGAGTGCCCCTGGCGGCTGAGAGCCAAAATTGAGCAAAAAACTGCCTGTTTCTTGCTCATTTCTGCCCTCCCCAGCCCCCAGGAACATTCGAAAGCCTCCTAAAGGCTATGCATGGCCATTTTGGTGAAAGGGATGAGGTTTCAGGGAGCGAAAAATGCTGTATTCAGTGTATAAGAGGCACCCAGATTTTCAGCCTCTTTTTTGAGGAAAAAAGGTGCGTCTTATACTCCGAAAAATATGGTGGGTCTCTGGCAGCATTTCAAGGGAGATAAAGGTGGGTGCTTATCAGCATTACCCTGAAGGACTGTGGCTGACATCTGTCGGACTCTTTACCGACTGTATGTGAATCATTATGGGCTGTAAATGAACATAATTCACAGCTGTTTAAATAAAAAGAGGATTTTTGGGACTAAGCGTGTTATTTCTGTTTTATCAGGAAGCCTAGGTCAGAACAAGAAATGACTTTGGAGGAAACATGTAGAGACCCTTAACAAAACAAACTCAGTCCAGGAAAACTAAGTAAAATAAAAAACCTAAAATTGTGTCAGCTTAATTCTGTGCATGTTGAGATATTGTATTAAACTTAATTTTTTATTACAGTCAGAAACCACCATGGAACACTACAACCTGAAAAATAAATAATACGAGAAGGGAAAAACATATAAAATCAATCATGGAATAATTAAAGCTGTCATAGTATATACTAGGGGTGTCTAACTGGTGGCCTGCGGGCCATATGAATCACATGCAGGCCACGCCCACCCCAGCTCCGCCAATGGGGAAACATCGTGAAACGGCAACATGACGCAGCAAATTTGACACCCGTGGTATATACTAAACGTAATAATAAGTAGAATCAAAGCAATGACAGTAAAAATATAATATGTCCCTGTACACAGGTAGCCTTCAATTTACATTTGTTTAGTGACCATTCAAAGTTACAATGGCATTGAAAAAGATGATTTATGACTGTATTTGACACTTATGACTGTTGCAGTATCCCCATGGTCATGTGATCAAAATTTGGACTCTTGGCAACTGATATATTTATAATGATTGCAGTGTCCCAAGATCATGAGATCACCTTTTTTGATCTTCTGATATGCAGTCAATGGGGAAGCCAGATTCAATTAACAACCATGTTACTAACTTAACAACTGCAGGGTGTCATTTAAGAACTGTGACAAGAAAGGTCTTAAAATGGGGCAAAACTCATTTGACAACTGTCTTGCTTAGCAATGGAAATTTTGGACTGAATTATACTAGTAAGTTGCGGACTACCTGTAATAGACAAATTAAACCTAACTAGAGGTAAAACAGGCTAAAGCTAGAACCCCTATAGAATTGCGGCACATCAAAGGTATTTGTTCATAAAGCAATGAAATATTAAAACTATTGAAAACAAATGAAAATGAAAATAAAAAAAAATAAAAAAAAGTAACTTTCAAAAAAACTATTATAAGGATTTTGTTTTAAAGAAACTGGGAAGAAACAGTGTTATTGCTAACATTTTGTCGAAATTATCATCTTCCTGACCTGATACCACCATCACACAGACCTTACTGAGACATATTCAGCCTCTGAGACTGGACAGAATCAAAATATAGAAATAAGTATCCGTTCACTCAGAAATAATACTTTATCAACTCCATTTCTTATAAAGGGGGACAAATAGGAGCAACCAAAGAAAAAAGCAAATGACACGCGGTCCATTTTTTATAAATTAAGCTTATATTCCATTCTAGAGCTAACTGTGTTTGGGCTTCTTTAAAAAAAGAAATATTTATATAAACTCCGCCAGAAAGCCACTTTATTCATATCAAAGTTAACTGATGGAAATCTATGGTTCATACCTCAAATCCCTAACATGAAACAAATGTTACAATTGTTCTCATAATAATTATTTGGTCTTTCAATGATGTAATTAATTATGCCAAAACTATTCACTTGTGTTATTCATTTATTGAAACAATTAAGGCATGTTAAGACTCCAGTTTATTTTAGTCTCTATTTGCTGGAAAATAATCAAAAGAAAATAGCACCATTCCATTGAGGAAAAGAAAGTTCAGATAGAAATTTCGTATGCTAAAGAAAATATGCTGTATACAGGTAATCCTTGAGTTACGAATGCAATGGAGTTTGCCAATTAAAAAAACGAGCCTCATCCCTCCAGTTACTCAAATACACAGGTCGTTAAGAGCGCATGGGATATCTCAGGAGTGGGGAAGACCATGGAAAGACTAATGCAGGGACAAGACCACAGCGTCCAGCCACCAAAGGCCTCCCCACACCCACTGAGAGATCCAATGCTCCTCTTCCCATCCATTGGGGTCCCAAGCTGCTTGGACTTTTTCTCTCCACCCTATCACCAACTGCTAATTTACCTTTGGCACCATGCTTGAGAGCCTTGCACTGCCCACACTCTCCTCCTGCACAGACTTGGGTATCAGAGGCCTTGTCCAGCCAGGCAGAGAAATGCCAGGCCAGCCTCTCCCATTCTCTGCCATCCCCAGCCTCTCTCAGAAGTGGCGCGACCCTGCTCTGCCACTTGCTGGAGTGCCGAAACCATCCCGATTTCACAAATTGCATCACCATGGAGTTGCAGAGCTTGGCATGCCTCACTTGCTAAAAGCACTCGTTTTTCAAATTGCAAGAGGGGCTGCTAAACAGACGTGCTTTCCAGATCCACTGAATGTCTCCCCGCAGCTCAAGACACCCTTCTTTTGAGGCAACGTCATGGGGCTAAAGAAAAAAGTAAAATCAGCCTTTCCAACTTCATGGGATCTTACCCTTTTTTTTTTTTTTGCAAGAAACTAGAAAGGCTGATCTTTCTTTTTTTTTGTTTTAGCACCACAAATTTGTTGCAATTTGGAAAAGCAATGCTTCTGGCAAGCGAAGGGAGCAGGGCAACGGCGCGCCAAGCCCTCCAGCTCCACAGTGGCAGAGAAACGTGGTGGACTCGAAAGCTGGTTTGTTTAGGAGCCCTCTTGCAATTTGGAAAAGGAGTGCTTCTGGCAAGCAAGGGGAGCAAGCTGGTGACGTGTCAAACTCTCCAGTTCTGCAGCAGCACAATTTGTAAAATCCATGTAGGTTCCGCACTCCAGCAAGAGATGGAGCAGGGCTGCACCCAGTGGTGAGAGAGGCTGGGGCTCTGCAGGGAAAGGAAGAGGTTGGCCCGGTACGTCTCCATCTGGCTGGACAAGAGCTCCAGACCCAAGGCTGTGTAGGAGATGGACATGGGCAGCATGAACCTGTCAGTCATGGCACCAAAGGTTGCAGTGTGTCTGTGGTTGTTTGTAAGGGTGAACAACTGCTGTGGTGCTGCAACATATGTAACTTTGGGCCTTGGTTGTAAATACTTTTGGTGGGGATGTCGTAACTTTGAACATTCGCTAAGTGAACATTTTTAACTTGGGGAATACTTGTATATAAGTATTTCTTCGGGAATACAATGTATTAAAGTATTTGACATGATTAATTAAAATGCCTATATATTCATATAAATTGACTTTCTTTTTTCAAGATAAAGAAAAAGGTGATGAAACACATGAATGAACAGATCAATGTCAGTTTTATACGTATTCATTCTTAAATCCAATTCTATATCAGTATATTCTTAAAAATTCAGAATGTTATTTTTAATATTTTTTTCTGTAAAATATAATATTCCTTCTAAAATACATATTTCTTGGATTCTACAAACCTTTTTTACATAGTTTATAAATATTTAGAAATAGCAATCTTTAGCACAATATTCAATATTCAAGGAATCGCAAGTGGAAAGATTTAGTAGAGAAAGTAAAAATAAGATTGGCTTAACAATATAGATATATATACCAGATTCTCAAGCATCCTTAGAAAATAAAATGTATATAAAATACAGTCGGGTGAAATTGTACAATCTGTAGAATTCTATCTAATCCTTTACATGTACAATCATAAAAATCTTGGACCAATGTTAGTACATGACTTTTCATCTATTTGAAATATTAAAACTCTAAAATCTCTTAAAACATCCAGATTACAATATATCACCTTTCCTTGAAATAATGCCACCTAATGGACATAGGAAGCATGTCCCTTATTAGCAGAACCTGCTGCATGGAACCATCCCTTCCTTGAAAGATGACCAACCTTAAGCCTGTTAGAATTTTGTAACGCTAAAAAAAAAATCATGTTTTCTTTGGGACTGGCGAAAAGACAAGTTCCTACTGAAATTGAATACAAAATGCGACTGCTTAGCAATAGTTATTTACTGATTTTTATCGTAATTTGATTAAAATTACAATTAAAAATATTTGTAAAGTTTATAAAAACAAACTTTATAAACTTTATAAATAAGCAAGCAAACAAGTCGGAGACTGGATTTACATAATATGTCATGCCAAGACAAACAAATCACATTTTGGTCTAGCATCATGTACAAAGTAAGTCTAGGCATTTCTACCACGCAGTCCAACTCTATGCATATTAATCTTAAAGTATGCCCCAGTCTCCAGATGTATGTTTAGCATTGCAAATATGGTCTTTATGCATCAGAGACTTTACAGCCTTCAGTACAAGACAATCAGTTAATGTTGGAACAGAAATACTATGTTGCATAACAACTAAGCCCCTTAAGACTCAAGTGCACTGTCATAGTTAGCAGCCACAACTTGCATCTCGGAAACTTTATTAAAGTACAATTTAAAAGCATTAAACATATACATATACCATTCTTTTTATTCTAATTAGAAAATTAATCTCTAGAATTAAAGCCAACTAAATTCAAAGTAACTAACAACTGTCTAAAATGCCACTTTGCCTCTTCCTTCACCCTATTTGATTCCCCCAAAAAATCAGCTACACAAAATGTCTCTGGTGTTACCTTATGCAACTGTAGTGTTTGAAAGTGCTAGCTGCCTTCTGGCATTCCAGGCACAATTGTATAGCCCCTGGATAATCTTCCTCCTGTAAGAAATCAAGTATATATTTTTGAAAAGCAATTGGGCAAAGGCTATGAAAGAAGGCATGGCAGTTATATCATGAAACATCACCGTTTCATCTGCATGAAGCTGGAGCCTTCAAGCAAATGTAAGATAATATAGACCAAGGGTGTCAAACTTGCCGCGTCACATTGCCATCACATGACGTTTTCCCATTTGCGGAGCTGGGCGGGCGTGGCCTGCACATGATGAATCCGCCCTGCAGGTCGCCAGTTTGGCACCCCTGATATAGACCAGTGTTTCTCAACCTCAGCAATTTTAAGATGTGGACTTCAACTACCAGAATTCCTCAGTCAGCAATACTAGGACTTAAGGTCTAGCCATCTTTAAAGTTGCTGAGGTTTAGAAGCATTGATATAAATTCACTTAGATGAAAAGAAGGTCTCTGTAGGGGCAATGTGATTTCCCCATCAAAACAACAATGGAATAAAGGCCTCCAGAACACCCTAAATCAACCGAAAGAAGAAAAAATAGGAATTATCTACAACATACTGTGTTCACAGTCATTATGTAGGGCAAACAGAACACTAGCAGAGCATAAACAACAACGAGAAGTCTGAAGACATATTAAAAACTTCTGAATTTCACCACACATGGATAGACTTAACCATAGTTTCAACTGGGAAACTATGAGCATCCTAAGCCAGACCAAGCCAAAAATTGCTAGAAAATTCCTGAAAGCCTGGCACTCAGATAAATCAGTCATTAACAGGCGCATAGATATAAACAATATCTACATACCATTCAAAAGAAAAATCAAAAAGCCAAAAAGGAAACAAAAACACCTCACCAGAAATCAACATCCAGGTGAGCGGAGATTAATGCCAAAATCAACACTAGACCAAAAATCAAGCAAACAATACCCCAATTAAGAAACTACCAGTTCAGACAAGCAAGCTAATACTAAACAACAGCCCAATCAAGGAACCACTAAGTCCACTGCCACCAACATTGTCAGGGCAAACCACTATAAAATGAGAGCAGACCAGTATAAAATGAGAGCAGACCCTACTCCTTTACTAGCACTGTTACTTAGCTCAGAGGCCACCAAGGACCCCACAACTATGCATCAGAAATTGCTTCGACAAAAATGGACTGCTAACTGCAATAACAAGAAAATGCTACTGTACGTTGCTGTCTGTGAGCAAAAGCCTCTCCTGGCTTTAGTAAGGACATGTCCTCCAACACTGCTCACTGAAACTTGGCAGTAAGAGCCAAGTGGTGTCAAGACATGGAGTAATAACTCAGACAGTATCTCCCTTCTAAAAGAAGCTACACAACTTTTCAGTAGGTTGTATAGCAATGGTCTTATACTGGCTGTCAATTCCGAAAGCTACAGTCTCAAATTTGGACAGTGTCAAGAAGGCTATTCTAATATCTTTGGAATATATAAAACAAATAACATTTTTAAACCTCAATTACATCTATTTCTTACCTCCAACATTTCACTCAAACGCACATCGGTCTGTTGCTAAAAATTAAAGAAGAAAGGTATTATTATATGTGGCACAAATTATAAGATATTAATTTGTCAATTATATGTTCTGTTCGTACCAGGGTTTTTATTGTTCTTAGAGATTTTAGCAGCCCAACTAGCAACTGGCGTTTCCGTTGATTTGCAAGAAGACCCAAGCTGGCTTGAGTAAAGCCCTCCTTGGCTGTATTCAGGTGCCTGCAGAAAATATTTTTGTTTTACTGACATCAAAGCTTTTATCAAAAAGTCATATCGCACTAATCTTCAAATATTCAATCTGAGGTTAATGCAGAGTTCAGTCAAATACCATCCAAAAGCTTTGCGGGGGAAAGAGTCAATACAATAAGACATTTCCATACATTTGACAAGTAATTCTTAATTATCGTGTTTCCCTGAAAATAAGGTCTTATTTTCTTTTGACCACCGAAATAATTGCCTAGCCTTATTTTCAGGGAGGTCTTAATATTTTTGAGGTGCAAGAGCTGTGGTCACCTCGTGGCTGCTGCTGTGTTGCAATATTTTGGGGGAGGGCATATTTTAGTGCACGCGCTCAAAAGCCTGATTGGGCTTATTATCCGGGGAGATCTTATTTTCAGGGAAACAGAGTACCTACAAGCTGCATTCAGATGTTATGCTAGGCCGATCAACAAGATGGCTTCACATGCTGTGCAAATAACTTCTAACGAAGAACAAAATTACTGTATATGGAAGGTGAGATAAGTGATTGTTTAATTATCAGGGATCTATTTAACATCCATTCTTTAACATTAAGTTGATAGAAAGTTGCTGAGAGAAAAGGCCATGTTGCTATTGTTCATGAAATGGAAGTTTGAAGTGAGTACTTCCCACCATGGCTGACTTTTTTGACTACCAAAGGGGTTGCTTCAATTAAAATCAACACTAAACACAAGTTTTTAATGTTAATAATTGTGCTGAAATGAGCAGGATTTATCACTAGTCCAAAAAATACAATGATGATAAATTGGGAAAAAACTGATTTGTGTGAAATGCATGACCCCTTTTCTTGAACCTGACACTATTAACAGGGAGCTATGATGCAATACTCAGAACTTTCAAACAATGATTAAGCAGAAGAAAATGCTGCTAAATGTTAATGCTAAGCATCACACCTCATAAGCCACTAAAAAAGCAGTTGTGAAATTGGGTTTCCCTTTCTTACCCCATCTGCCACGGAGAAATATCAATATAGTGGTACAACGTTTGCTTTTTCCCAAAATTGAAGAACTACTTTCTCAGGCATCTGTTTGACTCAAATGAAAATGTGGAAAGGACTGTCAGGACTTGCATGAAGAGACAAAATATGATGTTCCTTCATGATGCTTTTAAAAATCTTGTCTATTAACAATTTGTACCGTATTTTTCAGAGTATAAGATGCACCATTTTCCTTCAAAAGAGGCTGAAAATCTGGGTGCATCTTATACACGGAATACAGTATTTTTTGCCTCCCGAACCTCCCCTCCCTTTTCACCAAATTGCCCATGCATAGCCTTTAGGAGCCTTGCAGAATGCTCCTGGGGGCTGGGGAGAGCAGAAATGAGCGAAAAATGGGCCACTTTTCGCTCAATTTTGCCCCCTCCCACAGCTCCCAGGAGCACTCTATAAGCCTCCTAAAGGCTATACATGCCCTCTTTTTTTGACAAAAACGCGCCCGTTTTTGTAAAAAATGAGCCATTTTTTGCTCGTTTCTGCCCCACCCCCCACCCCTGCAGGAACACTCTACAAGCCTCCTAAAGGCTATTCATGCCCTTTCAGCTGTTTTTGAGGTCTGCAGTATGCAAAAACTTTTTTTAATTTGCCTCTTCAAAACCTTGATGCATCTTATACTCTGAAAAATGCGGTGAGTAGATTTAGTAGTTTAACAAGTTTGAAATTCTTTTGGCCTGTTATGCAAGGAGGGGGGGAAACCAAAATTGCTGTATTATACTAATCAGCATTCAACTAGGGAGGACGTTAGATATGTATCAAGGCTGTCAAACTCGCGCCCTGCAGGCCAGATGCGTCACATGCTGGCGACAGCCACGCCCAGTTTAGCAATGGGGGGGAAAGTCCTGATATATCCTGTGACAATGCCATGACGTGAGTTTGACACCCCTGATGTATATCTATTCATTTCTTTAAGACACTTTTTAAATGTCTCTTTGTTGCATTTTTTCTGCTTTTTAAAAAAAAATATTTTAATGTTTTGCATTTTAATCTTTTTTGAATAAAGTTTTGTATGAAAAAAATAATCTTGTCTATTATGGCAGAAATGCATTGCAAATTATGGTGTTTACAGATAGGAATGAATGATAAAAGAGATCATTTCAAGGATTATTTTCCTAATTCATTCATTAAACTATCGCCATAAAAATTAAACACATAGGAATGAGGCATTACTTTTCATTCAACAATCATATTCATACTCAGTATTGGGTATGATGAATCAGATTACCAGAGATATAAACAGCAATGTCTTATAGCCCAGGATATCGTTATATGTTTTATATTTATATAAATGAGACAAAAAAAAACAATAAAGCAATTGTGAAGCTTTTTTACTACATTATTTTCTAAAGTAATTAAACTTAATTCAAAAGTATATCATACCGTCTTCCATTTGTACAGATAACAGCAGCTAACTGAAGGCTTGTTTGCAATGATGTAACTCGTTCAAGTTCCTACAGAAATGTAATAAAGTCCATTTAGCTTTCCAGGGAAATAGAACCATTGATCAAAATGCAATGTTCTCATACAAACATTTTATATAAAAAGTAAAGAACAGTTAAACGTTCAAGTAAACCATGATAATGATCTAATGAAGATAATGTAGGAATTCATCATTTGCCCAAAGATAACTCACACTAGGAATGCATTAGATCCTGACATCAAATTGCACTTTTGGCAAGAATTGTAGCTGTTTCTTTGAAAAAAAATTCTTAAATGCAGTTTTGCCATTAAGGAAAATACATGTAAATCAGAATCTATTCTTGCCCAATGACAAGAATCTAAAAGGATGCAGCAAATATTCAAATAATAGTAATATGCTGTTTATGCTATGTGGAGCTGGACATAAAGAAAGGAACATGGAATAAAATGATAGACAGCACAACATGTCCCCCAAGCAATCAGCATCATTTATCACCGAGGTTTCTGATCACTAACTGCTTCTGATCTGGCTCAAGAATGCAATTAAATATACCCCTAGTGCTGAACATGAAATGCAATTTTTCAACACTGATAGCATTTTTTCAAACTGCAATCAAACTACTTTTTTGCCTTTCAAAAGAACTTCGGATATGATATAAAAATAACAATGGGAATAATAACCCATTGGAAAATAAAGATGCTCACAAGAAGTAGTGTCCACTCAAGCAAGTCTCTCAATCCTTTATCTAGACTTCTTTCTTTCAAATGAAAGCTACTGAATTGCTTAAATAGCAAGCTATGAAATAGCCAAAGGGCTTAAAGTAAAAAAAAAAAAAAGGTTTAAATAAAATGGTACCTACAATCAAAAGTGCCTTCATATATCTCCTTGGTTCTAATCAGGCTCTCAATTCCATCTTAATTTATTTTTAGAGTTTCTTAATTAAAGAAAACCAAAATGCTATGCAACAAAGCCAAATACCAACCTTCAGAATGGCCTTTATTTTCTTAGAAAATAAACATGAAGCATAGCTGCAGGATACTCTCCATAAAGACGACAAAGATATGCTGCTGGAGTGGTAAAGGATATCCCAAAGGATATACATGCAGTATGGAGAATAATTCTACTTTTTGCATTTCAGCATCAGAGAAATCTATGTATATTTACTATATTCTACACCAGAGCTCTGATATATCAACCCCATCAATTGTAAAGCTTATACATATACAAACCTGACTTTTCACTAATTCAGTTTTCTTTCTGCAGTAAACACACGAGGCTTGGAGTAAATATTTAATTGTATAAATATAAGTTTTATACATTTATTAGTTTGATTATATTACCTTACCTTGACATATGCAGTCTGTTTCTCAAGGATCAAGTCTGCAACTTTTTTGGATACCTTAGATGAAACACTTAAGGTTAGTTACAATATATACTTGTATCAAACTGAATTTGAATCATACATATAGAAGATCTTAAGCAATTTGGAATAATACATCTTAAACATTTTATTCCACTTAATTTTATCCCACGTTTAAATAAATGGGGATTAGAAGTAATAAACACTCCTTTATATTGCCATGCTTTGCAAAATAACCAAATCAAAATTATAGGTTTTCATCCAAAATCCAAAGTACTAATGAAATCAATCTTCCACCCCACTGCAAACTGAAGAACATACTTAAATAAAAATTAAGGTGCTCCAGTATGTATATAATATTATATAATTATAATGATTCATCTATAAAGAAGCGTGAAAGAACTCTGCATTTTAAAAAATATATTCTCTAAAGGGCAAGGTTACAAAATGCAATATTACTCCGGTTAAGTTAAAAAAAATAAATTGCTTTCCTGTTTAATAAATTCTTTTTCCCATTGTGAATTCCAGAATATGAAAATTGCATTTTGCAAGAAATGAACAAGACAAGTATCTTTTATTTATTATTCAATTATAGCTGTTTTTCTGGGAGGGACAAGGAAATAATTATGTTACACTGATTCCTTTGAAGCATTAATTTCTCTTTATTTGTCATTCAGATTAAAATACATTTCCCAAAGAAAGCAAGACTCCCAACATCTAATTCCTACATGCAAAGTGTAGCAGCCACAAACCACTATTTGTAAGTAGGTGAAAAAGATCATAAATTAAACGATCACTCCCCATTTCCCTCTTCGACATGCAAAAAATGTGAAAGTCTCCTAAAAAACTAAATTATCTTTGAATCTCTGCTAATTATATGAACTTCTTCACAATCACCAGATTGGATTTATACCAGGGGTGAAATTCAGCAGGTTCTAACAGGTTCTGGAGAACCAGCAACGGAAATTTTGAGTACTTCAGAGAACCAGTAAATACCTCTGGCTAGCCCCAGAGTAGGGTGAGAATGGAGATTTTGCAATATCCTTCCCCTGCCACACCCACTAAGCCATGCCTACAGAACCGGTAGCAAAAAAAAATGAATTTCACCACTGATTTATACACTACAGGTGAAACTCAAAAAAATTAGAATATCATGCAAAAGTTCATTTATTTCAGTAATGAAACTTAAAAGGTGAAACTAATATATGAGATAAGACTCATTACATGCAAAGCAAGATAGTTCAAGCTGTGATTTGTCATAATTGTGATGATTATGGCGTACAGCTCATGAAAACCCCAAATCCACCATCTCAGAAAATTAGAATATTACATGCAATCAATAAAACAAGGATTGTACATAGAACAATATCGGACCTTTGAAAAGTATAAGCATGCATATGTACTCAGTACTTGGTTTGGGCCCCTTTTGCAGCAATTACTGCCTCAATACTCTGATGAGAGCAACTTTTGCATCTCATTTGGAAACCAAGGACCCAGAGCATGGAGGAAGAATGGAGAGGCCAATCAAGCACAGTAATCCCATGGTTATTGAACCAGTTTTTGGTGCTTTTGGCAAAAGTTGCTCTAATCAGAAAAGAGGACTTTGGACCACTGAGCAACAGGACTTTGGGCCACTGTGCTTCATTAAGACCAGGGTCAACGTAGCCATCTACCAGGAGATTTTAGAGCACTTCATGCTTCCTTCCCCAGACGAGCTTTATGGGGATGCTGACTTCATTTTCCAGCTGCCCACACTGCCAAAAGCACAAAAACCTGGTTCAATGACTGTGGGATTACTGTGCTTGATTGACCAGCAAACTCGTCTGACCTGAACCCCATAGAGGCATTGTCAAAAGAAAGATGAGAGACATGAGACCGAACAATACAGAAGAGCTGAAGGCCGCTATTGAAGCATCCTGGTCTTCCATAACTCCTCAGCAGTGCCATAGGCTGATAGCTTCCATTCCACGCCACATTGAGGCAGTAATTGCTGCAAAAGGGGCCCAAACCAAGTACTGAGTACATATGCATGCTTATACTTTTCAGAGGTCCGATATTGTTCTATGTACAATCCTTGTTTTATTGATTGCATGTAATATTCTAATTTTCTGAGATGGTGGATTTGGGGTTTTCATGAGCTGTATGCCACAATCATCACAGTTATGACAAATCACAGCTTGAACTATCTTGCTTTGCATGTAATGAGTCTTATCTCATATATTAATTTCACCTTTTAAGTTGCATTGCTGAAATAAATGAACTTTTGCACGATATTTTAATTTTTTGAGATTCACCTGTATGTTAAATTATGTTCTTTCTTTTGTTTGGGTTTGTAGTATTGTGGTATGTTACCTCAGACAGCTGTGTGTGTATCTAAACTATGGTTAACAGGCTTAATATGCACTTAACTACAGTATTTTCTTCTAGATTTCACAGAGCAGCAAAAATAATTATTGACTAGAAATTATTGAAAGCTCATTTTCAAAACTCAAAAAAGAGTTTAGAGACCAGGCGCAGGTGGGAATTTTCTTGAATAACTGATATGTCTCAAATGCTTTCAACTGGATACGCCAGGGATTGAATTGTAACCTTTAAAGGCAAAGTCTATATTGCCCCATGGACTTATAAGAAGGATAAGAAGTCTGCTGTCATTCAAGTCTTTCGCACTTTAATATCCTATCAATCCAACTTAACCATGACCAATAGCAAAAGTTTGGGAATGTTATAGTTCATGGCAATAAAGCTATAAATCTCAGAACCACTGAATTATATCTTTCAGAGATCCTGGAACACCGGGGAACTACCAGAGGACTGGAAAAGAGCTGATGTGGTTCCCATCTTCAAAAAAGGGAAAAAAATAGATCCAGGAAACTCCAGACCTATCAGCCTGACCTCAATACCAGGAAAGATTCTGGAAAAAATAATCAAGCAACGAATTTGCGAACACCTAGAAGCAAACAAAGTAATAGCCAAAAGTCAACATGGATTTGTCAAAAACAGATCATGCCAGACTAATCTTATTGCATTCTTTGATAATGTGACAAAATTAGTGGACCAGAAGAATGCCGTTGATATAGTTTACTTGGACTTCAGTAAGGCTTTTGATAAGGTAGACCATAACCTACTACTAGATAAAGTAGAAGAATGTGGGTTAGACAGCATCACCACCAGATGGATTTGTAACTGGCTGACCAACCACACTCAATGTGTAGTCCTCAATGGAACTGCATCTACATGGAGGGAAGTATGCAGTGGAGTACCCCAAGGCTCTGTTTTAGGCCCAGTACTCTTCAACATCTTCATCAATGATTTGGATGAGGGAATAAATGGGGAACTCATCAAATTTGCAGATGACACCAAGCTGGCAGGAATAGCCAACACTCCAGAAGATAGGCTTAAGATACAGAAGGATCTTGACAAACTTGAACATTGGGCACTATCTAATAAAATGAAATTCAATGGTGAAAAGAGTAAGGTTCTACATTTAGGCAACAAAAACGGAATGCACCGGTACAGTATAGGTGGTACCGTGCTCAATAGTAGTAACTGTGAGAGGGATCTTGGAGTTCTAGTGGACAACCATTTAAATATGAGGCAGCAGTGTGCAGCAGCTGCCAAAAAAGCCAACACAGTTCTAGGCTGCATCAACAGAGGGATAGAATCAAGATCACGTGAAGTGTTAATACCACTTTATAATGCCTTGGTAAGGCCACACTTGGAATACTGCATTCAGTTCTGGTCGCCACGATGTAAAAAAGATGTGGAGACTCTAGAAAGAGTGCAGAGAAGAGCAACAAAGATGATTAGGGGACTGGAGACTAAAACATATGAAGAACGGTTGCAGGAACTAGGTATGTCTAGCTTAAGAGAAAGAAGGACTAGGGGAGACATGATAGCAGTGTTCCAATATCTCAGGGGTTGCCACAAAGAAGAGGGAGTCAAGCTATTCTCCAAGGCACCTGTGGACAGAACAAGAAGCAATGGGTGGAAACTAATCAAGGAGAGAAGCAACTTAGAACTGAGGAGAAACTTCCTGACAGTTAGAACAATTAATCAGTGGAACAGCTTGCCTCCAGAAGTTGTGAATGCCCCAACACTGGAAGTCTTTAAGAAGATGTTGGATAGCCATTTGTCTGGAACGGTATAGGGTTTCCTGCCTAGGCAGGGGGTTGGACTAGAAGACCTCAAAGGTCCCTTCCAACTCTACTATTGTATTATTGTATATGAGAAATAAAAAAGAGCAGAAAGTGAAATTTGATCATTTCTTCACTGTCTTCACTGAAGTACTTCAACCTGTTTTCAAAGTCATATAACTATTCTGAGAAGTAATGAGATTTATGGAAATCAATAAAATGAGCAGGGAAGAAAGAACTTTCTACTTACGGCTGCTTGCTGCTGTTTTAGTTTGTCTCTATATTCTTCCAGTTCCTGAAGACTAAGAACAGCTGGCAGCTTCTACAGATAAACACAATCAAAATCCATTTTAAAAATACACACAAAATCAACCTAAGGGGAAAAGTTCTTGAAAAATGTGACTTTGACTCAGTTTAGTAAACTAAGAAAAATATGATAGCTATATATTTATTTTATGTATTTTTTAAAATTGTTTTATGATTTTAGAATTGCAAGCCATTCAGTCATTTAATTAAGTTGCACAGCTGTAGAAATTAATTGAATGGGAAAAAATTGTTCTCTTTTAATGGCAGTGACATAGCAATGAAGAGCAAAGTATATTATCAAGAAAAAAATACACTGTTTATTCCAATTCAGTGTTCTTACCTCTAACTCATACTTAACAATATCAAAGGAATCATTGGAAAAATAGATTTCTTCAATGCTGTTAATTATTTCCAGCTGGGCCTGAGGATCAGTTGGTTGCTCCCGGAGTTCTCTAAGTTCTTCCTTTAATATATGACAGAAAATAATGTATCACCAATTTATTTTTAAAAAGTATATAATAGGCAAGCCACAGAAGGTGTTTCATATATACATATATATTGCAAAGAGAGATTTGTCTCTGAATAAATTAGTTTATTCAATAAATCATGATTAGACTATAATGTGTAGACTTGAACATTGAAACTTATTTAAGAAGCTTATATACCAGTTCAATCCAGCAGGACTCAAAGTAGAATACAATCTATAAAATATAGTTAATAATAATACAGTAATATAAAATATATCCAATATCCAATTATATCTTATCAAAGTGACAAGCTTGTTTCTCTCAATTTTGCAGTAAAAATTGGAAATAATTGCAGTTAAAAATCAGTCCCAATAAAATTTTACGTTTTATAATATAATACAATAGCAGAGTTGGAAGGGACCTTGGAGGTCTTCTAGTCCAACCCCCTGCCTAGGCAGGAAATCCTATACAATTTCAAACAAATGGCTATCCAACATCTTCTTAATGACTTCCAGTGTTGGGGCATTCACAACTTCTGGAGGCAAGCTGTTCCACTGATTGATTTTTCTAACTGTCAGGAAATTTCTCCTCAGTTCTAAGTTGCTTCTCTCCTTGATTAGTTTCCACCCATTGCTTCTTGTTCTACCCTCAGGTGCCTTGGAGAATAGCTTGACTCCCTCTTCTTTGTGGCAACCCCTGAGATACTGGAACACTGCTATCATGTCTCCCCTAGTCCTTCTTTCTATTAAACTAGACATACCCAGTTCCTGCAACCGTTCTTCATATGTTTTAGTCTCCAGTCCCCTAATCATCTTTGTTGTTCTCAGCACTCTTTCTAGAGTTTCCACATCTTTTCTACATCATGGTGACCAAAACTGAATGCACTATTCCAAGTGTGGCCTTACCAAGGCATTATAAAGTGGTATTAACACTTCACTGATCTTGATTCTATCCTTCTGTTTATGTAGTCTAGAACTGTGTTGGCTTTTTGGCAGCTGGTGCACACTGCTGCCTCATATTTAAATGGCTGTCCACTAGGACTCCAAGATCCCTTTCACAGTTGCTACTATTGAGCAAGGTACCACCTATACTGTACCTGTGCATTTCGCTTTTCTTGCCTAAATGGAGAACCTTACTCTTCTCACCATTGAATTTCATTTTATTAGATAGTGTTCAATGTTCAAGTTTGTCAAGATCCTTCTGTATCTTAAGCCTGTCTTCTGGAGTGTTGGTTATTCCTGCTAGCTTGGTGTCATCTGCAAATTTGATGAGTTCCGCATTTATTCCCTCATCCAAATCATTGATGAAGATATTGAAGAGTACTGGGCCTAAAACAGACCCTTGGGGTACTCCACTGCATGCTTCCCTCCATGTAGATGTAGTTCCATTAAGAACTACATGTTGAGTGCGGTTGGTCAGCCAGTTACGAATCCATCTGGTGGTGATGCTGTCCAACCCACATTCTTCTACTTTATCTAATAGTAAGTTATGGTCTACCTTATCAAATGCCTTACTGAAGTCCAAGTAAACTATATCAATGGCATTCCTCTGATCCACTAATCTTCTTTCTCCTTGTTGCTTGTCACCTTCTTGCCACTTTCTCCCAGCAATGGACCAATTGTTTCCTTAACTTTTTTTCTTGTTTTTAACATGTTGGAAGAAGCTTTTTTTTTTTTATTCTTTACTTTTGTGGCAAGCCTTTCTTCATTGTGGGCCTTAGCTTTCCTTACTTCATCTTTACAGGCTATTTGCTGATAATAATTTTATTTTAATTTTATTTATAATTTTAATTGCAAGATAGCTCTAGTAGGTATGGTACACATTTGATTAAATAGTCCCCGAAATCATTATATGGATTCCAACTATATGCAAATTACATATATAGCCACAATTTTCAATATACATCTGCAACAATGCATATATTTGCAGGACAGATTTCATTTTTCACCCTTAAATTTTACAAAACTGTATAACATTTTGGAAAATAGAGGAACAGTTCTACTTCTTGTTTTTAATTAACTGTACTTGAATATTAAATATGCTTTATAATAAAAGTATGGTTTAATTATCACAATATGTTTGCATAAAACTCTGCCCATATTGTTCTAAAAGCTACTGCATCTGTTCTTTGAACTGCTTCCTACTTTCATAACTAAGCTGTAACATACCCAAAGAGAAACTAATCAGAGACAAACTGAAATCAGCAATCATATAATGAAACCTCAGTAGGTGGAATAAAAACAAAATATGACAGAATTATCATTGGAAAGCTGGAAGCTAGCATTCAATTTCACATAGGCTTTAGCTTTCCTTGCTGTATACTAACATATAGAAATGTACAGTGTATTTTATGTGGGAAATAATTAAGAAATGGATATTCCACCTTGAAAACATGAATTGGAATCTTATCCTTAAGAATAAATACATCTTCTCTTAGCAACTCAAAACATATTTTGCAAAAAGAATCCCCAAAATTTTGAAAGAGGAACTTAATGGAATCACATGCAATAGCTTCTGATCCAACTACACTACACATAGGATGAAAAGAAAACATGTTCACTGGGGGAAAAAATGCCAGCCAGCTCATGCACTGACCAATTCTTTATTTTAGCAGAATTGTACTTTTAGAATTACACAGAAATTCTCCATCAAATGCCCTCTGCGTGTTTTCACCATCCTCATAAGTTTTATTAAAGTGCCATCTTGAGGAATATCTTTGAAATTGCAGTTTTACTAGTAAATAGCTATGATTCTAAAACCTAAAGAACCATAATATTGCAGTTGAATATTTTTAGAACGTTCAATTTCAACAAGTTTTGATATATTAAGAAAAGTTCTAAGAGAAGGAATGTCCAAATAAACTAAACTTGTTTTAGAATTATTACACCTGCTTAATATTTTAATAGTAATAAAGAAACTGCATCCTGTTAGCAGTTATTAGTCACTTTTAAATTAGCTGACGTATCATAAATAACAATACTTGTTTTGATCAACATATTCATAATATTCATAATCCATGATTGGAGTAGTTGGAAATACAATTTTTAAATGGTTTATTCTAGGTTGCATACAGTAATATGAATATACTAGAATAACAATGGTGTTGGCTGTATTTCTACTATATCACCACCCATGGTCACTTGGTTGAGTTGGGCAGCTGTAGAAATTGAGTGAACAAACAAACAAGATCAGATGTGTAACAAATGAATTGCTGAATTGCTGTAAGGAGGTTGTATATGAAAACCTCCTTACACCAATCTATGCTAGCCAGTAAGGATCAACAGTAATGGGAGCTTTCTATTGATGACCAGAGTGCATGAAGAGTGCATCCTGAGAGTCCAGCAGCATACAAATTTAATAAATAGAAATAAAATATATTTGTAAAACTAAAAGAAAGGGAAAAGATGGAATAGATTTGAATAAAAGTGAATTAATCATGTGGAAATCAATGAGCATGGAATTAAAGGTGTCTGTTTATCATGACGCTGTGTTGCCTCCTGATCTGTTTATGCTGAACTAAGAAAAAATAACATTATAAGCTTACTAAATTTTATCTAAGAATCTCAGCATACAAACAAGGCAGTAACTCATTATTTAGCTTTCTAGCTAGCATGTTCCTGCTCAACATAGTAGGAGCAACCCAACAAAACCATTATGATTTAATATTACTTCTAATTTTGTTGAGATTTGTAAACAATTAATTAGCAGGCTCCACAATTCTTACCAACATAGGTTCCCCACTGACAGGCTGCTGAAAAAATTAACAATTCCTTTTAGTCTTAGTTATTAAGGAAAAACATACAACAAAATCATTAGTTGACGGTATTAACAAGCATTTTCAATGCATCCAGATCTAAGATATTAGTAGAAGTGGGCAAAAAATTGAAGTTGAAACAGTTAAGACTCGGAATCATCTCATTCCAACTGGCCTGAAATATTGGGGCTGTGAAAAAGAAGAATTTATTTCAAGGCCAGATTGCTTTCTGTACAGTCAAAAAGACCAACTCTTAAATCAAAGTATATATAGTGAAGTTAGAATAGAATATTTCAGGAGTGAAATCATCATATATTGAAATATCTGCATATTTTTAATGTCTTAACTATCTCAATGGATTCAATGGATCCAAACTAAAAAGACCAGGCTTTGAAATAATTTGCATAGAAGTATGTCTTATTCACATCATCTTACAAGAAATGCACGTTTCATTATTTGCAACTCCATCTTTGCCTACAATTTCTTCCTTTATTTCTTTCCCAAAGGAAGTCTATGAAGAAAGATAAAACTAAAAATGTTGCACAAGTACAACCAATGAGCGATAGAGTGATGTCATCTGGATGGAGTAAAAATGTCTCCACATTCTGACAAAAAAAAAAAAAAACTACTGAGAAAGCTCTCAAGAATTTAAATTTAACACATTGTTAACCTCCATAGAAGTTAATTCTTGCAGGGTGCGTTATTTATACTCTTGTTGATTTCCCAAAGAAATTTAAGAGATAATCACATTAGTTCCTTAATCTAATGTTAAATGTTAATGTTTTTTTTTCCTTCTGGAGCAATATTGTTTCTTAATTTATAATTATAACCCTTGTGTAAATCATGGGTGTTCAAACTTTTTGTTAATCCTTCAAGGCAGTTGAGATAAAAAACCAAACCATGTGTATTAACATTACCTTTATTGTTTAGTTGTAGTTCTTCCTTTTGTCTCTCAAGATAATTCTCACTGCCCATTGCATTTTTTCAGTAATATATTAGGTTTTTTTAAAAAAAATCATGGAACTGTAGTGATAGAAAATTGGCTGCATGAATCCCATCATGTTCTTTCTAGAACCCACAAAATCGTAACTTTCATATCCAGAACTACTCCTAACTAGACAAGCAACATAAATAGGTAAAATATTTCCAATTTATCAGTGCCCATTCATGTCACTTAGATGAGATGAGCAGTATAGAAAAATGATAAATAAGTAAGAACAATGAAGAACTTATCTGAATCGTTGAGGTATCATTTGAATTTATTTGATCAACATAATTCTTGCAACAATGTTATCTTTCCAGAATTAGCAAAAAGAAAAAGGGATTCTGCTTTCCAATTGAGAAATCAAATAACCATTTTTTTTTTGCTTTTTCATGGCCTATTTCTCTAAGGTTCTATATTGACAATCACCATCCCTACATAATTATTACTTATAGCTATGTCAAAAAAGCAGTGTAAATATTATTTCATTCATATCTTTTCATGACTTCATGAACCTGCACTTCATGACATGCAATAATCCACAAAAATGGATGGATTTAGAGGAGTTGCATGATACCTCAAGAAAGGTTAAATATGAGAGGGTTTTTTGTATGGCTGCCAAAAACTAAGAGACAACAGAGAATATGCAAGCATATGAAAAGAAAACGGAGGATTACACAAATACAGTATCTTGTAAAAATTCTTGTGAATATAGAAGTTGCAACAGATTATAGTTCCTCAGTAATGCTACATCATTCCCTTCCCCCACTCAAACTCACCCTTCATTCCAATTTAACATATGCAGAATCAGTTACTATGAAATCAGTTGCAATTGATGCATCAACTGCTATAGTCAGATTCTAATATAGTGGGAATTCTGACATCAATGGCAGTGTCATAAAATGTATAAAGGATCCTCAAATAGTTGCTAGAAATGTAAAATTCAAATATGAACCTTTTATCACATTTGGTGTTCTTGCAAAAGGGTTAAGCAATATTTGATGGAAATTAATAATGTAATTCAAAAAATACTGAAAATTAATGTATAATTTAGATCAGAAACTTTTTTATTAGGCTTTATGGATAAAATCTTGTAAAACTCACAAGGTATTTTTTATGATTATAAATGATAATAGCAGCATGACATTTATATGCTCAACACTGGAACGATTCTATGATACCCACAATAGAAGAATGGTTAATAAAGTTGACAGAACTGGCAACGAGGGCTAACTTAATGTCCTTTGTGAAGCTGACGAAATTCATCTATAATTGAAAGTCTTTTGTGGACATTTTTCAGGAGGCAGAGAAAAATCAAATTTTGACATATGGATTTGATGAATGTTAAAATTTAAAAAAGAAAAAAAGATTTCTTTCTTACCCCTTTTCTTCTTTTGGGGAAAATGGACATTTTATCACAGTTTTAAACTAAGAGTCAAATATGTTTCTTTTTCTATTTTTTTTTACACTTTATCTTTTCTCTTGGTTTTCTATATTAGTCTATATTGCTTTTATGTGTATGTTTTGTAAAATGTAATTAAATAATGTGACATCAAACAGTAATAAGATTCATAACACATATGGGAATTGTCTGAAGTACTTTTATAAATTAAAGCTGCCAGAAAATATTAAACAATAGTAAGCAAGCAGAGATACATCCAATTATTAGAACAGGAAGTGGGTATCATAAAACTCATCCTATTCACTGCTATTGCAGAATAGAAAGGATAAGGCTGACATATTGGTAAAGATCTCATCACCTATCCTGATGCTAATGTCATTAACCCAATTTGACAAGAATGCTGACTTCAGGCAGCTGTATGGAATACAAATAGATGCCTCAGAAAACAAATATAAAACAGAAATTGAAATAAATTTTAACATTATATGCATTCAGTCTTACCTTGCTTGGAATTCTGAAGTTCTCAAGGGGGCTCAAATCATGAATACTATCCTGAGGACTTTTAAGACCCTTAAGCAGGAAAAAAATCAAATATGTCACTTTCTGCAGTCCCAATAATTAAGCAACTTATTTATGAATACACGAGTGCTTCAACTAGTGCTTCAGGATGCACATATATTTGAAAACCAAACCTTGGTAAACTAGAGCTATTCTCACGAATAAGGCTTTCCAGCTACAAATAGTTTACGAACCTGTACAACAAAAGAACCTGTATAATAAAAGGATGGACTTTTTCTCAGGATAATCCTTCACTACAATCTATGTACTGGAACTAATGGATGTTGTAACCCAAACATTCTGGAAAACACTTTATTTGCTCAATCTTAAGACTTATATCAGAAGAAAATGCTTGTTGAATCTCACACAAAAGAATTAGAGAGCTTTGAAATGAAATGTCCAATATTATTTCCTTTAAAAAAACACTGAAAATGAGATGATCAATAGTCACAATTTCGGAATATTAAGTCTTTTTTTTTTAGATTGTTCTCATCAAAAAAGCACATCATCTTGTATTTGTCTCTCAAAGAAATATTATCTGGCCCAGTTTTGACCAAGAGTCCTGATCTTTTTGTTATCAAATAGTATGAGAAAAGTTTCCAAGTTTTACTGATCATTACATTTTGAAATCATTTCCTCACAAAGAATTTAAACTGGGAAAACAAGCTAAACCTGAACAGCCACAATTCAATCCTACAATGCATCTGGAGTCCTTGCGTTCCTGAATGAATAATCAGTGAAATAAATTACTGACAACCCAGGAAACGTTCTTCATATAACTCATTTATTCAGGCATCAGACCTCCCTCCCCAAATAATAGTAATAAACAATAACCTTAAATCCTGTGCGCATTTACAAATATGCAAGTCCTATTTAACTGAACTCCTTTTTCAGAGCAACGCACGCCAAACTGTATCTTATCTACGACAGAACGCATTTGGACTTTTTTTTTTTTTAGAAAATATAACACATTATCGTGGTTTTTCTTCTCGTTCAAAATTCCCTTTTTTAATTTTAGGAATTCCGGCCTTGCGAAACACACACACTGACTCTCGTACTGCCTATGCTCTCTTCTGCAGAAATTGTTTCAGCTACACCTTTCTTAACCTCGCTTTATCAAACGTAGGCCTTCCGTTCTTCCCACCCCGCTACCTGTCGGGTCATCAGAGACTTGATTTTCTGCATGATGACACAATTTCTACCGGCCGGCCAGCCACTCGTCTCGCAAACTCCCTTCGACCAAGGAACGCAGCTGCCTCTAACACAGCGAAGCCATTTTGGGCATCACATGATCCACCTGTCTTCCTTCTGAATCATGGGATTTGGAGTTTACAATGGAAGCTTCGCTTCCGGATTTTGGATGCCGACACGCAGCTGACAGAAATACAACTCCCACAAAGCTCAGCGTGTTTCCTGTCTTTTCAGCTAGCGGATTTTCAGGATGAAATATGCCTTTTAGCGATAAAATGAATTTAAAGGAACCGTCTGATGCTTGGGTGGCGGAATTTGATTATTTCCATTAATGTATTTTGTTTCTAATGGAATAATTAGCCTGATCCATGATATTAGTATCGATAGGACGAGATGAGTTTGTAAATACCGAAAAATCGCTGTTTAAATGCCGAGAGAATACGATGCATCAATGCTGAATTACTTTATGAGTAATAAAAGAAATAATTCGCAAGTTCTAATTGTATCCAAAATCAAAGTGGTAACCAAAACAACTCCCATAAATGTTGGTGTTATGTGACAATCCTACATTACTCAATTTAATGTGGAGGCTGCCGCATTTTTTGCTATTTGCAATTTCAGGGCGGTTCACAAAGGCAATCCCATATATGGTAGATTGCAGTAATTGATTGTGAGATAAATAGGGACCCTGCCATAAGCGCGGCAACCGCGCTAGGAAGAAGATTGTGAGGTAACGAGGGGGATGATGGACTCTATCCACTGCCTTGTACCTGCAGTGGCTAGCGTTGCTCGCTGATAGGCTGAAAGCGGGAGTTTCTTGCTCTTCCATCAGAAAGACCACCCAGGGGTGTATTCTAGATCTTTCCATGGGAGCAAAACTACTTCTAGACCCTAGAGCTAAAGTTGCTATTGCCCCAGAGTTAGTCAGTTTAAAAACTTGCAGCAATTCTATCATGCTGGATTGAATCAAACACTTTCTCCTCATTGAAACCCTTATGGTCTCAGGAATAAACTGAAAACTGCATGGTCTTATGTAGAACCTCATCCTAATAAAGACATTGCCTAACTTTTGCTTTTAGCATGGTTTACTCTAGTGTGAATCTATGAAAAGCCATTTTCTTTAGCTTATAAAAGTACAGCAACTATTGGAACAATAGAAAGGGGAACCTACACGCAGCAGAGCAAGTATTACTTATATCTTACAACTGGGTACAATTAATAATATTTGTAAGCAAGTATTAGAAAATGTAAAGGGCTTTACTTTTTTCTAAACTTCCTGGACTGATTACTAAGATATTGGTATAATTAATACCAGGGAGGGATTAGTTAGGGGCTATGTTTTCTGTAATCCACTTGAAACCACAATTCTGCAAACTCATTTTAGCTTATGTTAAGATATGTTATATGTAGTGGGCTCCTGCAGTTATTTTTATACTTAAGTAATTAGATAAATTAAAATGAGCTAAATAAAATCCAGTTAACATTGGTAGTCAGGCCAATATGGACATAGCTAAGTGATTGGTTTCCTACATTATTAAGCCACAATACAGGTTTAGTTTTGACTTAATATGTTGAACTCAACTATTATGACTAATTCAGCAAACCATGCTGAAGCAAAACATGGTTTAAATAATGCAAAACAAGATTTAATCTGAATTTCACAAGTGAAAATTAACTCTCTTAATATTATTCTCATGACATTCTGAACCAGAAACTGAATTTCAGTTTAGGTTGTGCTTATTCAGCCAGTTTATAGTTCAGAAAGTCTTGGAATAGTATAAATATCTTGGTAAGCATATAAGTGCAACACACATGCTGAATAATATTGCTGTTTATTGCATCCTGATCTCTTTTTCAGTTACGTTGATTCACTTGGTTTTGGGAAACTGAAGTTAACAATGGGCACCCCTTTATAATTCTGGTTAGGTAGATAGCCTAGCTAATCACTTAAGAATGGAAACCACAGTTTATTGCTATCTCTACTTTGCCACCATTTTCATGTTGCCTGGATTACTCAGGCACTCCTGTGGGAATTTGTAATCAGCCTTTCTCTTTCAGGGGGTTTGCCCATTTCAAAATTCTCTGATACTGCTCTGCTTAGTTATAAATACACACTTAAAAGTTTTTTTTAATTGCCTTATCATATTTGCATCCTGCTGAATCTTGCAATTCAAAGCAATTTTGCTACTCTTTAAAGCAATTTTGTACTTATTTATTTAAAAGTACTAGGACTAATTTCATCTAACCCAAAAGACACAAACTACCAAAAATCATCATTTGCAATCCTCGGGGCTTGTACAAGTTTGGGTTCTTTTTCATGGAGCTGTTTAACTGTCTGCTCTCATCAGATGAATAGAACCTGCATATGGTCTTTAAGCTCATTTATTTTTTATCAGTGTTGAGTGATTCATACTGTATGCCCAATTTATCATGTTCTATATTTGCTGTGAACATACCAGAGTGGGGAATTATGATAGGGCTATAGGCAATGAAGATGTTGAATACTAATCTAACAGGTGTTCCACTCCCTGTGTCGTTTATACACATAGTCAAATCACCTGAAGCAACTCAAGGCAGTGACTTGTAACTCACACCTGATTTCCCTAACAAATAAACTCCACAGCTGCTGGCCAAGGCTCAGTCTAGCACTGAAAGAAGATGGCCTTCGCACAAAACAAGCTACTTTTCAACACCATGCTTTGTGGCTTGCAAATCTTTGTGCTCTACCTACTTTTAGGTAAGATTTCTGCATTATTTTCTGTCCTTTTCTAAAACTTTATCCAAGTACAAGTCTTTATAGAATTCATAAATATCTTAACTTCCATAGCTTTATGGATATAAAATTAGTAGTGTTAATGCTATTTAGAATAAAATACCACCATGGGGTTTGTGTAAATGAAAACTACAATTGTTACTACAATTATGTACTCTGTGTGGGTTCTTGGTGAATAAACTCTAAGACTTTCTTCATGGTAGATAAGATCGTTCTATAGTTCACACATTATGTAATATTCTATCTTTTAGGAAGGTTGAATGTACATACTGTACATTAAGGAAAGCAATTGTTCTCATGTATCATTGAATATAACCAATGCATTTAAAAAAAATTGTGGTGCAATGTGCTAATTCAATATATTCCTTAAATTCATTGATATTTTCCATAATAGTATATTATTTAGCATTGGAAAGAAAAAGATAGATTTTTCTGATATTTCAGGAGAAGGGGGATTTATGGCCCTCCCAAAACTGCTAAAATACTACTCTCAGCAGCAATAGCCCATGTGCTTAAAGGTGAGGGATATTAGGAACTGTAGTTCAGCAATGTCTGGAAGGCTGCTAGTTCCCTATTTCTGCATTATTGTTCCCAAGTTTATTACACATACAGGAGATATAAAAATTTCCACATTACTTAGAGTAACCAGGTTTGTAATACCTTTTAGAGAATTTTTTTCCATTCCTATGCAAACTGGGTTTAAAATTAGCATTTGGTTCCAAAATAATTATTCTCTTCGTTGTGGAAATATTCACTGAGTTTTATACATTATCTTAAGCCTGGGTGCACTTTGCCTAATAATTTCACAATTAAATTGATTTGGAGAAATGGCTGTCATAAATCCCAGTGTTATAAACCAAACAGACTACCTTGTTCCCTACTATAGTACAATGTTTTTACTTTGCTACTAGAATTAAGTAAAGCAACAACAACAAAAATAAACTAGGTTAATTTCAAAATGACACAATCACTGATACTGAAAAGTTCTTTAAATAAAATCAAAATCCTTCCCATGGAACGCCGGTTTATGTACGAAACTCAAATATTATGTCAGCTTTTTATTTCAGTAAAAACGTTGAAGGCTGTTTCCAGTCAACAAGGGTGGTGTTGTGCTTACTAATACTTTAAGACTAATGTAAAAGCCAAATGCAGCCTAGGCAAAAGTTGGAGGTCACTTTGGGAATATCTAATTTGTTTATATTGAATACAAAGAAAGAAAGCACAAGCAGACAGCAGAAGCTAAGAAAGTGCATTATTTGCTTCAGAAACTTATTTTATGTTGGTAAATTATATTTGAAGTTTGTTATCTGTGTATCAACCATTCCTAAACTTGTTTTTAATTTTTAAAAAATCTGGATACCAAAGCAAAAATGGAACACAGGCAGATAATTTTGCTAGATTTTAGAATAAAACTTCCCATGCATTTATTAATATCCCTATGATAAATTAATTTCAGTCCTGGCACTACCATATGCTGAAAAGCAATAGTTCTGCTAGAAAACACAGGGCTTGAATGTGACACTATACCAGTGATAGCTAACCTTTTACGTCACTGTGTGCTGGAAATGGCACGCAAAACCATCCTGCCTGTACCGTGCAATCTTGCTGGCCTTCGCACGCGTGGGAGCACCAAAACCTGGAAGAGCAACGTTCTTGCACACATGCACATACAGACACCCAAACTTCTGGTTTCTGGCACAGGCGCTTGCCCGATGAACAGCTGGTTGTCATGCATGTGTGCAACAGAAACTTGGAAGTGTAGGTGCCAATGTGCACTGGAACACTACTCTTCCGGGTTTTGCACTCCCCCGGATGTGTGAAGGCCAGTTGACCACCACTTCTGTGTGCACAGGAACACAGAAGAGGATCCAGCAAGGCCACACATCCCGTGCAGGATGGCTCTGCATGCAGCTTCCGGCATGCGTGCCATAGATTCGCCACCACGGCACTATACTATTGCTGCAAATATGGTAGCAGGTAATACTGTATTAGGTAATTAGCAAATTAGATATTCCCAATATTGTATTCGATTTATAAACTTGAAATAGAACTTCCAATTCAGTTGGTTACAATACAGGTGGTCTTCTACTTACAACCATTTATTTAGTGACACTTATGGCTGGTTTTCACACTTGGAACTGTTGCAGTATCTCCAAGGTCAGGTGATCAAAATTCAAGCCCTTGGCAACTGGCAACCTGTACTGCCTGGAGTCATGTGATCACTATTTGTAACCTTTCAAGCTAGGTTTGGACAACCAAAATCAATGGGGGGGGGAGGAGCCAGATTTACTTAATGACCACATGATTTGCTTAATAACTGCAATAATTTGCTTTACAGCTGTAGCAAAAAAGGTGGTAAAAAGAGGTGCAACCAATTTAGCAACTTCCTCACTTGGCAGCAAAAATGTGGGGCTCAGTTGTGGTTGTGCATAGAAACTACCTGTACTTGGAACAGATAAAAAGCCTGACCTTCATTTAAGACAAAATCTTAATACATCATTTTTGGTGGCTCTATTTAATTCAGCTAAAATCTGAATGTGAAATGGAACTCCTAAGGCTGAAAAATACAAGTAGTCCTCAGCTTATGACTTCAGTTGGGGCCAGAATTTCTAAGTAAGGGGGCTGTTATATGAATTGTACCCAATGTAATGACCTTTTTTACTACCTTTGTTAAGCAAATCAGTGCAGTTATTAAGTGAACCACACAGTTGTTAAGTGAATCCAGCTTCCCCCATTGACTTTGCTTATCTGAAGTTGACTGAGGAGGTTCCAATGATCATATGATCCAGGAATCCTGCAATCATTGTGAATGCAAACACGCAAATTCTATTGCATCACTAAATAAATGTGATGGTCATAAGTGTGAGGACTGAATGTAAGTCACTTTTAGTGCCTCTGTAGATTTGAACAGCCACTAAACAAATGGTTCTAAGTCAAGAGCATCTGTAGTGGCTGGGTTCATAAGTCATACTAGGCCATGGTTTATTTAATTGTATTTTATTTCATTTTTATTTGCCATAAACAAAAAATCACTGATATGTTTGAATTATCCCAATAAAAATAAATCGTAAAAATCACAAAAGTATTAAATAGGAATCTTAAAACAATCTCATAATCAAGTAACAAAATGGCCACATATTAAGAATCAAATGCAGCCTTGTCATAAGTAATTTTTCTGATCCATAGTAAGTGCTGGTCAAATTATCACACATCATAATACTTGTCCTGTAATAGAAAACCAACCTATCTAGTCCTCCATTCTCCTTATTTCATGGAAGTTGGGAACTGCTGCTAGATTCTTCCATGAGTTCTGCATAGGAAATTTTGAATTTGAACAGAGAAGTCTCCAGAGATACCTTGAAGCCAAGTCATGTACCGGTTAAGGTTAAAAATTAAAAGTTAAAAGAGACTGGAAGTTACTTGTCTGAAATGGTATAAGATCTCCTGCTTGAGCAAAGGGCTGGACTAGAAGACGTCCAAGGTCCCTTCCAGCTCTATTCTGATTCTGAGTTGAATTGCAAATAGAAACTGGTAGGAAACAAAGCCTATTCATAGATGTGATGAACTCTTGATAACGACCATCTGCCAACATCTGAGCCACTGCATTCTGGTCTAATTGTGCTGTAACTTCTATTTGATTTTCAGAGGTAGACCTGTGTAGTATACACTTTTGTACTTTAGTAGTTTATTGAACTACAGGTACTCCTTGACTTACAACAGTTCATTCAGTGACTGCAACAGTGGCACTGAATAAAGTGACTTATCATTTTTCACAGTTACAGCTTTTGCAGTATCTCCACTGTCATGTGGTCAAAATTCAGATACTTGGCAAATGGTTTATATTTCTGACAGTTTCAGTGCCCCAGAGTCATACGATTACCTTTTGTGATCGTCTGAGAAGCAAAATCAAATAGGGAAGGCAGATTTACTTAGTAACTTCACAACTTCGATGATTCACTTAACAACTGGCAAAAAAAATGTTGTAAAAGGGGGGAAAACTCACTTAACAAATGTCTCACTTAACAATAGAAATTTTGGGCTCAGTTGTGGTTGTCAGTCAAGAAATGTATAATGGTTGCATTCACACAATAGTCTTGTAGGATTAGGATGGGGTTGCATTATATTGAACAGAACTATCAATTCCCATTCTTAATACAATACAATACAATAGTAGAGTTGGAAGGGACCTTGGAGGTCTTCTAGTCCAACCCCCTGCCTAGGCAGGAAATCCTATACCGTTCCAGACAAATGGCTATCCAACATCTTCTTAAAGACTTCCAGTGTTGGGGCATTCACAACTTCTGGAGGCAAGCTGTTCCACTGATTAATTGTTCTGTCAGGAAATTTCTCCTCAGTTCTAAGTTGCTTCTCTCCTTGATTAGTTTCCACCCATTGCTTCTTGTTCTGTCCTCAGGTGCTTTGGAGAATAGCTTGACTCCCTCTTCTTTGTGGCAACCCCTGAGATATTGGAATACTGCTATCATGTCTCCCCTAGTCCTTCTTTCTCTTAAGCTAAACATACCTAGTTCTGAAGCCAAACTTTCCTCTGTGCTGAAACTTCATTTCTCTGGCTTTCTTACAATGTATAACTTAGAGGCGATTTTGCTAAATATAAATAATTATGTTGTTTGAAATCGCTATGTTCTGACAAACACTGCAAGACCTATTTCTTTCTTTAGAAATGAGTGGACATCTAATTCACTCCTTTACTGACTAATATTCAGAGTACAGGACAATGCTTGGTTTTAGTGATATATCCTGTGACAGACGTTTAAATGTTTATAGTATGCATTCAAGGGTATTATAACAGCACAAAAGAGGTTTTCCTTGCCTTTGCTTAGATTGGGTCAAAAGATATGGGATTATCATTATGAGGAAGAGCCTAGGTACTCCCCCCCCCCTTTGCACAATTAAATGTTGGCAGGAAAAGGATAATGCATTTTAATGAACCGTGGTGACGCAGTAGTTAGAGTGTAGTACTACAGGCTACTTCTGCTGACTTCTGGCTGCCTGCAATTTGGCAGTTCAAATCTCACCAGGCTCAAAGTTGACTCAGCCTTTCATCCTTCCGAGTTGAATAAAATGAGGACCCAAACTGTTGGGGGCAATATGCTGATTCTGTAAACCGCTTAGAGCAGGGGTGGGTTGCTGCTGGCATTGCTGCCAGTTCAGCACGCCAAAAAAATTGTGCCCATGCACTTGCTTTGCACACACCAAACTCGCACTTAAAAAGGTCTATACATGTGCAAAACGTTAAAAAAAGGGAAATTACATTTCTGCAATGAAAATTGTTCTGCGCATGTGCAGAACCCAAAATCAAGATGGCGGTGCCGTAGGAGAACCGGTTCGGGGGCATGGCAGGTATGGGCCGCTGCCGGTTCCAGTGATACAGGCAGCCAAATTACTATCGGTTCAGCCAAACTGGACAGAACCAGCAGGAACCCACCTCTAGCTTAGAGAGAGCTGTAAAGCATTGTAAATCAGTATATACGTCTAAGTTCTATTGCTATTAAGTTTCCACTGATACTTATTTATATATTTACATATACATATCCACCTACATACACACATCATACATCAGGGGTGGAGAACAAGTTCGACAAAAAGAGCCAAAATTTTAAACTGTGAGAGTCAGAGAGCCACACCACGCAGTGACCTGCCAAAACAGACCCGGAAGCAATGTTCCCTCTAATTTTTTTCGATGTGAGCAGAAAAGTATAGTGTTTGAGCGGCACATTTTCATGCCTGAGCACCCGAATTTTTTTCACAGATGTCACCTAAGACAACAACAAAATCAGTATTATTTGAAACTCAAAGTTATGTTTCTTCAAGGTACCCGCTTAATTCAAAGTGTTATATAATATCAGTATCACTTAACAACGCTGCAGCTTAGGAACCAAAATGTTGGCTCAGAAACTCTGGCATTTGAAGCACGCAACTCTTAAAGCTGTCAAGTTACAAGACCCTTGCACCCCTAACCCTTTAGGGAAAAAACCCCCAGGGGTCTTCAAACCTGACAGCTTTAACACTTGTGGACTTCAACTCCCATAATTCCTCCTCCAGTCATGTTGCAGCGACGTCATCTGCGTGGATCTGCTCCATCTTTGCTTTCTTCATTGTGGGCAGGGCTTCTGCTGAAAATGCCGACGAGTACGAGTTGCCACCAGAATAACTGCTGCTACCTCCTCCTCCTCCTTCTCCAACAGAATCACCAGATTTGCTCCTGAGCTCAGCGCTGGGTTACCTCTGCCCCCTCCCCCTCCTCCGTGCTTTTGAGGAGCCATGAGGCTTTTTTCCCCCTGCTCCCCCCCCCGCCTTCCTACTGGCTCCTGCAGCCTCATGGCTCCTCAAAAGCACGGCGGAGGAGGAGGAGGGGATGGGTAACCCAGCGCTGACTGAGCTCAGCTGCTCCGAGCGGAGGGGAGGCGCCGCTGCCACGCGCGGAGATGCCGGCTGGAGCTTTGGCGGCTTCATCTCAGCCGCAGCGCCGGGCAGCAAATCCGGCAGTGCTGCCTGTTAGAGGAGGGTGAGGAGGAGGTGGCAGCAGTTCTTCCAGTGGCGGTGGGGGCTTTGGGGCTTCACAACTAGCCTCAGTCGCCCCATGCTCCTCAAAGCAAGTCTGGGGAAGTCCTTTGCAGGCGGCCCGTTCTAGCTGCCTGCAAAGGACCTCCCCAGCTTCCGAAAGGGAGCGCGCGATCCGAGCCACAGTATACTAAATAATGATAAGAGGCAAAGAGCCTCATTTATTTTGGCCGGGAGCCGCATGCGGCTCGTGAGCCGCGTGTTCGCCACCCCTGTCATACATGAATGAATGACTAAAACTCTTGTGATTAATTATAGCTTTCAGTTGAATAGAATAGAATGCATCATAGGGCAAGATTTTTTGACTCGAACCTCAAATGGGCTAACTTAAAAAATATGTCCAAAATTTGTGATTCCTGACCCATGTGGGATTTGGATTTGGCAAACTTATGGTTGCTTCACTGCTACCATGCTACAACACCACCATAGTTAACCATGGTCACATGATTGTCATTTCCAATACTCCCGGCCAGTTTCCCACAAGTAAATGAGGCAGCCGGCATAAAGTATAAACTTGATCATGGTTGCAGGCATTCCCTGCCAGCTTCCCACAAGCAAAGTCATTTTGCTTGTGGGAAGCTTACAGGGAGTGGTGGCAATTAGAAAGCTGGCAGAGAAGGTCACTACCTCCCCAGCCCCTCTGAAATTGAGCCATGTCACCCACCCACATATTCTTGGTTCCGCATAGCACCTATTGCTCTGCACACATGCCACAACACCATGCATCCCCAACGAGCACCTTGTGTACCTCTGTGCACTCTCCCCAACCACCATGTTACCTCTTGCACACTTCTGAATCCGTGTTATAACCCTATGTGCTCTCCCTAGCCATTCAAATCAATCAAGAAGCAAATTTGTTTACAATGGATTAGTCAACCAATACTAACAAGAAAATATTAGAGGAAAAATGAATGTATTTTATGGTTGTAACCAGCACAGGTTTTTAAAAACCTAGGTCTTCGCATAATGTGTCCAAAGAACAATTTTAGCATGGCCTTTTGTACATCAAATGAAAAGTTTGGGTTGATTTACATAATGATCCATCAATTTAGTTTCTTGGCTATCCACAGTATTTTCAAAAGTCTTCCAAACACTAATGTCAAATGTATTAATATTATTCCTAGCTGCTTATTTCACTTCTATGTCATGTCACAAAAAATAGAGAGTCTTGCATGGCTTGCATGACACTGGTTTTTGTAGGTATAGACACATCTTGGCATTTGAATACTTTTTCCAAGGTCTTCATAGCTGCTTTTTTGAATACCCATCTGCAATATTTCTTGGCTGTTTGTTCCTTCGCTGTTGATGGTTAACCTGAAAAGTTAATAATTATTATTTCATACATTCTGTTCAGAGAGATGTGTGTAATGTTTATATCCAACCCAATATGAATAAAAATATAATTGCATAAAGAAATATAGTGGTATAGATGAGGTCCAAAAATGCAAAATGGTCATAGTATGAATTTACACCAGTGATGGTTAGTTTTGAAACCCATTAAGATATATTACAATAGAACTGAAGCAAGTACTGTGTGTATTTTGATTTGTAATATATGTAATCTTTTTTCTGCAGGTAATTCTTCTGCATTAAAAATGACAATTCCCTCATACAGAGTCAATGGCATTGAAGGACAGCCACTCAGACTTGAGGTTGTTTATAATTTCAACGTTGCCATTTCTGACATCCAGATAATATGGCTGTTTGAAAAACCACCAACAGACCCTAAATATCTGCTTAGTTCAGTCAATCAATCCGTTGTTCCAGACTTAGAATATAGGCACAAATTTACACTTTTACCTCCAAATGCATCTTTACTGATAAACTCTTTACACAGAAGTGATGAAGGAAATTATATTGTAAAAATCAATATCGATGGCAATGAGACAAAATCAGTAAGTGAAAAGATTCAGGTTACTGTTGATGGTAAGTAATTTGAAATGCTAGGGTATGTTTCTGTCTTATCAATATTTACCATATGGGCTGTGACTATTGGGAATTGGAGTTCAACATGTAAAGGTCATAGGTTCCCCATTCCTTGTTTATTTATGACATTTTCTGGGCTTTCCTTTCCCCAAAGCCACTATCTGTCCTACTGAACATTCAGTGTAGTGAAGTAATATTGCTTAGAGAGTTTCCTGGCAATAGAGAAAAATCTAATGGGGTGATAATCAAAATCCAGCGTTATTGCAGGAAAGGCTTAGCATATATTCAGCAAATTCTTAAAAATGAAAATATATTACATAAGATGACATTCATAGTTTATGACATACTGTTGTCCATTGCACACATCAGGATATTTCCAGTGTGAGGAACCAGATTGTTGGGGGCAATATGCTGACTGTGTAAACTGCTTAGAGAGGGTGGTAAAGCACTGTGAAGCTGTATATAAGTCTAAGTACTATTGCTGTTTCAAAATATTTACATTCTAATGAATGAGCAAATTAAAATCCAATGGCAATTATTTATAAATATATTCTAAAAGTTTACTTATACAAAAAAGATGAAGAATTGGCGAATAATTTTTTGCTCTAGAGCAATCTTCTCCAAACTGACACCACCTGCTATGTTGAAACTAAAATTTCCAGAATTCTCAACATAATATAGATTAGGTAAGGGAAATGTTCAACATGGAAGCTCTAGATAACATATATGTGAATTGAGTCCTATGAAGCATCCCAAATTGATTGAATACTTAACAATGCTGATCCTCTTTATGGAGTACCTTTGGGATTAAAAAGACAATTTGTTCTTTTAAGGAAGTTTTTGGGTTGAAGGCCCACCTCTTGTAGAGGTCCCAAATGAGCCAGTGACAGTCCTCACCCTCTTCGACTAGCAAAAATGTAGACATCCAAAATTATCTACTGTAGACTGCTGCATGTAAATAACAGGAATGACTTGATCATGACTTCCAGTATCGTTTCTATTTCAGTGCCTCTCACCAAGCCTGTCATATACATGGAACCCTCATTTGGAGTTGTAGAAAAAAAAGGAAACATCACTTTGAAATGTATGGTGGAAAAAGGCACCAGGGTGGTTTACCAGTGGATGAAAAATGAAAATCCAATTGATGATAGCAGCAATGGCTCCATGACTATAAACAAAGATACACTTTCCATTGCCCCCGTTTTCAAAGAAGCTATTGGGAACTACAGCTGTTTAGTAACCAATCCTATCAGTGCCATGATGAGTGATATGTTCATGCCAACAATATATTGTAAGTAGATGAAATGTGTCATATCTATCTACCTACCAACCTAATGTTATGCAAGTTTTTTTCCAGTGTATGGGATTTTACAGCTTTTTAATTTTTATTTATGTTGGTACCGCGAATCGAGAGGTCAGAATCCCAAAGCTAACCTAGTTAAACCTCTACATATCCAATGTTTAAAATTGGCCAATGCTAGGAAGATGGACCACTTTTAACACTCTGTATTCCACTTTGAATTCCATGATTGCATATGGAATCAAACCATAGTCTCCGTCCCCAGTATCCATGGCAGAGCACTCCTGAAATGGACAGGAAAATCCAAAATCTGTTCTTGGAAATCTTATTCTACAAAGCTGTCAGACTCCTAAAGCCTTTCCAGAAACAATTTACAATAAATGTTATAAATTATAGTGAAGATTACCACAAGAACAGAAAATTCTTTTTCAAATTAAGGATCTGATGATGAGCTGAAAAAGTCATAAAATGTCTCTTATCCAAATTTTCACACTTCTTTGACTATTCCTGGTGACAGGAAAAAGCCATCCATGAAGGCTGGGAAAAGAAAGAAGGAAAATAGCATTTCCAACATGTATTTTGCCCTCCTGTGTTAAGGCCCACTATAGGCCACTCACTGCTGTTACATATAATTTTTCAGAAGCGGTTTCTGTTTTGCTTCATGGTGGGATGTTAGAGAAAAAAATCCAAATCCCTAGTGGGGTCTAGGCTAGGCAAGCAAGAACATTAAATCCTAAAGTCTATATCATTAACATTTTTAATGTATGTGCAAAATCAATATAGGACACTGGGTATGTTTGCTAAAGCTGATACCTGTGAAACAATATACAATTGAAAATGATGCCATTATGGCGACTGTTCGTTGTCCTATTATTGTTATTTTGAAATTTTATGTCATCTTATTCAGATCATTTCAAGATGGTTTATTTTAGAAAAATATTTGTATAAATTGCAATATAAAATGCAACATAAAACAGTAGCACAAAATATTTAAGGCAGCAAGCATTAAGAAGTGTATAATAAAAATAATCCAGGTTGGTTCAATGCATTAACTCCATGCAGTATGTTCGAGGTAGACGGGATTTGACCAGTAGGAAAATAGGCTTAGAAAAATGCCTTTACAAAGCTGTAAGCCAACCGGTTCACATGATCCTCTTTTGAAAGAAAGGCTCAAACAAACATTTTTGTTGACTCTAAAGGTGTTGGAAGCATATTCCATTAAAACAACATGATAAAAAGTAAATTGAATTTAGTCAAATAGAGAAGATGTAGAAGAAATTAGGAAAGTTTATAAAAAACCTGATCGGACCTACTGCTCAGTAATTTCCAGATAAGCTACATATTGTTCATTGATTAAAATCTGTATCACTAATTCACCATGAGATTGCCTGCAACTTGAAATGACTTTTGTGACCTTTTTTTCCTGCTTCCCTTCTTCTTTCAGCCACTTATCTAGTTATCAGACAAGTTATGTCAAGTGGAATCATGTCAGGGTCATTGCATTAAATTATACGTTTCAAACTGTCATTAATCAGTGACCATTTTCTGCCTTTCAGCCTTATAACCATGTCTACAAACTGGTCCTTTCCAAAAGTGTTGGAATTAATATCTAGGGATTTCCATCTGTTGATCCAACCTTTTCAGAACTATGTGAGAATCTGCTTGAGGAAAGCAGTAGCAGCCTTATCAATTGTAATGCCTTTACAATTGATAAGAAGTGACCAACCCATTTTTCTGCTGGTGAGCTCTGACAGAACTTCAGACTCCAGTAATAACAATGGCAGCCAGCTGAAAGCTGCCATTTCAATGTCCTAAGGGTTTTCAGAGTGACTAATATTAGAAGCATTGTAGGGAATTTCTCAGATAAGGTTCAAAACTAGATGTTTTTGAGCAATTGTCTTGAGTAATTCAGAACCACCAAGGAGGAAATCCTCACTTACTTGGACTGATGGCGTTACCTAGTTGGGTAATGAAATGTCTGCAGGCAACCAACTAGCTCAGAGAGGGCTCTGTGTTCAAGTCTGAACAATAGATTTTCCACTGAGTTCAGCCTTATTCTAAGGTAACTGTAAATCTGTCATCCTACTGTGAATTCATGAAGAAAATAATGACTAAAAATCACAGGTAATTCTTAATTGAGCCCAAAATTTCTGTGACTGAGTGAGATAGTTAAGTGAATTTTGCCCCATTTTATGACTTTTCTTGCCACAGTTGTTAAATGAATCATTGCAGTTCTTAAGTTAGTAACAAGGTTGTTAAGTGAATCTGGCTTCCCTTTGACTTTGCTTGTCAGAAGGTCGTCAAAAGTGATCACAAGGCTTCAGGACACTGCAATGTAATAAATATGAGTCAGTTGCCAAGCATCTGAATCTTGACCATGGAAATGTTGCAATGTTCGTAAGTGTGAAAAATGATCATAAGTCACTTTTTTCAGTGCCATTTAACTTTGAATGGTAACTAAATGAACTACCTGTATAACAAATCCATAAATGAATATATTTGAATATTATGGGAATTAGGCAGCATCACCGTATTGCCTACACTTGTCTTTTTACCTGTGGCGTGATGTGGAGAGAGTGTATAGTGAAGTATGAATTATTATTTAGCACTGGTAAAGTTAAATATAATACTACAGTTATAAATGTGAATGTCACACTTTGGGGACCTCCAGCACCTTTAAATACAGAACCACATACATAGGTGTGTTTCCACTCCATTTCATTGCTAAAAGAACTAATCTTCAGAAACTCAAGTGCCCATTACAGGCAGGAGATTTAAAACATAGTTTGATTACTTTGTCTGAACATAATTTTTTATTCATGGGAAGAACATGTTTGCTATTCTCCAAAAGTATGGAATGCAACAAATCTCTCAAACCACTTGCTGGTAGTTATTCTTACCTATCATTACTGAATCTAAGCTAATCTGGACACTAATGTAGGCTATCCACTTATTCTTTTTTTCTTTTTTACATAGTACAGTCTTTTAGATAAAGTAACATAATTGTTGTCTTGTTCTTTCAGATAAAGTAGCATAATAGCTTGCAGAATGCCTAGTGTTCTTACCAGACTGGGAAGGCTCACTCAGCTCATTCTCTTCCAACTCCCACCCCCACCCCCACACACAGAGTTTAAAACAATAGCAAATTAAGAGAGCCCAGTTTGTTCTAGTGGTTAAGGCAGCAGGCTAGAAGTGGGAGACCATGAGTTCATCCCACTTTAGTCATAAAAGCCAGGTGGGGGATCTTATGCCAGCCAGTCTCACTAACTCACCTCAAAAGGTTGTTGCTATAGGGAAAATAGGAGGAAGTTGTGTTGGATGTGGTCAGCACCTTGAATTGTTTGTAAAAATAATAAAAGGCAGAGAATGAATGAATGAAATTCCCTGAAAAGCTGATTGAGTTGTCCCATCTAGTGCGATGGCTAGAATACTACACTACTGCTACAAACATTAATCATAACACAAATAGAAGGTATTTCTCAATACAGCTGAGAACTAATATTATAAATCTAAGTAACATTAATACATAATTTAATTCATGTTAGCTGATTTTATATATCATGTTTACCCATTGTTTACCTAAACCATGATTCATTGAATAGACTTATGGACTGGCTGGGCTTATTAAATGTTAGTTAAGATTATCATCTGCCCTAAAATGAACAAGAGTAAACTGTGTAAGCTAGGCTTTCTTTCAAACATGATTAATTAAGCCATAAATGCTAATTTGTATATAATATTGCAGTGGTATATATGTTTGTTTGATTTGTATCCCCCCATCTCGTCTAGAGGTGACTAATATTTGATTGACAAACATTAAAACTAGTAAACATTAAAAGGATAAAACAATATCTAACAGTAATAATGATATTGTTTGGTATAATATGGCTGAATTCCCTAAGAGAAACCCAAGCAAATAATTTTATGGTATGGGATACTCTATGGATTGATTTCTTGTTAATATTTAAACAAATATTAACAAATATTGTTTCTTTTACAAAAGAGGGTTTGCATGAAACTTCAAGAACTTGTAAGCCCCACTCCCAATAATAGAGAAGCCCATATATCCACAACTTCCTCAAATATTGCTTTCAAGTTACATAATTTAAAGTACACTTGTAAGTGGTACTTTAAAATTCTGTCTATTGGCTGCCAATTTTCTCAATAGCAATCAAGTAATGGCTCTGCAAGCTACAAAGACCATATGCCATTGCTGCCTGGGGAATTAGGGTAATAATAAAGGTCACTCACGGTAAATAACATCTGTTCAAAAACAAGATGGATTACAGTTTCCTCGTGACAGATACAATTGCTTATGTTCCCACTGAGAAGTAAATTGTTGCTAAGAAGTGATGATTTATTGTTTTACAAGTCATTTAGTAAATAGATTTTATTGAGGCAAAAGGTCTGCTTTGCTCAGAATGATATCAAAAAAGAGGTAGTGACTTACTAGAGTCCTTTAATTAGAAATAGATTTTAATTAGAAACATCTAAAAATTATTTTGGAAAGAATTTCCCAGGAGGACTATTCCCATACCATTAACCCTCTCGTGACTTACACCTTCTTAGGGACATCACAGAGATACAAGGCTTATCATCGTGTAGTATTTCTGCTGCCACAGCATAAAAAATAATGGATGATTCCAGAAGATGAAAGTCACTAGTAAACATCCTGCCGCAATCCATTTTTTATTTGTATAAAAATAAAAATTGTAAAACAGGTTTACTAGACACCTAATTTATATTAAAATATATCAGTGCAGAATAAGTAATGATTATCTTTTCAATTGTATCTTCTCTTCCACTAACCTATATGTATGCAGTTGCATTTAATTGCCGCCACAACCGGAGGTGGGTTTCTGCCGGTTTGCCCTGGATCGGGTGAACAGGTAGTGGCAGTGGTGGGAGGCTCCACCCACCCAGACACTTCTGCACGTGCAAACCAGTAGTAAAATAAATTGAAACCCACTACTGATCACCACAAGCTCTTCATGGTACTTAGGAAAGCGGGGTGGGGAGATTAAGTACATGTTTGAGCAAGTTACTAGCTAATCTTATAGGCAGAATGATTATGATTCTATATTGCCCCAAGATCAGATCCAGAAAACGACGTCCTTAGGGAGACATCAAGGATCAGTTCCTAAACAGAACCCACAACTCATAGAGGGCTCTAATATTTTGTGTCACAACTCCAACCTAATTATTTTGATCTGGCAATACCTGTAGTGCAGTGGTGAAATTCGATTCTGTGAGCGTGGCTTAGTGGGCGTGGCAAGGGAAGGATACTGCAAAATCCCCATTCCTACTCTAGGGACAACCAGAGGTGGTACTTGCCGGTTCTCCAAATTACTCAAAATTTCCGCTACCGGTTCTCCAGAACCTGTCAGAATCTGCTGGATTTCACTCCTGGTGTAGTGGCAAGTAAATGGATTTAATAACAATTTTATTTTAAACTAGTATCCCTGACCAAGCACTGTCAGGGAGCATTATGGGGATTTACGTTTGATTAAACTCACCCAGCTTGCATAACTGGATCACTATCAGCCCAAAATCCCAGTTTGTGCCAATCAAAGCAGCCGCCCATGGGACTTGAGGTTTTGCAGAGCTTTGGATTTCTTTAGACAAAAAAACGATAAATTTTCAAGTGCATTAAATTCACTCACAGTGCAGTGATCCCATACTCAAGAATAAATTTCCCAAAATTATAAGAAGTATAACATGACTAATATCAAAATACTACATAGAATGCTTTAATGGAACACAGCATATTATTTCAAGTCTCATATCTAGAAATATAAACACATTCCAAATACATTCATGAAAGCCTGTGAACATGGGCATCACTATGTGAGCCACAGATACTATCTTATCATGCTTTGTTTTATTGATGTATAATTACACCCCTTATCACAATGTGAAACTGCAGTGATGGAAACCGTGAAGTCACAATATTTCACAAGAGAATAAATATCCTTTTGCCATGACAGATGTTAGATACAAAGTGGCCAAAGATAATCCTAAGAAAAAGAAGTGAAAAGGTCAGCAGTAGCAATCAGGAGAGAGTATAATTATGTTTTGTTACTATATTTCTGTTACAAACTTATCAATCAAAGCTAATTCACAGCAAAAGGGCTTTTAAATTAGCCATGACTGCAGTATACGTGATGCTCCTTAGCAGAAATTGGGAAAAGACAAAAAGGAGAAATGGGGAAGCAATTTTTTTTAACAGTACACAACATGGTAGAGCAAATCCTATTCCACTTCTTCCTTCAAGCTGTTCTTGTGGCAATATTATTTTCTGCATGCTATTCTCAAATTAATGGTTTTCAATATGTATTTATAGCACTTCCTCCATATTTGTACCAGCATTTATAAGTCTCGTAGCTTCCTGATTTTTCTGGTTCTGTATGTCCCTTGTTCTCTGCTGAGCAATGACATGGTTTGTTTAGTTTTATATTAGCACAGTGTATAAAAACAAATTTTGCAGTTTGTAAACTAGAATTTAAGCTTAGTGTATTGTATAAATCTAAACAATTGTATTTTTAGTACATTTGATTTTTAAAAAGTGTGGTGTATGTAGTGTGGATCCAGTCTATAGCTTCCTAAGCAAACTTTAGTTAAAATAAACTCTGGTTTACCACAAAATAGAAATACAAGTTTCTCTGGTTTCCTGAATGTATATAAACTCATACATATACTTGCTTGTTTTAGGTAATGGTTCTCATAAATATTAAATTATACTTGCTTGTAGTTTTGTGAATCCAAACTCTGATTTGTAAACTTACCCATCTGTACATCTTACCCATTTGGCATCTTCCCTACATGCCAGGCACCTTCCCTATCTGTACTACGGTACTCCTCAAATACTTCGTTAGACAGACATCCTGATAATTCTAGAAATTGTGATCTCAATATAGAGGGAGAAAGCACATTGAGCAAAGTTTGTGTCAAAGTGTTCTATGAAATCCAGACAACCGAAAAACCATGTTTAGGCAAATCATGGCTTTTCCTATCCCAAGTGCCCAACTATAACTTTCTCTCAAGATTCCCAGTGATCCGGTGAATAATGCTTTTTAGGAACCTTACCCAGAGGTGGACACAATATTATCAACAAGCAAAATCATATCACAACAACCATAATTTTCTAGGTTTAATGGTTGAAACTGTCATTAATCAAGCAAAAGAAGGGTATTTCTTGACCAGCAAAGCAAAGATGCCATAATGCTAGTAGTACCTGCCAAGTGGTTAGTTGACTTAAGAAGATTCCACCTTCACCTCTTTGATATAATGGTTCCTACCTTACTCATTTTTTGTTAATTTTAATGTTTCATGTTTCTATATTTTGTTTTATAAGGTAAGCTGCTCAAAATTCCTTGGAAGTGAAATGGGAGGCTTATTTAATAAATAAATGCTAAAACCTCTTGAGGAGCTTGATATATCAAAAATATTCATGCTAATTGCAAGAGAGAATACTGCATGTGCCTTTTTTCTTTCTGTATTTCAATAGTGTTCTGAATTGAGTATGTGCATTTCTTCACCCAAGAGCTCCAGTTTTGTAATGGACAACAAAAGACAGGCAGAGGTTTTCTTTGCAGGAGGCTGGGGATGGGTTGAAGTTATTCTTAGCAAGCAGTTAGTGGGACTATGTTTGCAATGGATTAAGCAGAATATATGCATGTCCCATCTGTTGAATCTGTTTTCTTTCTCTCTGTGTCACTTGATGTTTATCAAGATGGACCCTATGGGCTTACCATAAATACTGCCGAAGGCCAGAAAGTAGGAAAGGTGTTCACACTGGATAAAGGTGATGCTGTTCAGCTGTACTGCTCAGCAGATTCCAATCCGCCAAACATTTATTCATGGATCCTGAAGACAAACAACTCCATATATCCACTACAATATGGAAGATTGCTTGAAATTGCATCTGAGAAGGTGACACAGAAAACAGAATACATATGCACTGCTTACAACAACATGACTGGAACCCACGTTGAAACCCACATCTTGGTGATAGTAATACCAAAAGGTAAGAATGAATGAGTGATAGGTATACAATAGATACACGTTTACAGTGAGAATACCAATTTGGGAAATGAGATGTAATACATCTGCAGAGAAACATCCTGATCTTACATGATTCCACACAATACATACTGTTACATATGGAATGTTCAAGTTTTCTTTTCTTCAGTGCATATGTAAAAGTTATTATCATTTTAAGACATTTCTTATCCTTGGATGTGTTAAGACATTCTCCTAGGAACAGAAGCTAAGCAGAGGTTAGGAAACATATTTCTTTCATGTCCCACATCTCAATATTACTTTTTATGTGTTACAGTAGGGTTGCATATTCCCTTTTAACATCACACTATTGTGTAATGTAGTTATTTGATGTTGTTTGTGCCAGCATATTAAGATTTAGGATTTATCCATTTGTATTTCTGACGTTTAAAATGGATCAACAATAAATCAGTTGTATATTGCTTTATGATATATTATTATATTGAGTGGTTCAAAACCTGCAAACTTGTTTGATCTCTTCAGTGTCAGTATTGCCAAAAATTAAAAATGGTAATTTCTAAATGGTCAGAACTTCCCTACCCTTTGTCTAGTCTCATCTAATGAAAGAAGGCAATGAAAGAAAGAAATGGACTAGGCCCTCCTGAAGAAACATTTGGTTTCATTTTAAATCATATTTATGAAATATAATTGATACGATTGCTTCTAATTATTATTTATTAAAATGATTGCAATTTTGTGACAAATTTTAAAAATCTCTAAAGTTCCCATCCAATTCTACAGATTGTACTGTCTTCCCCCCACCCCACCCCACGTTTAAATAGACAAAACATGCAGCCTTTCTTCCTTCTCCTTCTCTCAGTCTCTTCAGTTAATACATCAGTAAACTTTGGTAGAATTATGATCGAGGTTCATCATCTTATTCCTCCTACTGTGGCATAAACATATCTTGCTAACTATTTTTTTAAGAGGAGGGTTCTTATGTTCATCTGATCTCATACCATTGCAGGAGCAACCTTTAGTTTATCTTTAGTTCTTTTGATAGTAAAACTTCAGTTCTGAAGTGATTCTGTTAGTTAGCATGAAACCTTAGAAAACACATTTCCTAAGCTCATTTGTGTCCTGCACCACAAAGCTCTGTGCCATTTGTGAATAGCAACTGCCTATTGTATGGAGGGATTTAGTGTGTAATAGTACATGAAAAAAAAATTCAAACATGTTAAAAGAATAACAGGTTAGAACTGTATAGTGAAAGCAATATTAGGTTGAACAAGTGTATTCAGAGAGATAGACAGACAGAGAAATTGGTACAACAGAGTAAAAAGAAAATGACCAAAGATAAGTTTGGCATTGGTGGAACATTTAGCATTTTTAAACAAGAGTCTTTACCATTAGGCAGACTGACTTGTCAGAAAAGAAAGCACATTGTTAGTTATTACACATGGAATATTATTTTGCTATGGGATTAGGAGATAGAGGAACCAGTATTTTCTATGGTATGAAAAATTCAGGAAAAAAAAATGGATTTAACTGGAAAGCAAGCCTTGGGTGGTTCTTGGTGCTCTCCTTTCTTGCAAGAAAATAACCAAGTTCAGAAAGCATCAAGGATCCCTCAATTCAACCCTGAGCTACAAATATTGTCCTTTATTTGTAATAAGAGAAGCTGACTATTAATCACTATGAACAGCTGACATCGTTTGTTTTTGTTGACATCCACTTTATTTTTAAAAAGCAAGGATTATGTAACTTGAGGAAAATTGAGCCACATATCCCTAATCTAATGTCAAACATCTTTTTCATGACAGTTCAAATTTCTAGCAATAGTGATTTATTCCTTTCTTTTCCTCCTCAGTGTAAAGGGGAAATATGACAAAAATGTATTTTTGGAAAAGCAAAAAAAAACCCAACCCTAAATATTCCAGTTTGGAATCCCCTTTTACCTTAGAAAATACTGTTTTATTTTAAGTGAACTTGATCTATTCTGCTCAAAGTTTTACCTAGAAAACTGAAATAGTGACAATGTGATTCTTCTAACTGATGACCTTTAGATGTTTACAAATTATGACTAACTCCATTATTGATTTTTCTGCTGTCAATATTAGCAAACTTATAAAAATATTTATTTATTTTGCATTGTGAAACCTGAGATGCCAGAAACAGGTTAGTCATAAATAACTGGCATCTTGTAGTATCAAAGATACTTCAGTAGAAATTTGTGCATCTATGCAGAAAATATCTGTCTTTTTAAAGTAATTTATTAAAAGTTATTAAAAACAAAGATAAAAAAACTAATGCAAACTAGCATAAAGCAAAAAAGGAAAAAGAAATCAAAGAAAAAGTTAAAAGTGCAAAAAAGAAAGAAAAGGTCAAAGAAAAATAGAAAAGAAAAGAGATATAAAGAAATGACTTCCAATCTTCATATCAGTAAAGTTCAATACAAGTATACTTATGCATTTATCCCTTTCTCATTACACTTCTTTTTATAATCTTTTCTGTCTAATCACCGAAATCATAAATCAATTCGGTTTTATGCAAATCCATTAGGGGCTTCCAGTCAGTAATAGATGTAGATACTATTTTTTCTCTAAACAAAGAAGTCTCAATTAATTTCTCCATGTTCTTCAACCATTCCTCCACTGGAGGTGTTTACAGGTTCTTTCCGTCTTTGTTTATGCAATAATTTTGCTGTATCATGTTCAAAAGCCAAGCTCCATGACTTTTTTCTAACAGTTTGTGCATCAGTCTCAAAAGCCTGTGGGATCAATTGTATATTAATCTTCAAAAATTCTCTCAATCAGTGTATATATGAATCAGTTATAGGTCTGATTTGGTATTGCAAAGAGAGAAAGAGAAAAATTGGAATTGATATAGGTGAAGCAATGCTGGTATTGGGCTGGAGAGAAAACCTGTTGAGTTAGAGATAGTCCTCCACATATGACCACAATTGGGATTGGAACTTCCATTGCTCAGCAGTACAGTTGGTAACTAAATCATACCCAAGTTTTAACGACCTTTTAGCCATAGTCATTATATGAATTTGGTTTCTATTGACTTTTCTGGTCTGAGGTTTTCTGGAAAGGTCACAAATGGTGATCAGAACACTGCAACCATTGTAAATACGGGCTTGTGGCCAAATGACCAAATTTTGATTAGATGGCTGCAAGGACGTGCAGTGGTCATAAGTATGAGGACCAGTCATAAGTCACTTTTTTCAGCGCTGTTGTAACTTTGAATGGTCGTTAAAGGAATGGATGTAAAATCAAAGGTAACCTGTGGTACTTAAGGCATTGAACTAGAAGTTGGGAGACTCTGAGTTCTAGTCCTACCCTAGGCATAAAGTTAGATGGGAGACCTTAAGCCATATTTAAATGTTATGTCTTGTTCTGTCCAGGACAGCTGTTTCTTTTCCTCCTGATTCATAAAATTGAAAGACCCTGTTTAGTCTGTTAACTCCAAACCCTTGCCCAATGCAAGTACTCTTATTAAAAGATAATGCTTCAGCACAAGATTATCTAGCCTCAAACAAAGTCAGTGAAGGAAAGCTGATCCTCTCTCCAATTTCACTGTCAAATTCCTTCACACTGATAGATTTTTTAAAAATAGTTTATGTTTGGAATCTGTTCTCCATTGTGCGCCCTCACTTTCAGAGATTTCTACTCACATGAGCATTTTCTCATTATTCTTTTTAATGTGCATTCCTACTTTTAAATGCTCTGAATTTAAAACATCCAATTTTGGCATTTATTAAACTAGCTTCAGTTTAGTATTTCTTCTAATCAAAAGCTCCAATTTAATACAATTACTTATGTCTTCTATTTAGTTTTTCTGTTTCCACTTCTGAGACCAAAGCTTCTTTACCAGTTAGTAAGAAGTCAGTCGAATCTAGCTTTCTTTATTGCATTCTTCCTCTCTATTAAAAAAAAAAGTCAGTAACATCAGTCAGGAATTTCCAGTTGGTGTTGCTTAGGGAGGGGCGTCACTCCATAGGGCACTCTCTCTCCCTTCCTTTTCAACATCTACGTGAGACTGCTGAGTGAGGTTTGGGGTTCAGTATGATCAGTATCTTATCCCTTTGAAAACAACTATCTCTGACTACTTGCTCCATCGCAGTTCAGATAAAAAGAGAACTCAACATCACTTCTCTTTCTAAAGCTTTTCTCCCTCCAGTCTGAGACCTATTTATAAAGGTAAGGGATCAATACATTTTTTTCCTGCATGCTATAAAGCATGACAGGAAGTATTATATAAAAATGTGTCAAGAGACATGAATTAAACACTTGTCTGGTGATGACCTTATTCATATAGATTAACTGTGTTTGTTAATCTGGCACCTATATTAAATATTTTTCCTCTCAACCCTATTCAATTAGTATGAAAATAATATCTCTGAGCAAATTGCATATTCACTTTGGAAGCTTCTGTAGAATTGTGAGAAGTTTCTAAACTTGATTAGCAGAACCAAAACTAGAGGTCCTGGACTTTATCTCTAGCACACAGATGCATTTATCAGTAAAATAAGCAAATTTCTGAAATCATGGCTACATCTTATCTTTTTCATATTTACATTTACTAAATTAGGGGATTAAATATATTTAACTAAAGATAGGCATTTTAGGAGACAAATACAATTTATTCTGGGACCAGGCAAAATGTTCAACATGAAGAAAATATATACATAATAGGCACCATAAATTAACTCTTGGATGTATAAGCATACAGAAATAAGTTGCTCTATTATGAATGCACTTTCACCATGTTGTTTTACCAGATATATCTATTATTTTCCAGGAAAAACCAGATCTACCAGCGAGACAGCAGAATATGATTTCTGAGGAGTTGCAGCAGCCTCTTTAAGCAATTTTTTAGTATTTTTTTTAAAATTGTTATACAGACCTTAAACTAAATCTGCTAGGTTCATGCAAACAGCCATGGTTTATTTAATAAACCATATGTGGCAAGGGTTAGGGTGCATAATGTAGGAATAGGATACTGGATGATTTGGAAATTCCTTTCAACGATGAAACCCACTGGATTATTTTTAAGGCATCTTAATTTAACGAACATACTCAATTCATATATCATGCTAAAACCATGCTTTACATAAATGTGACTTATTAACGAGCTGTATGCATTGATGTATTCCACTAAACAACAAACCACAATTGGCAGTTTGCACAAAATATAGCCAAAACCCAGCTGCAGTACTCTTGCACGAATAAAATAGAAGAGATTGCAGAACTATAAATATTTCCTTGATTTCTTTGAAAGATATAAGCCACAGTAAATAAATAAAGCCAATTTTATGTAATCAGTAAATTATAGTTAATTATAACTTAATCAGCAACAGAACTGAATCAACTATAATGCAATTTCATTGACTCATCCATAGTGATGTGTTAAACTGTATCCAGTTTTGTATGGATAAAGTGATTGTATCTAATGGTTTACATTCTGTTTTCTACTAATAAGTATAGTCTCTGAATTTTGCATAGAATGTAGATTAGTTTTACCGTAATTGTTGGAGATACATCTGCCATAAATGAGACATTTAAAAAATGCTTTTGGGTCCAGCAAACTGAGTTGTTGCTGGAACTTAAGTACATGTTGTAACCTCTGATGGATTGTATTTTGATCTCCCACACTTGAATTAAAAATGTAATGGGGATATTCTAAAGTTTAAAATCCTTCTTGTTTATTGCCAATTATCTCCAGTGGTCAATGAAGAATTTGCAATTAGTTTACAATTATTGAAACATTTAGTTTGTCTTAAGAAGGGAATTAACTACTGTGGATTTTTGTTTTTATTTTATGCCTTCAAAAATGCAGCAGTAGAAATACATAATTTCATGTCTCATGCCTTTAACCATTGCTAAGGGAATGATATCTGGGCTGCAAAAATCTTGACAACTATTGGTAGAAATCTCTGACGATTTTGCTGCTAAGAAAAACTATAGTTATTTGGGGAGAATGAAAGAATGGTGGTTGAAGCAAATAAAAAACCAATTGTTTCTTCTATAGCAAGATTAACTGCATATTCTTTGGTCGTAAATGCTTCAGGATTTTGTCTACTTGTCTCATTTATCGAAATCTAGTTTGTAGACTTGCAGACGTTTGAGTTTAATTCAGAAAAAATAGCAACAAGAATTTCAATTTCCTTTTTGATGCAGGAACCATGTTTTTTTCTCTAGCTCCTTTTCCTGCTGTTCTATTTTTGTTCCTATTTTTCTGTTTGCCTCTCAAGTCTAAAAAGAGACATCCTGATTAATTGTTCTAACTGTCAGGAAGTTTCTCCTCAGTTCTAAGTTGCTTCTCTCCTTGATTAGTTTCCATCCATTGTTTCTTGTTCTACCCTCAGGTGCCTTGGAAAATAGTTTGACTCCCTCTTCTTTGTGGCAACCCCTGAGATATTGGAACACTGCTATCATGTCTCCCCTAGTCCTTCTTTCTATTAAACTAGACATACCCAGTTCCTGCAATCGTTCTTCATATGTTTTAGTCTCCAGTCCCCTAATCATCTTTGTTGCTCTTCTCTGCACTCTTTCTAGAGTTTCCACATCTTTTCTACATTGTGGCGACCAAAACTGAATGCAGTATTCCAAGTCTGGCCTTACCAAGGCATTATAAAGTGGTATTAACACTTCACTGATCTTGATTCTATCCCTCTGTTTATGTGGTCTAGAACTGTGTTGGCTTTTTTGGCAGCTGCTGCAGACTGCTGGCTCATATTTAAATGGTTGTCCACTAGGATTCCAAGATCCCTTTCACAATTACTACTGTTGAGCAAGGTACCACCTATACTGTACCTGTACATTTCATTTTTGTTGCCTAAATGTAGAACCTTACTCTTTTCACCATTGAATTTCATTTTGTTAGATAGTGCCCAATGTTCAAGTTTGTCAAGATCCTTCTATATCTTAACCCTGTCTTCTGGAGTGTTGGCTATTCCTGCCAGCTTGGTGTCATCTGCAAATTTGATGAGTTCCCCATTTATTCCCTCATCCAAATCATTGGTGAAGATGTTGAAGAGTACTGGGCCCAAAACAGAGCCTTGGGGTACTCCACTGCATACTTCCCTCCATGTAGATGCAGTTCCATTGAGGACTACATGTTGACTGCGGTTGGTCAGCCAGTTACGAATCCATCTGGTGGTGATGCTGTCCAACCCACATTCTTCTACTTTATCTAGTAGTAGGTTATGGTCTACCTTATCAAACGCCTTACTGAAGTCCAAGTAAACTACATCGACGGCATTCCTCTGGTCCACTAATTTTGTCACTTTGTCAAAGAATGCAATAAGATTAGTCTGGCATGATCTGTTTTTGATAAACCCATGTTGGCTTTTGGCTATTACTTTGTTTGCTTCTAGGTGTTCGCTAATTCGTTGCTTGATTATCTTTTCCAGAATCTTTCCTGGTATTGAAGTCAGGCTGATAGGTCTGTAGTTTCCTGGATCTGTTTTCTTCCCCTTTTTTGAAGATGGGAACCACATCAGCTCTTTTCCAGTCCTCTGGTAGTTCCCCAGTGCTCCAGGATCTCTGAAAGATATAGTTCAGTGGTTCTGAGATCTCGTCTGCCAGTTCCTTCAGGACCCTGGGGTGTAATCCATCCGGTCCTGGTGATTTGAACTCGTCTAGGGTAGATAGATGCTCACTTACCATTTTCTTCCCTATTTCAACTTGTATTCCTAATTTGATTTTTGTGGTACCGTTTTTGATAGGTTGGACTGTTTTATCCTTTTGTGTAAAGACAGATACAAAACATGAGTTAAATAGTTCTGCTTTCTCCCTGTTGCTTGTCACCTTCTTGCCACTTTCTCCCAACAATGGACCAATTGTTTCCTTAACTCTTTTCTTGTTTTTAACATGTTGGAAGAAGCTTTTTTTGTTATTTTTTACTTTTGTGGCAAACCTTTTTTCATTGTGAGTCTTAGCTTTCCTCACTTCATCTTTACATGCTCGGGCTATTTGCTGATATTCTGCCTTAATTATGTCCCCCTCTTTCCACTTTTTGTACTTATCGTTTTTATCTTTCAATTTGTCAGAGAGTTCTTTATGCAGCCATGCTGGTTTCTTTTGGGAGCTGTTATTTTTCTTCTTCCTTGGTATTGTGCTAGATTGGGCTTTTGTAATCTCATTTTTCAAAATTTCCCAAGCTTCTTGAGTTGTTTTCCCCTTGAGGATTCTCATCCATGGAATTTTTCCCAAGCTCTCTTTTAAGTTTATTGAAATTAGCTCTCTTAAAGTCCAAGACTCTGGTTTCACTTTGTTCTGCTACTTGTGTTTGCATAATGTTGAATTCCAATATTGCATGGTCACTTGCCCCCAGGGTTCCTGTGGCTTCAACACCTTCTATCATTTCCTCTCCGTTAGTGAGAATTAAGTCCAATATGGCTGATCCCCTTGTTCCCTTCTCTACTTTTTGGGAAACAAAGTTGTCTGCTATGTTTGTTAGAAACCTGTTGGATCTTCCACTTGCTGCAGAGTTTGTTTCCCAGTTGATGTCAGGGTAGTTAAAATCCCCCACTACTATTGTGGTGTGCTTCCTACATACCTTAGTTAGCTGACTAGCAAAAAGTTCATCTACTTCCTCTGCTTGGTTGAGTGGCCTGTAGTATAGACCTAGGGCAAATCTAGTTATGTTGTCAGGAATAAACCTAGTTTATAAACCTAGTTATGTTGTCAGGAATAAACCAGCATATTTTATAAATAACATCACATGTTGAATAAGTTCTTCAGCAACCTAACAATCAGATTATGTGTGAAGTCAACTGAGTGATCAAACTTATGTATTAAGTCTTATGGAGGTCTTTTACTATTTTTTCATGTGTAATGCTTTCTCCATCTTACATTATTTTCTTCATAGTCAAACTGGCTGCCTATTTAGGCTACATCTAATTCTTTAATAATGTTCCAGTATTTGTTTTTCATTCCTATAGATTTTTAAAGAGATTTTTTTTAATGTTATCCAAGCTGTTAGAAGTAGGGATGAAGTGTGAGCATCCCCTAATGGCCACCTGTAAGTACAGCAAATGTTGTTATGGAATGATATAATATATCACCTTTTAATACTTTTATCTGCAAAAATGAGGACAAGGAACTTTTTGAAAGTAATAATTTCAAATACCTAAACTGAGTAAATAAAGTGATTTTCCTATTCAAGAAAAAGAAATTAGATTTTTTTTGTATGCATGTTCTTTGTCACCTCAGTGAAAGAGTGGAGCAGAATATATCCTTTTTTGAATCCTAGAGGTAAGTAGTCATTCAAGGCAATATTAATGTAAGGCAATTCTTAGGTTCCCTGAATGAGAGATGGCTGCAGAAAGGAACTACAGTATATTTCTATCATCTTTTGCTGTTCCTGTACAGTACTCAAATATCAAGTTTACCTTTATTGATTAGTCAGTTAGCCATTATCAAACAACAATGGGCATGAGTTGCAACAAAATAGAATAAAATAAGATAAAATGAAAAAAGTTACAATATAAGAAAATAAAATAGAAAATGCTGTAAGAAAAAAATAGTATACATAAACTTGAGTACTAAAATACAAATCAATATTTGTTTAGGTAAATCACCAGCTTTACATGCAACCAGTGCAGAGGTGGGTTGCACCCAGTTCGGGCAAACCTGTAGTAGCGGCGGTGGGAGGATCTGCCCAGATGCTTCTGCGCATTTGCAGAAGCATCATGTGCAAGCATGCAGCATGAGCAAATGGGTAGTAAAGAAAAATGGAAGCCTACCACCGTATAACTAATGTGTTTCATAAAATGTGTTCAGTCAGTTGAACAGCCTTGACTAAAAGTTTAGCAATTCAAATGACAACATATGTATTTGTGCTTTGAAAGAATTTCGGCACTCTTTGGTGAGAGACCTAGGGTACTTCTATTAACTAATCTCTATGAATATTGAGCCTTTGGTGAGACAGTACTCTTTACTGTTTCTTCTTCCCAATCCCATAGAGCAGGCCTGTCAAATGTGCAGGCCAAATGCATCATGCACTGGCCACGGCTACGCTCGGTTTATTGAAGGGGGGAAAGTCACAATGATGCTGCTGTGACGGCATGAGTTTGACACCCCTGCTTTAGAGAATATTCTGAAACTGCTTGAAACGAGCTGTGCAGTCGCTTACATCAGGATGTTAAGAACAATCCAGGATCCTGATAGTTATTTGATGTTCCCTATAACCGAGGGCTGTCAAACTTGCGGTCTGCAGGCCAGATCCGCCATGCACTGGCCATGCCCATGCCCGGTTTAGCAAAGGAGGAAAAAGTCACAATACGTCATGCAACAACTCCATGACAATGGAGAGTTTGACAATGCTCTAGCCAATCAATTGCCATTTAGCTAATACCACAATGTCTTAGTATAACCTAGGGTAGCAAAACATCATAAAACAGGGATAAAAATAAATATAAGTTGATGATAGAAGAAGCAAGCTACTGGCCAAATATTGTTCTTTTTGCACATTACATTTTTTTCTGAAAGCTCTGATGATGATAATTGTTTGCAATCAAGCATTTTGCCCAAGAGTTGCAACCATATCTGTAAATTATACTGAACACATAGTCATTGTTTAGCAACTGTCTCAAATAGTAATCGCCCACAGCTGATGATATTGAAAAAGTAACTTTACAACCAATTCTTTCATGATCTTTGCAGGTCTGCAATGCAAAAGAAAGCTGAACTAAAATTATAAACACAGTCTCCATTTCACTTACTATAGCAACCATTTTGTTTAACAACTGAATTGCTGGTCCCAATTATATTCACTCAGCAAGGACTACCTGTAGAGCAGGGGTGTCAAATTCATATTGTCATGGCAGCATTATGTGATTTATCTGGATTTTTTTCCCCTTCGTTAAACTGGGCGTAGGTATGGCCAGTGAGTGAAGCATCCGGCCCATGGGCTGGGAGTTTGACAGCCCTGGTATAGAGGTTCTTTATATGTATCTGATTAAGGAGAGAGTAAGAGAGCTTGGGATCCAAAAGGAAAAATGGAGCAAAAGTTCAGGGCACCTTATATACCAGCATTTTTTAAATTCTAAAACTGATTTGAAATGGACTATGAGAATGAAAATTAGATTCTCAGATAATTTAGTTTCTGAAATCCATTAGGGATTTCTGAGTTTATTTTGGGTGACATGATAGCAAATATATGGGAAAATAGCCTAATTTAAATTCCATGAAATTCATACCAGGCAAAATTAGAAAATGGAAAGTTTATAATTTGAACTGTGCAGAAACCAAGAAGAAGAAATTTGCTTCTGCTGCATAAGATAGATGGTGAGGTAGGAGCAGAGTAAAGGACTCCTAATGCTGTATTGGTACAAATGCCAAATGTAAAGGAACTCTTTACACTATTTGTTTTGTCCCGAAACAATTAATCAAATATCCCATTATGCTTGCTTTTATGAGAATGAAGGAAGGGAAAGGAGAAAGAGAAAGAGAGAAAGAAAAGAAAGGAGGAAAGAAGAGTTAATTGTTGGTAATATAAATGTTGAGAAATTGTGCTGTGATTGACCAAAAAATGGAACAAAGAAATTTGACTTAATATTTTGTAACAATTACCAAAACGAAAATAACAATTGTATTAGGTATCAGTTGCCCCCAACATGTTGTCCCTTCATGTACATATTTGCAAAACATGTGAATTTGTCTACACCATTGTAATATAATAGGTATAATACCCAGCTTTGAATTCCTATTGTTGAAGAATAACTGCCATCAATGGTTGGCATTGGCTATTTTTATTAAGAATGATAGAACATGTGATCCAGCAATATCTGAATGTACAAGATTGGGAGGAGATGCCATTAGAAGCATCTTTAATCTATACATAATCTTAATGAAGGAATTTATTAAAATTATGGTCTGTCTGATCAACAAGAGATACTAACTTTAGATGTTTGGGGTGGGGAGAGTGTCACCTAAATCAAACGGAAGCAATTTTGCATTTAATGTCTGCTTTAAAAAAAAATTAAAGAAATTTTATATGAATTTTATACTATATGCCTATCCAGAATTATTTCACAATTAACAATCAAAGATTAATTTCTATCCTTTTCTGTTATAGGACTGGATCAGCTAGCTCAGAAAGGGAAATATGTATCCCCTCTGGCAGTAATAACTGGAATTTCATTATTTGTGATAGTAGCAATCTGTATTTTTACATTATGGAAACGATTTCAGCCACATAAAGGTATGTTAAATGAAGTCGTATGATCTTCAAAGTTTCTATAAATTGTACTTTTTAAAAACCATTTTAATTTTCTTCCTTTTTTTGCAGCAATGCAGAAGAGATTGAAGAGGTAGAAAACTAAATTATTGTTTTTATATGAACTCTACATAAACTTATTTTTTTAAAGTCTTCTCCTATATGGTATTGATACTACATGAAATTTAAAATATTTCCATTTTTTTTAGAAAAGCCCCCAGGATTAAAGCACGTTACCGAAAAGGACAAACTGTGACAGGCAAGCATAAAATGGAGACATATCCATCATAAACTAGAAAGATAGATATATAAACAGGCAGACAGATAGACAGGCAGATGGATAGAATGGGCTGTTGCCCACTTTACAATGTAAGTGTTAGGGATGCCAGCTTGGTGGCAAAATTTTCTTATCTTTATCCTTTTGAGAGGAGGGCAGATGAATATACTTTGGAACAAAGGTCTGGGTTATAGCTGTTCATAATTTTTTTTTAATTAAAAAAAAAACTTTCCAGACCAGAGATATGCTTGGAATTAAGAATATGCTGGAGACTAGTGTTTTATTTTGCAGCAAGCTTGATTCCTGTTTTTTACATTAATATGCAAAAATTCAAATAGAGGAGTCAGGCAATTTGGTGGATACCAAGGAAAGTAAGTGCAGGGACATGGACACAAACACACACACACCATTTCTTACAGATATGGGGGCAAAATTTGTGATGGTCATTCATTACTTTTTCTTTTGAAATCTGAAATTATGAAGTCTCTATGTACTTCATTTACTTTGGAACAAAATTGGTGTTTAAGGACAAATCAGGATGAATTTTCTTCACCTTTGTATATTTACTCTGTGGGGGAAGTATAAACTTCTTTTCTGAATTTCTGTTTTCTTACAATGTTTTACTTGGAATATCATGGACATCCATGATGGTCTGTTACCTTTATTCTCTTACTCAAATGTTGCAGCAATCAACTTTTTCTTAACATTTCATTGATGATATTTCATTTCATCAGCCTGGAGTATAATATAGTATAATTCATCACAATTCACCTTTTTATTTTAACACATATATATATATTTTAGGACATCAAAATGCAGGAGAAGATTTTGGAGTATACGAATTTATTGAATGTACAGGTTTTGCAGGAACTCCATGGGTAAGTGTTTGTATAATGAAATAGACGTATTTGAAGAATCAGTGTCTGTAAAACAGGATTATAAAATAATGTAGATTCCCCAAACTAGAATTCCTATAAATTCATGTTTTGAAAGCTTATTTTCCACTTATATATTCAGTTCTTCTCCCTGCAAGATCATAGGAGTTAAAGACCTCTCAAACTTGTGATGGTGCTGAAAGAGTACTACTTATGACTGGTCCCCAGAGTTCCAACTCATATTATGTGATTGCAATCCAAATGCTCAGCAATCTACCCAGATTTCTGACTGTCATAGTTCCAGCTGGTCACAAGCTTTCCTGTCAGTTTCCCACAAGCAGAGTCAATATGGAACCAGCAGGAAGTTGGAAACTCTGGCCATGTGAGGTCCTTGCTTAACTTTGGTATCTAGGGTCTGCTGAAACTATCATCTCTAGTGGGTTAGTTGTATGACATTACACTTTATAACTGCAGTTTTTAGCAATGGAAATTCCAGTCCCAATTACCATTGTTAAGTGAAGATTACCTGTAGTTTCTATGCCTCCCAATTTATCTTCATATCAAAAAAAACTTGTTATGTATTTTAGGCTGGAAAAGCGACTGACCTACAACATCTCATTGAGATTCACGGAGTGCAAGAAATAGTCTCCTCTGTCCTGGTCCATCACTTTTACCACTTTCCACATTGGCTGTACTTTCTTTATTTTGTGGATGTTTTTACAGTTTTAATGTTTTTTTTTTAAATTGTTTTATCGTTTTATTATTGTGAGCTACCCAAAATCACTTGATTGAGTTGGGCGACTAGAAAATGGATGGATGGATGGATGGATGGGTTTTTACTGTGCTCTTGCTTATTTATTTAAATAATATTGTAATCTGCTTCTTTCAGCCACCAAGACGGCGTGCTCCTGACTCTGATGTTGGACAGAGTCGGAATACTGTTACAATTTATGATGTTGTTCAGCATGTTCCTGAACAAAATGAACAACAACAAGAGTAAGTTCATAAAGCTAATATGTTAAGAAAGGTATTTGTTTTGGCCCTACAGATCTTCTGTGATCCCTATCTTTTTTTATCAAGTCCATCAACCTTGTTGCTGATAGTCCTCTTAACTTGCCTTCACCTTTTCCTATACAAAAGGCATGATAATATTCTTTAAATATCATAAGGACTGCCACAAAGTGAATGCTTATTCTCTGTTAACGTAGGAAGAATGATTAAATGTAGTGGGTTTAAGTAGTGCTCAGATAAATAATTTATAACAACAATATTGTCTGAGAATATTGCTATTTATCTAGAATTAGGAATTGACTTCCCATCTTGAAGATGTTTTAATTCTATATTTCCTACATCAAACAGGTAATGAATTAAACAGCGTTCAAGTTCTCTTCCACAAATACTCCCCTTCTCTCCCAAAGTTCTTTAAGATTTACAATATAATATCTGTGCATGCTTACTAAATTACACTAAATTGATTGGAATTTGCTGCCGAGTTCAATTATATTGGGTAAGGGAGTAAACCTTAGGAATAATTTTTTGTTATCAAACAGCTCTGATAGACACAGTATATTCCTATATATAGCCCTGGAATAAAATAATTCTGACCTCAGAAAGTCAGGCTATATTTATACGTCACCTAAAATGTTGCTTTGTTCTCATGATGACAACTTAAGCTGTGTTTTTATTAAACATGGTTTAGCATTATGTGTGAGGCAACTCCATCTATTCAATCTATGATTTAGATTATAACATAAACATACATATTTTATATCAAACTAGTTGATTTTTCTTCTTGATTCTATCAAAACCAAAGTAGAACACATAAGCCAGAAGCCTGATTATCAAAATATTATTTGGTAATATTGTTATTCAGAAAGTGTATTGCCTGAGATGGTATGAGGTTACAGAACAGCAAATCTTTCATACGGGATTTCAAAGTAAAATTGTCCCAAATTGACTTGTGAGGTTTGATAGTGTTACTTGGAACAACTTCAGACTTCACTTGTTATTGTTTATTTTACACACAAACACACACAAACACACAGAATATTCATATTCATTCCTGAGTTGGAAAGGGAAAGGTAATAATTTTTCTTAGGTTCTTAAGGCTGTGATTAAATAATACTCTTTTTCCTCTTAGTGATGCATGAAAAGAAAAGTGGAAGCCAAATTATTACATCTGTTTCTGTAGAAAACCAACAATTGCCTGCAGGAAAAAATTCTGATATATAATACAAATGCCACCTCAAAGTTAAAAAGCAAAACGTTTTCTCATGGACTGCATTTCTAACAGAAATAGCTTATAATTACTGCAAGACTATAAACGTTATCGCTCCAAAATTAGAGCAAAATGTTAATGTGTGACATGGTGTTTTACTATTTTATTTTAGAATGGGGGGATTTCCCATTTTGCCTAAAGAGATCGACAGTTTCATTATTTGTTTAACGCAATAATTGTGCCTAATTATTTTGCATAAGCCTCTACTGTTTAAAAAGGAAAAAGTGGTATGCTAGCAATACTAAGTGCAGTATTTTTTTAATATCTGATTTTTTTTTAACACCAGCACCAACTAAGGATTTACCTGCAATTAAAATAATATCCAGAACTTCAACTGATACAGTTCATATTGTAAATAGTATACTTATCTATATCTAGGCATTTAATGCACGGAGTATAAAATATAGTGCTACCAGCAGTGACTAGAGTCAGCATAAAATATGAGGGGGAAATATGTTATGATCATCATTCTCAACTTTCCTCCAATCCCAGCTACCATGTTTCCCCGAAGACCTATCCCAAAAATAAGCTCTACCTTGATTTTTACCCGTACGCTCAATATAAGCCCTATCTCCAAAATAAGCCCTAGTTATGACCCGGCCCACTCGGGTGCACGAGTGGGACAAGGCACATGGGTAAAAATCAAGCTATTGGGGGTAGGGGTGGAGCTCCCCTACTTACCTTCAGACACTTGCAATCAGGCCTCATATCCCCCGACATTTGCCTTGTCAGCCCACGTCTTCTGCGGCCACTTGTCACTGCTCACGCATGTCACCCCGGCCTCAGTTTCATTGTCAGAGGCCTTCAGGAAAGGTCTCTGTAGCTGAGAAACTGGCTTGACATGTATGCCGTCGAAAGGCCTCTGATGGTGAAACGGAAGCCAGAGGGCACTGCACATGACAACCCAGAACTCTCTTCTTGGCTGCAGAAGCCTTTCCTGAAGGCCCCTGATAGCAAAACAAGCCTTGGGGGCACCATGTGTCAGTCCGTAGCCGTCTCTCAGCTGCAGAGGCCTTTCCTGAAGTCCTCTGATGGCAAAACAGAGGCCAAGGGCGACACGCACAGCAGTGACAAGTGGCCACAGAAGTGGGCCAGCAGCTAGCTCCTCCTGAGTGGGGCCGCTGCTACAAAGTGAATCAGTGAGAAACATCCCCCCAAAATAAGACCTGGTGCCTTTTTTGATGGCAATATATATTTATGTCCGGGTCTTATTTTCGGGGAAACATGGTATCTAAAATTCCAATCAGCAGAGGGTGGGCTGAATAAGAATGGAGGAGCTATTTAATTAATTTCACTATTGTTAATTGTCTTAGGAATCTCAAGTCTGTTTGGGCCCTAAGCGAACACAGTCGATCCACATTCTAAATGTCTGGTTGGTTTGCATTCATTTGTTTACTTTGAAACACTCACTATCCTTTAAAAATTATTTTTTCTAAACAGCTGTCTTAAAGCAACAGTATTGTGTGTGTGTGTGTGTGTGTTTTGCCAACATCCACCTTCATTTCAGGCCTACTCAATAAATGAAGGCTTGTGTCTATGAAGTTAGGTTTAAACAAGTAGGGTTACCTTTAAAAAAACCCTTGGGTATATGTTTTATGCACATCCTGCTCCAGCATTCGGTGTTTTAGATGTCTGTTTCTGAGCACCGGGGTGGCATTTGTAATCATGAAAGCAAATCCTGGGAATTTTTACAAAACACCAGCCTTAATGGAGAACTTGACCATTTCCAAAATGATTGTTATGGTGGCCACACCTACCAGAAGGAAACCTGAACAAGATAATTCCACCCAATTCCTAGTCCTCCTAAATGTTATTGCACAAATTCTTCTCTAATATCTCCCCCCCTCCCACCCCCGGCAGAGAGGTACATTCCCAAATCAAAACACTGAGTTATAACCAGACATCATTCCTAAAATACCTATTTGATGCTCAGAGTATTTTTTGTAAATAAAAGTGGGAGGGAATTGTTTACTTGGAAGCACGCTAGTTTCCAATGATGATAATAATAATATAAGCATCTTCTTAAAAAGCCAGGTAGCTCAGGACACCTGCTGGGAAAAGGGACATTATTAGGTAGTCTCATGCTGCTTACGTCTTACCATCTTAGTGCCATCTTGAGCATAATTGAAAAATAATTTTGGTAAAGATTATTATGTTATGATTAGATCCATTTTATTTTATGTGCATCAAAAATAAAATTATCAGATTTTGGGTCAAAGAATTTGTCCCAAAGTAATAATGCCTATATGCATACATATGTTACATAGTTATTGTGTAACAAATTAACACTCTGATTATTAAAGAGTGAAAAGTAATGTGGAAATATGTCTTTATGCAATAGAGTATCTAAGATTAGGTTTATTTATCTGTATTGTAAGATACAATATGATTTAATCAAAACCAAAGTATTATAGTTTTTATTTATATCACTGTCAGGATGATGGTTTATATATATATATATATATATATATATATATATATATATATATATATATATATATATATATATATATATATATATATATATATATATATATATATATATATATATATATATATATATATTGTTCATTTGTTGAGTTATAAATTTATGTTATCCATTTGATAAGATTTTGAATATAAAAAATAAAATTCTATAAATATGCAACAGTGTATATTGATTATTTTTCCTCTGGGAAAAAGTTGTTCTGTTCACTTTTGTAATTAAACATTTTAACCCAGTAAAGTAATTTTTCACAAACTCTTAAATTGATTTTCAGATGCCGTAAAATTCTTCAGTTTTTTTTACCTCAACAAATTGACATATTCATCTGGAAAGAATTAATGTGGCATTCTTGACAAGCACAAAGACAGATACAGATCAACAGGCACACTGACAATATATTTTATATCACATCCAACACATTCTGAAAAGGGCTTCAGAGCTTATGTGGTTTTTAAAAATTAGACATTATAAATCACTCTGGAATTTATCTCAATATTAAAGGATTTGTGGACTAAGTCTTAAAATGATAAATTATGTGCCATCAAATCATTTTTGACTCCTAGTGACTAATTAGATCAGGGGTCCTCAAACTAGGGCCTGCAGGCCGGATACGGCCCGCTGACACAATGTATCTAGCCTGCACAGTGGTGGGATTAAGCCACGTACCTCACCTCCCACCCACTCCTTGCATTGCTGGATGTTTCCAGAAGCTGCCCTGCCTAAGCGGGGAGGGAGGAGAGCACATGGGAGAGCGCACGCTCAGAGCCCTTCCAGAGTGTTTCTGGAAGCCACTCTGCCTAATCGGGAGCGGCTTGCTTTACCCTCCCAGGTGTCACTTTTCCTGCGCAGCCTGCATGTCACCTGTGTTGTGATGCCCAGCCTCCCCGCTGGTTTTGGGCTCTCTGCCAACCAGGTGATAGTTGGTGCGCGGCTCGTCTGGACGTCAGATTGTCAGATTGTTGTGGTGCCTTACCACCCACCACCAGTTCAGGGGTTCCCCCCCCCTGAGAAAGAGAGATAAAGAGAGTTTAGACAGAGTCTGAGTCTAGAGTTTAGACTCAGAGCACCTGAGCTGGGCACCGCGTTACCCCTGCTGCCTTCTCCTCCGCCGTGCTTTTGAGAAGCCATGAGGCCTTTTCCCCCTGCTCCCGCCCCCTCCGCCGCCTTCCTACTGGCTCCCGCGGCCTCATGGCTCCTCAAAAGCACAGCAGAGGAGGAGGGGGCAGGGGTAACGCAGGGCCCAGCTCAGGTGCTCTGAACAGAGGGGGAGGCGCCGCTGCCACGGGCAGGGGCACCGGCAGGAGCTTTGGCGGCTTCACCTCGGCCACAGCGTTGGGCAGCAAATGTGGTGGTGCTGTTAGAGGAGGAGGCGGCAGCAGATATTCCGGTAGCGGCAGGGGCTATGGGGGTTTACTTTAGCCGCAACACTGGGCACAAGCAGCTAGGATTGGCCGCCAACAAAGGACCTCCCTGGGCTTGCTTTGCTGAACTCAGTCGCCCCGCGCTCATCAAAACAAGTCCGAGGAGGTCCTTTGCGGGCGGCCAGTTCTAGCCATCTACAAAGGACCTCCCCAGCCTCCGGCTCCTGTAACAGTAGAAATCACTGCGCAGCAATTGGAAACTGCTGCGCGGTGTTTTCTTGCCACGTGCGTGGCCGCGCAGCCATGCACCTTAGAGGGAACAGTGCTCAGGAGGGCCACCCATGGCCCTCCCGAGCTCACTTTTCCCTGGCAGAGATGCCATGGGTCAGTCCTTTGCTGTTTTCAGGTCATCCCCACAGGCCAGATCTAAGCACCCCACGGGCTAGATTCAGCCCCCGAACCTTGAGTTTGACACACCTGACCTACTTTTAAAACGCATGTCAAACTATGGTTGTCCAGTGTACTTAAACACAAAGAAAAATATAACAATATTTTCCATCAGATGCAGCAGGCTCTATTTTTGAAGATGTTTTCAGAATAAGATTTTATAGCAGTGGGGCTAACTCATGATCCAGCAGTACAGATGAAGGTTTGGATTTATGGGCAAGCTTCCAGCAAAACTTTATGGCAAGATTTATGGGCAACCTTCCAGCATAGGGCTCCATAAAGTTAAATTTGGCAGCAAAAATAAAAGTGGATGAGAGATTAAAGAAATTCAGCATTCTGTATATTATTCTTCAAATTATGAAAACAGGGCCATTCCTCTCATTGATCTAATCCTTGAATCTAAATTCTTAACAAATATACTGTAGCTAATTTCATAAAAAAGAATTCAAAGTTAAATTTTGTAATGAGATTTTCACATTTGCTGGAGTATATATGACCTCTCATACTAATGAGATTCAGGTAGTTATATTCAGGTAATTATATGGGAAATCTTCATGGAAATATTGAAAAATAAAGAAAAATATGTTAACTATTCTGACATAATAAAGCAATGTTTTGCCAATTTTATCCGTATTGTAAAAATTTACATTAGAAAACTTAGATTTGTGGAAGTATTTCAACAAAAAGTCTTGCCTCAGAAATATTTATTATTGAAGTTGGCAGTTCCAAAATATGCCACTTGTCATTCTAAGTGTTTCCTTACAAATACATATATCTATCAAACCATAATATAACATCAAAGCTACTGAGAAAGCTTCATCAGAAACATCCAAAGTCTATAACAGAATATACATGTAGTTCTTTACTTACAACAGATTGTTTAGTTACTGATCAAAGTTACAATAGCACTGAAAAAGTGACTTATGACTGTTTTCCACACTTACACCCATTGCAGCATCCCCATGGATCCCACACCAAAATTCAGATTCTTGGCTAATTCATATTTATGATGGTTGCAGAGTCCTGGGGATCATGTGATCTGATTTTGTGACCTGACAAAAAATGTCAATGGGTAAGCCACTTAACAACCATGTTACTAATTTAATAGCTTCAATGATTCACTTAGCAACAGTGGCAGTTAATTGCAAAAAAATGTCTGCTTACTATAGCATTCTATTCAAACTATTACTGCATAAAATTGAATTATATACAAAAATCTTTTGGTCATAATTTGGATTATGAAAATATTTTGTAGCAGAAAGTTCAGAGTCTGAAAAGTATTGGTCTGGAACAAAACCTAACTTTGAGGAACAAAGAGCTTTTGAGGAAAACATCAAATATAATGTAGGAACTTCCTGGAGATTTCTATTCATTTGTAATTATGAAAAAAATCATTGAGAATATAGTCCAGAACACAGTGAAAGATCTCACTGTTGCAAATGAGGAGGAACAAGTTATTTTCTTTCTAGCACTGTTAGATTCCTATGATAGAGAATTCATTATCTCTGTAACACAATGCAAAGTGGTTTGAAATTAAGTATTAAAGGAAAAATGTAACTGCAAAACCCATGTGGCATATCAGAAGCTTGGATATGAAGATGGGAAATAGTTTCAACATTATACTATAACACAAGCTGAAGTGCAAGAATGTAGATAGTATCAAAGGATATATATGTGTCATGCTGATTCCCGAACAGTGCCATGAAGAATTTAAGTAAATTTTTAAAGTTACAATTGCCAAATATCTTAGGGAGATATTTACACGAGCAAAATTCGAACAACTTGACACAATGGTCAGATATGGGAGATACTATTCTATACCCTATAATCAACATTTTTGCATTTGTGGAGTGGCAGAGGTAGAAGATCTGTCTCGCATCCTATTTGACTGTTGCCTGCATAATAGGATGAGAGACAGGTCCCCTGGCCTATATACTAAATAAATGACCCATTGGGAACCCCATATTAAAACAACTTACCATACTTCATGTGTGGTCAGAATTTGAAAACAATGTTTAATATGGCACAGTACCTAAGCAAAATGCTTCAGTTGAGATTGGTATATGGAACCGATTGGGGTAGATTGTAGGGGTGATATTAAAATATTATATTTTAATTACCAAAATATTTAATTATTGTATTTAATTTCAATTTCATTTAAAATGGTATTTTATTCCAATTTCATTTAAAATTGTATTTTATTCCAATCTCTTTTTAAATTGTTTTTATCAGATTTTAGCAAGATTTGTGTTTGGAACTCTGCACTTTGATAAGGCCTATGGGCAAGTCAATAAAATATGTATGTATGTAAGTAAATATTTAAGCTAATTAAAAATAAGATGATTACTGAAAAGACACTTATTTTATGGCATTGGCCTAATAAATTTCAGCAAGACGTGGAAAGCACGCAGCTGAGAAGACACAGAAAGGAACATGGGAGTGTGCAGAAACATTGATTTAATTGGGGGAAAAATCAAAGAAACAGGAATAAGTAAAATAATTTTGAGGTGGTATTTCAGTGGATTCGGAAAAAGAAATGAAAGAAAGTTTATGAAATAAATAATATCTTGCATTCAGATTTTTAGGGATTGGTATACTAAATGTTTAATACTTCTTTGCAGTTGAAAACAGAATAAATAAAATTGATATGTGAAGTCAGGGGAGAATGGTTCTCAAATCAGTGAATAAAATTCAGTTAAGAAAAACTCACCAATAATTTAGTTGTCAAGAGAACTGGACAGTTCCACATATATTCAAGCCCTCTGAGATGACACAATATTGACCCTATTGAAGAGCTGTGACCATTTATTCAGCAGCAACATACTCAAAATCATAGTAAAACTGGCCATTTTAAAAAAGTAATTCCAGAGAGATTCAGGGAACTACCCATTTGCAAGAACTCCAATTTCCCCTTTCCTACCCCAGAGTTTCACTTGCCTTTGCAGAAATTAATACTTTGGCACCCTTAAATATACCTTCTTCCCCAAAATCCTTCAGACAAATTTTTAGACAAATGCATGCAACATAAAATGAGGTAATGAATGGTAGAAGCATACAAGCAATTAAATCTTATTTCATTTTGCATGAAATGGAATGAGGGATTTTTTAAAGAACTACCAAGACTCTGAGAATGGAGATGGGGCAATGATTTTTTTTCTCCTTATTTTGAGCATTGCAGTGACAATATGGAAGAGCCAGTGGTGGGTTGCAGGCGGTACGCCGAGGACGGGCGTACCAGAGCCTGCCCAGAGCACCGGGTACCGTTCCAGTAGGGTGCTCCGGAGTTCCTTACCATGTTTTAAAGCTTTTGATGCTTCCGCGCACGCGCATGGCTCATACAGTATCTGCTCGATGCTCTGCCGAGCAGCTGGAGCATCGCGGACGCTTGCAGAAGCGTCGTTTGCAGCTACAATGCATGCGCAATGCAGTGCACCGCGTACGTCCATGTGGGTAATGCCGTACTGGTTGGAATGGGATCTGGAACCCACCATTGGGAAGTGCCCATAGCCAAACCTGTTGGTCATTGTTTCAGAGATATTTCTTTATCTAAACAGACAAACAACATGACCAAAGTCAAAAACAGAATAGGAGCGAGAGACAGATGAGATTAGTCTATTGAATCTCTGGGTGGTGAACAGAACTAAGAGCCACAGGCCTGATTTATGAAGCAAGATAGGTTATTAAAGACTTAATCATTTTGCCCCTAAATATCCCCTTTCCCATCTACCATGCCAAATTTTCTCTCCTCCTGGTTCTTGTTAGTTTGGAGAAAACTACAATAATAATCCTGATTGCATACAGCCATCTAGTTATAGTTTTCGAATCCCTGTTCAAATAAATGATTTATTTATTCATCTTGCATCATTTTAAACTCTCCCTTTCCAATTTCCTGTTGACAAACAACAACATCATGGCATTCTTCATCGGTTTGTAGGCCTCTGAGTCAGCTTTGACTCTGCATGACTGTGTGGACAGACCCTGGAGTTTTCTTGGCAAGATTTTTTTTAAGTTTTTTTTATTTTTTATTCTCTTACATAATATTATAGGTAAACATTCACATAGTTGATCTTCTTTACATTTGTCATTCTTATGCATTTGTTATTCCATTTAAAAGGTTATAATATACAGTTTGGGTTGCTTTATTTACCATCCCATCCACCTGTTTTAACACCTTATTTTCCCTTTCTTTTCTCCCTCCCTCCCTTCTCTACTTTCTTCCTTCCTCCTCTCCTTTCCCTTCCTTCTTCCATTGCCTCTCCCCTACACAAGATTTTGAAGTGATTTGCCTTCCTAGGACTTAGAGAAAGGACTGGCTCAAGGTCACCAGCTGGATTCATACATAAAGCAGGACTAAAACACACAGTCTACAGTTTTTAGCAAAGTGCTTTAAACAAACTGGCTCTCTTAACAAAGTTGGGATTAAATAAAACCTTTTTTTATAAAAAGCCAGGACAGGGGAGCATCTTGCATCTCTGTGGGGAAAAGAATTCCTAAACTAAGGAAGCCATCCATATTGTCTACCCCCATGGAATTCAGAAAGGGGCAGGAGCAGGTCCTCACACAACAACATATTGAATATAAACTTAATCCCAAATTAGCAGATCATTTCTAGTTGTATTTTTGGTGTGTAACAAAAAGTTCAGGATGCAATAATCAGGCAATAGCTCAGTTAAGTAAACTTCTTTATTCATCAACAGAGAACTACAACTCTAACCCCAGAGAAATGCGAAGCACAATTCGTGGTTGACAGCTCCTTTAAATACCCCGCTGTCAACCGCGACTACCCAATCAACAATAAGCATTCCTCCCACCAAACCGACAACCAATCAACATCTTAATACTCAACACTCTGCTAAGTTCGTGCAAACATACTCCTGAAGATATGCTGGCTGGTGCCTAACTCGGCCTGACCTCCACAGTCTATCTTCACCACTGGGCCTGGCCGGGCCTGGGAACTGTTGATGCGAGTCAACATCCCAGTTAGGTGCCTTAGGCTGCACTTCCAACTCCGCCAGCGTCTGAACTGCTTCCGGAATCTGCCAATGTTCGACTTCATGCTGACACCCAACTCCGTCCTGCAGCCTTGACTCCTCTGGACCTGGACCTGCATCAAACGGTAAGTCTCCATTCATTTCCTCTTCATCGTCATCAGTGATGTGCGCTTTGTCTCTTCCTGTGGCCTGGGTAGGCTGCCAATCGTCCTCTGGATTCGCGTTAGGATTCTGTATCTCTACGCTAGTCTCTTCGTTCCCCGTCGTATTTGCTGGTGTTCTCCAGCTCCTCAAATGATCAATGTGGCGCCTCCACATCCATCCATCTGACAAGTCCACCCTATAAGAACAGGGTCCGGTTATTCTCACAATCTTGCCAGGTAGCCATAAAGGCTGCCCCCCCCCCCAATTTTTTTTGCATAAACCAGGTTCGCTAAAGCAAACACCCGCCGTCCTCCTATAGAGTCAAGGGGTTTCACCGGGGAAAAATTAGGGTGTATCCTATCTAGTACCATCCTTAACCTGTGCCCCATGAGTAACTCTGCAGGACTTTTATTAAAAGGTTTAGGTTTTATTAAATTTATAGACCGCCCCCTCTCCCTGCAGGGACTCGGGGCAGTGTACAGACCATTCATATATAAAAACAACAAAACATGACATAAAACACCAGACAGAACCAGGCAAACATACAGTCTGTATATAAAACCCAAGCTAATTAAATAATTAAAACAATTCTAAAACCAATTTAAAATCCCAAAATTTAAAATTTAAAAGCCATCCAGGAAGGTCAGTAATGAGTGTTACTTGTAATTACAATTAGGCCAGGCCGGCTAGTCGAAACAGGTGGGTCTTGAGTTTCTTACGGAAGGAGCGGAGGTCCGAGGTAGTTCTAATATCGGGGGGGAGGTCGTTCCAGAGGGTTGAGCCCATCACAGAGAAGGCCTTACTCCTAGGCACCGCCCGCCCGCACTGCTTAGTGGAAGGTACCCGGAGGAGCCCCTCTCTGTGAGAGCGGATTGGTCACAGGGATGTGTGGAGTAGAATGCGATCCCGAGCTAATTAAATAATTAAAACAATTCTAAAACCAATTTAAAATCCCAAAATTTAAAATTTAAAAGCCATCCAGGAAGGTCAGTAGGACAAGAGGTGGAATGCTGTGTGAGCAAAAATTGATCTACCGTATCCTGCCAATTCCCTGGGGCCAATTTAGTTCGAACAACTTTGCTGTTCGTACCATGCGTTCCGCCAGACCATTGCTGGTCGAATGGAATGGAGAAATTAGTGCATGGCGTATGCCCAGGGTTGCCAAGAACTCCTCAAATTCCACAGAAGTAAACTGGGGTCCATTATCCCGAGACCAAAAGGTCTGGCAACCCATGGGTGGCGAATAACTTCCATAATTCTCTATTAACAGCCTCTGGGATGGTTGATGACATCATAGCAATTTCCACCCACTTTGAAAAAGCGTCAACCACCACTAAAAATGCCTTCCCATGGAACGGGCCTGCCAGATCTATATGAATGCGTGCCCAAGGGGATGTGGGAATCTCCCATGTTCGGGGAGAGGCCTTTGATGGAGCTGCTCGTACCGCCTGGCACTGGTTGCATGCAGCTACCCACTGGACAATGTATTCGTCAATTTTCAGCCACCATAGATAACTTCTAGCCAATACCTTCATCCTTACTATTCCAGGATGTGCGCTATGCAATATGGCCAATACGGTGTTTCTTAGAGGGGGAGGGACAACCACCCGCTGCTCTTTAGCTCTGACAATTCCAATCTACGATTCATGTAAGGTTAGAATTCAAGGCTAGATATGTCTCGTGGCCAACCCCTCTTGACCCAATCTAACACTTGGGATAATATTTTGTCCCTAGCCGACAACCTGGCAATATCAGCAGCAGTCACTGGTAGGAGACAATCGTCTATTAAGAGCAGTTGCGAGGCTGGTGCAGGGTCTTCAAGGGTAATTGGCAACGGACATCTGCTCAGGGTATCTGCATGGGCCAGGTGTTTGCCAGGCTGATGAATGAGTTTGTAATGGTATGCCACTAGGAATACTGTCCACCTGGTTAGCCGAGGTGATAAAACCTGGGGAGTTCATTTGTTCCCTACTAACAATCCCAATAGAGGCTTATAGTCTGTTACAATCTGGAACTGACGGCCATAAACATAGTCATGGAACTTCTTCATGCCTGCAACTATAGCCAGTGCCTCTTTGTCCAATTGGCTCTAGTTACGTTCGGCTGATGCCAGAGTTCTCAAATAAAATGCAATGGGGGCTTCCCTTCCGTTTGGCAAAATATGGCTTAACCCTGCCCCCACACCATATGGGGAAGCATTGCAAGATAACCTGAGTGGAAGTAATTCGCTATGTGGAGTAAGCACTCGGTTAGATAGTAACAATTCCTTAACAGCCTTAAAAGCAACCTCTTTTGTCAGTCCCCATTTCCACATGGCATCTTTATCCAGTAACCGATGTAACGGTTCCGCTACTGAAGCTTTATGAGGTAGAAAAATGGCATAAAAATTAAGAAGTCCTAAAAATGCTTGCAATTCCGCCTTGCAAGAGGGTGCAGGGCAGTGGTGGGTTTCAAAATTCTTTAGAACCTCTTCTGTAGGTGTGGCCTGCTTTGTAGGAGTGGCTTGCCAGCCATGTGACTGGGTAGGAGTATTTGCTGGCCATGTGACCAGGTGGGAGTGGCTTGCCAGCCATGTGACCGAGTGGTAGTGGCTTGGCAGTCATGTGACTGGGTGGGCGTGGCCAACTTGTAAAATGTGGTTAAAGTCACTTAATAATGCTCTTGCTTAGTAACCAAAATGTTGGCTCAGAAACTCTGGCATTTGAAGCACACAAGTCTTAAAGCTGTCAAGTTACAAGACCCTTGCACCCCTAACCCTTTAGGGAAAAAAACCCCAGGGGTGTTCAAACCTTTTAGCTTTAAGACTTGTGGACTTCAACTCCCAGAATTCCTCCTCTCGCTCTTCATCTTGATGATGTGCGGACAGGCGGGAGGAGGGAGCTGGAACCGGTTCTAAACGGCACTGTAGATTTGTGGAACCTCTTCTATAGAAGAGGGTAGAACTGGCAGGAACCCACCCCTGGTGCAGGGGCATCTCTGATCGCTTGAGTCTTTGAAGGTGTGGGATTCCATTCCTATCCACTAAGAACCCTAAAAATTCTACTTGTGGCACTGCCACTTGACATTTATTCCGTTTCACTTTAAGCCCCATTGTTTTAAAATGTCTCAGCACCTCCCTTAATCTGGTGAGCAATTCTGCATGGCTTGTAGCAGATATTGAATTTTCTTTTTTAGTCCATTACCAATTTGACTGATTACATCCTCTGACCCAGTCTGGACAGTGTGGCAGTCATCTCCTAACCGAGGCTTCTTTGCTGGGGGCCATCAGCTCATTTGAAAATTTGCAGGCTGCAATGCCTTGCATACTCGGGCGAGGTGCATTGCATCTCTGATAGACTGTTAATTTAAAACGGCAATAACTTCAGGAATGATTTTCCCCACACCCCCAACATTGCTCAGAACGTGAATTTCTCCCAGGCTTCCAAATTCTCTTTCTGTTTTCCCTTATTCGGTTCACTTTGTCTAATTTCTCCTCGTCTGCCTCACAAACCCCCTAACTTTGATGAACCTCAGCACTAGGCACAGAAACTAAATCCCTGTTGTTTGGCTGGCTCTGACTATTTTGAATAGCAGCTAATGATTTCTGTGCCATCTCTGCTGCCCTACCCTCATCCAGAGCTGTCTGGAATGTTAACTCAGGTTTTGCTAGCAACCTACGTTGTAATTTTAAATCTCAGACCCTACAGACCAGGTGGTCCAACAGGGCATCATCCAAATGTTTGAATTTGTAATTTAGGGCACAAGATCGCAACGCAGCTATGTAATTATTAATTGTTTCCCCTTCAGCCTGGTTTGTCCTATGGAACTCATGCCTACAAGCTATCTTAGAGGGTGTGGGGACATAGTGGTTGTTTAATTTTAACTTCAGAGCTTCCCAAGGCGTCTCGTGAATAGAGGTTGGTGCCATTAAAGATCTGGTGGTGTCAAATGTTTCAGCACCACACACTGTTAAAAAATAAGCACATTTCCACTCATCTGAAATCTCTGAAAGCTCATGTGCCCGTAGGAAACACTCAAATCTTGTTGTATATGACTTCCATTTCTCTGCATTTGGGTTAAAAGGCGCGAAAACCATTGGCGAAGCCATCTCCTAGATCATCACAAGAGCCTGAGGTAATGCTGTTTCCTCAGGCAGTAAGTATTCCTAAATGGGTCCACTTTCACTAATTTCCTGCTTAACCGGCCGATTATTGCGATCCCACCCTCGTTGCCAATTTTTTGTGTATAACAAAAGGTTGAGGACGCAATAATCAGGCAATAGCTCAGTTAAGTAAACTTCTTTATTCATCAACAGAGAACTACAACTCTAACCCCAGAGAAATGCGAAGCGCAATTCGCAGTTGACAGCTCCTTTAAATACCCCGCTGTCAACCGCAACTGCCCAATCAATAACAAGCATTCCTCCCGCCAAAACGACAACCAATCAACATCTTAATACTCAACAGTATTGATATCAAATCTCACTGCTGCCGAATATTAGAGTTGCGAAATGAATTCTATGAAGTTGTATTTCCATTGTGAATATGACCTTTTTAACTATTTGTCCAAAAACAAGCTCACTGTGCAGTTTATGCCTGAATACTGTATTCATGTATTTCTAGTTTTTCTTCAAGTATGCAAAGCACTTCATTTGCTCACATACTTTCCAGTAGTTGGGTTGAAGATTGGCAACTGCTCCATAGTAACCCAAACTTCCATGACTGACAAAGGATTTGAATCTGCTTAACTCCGGTATTCTCAGCCACTGCACCACAGTGTCTGTCCTGAACATATGCAGGTCGGGCATGCCTATCTATCCAATTCCGTAAGCACTCACATTGCTCCTGCAGGTGTCAGTATCAGTCTATATACTTGTATTCCTCAATGTCCATGTGTTTTTGTGACCATTCCTGCATTTGTTGGGGAAAAATTGTGTTAATAATGTTATACTATATAAACAGTATATATTTCCTTAATATCGGGATCATTTATTTATGTAATCATCCTTTAATGAGCAAAACAAAATCATCTGTGATGCAACTTGCAATAGTTCAGTGATGTAATTTAAGTACTTAATTCTGAAAGTCCAAGTATCTTTTTTTCCACTTCATAAACAGAACGTATAATCGAACACACAAGGAATTTGTCTCCGATAAACACTATATATACATTCAAACAACAAAGTGATAATTCATAGATCAAAAATCATAAGATACAATCATAAATCATAATCCTTGAATATTAAATATTGCCTTAAATATAGGAATATGTATTATACCAACATAATATTCATTAGATATAATCCAATGTTGAAGAACATGAACTAATTTAGGCTGTTTGATGCTATTGTAGTGGTTCCTGGATATCCAAATGGGTTTTTAAATAAACTGCTAATTATTCATTTCCTACTTAAGTATATATTTCATAAACATTAAATTTCTGTTGCATTAATTTAAAAAAATACTCAATGTTCTTTTTCTTTCAATTATATTTTTATTTTTTAACCCATACCTACATTTATACTGCCACCTAGAGATATTACAATAGCAGTGCTATTATTATTGCTATTGTTGAAATTAATTTTCCCCTATATTCCACTACTTTACCAAACAATAAGGGGTTGAACATGCAAAAGGTGCAGGGACAACAAATTAAGCCATTAAAGAAAGACAGTATTAAGGGCCACATAGTTAAAAACAACCGCTGAAACAATGAAAGAGGCAGATCCAGACAGTAAAAGCCCATCAGAATGTTTAAAAATCACTATTTAACAGAGAGAGTGTTGAGTGATTTTTCACAAGGAAAACATACCATAGAAAATCTTGAATGCTGCGCCCAAGAAAATCTTGCTTATACTGTTTTTCAATTTAGTAAAAGGTAAAGGTTCCCTTCACACATATGTGCTAGTTGTTCCCGACGCTAGGGGGCGGTGTTCATCTCTGTTTCAAAGCTGAAGAGCCAGCACTGGCAGAAGATGTCTCCGTGGTCATGTGGCCAGTCATCACTAAATGCTGAAGGTGCACAGAAAGTTGTTACCTTCCCACCAAAGATGGCTCCTATTTTTCTACTTGCATTTTTACATGCTTTCAAACTGCTAGGTTGGCAGAAGCTGGGACAAGTAATGAGAGCTCACTCCATGACTGGGGAGGACAAACAAACATGTCGAGGTGCTTTATAGGCTGCCCATGATCAAAGAGCCATGTGAAATGTGAAAGGAGAAATGTGCAAGGAGAAGGAAAGAAGTTGCAGATTCAACTTTCACCTCCTTGCAATAAAAAGTCAGCTTAAAAGGACAATTTTAGAAAAATCCTGGAGCACTTAGAACCTTTTGCACGAGGAAGGAATATTTCTGAAAATTGAAAGATATATTCGCGGTATTAGAATTCCAGTTAGGACAGAGCTTTGCACCACTACAGTTTCTTCCATAGAATGGGGATAACATCATGGAAAAAAGGATGGATGGTAACTAAACTGCAGTATAAGGCATTTGAACAACTTTATACGAAGGACTTGTTCCAAGCTTCTCACCCAAAACAAGCAGCCAATAGTAACCCAAATTTATTGGCTAAAATAAAATATTTTAGCAATAAATTACATCATGAAGAGACCCTTATTATCATCAAGATGTTTAATCTAATCAAGAGTTAACTGCTCCTCTTTGCAGCCAGAAATTACCATAGCTTTGTTTCTTCTATTCTGGGATTGCTAAGAATCCTAGCCATGAGAGGAATGCAGCTGGGCTCAGCTGTAGAATTTACTCTCACCTGAGGGAATATAAAAAAAAATATTAAAAGTTTATCCTTGCAGACTGGTCTGAACTAGAACACAGTGGCTTCCTCAGATGAAAGGAAAAGTTTGCTTCTTAAAATGTATAATTGGATTAAATTAAGAAAACTCTGGTTTTCAGGAGGTCTCCCCAAATTTGTTTTCACTTCTGCTCAAGGATCGTTTTAGTCAACCTTTCCATTTTGCAAGAGAACTACCTTGTGGCTGGTGCATGAAAAAGCATTAGGTTCAGGAGAGAACTTGAAATGAAACAAAAGAAGGTAGAAAAGAGGTGGAATTTGATTGATGTGATATATTATGTATAACAGCAGAACTTTGGTAAAGCAAATGGTCTGAACTAAGAGACCGATAAGGTGAACTCTGTCAGACAGATATGATCAGAATACACGAGGAAGGAGCATCTCAGTTGAAATGGCTGGTTAAATATTGAATTGAATTCAGAAAATAGAAGGATCAGAGGAATTTAAAGGCCAAATTTACCATGAAACAGTGCAAAGTAATTCATTTCAGGTACCAAATTTTGAGGAGGATCATTTCTCATCTTCCAAAGCTGTCATTTTTAATCTTTGTTCTCATTTTTCCTTGACATAGATCTAACTCAAATCTGCTATAGTCATTATGATATTTTGCCTTAGCATAAAACTACTCTGTTCATTCCACTAATTTCCACAAAAGCCTAACACTGGAAATAGAGGGAACAAATAATGTTTTCATATGTTTTTGATGACTGAAGCAAATGAATTAAGTCACACACTGCAGATGTTGATCTTAATTTCTGGCCAAGGTTATCTGCTTTGAGGTTTTCCACCCTAGTTGGTTACAGAAACACTGGAATTCATGTCAACCCCCTCAAGCTTTCTATAACCTATGATTAAGACCTCTCTGTTGCATTTCTTCCCAGACTTGGAAAAAAATCCTCTAGTATTACACCCATTAAACAGTTTGGACATCCTCAAAGCTTCTTTCTTCCCTCTGTTAGGCAAGATCCTAGTGAGTAATCACTAAGGCTATGCAAACCCTGAAAGTTCCTATTCAAGGCTATTCCACAAAGTAACCACTTCAAGAGATTTTGTCTTCTGTGCATACATGCAGATGGGTTGAAGACACCTACCAGCATTTATGGCAAAGCAAAATTCACATCAGATGTGGCAATAAAATACCATCTTCAAAAACTCAGTCTAGTAACAGCAAAAGTTTCTAAAGCTTGACAGCTACATAAATTGCTAAATTTGCAGACAAAGAATCGTATATTCACAGAAAATCCACATATTGCAAAACACAGGAATCAAATCCTATGTATACGTATACATGAACCCTTTCATTGTGCCTTTCCAAATAAATATTTGGGTTGTTCTTTTCTTGGCCTTGATGTTAGAGACCCTCTTTTCATGTTTACAGAAAAGTTTTGTCTGGCCTGATCATCAGTGTTTCCTGCTTCATCAGCTTGAATCCTTAAAACAGGCAAGTACAGCAATATGTCACAATGCTTTGACTTCTATGTTGAGGTATCACCTTGAACTGAATAGTTTGTTCAATCCAACTTAATACAGTTCTGCAAAACAAAGTAATGTTGATTCATATAGATCAAAGGCTCATGAAAAATGCATTTTCCACCTTCTAATTTTCTCACATATTTCAAATCCTTTGATGGTTATTTGATTTATATTCTCCATTGAATTATATCTTTCTTCCTGCCTCTACTTCAGGCAAAGGTCAACTGTAGAACACCATATGAAATTCCAAAGATTACGCATACTCTCCTCTCCCTTTCCTACCCTGATTACAAAGGAACTTGCCCATAATTTACAAAAGATAAAGAAATGGATTTTCTTTCTGTGAATTTTCTTTGCTAGTGTTCAGACACATATCCGTATCTTTTTAATTGAGCATTGAAATAATCTATAAAGCAACTACACTGATTTTCAGTTATAGGTAATAGCCAAACTTTAATGCTATTTTCTGATTACTCAAGCAAAAGCTTTGCACAATTATTCCATCTTTCCCACCTTAACAAATTTGTTATTGAGAAAAAATTAGGAAATATATATATATATATATATATATATATATATATATATATATATATATATATATATATATATATATATATATATATATATATATATATATATATATATATATATATATATATATATTGGAAATATTACCTTTAGATTCCATTTTTAAAAATCTATTTTCAAAAAAAATCCCAGTATGTTAGCCAATGTCTTACAGGAAATCAGTACAACAACTTATGCCTACATGTGTTCATGAATGTAGTGGAATATAAACCTGGGAATGAGAAAGAATAAAATCATCATTAAGGAAATAGATTTTAAAAAAGATTACTGAGATCTGGGAAAGAAGAAAGTGTTTTTTTAAAAAAACTTAAAGTAACCCAGCTCTGATTTTGTTTTTTGACAGCTGAGGTCAAGAGAAACTTGACAGGCTTCCTATATATAGCCAGCAACAGTAAACATTTTTTTTATCCCTTGCTGCGCCTGTTTCTTGACTGTCTAATTTGAAGAGTTAACTGTGAATTTATAAAATAGTGAGCATGCATAATTTCATTTATAAAATCCGCACATAACACAAAACTAGAAATGACTAGGAAGCATTTTGAAAGTAGAACAAAAATAAATTTCTTTTGTCTAACAAAATGAAAATGCTGAGCAAACCATGACAAGAAAAAAAGGAAGATGAACTTTCTATTATGGGAACCAGAAAATAAAAGGAGCGGGGAATAATTTTTCAGCACATTCCAAAAGGTACGATAGCTGCAAAGCCATTGGAGAAAACCAAGTGATTCTAACAAAAACAATATAGATTTCAACCTATGAAGCCTGAATTTCTTAAATGATTTCTGTTTTTTTTTTCCAAAATAAAAAGAAACAATTAAATAGAAATGAGAGTTAGTCCTTTAGTATCTTCAAACTGCCAAAGGGCATGCCTGCTTGTCTGTACAAGTAGTCTCACTCCCCAACCCCACTGCCACTTTGACAAACCTGAGCATATCTCTACAAAATGTCATCAGGAATTTTATTCTGACATAAAAATGAGCTTAATTTATTCAGTTTCTTTGGCGTAGCCTTCTTGGTGAGTGGTTATTTGGCCTTATCCTCACTATGTTCTAGAACCAGAGCCAGTACCAAGAACCACACTATGGGTGTGTCTGACAGTCATGGGGATGAGATGCCAACCACTGGAATGTATTTAATGTACCTTCCCTACCCCCCTTGAGGCTGGGCTTCCTGTTTAGTCATAAGGAAAAAATCCTCTCTAGACTTTTGTCTGACTCTAAGCCTTGAATGTTCTGAAATTGATTCATGGTCAATTTACACTTGAGCCAATATACCATTCAGGGCCCATTTCCTTGTACAAATTCCAGCAGAGACACAGAGTCATCTTTCATAAGGAATAAAGAGAAAATAACCATCAAAATGCCAATAAGCATAGTGGGTACAACCCAAACATTAACAAGGGACAGCGATATTGTTTTCTTGCAATTGAGCATATCTAAACATTACATTGACAGGCAAATAATTAAACAATTGACCTGAAATTATTTCACTCTATGGATGACCATGTGACAGCCGTGGCAAGGGGGGCGTTCCACCAGGTTCGCCTGGTGCGCCAATTGCGCCCCCTACTGGACCGGGACGCCTTACGCACAGTCACTCATGCGCTGGTGACGTCTCGCCTGGAGTACTGTAACACTCTCTACATGGGGCTTCCCTTGAAATGCACTCGGAGGCTACAGTTGGTCCAGAATGCGGCCGCGCGGGTAATTATGGGGAGTACTAGGTACTCCCATGTGACACCTTTCCTGCGCGAGCTGCACTGGCTTCCTGTGGTCTATTGGGTGCATTTCAAGGTTTTGATAACGATCTTTAAAGCGCTCCATGGCTCAGGACCTAGTTACTTGCGGGATCGTATCCTGCCCCATACATCCCTGCGACCAATTCGCTCGCACAGAGAGGGACTCCTCCAGGTGCCGTCCACCAGACAGTGCCGAGGGGCGGCGCCTAGGAGCAGAGCCTTCTCTGTGGCGGGCCCAGCCCTGTGGAATGACCTCCCTCCGGATATTAGGACTACCTCTGACCTCCGCTCCTTCCGTGTAAAGCTCAAGACCCACCTATTCCAAGTAGCTGGCCTGGCTCAACCATAGTCTGATCATATCGCTCCTGACGGGTTTTTTATTTTTGTAATTTATTTAGGGGATTTTTTAATATTGCGATTTTAATTGTCTCCATCCATCTGTCCACCTCCTCCTTGTATATGTCTATATTATATGTATGTTTTGTCCAATTTTATATTTTTATGTGTTTTATTGTACGCCGCCCCGAGTCCTTCGGGAGAGGGTGCGGCTAAGAAATAAAATTATTATTATTATTATTATTATTATTATTATTATTATTATTATTATTATTGGGAGAAATCGAAAATCAGAGTTAACTAACAGAGGAAAGAGAATTCAAAGTGGAAGGATTTGCATAACAACAGACAAAACAGAAATGACAGCTTTCACATTAATGATATTGTCAAAACAGGAAACAGAAATGAGGAAGGCTTCATAGAAGACATATCAAAGGGTGCTTGGATTTGGCACTGATCATGAGGACTGCTATGAGGAAAATCCTATGCTAACAGCTGGAGAATTCAGAGCTGTTTCATGATACCAGTGGCAGGCATAAACATGCAAAAATTCTTATTACCTTGGAGAATGAAGATATTTATGTCTACCACATTTCCAACATGGCCAAGAGAAAAGCATTTCTATGGGATAGCCTTCCATTGTTTCTCCTTCCAGGTCGTATTTCTCCTTAGATAAGAAGAAAAATAAAATCATTGGCTCTGGAATGAGATCTCAACCTTCCTGAAAGATAGAGATCCCCAGCAGGGGAGTGCTTCCCTTTACCTAAGATGATGCTACAATAAAGTTCAAATGGTATTTCATGTGAATTGAGAATAATGCAAAAAGAATTCTTTTTTTTTTAATATGGGGGGATTAATTCACACAAACCTAAATGTCCTGAAGAACAATTCTAGCAGGGAAAATTATGTAGGGAACTGACAGGTACAGATAGTTCTCAACTTACAACTATAGAGACACGGTGACTCAATGGTTTAATGGCGCTGGAGATTGTCTCTCCTCCAGTAGGCATTGTGTCCTGAGATAAGTTCCCATCACTTTTTCAGGCTCTGGCCACCTAGCAGTTTGAAAATAAGCTACTATGCAAATAGATAAATAGTTACCACTTTGGTAGGGACACTAGATGGCGCTTCATGCAGTGGTTAGAATCTTGCCAATACCGAACCTTCCTGGTTGTGATGCTGATTTGCAAAGCAGGTTTGGTTGAGGGAGAAAGACTTTGGATGATGCTGAAGGAAAAGCCATTCGTATTTCTTTCTGGTGCAAAGCTAGATCGCCCTCCTATGGTGCACCATGAAAAGAACACAAGCATGTACATAACAGAGCTGGGAAACAGGCAGTCAAACTAGTCTGTATTAGCATTATAATTTCCTGACTATTGTTACAATGCCTAATGATAATGATAAATTTAATAATAAAAGAAAAAATGGAAAAAATCACAAAATATCATAATCTGGCCATCAAAACTACGCAATTATGGATGAAACATGTAACAGTAATACCCATTGTCATTGGGACAATCGGTACCATGTCCAAGAATTTTACAAAATACATCAAGAAATTGCAGCTGCCTGCAATAACACCAGCGGAACTTCAAAAAAGTGAACTACTCAGCAATGTTCCCTCTAATTTATTTTTCAATGTGAGCAGAAAAGTATAGTGTTTGAGCGGCACATTTTCATGCCTGAGCACCTGAATTTTTTTCACAGATGTCACCTAAGACAACAACGAAATCAGTATTATTTGAAACTCAAAGTTACGTTTCTTCAAGGTACCTGCTTAATTAAAAGTGTTATATAATATCAGTATCACTTAACAACGCTCCTGCTTAGCAACCAAAATGTTGGCTCAGAAACTCTGGCATTTGAAGCATGCAAGTCTTAAAGCTGTCAAGTTACAAGACCCTTGCACCCCTAACCCTTTAGAGAAAAAACTCCAGGGCTGTTCAAACTTGACAGCTTTAAGACTTGTGGACTTCAACTCCCAGAATTCCTCCTCCAGTCATGTTGGCTCAGGAACTCTGGCACTGAAGCATGCAAGTCTTAAAGCTGTCAAGTTAAAAGATCCTTGCACCCCTAATCCTTTAGGGAAAAAACCCCAGGGGTCTTCAAACCTGACAGCTTTAAGACTTGTGGACTTCAACTCCCAGAATTCCTCCTCCAGTCATGTTGGCTCAGGAACTCTGGCATTTGAAGCATGGAAGTCTTAAAGCTGTCAAGACCCTTCCACCCCTAACCCTTTAGAAAAAAAACGCAGAGGTCTTCAAACCTGACAGCTTTAAGACTTGTGGACTTCAACTCCCAGAATTCCTCCACCAGTCATGTTGCAGCGATGTCATCTGCGTGGATCTGCTCCATCTTTGACTTTTTTCACTGGGGGCAGGGCTGCTGCTGAAGATGCCGACGAGCTGCTACCGCCTCCTCCTCCAACAGCACCACCAGATTTGCACTTGAGCTCAGCGCCGCGTTACCCCTGCCCCCTCCTCCTCCGCCATGCTTTTGAGGAGCCATGAGGCTTATTTTTCCCCTGCTCCCCCCTGCCTTCCTACTGGCTCCCGCAGCCTCATGGCTCCTCAAAAGCACGGCAGAGGAGGAGGGGGCAGGGGTAACACGGCGCTGAGCTCAGGTGCTCCGAGCGGAGGGGAGGCGGCGCTGCCACGCGCGGGGATGCCGGCTGGAGCTTTGGCGGCTTAAATTCAGCCGCAGCGCCAGGCGCCAAATCCGGCAGTGCTGTTAGAGGAGGAGGAGATGGCAGCAGTTCTTCCGGTGGCGGCGGGGGCTTTGGGGCTTCACAACTACCCTCAGTCGCCCCGTGCTCCTCAAAGCAAGTCCGGGGAAGTCCTTTGCAGGCAGCCCGTTCTAGCTGCCTGCAAAGGACCTCCCCAGCTTCCGGAGCCTGTGGCAGTAGAAATCACTGCGCAGCAGTTGAAAACTGCTGCGCGGTGTTTTCTTGCCACGTGCGCGGCCGCGCAGCCACGCACCTTAGAGGAAACATTGCTACTCAGAACATCATACAGCTTAAAAAGGTACTTGGTCAATACCTAGGACACTGGCAGCAATCCGTATCAACCATTGGTATTTGTGATACATTTTGAATGTTCAGTTGATTGAGTTTCATGTTTAATGAATTAATAATAATAATAATAATAATAATAATAATAATAATAATAATAATAATAATAACAACAACAACAACAACAACAACAACAACAACAATAACAATCCTCCAAAGTTACCTTAACAGTTCCTAAGTCCTTGGTTAGGACTCAAGCAGTTGAGCTACCAACCAGTTCCAAAGGCTGTAAATTTCACCAAAGATTAACCAATAATAATGATAACAACGACAATAATAAACAACCATTTGTTTAACAACAGTTCAGAGTTATAAGAGCACTGAAAAACTGGTCCTTGCACTTATGACTGCAGTATCCCCATAGAAACATGATCAAAATTCAAACACTTGGCAATCCAAAGGGATTATGTGATCTCCATTACAGCCTTCTCAGTCAGCTTCTAACCAATAAAGGAGGTTCTTTGATTAACAACCACCCACTTGGCAATTGCAATTGCAATGAATTAATGTATGACCCAAAAAAAGGTAATTGAGTGTGACTCACTTAACAACTGCCTTGCTTAGTAAAGGAAATTCTGCTCCCAAGTGTCATCGTAACTCAAGAACTACCTGTGTTCCAATTCTATCTCTATAGCAGATAGTATTATTGACTAGAATCACACATCACAATAATATTAACTTGCTTAATCATGCTTTACTATCTGGTCCTATCAGCAGACTTAACCAAAACAAATCACATTATAGTATAGTGTATTGCTTGCTCTAGCTATTGTTTTCGACAAATCAATTAAATCTCATTCAGATTTGGGATGAAATAGGTAGAGATTTCCAACTCCTCTCCACTGTACCCAGAACAAAGTCCTGAAAAGGAAAGGTCACGCAGATACAATTGTTTATGTAGATATGCATTTCTTTTCAGACTGATTGCTTTACACATAAAGATTGAATGGGTCAAGCAGGATATATAACATCAATATATACATTTGGTTTCATTGTTGTGAAACCAAATGTATTGTCAGTATGCCTTTGGTATAATTCTGCACTTACATTTCAGTAACTATGAAAAATATGTTTGGTAACATTTAATTTTCAAATAAACAATAGAACTGATTTTAAGTAATTCATAAAGAAAATAACAAAGCCTTGGAACTTGCCATTACAAGACACCAACACCAAACTTGGTAGGATTTTTTCATTTTAAAGAATTACCTATTTATGACTCATGCAAATATTTTCAGTTTAAGTAAACTATCATATAGTCGTTTAAGGAATCCGCATTCAACTCAAATTATTCGGGAGAAAAGCTTGCAATTACATGTGGGTCTGTGTTCAAGGCAAACAATTGCATAATTGGCAATGGTGGGTGTTTTATTTTCTAAAATATCTGATTCTGGCTACTGTTGGATATATGACTAAAGACAAGAAGGTCTGAACATGCATAGCAAGTCTTGCATTCCTGCATGTCTGTATAATTCACTGAAGTAGGTTAAAAGTGAACAATTCAAGAACATAAGGAGAGTTTGCCATGTTAAAACTTAGTACAAACTTAGTACATTTCAAATGTCAGGGCAGAGGGTTTTAAGGTCACATTAGTGATCTTAATTAATCATTGGTATTTTTTTCTAAATAATGTTTAAAATTACACAATTACCCTGCAGTCATATATTTTGACCATTTAAATCTCAGCCTACTATGTTTTTCTCCGTATTAAGTGTGATAGATACAAATACTAGTTATCAGAATGGGATACAGAAAACTAAATTATAATGGAATATAACACAAGCTAATAATCATGTTAGAAATAGAATTCCTACTGATGTTGGTACAACTTAATTGTACCATTAATGATGCTTTTCTGTTTATTTAATGATATTAATTAATAAACTATAAAACTTTTAACCAATACCTTGGCTTCAGCTCCTGAAATTATTTTCTGCACAGTTGTTTATTTGTATACTGATTTATTGATTTCATTTCTAATTTTTATAAAGTTGTAAAGCTATAAAGTTGTAACATTAATTCAAATTCAAATTAGATTACTAACACGGCTACAAATAAAATAAAACAAAACAGTATTTTCTTCTTGAATTATATCATCCATATATCTTTAGAACCTAGTATAAGATTATATTCTAAATTTTATATGAGGAATACAAGATGGCAATATGATTTTTTTAAAAAAAGGTCATTTTTGCATTGCAACAAGTTAAAACCTGGAATCATATCCAGATTTTTTTTTTTGAGACAGAAGGATACCATGTTTAAATGTGCAAAACATGTTCAACAAAATGCAGGGCATAGGCAAACTGTTTACCCCAAGATTTTCATCTGAATCCCACTGACATTAATATTTCTGAAATTCTGAAGACATGAGCCCTGAAACTTTAAATAGTTAAATTTTGGAACACACAAATCACATTTCCATGGAGCGCAAGCCGTCAGCTGTTATTGTAGGTCACTAAGATACAATGAATTATTTTCTGCAGTTCATGGAAAACATTAGGCGGCTGTAATAAAGTCAATGGCATTTCCTTCCTTACTGCAGCATTTGCTTCAGCAATCCTCTGTTTTGCTCCAGCGCCATTTCATGCTTAATAAAATGTCATGGACTTTCTCTTTTCCTTTTTAAAGTTCTACTCAGTTGTTATTCAGACCAAAACAGAATACAGAGAAATAAAAAATATTGCTTAGCATGACTCGATGAATGAAAAAAGAAGAAACAGATTTTTAAAATTCTAAACAGAACGGTAATAATATATTTGCTTTTTAGGCACTGAGAACAAAAAGTTGCCAACATTAATAAATATTTGAAGACACTACAGTATTAAGGAAAGAAGCAACAACAACATTTGTGTATTTTTCTTTTATTTTCCTACAAACCATCTCATCGCATTTCTCCCCACCCCTCATATACTTCACTATTTTTTGCAATGAATATGTTTAGCTTGAATGCACCATTGATTGCTGTTAGAAGGATAACAGATTTCTACATACAGGTTGATTTGGGATGACATACATGATATCTACAAAGATGAATTAAAAAGCAGCAGGAATCCAAATGTGATAACAGTTTATTTTGTGAAACAAAAAGCACCAGTTGGTATTGCCATCTACTTCTCAATAAAGTTCTCAGAATTATATTCTAGAGCAGGGGTATCAAACTCAAGGCCTGCAGGCCGAATCCGGCCCATGGGGTGCTTAGATCTGGCCCACATGGCCGCCCTAGAAACAGCAAAGGACTGGTCCGCAGTGCCTCTGCCAGTGAAAACAGAGCTTGGGAGGGCCGTGTGCGCCTCCCTCTCCAGGCTCCATGTTTGAGGGCAGAGGTCTAGCAAAAAGGGGCAGGAAAGAAGAAAGGGAAAGAGCAAAGACAAAGAAAGAAAGATGGGAAGAGAGCAAGGAAGGAAAAATAAGAAAAGGGGTGAATGAAGAAGAAAGAAGAATGAAGAGGGAAGAGGGAAGAGGGAAAGAAAAAGAAGAAAAGGAAGGAAGATTATAATGAGAGGGAGGGACAGTCTGAGGGAAGTCCTGCATTAGCACTTGGCCAACACAAGTGCCCCCAACACAAGTGATGTCAAACTGGCCATGTCCACCTCAGCCCAGCCATGCCTACCCCAGCCACACCTACCCTGGCCATGCCCCCTCCACCCCCCCAAGGTCAAACTCAACCCTGATGCGGCTCTCAATGAAATCGAGTTTGACACCCCTGGTCTAGTCTATAATGCATTTACTTCAACTCCATTTAGGACTTCCACTTTTACATACTTTTATCTCTTGTGCTCTTTTTTTTAATATGCTTATTGTATGCCTTTTTTCTGTTTCTGTCCTTCTCCCCCCGTTTCATACACACACACACACACACACACACACACACACACAGGGTGGGGGAGAAAGAGAGGGCATAGAATGTATAGATGATCCTATAGGGAAGCAAGAGATCAATATAAATTCACAACTTTTGAAGAAAATTTACAAATATATGTTTAGTCAATCATTAAATTATTGTACATAGAATTGGAAACTTTTCTTTTTTCCTATGTGTTCCTTGCAGGCTTTTTTTTTTTTTTGGTCCTTTGGTTGTCAAATGCCCAGAAAGTAGGAATGTTTTACATTATTCTTTTAATCACTTTGAAAAGTATTGAAATATATGATAATTTCTATGAGACTTCAATCCCAATTGACTAGACTGAGGTTGTATGTTATAAGTATTTTGTTTTCATAATTCTTACTACTTGTTAGTTGTATAGTTTTGTTTCTTTTTTATTTGTGTTGCTTGCTGACTTTTGGGACTGGGCAGTTATAAATACTGTTAATGATATAATTAAATAAATACTGAACCATGGATTTCTCGCTACTCTGATTGGTCACATTACACACGCACACACACACCAAGATCAACAATATTGAGATCTCTTGTAAGTCAGCATAAACTGACTGGACTGCTGAATCTTTTCAGCATTTAGCTGCAGGAGAGTATTTCTATCATATTTCTGGCAGCAATCCAATTTGGTGTCCGCTGGATAGGTTATATAATAAAGCTTTATGTTTTCTATAAGAAGAATACCCATCAGTATAATAACATTTTGTGGTGAATCAGAGAATTGGAATTCAAATATTTTAAAAGGATAAATACACAAAGTATGCAAAGATTAGAAAATGAACAATGCATATGACTAATCATTTCATAATTATGTGGTGATAATGTTCTGACATATTAACAATAAGATATCCTCTGAAGGATGATATACGGAAGTTTACTTTTCAGTAGCATGCAACTAGCTGTTTAGCAAATGTTCAATCAGGATTAAAAAGTTACCATACAAACATATTAAGAAAAAGAAAACATATTTAAGGATTTGGAGAGAATTAACAATATACATAGATTCCAAACTCTAATATAAATAACATTGTACCTAATAACATTCATTTTAAAACCAAACAATGCTATTACTAATATAATTCATAATGATATAATTGAGTTTTATGCATAATTTGAATATAATTACTGAAGGGAACGTCCTGAAATAATGTCAACTCCCAAAGATACCTTAAAGAGCCTATTTACCAGAAGATGAACTAGCCCTCCAGTTTTTAGCAAATCAGAAGCTAAAAGGCTAATGGGATATTTATAGAAATTTAATAAGCAAGAGAAAAAGAATCAATAAAGATGTTAACTGAGCTTTGCCAGCAAATCTGGACAATTACAAAGAGGCTAAGAGATTGAAAAAGGTCAGTCTAAATTCTAAAACCAAATAAAGGAGACTTAACAGATTGTGCAAATCCTTATTGTCACATGCTAGCAAAATAATGTTTAAGATTATCCATGACAATTAAGTAAAACAGGTGCCAGATGTTCAAGCTGACTTTAGAAAAGGCCAAAGAACATAAGAGGTCATTTGTTGATGGAGGATGAATAATTGAGAAAGCCAGAGTATAAAAAAATTCGATAGAGGTAGTCCTTGACAATGACCATTCAAAATTATGCCCAGGTTTTTACATGAGATTCAAAATATCTTACTTCATTCAAAATCCTAACTCTCTGGTCAAAGCTCCATGATTTGAAAGGTAGAAGGAAAGTGAAAAAGAGAAAAACTAGCAACAAGGAAGTGGAAATGGGTGCTTCTTTGGAGATACTGAGTTAGGAAAGGTATTATGGAGGAAATCTATTTATGTTGTTTTAAAAGTTGAAACCAACTTAATGACAATCAGCCAACCAATCCAATCCAATCGGATAGGGTTGGGAAATCTAACAGATTGCTACATTTTATTTCAATTTTTTTTTAAAAAAAAAATCAAAATTTAGTGAGTCAGATGTGAACAAGCAGGATAAAGTGGAGGCATATATCACCGGAGATTCCAAAACTATATGCTGTTCTTGAAAGCCATAGTATTCCCTCAAGAAATTGTCAGAAAAGTTTTGCTTTTAATATGTTATTGACAGCAACTATTAAATCGATGGTGAGTCATCAGTAATGCTAATTAATTGTATTTTTAAAATAATTTTAAAATAACATAAAATATATCTGAATTCCCTTTAAAATATCTCCACAAAAATTCACTGCAATTAAATTTATTATTTCTTGTTATTGGCAATTTAAGTACTAAATAAAACTAATATGCCATAATATTTTTAAGACATAGGATATAGGTATTTCCATTTAAGAACCAACAACTAAATTCATCTAAAACAAAAAGAAAAAACACAATGCCTTGAAGAATGATAGGAGGTAGCTTTACAATATATTTGCTTTCTCTCCTGATGATGTCAACTAACTACAATTCTATGCAGATGAAACAAATTTCCACTGGAATAAGGATGATTAAATGAATGCATTTAAAATTTTGTGACAGATCTGGACAGATTTAATGAGCCCTGCTTGTTTAGATTACCATGGTTTTTTTTATACATAGAGAAAGTTGAAATTTCTTTCTTTTCAACTGATTTCCCCCCCAATAAATATGGGAAAACACTGGAAGACTACAAGTGAAAGATAATAAATATGGTTTCACTGTAAATTCCATAATAAGATAGGCAGCTAAAAAAAAATCTGGAAACTTCCAAAAATCCATCTAAATATTGTGTTAAGACCCTATTGTGGTTAGTTTGATTTGGCAACACATGATGTATGATGTGATATTGTGATTTATAAACCATAAATATAACTTGGCATCAAGACCACCTTAGACTAAGCGCAGGCAGACACTAGCCAAGGGCACTAAAGCTTAGGGTGCACAAACGCCATTCTTCTTTCCAAATCATTATAAAAATGCAAAACTGCATCAGTGGCATATTACATCATTAGTCAAAATTGCCTAGAGTGCAATAAATCCTTCAGTTTAACAAGATGTCTAAGCATGGTCATTTATGGTTTGTTCAACAAACTGGGGTTAAACAACAATGCATGCATCCAGTTCTGTTTCTAAGGGAACTAATCAAATATTTCAAGTAGTTATGAGCAGCAAGTTATCATAGAGCATAATTCCCAGCACTGGGTGTTTAAAGATACATTGTCTTCAGCACAGAAGTTCAACATTTCAAGCATCTGGTCCTTGAAAAGACCCATGTTTTGTTTTCTTAGATAAGATTAAACCCAATCCATCTCTTGAATTGTCAGGTCCTTGATAAGCAAATGATTACAGTGTAGAAGTGTTCTTTGATGAAATAATTGGGGAGTTAGCATGGATTGTAGCACTCTTCCTTCTGCCAAAACTCCCGATATTTCAAGATCTGGGATTGCTTGCAAGGTTGCTTGAATTTTTACCATGGTTCCTCCCACCCAGCGAATGCATTAAGGAATAAAAATAATAATATAGTAGTAAGGATGGACGAATCTCATCAGAGTTTCAAAGAGTTGTCATAGAACAAAAACATGCCTGGCTTTAAGATAAGCAAAATTTAGGGGGGGAAACTTGCATTAACATTTTTGTGTCATAAAAATAAGATTCTTCATCTCATCTATACTTTATCTATTTATATTCCACCTTTATTATTAATATAAACAACTCAAAGTAGTGAACATATCTCTGCTTAACAACTAATTCCCGTAACACTGTCAATAATTTACTAAGACTGTATTACTATTATTATTCTTTTCCTTCCTAGTATCTATCTCTCCCCACTTATGACTATAACCATGTTGCTTCTATCTTTCAATTTATATTGTTTTTATTTATTTCTTAGTACGATTTGATAGCTTATTAGTAACCTTGACTATCACTAAGTGCTGTATCTTTTTATTCTTGATGAATGTATTTTATTTTTCTTATGTACACTGAGAGCATATGCACCAAAGACAAATTCCTTGTGTCCAATTACACTTGGCCAATAAAGAATTCTATTCTATTCTATTCTATTCTAATACTCCTTCCTCTTCTTTATTTCCTGGCAACATCAATCCTTGTAATGTGAGATGGGCTGATAAAAAGTGAGTGGCCCAAGGTCATCCAGTTTGCTTTTATGCTAAGGCAGGATTAGAACTCATGGTCTGCTGATTTCTAGTTTGGTGCCGTAACTGCTTGATCAACCTAACTCTCTGCAAGCTTAGACTTAGATCTGACTCAGAGTAAAGTAGAAGTATAACTCAATTCTCAAAATTACTTGAGAATATAAACAGATTTACCTTTCAGCACTTTTCTTGTGTGTTAGATTTTTTAAATTTCTTTAATTTAACTTGTTACAATATTTTATATGCTGAATAGAATGGAATGGAATGGAAGAATGGAATGGGAATAGAATAGAATAGAATAATAGAATAGAATAGAATAGAATAGAATTTTTTAATGACCAAGTGTGTTTGGACACACAAGGATGGATTCACTACCACCATCCTGCTTTTGCCAGACATCATCCACAAGTACAACCAATGCTGTTTCTATCCCATTACCTGAAGCCTGATTGAAAGCAGTCTAGATATGTCATCCATGATTCTCGGGAGCTGCAGCACAACCACTTGAAGTTGGGAAAAGGGATAAAAATTGTCCAGTATGATGGAATCTCATGATGGCTTCTTAAGAAGGAGGCAGACCATGGACTCCTTAAAGGATGTCAGCAATAGCAATTATCCAAAGGTGAATTTTAGAGAGGGGGTGGGCTTCCCTTCATTGAAGATACTGAAGCAGAAATTAAACACTTACTTGTCAGAGAAACTTTTGTTTAGATTCGTCAGCCCTTCAAGAATATTTAAATTTTATTTTTGTAGGGTATAATAACAGTCTTATTTTGAGTCTTTTTCTCACACTCCCACCTTTCCCAAACTGAGATGTTTATTTATTGTCTCTTTTATCCACTTGCTGTGATGACCTGAGACAAGGCATGGAGGCAACAGAGCCAGCTGATAGTTCAAATTCCCCTTTATTGCTCCAACTTTCCCCCAAATGCTCCCACATTTATGGCAATCCCCAAAGCAATCACACACAGACTTCCAGCAGCCTCTAGCTGCAAGTAGTCCAGCAAAATGCTGTTAGCATAACGGCTTTAAGGCAAGAAGTCTAACGAACGAAAGGAACAAGTCAACGAAGGCAATAAGTCCAGTGAACTCCAGACATCGACAACAGCACACAAAAGTCCATGAATTCAGTGCTTGTTCCTGACAAGCGCCCCTCCCTATAGCATCTCCTTAAGTCTCAGTCCCCAGGTATGCCTTGTGAAGAGGGGAGGGGAACTCTCCTCCCAAGTCATCGGGTCAGCCTGTTCTGCTCCCACCTCATCTCCACTCTCCATGCTCAGAGATCAGGAGGGGGCACTCCTTGATCGCCTGACTCTATTGCTTCTCATTTCCACTGCCTGTCCTCTCTTCCTCCCTCTCTCCTGCCCCCATTTTTCCCTGCTGGCAAGCTGTCCCAGGCCCGAAGGACCCAGTGCTGGCTCATCATGCTCCTCCCTGCATTCCTCTGGAGCCAATGAGGCTGCCCCCTATACTTCTGTAGGCCCCAGTTCCGACTCGGTCTCTGCAGACTCAGGCTCCGGTGGGGCCATGACATTTGCATTCCTTCATCAACATTAATTCTGATTTCCTCTATAAGACCTCTGCACTGAGCAGAGGGTTCAGTGTATGAAATAATCTCTTTGAACTTTGTGATTCAATTATTCCAATACTTAGGTAGACCATTCCAAATATGAAAAGATGCACATGTGTAAGAAAGGTCCATATGAAAAGATCCCTCCAGATGTTTGGATGTCAACTTGCAGAATTATTGCCAGTGCCATACTAGTTGGGAATATTGAGAATTGTGGTCCAGATTCAGAATTTGAATTTAGTGAATCACATTTACAAGATTTGGCTTCAGTAACCACATCTTACTAATTCAAAATCAAACAAAAAAGATTCTCTCAATTTCTGATCAACTAAAATATTTTAGCGGGTCAGCCTACATTGGGAAACTACTGCTAAGTGGTTTAAACATCCATTATGAAAGTTAAAACTCAATTGTCCCATTTTTATTCTTTATCTAAGTAGTTAAAATGAAAATAAATGTTGTACCTATAAATCAGTGTTTCCTCTGTAATTAAATTGACTTGTATGTACTTGTAAGGAAGTATGTCAATTTCACTTTTGCATAGTATCCAACCTTTTGGTTTCCTTGGCCCACCTTGAGTGAAAAAGATTTGTCTTGGAATTCATATCAAATATATAGGTGTGTGTGTGTGTGTGTGTGTGTGTGTGTGTGTGTGTGTGTGTGTGTGTGATGGATTTCCTTTATTTTAAAAATATTTTTCTTGTGAGGCATGTGTTGTCAGTAATGGGCTTTCCCAAAGCAGGAGCTAAATCCTCAAAGTCCTTCAGCAATGAAATGGAAGTATTTATTTATTTATTTATTTCTTAACGCTTATAGACCGCCCCCTCTCCCGAAAGGGCCTCGGGGCGGTGTACAGTCCATACAGAAATACATCATAAATAGCTATAAAAGTAGACAATTAAAATTATTAAGTAAATAGATAAATAAATACATAAGAGGAGGATAAAAAGATTTACAGAACTGTACTGCTAAGTAAATAATTTAAAATTTGGAAATTTAAAACCCCAACAATTATCCTATAAAATTAAATTTAAAAGAACAATCCCCCTAAAAAACCAGTAAAAAATATGTTTGCCAGGAGGTAGACGTTATAGTTATGCCAGGCCAGCCAGTCGGAACAGGTGTGTCTTCAATTTCTGTCGGAAGGAGCGGAAGTTGGTGGTGGTTCTAACGTCGGGGGGGAGGTCATTCCAGAGGGTTGGGCCCATCACAGAGAAGGCCCTACTCCTTGGTGTCGCCCGTTGGCATTGCCTAGTGGACGGCACCAGGAGAAGCCCCTCCCTGTGAGAGCGAATTGGCCGCAGGGATGTGTGTGGGAGGATGCGATCCCGCAGGTAGCTAGGTCCTGTGCCATGGAGCGCTTTAAAGATGGTGGTCAAAACCTTGAAACGCACCCGAAAAACCACAGGCAGCCAGTGCAGCTCGCGCAGGAGCGGTGTTACGTGGGAGTACCTGGTACTTCACATGACTGCCCGCGTGGCTGCGTTCTGGACTAGCTGCAGTCTTCGGGCGCGTCCCAAGGGAAGCCCCATGTAGAGAGTCCAGGCGAGACATCACCAGTGCATGAGTGACCGTGCGTAGGGCATCCCGGTCCAGAAGGGGGCGCAATTGGCGCACCAGGCAAAACTGGTGGAACGCCCCCCTTGCCACAGCTGCCACATGGTCATCCATTGACAGCCGGGCATCTAGGAGGATGCCCAAATTGCGCGCACGTTCCACAGGGGGCAATTGTTCGCCCTCTATGGCCAGCGTTGGAGTCAGCTGGCTGAACCGAGGTGCCGGTAGCCACAGCCACTCAGTCTTGGAGGGGTTGAGTTTGAGTCTGTTGTCCCCCATCCAGACCCCGACGGCTTCCAAACACCGGGACATCACTTCGACAGCCTCTCTGGGGTGGTTTGGGGTTGAAATGTACAGCTGAGTATCATCAGCGTACAGATGATATTCAACCCCAAAACCACGGATGATCTCACCCAGTGGCTTCACATATGCGTTGAACAGGAGGGGCGAGAGGACCGACCCCTGCGGCACCCCGCAGGTGAGTGGCCTCAGGGTCCACCTCTGCCCCCCTGTCAACACACATTGTGACCGGTCGGAGAGGTAGGAGCCGAACCAACCTAAGACGGTGCCTCCGACTCCCACCCCCTCCAGCCGGCGCAATAGGATACCATGGTCGATGGTATCAAAAGCCGCTGAGAGGTCTAATAGGACCAGGATAGAGGAACAGCCTCTATCTCTGGCCCTCCAGAGATCATCAACCAGCACGACCAAGGCTGTCTCTGTGCTGTGCCCGGGTCGGAAGCCGGACTGGCGTGGGTCTAGATATTCGGATTCGTCAAGGTGTCGTGGAAATTGCTGTGCCACCACATTCTCAACAACCTTCGCTAAAAAGGGAAGGTTGGAGACTGGACGATAATTAGCTAGCTCCATTGGGTCCAGTGAAGGCCTCTTGAGTAAGGGCCTCACCACCGCCTCTTTCAAGGCAGTTGGTAAGGATCCCTCACCCAATGAGGCGTTCACCAGGCCCAGAAGCCAGCCTCGTGTCACCTCCCAGGATGCCAGAACCAGCCAGGAGGGACAAGGGTCCATTGAACATGTGGTGGGTCGCAGCCGTCCACGCAACCTGTCCAAATCCTTGGGGGCAACAGAGTCAAACTCCTCCCAGAATGGTCTCACAAGACTCACTGTTGACGGCTCGTCCGGACCACTGGAGGGGGCCCATCCGCTCCGGATCTGAGCGACTTTGTCCTGCAGATATTCCCCAAACTCCTCTGCTCTACCCTGCAAGGGTGCCCCCCGCGCCCCCTGTGACAAGAGGGAGGGGGTCACCCTAAACAGGGCGGCAGGGCGGTTATCCGCGGACACAATAAGAGCGGCCCAATGTCTACGTTTGACCGCTCTCAATGCCACAAGGTAGGTCCGTAAATAGGCTCTTACCTGTGTTCGATCAGACTCGGAGCGTGAGGATCTCCACCTGCTCTCTAGACGTCTCCTATGGCGCTTCATCACCCTCAGCTCCTCGGTGTACCACGGAGCTCGGGTGGATCGCTGCCGCAGGAGAGGTCGCAAAGGCGCAACCCGGTCCAAGGCCCCAGCCGCCGCCCTATTCCAGGCGGCCGCTAGGTCCTCCGACCGAGCGCGGGTCAGGGCTACAGGTAGTGGCCCAAGCTCCGTCTGGAACCTATCCGGTTCCATCAGGTGCTTGGGGTGGTACCAGCTTGGACAGACTGGCTCCGCCTCCTCGCGGTGGAGGGTAGCGCCAGGGAAGTCGAGCCGGAGACATGAGTGATCTGACCATGACAGGGGAGTAATAACTAAATCCCCTATTCCCAGATCACTCGTCCACTGTTCAGATACAAAAACAAGGTCCAGTGTGTGACCGCCCTCGTGTGTGGGGCCCTGAATTAATTGGGTCAGGCCCATGGCTGTCATGGAAGCCATGAACTCCCGAGCCACCTCAGATGCTGGTCCCGTCGATGGCAGGTTGAAGTCCCCCATAACCAAAAGCCTGGGGATCTCAACCGCCGTCTCTGAGATCAGCTCGAGGAGCTCGGGCAGGGCCGCTGATGTATAGCGAGGAGCCAAGTATACAATCAGCAGGCCCAACTGCCTCCCTGGGCCCCATTTCACACCTAGGGACTCACAACCGGGTATCTGAGGGACAGTGAACTCTCTCGGTTCTAGACCATCCCGTATAACTACCGCCACCCCACCACCCTTACCCAGGGCCCGAGGTTGATGGAATGCACGGAAACCCGGTGGGCACATTTCCACGAGAGGTAAACCACCCTCGTGGCCCAACCAGGTCTCCGTTATCCCTGCAAGGTCCAGCTCCCCCTCAGAGATCAACTCACTAATGAGGGGGGCCTTGTTGGTTACGGACCTTGCATTGCAAAGCATCAGCCGCAGGCCCTGGCTCTGTAGTTCCTGACCACCTAGTCTGCGGGGGTTGGTACAAACGACCGGGCGTAGCCAACAGCCACGGTCTCCCAACCGACCTTGTGATCTTCTCTTGTCCTCGCATCCCCCCATCCCCGCGACCGATGTAATAAAACAACCCTCTGCTGGAATAACTTGTTCCTTCTCCCCCCCACCCCGCTCACTTCCCTCCTGGACTCACCCGTTCGTCTGGCGCTGGCTTCCCTCCCAGCCTGGTTAACCCACCCCCCCTCCCTGGAACCCCCTAAAAGCAATGCAAAACATTTGGATAAAAATCCCCTCAGCTTCCGTTTCTTCCACCTCTCGGGGTTCACAAACCCGTCATCAAGGCAGGCCCTTGAAAGAGCCAAGGGCCATACCTGCGAGAGAGGGGCCTCCCGCAGGCGGAGCAGGTCTAACCTTGAATAAATTGATAAAATGTTAAAAACCCAATTGGGTAAGGGTGCTGATGATAAAAAGTTAATAGCCGGAGGGCTAAGGTCTCAATGGGGAGCTGGAGGCTTTAATATCCAGATAGTACTTGGAAAGAAGGCGGGGGGGGGGGGGAATGTTCAAATATTCCCAAATAGTGAAGCAAGGCAGAAATGTCAGAAAAATGGGAGATAGTCCAAGGTGGTTGGAGATGGATACAGTTGCAGATGGATGTGGGTTCCTTAGTGGGGGGGGGCATTATTGGCCCAGTGTTCTTAGTCTAGGCAGTCACTCAGGCCCATCCATAGCCCTGAAGCAAGGCCTCCAGTGGCCTCTGAAGTTCCAAGCCGCCCCCAGCCGTTGTTTTAGATCTTCACCCTCACTTCTGGTTCCCAGCCAAAGCACCCAGTGGGCACACTCACCATGGCCCCCCATCCGGCGCCCCAATGTTCTCCGCAGTTTAGGGTAAAGCTCTCACAGTTCTCAAAAAATTCACCAAGTTCCTGGGAGCATGGGAGCAGCCAGTCTACGGCCAAATGCCATAGAGGAGTCCCTGGCTGCGGCTCTTTCCACACGTCCGTCGCCACAGCCGTCTCCCTTTGCCGTTCCCGGCTGCCTCCCTGCCCTGCTCACCTCTCCGGTGCCTCTGGTGCCTCGTTGTTCTCTCCGGTGTCATAGAGTGGCTCCGGTACCTCCGGTGTCTCCTTGTTCTCTCAGGTGCCATTGTATTTATTTTTTTAACCATTTTTGCCGCCAGCGCAGTTTAAATGCTGCGCCGCACTGCGCGCGCCACCGCCATTCCTTCACGGCTTCCTCCTCAGCCGCTTACAGCCACTCCGCTCCTTCTTCCCTCCGATCTCCTCCGGCCACCCTGGTGGGCCAAAACGGGCCCAAAACAAGCCAGGGTGGTCGGGCTGTCCAATTCTCGGCCCTCCGATGACATGAGGGCCGGCAGCAACCCCCTACCCGGTCGGGAGCTCCATGATGAACTTAGGAGCTCAGAAAGGCGACCGCCATCGCCGGAAGCTCCTCCTCCTCCTCCTGTGTGTAGAGAACACACAGTACTTTTACTGTTTTCAATGGGTAACAAAAGCAAGACCTTTTATTGAGGATAAGTTATTTTTCCAGTTCTGAGGAAAATGTATACAGGAAGTTCATTTAGTGACTGTTCAAAGTTACAATGGCACGGAAAATATGGACTTATGATCAATTTTCACACTCCTGTCTGTTGCAGCAGGGGTGGGATTCAGCCGGTTCGGACCGGTTTGGGAGAACCGGTAGTTCCAGCAATCACCTGCTCCTGCGCTACTTTGTCCTATATTTCTTTTGTTTGAACCCAGCTGATAGGCGCAGCAGAGCGGATTGCTGTGCGTCAACTGTTTTACTCACTGGAGCTGTAGTAGAAAGTAAATTTTAGAGCTGTTTTCAAATGCACTGTGAAACGTGCGCTCAGTAAATCAGTTCTTACACCAGTTGAATTCCAACACTGATTCCCATGGTCACATAGTCATAATTTGGGAGCTTGGCAACTGGAGGGTATTTATGACCCTGTCCCAGGATCATGAAATCACATTTGTAAACTACCTTCTTGCTTAATTAACATTACAGTTAGAAGTGGTAGTCACAGAAAAGAAGGGATATTTTTTATTATAAGTAATGGGTATAATCTCTGGTATCTTGAAAGGAATGTTTACCTAAATAGGCTTGCCACCTTGGTGAATATCAACCATTTTGTGTGTAAAGATGTTGACTTTGAGTGATGGGTCTGAGTATTTTGTGTGTGTAAAGAATTTCCATATCCTGAAGGGATTTCTTATGATTTTGATTGAGTTACTGATATCTCCAGTTTCCTATCACTTTCATCCAAGATGTCAACTTAAGGCTTAAGCTGTTCTTTGTTTGTTCTTTGAGGTTTATTGAGCTCAGATATGGCCATGGCTAGTAAGTGATGTGGATGGTAAGAATGACCTAGAACCGTGATGGCAAGCCTATGGCACAGGTGCCAGAGGTGGCACGCAGAGCCCTCTCTGTGGACATGAACGCCACTGTCAGCACCAGAAAACGGCTTGAAAACAGTAAAAAACGCCCCCAAAACAGGCCATTTCTGGGCCATTTTGGAGGCCGCTTTTAGGCTGTTTTTAGTCTGTTTTTGGCAGTCTGGCAGAAAAACAAAAAACGGCCCCCAAAATGGCCAAAAACAGGCATGTGCACGCCGGCCAGCTGTCTTCGGGTTTCCGATTTTGGGCATTCTGTGGCTAAAAGGTTCGCCATAACTGATCTAGAATATGTTTAAAGTATTGTGAAAGTCACTTTCTTCCCACAGAATCTAGGAAAGGAAAATAACCAGGGATTTTTGTAAAAAGCCTTATTGCTAGAAGAATATGATAAGAGAATTGTTAATGTTTGTCAAAGCAATTCTTCAAGTCAATTTATACCTAGTATAATGAAGACAAGGTTGCTCTCTTTCTCATGTTTTTCCCTGTCACCAAGACTCAGGAGATTTTCTATTATACTTTGTTTCCTCCTTACTTCCTATCCATGCTTTCAGAAATTTGTTAGAAATTCGATTACAGGAATTTGTATGCTGATTCATATATGTGCTGCATGTACCGCGTTTCCCCGAAATTATGACATGCCCTGATAATAAGACCATGCCATATTTTTCCTGTGGGCAAAAATATACAACCTCCCCCAATAATAAGCCCCCTGGACAACCCCCCCTTCCAGCCAGGCAGAGCACCATTCACCAGCCTAGCGATATCCCAAAGGTGCAAAGCTGCAGGAGCGGGAGGGGAAGGGGGACAAAAGCGCTCACATTGCTTGACGCCTTTGGGATACTGCTAGGTTGGTGGGTGGCACTGGGCCCAGCTGGAGCGGGGGTCTCACAAGCAGCCGCCCAGCAATGCCCCTTTCCAGCCGGACAGAGCGCCACTCACCGACCCAGTAATATCCCAAAGGTGCTAAGCCACATGGCTCTCTGCCCGGCTGGAAAGAGAGATTGCGTGAGCACTTGTTCTGCCTCCAGCTCGCGTGCCTCCCTGCCTCACCATGCCCAACTCTCCCTGCAAGGCTGGGCCAGGGCGCCACCACCGACCCTCTGCTGCTGCCACTGCGATACTCCGAACATAACTGGCTTCCAAACTCCGGAGATCCGCTGCCGAGTCTTCCGGCAGCGGCCGCTCTGGGACTATGCTCTATGGTTGTGGGCTGGCTGTTGTCTTCCTGCAGCCAGCCCACAACCATAGAGTGTAGTCCCAGAGTGGGCTCCTGAGCTGCGTTTTCAGCTGTGTTTTCAGCTGCAATGACCTCCTGCAACCCACTGCCAGCAAAAACAGAGCTCAGTCACATAGAACCTTCCCGAGCTACATTTTCACTGTTTCCAGGGTGGCCTTGTGAGCCAGATCTAAGCACCCTGTGAGCCAGATCCGGCCTCCAGGCCTTGACTTTGACACCTGGTTCTAAGATCAACTCTGTTCAAGACAGTGAAATAGAGAAGAAAGGACCAGAAATAAGGAGACATTTTTCAAAAGCGTAATCTGGAAATAAGAACTCATCATAAAAACCCGTATTTCAGAACAACTGAAACCAATTCTGTTTTTTTCTTAATTCCATGTTATATAAGGCACATCAAGAGCCACAAGTGACTATTTCCTTATAACATGTGTGCAATTTAGCAGAGAGGAATGTAAACAGAACAGTGGAAGACAGTTTTTGGATTTCTGCAGTGGGTGGTTGCTTGAAATGCCTCTTGTGTGGTTTGACCACCATTAATCAAAACCTGAAGGGCATTGCTGCCATGTGCAGAACTGAAATTTTACCTTACTGCAAACAGTGCAATTACTAGTTCTACATTTGGCTTTCATTAAAACAAAAGGGAAACCTTTTATTACTTATCTAATGGGATAAAACCTAGAAGAGGAAAGCAGTTTTTAATACAAGGCTTTCCCATATCTACTGGCATATTGTTTTGATTCTCATTACATGTCAGCCATATAAAACACTTGGAAATGAAATCAATAGTATTGAGAACATTTTGGAACTTCACATAATTACTTCATGCTGTCTTTGCATAATTATTGTGCTATTATGCATGCACAGATTTTTGTTGGTATCCAAAAACTCTGAATGAAAGTAGTCACACTTCGTTTTGTTCAATGTTGTCAACACTGTTGTGATCAAGTGAAATACACATTGAATAAACAACACAAAATAATATTTTGTGGCATATATTCTTCTGGATTATGGTCCAGTTTTCCAAATATTCAGAATTACACAAGTGTAATAATTCAAGAATATGCACTTTTGTTTGCTTGTTGTTTTATACAGAAAGTCCTCAACTTACAATCACAATTGGGACCAGAATTTCTGTCCTCAGTGTGGTAATAAAGTGAACAATCACATGGCCAGTGCTAATTTAACTTCAAGGGCTGCTTGTATGTTACTTTTTATCAGAAGGTTGAATTATTATTAAATGAAGAGTCACAAGCTGAGAGCTTATGTGTATGCCATTCTTCATCAGAAATTATCCATAAAGGTAACAACTTTTTAAAATCTTAAAATGAAAATGGGAATATATTCATAATAACCAAGTCAACAAAATGGTGTTCCAGAATAACTTACTTTTGGCTTCTAAAATACATTCCAGCTGAACATTTCTGATGACAATTATATAAATTGGGTGCACTAATTCATCTAATTTCTATTAATAGGATAGTCTGCAGAGACAGTCTTAAACAAACTTAATATCTGGACAAACATATACGAGGGTGTGAATTCTTTATACATCAAGACCAAGTCTTCTAGTATTTTCAAAATCAACCCCATTACCTGGAATTAGTCTTGAAAATTAAGTAACGGCCTTTTATATATGATAGTTGCAATTATTATGCACACAAAAGTGAAAAGATTCAAGATCATGCACAATAGAAAAATGGATTTTAAAGATGATGAAATTTGTCCAGATTGCCAAATTGACATCTTTGATTAGAGAAAAGATATTAGCAAAAATTTATTGCTAACTGGAAATACCTTCTAGACTTTTTTGCATGAAGCAGAAAAAAAAAGAATTTATAATTACAAAAAATAGATTATTGAAAATATGAAAGTGATGTTGTAATAATAGAATAGGAGGCAAATTTATATTTCTGACTACTATAAAACAAACCAGAAGCTATATCTTTATATTTTATTTCTTTTTTCTTACACTTCCTCCCCTCCCTCCCTCCCTTGCTTCCATTTAAATATTAGTTTATGTATCATTTTGTATTAAAATCTCAATAGAGTAATATTTAAGAATTGGTAGCCACTGGAACTCTTTTATTATGAATTTCTTTCCAGATTCATAACTTCTCTTATGCTAAGTTCATTTTCTCACCTTGGTTACTTCCATGAAATATCAGGATGCCCATTTTTACTAACATATAATATATATAAAGGCCTGAAGCTGTTTCCCAACAATGCACTCTAATAGTAATTATCAGATCTCATCAGATCTTTTTCATCCAATTCTATTTCTACCAAGTTAATTGACTTTCTTTTCATCTTCCACACTCAGTCTTTCATTGAGCCCCATTGAAAGGACCTAGTTCTAGCAGATGACTTTTTGGAATTTTCATGATTTGAACTGGTTGATAGCACAGTAAATGACTAAATCTTTATAATGCATGAACAGAACAGAACAAGAACAGAACAGAATAGAATAACAAAATAATAGAATAACAAAATTGAAAAGGACCTTCAAGTCAAAGCCCCCATTTAGGCAGGAAACATATCATTTCAGACAAATGGTTATCCAATCTCTTCTTAAAAACTTCCAGTGTTGGAGCGTTCACAACTTCTGGAGGCAAGTTTGTCCACTGATTAATTGTTCTAACTGTCAGGAAATTTCTCCTTAGTTCTAGGTTGCTTTTCTCCTTGTTTAGTTTCCACCCATTGCTTCTTCTCCTGCCCTCAGGTGTTTTGGAGAATAGATTGATTCCCTCTTCTTTGTGGCAACCCCTAAGATATCATGTCACTCCTAGTTCTTCTTTTCATTAAAGTAGACATACCCAATTCCAGCAACCGTTGTTTATATGGTTTAGCCTCCAGTCCCCTAATCATCTTTGTTGCTCTTCTCTGCACCAGTGACGTGCAGTGAGGTTTATGGCTGGTGAGGCTGGTGACATCATCAGGAAGGCGGGGAATTCTTAGCAAGGCACCAGCCACGACTCGGTTTCCAGGGTCCTTTCGCAAGCGAGCTGGCAGGGAAACGGTAGCCGACGGTCCGAAAAGTCCATCGCACTTTCCGCTTTTGTGAGCAACTTCCCGTAAACCTGCCGTTGCTCAGTGCGAGGAAGGGAGCCACTCGCACATGCGCATTCGCCCTGGAACCATGAGCTCCGGCATCAGAACCCATATTTAAACGATTGTCCCCTAGGGCTCCAAGATCCCTCTCACAATTACTATTATTGAGCGAGGTACCAAATATACACTATCTGTGCATTTTATTTTTCTTGCCTAACATTACTTTTTTCATCCCTGAATTTCCTTTAATTAGATAGCGCCCAATGTTCAAGTCTGTCAAGATCTTTCTGTATTGTAAGCCTATCTTCTGGAGTGTTGGTTATTCCTGTTCAGCTTGGTGTCATCTGCAAATGTGATGAGTTCCCCATCTATCCCCTTGTCCAAATCATTGAATAATACAGTTTGGCAAGTCCAACTTTTTCTTTAGAGTTGTAAAAGTAGCCTTTTAATACCCTTTTAATGCTTACATTGAAGTTTACATACAATTTAGCAACAATCAAAATCCAATTATACAATTTGAACAGATTCTGCAGTGCAAAGTTTTATAAAAAGCCATTTAGCATTATGAAATTAATCAAATTTTTAACGAAGGTTGTCAACAGATAAGACAAAAATATCAAGATAGCAATTGCAATTATGTGAAGAGTTGCCTATGTCTGTCTGTGACATACATTAAAAACAGTGGAGTTTCAATTGTGTAATTGTGAATACTATTTAGAATTTTAAAAAAAAAACTCTCCTTGTGGATTCCCCTTGTGGATTCCCACCCAACTGAGCCACCATGGAAGAAAAAAGCCACAGATTAATTCTTCTCCAACTTCTTATATTCACTATGATCTTAAAGAAATACAAATATATTGATTTCCTTTAATAATACAACTAGTTTTAAAATATTATAACTTTAGTCAGTAGAAATAATCAATTACAAATATTTGTGAAGAACAAGATGCAAGAGTTCAGTAAAAAAACACTCCCATTTAGGATTTTTAAAATATATTTTGTGAGAAGAATTCTTATAATTTATGAAACAGATTTACTATGTCAGCTTTTATATATTAATGCTACAAATTCTCCTTTCTATTACATACTACTACAAGTAAATTTGCTTTTTGCTTATTGAATATTTGTTTCAAAAGTTGTGTTTGGAAAATCTTCACATTAACAACCTAGACTGCTGTCTTTAAGCCAAACCGAACTAAATAGCTCTGGTTTTGAGAACCTGGGTGGCGTGGTAGAAATACATGTTTTACTCTTTTTTAAAAAAACAATGTATTGCTAGATGACATAATTACAACACAGATTTACTTTTTATATAGGAAAGCTGTCTCGTAGGAAGTAAAGAAATCTCAGAAGTTTAATCTTTGAAAGTTTCAACATATACAAAGTCATGAGTTTCCCCCCCCCCAACTCATAACATAGAGTGCTTAAAAAGAATAAGAAATTTTAAGCTAAGCAAATTAAAGGAATAATATTAGAAAAGAAAAGTTTATACTACCATTATTCAGAATACTTTTCCATATTTTTCGATCATTAAAAACTATCCTTGTTTCACCACAGTTGTCATTTCATATACTGCATTTTTTTCTTTAAACTTTTTGCCTCTTTTTGAAGGTATTATCAACTATGCTATGTCAGCTTTCCTGCTCTGCTTCTTGACCCATTCATTTTCTTTCACATATTAATTTGCAATTTAACAGATTAACAGAATAACAGAATTGGGAGGGACTTTGGAGTTCCTCTATCTAGTCCAAACCGCTGCTCAAGCAGGAAACCCTATACCATTTCAGACAAATGGTTGTCCAATCTCTTCTTAAAAACCTTTAATGTTGGAACACTCACAACTTCTGGAGGCAAATTGTTCCACTGATTAGTTGTTCTAACTGTCAGAAAATTTCTCCTTAGTCCTAGATTGGTTCTCTCCTTGATTAATTTCCACCCATTGCTTCTTGTCCTGCCTTCAGGTGCTTTGGGTAATAGGTTGACTCCCTCTTCTTTGTAGCAGTTCCTGAGATATTGGAACACTGATATTAGATATTGGAACACTGCTATCATGTCACCACTAGTCCTTATTTTCATTAAAACAGACATACCCAATTCCTGCAACTGTTCTTTCTATGTTTTGATGCCCATTCTTTCTCTAGCTGACCAGACTAATTCAATTAACTTCTTTCATGTATTCAATCCAGAATCTTTCAACATCCATTCATTCTTGTACCAATCTCCTCCTCCTCCTCTTCCTCCTCCTTCTCCTCTCTCTATCCCGCTGCAGTTTAGCTTTCTCCTAACATACTCCAACTTATGTAAGTGACATAGCCATTTTTACTTCTTCAAGCATTAGTTCTTGACAAGAAATCAAAAGCTATCTATTTTTTTTCCTAGCATTTGCATACTTAAAATTTCAGAATTAATTTCCCCAAATTTATGATATATTCTATCAGGATATATTCAAGTATTTGCTTTTTACCAATACATTTGTATACTTGTAATATTGTTGCAAATTATTCAAATTGTCTGCCAACAGCATGGCAACAACATTTGAATTCAAAGTACATATACATTCACATCCCCAGCCAACATATCTTTAATGCTATGGCAAACACTACATTTATCCATATATACACAACAACCAAAGTGACATTATATAATTTTGTCTTCATCATGATCAGTGTTGAACCATTAACTAAAAATAATACCATTTACTTTCAAATTTCAATTTACTTCCATCATATACTAAACTTACCCATTCACAATCACTTTCAACTCCATGTTTATGTAAAATATGCCATAATTGAAACACATCTCATCACTCACCTTTTCCAAACCAGTAAACATACATTTATTTTAAGGGGCTTACATGTGTAATGTTGACAGGCTTTTATTTCAGAAATTGGAATATTATTCTACCTGGGAACAATGAGACACACTGTATCATAAACTGTTTTATCCTAGTGAGCTGTGTCAACACAGTCGGTGTAATTGATTTATATGCTATGTGTCATATAAACCAAGAAAATGTTAATGAGTTACAAGAAGCATGTCATAAAATCCCAACCACAGTCTATCACTATCACAGGTGATTTGATTATCACTTGTCTTTCACATCTCAGAACTTTTCCTCATCACTGGACTGAATATACCACAGATTAAATGTAGACTTCTTTGCATGCAAAATATAAAGCCTGGTGGAATTTCCATCAAGTTGTAGGGAAATACCAACTTTGGTTTTGCTTAGATCCTATTGTTTTAACTATAGATTTCTTTCATATTTTTTTTCAATTGTTTACAAAAACTGCACAAAATTTTTATAATGTTTCATCAATATTTTCCTATTTTTTCCCCTAAAACATACTTTTCCTAATCTTTCCTTTTTCTTGAACAATTATTTAACAGATTGTATTTTAGTCAGTATTTCTATTTGGATTTCAATCTGCAAATCAGAGGTGGGTTCCTGTCTGTTTGTCCCAGATCGGGTGAACTGTAGTAGCAGCGGCGGGAGGCTCCACCAACCCACCAGATGCTTCTATCCATGCGCAGAAGTGTCGAGCAAACTAGTAGTAAAATAAATTGAAACCCACCACTGCTTAAAATGTGTTCTTTTGAACATAAAAAAGAACTTGAGATTCAGTTCTTACTGTCTGATTAAGTGTGCTTGTAATCTTGGGTTGTAGCTCAATTATCTGGGGCTGCCTGTTTTTTTATCTCTTGACAGACTGAAAAGTTAGTTCTTCTAGACATTTCAGTAAAGCAAGCAGCAAACTCCTGAATTGATATTTTGGTTTAATCAATACAAACACATAGATGTCTATACAAAAAAAAAAAAAAATCCTGAACAATTTATCTTCTATTTCCATGTTACTATAAGTCAGTATAAAAACAGATTTCATTTGTTCCATTTCTTTTCTTTGTTTAATTTCAGTAGTAAAACTGATTTCATTTGCTGCTTAGTTGTAATTGAGTTTCAAATCTGTCTCATTTAAACTTGCATATCCCGGCTCTTACATAGTACTCTTGGAAGTATGTAACACAAGACATTTTTAAATAAACCTTTAACCCCCAAAGAATTAATCACTCATTATTTATGTCCACAATTGTGGACATGGGACAAAAAGGCATTCTCATAGTACTCTGGCTTCAGAGTTTTCTGGATTCTTAAGGAATGATAGAGTGGAAAATGAAATAATTGTTAGGCTTTATGTCTCTTATGTATTAAAAGTAACATTGAGATGATATTAGAAAAAAGTTCTTTTCCTCCTTGTCTATAAGAAGAATTATGCTTGCTCACTCAGTCAAAAGTGTTAGGCCATTTGTGCCATCTCACCAAAAACATACATGTGAATTTTTCCAAATTCATCTTTTTAAATTAAAGAATTAATCTTAAGACAATATTTCCATCTCTCTTACTTATCTTAGAAACACTTTAATATTCTGTACAAAGCACAACCATTTCCACTTAAAAGATCACTTTAGTGTAAGCAGATAATTTAACATAAATGCATGTCCAAGAACATGCTCTGTGTTAGTGTTTCTCATTAACTATCTCAAGAGTATGCAAAGGAAAGAGGCCAAAAAAAAAAAAAATCCAATATGACAACTGCCATGTTTCCCCAAAAATATGACATGTCCTGATAATAAGGCCATGCCACATTTTTCTGGTGGGCAAAAATATAAGCCCTCCCTTGCAAGTAAGCCCCCTGGACAACCCCCCATCTCCGGCCAGGCAGAGCGCCACTCACCAACCTAGGGGTATCCCGAAGGTGTCAAGCGGTGGGAACCAGGGAGAGGCAAAGGTATCATGTTGCTTGGCGCCTTCGGGATACCACTAGGTTGGTGAGGAGCGCTGTGCCCAGCTGAAGAGGGGGCTACCGGGTGGCTGCTCTCTTACAAATGGTCTCCCAAAGAGCCGGGCACAGCCCCAGGGGCAAATGGCTATGTTGCGCTGTCACAGCAGCGCAACACAACAGTCATGAAGCAACCACACTCACGAGCAGCCACCCGGCAAACCCCCTTTCCAGCCAGACACAGTGCCATTCACTGATCTAGGGGTATCGCCAAGCCGCGTGAGCGCCTGTTCGCTGTTGCCCAGCTTCCGTGGCTTGGCACCTTCGAAATGCCACTGAAAGGCGCTCTGCATGGCTGGAGAGAGGGGTTGTATGAGCAGCTGTTCCACTGCCGCTCACGCGCCTCCCAGCCTCACAATGCCCTGGCCAGCTCTCTCTGCAGAGGAAGAGCACCTCCACTGCCGCCAGCACCACATGACTTTTTCGGCGGCTTCCAAACTGAGTCTTCCAGCAGTGGCTGCTCTGGGTGTACGCTCTATGGTTGTATGCTCTGCCGGCAGCTGGCCCACAACCAGCCGTGCAGAGCGCCTTTCACTGGCATTTCGAAGGCACCAAGCTGCGGGAGCCAGGTAGTGCAAATAGGCGCTCATGCAGCTTGGCGATACCTCTAGGTCAGTGAATGATGCTGTGCCTGGCTGGAAAGGGGGTTTGCCGAGTGGCTGCTCGTGAGCATGGTTGCTTCATGGCTGTTGTATTGTGCTGTTGCGACAGCGCAACACAGCCATTCGCCCCTGAGGCTGTGCCCGGCTCTTTGGGAGCCCGCCCAGAAATCCCAACACAATAAACCCTCCCCTCATAATAAGGCCCAAGCCATATTTTGTGGGTAAAAAGAAAATAAGACCCTGTCTTATTTTTGGGGAAACATGGTATAATCACGTTTTTTTAAAAAAAAGGTACGGTATTGATCACAGGATTGTGCCCACCATCTGATTTTTTTTTACTTGTACACACCCGACTATCTAATAATCTTGAGGTAAAAAGAGAGAGAGAATCACACATGTGCATAAAAATCAGACATGCGACCTAAACAACTATCTTATGTTTAATGTAATGGACCAACACATTACAATACTTAGGTTTTGGAAAGTTAAAATGGCTATTAAATCTCCTAGTCAGCATGCAACAACACAACCAGCAAGAAGAAATCCTTTTACAAATATTGTTAACAAAGTTGAGAGGAGAAGGAATATGTTTGATCAATATATGGTAAGGCACAGGGGTGGGATCCTACCGGTTTAACAGCCGGTTTGCTGAACCTATGCTTTGTGTGCGTGCACAGTTTAGAGAACACTTACCTTCCAGATTACTGCTTGGGAGGGAAAACAGCTGAGGCACGGTAATCTATTCTGCCGCGTGACTTGGCTGAGAAAATAAAGGTAGGTAACGCGCAGGGGCGGGCAGGTGGGCCCACTTGCTTGTGGGAATGAACCAGTTTGCTCGAAGTTGATATTTGGAGTGACCAGTTTGCCCGAACCAGTAGAATTCCACCCCTGGTAAGGCACTGTTCCCATGTCACCCTTGTCACCCAAACCACTTGCCAAACCAGACTGTCCTTGACCGGACAGCTAATATCAAGCAACAGAAAAAAAAATTCTTTTAATCTTTTCCACTGACGCTTTGGCTAAAACTGACTAAGCACATCTCCTGCTAGGAAACTGGCAAATATTAAGTTAATCAAAACCATAAAGAAAACCTCTTTAAGATATGGAAATCGTTTATATACTTAGGTTTCCCAGGACCCATCATTCAAGGTCAAAATTTCCGGCATACAAAGAGGTACAGATTATCATATTAACAATTCTATATGGACTCTTTAGAGTTTATAAGTTATAGTACTAAGACTTCAAATATAAAATAATTACCATGTTAAATTACAATAAGTTCCTCTTACATGGACAATTCCTGGCAACATTATAGATAGAATATTCTTCAAAACTGTTACAGTTTATTTCTTTTCCTAAAGGCTATTAGAGAGGGCCTCTGTCCAGGTGTCCAGAGAAAGGATGTTCCAAAATGCAGAGGAACCAAGTCCCTCCCCATACCTTCCTTCTGCCGCTTCATGTCACAAAGTTCCTGTCAGCTGCTTGAGAAAGACCAGACAGGAAACATAGCAAAATGAGCTAATTTGGCTGTATTGTAAGATTACATTAACATACATTTGAAAGTCTGAAAGTACATATCTCCCGCCGTCTCTTTTACAGCCCAAGAAACTCAGGTGAGTTTCTTGCCCTGCCCAAATTTCTATCATGTGTTGTTTTTATTTGACTGTGCCTTTAGCTGAGACTCATTGTCCTGTCTCCTAAAGTCATTCCCACGTAACAATTCCTCAGTAAATCAAGCAGCTGCCTGGGATTGACAAACAGGAAAAGGGTGCTCAGGTATGATATCATCAATTGCAAGTTCAACCAGGCACCTGATGGAATCATAACACTCAGTGGGCTGTCTTAATGCATGGGCCTGATGGGCATTTGCCCGTGGGCCCCATGAGAGGGCCCCCATACTAATTTGTTTATATTGACCCTTCAATGTACCTTGTATCATTTAAATGCAGTAACTGTATGGCTTACTGAGTATTACTGTGTTTTTCAACATTGATTTTGTTGGAAGTACCAATAAAATAAATATATGTTTAATTTTATTGACCATTTACATTTTTATTCCTGTGAGTCATTGTTGTAGGGGTCCCAGTACACTGCTTTGCCCAGGGCCCGTAATGCTGTCAAGATGGCCCTATGTCTGCAGTATCCAAAAATGCCTCAAAAGAACCAACTTAACTGCAAAGGCCAAATATAACAGCACTCTTATCATGGACTTGCTCTACGATCCTTCAGTTTTCAATTGGAATACTGAATAACAGATTTGGAAGTTCAATCCCCTCTACCTTGCTTAACCATTCCTGAGAAATGGTTTTCCAATTTCTTCTTTAAAATCTCCATTGATGGAACATCCACAATTTCTGGAGATTAATTGTTTTCACTATCAGGAAATTTCTTCAAGAAGTAATGGATGAAACATTATTAAGGAGAGATCCAGTCTAGAACTAAGAAATTTCCTGATAGTGAAAACAATTAATCTCCAGAAATTGTGGATGTTCCATCAATGGAGATTTTAAAGAAGAAATTGCCCTCAGGGGCTTTGGAGGATAGGTTGAACCCCTCTTCTTGTGACAGCTCCTCAAATATTGGAAGACTGCTTCCATGTGACTCCTGTCCTTCTCTTTGTTAGACTAGACATACCTAGTTTCTGCAAACACTCATCATACAGTTTAGCCTTCAGCCCCCTAACCATCTTTCTTGTTCTTCTTTGCACTCTTTCTAGAGTGCAATATCTTTTTTGTATCACGGTGACCAGAACTGAATGCAATATACCAAGTGTGGTATTTCTAGTATAAAATATTTGCACTTCACGTGAGCTATGTAAACTATGTCTACAGTATGTCCCTGATCCACTCATTTACACAATAATTACGCAGTAATTCCCTGATCCACTATCACATACACTCTAAGGTGAACACAAGATTTAACACATGACAGCCTTGATATATCAGGCCAATGCTACCTGGCCAGTGGTGGGTTCCAGATCCATACTGGTTGCAACAGGGCCCGGTGTCCTCCACATGAACGCGCGCGGTGCATGTGCATGTGGCTTACTGTCCAGCGATGCCTCCGCGGGGCTCCAGCTTCTCGGCGGAGTATCGCACAGGCACTGTACATGCCGTGCGTGTGCACAGAAGTGCCAAAGACAGGTCTGAAAATCAGTCCAGCAATTAAGTCCAGGTGCTAAGGCACATAAGACCCCTGACTTATTCCTTCAGTCGAACCTTATCTACAGTCACTTTTATATACTAACTTGGAAATAAGGCAGTGATTACCAGATATATTTATGTTAAGATCATGATCATTTCCTAACTCTGGGATCATGACAGATGAAGGACCCAAATTTGGAACTGGATGAAATCAATGGAGGAGCTGGCATCCAGATCTGTGAAAGCTGGGAACAGTGGTGGGATTCAGCCAGTTCGTACCTATACAGGAGAACCGGTTGTTAACTTTCCAAGCATAGAAAGTTAACAACCTGTTCTCCTGCAGTTGGAAGAACCGGTTGTTGGAAGAAATCTCATATTGTTTTTTTCCCCACTTTACAGGGCTAATCCTGTAAGGAAGACAGGGAGGAAACATTCTGGTGTTGTTTCTAGCCTAATCTTCATTGTGCTGCTTACAGAAACTTCCTCTCCTATTAACTCTTACTACATTGTAACAGCTAAGGCGAAGTGCCCATTGACGTGAGTAATGTTGAGTTGGCCATGCCCACTCAGTCACATGACCACCAGGCTCCGCCTTCCCAGCTGGTCATGAGGGCAGAGAACCAGTTGTTAAATTATTATCCCATTGGCTGGTAAGTATGGAAATTGTTGAATAGACTGTACATGAGTATGTATGATGACTGTACATGAGACTGTACATTAAAGATCCAGAGACTCTTTAATCTTTAATCATATGGGCTATTTGGTGGCTTCTGCCCTTTGCAATTGTGGTCACATACAGACAACACACATCTGTCCTTTGTGTCCTGATCAGTGTACACTTGAGGACGTTGTGGCAATATGACAGAACACAATTAATGTTGCTAGTTTCTGGGCAAGATCTGCTTAACTTGTACATATTTTAATCTTGTATTCTATATTTGTATAGCATGTTTTATTTTAATTGTGATGTTTCTAACACAAATAAATCAACGAGAGAGGACATTAACATTCTCACCCTTGCCTAGTGTGGCTTCAATAAAATGTTAACAGTATACTAACTATGGAATTAAATAGAAGTATTGCTCAAAAATACAATAAAGGGTTAATAGTTATTTTTTAAAACAAAACAAAGTAAACCAATTTCCTGGCTGCGACCAATGAAGTCTAATTTAGCACAAAAGTAGTGTTTGTTCTTTTAAAACAGATAATGACTAAACTTATATCTTTTGGCTTAAATATAATAGGTCTGTAGACTTCAAAACATTGGCAATAATTCTAACAGCAAAATTTACAGTGGTTCTCATGAGCTTTTTTTTTAACCTTTACATGGACAGAATTATAAATAGTTGCTTTTGTATGTGGCAGAAAAGAAGGTTACATAACATTATCACAGGGAAAATTATAAATTAATAACTTTGGTTATGAAAAGACATTTGATAATTATGAAATTTCAAAATCAATACTGCTTATTATCAGGCTTTTATATTTGAGGATAATAAATATCTCAATTTAATTAAATTAATTAATTTAATTTATTTAATTTATTCTCTCCCTTGGATTTTCATATGCAGTTTAATTTTTTTATGATAGACAGTGATATGCCTAAACAGAATACACAAATCCAGTAATATCCTGGGATCTGAGCCCCTGAAAGTTCCGAAACTACCTCCAATTTTTATTTATTTATTTTTCAAAAATGTTATTTGGAATAGTGCTAAGAATGCTGAAATATCTAGAAATTAGTAACTATAAACAAAAGATAAGGCCGTCTCAGTAATGATACTTCAACTCTGTATTTCCTTCACTGTCCATTTATCTCTTGCTTTTAAAATAATAGAAATAGAATTTAAAAATAGATATATTTTAATATGTTTTCTGCATATTCTGCTTCTGGTATTCTCATTGGTTTTCACTATTTCCTTTGTATTTTGATCTGGTTTCTATGGTTTTTCTTTATTAATTTTGGCTATAGACAACCTCATAAGCTAAGATTGAAAAATGCAGTATAAATAATAATCTGACAAATCTAAAGCATTGTGTTTTATGAGATTATTTTATTTTTGATCTTATTACTCTTAGAATAAGATGTGGAGAAAGATAAGAACTTACCCACATCTGTTTTAAAAATCAGATTGGAATAAGTAATTTATTTAAAAATAATGAAAAAGGAAGAATTGTGTTAATAAAATAACTTAGCAACTACATTTAATGGATTTTATATGTTTTTGCAGATAGCATATTTGTTGTGTCCCTTAAGTTATCTTAGTTACCTTTGATCTGCATATTCTAGGTTGTTGTTTTTTTTTACTTGAAACCATAATAACACAAATACTCAGAAACTTAATTTAGCACATTTTTTGTTTTCATCACTAGTTAACATTCAGTTGCTAGGGTGAGTTTTTTCTCCTGGGACAATTTTTTTCTTCAAATAACAGATAATACATCTGAATGCTTTCCAATAATATTTCTATGCCATTCCAAACTAGGTTGCAAAATGAATAATTGTTTAATTATTCTAAATCAGCAGATTTATAATTATTAGATTGTAATATAATATTCCAATCAAAAGAGAGTTTAGTGGAAAGTGGGAAAATTCCAATCAGTGCTTAAAATGCTAGTTTTCCAGACTCAGAAAGGGAATCTTGTGAAGACAAGACCACCATTGGTGTATCAATTTAAATTGTAAAACAAGGAACTACAGCTACTATATTTCCTTCACCTTAATCAATGCCAAATCCAGAAAAATTGCTAACTAATCCTTCAGCAAGAATTCAACTCTGACAAGGACCACTTGGAAAAGATCTATCAAGAGGAGTTGCTGTCCTTATTCACGGTATCTCCAATTTGTTTAAAATAAATTGTAAACAACTTGGATTCTTAATGAAGGACTAGCTTGTTTGCTCAAATCTATTCCCAGACACTGGCAACAGTGCTAGAGTACACACAGTCTGCAGGCAGAAGGAGCCAGGTTCAATTCCTAGTTTATTCCAAACAGAAATGGAAAGACCCATGATTGAAATTCTTCACAGATGTTGCCATTTAGTGTAAACACTCCTGACTGCATGGATCAATGGTGTGATTCAGTGGAAATTAAACTTCTAATTTCTAATGTGTGTTTCTGATCTGTCTTTCTGGCGCACCTTTTGGCAACCTGGACAATACGCCCAATTAAACTATCCAAGCCATGATCTACCTCCTTGTTGAGTGGAAGTAGGGAACAGTAGGTTTGTTGTAACTAGATAATATATATTAGGGGATTATGATTATTAAACTGGCTATGGCTCTTTTTCATGATTCCTAAGAGTGCAATGATGGATCTCATGTAAGCAAGCCAGATGGATGACCAGAGGATTAAGTATGAGTCATTATTTCCTCACTGATACCTATCTGGAAGTCCCATTACTTCAGCACTGCTGTATTATTTATACTTTTGTTTACTGTATTTTATTTTGCTGGAGCCAAGGTAACAGCTTGTATTTTTGACCTGGTCTTAAAATATCACTTTAGCACACTGTCATAAAAAGTATCTGAAAACAAGAGAGGGAATAAAAAAAAGGCAATTAGTTACTACCCACTGTTATACTACATCCTACAGCTGTAACAATACAGTCAAGTGACGCAATATCAGTTACTGTTAGAATAATAAATGCATGCAGTAAATCCCGGGGGGGGGGGGGGGGGGAAACCTGCTTTACTTGTTGATGTGTGAATTAAGACCATGTTTCTTTTTATTCAAATATTACTACTTTAAGCCATGGAAATGCTTCCTAGTTAACTTTGAAGTGTTTTGCTCAATTCTTTTAATTCCTTTGATGTTGTAATTAATTGTGAGAAAGCTACATTTGGGGACAGTTGAGATGCATAATGGGAAACTGGCAATTAATTCTGCTAGTGAGATGAAATTGAAATGAATTGAAAATTTTTATTCCCCCCCCCCCCAATCTGTTGCGTCTATTGCTGTATCTAAAATGGAGATAGGTTGATTCAGCTAAAGTTGAACTTGTAAAAATTATCCGCACACTTATATTTTACTTAATGCAAGTTTCAATTTTTTATTCAGGTGAGGAACTTCAGTCTTCCAGATGTATAACACCTAGCAGCTCAAATCAATTTGTTCAGTAGTGAGGCATGCTAAGAGTAATGATTCAGCAATATATAGAGGTCTAGCCATTATTTTAAATATAATAAGTCTTCATTTGGTTCCCCCAAACCCAGAAGAGTTTTGCATGAGGAAAGTAATCGTGGTTCCAAAACATGAACTAGGTGATAAAACTAATAAACTCAAACAGAGTTAGAAATGAGATTGACATGTTTTTCTAACTTTTGCATCCTGCGCATCCATAATGAGTATCGTAATTAGGTGATCAATTTGGCCATGTTGATTGGCTGGTAAGAGAGAAACTGTCCAACAGTTGTTTTTCTTCTCATTCTCCCCCTTCCCTTGTTTATTTGAGGAATTTGCATCCCAAAAGCTCTGCCTGGTGTGACCTTGATTATTTTAATAGCAAAAATGAAATGTATTTTGTATCATGTCTATCATATTGTGACCCTGCAAGCATACATAGTCTTTTATGCCAACCTATTTTTATTTACCAATAATTTGTTGAATAATCCACAGTTAGCTATACTCACAAAGTAGTCCATAAATAGTAGCCCATTATTTTATAAATCATAAATTATGTTATTTCAGAAATGTCCAAATGTTCTTTAGTCCAACAGTGACCATTTTCCCCAAATGTTTGTCCTGTACCCATTTCTTTATTTCAATATATTTCTCTGGTGAGTGTGTGTGTGTATGTGTGTGTGTAATGAAATAAAACTTAATACAACTACTTGGAACGCTGCAAAATTAATTACATTGGCAAAAATACATAGCCAAGAGAAATACAATAAACCCTCAGTTTAATAAATTGAGATATAACTTAGTTTTTTTTCATTTTGCTTAATTCCCATTGTTGATAATATTGACATTTTAATGCAAATGATGTCATTTGCATCAATTATATAATGATACATATTATATTTTATTTCTATTCATTAAATTTCTACATTGCCTAACTCATCTAAGTGTCTCTGAAATGTTTTCTTCCTTTGAACCACCCATTAAATCAAAGTTTTACTATATATGTATTTATTTTGTCAAATTTAACTAGTGATGGAAATAATAGCAAATGGATGAGTAGAACAATGCTACTGTGTAATGCAACCCTCTAAATAAATTCATTTATTTGTTTGTATTTGTTTATATCCCACCTTTTCCTCAGGTTCTATATATTTTACTTTTTCCTGCTATTTTTCTTCACCACAGCAATCATATGATGGAAGAGGGTGAATGTTATAGACTTGATCTATAACAGATAGTGGAGTTTTAATTGGCTGATACAGGACTTCTCATAATCTGCATGCTCTTCAAATGTGCAGCTTTCAGTTGTCAGAATTCTCAGCAATGGCTGAGGAACTCTGTGGGTTGATCTTAATTCATCCCAAAGGGACTCAGACTGGAGAAGATATCATTAAACCAACAGAGTTGCTAGCTTCAGTGTTGCTCTAGAATGATTAGAAAAACGAGGAGATATTTTCTAGTGAAATACTATATGTAGAGTATCCTAAATTCAGCCCTAGAATCATTGTGCTGAATTAGCCTTACACTAATACAATAGTAGAGTTGGAAGGGACCTTGGAGGTCTTCTAGTCCAACCCCCTGCCTAGGCAGGAAACCCTATACCGTTTCAGACAAATAGCTATCCAACATCTTCTTAAAGACTTCCAGTGTCGGGGCATTCACAACTTCTGGAGGCAAGCTGTTCCACTGATTAATTGTTCTAACTGTCAGGAAATTTCTCCTCAGTTCTAAGTTGCTTCTCTCCTTGATTAGTTTCCACCCATTGCTTCTTGTTCTACCCTCAGGTGCCTTGGAGAATAGTTTGACTCCCTCTTCTTTGTGGCAACCCCTGGGATATTGGAACACTGCTATCATGTCTCCCCTAGTCCTTCTTTCTCTTAAGCTAAACATACCCAGTTCCTGCAACCGTTCTTCATATGTTTTAGTCTCCAGTCCCCTAATCATCTTTGTTGCTCTTCTCTGCACTCTTTCTAGAGTCTCCACATCTTTTTTACATCGTGGTGACCAGAACTGAATGCAGTATTCCAAGTGTGGCCTTACCAAGGCATTATAAAGTGGTATTAACACTTCACGTGATCTTGATTCTATCCCTCTGTTGATGCAGCCTAGGACTGTGTTGGCTTTTTTTGGCAGCTGCTGCACACTGCTGGCTCATATTTAAATGGTTGTCCACTAGGACTCCAAGATCCCATGCTTTGACAAGTCCAGTTTCCCCCTTTGTTCTATAGCATTGCCCTTATATTGTGTCCTATCCAAAAGTGAAACAGATTTAAATCATCATTACTAGTGATAAAAAACTAGTATTTTCCCACAAACTCCAACACCATCAAAGGGCACCTGCAAGATACAAAAAATGTGCTCTGTTTTGTCACCTCAGAGGCAAAGATAGGAGACTAGGAATTAGGATCAACCAGTGGTGTGTTTCAGGAGTGTGGGCAGTCATCCATGCTTCCTCTTTTATGATTGTTAGTCAGCCTCTACTTCAGCTTTTTCTTCTCAGTTTATCCTAGGCAGTGTTTCCTAGGTTTCTTCCATGCTTGTTCCTGTTCCAACATTTAAGAGATAAAGAGCTTATTGAAAGAGGAATACAAGTATCTAGATAGCTCTATTCATAAGCAAAGAAAATGACATTCTCTATGCTACACTTGCATGTTTTATACCAAATTCTTTCCAGGCTTCATTTAAGGAACAACAGAGGGTGTATTAACAGTTTACTGAATCTTATTTTTACCCCTAAGATGTAATAGCCCTTGTCTTTTGTACTGCAAGTTCAGAATGAGGAATATTGCATTGGTTTTGTAGGATATACGCCACCTTCTGTATATTTCTCTGTTGCACATTGCATTGAATTTACAGCGTATCAGCTAGTCCCGTGATGGCGAACCTATGGCACGCGTGCCACAAGTGGCACGCGGAGCCATATGTCAAGGCACGCGAGGCGCTGCCCTGTCAAGCTGACTTCACCTTTTTAAAAGCTATTTTTCGCCTTCCCCAGGCTCCAGAGGCTTTATTAGGAGCCTGGGGAGGGCGAAAAGAGCCTCCCCCGCCCCCCCGGAGGCTTCAGGGACCGTCCCTGAAGCCTTCGGAACGCTTAAAACCACCCTCCGAGCAAACCGGAAGTGACTTCCGGGTTGCTCGGAGGGTGGTTTTAAGCGCTCCGAAGGCTTCAGGGACCGTCCGAGGCTTCCCTGATGCCTTCGGAGTGCTTAAAACGACCCTCCGAGCAACCCGGAAGTGACTTCCGGTTTGCTCGGAGGGTGGTTTTAAGCGCTCCGAAGGCTTCAGGGACCGTCCGAGGCTTCCCCGATGCCTTCAGAGCGCTTAAAACGACGCTCCGAGCAACCCGGAAGTCACTTCCGGTTTGCTCGGAGGGTGGTTTTAAGCACTCCGAAGGCTTCAGGGAAGTCTCTGGACAGTCCCTGAAGCCTCTGGAGGGCCTCCGGGGGGTCGGGGGAGGCTCTTTTCGCCCTCCCCAGGCTCCTATAAAGCCCCTGGAGCATGGGGAAGACAAAAAAAAAACATGTAAAAATGGGGGGGTTGCGCGTTTTGCGCGCATGCGCACTGGGGGGTCGCGCGTTGCATTATGGGTGCGGCACACCTGCACTCGACCCCCCTGCACTCCCCCCACTTGTGGCACGCGAGCCAAAAAAGGTTCGCCATCACTGAGCTAGTCAATTACAGTTTTCTAATAATCCAAGTCACGGTTAGTTGCCCAATCATGACAGGCCTTGCTTTTCTCTTCTATAAACTATTTCTATCTTGGTGACTTCTGATGAATTTCTTTATTTACCATTATTTTGACTTGGAAGATAGCCAAGATGGGGTGTGGGAAGACTCACAGAGAAACTAGCTTAGAGAAATTAAATGTTAATTGCCAGATTGATGGGTTTTCCCACTGGCTAAAGGCATGCTGAAAAAGAACCAATCATCCGGCCTTGAATGATACATTTATAAATCAGGATGCCCTTCGGCAATGATTCTGCAAACAGAAGTAGAATAGGGATTGACTGTGGGGAAAGCCAATTTTATACCAGCATTGTTTTATAACAAAGAATTGGTAGATGTCTCTAACTCAATGGTGAGAAAAGGCTTCGGTATTATTTCAGAGCTAAGTGGACAAAATGTGTAATTTAATTGTCTATGTTCAACCATAATATATTCATTTTTGTCTTAGCATGTTGTGTGAATTTCATCACCATCAAGAGACCACTTTTTTTTAAAAAAAAGGTATTGTATCACAATATGTGAAGCCAGCAATCATACAAAACAATTTTCTGTCATGCTACCTGCTGTTAATATTACTATATTGTGATAATGAATTGGGGAATTTATATCCCAAACAGTTAACAGGTCACATTATTCCCAGAAACATGTGGGAACAATCACATATTATACTAGAAGCATCATTACAATTGTTTTGGCTATAACCATCTCTTGGGAAAACTTATAAATGATTTCAGCAAATGTGTAGCCCAGTAATTTCTCCTGCAGCAAGTTTCCAGTTAAGAAAATCTTAAATAAAGTGATTTGATTTTGCATTCAGGAGAGAAAAAACAGTATTGGAGCCTACTGTTCTCAGCAAGTCATGATCTACCTTCAAGTAGATCTAGTTAGGAGACCAATGCAGTGCGAATGAATACTATTTTTTATTTTAAAGCTAACAAAACCCTGCTAGTCTGGAAACACTTCTTCCTTTTATCTTTGTGTGAATTACAGGTAGATTCTCTTGTACATGTATTCCAATTAGTTTATTGAAACAGGGAAAAGTCCTGATTGTCTGATTGCTGATAGCAGCTCTTCCTCTTGTCCTTCAAAGCCATTGCCTATGTCCTCTACAGCAGTGGTCCCCAACCTTTCTGGCTTCACACCAGTGGTGGGTTTCAAATTTTTTTAGAACCTCTTCTGTAGGTGTGGCCTGCTTTGTGGGAGTGGCTTGCCGGCCATGTGACTGGGTAGGAGTGGCTTGCCAGCCATGTGACTGGGTGGGTGTGGCCCAAGTTGTAAAATGTGGTGAAACTCACTTAACAACGCTCTTGCTTAGCAACCAAAATGTTGGCTCAGAAACTCTGGCATTTGAAGCACACAAATCTTAAAGCTATCAAGTTACAAGGCCCTTGCACCCCTAACCCTTTAGGAAAAAAAACCCCCAGGGGTGTTCAAACTTGACAGCTTTAAGACTTTAAGGTTTAGATAGGACTCTTAGAGGCGGGCAGGGCAATTGGTGAGCCAGCCAATCAGTGAGCAGAGGGCGGGGCAAGCATGATGTGGACGGGTGGGGGGAGGGAGCTGGAACCGGTTCTAAACGGCACTGTAGATTTGTGGAACATCTTCTATAGAAGAGGTTAGAACTGGCAGGAACCCACTCCTGCTTCACACACACAACCAGATCCAGTGCATGTACAAATGAAGTCTCACATGCTCGCCTGCTGCTTGGGTGGCCTGGTTCCCAACAGGTGCAGACCAGTACTGATCCACAGATCAGGTGTTGGGGACCCCTGATCTACAGGCATGAACTGCCAGCTTATTTTCTTATTTATAAGCTACATTAATATACCCCATGGGAATTCAAGACGGTGCACCTAGAGGTCAGTGCTTATCTTAACCTCACTACAATTCCCCATGATAGGTTGGACTGAGCAATACATTAAAGAGGATTTAAACATGATCTACTCTGATCCCAAAATGATAAGTCATCTGCTATGACTGATCGGCCATCTCTTGGTTTTCTGAACCAAAACAAGCCACAGAAAATCTTTGGCCACACTCTCAGTGGAATAGGATGATAGCATTCTAGCCTGTACCATTTCAATCTAGATATAATAAATCCGTGATGATGAACCTATGGTACACTTTCCAGAGGTGACATTCACAGCCCTCTCTGTGGGCACATGGGCTATCGCCAGCTGCTCTTCCTGTTTCCAGCACGGGTATGCACGCATACTAGCTTGTCTTCATGTGTGCCGGAGTGCAGGAAATCCAAAGATCAGCTGGCCGGCGCGCATGCTTGCACTGGAAACGGGAAGACCAGCTGGCTGGCACGCACATGCATGCCAGCCAGCTGATCTTGCGGTTTCCAGGCTCCGGTGCATGCACGCAAATGCACATGAACCCATGTTCCAGTTTCGGCATTCGGTGCTAAAACGGTTTGCCATTACTGTAATAGGTTAAGAGAAAACCCTCATAGGAGACAGGAGGAAAAGCCAGCAGTTTAATAAGAGACATCTGATTCCAAAGGGGAGAAGGTATCTCAAAGGAAATACTCCCTAGGTCTGAGGAAGGTGGAGGAGAGGGAGGAGAGGAGGCTTTCAGAGTTGCAATATTCTGTTCCTGTAACCTTATAATAAAAATAGTTCTTGTTATGCCTGGTTTTGCTTTCCTATCTAGATTATTTCGAAGAGCTGACACTATACAAAATCTTTAAGTCTTTAAGAAGAGTTAGGTGCACTGCAGGGGGTCAAAAAAGTCAAGATGGCAGTCAGGACTTTTTGAGGCTTCATCTTTTTTTAACTTGAACACAGTAAAGAAACATTAAAAAGAGCAGAACTTTGATCACATGATCACAATTACCACCTTGACTGTTAAATTTCCCGTGAATGTTCTTGAAAGGAGTCTTGTAAGTTTCTCTGCAAAATGATGGATTACCACATTTACCAGTTTTATACAGTCACAGACAAGCACTCAGACATAGAAAAACATTTAAAATTAGACTTCCCTATTTGCCATCTGAAATAATAGGCTGCAGGTTACAACAAAGCAGAACTTTGTGATTTTTTAAAAATAATTTTTATTGATGTTTTAATCTTTAAAAATAGTAAAGAAGACACAAGAAGAAAAAACGAAACACAAAACATACATAACAATATACAGCAATTTTACTGCCTTCTTTATCGGCTTTCTTGTTTAACTTTTATAATTCTCCCTTCTGCATTGCCTTCCTATTGCTTTAACCTTGTCCTATAATGTAGCAAAGGTAGCATTAACACATAATAATATTCATTATTTGTAGTACCATATATTTATATTCTCTATTTTCTGTTTTGGCTTATGATTTCTAGCTACTTATACATTTTATTCCATACTTTATAGAAGTCCGATTCTTCTCTTTCTTTTAGTTCTATTGTCATTTTATCCATTTCTACTGCAGCAGTACTTTGATACCTTATTAGAGCAGAAGTATACAGGTAGTCCTTGACTGGCAACCACAACGGAGGGGAGAATTTCCATTGTAAGTTGGTGCAGTAGTAACCACCACCATTTTTACCACAATTGTTCAGTAATTCTAAGTTCCTGAATTGACTTTGTTGCATACCACAATCATGCGACTGCAACATGTTTCAATTGTCACAAATATGAACCAGTTGCAAAGAATGTTGATCATGTAACCATGGGAGTGGTGCCATGGTCATAACTTCAAGAATAGGTTGCAAATTGCTTTTTAAAGACTTAATTAAATGAACAATACTAAGTCAAGTGGTTTGTGACTAGCTTCTTATTGCATTTGGCTTTCGACTTCGATGTCTGGAGCTATATACCAAAAAAATAGATCTAAATGTGATATATAAATGGATAGGAACAGGGAAGAACTAAGTAAGAATTTATGATGGACAGCAATGGAAGACAGTGATCTAAAGATCAAGAGACAGTGCATAGGAAACCTGCTTCATTCAACAATTGGGATTTGATGGGAGCTGGATTATGCCTAATTTTATTCCAAAACTGAAAATAATTGTTAAGTATAGACTTTAGGGGTATTTAACCAAGATGCTGTTCCTATTGATTTAACCCTCTTAGTAACAGTACATCTGTATGGCCCATACAGGCTGCTCTTTCGACTGAATCAGAGGAAAAGATGAGTATGAAGGCAATCACATCATGAAATTTATGTCCCGGGAGATGTTTAATTTCAAGGTGGCTAATAAAATTAAGGTAATTGGTAGGCATCTGACCACCGTCTCAGACTCTTGCTTTTCCTGGAAAAAAATTAAAGGAATTTGATGAGACACGCCGCATAATATATATCAGTGATACTTCTTGAATTCCAAGGACTTTATCAAATATTACATTAGAATGGTTTTACAGTGCACTGAAATCTCTTAGGAGTTGTAATTTATTGACTTTCTGCATTTTTATTTATTTATTACAGGTATTTTCTGCTACTTACATCATTCTGATTCTAAGCAACTCAGAGCCAAGATACTGCACACTAATGCCATAGCATGTAGTAATTATAAAACAGATGCAATACTTGTACAAAAGTAAAACAATTGTCAAACAATTAGAATCCAATATTCAGAGCATAACCAATAAGACACAGGATTCCCCATCATCCCAGGCATAATCAACTAAACATGCTCCAGCTCAAAGGCTCTTTGAAATAACCAACATATCTGGAGATGAGAATTGAGATGTAATGTCGTTATGTTACAATGCCTTTTATGTGCCAAATGGAATGCAGAACAAATAAATCATAAATAATAATTTTAAAAAGCTATTCCAACTTCTGACTTCACAAGATAGGAAGCGAATTATTTGTGTTCAAGCCCATCCCAATTCCCAAGGCTCCGTTTTCTCTCTGCATTTAGGAAAAGAGTGAAAATGCTTAAGAAAGGCGATTCATTTGTAGTTTGTGGGCTTGAAAATAACTAGCAGTTAATTGTGCTGCTAGATATTCTTTTATTATGCTAATGCGTAAGCATCATGAAGTTGGTTTATGTATTACTATAATATTTTTACAATATTTTTTTATCACAATATTCAACTGAAGGCTTCGGCTACGTCGTTTTCTTCCCACACCGTGGGGTTGGTTTTGGGGTAATCATGAATTGGTTTGTGTTGTACAAACTCTCAAGCAGCTGAATACATTAGCAGTTCTATGATTTTTTAAAACAACGGTTCTACAATTAAATGCAAATTTGGTATAGGAAGCCATATAGATCTCTTTAAATAGATATAAAGAAATAGCAATTTTATAAGATTACAATTCTGTATTCGTTTATCTGGCAGTAAGCCCAGATTTGTTCATGATAAGAAATAATATAGGACCGTGATGACAAACCTATGGCACACGTGCCACAGGTGGTGTGTAGTGCCCTCTCTATGGGCACGACAGCCGTCACCCCAGTCCAGCTTGACCTTGCATGTGAGTGAACCTCCTGCAGGCCAGTTGGCTTTTGAGTCTCTGCCGCGCATGCACGGGGAGCAAAGTGCATGTAGAGGATGCATGCGGGGGGGGGGTGTTCACAATGCATTTTGGGGGTTCATGCACATGCATGTCCCGCCCATTTTGGGCCTGCACCAACCTGGAAGGCAAAAATGAGCATGGGGGGGTGGTGCTCACATTGCATTGTGGGGTTTTGGGTGCACGCTTTGGGCACTAGGCACCAAAAAGGATAACCATCACTGATATAGGATATACATTTAGTTCTCTACTTACAACAGTTCATTTATTCATGTTCAAAGTTCCAATGGCTCTGGAAAACATAACTTATGATTATTTTTCACACCTAATGTCTGTTGCAGCATCCCCATGATCACATGATCAAAATTTAGATGCTTGGCAACTGACTCATATTTATGACGGTTGCAGTATACCATGGACCTTCTGACAAGCAAAGTCCATGGGAAACCAGATTACATGTTGCATGCTACTAACTTAACAACTGTTGTGATTCACTTAACTACTGCGACAACAAAAGTTGTAAAATGGGGCAAAACTCATTTAATACCTGTCTGTTTGCAATAGAAATTTTGGGCTCAACTGTGATCATACGTTGAGGACTACCTGTAGTGTAAGCTTTATAAACCTTGCTTCCAACAAGCTGTAGGGAAGGGGTTCTCAAACTTTGAGCCATAATCCCCAAACCTCTCAGAGACATTTGAGGGGTTTGCAGTTGTTCACACTCTGCCTTTGTCCAGGAAAGAGTCCTACATCAAGCCATTCATGAGATCCAGGAATCAAGGCTTTTTTTCAATAGCCATTGTGTTCAGAGCCACGGTTCTGAGCCAAGAGCCGAGTCTGAGTCCCTCTAGGAAAACGGCAAGAGGAATGGCTCCTCAGATCCCATCCTGCCATGGGCCATCCGGCATCACTGAGAACAAAGTGTCTGCTATTACACTCAAGAAAATACTTGGGTCTTCTGGTGGGCAGCCAGGTTCCTTCCATTAAAACTTTTTCATGAGGCTGCATGGCTGTCCATATCAATGAAGCAGGGTCAAATTGAAGTCCCATTTTCCTGGAAATGGCAATCAGGACTTTCCAAAAGAGAAAGGACATACAGGGCAGGACTCCCAAACATCATCAGGTGAAAACCCTGCTTTCTCTGAGAAAAAAAGTAACTGGCCAGCTCCCTCACCTTGTTTACTCAGTCTTGGTGGGCTGCTACCTAAAGGACAGGAGCCACTTCCTGCCTTACAATCTTATAATTTTAATGCTAGATTGGAGGGTACACATCTTGACTATTTTCTTTTGACTCTTAGGATAACTGCTAGTTCCTAGCACCTGGAGCAACAGTCTAATAAATGTGTTGTTGTTGCCTGTGCATAAACATGTTAGCTGTGACTTACCCAGCCCATTTCAGGGGAATGTTATAGAGATCAAGGGCTTGTTGCATAAATCAAGGATTGTCACACTGTTTTTTTTTTACTCAGGTCCCCTTCTGAACCTCATTCATCTCTATGACACTCCTCACATCCCACTTTACTATCTGTACTACTTATTAATGTAAATCAGTGTTTCTCAAACTTGTCAACTTTAAGATATTTGGACTTCACCTCCTATAATTCTCTAGCCGTAGGAATTCTGGGAGTTGATTTTCATGTACCTTAAATTTGCCAAGTTTGAGAAACCCAAGTCTATTATATAAATACAGTTTCATTTATGTATTTATTTACATTTATTCATTATTTTAGGAGGCCATAGAACCACACAATTTGAGAATTTCTACCTCAAGGAAAAAGTGCTGTCTAAACTACATTCTGCTATACTTAGATTAGAAGAATGCACTTCTGGATGACTAACAAAAAGAGAAAACTCTGAACCCTTCCTCCCTCTAGATTTTTTGCAGGCTACATTTATAATCACAGTTCAGCGGATCCTACCTTGTATGTCTGGCACGTGTGTCCATTCCTCTTCCGGGTTTCTGGCACACATGCACACACAATGATCAGCTGGCCTTTGTACATGTGGCAGTGTCGGAAACTGGAAGAGCTGATCTTCCATTTTCCAGCGTGAGCAAATGCGTGACAGTAACCGGAAGTTCATTTTCTGCCACGCACATGCCCGCTGGGCAGCTCCTTTTCCGGGTTGCGGCCCAGACAAGCACACACACTCCCTTTTCGGCACTCGGTGCCAAAAGGGTTTGCCATCACTGGATTAGGTGATCAACCAGTTTTTGAACAACTGTGTCAGAACTAATGCTAAATTAATGCCAACATTTATTACACTACGCCTTTTAAGAATGAATCAGTTGCAAATGATAGGAATAAGTATTTATTCTTTATAAGACTACTAGCTGTACCCAGCCACACGTGGCTGTGGCCCAGTCTGGTTAAATGGAAAATGACAGAGGTGGCCCCCGCATGGAAGTGAGCCACAGTGGCCCCTGCAAGAGCCGCCACAGAGGACACTCCCACATCCCCGGCCTGGCTGAGCTGAGGAGGAGAGGAGGAGGAGGAGGAGGCCACCACCCCGACCCGGCTTTCCTCAGTGGTGGCGGCAAGAGGAGGCAGCCGGCGTCCCCTGAGGAGCAGGAGGAGGAGGAGGAGGAAGAAGCCACCCCTGGCGATGCAGACGCAAGGCAGCCCCCGCTGGCCACGGCCCCATCCAGAGATGCTGTCGCCACTACAGTCGCCGCCTCACGGGGGCATCCAGCTGCAGCCCCAGCTCTGCTGTGCCTCAGGCTGACACGCCCCCGCCCCCGTCGGAGCCGCCTTGGCGAGGCTGTAGCTGGCTCCCTGTGAGGATGGAGAGCGCATGCAGCCGGCCAGGCTGAGGAGATGCTCCGCCTCCACCTCCTCTGGAGCTCCACTGGGCTGGGCTGGGGGAGGCCGGCTTAAGGGTGGTAGGAGGGGGCCAAGGGATGGGGCAGGCGCCGCCCTGCCGCAGACAGCAATGGCCTGGCGGGAGGGGAGGAGAGAGAGGGGAGGGGGAGGCTGAAAGGCTTCGGCTCCCCTTGGTGGAAATGGCGAAGCTCGTCGGAGGAGGGGCGGAAAGGGGAAAGGGTGCAGCCGCAGCCCAGCCACACATATAAAGGGACCATCGGGACGAAGCTGGAGAGAGGCCAAATTGTTCTGAATATACTATACTCAAAAAATGAACGCTATGGTATGGCGTGTGTTGTTTTTAAGTCCACAGATGGTCCTGGTTTTCAAAAAAGCATGTTTTTTCCAAAAAGCATGTTTTTACCTGTCACTGGTGTGACATCTGTATAATATATGTATGTACAAACATGTGCGTAGTCAAAAGCAATGTTGTGTCAAAATTTCAAAGCAATCGGTGAAGAACTTTTGGAGATTTGAGATTTTGAACAAACAAACATTACATTTTTATTTATATAGATTGCTTACTTCCAGGTAATAAAATAATTATTCATAATATTTATTGTATTGTGCAACTGTCTAATTTCTTAATCACTAGTTATGTTTTAGTAACAATATATTTAACTGTAGCTGACAAAAATAAAATAATCGAAGAAAAGGATTATTTAGAATTGGACCATGGCCTCCAAATTTATTAAAGGCCTATCTGGAAAAGATTAAAAAAGCCTTTCAGATCCACATCATGCATAGAACATCTATCTGTATTCTTTTAAACCTTTTTAGAAGACTTTTTATTTTTACAAAGTCACCCTGAGCAGTCAGATATAATTGCCTCCATATTTAAACTCAACCTTTGAAACACAAGTCCATTTTAACATCTTACAGACCGTTTTCCATTAAGTTATCTTTAAGACCATGAAGTCTGGCATTTCTTGGCTCCACTATAATTAACATCTCTTCGCCCATTATTTCTACTTTAAAAAAAAAATTAAATAGTTTTTAATGTTTTTAATAATAATAATGGTTTGGAGTATTTATTAATCCACTGTTTTTCAGCTTTGTTGTACATTGCTCAGAATCACTTATTTTATGAGATGGTTAGCTATACAGTATAAATTTGACAAATAAAGGAATTATAGTCCCAATTCTCACTTCTATTGCAATCTACACAAATTCTACATAATGTTAAGAAATATACACTACTCCTGAAACTGTTATTCAACAATAAAAATTATATTAATTATTCAATAGGACCATTGGTTAAAAAATAAACCAATTTGTTTATTTGTTTAAAAAATAAACCAATTATTATATTTGTTCTGGTTTTCGGATAACAAATTTGGACACACTGCTAACTGCATCAGTGTTTTCAACCTGAGACAAAAAAGTGAAAGCAATTTATTGAACATTAATAACAGATTTGCCAGGAATAAGCCTTATCAAAATTACGAAATACTCTATGTTTTGGAGAATCCTCAGAATAACTTGATTTGTTTAGTATCTTTGGTTGAAATCTGATTTGCAGAAATTAACAGGTGAATCCCAGCACAGTGATAAATGTGATTTCTTCCCACTTGATAGAGATATAACTGGTTTTCAGATGACAACTAACAGAGCAGATTTACAATTCTCTTGAGCAGTTTGAAGGTAATCCATGCTTGTCTTCACTTCTGCCAACTTGAAGTGGTGAAAACAAGGAATATAAATCACCCTTCAGAGCTCCACCAGTGATGAAGATGGAAACTGACAAAACTTTCCTTATTTTACCCCTGTTATTTTGTACTCAGGAATAAAATAAACCATGGCAGACTTCTCCAGCTATCCCTTCCTTTACAGGCCCTGAAATGCAAGAGCTAGGTGAAAACTTAAAACAAGCCTTTCCCCTGTTGGGAAAACAACTCCTTTTGGCAAAACTGGATTAAATTTGCAGGTAAAACAAAACCTTCTAGGACATCAAATTTCAAATTAGCCAGTTCAAACATCTTTTTTCTTTTCATCAATCATGTGATCCTCTATTAGGGGTCTTAAGCAGAATGGTCCAAACGTTAAATTATTTTCATAATATGTTAACCCTAGACTATCGCAAAGATTAGTGCATTGAGGAAAACTAAAAGTCAGTCCCCCAAGGACTCCCAGGGAATTATATTTAATTCCAAGTGCCATGCACTGGATTAAATTAATTCCAGCCAGGTAATAATGTTGTGGGAACTCTTAAAATCAATCAGATGACCTGTTTGTCTAAGTATGCTCAAGCAAAATAAGCTGTTCAGGATGCCTTCAAAATAATAAAATGTTTGAAAGAATCACATGTAAATTCTCTGTTAATGAAGTGAGTCTTTGATCGTTAGACCTTGATTTTTAATCCTTGGAGGTTTGAGCAGTAATGAATTCGTTTTGAAGGGGAGGCTGGTGCTGCCTGTTTCCTTTGTTTAGATTGTTGCAATGTGTTTGACACAGAACTGTCCTTGACAACTACACTGAAACTTCAATTGGTCTAGTAGGCAGATGTTCAGGCATTTAGGAAAGATATTTCACCCATGCAGCATCACTGTCAAGAGCTCATTGATTTATCAGTTTGCTTATAAGTATGTTTAAATATATTAGTTATTATCTTTAAAACCCCTTTAAATAACCCAAGTGTTAGATACTAGCAACTGTCATAATGGTTTCCACCAAGGTCCTTTGTTCCGGCGGGAACAGAGGTTTAATCTCATTGGTCGAAGGGTCTGACAGCTCCCTATAAAAGGGCTGCTGTCAGGCTGAACCTTTGCTGGATTGTACATACTTGTTCTGTTACAATAAAGAGCTGTTGTTGCCTAAGCCTGAGTGTGCCTTTCCATTACCTGATCTAACACTGGCGACGAGGATGGGATTGAAAGGCAACTAGGCGAACAAAAAAGAGCGTAGCAATCCAGCAAGTAAATCCAGCCCGGAGCTCAGCGCGGCTTCAAGCAGCTATTTTTGAGTGGCAAATTCAAAACGCCCTCAGAACACAAAATGGCCATCAACGTCCCACCGACTCTGTATGACTCAGTCACCGAGCATTGGGAATCGTATATGCTGAGGTTTGAATGCTTCCTCGAAGCCAACAACCTCATGGGCCTTTCTGAAGGCCGCAAGAAGAACATGTTCCTGGGAAATGTTTGAAACAGCAAAAGACTTATCAGAGCCAACGCCACTCCAATCGGTCGCTTGGTCGGTGCTCCAACAGACGCTGAGGACACACTATGCTCCCAAGCTGTCTAAGCACCTAACTGCCAGCAGAGGCCCAACGAAAGGGCATGGCAGCCACCACCACGGCGCTCAGAAGGCGACACCATAGTCACCTACCACTCCTCAATCGGCCAAGTGTGCACCAGGCAGCCAAAAAAGCTGAAGTACACAGTCCTCATCAATGGCTCTCCATGCGAGATGGAGATCGACACAGGGTCATCACTGACCATCATGCCATGGTCTACACTCAAGCAGGCTATCCCTAGCCTGAAGAAGCAGCATCTACGCGCCCCAGACATCCACCTTCGCAATTACCAGGGGAACCAAGTCCTAATCGTGGGCCAGTGCACCTTCCGGGTGCAATTCAAAAACTTCTGCGGCCAGCTTCCAGTGACAGTGGTCAGCGGTGACCTACAGAGCCTCCTGGGACTTGACTGGTTTGAAGCCCTGGGCTAGAAGTGACCGGTATCAACACCTCGAAAGATGAGAGTGCTGAAGAATTCTTTAAGGAGTTTGAGGACGTCTTCAGCACCGGTCTAGGTAAGTATGTGGGGACCCCAATCTCTTTTAATTTGGACCCCAATATAGCCCCTATGAGGCTAAAACTCAGGAGAGTACCTTTCACTCTCTGATCTGGAAATTGACAAGCTCATAGGCCAGGGAATACTAGAGCCGGTTGATCACGCACGCTGGGAGACCCCTATAGTGACACCAGTCAAATCTGACAGGTCTGTCCTCATTTGCGCAGATTACAAATGCACAATCAATAAAGCATTACAACAAAGCGCTTACCCTGTACCCATTGTACATCATTTATTATATTCCTTAGGCCCGGGCAAAGTATTCACTAAATTGGACATGGTGCAGGCATACCAACAATTGCCTATAGATGGCGCTATGGCAGAGGCCCAAACCATTGTGACACACAGGGGTGCATTCAAAAGTAACCGCCTGCAATTTGGATTATCACCCCTGGACTGTTCCAAAACATCATGGAACGACTTTTGCAGGGGATTACAGGAGTTGTCCCCTATTTTGACAACATCTTGGTATTGGCTGCAAATGAGGTGCAACTTTTCAAACGTTTACAAACTATTTTGACCAGAATTAGAGACAAAGGCCTCCGTCTCAAAAAAGAAAAATGCCAAATTAATGTGCCAAGGGTTGAATTCCTGGGGTACCTCATCGACGGCTCTGGGATTCACCTGACCACTAAAAAAATTAAAGCAATCCAGGATGCCTCTACACCTCGCAATCAGACCGAGCTGCAGGCTTTCCTCGGGCTCCTTAATTTCTACAGCACCTTTCTTAAACAGAGAGCCACTGTTGCTGAGCCCTTACATCATCTCTTGGCAAAGAACATGAAGTGGTCCTGGGGCAGAGCTGAAGCAGCTGCATTTGCCACAGTGAAGAGACTACTGTCAGCAGACATGTTCCTGGTTCAGTACAGCCAGACCCTGCCATTTGTTTTAACTTGCGACGCTTGCCCGTTTGGCGTCAGAGTCGTCCTCAGCCATCGCATGCCCAATGGAACTGAGGCGCCCATTGCTTATTACTCTAGGACCTTGTCTGCTGCCAAGCGGAACTACAGCCAGCTGGACCGTGAGGCTTTGGCTGCAGTGGCCGGTGCAAAAAGGTTCCATGAGTACCTCTACAGCTGTGATTTCAAACTCATCATGGACCACAAGCCACTACTGGGCTTGTTGCTGGGAACCAACCTACTCCTGTGTCATTGTCGCCATGAATGACCAGATGGACCATTTTTCTCGCAGCCTATACCTATCGCCTCGTCCATCGACCAGGTTCAAGCTGACGTTTTGAGTTGCTGCCCACTGCCAGAACTACCCCTGAGACACCAGTCTTTCTTATTGACTGCTTAGAGACTGGTCCTGTCATCTAGTGATGTTGCCCACCACTCTGCAAAAGACTCCACCATCAAACACATTTTGAACTGGGTCTGGAGGGGGTGGCCCAAGGGGCCTGTTGGGTCTGATTTCAAAATGTATTATTGTAAAAGAGATGAATTGTCTGTTATTCATGGCTGTTTGCTGTGGAGGGGGGACCAGGTTGTTGTTCTACCCAAACTGCGAGTTGCAGTATTAGAGGCTTTACATGTAGGGCATCCTGGAATTGTCAGGATGAAGTCTTTGGCTAGGAGTTACGTGTGGTGGCCTAACATGGACAGGGAGATCAAAGAATGGGTGGCTACCTGCACACTGTGCCAGGAATCCAGACCATCTCCCCCAGAGGCGCCCACTAAGGAGTGGGAGCGACCTGAAGCACCATGGTCTAGGATGCACATAGATTTTGCTGGCCCAGTTCATTGCCAGACATTCTTAGAAGTTGTGGACGCCTACTCGAGATGGTTAGAGGTAGTCCTCATGACCTCCACTACGGCAGAAGCGGTCATCAAGGTACTACAGATACTTTTTTCCACACACGGCCTGCCCAATGTCCTAGTCTCTGACAACGGGCCCCAATTCACAGCCATACAATTCGAGATCTACTTAGCAGCACAGGGAATCAGGCATGCCCTGGTCGCACCATTCCATCCGGCCTCCAATGGTCAGGCGGAGGGTATGATGAGATCCGCAAAAGAGGCCCTATCCAGGATGGGCCCAGGAGATTGGCAAACACAGGTTGATCATTATTTTCTCATTCAACACATCACACCAAGTGCTACCATGGGGAGAAGCCCCTCCAAGCTCATGGTAACTGGTTAAGGTCCCACTTAGACCAGCTACACCCAAACTATTCTGCCGCATCACCCCCAGACTCAACAAACAAAATTCGGACTTTTAGCGCAGAGGATTCAGTTTACACCCACAACTACACCGGGGAACTCTGTGGATTCCTGCCACAGTGATAGGCATCACCGGGCCTTGCTCTTATCTCATAGAGCTCGAGGACGGTCGGAATTGGAGAAGGCATGTTGACCAACTCCATGGCCGTCTCTCCAACTCCACTCTTAGGCAGCCAGAAGTAACTCCTGTACAAGTTAGCCAAAGCCCTACCCAAAAGGAGCATGAAGTCACTCCTTTCACAGCCAACTCAAAACTGAAAACACTGGGATACTCATCTACTTGTGTTGCAGGCCCGCAGCGAGCTCTGAGCGAACCGGCTCTAGAAGCTCCAGCCGTGACCTGTGAAAGATTCCAGGAGCTTCCATCAGGCGAAGCTGCAGAGCCAACAGGTCCGTCCGACCAGTCCGAAGAACACCCTCCGACTGAACTGTGCAGGTCTGGTAGAGCTACCAAAAAGCCCGCCTACCTGCTTGACTACGTCACCAGTCGGTTGATTCCATCTATGAGGGGAGGGGTGTTAGATACTAGCAACTGTCATAATGGTTTCCACCAAGGTCCTCTGTTCTGGCGGGAACAGAGGTTTAATCTCATTGGTCGGAGGGTCTCCCTATAAAAGGGCTGCTGTCAGACTGAACCTTCACTGGATTGTACATACTTGTTCTGTTACAATAAAGAGCTGTTGTTGCCTAAGCCTGAGTGTGCCTTTCCATTACCCGATCTAACACCAAGTATGTAAGAACATGCTGCTCAGCCTTGGCAGTACTGAAAAGATCTTCGAAACACCAATTGACTACAATGGCAAAATCTTGCCTCCTGCTGCCTGACTAATGGAGAAAGGGATAGCAATGTCATAGATCTAGTCAGTGCTGTCCCAGACCAAAGGCTCATAGGATAAGAGATGCCATCTGAAAAAAATATGTGACAATGCTGTATTTCCAGAATAGTAACTTTTGACCCAGCTAGCATGGCTGAATTTTACATTGTCACAATCACTAATGAATAGTTAACTGAGTTAAAGGCTAACTAGATGTGTGTAAGTGCTAAATATTTTATACACTGTACATTGAATGTTTACATGCTTTCAAAGTAGCAAAATTTACCCCAGTAATCATTTGACGATATACTTTATTTATTTAATGGACTACCTAATTCAAGGGAATCTGAGCAACATTGAAAGCAAGAATAAATAGTGAGAAATCAAAGGCCTCCATAAGAGAATGAAGACCCAACAAAAATCAATGTACAACACTTAGTAAACACCTACCCCAAGATCTGAAAGAATTCTTTCCAGGTTCTCAAGGATTTTCAGAACATCATTAGGGTATTGGCCACACTTGACTTAATCATTTTGTATAGAGTACTTTCAATGGTTCAGAAAACCCCATTGCCTTTTTAAAAAGTCATCTGAGCCTCAAAAGAAGAGTGATTTATGTAGTGAATGGAAAAATGTTATCAACGTAACAATAATATAATGTATTATTAAACCAGCAGCTGCTGAAAATGGATCCTTTGCTGTAGGGAAAACACTTAAGTTTTAGAGATTCTATTACTAACCATCCCTGATGTAGTTACAGAAAAGTAGCTGAAAATATAATGAAACTGTAAAGATAAGAGGACAACAAATACAACTCTGGCAGATGTACCACATACATGGATTTAAGTGTTCTTTGAACAAATGATTAAGGAAAACTAAGCCAAGAATATGAACAAAAGATGTTGTGTTCTAAATAGTAATTAATTAAAAGGGGGAAAAAAGAAAGCATGTTTTTCTAACAGTAAGTTGAAATGAGTTCTGAAATAGTGCACCTGCTAGCTTTGGGAGTTACGTTTATTATACTTACTTAATTGAAGTTGAATATATTGTGCTGATTTCTGTTTCCTCTTACAGGTAACTAATCTGAAGTATTAATGAGGAAAAAACATTCCATGTTTTCCCACATCTAAATGTAACCTGATTAGCAAAGGTTGTGTCATCTAGTAGTAGTAGTAGTAGTAGTAGTAGTAGTTTTTGTAGTAGTAGTAGTAGTAGTAGTAGTAGTAGTAGTAAGTCTTCATTAAATAATATTTAATAATAAAAGTTGGGAAATGTCAAACTAATATCCACTGTGATAGAATTTTAAATGGTTCTTTTGCTGAGAAATCTTATCAGCCTTTGTAAAATTGGCTCATTAAACTATAGGTCTATGATGGGAATCAGCATCTCCTTTGTTGCTGGTCTGGCAAAGTAATTGCTGAAGGTGAAGTGATTTGGGCAAACATAACTCAGAAAACAAGAATTCTAAATGTACTTATATGGGTCAGAGTTGAATATCTGTTATTTGGCTACAATCGGAAGATTGATTGTGGTGCAAAAAATAAATCATTAGCTTTGTAGGATGTCATTCCTATAGCTCCCAATTATTCAAATAGTAAAGCAATGATTAATTAAAACAGATGTTAATGTTATTCTAACTACCCTGAAGAACAGAACCTGAATTGGGAGAAACTTACCACGCATGTTTTATCAGCTGTAGTTTGATCTTACTTTTCTCGAACTTTCTCCCTCCAAGTGTACAGGAATATTCAGACTGAACCCAGACTGAACATATTACAAAAGGCAGAAGTGTAGGTACTGACAACCATTTAATGCCAGAGAAAAGCAAGTCATCCATTTAAATTATAAGCACTTCTCTTTCTTTTTAGTTCTTCTTATTTAGGCTATGGGGTCAAGAGAAAGGAGCTACTGATGAGAAAAAAAGAACTCCCTTTCAGTGTCTATTTCATGGTTTTCTCAAGTAAGAGGTAGCTGCCTTATTTTTGTAAATCAATGTCTCCTCAAGCAATCATTGTATTTGGAATCCCCCCACTAGATTGACAGCATGTATTTCAGTTTCTCACAGCAGGAAACAAGCAGTCTGGAAACCAACTCCGAAGATGTCTTTGTTGTCATTTGACAATTCAGATGTAGACAAAAGTTGCCTTGCAGGTTGGAAAGATAGGTTGGATTATCATGTGGCCAAAACAGGATTTATTCTTAGGATTGCTTTGCCTTGTGAATATAACTGGGCAGGATTGATCTCCAGAAAAGGCTTGAACTACTGTAGGGTCAAGGGTAAGCTTTACAACTGCACTGACATCTGTTAATGTGAAGCTGGTATTTCTGAATGCATTAATTGCAGGGTTTATCTATAAATATTACAGTATTCTCATATTTTTCTTACAAATAACTTAAAAGCCATGTACATACTATCCAGATCACTTTGTGTGACCGAATGGGGATTTGAACTTTGTCTGCATGACACTAAGATATATTATCAAGGCCTCTTCCAAAAGCATTCTCTCTGACACATTGGAATGACGGACTGAGACTAGATAGACAGCCCAGACTGTGAATAAACAAGTTCACAGGGTGATTACATTGGAAGAATATCTAAAATCTGAATTAATTGAACCATGTAGAATTGGAAGTGGACATGTGACCATCAATCCCAACCACCTGCTAAGTGTAAACAAATCTAAGCATCTTTGATTGATGGCTATATAACTTACATGAGGTGAAACAGAGCCCATCACTGACACCCCTTCTTTTGCTAGTCTGGGCTGACGTCATCAAATCATCAATTAAGGCACATCTTCTTTCGCAGATACTCGTGTTGATTTGCGGCAAGTGGTTTGTTAAGCATGTCTGCGATCTGATCATGTGTAGAAACATATTGCAATTTAACAAAACCTTGCTTAACTAATTGCTTTGTGTTTTGATAACGAATGTCAATGTGTCTGGACCTAGAACCTGTGAAATGTGACTCAGAAATATAAACAACAGATACATTATCTTCCATCACGGTGATTGGTCGAATCGGACGTGTCCAGATATCTGTGATCAAAGCATCAAACCACGTTAGAGAATTACAAGCATCTGAAACACAAGCATATTCAGCTTCAGTAGATGAACATGAAACAAAACTCTGTTTTCTCACTTGCCAGTAAACAGGACAACCATTTAGGAACATCATGTAACCAGAAGTGCTTTTGCGTGACTTCTTGTCGCTCGCCCAGTCGGCGTCGGCAAAACAAATCAACTTTGGTTGATCAGTGTGTGTTGGTTCTAGCAATAACTTCATGTGCTTAGTGTGTTTTAGGTATTTCAACAACTTCTTAATGCATGACCAATGAAATTGTGTTGCCTTACCTACGTGTCGTGATAAAAGATTAACACTAAGTGCGATGTCAGGTCTGGTCCAACTACTAATGTATAATAGTGAACCAATGACTGAACGATAAAGTGTTTGATCCTCGAACTCAGGACTTGGTTCATGTGTTAAGTTGTGAAAATCTGTTTGCATGGGTGTCTTTGTTGTGCTAGCATCTTTCATGTTGCAATGATGTAGAATGTGGTCAATTTTCTCCTCTTGTGAAAGACTAAACCCCTTCTGTGTCTTTTCAATTTGAACACCTAAATAAGTGCTAATGTGTCCTAAAGATTTTAGTGTGAAGTATCTCTGCAAACTTTTAGCAAAAATCTCACTCATTTTCTTATTTGGACCAATATAAACAATATCATCAACATAAACAAGAATTATCTCATATGCATTGTTAGATCTTTTTGTGAACACGCATTCATCAGTTTCGGACTTAATAAAGCCCATTGAATTTAGTTTGTCAGTAAGACATAAATACCACATTAAACCTGACTGTTTCAGACCATAAAGACTTTTGTTCAGAAACCAGGTATCCCCTTCTTGCTTTCGGAATCCTGGAGGGCTTCTCACGTAGATCTCTTCATCTAGGTCTGCATGTAGATAAGCTGTGTCCACATCAAATTGAAAAACTTCTAAACCAAGAATAGTTGCAGTGGTTAAGGCAATTTTTACACTTTCAGTTCTGACTGTTGGTGAGTAAGTGTTTGTGTAGTCCTCAGGATAACGTTGAGCGAAACCCTGAGCTACCAGTCTGGCTTTGTATAAGGACTCACCATTCGGTTTCTTCTTGATTCTGTAGACCCATCGGGTGCCAATGACTTTCTTGTTTGCTGGAGGTTTTGCAGGTGTGAATACATTAAGTTTCTTTAAACTGTCCATTTCATCCTGCATTGCATCATACCACTTGTCTTGTTCTGAATCAGGAAGCTGTTTGATTTGTGTGAATGTCTCTGGAGGAAGAGTAACGTTGCAAATCAAAGGTACTGGTGATTTTGTCAGTTGCCATGAATAACGTTGTGGAGGGATTCCTTTTGTGGCCCTCTTGGAGCGTCTAGGAACAACAGACCAGTCTTCTTCTTCTTCTTCATCATCATCCTCGTCCTCACGTTCGTCGCTAGCATCAGCATCCGCGGCTTGAGAAGACGGAACATCAGGTTGTGAAGAACTGGTAGAAGGAACATCTGCCTGCGAATTGTCATCAGGCTGCGTGGCATCTGGAACACCATCTCTAGGAAAATAAACTTCAGGATCATTGGAATGAATCCTGGACCAGTCAATGTCTTCCTCAAAATTAGCAGATTGTGAAATGACAATCACATGTTTAGTATCAATGAATTTGTACCATTTTGAATTATCATCAATACCCATAAATCTCAGTCTCTTTGCTACTGCACCTCCCTTTCTTCTTTGACTTAAGGGAGTGTTCACCATAGCATATGAACCAAAAATATGGAGGTTCTTGAGATTAGGCTTGTAGCCATACAGCATGTAGAAAGGAGTTTGATTGATTACACTGCTCCAAGTACGGTTGACAATGTAATTTGCATATTTGATTGCTTCACCCCAGTATGCGTTACTGAGATTGGCATCTTCTAGAAGACAACGCATCATGGTTTGTAGAACCCCTTGTCTTCTTTCTACGACTCCGTTATGAGCCGGTGTATATGGAGCAGATGTCTGATGAAGAATTCCATTCTTACGCATCCAGTCCTGGAAACGCTGAGACATGAATTCTGCACCACGGTCACTCTGGATTCTGGCGATGCGAACTTGGTATTGTGTAGAAACAAACGCTGCAAAGTCTTTAAAGATCTGAAAGGTCTCAGATTTCTCTCTCATAGGATATACAAATCCATATCTAGAATGATTATCTACAATTGTTAAAAAATACTTTCTGCCACCAAGTGTTGGTGGGAAAGGACCCACTATGTCAGTGTGTACCAAATCAAAAATGCGTGTTGACCGGCGTGTAGCGTGTTTGGGAATTGCAGCCGCCTTGGATTTAGCCTTTTTGCAAACCGCACAATCCAAAAACACCTTACACCCCTTTAGATCCAAACCTTTTGCGAACTCCGGCATCTTTCTAAGAACACGGAAACTGGCATGCCCCAATCTTCTGTGCCACTTGTGAATACACCTGGAATGCAAAGGTTTACCAGTTAGTGAATTCTCAACATTAACAGTTTCATGAGGACCCTCAGGCTTGCTTTGAGCAATCTGTTTCTGTTTTCTTTGTTTGTTGGCTTTAGGAGCCTTTGGCACAGTAACGCTTTCTCTCTCTGGGACAACTCTCTCTGGGTTTGCGTTGTGCCTTTTTGGAGTTTGCATACTTGCCTGTGCTTGCCCTTTAGGCTTTGGCTTTAAGTAATAAACACCACCAATCAGCATGGTTTCAGCAACAATATCACCATCTTTAACTAAGTAACTTGCCTTTTCGAGGTGGTGAACCTGGAACTTTAACTCTCTAGACAAGTGACTTTGACTAAGCAAATTACTGGTTGCTGAAGGTATGTAATAAACATCAGGGATGTGTGTATCGAGCTCTTCAATGTAAACAGTTCCTTTTCCCATAACCTTGCAAGTGTGGTTGGTGAAGGAATACAGTTCTCGATACTCGGGCTCTGGTTCGCCCATCTCTGTGAAAAGTTCCCTTCTGTGGGTAACGTGCACAGCTGCTCCACTATCTAAAGTCCACAAAAGACGTCTGTCGAACTTTGGATCAGGTTGTGGAACGTTGGTTATGGCCAGTGTTGCAAGCGGAGCTTGTGGATCACGCCTTGGACCACGACGACCTTGTCTTCCGCCTCTACCTCTGCCTCTGGAATCTGTTCCTCTGGGCTGGTACGTGGCGGGAGCTGGAACTCGTTGGGGACAATCCCGGGTGTCATGTCCCACACGGTTGCAGGTGTAGCATTTTGGCATCCTTGGAGCGTAGCCTCTTCCTCGGAAGGGACGTCTGGCTGGAGCCTTTGGTGCTGGAGGCCGTTGCAGATGTGGGGTAGCTAACCTGATAGCTTCGTCTTCCACTAAAAGTCTGCAAACGTGGTTAACTGTGCGTTGAGCAATAGGCACGTAGTTAATCTTTGCAACAGCATCTTTCCATTCATAATTCAATGAGTTAATGATGATGCTAATCATTTGGATATCATCGATTACATGGCCATTTTGTCTCAATTCACTTCTCATTCTTTTCAGTTTGGTCAAATGTCCACCAATTCGTTCACCAGGTTTCAACTTCGAACCATGGAACTCAGACATGAGCAAACATGAGGATTCAATTGAAACGGGCCTGTAGCAATCTTCCAAAATAGCCCATATTTCTTGGGCAGTTGCATCAGGTGGAAAGATACCTTGGATCTCAATTTCCATTGACATGAGTAAAGTCGTGATAGCTCTGTTTTCAAGGTTTCTTATTGCAGGCGTCCAGGGTGGAGGAGGAGGATTAAAAACCATGGAATATGTGCCTTCTCTTCGAAGCAAGAGCGCAATTTCACTGACCCAGGCTTTATAATTCTCTCCTGACTCCTTTAATTTGGACTCACCAGTCAAGGGGGTGACTGTGAATACCTGCTGAGGAACAATTTGTTGCTCTGGTTGCAAAGCTGGTTGTTGAACCAGGGGATGCTGGGGTTGCATCATTGGCCTTTGCGTGGCAACATCAAATTGGCTTCCTCGAATTCGCCTTTGGCTTTGCCTTTTTCCATCTAGGGAGGATTCAACGCCGCCAGGGGGTGTTGAAGACTTAACCTCTGGAGACAAAGTTTTGGCTTCTAAAGGACTCATAGACATATCTCTGAAAATCTGGTCCAATTGCTTAATCTTTTGCTGTAATAATTTTTCTCCGCCAGCAGATGGCAGTGCAGCTTCACTTTTTGGCTGCCTCTCCTTTCTATAAGTATGCTGAAGTTCAATGGGCTCAAAGGGACCACGTGACCTCGGTGACGTGTACATGTCTCTTTGTTCTAATTGACCAGTGAACTCTGTGGGGTGTGTCTTAGGCTGTTGTTTTGAAGAAGACAAGATGGCGTCCTCAGACATTTTGGGAGTGGGGGAGCTTCTTCTACTTCGCCTTATTTCGTTAAAACACACTCTCGCCTCCCTAACATATCTTTCTAAACGTTCTATTTGATATAGATAGCTTTGCATTTCTTGCTCACCATCTGGGGGAATTTCATAAACTTTGCTTTCTGCGTGGGAGGATTTTAACTCTGCCGGCAGTTGCCGTTTAGACTTTTGCCGTTCATTAATTGTATCTTGATAATGAGGGACATTTACTGACCTCAGTCCGTAGATCTTGCCTTCTGTAACTCTTTCCCCCATTTCTGGCTCGGCACCTGAAGAATCTTGCTCCTCTGTGTCTGAGGGAATGGATTCTTTCGAGCGCTTTCCATGTCCGTGTTTTTTTCTTTTCTTTCTCTTCGACATTGCTAATTAGGCTTAGTCGGTTATCTTTAGATAGCATGAAGGGAAAATACAGCCATAAATTGTAGTCATCTCAGCTTGTATCATCAAAAAAGCCAAAACTCTGCTACCAAGTTGTCAACCATCCTCTGCTACCAAGTTGTCAGGGAAAAAAAACACCCTGTTAGAGACCGATGAACCGTGGCTGATTCCCTTCAGCATATCTTTTGAGATATTGAGAAAAGAAATAAGTCTTTTAAAAATATTCTAATTAATAAACAAACTTTAATAATAAAATAATAAAAGTAGATGAAACAGAAATAACTAATTGGTTACATTTTGATAATGAAAGCTACGTTTGCCAAAATTGGCTGCCGAACAAAGAAGAAAGGAATTTTTTTGGAATGTGTAACGCGTGCGCAATAAATCACTTTCAGATAAGAACCCTTTTTTGTTTTATGACCTGCGCAATAAAGCTTTCTTAGTTTAACTCTTGAGTGTCAGTTTAGGCAGTTCAGGCCTAGCAAACTTTTTAACATCGTGACAATCACTTCTTTGGGAAATTGATTCCAATTAGCCTATAATCACAAAGTTTTATCAAACTTGCCATCTATTTCAGAGGTAGTATTCAGCAGGTTCTGACCAGTTCTGGAGAACCCATAGCGGAAATTTTGAGAGTTTGGAGAACTGGTAAATACTACCCCTAACTGGCCCTGCCCCCGTCTATTCTCTGCTTCCAGAGTCCCAGCTGATGGGGAGGGAATGCGGATTTTGCAGGAACCTTTCCCTGGAGTGGGGTGGGAATGGAGATTTTTCAGTATCCTTCCTCTGCCATGCCCACAAAGCCACACCCACCAAGTCATGCCATGCCCACAAAGCCACGCCCACAGAACCGGTAGTAAAAAAAAAATTGAATCCCACTACTGATCTACATCAATAATAGAATCTATGTTTGCAGACTGGCATCAGAGGTGGATTGCTCTCGCAGAACCGTCAGAGGCCCAGGCCTGCCACGCCCCCGAACCGGTTCCCTTGCCGCCACTGGGCCGCCACCATTTTGCATTTTAGTGACTGCGCATGCGCAGTTCACTATAAATTGTTCTGCACATGCGCGAAGGACAATTTATATTGAATACGCATGCGCGCGCAGCACACATTGTGCACGGGTTGCGAATTGGTAGTAAAACTGGCAGCAACCCACCCCTGACTGGCACATATCTCATCTATTTCTAAATTGGAAGAACACTGGACCAAAACTTAGAGTATAGTAAGATAATAAATCAATATCAAAAATAAACACCATAATGTGAAATGTTTCAGACAATGAGTCATTCTTTTTTCCACATATTCCATTCATTTCCATTTACATCTCTTACAGCCAATTCTTTGAATATCAGAATGTGCTGTGGTGGCATAGTGGTTAGAATGCAGTACTGAAGGCTACTTCTACTGATTGCCGGCTGCCAGCAGTTTGGCAGTTCGATTCGATCCTGACCAACTCAAGATCAGTAAAATGAGGACCCAGATTTTTGGGGGCAATATGCTGACTCTGTAAACTGCTTAGAGAGGGCTGCAAGCACTGTGAAATGGTATATAAGTCTAGGTGTTATTGCTATTTACTAGAGAACCAGTTTTGTATAGTACTTAAGGCTAGAAACCAGGAGATCCTGAGTTCTACTCCCACCTTAGGCATGCAATTAACTGGCGATCTTGGGCCAGTCACTCTCAGCCCTTGCAAGTCCACAACGGCAAACCTCTTCCAAAATCTAGTCAAGAAAACCAGAGACTTTTCCATGCAGTCATGAGAAAGAAAGACTGACTCAAAGGGACAAAAAGAAAAATTTACTATGATATCAGCAATTGCATTTATATTTTAATTAATATAAGCATTTTATTTCATTTACTCAGTTCTTTTATATGGTGAGCAATATTATTTTAATGGGAATTTAAACACAATACATAAAATGATCTCATTCTTCACAATCAGATTCTGACATGCAATCTTTCTCCCTCATCCATAGATCTAGGAAAGGTAAGGTCTCCCTACTATGCCAGGTAGACAGACTATGATCAGGTAATGATTTCCCTATTCCCATGTTCCTCCAGCGCAGGGCCAAAATTCTTAGATTATAAATATATAAGTATTTATTATTAATAGTAATTATTGCTATGTTCTAATAATTTCATAATTATTCCTTTGGCAGAATGGTATTATATCTTGTATTTGTGTCCATGTCTGTCAGTAGTAGTAAGAAGTAAAATAACAGTGACGCAATAAAGTTAATAAATGTGAAACAGACACATTTTAAACATATCCAACATTTTTCTGTAGATCTGTTTTGTGAGAAACAACCATAATGAACATCTGTTGCTTTGTCTGTTTCCTCTCTGAACAACTTTCCCTTGTGAAATGCTCCCAATTTAAGGTTCTATCAAATATATTTTTAAAACAATTTGAGATAATAAAGGGAACATGATAATAAAGCCCCATTTGCATTCACAAAGTGGCATTTTAAACATGTTTCTCTTTAACTGAAAAAGGAAAATACAACAGTTTCTCAAGAGATACTCGAACACCTGCCACTTAGCAGTTAACTACAATGCTATCATGTTCTAAGGGGCAGGTGTTAAAGTAGTACTTTATGCTAACAGCATTCAAAGACTGGATTACCACAGATTAAAATGTTTATTGGAAAGGGCACTGTTCTAAGCTCTACCCTCACACATATATTTAAATCCTGTGGAAAGAAACTGAACTGAGTTTGATTTCTTTCTTGGCTATAGCCATCATAGTAATAATATAATGTCATGCCACAAAGGATAGCAACAAGAAGCAAGAGAAAAGCTAAAACCAATAAATATTTTGTTCTGCCTGAACAAAAGATCTGTACTACAGGATCTTTTGTTTTAAGTATTTTATAACTTTCTTCCCCATTTCAGTGGACCCTTTCATGGTCATTCATGTAGTCTGAGAAGGAAAGTATTAGAATTAGGCTGAGGCAAATATCTGATTTTATGATTATGGTGCTTATCTGTCAAAACACCTAGATAAAAGAAATCATTTTATAACAGTGGTCTGTGAGAAGGATATCAAAAGAGCTGTCTTTTGTTAGACCTGTAGCGTGTCTGTTGTGGAGACACATAAAATAGATCTGGAAGAGAAGTTCCAATAATTAAAAAAAATTGTTTTTTAAATGGAGGACAGGAGTTAACAGCTTTTTAATGAGAATCCTTTCCCCACAATCAATACTTTGCATGGTAAATGATGCAAAATCATTTTATATAACTAGTTCACGCTCCTCATCCCAATGCTAGAGTTACATCAACTGGCATCCTCTGGATGTTGTGGAATACAACTCCCAATCAAAGGAATTGCTTTCAGAGAGATGCTAATCCCATTACTGATTTGCTTCTGTTTGGGAACAGGGAAGCAACAGTCCCCCTGAATTGGGGTAGAGTAGTATCATTCTGCTGAAAGGGAAAAGATATACCATATTTCTTGTCCCATATTCTATAGAGATAATGTTAAAATATATAGGCAAAATCACATTAGATACCTGTACAAGTAGCACAGGAGCCCCCCAAGGCTGTCTTTCCACTTCTCTTCTCTCTATACACCAATGACTGCATCTCAAAAGATCCCTCTGTTAAAATACTGAAGTTTTCAGATGATACAACAGCGATTGGTCTCATGTGAGACAACAATTAATCTGCATACAGATAGGAGATTTAACACCTAGCCTTGTGGTATCTCTTCCCACTTATGACTATAACCATGTTGCTTGTATCTTTAAATTTTATATTGTTTTATTTATTTCCTAGTATAATTTGATTGCCTGTTAGTAACCTATGGCTATCATTAAGTGTTGTATCTTATGATTCTTGATGGATGTATTCTATTTTATTTTTCTTTTATGTACACTGAGAGCATATGCATCAAAGACAAATTCCAATCACCCTTGACCAATAAAGAGTTCTATTCTATTCTATTCCATTCCATTCCATTCCATTCTTTGTTTTGGCCTTGAAAATGTCCCAATACTTTCTGTTAAGTCTTGAAGCATCATTTGTTGGTGAAAGTACTCCCTACTTTTCTGCAAGAAAAAGAGTTCCTGGATTTTATTTTATTTATTTGAGAAAATTTATATTGCTGCCTATCACACATGGCGAGCTCAAAGCAGCTTACCCAGATATAAAAACAATATAAAAGAAATAAAAAGAATAATAAAACAACAAATTAGTAAAATAATAACCCCCCACAGCGGTGACAACATGACTCTCAATGTTGAGTTTCATCTCAATCTGTGGCCAGCTCTGCTTGATGGACTATAGTCGTAAGGGAGGAAACTAGTCTAGTTACTGGGAGACCCAAAGAGTGAAGTTCTCTCTCTCTCTCTCTCTCACACACACACACACACACACACAGACACACAGACAGAGCTATAATGTTTGGTTTAGGATGATATATGAATCAAGCTGTTACGGCTAAGTCCTTTGGTAACACAGCAATAATGGGTTGTACAACAAACAATTGCTACGTTAATAATTTTGCAGGTGTGCAGCCTATATGTAACAATTAGACCTCAAGGCAAGGAAAATGCTACCCTCACTTTTAAGAGTTAAAAGAACTAGCAAATGCATTCAGTATGGATGCTTTCAGAATCAGTTGAGAAAGGCCACCATTTCTGAGTGTAGCTGCAAATGATATTATCTTTAGGTATTTGTCTGCTTCTTACGGTTTCTGTAGTTTTTCACATCATTATATTTGAATGCATTAATATGATGGAAATAAAGAACTCTTGATTTATTATTTAATCATCTAATTTTTTAAAAGTTCCTCAATATATTCCGCAAAGGAACTGTCTTCATGCTTACAGTATGATATTAGATCTGGTGATGTTCATCTTAAAGCATTGGGAACTATTAATGATAGTTCTTATATTGCTACTAAGTTACCCAATAAACTATCAAGAAGCAAACAACAATCAACAATCAAAAAGAAAAAAGTACCTCAATCAAGTATACAAACTCAAACAAGCTAGCAGTAAATAACATCTCAATCAAAGAACCACCAAGACCAATTTCCTCAACACCAATAGGACAAGCCACTTAAGAGCAAACCCCACTCCCTACTTGCATTGATGATGTTACCTAGTTTGGGAATGAAACATCTTCAAGAAAATAATCACGCTCAGAAAGCACAAGGGACTATCACCATAACTTTTCTGGAATGCAGTTTTCCTAGCAGTTCCTACATGTTCAACTTTTGTTTCCATCCACTCAGTTTTGCTCAATCAGCATTATATTTACTAAGCAGAAAATATATCCCTTAAGGCCTTAATACCTTTTTATCTTCTGCGAGGAAAGCTGACTGAAGTTAATGGGAAATAGATGTATATTGCCACATAGTAGATGACAATATACTCATTGGAATGCAAGTTGGAAAGATTTGTGTGTGGAAAACACGCATTCCAACGCTCACAATTGACTTCTTTTTGTTGGTAGTTTGGCTCAAAGATCTCTGGCTATTATTATTAAGTAGAATTTTATTAAATAGGGTTATTAAATACGTTGAGCGAGGGTGTCCTTGCATAAACACACTTTCATTTGCTTTAAACGTACACAACTAAAAAAAACCCAGAGATTGTAGTTGAGCTAGAACAGCATTCAGTTTGAAAATTGCCTATTGTGAAGAAAATTAAATGATGATATATAAGATGTCAGAAAAAAAGAGAAAGCTAAACAATGCAAGACACCTGCTACCTGGTGAAATACCAGGTCAAAAGGTAAAGCTCTAATACTATCAACTGTAATTTCACTTTCTGGGGAGAGTTCTTGGATCCAGTGTGGTTTATTCTAAGTATGGAATAAAATTTGGTTTTAATCTCAATTGGAGAATGAGATTTACACTGTTTTCAATTGTAGAATTATTTTCAATTAGATTTATAGGATATAGTCTAGGAGAGATTTAATCCTCCTAGATTACATTATGCATAGTTTAATGCCATATGGTATAATTTCAAATATTATAAAGAATGCTAATTTTTAAAGGCATATTATTTTCTAAATAATGTTTCTCTATTATGTCTTTTCTATCCTCCATTCTGCATCCTAGCGATTTTGCTGATAGGGGTTATTTATGGATGCTTTTCTTTAATCAGCCTCATGGATATTTTATTTAGCCAGTCTCAACTGCAATATGCAAGAGAGCCCTGGAGGCTCATTTGTGGGGTAGATTATGTGTTTTGTTAAAACAAATTAAATACCATTCCTAAATCTAATGCGGATGAAAGGACTGAAAATACTCTTGCCTAAGAGTACCCAACGCGGGATGAGATTTGCACGGGAAAGTCGGATTAAAGCTATTCCGCGACTGTCTTATTCTTATTCATAGGCGTCATGACCAAGACGTTCGATCCCATCATTACAGTTTTTGCTTGAGATTTATACAGCGCCGAGCACGGAAGCCTCCCAGGGGAACGCTGTGATGCAGCCGGCGCTCCTCCCCGCGTTGGGTTGTCCTTCCCGCGCCTCACGGAGCACCCTGCGTTGCTCCTCCGGCCTCCGGGCGCCTGTTGCTTGCGCTGTGCTCGCCGATGCGACCCTTGCGGTATGCGGCTGCTTTTGGCAGGGAGCTCATGAATGATTTCATTGAGTGTGAAGACAGAGAGCAGAGACAGAAAAGAGAAGAAGGCGGCCGCTGCCTTTGTAGTCTGGCTGGAATGCGGAAATGTTGAAGCACTATGTCAAACTTTTTTGAAACGGGGTCAAATCACATTCAGCCAGCGTGGGAAACCAAGGGGAGAAAAAAGTAGAGGCGAGGTGGGGGGAAACTCTTTTGCTCCTGCTGCTGGTCTCAAACCGAGCTCAGAAACCGAGGAGAGAGAGAAACTGGGACTGCGTGGAGAGGCGGCGGCGTGCAGAGCTAACGCGGAGCCTTGCATTCGGGAGACTCTTCGTTGCAAAGTCTTTGATCAGCCCCAGAAAATTTAGCAGCGCCTCTTTCACTCTTTCCCCAAAGAGGGGGAGGGGATCCTCAGCGCTTTAAGGTGTAGTCTGCCCTCCCGGCTGGCAGGAAGATGCGAATACGGGGCAGCGGTAGAGCTTCGGAGTTGCTGCTGCCACTACCTGTGTGGCCCCAGTCGCGGCTGCTGGGCTCCGCTCGTGGAAGCTCACCCTCCCCTGTCACCATGTGAACGCTTTGAATCCGGATCGATTCTGCTGCGCGTCTCCTCATTTTTCACGGGAAGCGGAATTTTTTTTTAAAAAGGACTAAAAAAAAAGAAAAGAAAAGACGCTCTCCATTGCTTTTCCTGCCTCACCAGGTCTTTGCTTTTCATCTTTCTCTCTCTCTCTCTCTCTCTTTTTTTAAAAAAACTATTTTTAACTCCTGTCTTGCTGGAGACCACTTAAGTGGTTAACTTCCTCAGAAGACCGAAGCTGCGCCTGAGCAATTCCAGGTACTTATGAAAGTGCCCATGTGCTCTTAAAAGAGATCAGTAGCTTAATGCTTCATTAATTTCCAGAGGTGGGTGGCTGGAATGGGGTTTTCGAGATAAGAAATACAAAAAAAAGGGGGTGGTAGTAGGAGAGGCTGAAAAGTATTGTTCTAGTTCTCTTCTCTCCACGCTACTTGCATGCTGCACAGGGGAGCGCTTTGGGGTGGTCCTTGTGCGATCGGCGCAGCTTCTACGGAGAACCACGTTCAGTGTCCGCGTGGGATTTTCATGGACATGCTCGAGCCGTCTTTAGCAGTGGCCAAAGTAAGAAACGGTGGGGAAGTGTTGCTGCGCAAAACACTTACTTCATTTATTTTCTATTTTAGGAGGCTGCAGAAGGATATTAAGAGAAAAGGGAAGGGGTTCATCCGTCCTAGCCGTGCTATTGCCGACAGTCTAGTAGCACATGTAGTGCATGAAGTTGATGCATGGTTTCCACACGTTAACTTATGCATGGCAAACAGCTGAACGTAATTTCTTGGAGTGGGAATTTTAACCCTAACCCTTAACAACACCCCCTCCCCTTTTCGCCCCCTAGGATGTATATTTTTATTGAAACGATAATTGCCCGTCGCCAGCAGCCACGAGCGCTCCGCATGGAGCTCCCGCATCATACAATCATCCCCGGGCTGCATGCGTGGCCGCCTCCGACAGTCGAAAACAGTGTTGGATGAGCCCCCGCCCCAGATTCCCATCTTCCAACCTCGCACATCAGAGGCCGCCTGGACAGTGGGGGGCGACTTCCATCCCAGAGGGACTCAGCGTATGCGCCGTCTCGTTGGTTATTCTTATTTTCTATTGGCTACTGAATCTTTTACCTTGGGGAAGATTCTATTTCGTGGGTGGTAGTGGTGATGGTGCTTGGAATGTTCTTTTCCTGCAGTTGCAACTTGTAGTTAACTTTGGGTGATTGTCTTTCACTTCTATAACAGAGGAGGGTCCATGCTGTAGAATTGTCAGGTATCTTTTCAAGCAGATTTTAATAATAGAGTAGCCTTGTAGAAATTAAATTGGACTAGTCAATTGGGTTTGGGGACATCTTCTGAAACACCTACAGAAGGAACATTGAATTTTATGGTGGGAGAAAGGTGGGATCAAAATACATTTTGTAAAAGTAATTATAATATAATGGCCAAAAGGATAACAGCTTTTTAGCATGTAGCAGTGCCTGCCCCCTCATTCCAAAAACTATCCTTGAGCTTCAGAGCTGCTTTTCCCACTTTGGGGCCCTCTGTTTTAGCAGCACAATCTGCAGAATTTGTACTCCAAATTCCTTTAGGCGTGCTAAAGTTCCCATCTTTAATTTCTGGTTTGTCCAGTTAGGACTGGCAACAATGCCTGCCAAAAGCCACAGAGAATCACTGCTGCCCTTTGTAGATTAGCTTTCTCCTATTTGGTACCAGGACAGAATTGCTAACTTTGAGTAAGAGAAATTGTGAAAATTAGAAATTTATGTTTTAAATAGTGAAAATAAAGCATTGTATTAAACAGGTAAAGTAAATATCACATTTATTGCAATGTTAGCTATTATTTCTGGATTTTTGAAGAAAATTATCAGTTGTGGGTGATCTGCTTTTGTTGAAATTGAAGCTGAGGAAGGAAAAAATACACTTATTTGCCTTCTTGCCCTCCTCGTGTTAACTTTTTGTTTTTAAAATCCAACCTATTGTTGTCTGGTTGACTCTTAAGAAGTGAAATTCTGTTCATATAAAATGATAACATTGCCTTTTATCTGTACCGTTACATGTGTTGGCTGGAAATAATGGATCCTGTAATCCAGTATATTTGGAAAATGAAGTGGCTGAACTGAGATGTGATTTTGTATCATGCACAAGTTGGATGGATTTCATATAAAGTGAGGGGTTCAAAATGCTGCTGTCTGTCATATCTATCAGGATTCTTAATCATCCAGGTCATGGTTCCCCCAAAGGTGCTTTTCCAAAAGGCAACTGGACTTTCTTGCCCTGTTATCTTTTGGAAAAGCACCTTTGGGTGCCATCTTTCATGTTCTTCTGTGTAGTAGGCAGAAATAGAAATCAGAATGCAGTGCAACTCTAGATTTGTTTTATTGTATGTAAATTGAGAATTGGTTTAAAACAAATCTTATTTGTTAACAAGCCAGGGTTAGTTGAAGTTCAGTGAAAATTCTGGATGTTTATATCTGGTGCAGAAAAAAAATGGCTATTTTGGACAATTATGGACTTTATGTCTTCCCAATTTCACTATTGTTAGTGGGATTCAAATTTCATACATTCTTTGATTTAGTACATTTATAGATATTATACATAATTAAGAATTATGTAGCTGAGGAAGTAAGAGTATTACTATTCCTGAACAACTTTGTTGAGAGAAAGCATCTTAATTGAAATACAAAATCTTCAGGCATTAACACCCAGACACTTTGCTGGCAACAGCAATGGAAGTCTTCATAAAATTATATCTGAGTTCCTTATTTGGGATCTTTCCCTTACCCAACAATTTGCACATTCTGAAGCATCACAGATAGCAAATTTAAGGGGAGAAACCCCGAAACATTTAAAACCATTTGAAAGACCAGTGAAGCAACATATTTTTGAATAACCTTCCCAAAGGTAAATGAAGAAGAGGATACTCTAGAACCTAGGGAAGAAAATATGTCAGTTTACAATTGCTGCTGCAGAAAATCCCCATATTGTGTTTCTATCAATGCGAACTTTCTAGTGATAGGAAATATAGACCTTCTTGGAACTGATCTTTAAGCAGGTACACTTTGGGGGAGATGATATTTCAGATATGGCCCCAATTCATTTAGGAATGTGTAGGTACAGACAGGATCTTGAATCATTTCCAGAAACAAATTGACACCAGTTATGGTTTATGCAGCTGATTCTTAGGTCAGGTCCAGATAAAGTGTGTTATATCAATTATTTCATATATATGAAAGGGGTTAATTCATGAAACACTATGGCCAACATTACATAAATATCTTCTGAACCATTTGCAGATATTTTAGTTGTAGCTAGGTTTCTTGCTTAGATATATTTTTATTCATATTTTCTTTTAGTATATGAGCACAAAAAACCTGATAGTTGCCTTTTATCTGTGGTATTTCATGTATTACTCAAGCCATTGTCTTTCTTGCCAATAAATTATTGCAACATTGGGCATAACCATCAGAAGTTGAGACTACTGGCCTTATACTATAAAATAGTGCAAAGACATGATGTAAGTTTTTTTTTTCTGGAGATAATAGTTATCCTTACCACAAATCAAAGTGATTGCAAGATGAAAATGTGTGAATTGCCAACAGGCAACTATTATCCTGATAGCTCATAGTTTATTTATTTCTTATTTTCTTGAGTGCATTTGTATCATTTTTCCAGTTCTTAAGGTATTTCCCAGTTCCTTATTTTGAAACTTTTTGCAATACTATAATAAATCAATAACTATTGGATCATGAAAGACTTGCATATCATAAAAAATGAACAAAAGATTACTGCAGATTTATTAAGAGAAGATAAAGGACTTTTACTGATCCTATATACATAGAATACTGTTTTACACATATGATTCTCTTCAAATTCATTGATACATATACTACTGTAGTATATTCAAAAAATAAATTGCATCATGTTAGCTGCTGAAGAGAAGGGGCATGATGGCTCAGAGGTTAAAGCTGATATTTTCATCTGAAAATCTGACAGCCTGAGTAACATCTGATCAGATGAACTCCCATTCCTGACCCAGCTCCCGCCTACCTAACAGTTTGAAAGCATGTAAATGCAAGTATAAATAGGCACCACTTTGGTGGGATGGAAACCGTGCTCTGTGCACCTCAACATATAGTCATGCTAGCCACATGACCACAGTAATGTCTTTGGGCAACACTGGCTCCCTCACATAACAAATGGATTTCTGCCCCCTAGACTAAACAGGGAAAACCTTTACCTTTTACCTGTTTTTTTCCAGTAAACACAGAAGGGAAACCTTTTTTCTGATAGCTGAAAGTGGTAAGATTTCTTGCCGTTTTATAAGCAAGAAACACAAAACTTAGAAAATTCTGCAAATGTGGGAATCATGCAAGATGGAGCTTTGCTTATTTTGTGTGACATTACCTGCCCACTATTGTTCTTGGGTTGCATCTTCTTTCTTCAGTGAACTACAGTCTGTTGCTACTAGCAATTAAAATGCTGTGTATTTCTGAGGTAAATTTTCCTCCTATCTTAATTTACTTCATGTTTGCTTATTTGTAATATATATTTACAAGTTCATATTGTTTTGAAATTATTTTTCTTCTCCAAAGATCACCTCCATATTAAAATGATCTTCTGAAAATATTAAAACTTCTTTCATAATGTTTTGTAATATGTTTTTTAAAAAGAGTAGGTAAATTGTCATCAATTAAGGGAATTGTAGTCCAACAGACCTGGAAGTCATAATTTCAAAACAGCATCAGTACAATTCTTAGCTTATTTAACACTAATATTTCCAAACATCCTTTAAATCATAATTCTGAGAGAGGTAATTGTAGACTTTAATAAGGACCCTTAATACTTAGCCGAGTGATAATTATATGAATCAGTCATTATGGTAGAAGATAAAAATGATATAGGTTGGTATAAAAAGAAGGTAAGCTCTCTTTCTTTTTCAAGAATTATCTGTAAGGTATTTATTTAAAAATTGAAGATAATTAAAGAGCTTTCTTAAGAAAAGAAATGTCTTAGCTGTCAGGGATCTTTTTTTAAAAGTACCAAAATAAATAATGCAAATATGCATGCCCTCAGAAATGCTTATAGAACACTGGTTGTGAAAAGCTAGCATATGTTGATTAAGGTTGGCATATGTCATACTAAATTTATTAGCTTTCGTGCAATATATTGTTTTCCCATATATTGTAGAAATCATAAGTCGTGATGTCATGGATTCTTCTACCACATTTCTATACTTACAAGAAAATAATCTCCATTCTTTAATTTAGTAAATTTGAGTAGTGATTTAGAGAATAGAATTATTCATACTCTTCAACTGCTAAAGAAATTTTCACCAGTGGAGTTATGACAAACAGAGGAGGCTAAGTATGCAGAATAAAAACTCATATTGTAGAGTAGGGAAACATACATAAAGGCTGGAAAAAAAGAGAATTTCATAATTCTTGAGTAAAATATTAGAAAAGGTCTTTACTGTTGAAAAGGGAAGGAAAGCTTAGGAAAAAGCATCGATAGGAGGGAAAATTCAATGGAAGAAGTACAAAATGTGAAAAGTATGGAAAACAACAGGAAAACTACGCTATAGCCTAATAAGGATGATTGGGATAATTAGGGAAATAAGAAAGATAATATAGTGGGAAAAGACCTTTTAAGAAGACTAATCAAAGTATATCTATCACCCAAAATCCAGCCTTGTCCAACCTAGCAGATTCTAGTGTATTGAACAAGAGATGTCTTCCCAGCCAATCATCTTCATTAATTAGAAATTCTGAGATTAATTCACAGGTACAGACAATAGAGCTTTATGAAAAATTTGTAGTAAGTTAGCACAAAGAGCATCTTTCTTAATCCACACCCTTGTGTGGCTTGTGTAGCTACTTTGAGATCAGTCTTCTCCTTGAATACATATGCATGCTCAGTTTCTTTTCTTCACCATTAATCCCAGGAAATGTATTTTCAAATGGGGAGGATTTTTAACCATCTGTACAAACTTTGTAAAGAACATGAACACTTTAATAAGATGTACTTAGTCCACAGTGACCCACATTGCAAGCAAGTTTTTGGTTTACACAGCCACAATGGCAGAAGCAGAGAATTAAGTAGGATGAGAAAAGGAGGTGCAATAAGAGAAAATATATTTGGGGTAGCTAAGCAGAATTCTAAAGTTTGGAGTACAAAATCAATTATTCTGTTGTTAATAAACTCTGCTACATAATACATAGACATGGTTCATGCTCAAGTGTATGTTTGATTTAATGCTTTGTTGAGGCTGGCATAGTTTTTTCTTCAAGAAATGTATAGTTTAAAAATTCTGCCTTACTGTTCTCTGAATGTACCCATTGTCTTCTACAGTTTACTGAGTTTGTTTCCATTTTTATCTGTAAAATACTAGCAATTACCTTAATAATCTTGAAGTTATGTTGAAAGAATCTGTTTTTTTCGCAATTACTGATTTTTTACATTTACTTACAACAAAATTAAAAGAGTTTTTGATTCTTGGTGATGCTTTGGTTGCTCATTAGGGATAATACAGAGAAGTTGGTGATCTGTATATAGACAGGTTTTGTAGCCCTTGTCACTCCCTATTACTTGAAGGTTGAATTTGCTGTAGCCAGTCATAATTTATCACTGATTGTAGATGACAACTATAGATATAAAGCTTACTTCCCTCAACCATGCATTGATTTCTCATTGTTGAATGATTCCCACATTGTCTTCACATACTGGATCTTTTACATGTCTATCTAGAAAAAGATTAGACATAAATATTATGGAGTTTGGATTTGATAATAAACCACATTTGTGGTTTGATTAAAAATTAACTCTATTATCCATCTATTTTACTGGTACTGATACATGTGAAGAAAGCACTTTTAAGCCTGGTAATGTCAGTGGGACACATCTTACACATAGAGAGCATTCAACATCATTGTGCTTAGTGAAATTAACCTTGCCCTAAGATGTATTTTTGGGAATCTTCTATCACCCTTTGGATGAATCCTCATCTGTGTGTCTCTTTTTCTAAAGTAGCAGATGTCTCTTTGGACATATAAAAGAATCAGGGCATTTTAAAATCCAAATATGATCCATTTTAGAAATAATGAAAAAATGCATTTCATCTACATCTTGGCTTTGTCTTGCACATTGTGCAGAGAGAAACTGAAAAAGTCTTTATTCAAGCCCATTTTTTTTTCTATTTTGCCTGGCTGCAGCTTTGCTTATCCGGCTGTTGCTGTCAATTCCATAGCCATTCTCCATTTATATTATTAATTTTCTCCCAGTTTGGACTCCCTCTAGATATGTGAACTTGGTTCCCAGAATTCTCAGCAACAGCAAAATTGTCAGCAAAGCAGTTCCTTCAGTGAGAAATTTTAGAAGTTGAGGTCTATAAATCTGAAGGGCGTCTCAATGGATTATACTCTGGCCTTGAAGATGCTTGGAAATTTTAGCTAATAGAAATAGAAACGTTCAATTAAAAAAAAAAATTTACTAGTATATTTTTGAGACTCAACTCAGTAATGACAGTCTTGATCTACAGAGTTTAGAATGTATAGATTGTGACCTGTTCAGTGAAGAAATTCATATAATGAGTTTTGTTGTATTGGAATTTGTTTGGCTTAGTTGTGTGCATCAGGTTGCAACTTGATAATGTAAACATAATTGGTCAAAACTATTCTTAGTTTAGTTTAGTAGGTAATTCCAACTATTGTCTCTTAGACCAACTTGACAGTTTTGTTGAGAAAATAAAATGAGTACTCTTTGAAGGGAGACAAAATTAGAAATATAGGGAATGGGATATAAACGCTAATAATGGGAATGTAGTCTGGTAATGTATACTAAGTAGTGAAAGTAATGCTGTTATATTATTTATTAAGTAAATGAACAGTTGAAAAATTAATGAAAAGATATTCTGTGATGGAGAAATAATATATTCTCTCTCTCTCTCTCTTTCTCTCTCTCTTTCTCTCTTTCACACACACTTTGGTTTTATAGATTGAATTGGGTTACACAGAGATTTATTCCAAAGACCATTGACCAGCTAAGCAATAGGGCAACCACAGTTTATTACTACAGTTCTTGAATGTTACATCCTGTTGACTGGCCCATCTTTAATTGTTCTGGATACTTGTTGAAGTAGCAGAAAGTGCATTTTGGCAACTGGAATCCAGGTCAACAGATTCAACAGTTGGAACATCAGGCAACAATTTGTGAAGAAGGAAAGCCGTGAAGTCATGGATAAGGACAACATGAGCCTAGCTGACCAGCAGTATGAATGTGTGGCGGAAATTGGTGAAGGAGCCTATGGGAAAGTGTTCAAGGCTCGAGACTTGAAGAATGGAGGGCGCTTTGTAGCACTGAAGAGGGTGCGGGTGCAGACCAGCGAGGAAGGGATGCCGCTTTCCACTATACGCGAGGTGGCAGTCTTGAAGCATCTGGAAACATTTGAGCATCCCAACGTGGTCAGGTGAGGAAGTGGGGCAGAGAATGTAATCAACTATGTTTGAGATTAGTTGTGTAGATTGAGCATTTTAAGCAAAGGCATTTGGATAACCTGAGCATTAGAGCAGATATATGGAATAGTTTGTTTAAGAGAATACATTGCCAGCCTAACCCATCTGTGTTTGAGATTTGACTCCTACGCATTCAAACATCCATCTCCAGAGGCATAGGTGTGTGACTTAAGTATTTGAGTGGATGGGCATGGTGCCACATGTATGCATTGATTTCTGGAACACAAAAAGGAAAAACAAAAAGAGTGTATTTTGTACTGGGAATTAGTTATGCCAAAGTTAACCTATAATTTTTTTTAGCATTACTAAATATTGCCATTAAGGCAATACTCATCCTATATGGTATCCAAGTTAATTTTGAAATTAGAACTTAGTTTAGAATATAGTCCCTTTAAACAATTCAAGAGTATACAGAATATAATAAAATTGCATGTAAAATAGAAATTCAAAATGGGCAAATGTCTGTGGAGATTCTCAGTCATCCAGGTCATGGTTGTCTCAAATGTGCTTTTTCAAAAGGCAACTGGTCTGTCTTTTCCTGAGGAAGAAGATGTTTTGCTTCTCACCCAAGTAGATCTATTCCGACTGAATGATGGGAGGGATGGAAAGATTAGTTATAACAGGATGGTTGGGAGTGGGCTGGAAGGATCATATTTCTTTGAAGACATCTGGTCAATAGCATTCTGAGATTTATTGAGGCCATTTGGGAATTTATCTGTCCCTTCAGAGTCACCTGCATTAGAGTTCACATGATGTGGAATCGTCTTGGAACTGCTGAAAGGACTGGGATATGTGTTGCTATATCCCCCTCCCCTTTCTGTTGAGGGAGGGATGTTCAATTCTAACATAAATAGCCTCTTTTACCCCTCTTTCAAACCAATGGTCCTTTCTATCCAGAGTGTGGATTTTGCTGTCTTTAAAAGAATGGCCTTTGTCTTTCAAATGCAGATGGACTGCTGAATCTTGTCCTGATTAGTTTGTTCTCCTATGTTGCGTCATATGTTTGTTGTTTTGTTTTTCCATTGTATAGATCTGCACTTGTCTCATTATTTTGTACAGGTAGTTCTTGACTTAACAACAGTTCATTTAGAGACCGTTTGAAGTAACAGCAGCACTGAAAAAAGTGACTTACTACAATTTTTCACACTTACCCCATGGTCACATGATCAAAATTCAGATGCTTGACAACTAACTCATATTTATATCATAAATATGGATAGATGCTGTCTTCTATGGTCATGCAATCATCTTTTTGCAACTTTTCTGACAAGTAAAGTCAAGCCAGATTCATTTAACAACCATGTTGCTAACTTAACAACTGCAGTGATTCACAACAACTGTGGCAAGAAAGTTCATAAAATGGGGCTAAATTCACTTAACAAACATCTCAGCAATAGAAATTTTTGGGTGAATTGTGGTCATAAGTCGAAGACTACCTGTACTGCATACCTCACACTGTTCAGTTTGTGTCTGGGTGTATTATGCATGGCACAACATCGGAGAACAAAAATTCACTAAGGTAGAAGCTTATCTACTCCAAGGATTAAACACTTTGCCTACTTGGTTAGAAGTAAGCCATATTGAATTCAACAAAACATAATTTCCATTGAAGATTGTAGCCTTAGTTGCATTTAGATATATTACATCTCAGGTCACATGGGTGGCCTTTAAATATATTACATCTCAGGCAGTGGTGGGTTTCAAAAATTTTTTAGAACCTCTTCTGTAGGTGTGGCCTGCTTTGTGGGAGTGACCTGTTGGCCATGTAACTGGGTGGGAGTGGCTTGCCGGCCATGTGGCTGTGACTGGCTGGGCGTGGCCAACTTGTAAAATGTGGTGAAACTCACTTAATGCTCTTGCTTAGCAACCAAAATGTTGGCTCAGAAACTCTGGCATTTGAAGCACACAACTCTTAAAGCTGTCAAGTTACAAGACCTTTGCACCCCTAACCCTTTAGAAGAAAACCCCCCAGGGGTGTTCAAACTTGACAGCTTTAAGACTTGTGGACTTGAACTCCCAGAATTCCTCCTCCAGTCATGTTGGGTCAAGAACTCTGGCATTGAAGCACACAAGTCTTAAAGCTGTCAAGTTACAAGACCATTGCACTCCTAACCCTTTAGAACCCCCCCCCCCCAGGGGTGTTCAAACTTGACAGCTTTAAGACTTGTGGACTTCAACTCCCAGAATTCCTCCTCTCGCTCTTCATCTTGATAATGTGCGGACGGGCGGGGGAGGGAGCTGGAACCGGTTCTAAATGGCACTGTAGATTTGTGGAACCTCTTCTACAGAAGAGGTTAGAACTGGCAGGAACCCACCCCTGATCTCAGGTCTCAGATGTTTAATTTTTGACAGCAATTCCTGACCTAATTTTTTATAGATTTGAAAATATGATTTGGAATGTGATTTTAAAAATAGAAGAAAGTGTTATTTATTCCCATCTATGATGGTTTTAGTTTTTGTAAGTTTTAGATTTTATAAATGGTCCAGGAATAATACAAGGCCGTTCATCAGTAACAGAATACTCCTTTCTGTTCATGTCTATGATTTATGCTATGTTCTTGCTGATACGATAGTCGTAGGGGAAGATTCATTTGCAATTTTCATGGGTGGAGTCCACTAATTCTAATCATACTGTTTCTTTAGATGAGTAATATGTCTGATATGTAATAATATATGAGGTTGAAATGTACATGGTGACTAATTATAAAAAAATGCTTATGGATAACAGGTATTATGATGGAATTTGAAAGAAGCTAGATTAGGACTTTTAATGACATTTTCCAAGGAATTTTACAAGTTTATAAACAAGCAATAAATCTTCATATTTGGAACCTACTAAAATATTTTTTGCAGTGCTATATCAACTTATTTTAGATATCTTGTTTACACATTAATAAGGTATTTTATACCTATCAACATAATGAGTTTAGAAAGAGCCTTATATTTTGCTTTTCTAGATGTAACAATGAATCTATCATGTGTAAATAGTAGGTTTTATAAAATTGTGTATTGAGTATTTATAGTACATCAGAAAGGCAATTAACAGTCTATTAGATGGGGTGCTGATTGAAGTCTGTTTCAATAGAATTCAAGACTAGTTAGGATCTGTTAATTTTTACTCATTGAGTGCACTTTCTGAAAGAATTTGTAAGCTTTGTCAACCTTCCCCAAACTGGTGACCTTGAGGAGTATTGTACTGCAACTTCCATTATCCCCAGACAATGTGACCATGGCTGTGCTGATACAGATGATGAGAATCATGCTTTCCCATTTGGAGGTTACCAGGGTGGAGAAAAGTGATCTACTTATAGTTATATATATCTATATATCTAGGCTTTTGTAGAAAAACCATATAATATAAGCCAATTACAATTTCCTTACGCTGGTTATTTATATAGGTAACTATTTTATTCTAAAATCCATGCTATTTGTAATAGTTTCTGATCTGGAAACTGTAACATTCATACCATTAAATGCCTTGCATGGTGATTGCTTCTGGATGCATTGATTGTTAATGCCTTAAGCAATTTATTTTCCTGAAATTCAATTTTTGAAGGGCAAAACTGAATGAACAATAGTCATCTGAAAATAAACTGATTGCAAAAGAACTATGAGAAAGCTCCTGGAGTAAAAATCTTAGAAAATTATAGCACAAAGAAAGGAGTGCAGGTAGTCCTCAACTCCCCACCAAAATTAAGCCCAATTTTTCTGTTGCTGAGACATGTTAAATGAAGTTTGCCCCATTTTTCGACTTTTCTTGCCATTGTTGTTAAGTGAATTACTTCAAATGTTAAATTAGTAACACGGTTGTTAAGTGAATTTGTTTTTCCTATTGACTGCTTGTCAGAAGGTGGCAAAAGGTGGTCACATGACCCCAGGACACTGCAAGTGTCATAAATAAAAAGTTAGCTGCCAAGTGTCTGAAATTTGATCACCTGACTATGAGGATGCCACAATGATTTTAGGTGTGAAAAATAATAATAAGTCACTTTTTTTCAGTGCCATTATAAGTACAAACTGTCACTAAACAAACTGTTGTAAGTGGAGGACTACCTGTACATAGTCCTATAGTTTGAGTCATTTTCTGTCATGATGATTTTTAAGACAAAGAAACCTATACTCTATTTTGGAATCTGTTTTTAATATATTTTTAACATTTTATTTCATGGGGAAATATCTGTTTGTTATGGTATGCAGTAATAGGTGAATATTTTTTTTCAAATATAGAAGGGAATATTACAATATTTTGGCTTTGTCAGTTAAAGAAATAAGAACAAAAGATGATGAGAGGTTATAATATTTTCATATATTATAAATAGTTGATGATAGAACAAATACAACAATTAATGATAGTAGAATTTATTGTACTAGATGTAATATTTAAAATTACATGGTTTGGTGTTGACCCTCTTACAATACTTTAAAGCATACATTTTGTTAGTTGATAATTACCTTAATAAGAATCCTATAAATTCAAACCTATTTAGTCTAGAATATTTTTCCACCAAGATTTGAACATTATAGCACAACTTCCTTGAAGGTGCTCAATATCTGATGTTAAGTAAAATGCCCTCCTTCCAGTACTGGACATTATACATAGAGAGACATCATAATTTAACAACCTTACTCTCTATGGATCATTTCATTGTGGAATGAGGAACTGCCACCATAAAGAATAGCGATTTGATTCAAAAGGAATTAATTGGGTGTGGAATCAAGTCTTTGCATGCAGCTGCTTTCCATGCAATGTTACAGTTTAAAACTATACATCTAGATTTCACACAGAATGATCTACAGTAATCTTTACTTGATTTGGCTTACATGCATATAGACCTGGTTTGATCAACAATACTGAATCCAGATCTCTCACTTTATAATTTTGCATATCAGAATAAATTATTCATAATATGAAGAATGCCCATGCTTGCTTTCCATAAGATAATTAGTGCAAAAGTTTCCTGAGATGTTCTTTAAAATGTGTTTTAACCTCTAAAATCACTATGTTTGAGAAGGCAAGGAGATCTATCCTCCACTATTAAATGTTTAGGTAATCTACCGTAGAAAAGAACAGTTAAAGAAAAATAAACATTCAGCTTCCTTCCTTTTTCGTTGAAATGCAGTCTTCCAAATTCAGTGAAAAATATTTATGTAAAACAAGCTTTGTTTTATTATAATATTAATTCTCTCAGCAATCCTTCTGTAATTTTGCTTCGGTGGACTGCACTAATCTTCTGAATAGCCAAATAATAACAGTTGTCCATACTTGTTTTCCTTGGTCAGTGCTAGTTGATTCAATAATTATTGTATTGTATGTAGGTTTAGTTTAATCTGATAGAACAAACTGATACAAAATTCTTTTAGTTAAAAGTCCTTGTTGACTGATTGATAATGCTTTAACTTCTTACTTGGAATTAGTACTATATAACAGCAGCTGGGAGTTTCAATCTAGAACTGAGATTGAATAAAAGAACTAAGAGTTGAGGTTTGCATATTCAGCTAAGCATGATTTGTTTTAACATGATTTGTAGACTAACATTTAATTAATTGGGTTCATCCAGCACACTATTGTATAGATGATGGTGTTATAAAACAGTTTGCCTGGTTCAGAAAACATGTTAAGCCAGCTTCTAATCACATTATCGTTTGATGAGATATGCCTTGTAACTATTGGTTTCAAGGAACATCATCAGAACTTTTTTACATCACCTACAATTGAAACTAAAGAAAGAACTCTGAAATGTTACCTTTTGTATTCTATTTTATAATCCATGTTAAGGGACTTCAGAAGCTAATCCTTACTTATTTGTAAGAGAATCTTGAATTTTAAAATGTTTGAAACTCCTTGGAAATACTTCTCTGTCACCTTTCCTCTACTAAAAAAAAGGCAAGGCTTATATATAAATATCTAAGCATACCATGTGCATAAGCATACTGGCATTCCAATTGTGTTTGGTAAGATAAATTCAGCGTACCCAGAGTTGGAAGATTAAATGTTTAATTAGTCGTTATTGTCCAGAATATATAAATTTGGCACAAATATATCTCCCGGTTATGTAAGATAACATTCACTGCTTGCAGAAAACATGAAGTATATGCAGACAAAGGATAGAGTTTGCCAGGAACAAATGACATATTGAATCCAGGAAATTCCTGTGTGTAAAATTAGGAATATTTCCTGCTGTAATGCATCTGTAAATATTCTTCTGATTTTGATTATATTTGTTGCATCCAGCACCACCTAACAGCTTGAATATATTGGAATCTGCATTTATAGAATATGAATCAGAAGTGGAGCATTTCAAGCAAAAGTATCCCATATCAAATGGATACTGGTGCATTCGTGTGTGCGTGCGTACCAAATGTTAAAACAAAAACAAACTTTGCTTTTCATGTAATAGATATTCAGCTTTAAGTCTGCCCCTTAAGCAGCTGCCCCAAAACCTGGTAGATTTAATTATTTCTACTATTGTAGAAAAGGAATTGCTAATATCAACTGTTCCTGATGGCTGCAATGGTTTCTAAATTCATAAAGATGCTGAATGCGCAACATTTGAGGGAAAAGTTCTTTGTCGTGCTCTTTCTATCTCTCTGTTAATTTCCAAGATACTGTCTTTGGAAAATTGATTTCAGCTCCAAAACCATAAATCATCTGGTGCAAGACGTCATGTCATGTTGAGCTGATAAAAGAATGCATTTATTTTATGCAAAAGTCCTTTTCAGAAGTACATATACCTATTTCCTATGTAAATATGCTTAGAACAATGTTTCTCAACCTTTAAGACATGGACTTTAACATGCTGGCTTGTTGAAGACCACAAATCTTAAAGTTACCAAGTTTGAGAAACACATGCTTAGATTGTAGAAAGAATATTGTTATGGTAACCTTCTATGCTTCCTGCCATATGTTTTGTAGTTTGTGCACCTGAAAGTAAATATTTTATCAGTTTCATTATTCTATTATCAAGGGTGATTTTAAGAAATATGTACTCTACTTATATCACAGGGAAATTCTATTTGTAGCAGCACTATAATATATTAAAGACATTTCAAAGAATCCCAGTGTACTAAAACCAGAATCAAAGTTTGTCCAGAATGTTATATGGAAATTGTATGGATTACATAGTTCTTAAATTTAAAGAAAAAAGGATGCAGGCAGAAGAAACTGACTCCCTGTATATCAGGGGGTGTCAAACTGGTGGCCCGCGGCCCAGATATATCACATGCAGGCCACGCCCACACCAGCTCTGTGAATGGGAAAAACGTCATGAAACATGTGATGGCAATGTGACGCAACGAGTTTGACACCTGTGCTGTATATCATTCTTTCTTCTCCACTCCTTCCCTTAGTATGTTTGGGGAAAAAAGTTCTATTTAAATAAACATAGGTATCATTTTCAACTGCTATTTTTTACCAGTAGTTATAAAGAAAAGTTTTGACATGTTTTCCTGGAATACATGCCATGTGGCTTTGTGTTTGCTTATTGTGAAAAATATCCTTTGAGCAGAAATCTTTGTATAGTTAAAACGTAGATGCTTTTCTCCTAGTTGTCATTACTCACAAAGGCTGGCATGTTTTTCACAAAACTGCTAAAGAAGTGTATTTGACAAACTACAGCCATATAAATTCATTGTTTATAAGTGGTATTTATTGCAAAATTGGTCCTAGTAAACAATTTGTTAAAACTAAAGGGATGAAATGGATTTGCCTTTTGTCTTTGGCAGGAGTAAAGGGTTGGTAGCTAGCTAACTTTGTAGCTATGTATTGAGAAATACGGCAGCATGCTTAGAATTCTTCTCCCAAGCAATCCTGGTAACTGCATGAGAGCTTACCTTGAAACAAGTAGGTTTCATGGCTGAAAAGGAGTTTTAACCAATATATCTTCAAGCATTAATCTATTAATTTGAGTACAAATTATCTACATATCATGTTTTCATTATGCCTCTCTATATCATTTTTGGAAATGTCTGGAGTTATTTGTAAACTGAATTCTAGATTTGGATATGCAATAACTCATTGCCATAGGTTGGAAACCAGACTTTGCTCTCTAGTGGAAATAGACCCAAATCAGCAATAAAACATGCCAGATTGAATCAATTCAATTATGTTTAAAAGGATTAGGTGGCAGATAATGGGGAAAATTTGCCAGAAACCACTGGGAGATACCATCCAATGGACTGGCTTGTAATGAAACAACTTCTCAAGTTGTCTCTAATTTATTCCTTCATTCAATTTATATGGCCACCTATCTCACTAGGTAACTCTCCCAGGAAGAAAGCTGCAGTGGATTTCTTATAAGCATCTGGGCATATGATAGCCACATTAATATCTTTGTATTTTTGAAATAACAGTATATGCAAGATAGCCTACCACAAGTCAATATAGAGTTTGGCTCCAAAAAAATAGCAAATTAATCATGTATATTCACTATTTAGCAGTTTTCAGGTTATAACCAATATCTAAAAATAGTGTTTGTGGGAATATAATTTTCTAGGCATTAGGATTGTCTCAGCTAATTTAATCACTTGTGTTCCTCTCTACATGTTCTCGAATAGTTGCCATTATTCTAATAAAATTGTTATATTGTACAGGTAGTCTTTGATTTACAACCATTCATTTAGTGAGTCAATGGGGAAGCCAGATTCACTTAACCATATTACTAATATAACAACTGTGTTAAGAAAGGTCCTAAAATGGGGCAAAACTCATTTAACACATGTCTCACTTAATAACATAAATTTTATGCTTTGAGTCCAGCACTGCCTGTATTGAATTCACATAGAATCTGTCAATTAATTTGGAAAGAAGCATGGCTGGTATGCAAATTATGCATGAAAATGTAATCTCAAAGTCACGTGTCTTTAAAAGGCCATTTTTCACCTTCAAATGCAATTTGATATATCCTGGCAGTTATTGAAATGAGCTGAAAAATCATTTTTTTTCACAACAAGAAGAAATGCAGTTGGAACATATGGTGATGTTGTTTAACAAATGTCTTATATTTGGATATATGTTATAAAGAAATCTAACTTTAATTAAACCTTGTTGCAAAATTACTGCTAAGTGAGGGATTTGGAAGAGAGAAGTTGTACGTAGCAGAATGAAAAGATGCATAAGGGGATTTTGTTTTTTCTTACCACAAAGTATAAGGGGCAGCCCTGACTTCTGACATATGTAGATGAAACTCTATAAATGAAACTCAGGTAATAATGCGAAGTATCTGTTGCTGTTTAAGGTTTCTTAGGAATTTCCCCTTTCAAAATTATGCCATATCCTGGCTGTGTCTGATTACTGTTTATCCACTCAGCACACTTCTCAACCATATTATGAGTGCAGTTGCTTTCGTTTCTTTCCATCTTTCAAGCCAAACCAGTAATGTTGGGCTGGGAGTGAGGGAACATGGGGAAGGATTCTGAATCCTTCACCCCCACAAACACACACACACACACACCACATTTGGTCTGGTAGTTTGCATACAGCTGCTGAATAGCAGTTACCTTTGAAAGGAACATTTGCTCCAATTTGAGTAGAGCAAACCACCTCAATCATTTCTTAACTAAGAGGGCTTTCATTTTTGCTTGGCAGTGGGAGTTAGGAAAGTACTGGCTGATAACGATACTGAGAGAAAAAGCAAAAAGGAGCATCATTTACTGAATGGTTTGCTCCGGATTTTTTTTTTTTAAAAAAACATAATCTAGGGTTTGAACGGGAATATTTTAACAACATGACAAAAAATAATGGAACTGGTTTATGTTAGCAGAAATAATCTCTGTGGTAAACCTCACAAGTGAGATAGTTGAAAATTTCTGATAAACTTTGGAACTTTTTTCCCCAGATACTTTAGGCTACTTTATTCCAGATTACACAGTGAAAGAAATGGAGAAAGATACAAAATTGTCCATTTGTATTATTTTTGATTAGATGACCCTGTCTATGTATCATGTCTATGTCTGTAATAAATTAAGTCAAAGCTACCAGCAAGAAATTCTGTTTTTTATTAAAGGTTAAGTTCTCATAAAGATATGCTGTATCTGTTTCAGTTGGTTAAAAGATTAACAAAATAAAAAGTGCAGAAATGAAAAAGAAGCCATTTTCGCTTTTACTGCTTAGTATTGTAAATCAGGCTACCTTGACTTTCCTTAAGCGGCAGTTTATAGCTTTTCCAATCTACTGCACATATCTTTTTAATCCCATCTACCCATGTTATTTATTTTATTCCCTTTCTGCTTCCCTCAACTTTGTTGAGCATAATTATTTTTGTTAAGTGACTTAATGAAGTCGCTGCCAATCTTTGAAGACTATTTTAGCATGGTCTTGTCACCATGGAATCAAGTCAGTGTGAGACTATAAGCGTTGTCTTTTGCCCTGAGAGGATTTTAAATAAATTGCCCACATGCCACATGCAGCCTTCCTTGATAAGTAGATACAATACCAATCAGTTTTGGCATATTTTGACCAGAATGCTAGAAGCATAGTAAAACCCAGTTTTGGCTCATTCCTGCTCAAGCTATTTTGTGCTGTCGAGGATCTCTAAAGACTGCCTTATAAGCCAACATACACTTCTTGCATCCCAGCATGTGATCCAGTGACACAGATTAAATGACATTTTCCATGCTATAGTCAGCATTTTCATTAAAAAAATAAAATAAAATGGAGGCACATTTCATTCCTACTGCATCATCCAAAATATTGCTAGTGATTGGAACAGTCTTTCTGAATGTTGCATTTTAATAAAATAATGAAAAATTTTCATAGAACATATTTTTCTAGTGAACTAATGCTGCTTTTAAATAGTTCAATCAGTTTCCTTTGCAACCGAAGTTTAATCAGCAGTTACGGTTTCAACAACCAAAATGTAATGTATGTTCTTGCACTATTTTCTTTTTTACAATGACAATGGCCTCTTGAAACCTACATTGGTCATAATATTCATTGATTTCAGTACTTATTGAGCCACCTGTTATATAGCTGAGTCATTCTAACAGGCACTCCAACAGTAGGTATCATTCTAGATCTGACCTGTCGTTTTTCTGATTCATTTCAAAAGTACTTTTACCCACAGTATTTTTCTATCCTATGGTAGCTCTCTAAATAGGACCTCTCGTCCTATTTAGACGAGAACACTTCAGTTTCCTGCAAACTAACATCAACAGCTCATTGGCTGTTTCAAAGAGAAAGGACTGAGCCGTCAATGTGGCAGTGTTTATCATCCACTCTAATAAAGTATATCTCTCTCTTCTTAACCAGTATTATAGAAATAGTTATAGTGGTTAAGATCTTCAAACAGACCACTTACAAAAAAAGACCAGCATGATGGTGATGATGATGATGATGATGATGATGATGATGATTCATCACGTAGTCAGCCAGATGTTCAGACTAGGTTTGACATTTTTGTCTACCTACTTACCAAGGACCTGGGATAGGCAAATCTGGATATTTGATGTTGTTACAGAATATCCTCGCACAATTGAAGCTGTTCCAAGTAAAGCCACCTTTTGCAATTGATGGCAAGTTTGTCAAAGCCTATGGTGGTATTATTATCATATCATCATCATAGTGAATAGGTAATTTATTCCTGTGATATTTTTTTTTTAAAGGCCCAGGATTTTACTATTTTTCCAGACATTTAAGAGTTTTGCCTCATCTTTTAGTTAGCCTATAAGTATATTTGGCTATTTGTCCATTAGGATGACATAGTATGGATTGGACACATTACAAATTGTTGCTAAAGCATTCCAGTTTGGAGGAACTCTTTGTAAGCCAGTTAAGATTCAGTCTGGCTTAATTTTCTGAGGGTAATATTGGCTCAGTTTGTAGATTACATTTAGAGGTTTATTTGATAGATTTGGATTTGAAGTTTTGTAAACCGTAATACAAATCTGATTTAGTGCAATGCATGGAATTAGTCATTTAGTCTTAGATAACCTCCTATTGAACAATTAACCAGTACTAGTTTGTTTAGCTTCAGCAAAGTTAATGTAACTGGAGCTTCTCCTAGGCGCTGCTTGGAGTGTCCAAGCATGGGTTAACTTCAGCTTGCTGCCCAAGGACTGAGTTTAAATCTTTAGTGTAACCACGCCACCTGCTCCCCTTGGAAGTCAGTTTGAAAAACTCAGTCGCCCTAAAAGGACACATTGGGGAGATCCAGTCATTGGACAGCAAGCTGGACTCTCCAAATTAGAATAGTGTAGCCTTTTCTTATTTTTTTGTTTCGCTGTGTAGCTTTAGATAGCCTTAGGTTTTGTTGTTTTTGTTGGAAAACGTTTCTCTTTGAATCTTGACTTCCCTCATGCGCGGATCAGGCAGCTTGGGGCTAATCAGCCTTCCGCGCTCACACGTGGTTGAGGCTGCACCAGGAGGCTCGTCAGCGGCTACTGGCGAGCTCAGGGCCAAGGTAGGAAGAGCAGGTTCCCCAAAAAACTGTCGGAGGACTTTCTTTAGCCCTGGAGGCTCTTCTGAGCTCTTCGGATTGCCGACAGCAGCCCCAGTGCCGTTCCAAGCTTGCGGTGGCCATTTTGGACAAAAAAGAGCACACTTTAAAAAATCAAGCCGTTTTCTCAGAGCCGCAGCCTGGTCCCTCGCAGATCGCCGCTGGGAGGGGTGTTAATTGAGTGACCTTGCTCTGGGTCTCCAGGCAGGCCTCCCCCTCCCCAGGAAGATCCAAATTGGCGGCTGCAGGGAGTTTGGCTTTCCCAGGCCATTGCCTGCTTTTTCTCAACAGCGCGGATCTGCGAGCACCCTGCGACTTCCAATTTGGTGCCAAATTCGTAGCTGCATTCCCTGTCTGGGCCCATTGACTCTGCTCTTCAACTCCACTGGGCCAACTCTCATCTAATCCAAGTGACTTTCTAGCATTGCGTGGATTGGGCTGGAAGTTCAAGCATGGCCAGCAAGAGTATGGACAAAGCCAAGGATCAGGCAGGGCCTCCCGTCAGTAAGTGCAGCAGGCCCAATCCTGCAGCCAAGGATGTCAGTGCAGCATGTCCTACAAAGAGAAAACAACCCAGGACATAAAAGGTGTCCAAGGCTGAAGAGAGGCTGACAGAGAGACGTCAGAGAGCCCTAGAAAAACAATTTCAGAGGGCTCAGGGCACCCAAGGGCCTGACAAGGAACTCCCTCCACCTGGTGCGGTTCCTGCTGTCCCCTTCATTTCAGATCCCCCTCCAGAGGAGGCTCCATCGGTAATGAATGAGGAGGATTTTGGGTTTTCTCCAAATCCCTCTAGGGCATCTCCCAGGTCTCTAGCCTCATCCCTAGAGGAGGAGTACAGGGATGAAGCTTGTTTCCTGCTGGAGGAGGAAATTCCTCCCTTCAGACCAGGCCCTATAGCATTGCCCAGGAATCAGGAGCCCAATCTTGACCTATCCCCAGCAATGAGCGAGGTGGGTGCAAAGGCTATATCTCAGGGGATCGCAGATGGCATCCAGCAATTGGGCCTCACATTGCCTCTCCCAGGCCATGCCAGAGCCAAGGCTAACGTCCCTGACTCTCAGGCACAATCAGGCAGGGTCTCCCCTCCTGCCGCCTCAGCTGTCAGAGAAGCATCTGACACTGAGGAGGGTGTTCAGGATGCGCCTGACTTGTCGGAAGACGAGAATCCAGCCTCCAATGTTCCTGCATTCTCAGGCTTGTTCAAGCCCTCTATGTTTTGGGCCATCCTTATCAAGGCTAGAGATTCATCTATTCAGATGGGACTTCCCGCACAATTGGATAAAATTCCTCAGACCAGGGCAATAAGACACCTGCCGGATCTCAGGATCCAGGAGCGGGCCTTTTCAAGGAGACCATCCCTCCTCAGGATCTGGTTTCGTTTCCATGGAGGATCTCCTGAAGCTCCCCCAGTAGATGATGCCATAGTGGCCCTAACCTCGAACGGTTCTCCCAGCTGATCTGCTGGAGGGACTTAAAGCTGAGGACAAGAAGGCAGGGAAGGCCTGTCATAAGATTCATATGGCCACCGTGTGGGCCATGAAGGCCTCCTCCTCCTCCTATTTCAGTAGGGCAGCTTTGTTCTGGCTGCATAAGTTACTAGCCACTCTCCCAGCTGGCGACACTAGATCTCGCCAGGATGTTAACAAGATAATTGCAGCGATAGAATATTCAGCTGACGCCTCCCTTAATGCCACCAAATTCTCAGCTAGAGCTCTTGCTTTCAATGTCACCTCATGCTGCCTGCTGTGGCTCCGCCACTGGCAGGCAGACATGAAGGCCAAATGGAAACTGGCCTCAGCCCCCTTCAAGGGCGGCAAGCTTTTTGGGGAGGCCTTGGACTCGGTGTTAATCGAGTCCAAGGAGAAACGCAAGGTCCTGCCAGCTGTCACCAAGAAGCCGGACCGCAAGGGTCACTCATTTTTTCGCAGGCAGCCCTTTTGTAATGCAGATGCCCCCTCTACCTCTGGGGGATACACCAGACCTTACACCCAGTTGCAGGACCGCTCCCATGAGAGTTCCTCTTTCAGGGATAAGAATAGACAGCAGGGAAACCGCAGGCCATTCCAAGGGTTTTTTCCAACAGTTCCTTTAGATGGAATAAGTGACCGTTACTGGTCCCCTCCCATTGGGGTCAGGCTGCAGCTGTATGCCGACCATTGGGAGGAGACAGTGATGGATGCTTGGGTCCTGAACACTGTTCGGTATGGTCTAACCTTAGAGTTTCTCTCGATGCCTCCAGGGAGGTTCGTCCATTGCCCCCTTCCCAAATTGCCCCTCAAACGCCAGATGACGCAGGTGGAGATCAGACATTTGCTGGACATAGCGGCCATAGAGCAGGTATCCCCGGGTCAAGAGGGCAGAGGATTTTACTCAATCCTCTTCCTAATTCTCAAGGCTTCAGGAAGAGGGGGATGAGAGCAATACTGGACCTCATGAAACTCAACATCCATCTAGTGTACAAGTGCTTCAAGATGCAATTGCTCCAGACCATATTGAGTTGCATCAGGCAGGACGATATCATGACATCGATTGACCTGAAGAAGGCGTATTGCACGTCCCTATTCACCCAGCCATCGCAGGTTCTTGAGGTTCCAGTTTGCAAACTATCATTACCAGTACAAGGCCCTTCCTTTCGGCCTCTCATCAGCCCCAAGGACATTCACAAAGCTTCTGGTCGCAGCGCATCTCCGATCTCGTCCTGTAAGACTCGTTTGCTACCTGGACGACATCCTCCTGCAGTCGTCATCCATCCCACAGGCACATTGGGACCTCAGCCTCACCATTCGCACCCTCGAAAAGCACGGCTTCTCTGTCAATCTGGAGTAAAGTCACCTGACCCTAACATCCAGAATTCAGCATTTGGGCAAGGTGATCGACTCCAACATCTGCAAGGTCTTCCTCACACAGTAGCGAGTGGACAGCATAACCTCCCTGGTGAGACAGATCAGGATAGCCAGGTCAGCCTCCATCGTGATTCTATCCCAGCTGCTGGGAAAACTGATCTCGTGCATTGCTGTAGTTCCATGGGCTCGACTGCACACACGCAAACCTCAGTGGTTCCTGCTTCCGATCCAGCGACGAAAAGCCAGCAACTCCAAAAGGGTAGTGAGCATACCTCCAAGGATCATTCAGTCGCTCGGGTGGTGGCAGTTGCCGGCGCTGACAAGGGGATCCCTCTTCAAGGACCTAGAGCACCTTGTGATAACAATGGACGCCAGCCTATATGGCTGGGGTGCTCACCTTCTGACACACATGAAGCAGGGCAAGTGGTTGCCAGTGGAGCTCGCCCACAATATAAACTGGCCTGGAGGTCAGGCGGTCAGGCTGGCTCTCTGACAATTCCGCCAGCACGTTGAGGGCGCACACGTCCTAATTTTGATGGACAACATTGCCACTAAAGCATCCATAAACCATCAGGGCGGGACTCGATCGAAGGCCCTGATGTTGGAGGTAGAGGCCCTCGGGTATTGGCCCGAACATCAACCTCGAGTCACTGAAGGAAGATCATATCTCGGGGGAGGAGAACGTAACTGCAGACTGGCTCAGCAGAACTATGATCAGCACCTTGGAATGGCAATTCCATCCGTCTCTTTTTCACCAACTTTCAGATAGATTCGGTCATCCAACGGTAGACCTCTTCGCCAGCCCGGCAAACACGCATCTCCCTCGGTTCTTCTTGCGATTCCAGTGTCTGGGAGTGGAAGGGACAGATGCCTTTCAAAGCCATTGGCCTCCCGGCCTTCTTTACGCTTTTCCCCCTCTCAACCTCATCTCCCAGGTGATCAAGAAGATCCTGTTGGATGGTGCAGAGGTACTGCTGGTCACACCGCATTGGCCAAGGTGATCCTGGTTCGCCGACCTTGTCGATCTGTCAGTGATCAGACACTGGCACATTCCTCAGGAGCAGATCTCCCTCAGCCAGGGGGCCATTCCTCACCCGGACCCTCAATGGCTCCAGTTGGCCGTCTGGCACTTGAGGGGGACCTCCTGAGGCAGGATAACTTTTCGGACAAGGTTATCTGCAACATCTTTCCACTGTGCACATCTATGACGCGACCTGGACTGCTTTCTCATTGTGGTGTCAGTCGCACCAAATTGTCGCCACTGCAGCAACTATCCCACAAATCCTTGAATTTCTCCAGGACAGATTGGACAGGGGTCTTGTCCCCAACACACTGTGGAGGCAGACAGTCGCCTTGGCCACCATCTTGTCCAGAGACGACACTATACCACTCAGCAGACACACCAGGGTCCACAGCTTCCTGAAAGGAGCTACCAACCTATGTCCCCTGATAATCCACTGCTCCCCGACGTGGGATCTGGCGGTTGTTTTACAGACCTTGACCTCAGCTTTATTCGAACCGATTTGGTCCATCGCCTTGCGACACTTATCATTTAAGACTGCTTTTCTAATTGCCATCACTTCGGCTCGCAGAATTTTTGAACTTGTGGCCTTATCGGTCAGAGAGACCTCTGTCTTGTGCATCTGGATAGGGTCATTCTTCGTCCTTACCCCTCCTTCCTCCCAAAAATTAATACCTTGTTTCACAGGTCCCAGGAGGTGATCTTCCCTGACTTTTGCTCACATCCCAGTCACCCCAGGGAACGCGTCTGGCACAAGCTGGACGTACGCCAGGCAGTACACATATACAAGAAGAGGACAGCATCCTTCCATAGGTCTGAATCTTTCTTTGTATCTTTCCAGCCTGCTTCAATGGGCAAGAAGGTCTCCTCCTCAACTATAGGACGTTGGCTGCGCGCCTGCATAAAGCTGGCCTACGAGCAGCAGGCCCAGCCGGTTCCTCCTCACATAACTGCTCATTCCACAAGGAGCGCTGCGACCTCAGCTGCTTGGGCAACGCAAGCGCCCATTGAGGAAATATGAGGGCAGCGATTTGGTCATTGCCGTCTCCATTTATTTGCAACTACAAACTGGACTCCTTCGCAGCTGCTGAGGCCTCCTTTGGCAGAAGAGTCTTGCAGCGTGTCCTTGTGGCTCCGGAACAATGGGATGTTTCTTCTTCCCACCCTGGGACTATATAGCTTGGGTATGTCCCATGCTTGGACACGCCAAGCAGCGCCTAGGAGAATGACCATTGGCTTACCTGAATGGTCGTTCTCTAGGCGCTGCGGGAGTGTCCAAGCTGGGGTAGTCTAGTGGAGCTCGAGTTACCACTTCTGAGGACTTAGCACACCTTCTTACAACATCCTTCTAGGCTCCATCTCCTTGTTTTTCAAATTGACCTCCAAAGGGAGTAGGAGGTATGGCTACACTAAAGATTTAAACTCAGTCCTTGGGCAGCAAGCTGAAGTTAACCCATGCTTGGATACTCCCATAGCGCCTAGAGAATGACCATTCATGTAAGCCAATGGTCATTTCAGATCCTTTTCATATATTGCCCTTATTCCTTTCCTCTTATCTAATAAACTTAGATTTAAATTGACCTCCAAAGGGAGCAGGAGGTGTGGCTACACTAAAGATTTAAATTCAGTCCTTGGGCAGCAAGCTGAAGTTAACCCATGCTTGGATACTCCCATAGCGCCTAGAGAATGACCATTCATGTAAGCCAATGGTCATTTCAGATCCTTTTCATATATTGCCCTTATTCCTTTCCTCTTATCTAATAAACTTAGTACCCTTCCCTCATCTTTATTTTCCTTACTTGGAATGCCAGGACCCAGTCCTCTAATTAATTCCTGATCTCTTTCTCTGTTCATACCTAATTTACACTAAAGAAACATACTTTTATTAGAGGTTTGCCATATAAATTTCTTACATTGCAAGTAGCCAGTGTTAATATGGTCCTTTAAAGTCTTATCATGCTGCAAAATCTTTTATGCATACATTTGGAAATAGGTTTCACTAAATTTGGAGTACAATTTATGTCTAAGTTATGAAATAGACAATAAATTTTATAATTTCATTATATTCTTGAATTAGATTTTCATTATATGTTTAATTGTGATCTGTCCAGAATTGTTTGCAGAGATAGGTGATTATAGAAATCAATTAATCAAACAAACAATTTCAAATTAGAATTTATAATAAATATGTATTATAAAATAAATATAAAGCAAAACAAACCTGCTGGGTATATTGTGTGCTGAAGGAGGGGTAGCACCTCTGGTGGAGGGCCCTGCTGTGTTCTTTAGCTCTGCTCAGTCACCTTTGGTTCCCCCCCCCCCACTCCATGTTCAATTCTTACTTGTGATTCCCAAGTAGTTGTAGCACGTGCAGTCTTTAAATCTAGGGGAGAAAAGGCATTTGTTTATCCCCACTTATGAAATCTGACTTGACACATTGAGTGGAGGAAACCAATTGATCAACAGTCCAAAAGTCAAATACAGAAGGCATTATGGAGCGCAGAGGCTCGACAAGACACTTAAGACATCTTGGTCATCCACTGTACCAGGAGAGGTTTCAGGTATAACAGTTTTCCCACTAGATTAAGGTCTCTTCTGCCAAGAAAGTGGGACTATCCCTGTGAAATAATTGTTCCACTTAGAATTCTGTCACACATAGCTTTATATTGAACAGTTCATTTTCATCTATAACGTATCTACAAATCATTTTAATCTAAACCAAATTTGTTTAGCAGTGATGGGGAGAAACAACAAATGGTAATGTCATCACAAACCTACATGTAGATGGCCTTTGAATCAATGATCATTTATCTCAGCACCCAGGATGCCAAGAGATGTCCAGCAGCATCCAGGAAACTGGTAGTCCTTTCTAGGATAGCAGTATCCACTTTGCATGAAAGAAGGAAGGGGGTTAAAAATGGTACACTAAACTTTGCCTACTCCATAACATCTGACTGGCTAACCATGTGGGCAAATCATTTCCTTAGCCATAGAGCATCAAGAAAAACGAAGAATATTTGTTTTCACAGTCTGGAATGTCCACACCTTGCTGGGTAGAAAGAAAGTGGCCAAGTCTGAAAGACAAACAGCATACATAGCAACTGAACTTTGCCATTATAGACTTGATATTGTGCACTCACAACTGGGAGACCAGGTTTGCAAATTCGTTACAAGAAGTAGTTAGTTGATACACACTCTTTTGGAAAGGGGAACCATAGTCTGACAATAGGATCGCAGGATAGGTTTTGCAATCTTCACAGAAGAACATCTCTATTCTACTCACTAGAATAAATGAACATTATGAAGTTCCTTTTTCTCTCAGCATATCCCAGTATATCATCATCATCAGCATATCATCATTGTCAGCACCTAAACATCAACTCTGAGTTCAGACAAAGACAAAGAAGGTTTTTATAAGGCCCTGAACCAGATCATTTAAAGAATCCTTACCATGGTCAAACTTGTCAATCTGAGTGACTTCATCACTAGGATGGGAATAGAAGGAACAAATGGGATGGACTTCTTGGAAGTAATGGGGTGGGATAACTAAATAGCAACAGCCTGCTATTTCTGAACAAATGTGCTGAGCACAATCTGCATCACTAAGACAATGTTCAGACTTGTAGACAAGTACAAAATTTCCTGGATCCACCCCAGGTTTAAATATTGGTACCTATTTGGATATTTTGTAGAACATCAGCACAATCTTAAAGATGTCACCATTACTTGTGTAATTTGAGATGCTGATTGCTGGACAAATCACAGGCTACAATGTACACATAGCTCCTTTAATTGTAAGCAACCATGGTCTGACAGAAGGGCATTCTTATATTGACAAGCTACAAAATCCAGTCCAAGTCCAATGCTTCTAAGATGTACTTAATGAAAAACATCTGGCAATTTGCTTCTTGTAGGAACCTGTTATGAAACATCGATGCAGCTTAAAGATGTCATCATGCAAACTGCAACAACTGTCTTGGGACTGAAAACCCAAGTTTGTGTGAGACTGGTTTGATGAAAACCATGAGACCATTTCAGCAAGCCTGCAACAAGGCTATGGAGACTGGAAGAATGAGACCACCATCTGTCTCTAAGAAAGAGCACTCCAATTACCTGCAGTCCAAAGTACAAACAGAACTGAGTACAAACAGAATTGTGAGAAATGTAGGACAAGTGGTGTCACAGGAAGGGTGAGTAGGTAGAATGCTATGCAGATATGCATGTCACCAGAGAGTTCTTCAGTGCCATAAAGTCAGCTTATTGTCTTTCTAAATATAGATTCAAATGCCTTGCAAGTATTCCAAGACATATTGGAAGACATTTGATCAATAGAGAAGATGCCTGATGACTACAATGCCGTCGTTATGGTTGTCTGTAAAAATAAGAGAAGCAAATTAGACTGGAAATTACAGAAGTATCTTATTGCTACTCTTTGCAGACAAGATCTTTGCCCACACTCTCCTCAACAAACTTGTCACTGTCTCAGAAAGGCAATTCCCAGACATGCAGTGTGGTTTTTGGCCAAAACAGAGTACAGGCAAATCCAGGAGCAGCGTATTGAGCAGAACAAGCCTCTTTACTATGTCTTCGTTGACCTGACAAATGCATTTGACACTGTAAACAGATAGACATTATAGATGCCCAAGGAAATTTATGAAGGTGATTCAGCTGTTCCATGACAGAATGACAGGACAAGTTCTTTATAGTGGTGATTCATCAACTACATTGGCTATTTCCAATAGAGTAAAATAGGCATGTATGCTAACCTCAGTCCTGTTCAATCTGTTCTTCACTTGTATATTGTCACATGTTGTTCAGGATCTGAAGGAGGAAATGTCTATGGAGATGCCCAATCATCAAGGTCATGATTGTCCGAAAAGTGTTTTTTAAAAGGCAACTGAACTTCCTTGTTTTTTTTCCTTTGAAAATTTTTCACTTGTCATCCAGGAAGCTTCTTCAGTTATAGCTGAATAGTGAGAAAGGAAGAAATGTACATCAGGTACCAAATTGGACTTTCTTCTCTTTTGCAACTTGGACCAATGGATCAAATACTTCCAAAAATTATTCAAGAAACTTTCTTTGCTGATGACTGATGTTCCTGGAGCAGTTGATCTGCAGTTGATGCTGATCAACCTCTCAGACTCCTTTATGTTCTCTGACTTGACTAGCAATCTGAAAAAAACTTGAAATACTTTACAACCTCATGCCAAATACCAGACACATAAGATCACAATTCAATATTGGTGGCACCTAGTTGACAAATGTAAATAACTTCAAATACTTGGGAAACATTGTCTCAAGAGAGAGGTCTTTGGACAAAGAAATTGACTTTTGTACCAGCAAGGCACGCTAGGCATTGGGGTAGCTGTATATCAGTGTGCTTAATCAACACAACCTCAGTCTCTCCACTAAGCTGAAATTCTAGAGAGTCGTGGTTATCCCTTTTCTCCTATATGGATTTGAGTCCTGAACTCTATACCAAAGACATATCAAACAACTGGAGAAATTTCACATTCTCAGACCATCCTCAGCATTTGTTGGGAAAGCCATGTCTCCAATCTGGAGGTCTTGTATCATGCAGAGTCCACCAGTATTGCGTCCCTGATTATGAGAGCCCAGATGAGATAGCTGGGACACATCAGAATGGATGACCATTGTATGCCTCATCAATTGCTCTAAAATGTACTAGATTCTGAAAGACAATTGGAGGTTGACTATGCAAGCACTATAAAGTTTGCTGTAAGAGAAACCTTATATAATTGTAATAAATGGCCAAGGGAGATAGATGCTTCAGCTGTTGACAGAACCTGCTGGGGAATTTTTTGCTCTGTAATGAAATGTGCCACTAGGGGAAGGAAACTAGGGGAAGGAAAAAGGAACCATACCGTGTTTCCCCGAAAATAAGACAGGGTCTCATTTTCTTTTGATCCTCAATAAGCGCTTGGCCTTATTTTCGGGGATATCTTACTTTTGAGGTGCAGGAGGCAGCGAAAGTGACACCTCATGGCTGCTGCTGTGTTGCCATATTTTCAGGAAGGGCTTATTTTAAGGGGCGGGCTTATTTTAGCACATGTGCTCAAAAGCCTGATTGGGCTTATTATCCGGGGAGGGCTTATTATCAGGGAAACAGGGTAGAAGATAACATTACAACCTCAACGTTTTACTTTTACACATTAATATATACTAGCCATTCCTATAATAACAAATCCATTTAATGGGCAAAACCAAATTCAAAATCCAGAAACTATTTCCAAATAAAAAACATAATTAAATATATTCTCTTTTTTGAATAAAGCAAACAATTTAACCAACTCTGCTTTTTCTTCTTTGCAGAAATAATATGTTTCTGTTTGCACTTAATAGTGTTTATAAACTATCACCATTTATATTAACAAAATTCACTATATTTCAGATATTTTAACCTTTAACACTATCTATATATATATATATATATATATATATATATATATATATATATATATATATATATATATATATATATATATATATATATATATATATATATATATATATATATATATATATACACTAAACTTTCCTTTAAAAACATTTCTGAAATCAATAAGTTTCAACACATGTCTTTTTACTTCTTTTTAATATACATACTTTAAAATTCATTTTCAATAATATTTTACAAACATTTAAAAATTACTCAAAATTTTTATATGAAAGGCCATTTTCAAACCTATTTTATAAACACAAACAAAACACAAGCTGCATTAAAACTCCAATTAATTCCTTAAATTTAAATTATTCTCACCAAGTTATCCTTATAAGATAAAATATTTCTTCTTGTATGTGCCCATTTTATGATTCTAAACTTTGCTTTAAACGAATATGTCTGTTTTTAGCTTCCTCTTAATTTAGATGCTTTCAAATACCCTTTCAATAATATTTTACAAGCTTTAGGAATTACTTAAGCATTATATATAAAGAAAAATGCATTTTCAACCCCACTTTACATTAAAACATTATTTCAATTACTGTAACATATATCAGACTGATAAAAATACATCCTAATTCCAATTAACTCATTACGTTTAAGTCACTCCTTCCAACTTTCCTTCATAAAATAAAATCTTTTTGTTCTCTGGAATATCTATCGAGTAATTATAACCTTCTCTTTTTCTCAAGGATTTCTCAACCTTGTTAGTATCCATGAAGAAAAAGTCCCAGACTTATCCCCTTGAAAGTTTCAGATTTTCTTGGAATTTCTTTTAATTGTGTTGGGAGGTTTATATTTAAATCATCATAATGAAGATTGGTGTCAGATTTATGTTCAAAAATTGCAATTGAGTCCTTTGCATTATCAGATATTTGTGAAATTGCCTCTGGTTTGGTAGCTTTCTGCACATAATTGCATATATGAAGTAGTTGGAGCAGCGTTTTTTTTAAACATCTCTGGAACATAGCTTGCCTATAAACGGGTAAGCTTTATTTTAAAATTTTTCAAATACATCTCTAATAATTTGCTCCTCCACCTTCTTAACACTCTCTTTAGCTAAAGAGGTTTTCTTTCTGCAGATCACTTAAAAATTATTGCCCAATCAATTTTGACTACCCACAGACCAAGTTACAAATTACTTTAAAATAGTAAAATAAAACCATAGCTTTCTACCTTAATTTCTCCATTAAAGTTTTTTTTTTAAAGATACTTCCTTATTTCCTTATTTTAGCTTGCCTTCAGCAACCCTCTTCCTCCTTTAACAATAAAGAAATATCCAAAATGGTGCAGATCTTCAAAAAGGAATAACAAGTTGTGGCTAAAGAGAGGCTCTTAGCTTAATAAAGATTAATAGTTATTAAAAATGATTAAGAAATGAAAACAACAACTTATTGTCTGTTTGAAAAATAAATTCAGAAACAGCAGCTGCCAGCTTATCACTCACTCCAAAGCACAGTTCCTGAAGTTACTTGCAACCTTTGTTGTATGGAAGATTTTGTGGGATGATTCTAGGACTCCCTAATCCAGGAGAGTCGTATAAACTAAAGGAATGTTGATTTCTTCTGTTATTAGGTTGAAAAAGTGGAGAAAACCCCTTCAAATATCTGCATGGTCATGTCATAAGTTGACCATCTTCACTGAAAACTATTGATTTGACAATCAGAGTGTTACAAACTTTGACTGTCTTCATTACAGTGAAGTAAGTAGTTGCCACCGGTTTTTAGATACCTGTTTTTCCCTGAAGTCTTTAAAAATAATAATTTTGATGCTTAACTATATTGAAAATATTACAATACAAAATTATTTCTCAAAAATTTCCAGTGATTCACAGAGATATACTCCTTAAATAAAAAAGATCGGGAATATTATTGAATGTTCTGAAGATTGACTAACTTTGCAAAATCACTACAACAATTCAAGGATCTTCCAGCCTCTTTCACTTTTGCTAAAGTCAATGTTTTGATTTACCATCAGAAAAATAGTGGGCATTCTATAAAATAATGTACCAGTGGTAACTACTGGCCATTTCTTTAGCAATAGATAAACCTTCAAAGATGTACAAGAATATTTCAAATATTTGTTAGAAATGCAAGTATAAGGAGAGTACTTTTTATCATATGTAGTGGATATATGACAAGGTAGTGGATACAGATTCATGGTTTAATATAGAAAAGAGGGGAGGAGGAGCTTCCGGCGATGGCGGTCGCCTGTTTGAGCTCCTAGCTTACCGGGGAGCGCCCAACAGGGGTAGGAGGTTGCCGCCGGTCCCCATGGCATCGGGGGGCTGAGATTCGGATAGCCCGACCACCCTGGCGTGCTTGGGGCTTGTTTTAGCCCACCAGGGGTGGTCGGAGAAGCTTGGAGGCAAAAGGAGCGGAGCGGAGCTGAGAAGCCGAGGAAGGAAGCCGCGAGGCAATGGCGGTGGCGGCGCATCGCAGCTGCGCAGCGCGGCGCGAAGTTTGAAAGAGTTTGAAAGAGCTTGAAAGAGGAAAGGGGAAAAGGCAAGCCAGCGGCACCAGAGAGGACGGGGAGGCAATGGAAGTTCGGGAGCCGCCTTACAACGCTAAAGGACACCAGAGGACACCGAATGGTGAGCAGAATGGGGAGGCAGCAGGGAACGGCACTGGGAGATGGCTGCGGTATTGGGTGTGTGGAAAGAACCACAGCCAGGGACTCCCCCATAACAGCTGGCCGTATCCTGGCTGCTCCCATGCTCCCGGGAACTTGCTCTGGTGTCTTGATAATCTTGGAAGCGTTTCCCCAAACTGCTGCGAATGTTAAGAGAACTGAGAACTGAGACGCCGGATGGGGGGGTCAAGGTGAGGATGTTGGGAACCAGTAAGAAGAAGAAGAAGACCTTAAATAATGGTTGGGATGGCCTGGAACCTTAGAGGTCACTGGAGACCCGTGTTAGGGCCATGGATGAGCCTGACTACCCAGACCAGACTAACTGACTGCCCAGACCAGACTAAGACTAAGAACAGCTGGGCTTAAAAAGGCCACCCCCTATTCACTAAGGAACCCACATCTGTAACATCTGTAACTACATCTACTTTTAACCACCTTGGACTGTCCCCCATTTGCTCCACTTTGGGAATATTTGAACATTCCCCCCCCCCCCGCCCTCTTTCCAAGTACTATCTGGATACTAAAGCCTCCAGCTTTAGTATCCCATTAAGACCTTAGCCCTCCGGCTATTGACTTTTACTACCTGCACCCTTACCCAATTGGGCTTTAATATTCTATCAATTTATTCAAGGTTAGACCTGCTCCGCCTGCGGGAGGCCCCTCTCTCGCAGGTATGGCCCTTGGCTCTTACAAGGGCCTGCCTTGATGACGGGTTTGTGAACCCCGAGAGGTGGAAGAAACGGAAGCTGAGGGGATTTTTAGTCAAATGTTTTACATTGTTTTTAGGGGGTTCCAGGGAGGGGGGGTGGGTGGGTCAGACCAGGAGCGATGTGAGAGCCGGGCCTCCAGGTGTGGTCGCGAACAGAAGGGGCGGAAGGGAGGAGGAGGGGGAGGACACCATTCCTATACAGGGCTCTTTAATTCCAACGGTCGCAGGGAGGGGCAGATACGAGGACAGCTTAAGAACCTACAGTCGGTTGGGAGACCGTGGTTGCTGGTTACACCCGGTCGCTTGTACCAACCCCCGCGTTCTAGGTGGTCAAGAGTTACAGACCCAAGGCCTGAGGCTGCTGTTATGCAATGCGAGGTCCGTTGTTAACAAGGCCCCCCTCATTCACGATCTAATTTTAGAGGGGGAGCCGGACCTCGCGGGAATAACGGAGACCTGGTTGGGCCACGAGGGAGGTCTTCCCCTCGTCGAAATGTGCCCACCAGGCTACCGAGCATTTCACCAGCCCCGGGCCCAGGGAAGGGGCGGTGGGGTGGCAGCAATTATTCGGGAGGACTTAGAACCGAGGGAGTCTACTGTGCCACAGACGTCCGGATGTGAATCCCTTGTTGTGAAATGGGGGCCTGGGAGACAGTTGGGCCTGCTGATAGTATACCTGGCTCCTCGCTATACATCAGCGGCCCTGCCCGAACTCCTTGAGCTGATCGCATCGGTGGCGGTTGAGACCCCCAAACTTTTAGTGATGGGGGATTTTAACCTGCCATCGATGGGAGAAGCATCAGAGGGGGTTCGGGAGTTCATGGCTTCCATGACAGCCATGGACCTGACTCAAATGATTCAGGGCCCGACACACGAGGGAGGACACACTCTGGACCTTGTTTTTGTCTCTGGCCAGTGGCTGAGTGATCTGGGAGGAGGGGACTTAACCATCACTCCCCTGTCATGGTCAGATCACTCACTCCTCCGTCTTGACTTCCCTGGTGCTACCTCCCGCTGCGGGGAGGCGGAACCGGAAAGTTCTAGATGGTTCCGCCCCAGGCGCCTGATGGAACCTGATAGGTTCCAGACGGAGCTTGGGCCACCTCCTGTAACCTTGACCCGCCCCCGGGTAGAGGACCTGGTGGTTGCGTGGAATAATGCAACTACCGGGGCCTTGAACCGGGTGGCGCCTTTGCGGCCTCTCCGGCGGCAACGATCCACCCTGGCCCCTTGGTTTACCAAGGAGCTAAGGGTGATGAAGTGCCGCAAGAGACGTCTGGAGAGTCGTTGGAGATCCTCTCGCTCCGAATTTGATCGAACACAGGCACTAGCCCATTTAAGGACGTACCTTGTGGCATTGAGAGTGGCCAAATGCCAATATTGTGCCACTCTCATTGCATCCGCGGAGAACCGCCCTGCCGCCCTGTTTCGGGTGTCCCGCTCCCTCTTGTTTCAGAGGCCGCGGGAGGCCCCCCTACAGGGCAGGGCAGAGGAATTTGGTAAATATCTGCAGGATAAAATCGCTCAAATCCGGAGAGATTGGGTTCCTGTCAGTGATCCAATGGAGACGTCCATGGCGAGTCTTGAGGTATCGATCTGGGAGGAGTTTGACTTGGTTGCCATCGAGGATTTGGACAGATTGCGTGGACGACTGCGACCCACCACATGTTTATTGGACCCGTGCCCCTCCTGGCTTGTACTGGCATCCTGGGAGGTTACACGAGACTGGCTCCTGGGCCTAGTGAATGCTTCGCTGAGCGAGGGGTCTCTCCCGGCCGCCTTGAAAGAGGCGGTGGTGAGACCCTTGCTCAAGAAGCCTTCCCTGGACCCTTTGGAGCTGGCCAATTATCGTCCTGTCTCCAACCTTCCCTTTTTGGCGAAGGTTGTAGAGAGTGTGGTGGCCTACCAGTTTCCACGACATCTGGAGGAAAATGATTATCTAGACCCGCGCCAGTCCGGCTTCCGCCCCGGTCACAGCACGGAGACGGCCTTGGTCGCGTTGGTGGATGATCTCTGGAGGGCCAGAGACAGAGGTTGTTCCTCTATCCTGGTCCTATTAGACCTCTCGGCGGCTTTTGATACCATCGACCATGGTATCCTGCTGCGCCGGCTGGAGGGGCTGGGGGTCCGGGGCACCGTTTTGCGGTGGTTCGGCTCCTACCTTTCTGACCGGACGCAGCGTGTGTTGGCAGGAGAAGAGAGGTCGACCCTACGCCCCCTTACTTGTGGGGTGCCACAGGGGTCGGTCCTCTCGCCACTCCTCTTCAACACATACATGAAGCCGCTGGGTGAGATCATCCGTGGTTTCGGGGTGGGATACCATCTGTACGCTGATGATACTCAGCTGTACTTTTCCACCCCGAACCACCCCAACGAGGCCATCGAAGTGATGTCCCGGTGTGTGGAAGCCGTACGGATCTGGATGGATGACAACCGACTCAAGCTCAACCCCTCCAAGACGGAGTGGCTGTGGGTACCAGCTCCCCGGTTCAGCCAATTAATTCCATCATTGGCCATTGGGGGCATTCAACTTGCCCCCGTGGAGCGGGCGCGCAATTTGGGCGTCCTCCTGGATGCCCGGCTGTCCATGGATGACCATGTGACAGCCGTGGCAAGGGGGGCGTTCCACCAGGTTCGCCTGGTGCGTCAATTGCGCCCCCTACTGGACCGGGATGCCTTACGCACAGTCACTCATGCGCTGGTGACGTCTCGCTTGGACTACTGTAACGCTCTCTACATGGGGCTTCCCTTGAAATGCACCCGGAGGCTACAGTTGGTCCAGAACGCAGCCGCGCGGGTAATTATGGGGAGTACTAGGTACTCCCATGTGACACCGTTCCTGCGCGAGCTGCACTGGCTTCCTGTGGTCTATCGGGTGCGTTTCAAGGTTTTGATAATAATCTTTAAAGCGCTCCATGGCTCAGGACCTAGTTACTTGCGGGATCGTATTCTGCCCCATACATCCCTGCGACCAATCCGCTCGCACAGAGAGGGCCTCCTCCAGGTGCCGTCCACAAGACAGTGTCGGGGGCGGCGCCTAGGAGTAGAGCCTTCTCTGTGGCGGGCCCAGCCCTGTGGAATGACCTCCCTCCGGATATTAGGAATACCTCTGACCTCCGCTCCTTTCGTATTAAGCTTAAGACCCACCTATTCCAAGCAGCTGGCCTGGCTCAACTTTGATCTAACCATATCGCTCCTGACGGGCTTTTACTGGGTATTTTAATTATATTTAATTATCTAGGGGTTTTTAAATACTGTATTTTAATTGTTTTATTTATCAGCCGACCTCCTCCTTGTGTATATCTCGGTATATGTCTCTGTTATATGTTTGTTTTGTCCATATTTATTTCATATGTTTCATTGTACGCCGCCCCGAGTCCTTCGGGAGAGGGTGCGGCTAAGAAATAAATATTTATTATTATTATTATTATTATAAAATTTTGAAAACAGACTTAGGATGGAGATCAGAAAGTTTCTGTTAGGACTATACTATTAGAGAAACAAATAATGGGGAAAATGGAATTCTATATACTCAGAAATTGAAAGAAGCATTAACTTCTACAATGGAGGAATGGGTTGAAAAAATAATAGAACTGATGGAGATGGTGAAGTTGACTGCACTAATTAAGAAACAAGAATGTAAATTGTTTTGTAGTTACTTGGAAACTGCTTCTGAACTTTCCAGAAAGAGAGAGAAAAAACGACATTTTTACTTTGGGTAAATACAACTAAATGGATTATTGCTCTAGTATTGGCTAGTTGTTACTATTTGGTATAATTAAATAATTGATATTTTATTTATTTTATTTGCTGCCTATTCACTATATAGCTGCCTATATAGCTGTGTAGTTGCCTACTCACTCACAGCAACTCTAGGTGGCTTACAGATAATAAAAACACAATGTATAAAAAAATAAAAAGAATAAAAAATAAAAAAATAACTCCCCCACTCCCTTGGTGACAACGCACACTTAAATCAACCATTTATAGGGCTCCAACCCACTCTAGGTTCCCCAGGCCCTCTGGCAAAACCACGTCTTTAGGGGCTTATGAAAGAATGTTGGAGAGGAGGCCAGTCTAATTTCTGGAGGGATAATGTTCCAGAGGGAGGGAGCCACTACACAGAAGGCCCCTCTTCTGAGTCCCGCCAGATGTATCTCCATAGGGGAACAGGACACACAACATTCCTTGCCTCCTCACTCTAGTGAGTCAGGTAGATGTGACCAGCAAGAGATAGTTCCTCAGATAACCTGGACCCAAGAAATGTGAAAACCAGCACCTTGAAGTGCATCCTGAAGAAAATTGCTAACCAACGCAGCTCCCACAGGAGAGGGGACATATTATAATTTAATTGTGTATCTTAACTGAACCGAAAAAAAGTCAAAAGCATTAAAAAAAATATTTCCCCTTCTATCTCCTCTATACCCTTTTTTCCATGGTCTTTATATCTGTATGTATTTTATATTAAGAAAAATAACTTCTAATAAAAATATATGTTAAAAAAGAAAAGTAATGGGAAAATGTAATTAATAGAGTCTAGCAAGGAAGAAACCATCACTCTTTGAAATATTGTCGATCTTTGATCAGGTTGACTAAAAAGCAGCAGGATAATGTTCCAGATGTTTTTGAGGAATGTTCTATGGGGAGATGAATGAAAAATAGAAGGAATAGTCTCTGCAGAATGGTTATTGAGTGGTTTTTCTGTTTTATTTCCCTCTATGCCTTGTAATTGTTGAGAATTGGGGCCTTGCTGGTTAACATAGAATGACCGTTGACTTACCTGAACGGTCGTTCTCGGGGTGCAGCGGGAGAATCCAAGGAAGGGTTAACATAGCCTATCTGCCCAAGGACTGAGTTGATTTTTCCCCTGGTCACGCCTCCTTTGCCTCCTCAGGTTCAGTTTTAAAAACGAGGTCTTGTCCGTTGAGGACAGGTCAGGTCAAATAAGTCACAAAAACAGACTCGGTATCCAACCAACCCTGGGTGGGTCTTGGACTCTCCCGCAGCGCCCCGAGAATGACCATTCAGGTAAGTCAGCGGTCATTCTCCAGTGCACTGCTTGGAGAGTCCAAGGAAGGGACATACCCAAGCTATTGTGTCCCAGGGCGGGAAGTGCCACTACTGTCCGGAGCCTCTACAACCCTTTGCAAAACTCTTCATCCAAAGGAGGCTTCGGCGGAGGCAAAGGTATCAATCTTGTAGTTTCTAATAAAGGCTGTGGGAGAAGCCCACGTAGCTGCCCTGCAAATGTCAATGATAGACACTTGGGTCGCCCAGGCCGCGGTCGTGGCAGCACTTCTTGTGGAATGAGCCGTCACCCGAGCCGGAACGGCCCTGCCCTGGCGCTCATAGGCCACCTTAATGCAGGCCCGGAGCCAGCGTCCGATGGTCGACGAAGAGACCTTACAACCCAACAACCCCGGTTGAAAGGACACAAAAAGGATTCAGAGTGTCTGAGGTCTTTAGTCCGTTTCAAGTAGAGATGAACAGCTCGTCGCACGTCCAACTTATGCCAAGCGCGCTCTCTGGGGTGTTGAGGCTTAGGACAAAAGTTCGGAAGTATCACCTCCTGGGACCTGTGGAAGTGAGAATTCACCTTCGGCATGAATGAGGGGTCAAGGTGCAAGATGACTCTGTCCGGATGGATGATGCACAGCTCATCCCTAACCGAGAAAACTGCAATTTCCGACACCCTCCTAGCCGAGGTGATTGCTATAAGAAAGGCGGTCTTAATAGTCAAGTGACGTAGAGAAACCGATCTCAGCGGCTCAAACGGAGCAGTAGTCAAAGCCTGCAGGATGAACGGCAGGTTCCAGGACGGATACCTATGTACCGTCTGAGGTCGTAGATTGGCAGCCCCCTTCAAGAAACTTTTGACTTGGGGGTGATGACTTAAGGACTGATGGTGGTCTCTGGCCAGAATAGTGGACAGGGCAGCAACCTGACGCCGGAGTGTGGCGGACACCAGGCCTTTGTCCAATCCCTCCTGGAGAAAGTCCAGCAATTGCGGTATGGACACCTCCACATATACAATGTTCCGTTGTTTGCACCAAGTAGAAAATGCCGACCACGTCGCCTCATATATGCGAGTCGTGGCCGGCTGTCTGGAAGCCTGGATGGTCTGGATGACTTTGTCCGAGAGGCGTTGCCTCCTCAGGAACTGCCCCTCAAGTGCCAGATGGCTAGCTGGAGCCACTGGGGCTCTGGATGGCTGACGGCCCCCTGGATCAGAACCACCTTCTCCTGGGGAATCCTCCACGGTCTTTCCACAGATAGATCTACCAGGTCTGCGTACCAGGACCACCTGGGCCAATGAGGGGCCACCAGGATGATCACCCTTTCTGCCAGAAGCTTGTTGATCACCTGTGGAATAAGCGGGAGAGGCGGGAACGCGTACAGGAGCCCCGGGGGCCACTTGGTCCTCAGTGCATCCATCCCCTCCGCTTGAGACGATTGGTAGCACGAGAAGAATCTCGGGAGTTGTGCGTTGGCAGCCGTCGCGAACAGGTCGACTTCGGGAAGCCCGAACCTCTTCACGATCTGATGGAACAGTTCTGGAGCCAGCCTCCATTCGGAGTTGTCGGTCGTCTGCCGACTCAGCCAATCCGCGCCCACGTTGCTGGTGCCGGAGATGTGATCCGCTCGTATCGAAGCTAGGTGACGTTCCACCCAGCGACCCAGGCTCTCCGCTTCCGCCATGAGCTGCTTGGAGTGAGTGCCTCCTTGTCGGTTCACATGGGCTTTTGTCGCCACATTGTCCGTGAGCAACAGGACGTGATGACCTGCCAGCTGGCCTGCAAACCGCCTCAGGGCGAGACGAGCCGCTCTCAACTCCAGCCAATTGATGTTTCGGGCGGCTTCCGTGCACGACCATCTGCCCTGAGCTAGTTGGCCCTGGCAATAGGTGCCCCAGCTGTAGAGGCTGGCGTCCGACGTTACCACGATCCTGTCAGGCTCCTTGAACAGACAGCCCTTCTCTACCGCCTTTGACTGCCACCAACCCAGGGAGCAAGACACCTGTGGCGGTAGACGAACCTTCCTGGGCGAGTTGCTGGCCTTCGCCCTCTGCATCAGTAGCAGGAACCACTGTAGCTCCCTGGCATGGAGTCGAGCCCAGGGAACTACGTTGATGGAAGAAATCATGACCCCCAGCAGCTGCGAGAGTTGAACAATTGGCATGGTGGCAGCCCGGCGACACAACCAAATTCTGTTCCTGAGACAGGAACATCTGTCCGGAGACAGGAACACCTGGCACGAGACAGTCCATCACAGTGCCCAGGTGTTGGATGCGTGTTGCGGGCTCTAGGTTGCTTTTTTCCAGGTTCACCGAAAAGCCGTGCTCCTGTAAGGTCTGGATGGTGGCTCTCACGTCTCTCACCGCCTGTAGATGATACTTTGAGTGAATAATGATGTCGTCCAGATAGCATTCCAGACGGATGGGGCGAGAGCGCAGATGTGCCGCCACAGCTGCAAGGATCTTGGTAAAAGTCCTGGGGCGGACGAGAGGCCGAACGGAAGAGCCCTGTACTGGTAGTGCCATCCGTTGTAACACAGTCGCAGGAACCTCCTGTGGGCCTGGTGGATGGGCACATGCAGATACGCTTCCTTGAGATCGATGGATGTGAGCAGATCTCCTCGCCTTACGCAGCCCAGGATGGATTGGAGGGACTGCATCTTGAAACGCTTGTAGGCCAGATGATAACTCAGGCGTTTCAGATCTAGTATGGCCCTCCACCCCCCTGAACTCTTGGGGACCAGGAAGAGAATGGTAGAACCCCTTCCCCGCCTGGTCCGGGAGAACTGGCTCTATGGCATGTATCTGTAGGAGATGGTCGATTTCTGCCTGCATGAGGGACCTTTTTACCGGGTTCTTGGCCAGAGGGCAGTGAACGAACGTTTGCGGTGGAATTGACAGGAATTCCAGTGTCAGCCCCCTCCTGATCGTGTTTAGAATCCACGCATCCCCGGTGATTCCCTCCCAGCGGTCTGCATAAAGTTGCAGCCGGCCCCCAATGGGAGGGGACCTCTGATGGTCACTTGCCACGTCTAAACTGACGGTTGTTGGAACCCCCTCGAAAGGGCTTCCGAAAGGAGCCCTGGTTGTTCTGTCTGCCCCTGGAACCATAACTATTCCTGTTCTGACTCCTGTCATGAGATTGGTTGTAGGACCTTTGGTGTGGAAAGGACGAGGTGGAAGCCTGAGCGTTGTCCTGTGCCCGAAAGGTCTGCTTCCTGTAGGAATTAGAGTCTTTCTTCTCATTCTTCTTGAAGGTAGAGGGAAGGATTTTCCGTTTATCCTTCGTCTCAGTCAAAAACTTATCCAAGGCATCCCCGAAGAGTGAGCCCCCTTTGAATGGGGTCGAAGCCAGCTTCCACTTGGCCTTCATGTCCGCCTGCCAATGCCGAAGCCATAGCAGACGCCGTGAAGTCACATGGGAAGCCAGCGCCCTGGAGGCAAACTTTGCTGCATTCAGGGAGGCATCTGCTGAGTATTCCACAGCTGTGATGATCTTGTTGAGATCATGCTGCCAACGAGACGCCCCCGAGGGAGGCTTAGCCCTAAGCTGGCGTAGCCAGAGCAGGGAGGCCCTAGTAAAGAAAGAGGCGGAGGTAGATGCCTTAATCTCCCAGGCGGCCGCCTGATGCGTTTTATGGCAAGCTTTCTCAGCCCTCTTATCCTCAGCTTTTAGCCCTTCTAACAGGTCAGCCGGGAGAGTGGAAGTGGAAGTGAGCGAGACCACTGGGGCATCCACCTCGGGCATCTTTAATGCCTCCTCTAACTTTGTCTCCAGCAGATACAAGGTCTTGTCCGCACCACTGGGGTTGGCCAGTGTGCCCGGCTGGACCCTTTGGCGTTGAACTACGTCCATGAACAAGTCAGGGACCGGGATGAGCTCTGGGTCCGGGGTAGTCTCACTAAAGAGGCCCATCTTAAGGTCCTTGGAGGTAGAGGGGATGGCCTTATCTTTAGGTTTGGCTCCAAGCTCGGTAGAGGCTCTGGCCTTGTGTAAGATAGTTTTAAATAGGGAAGGCTTAAACAGACCGGTAAATGTAGGCTTTTCAGGAGGCATGTCCTCATCCTCCGAAAGTTCAAACTCATCTGCAGCCTCCTCTTCCCACACAGAAACCTCTGTGGTAACGGAGGTACCTAGGGAGTCTAGGGCGTGGCTTCTACCTTCCGCATGGGGATGGGTAGCCCTATGGCCCCTGCCACTCCTACTTTCCTTTTGGCGCATGGCTTCAACCACCCCAAGGGAAATGGCCTGAGTAATGATCTCCCTCATCTCGGCTGAGATAGCCGGGCCCTTGTCCTCAACAGGCCTGGGCCTAGAAGAGACTCGGCCTCTCTCAGAATGACTATGAGTCAAGGCCTCCTCCATGTGGGAGCAACCCTGGAGGGACTCCAACTCCTCCCTCACAGAGGAACTAGGGGACTCAGGATAACCCAGGGAAGCTTCAGGGAGCCAGACATGGAATCCCTACCACTAATGGAGGGAGACTGATCCCCTTGATTGGAGGGAGACTTCTCTCTCTCCTGCCTGGGCAAGGACGGCCCCCTCCCAGCCTCACAGGCTTGGGGAGGATTAGGGCCCTGGGTCTTGCCAGGCCTCTCCTTAGGACCCTCCTGCATCCTTTCTCCCAGGTGATTAGGCCCTCCGGTTCCAGAAGAACAGTGGGAAGACTTGCTCCCTGTTCCTCTATCACCCTTTCTCCCCTGGCCTGATGGATCTGGCCTACTGCATTTGGTAGGAGGCCCTGCCAACTCCTCCCTCTGTTCCAAACCTTCATCAGCCATAGGTCTTGATGGTTGTTCAGGAGGAGAATGAGTCAGCCGCAGGGGAAGAACACTGGACGCTGGCCAGCCGGCTCCAAAGCATCTGCAGATCCACGAGGTTGGAGGCTGGAAGAGGCACCAGGACACTCCACAGCTGCCCCTTCAGGCCGAAGGGCAATAGGGAGGACCCAGGTACTGTCGGCGTCCCGGACAGACCCCTGTAATCCCTGGTGGTGATCTGCGCTGGGACGGAGGTTCACGGAACCCTGCTGGGTCGTTCTATCTTGCTGCTGCCGAAATGACCCAACAAAATGGCTGCCGCAACTTTCACGCGCTTTAGGCGCCAGCAGCCAGCGCTGACAATGAGGCTATTGGGAAGCGCGCCAATGCGTCACTTCCAAAATGGCCGCCGCGACCTCCGGCGCCTACTGAGACACTGCTGGGGAAATTTCCGAGCCAAAATTCCCTGGAGCGGTCGGAGACGCGCCGAAGACTCTGCCGTCCCCACACCTGCCAGCCGCCGCCGGACTAGTGGTCTCAGCTGAATCCCCCACCACACACAAGCAGCTGGTGAGGCTCCACGATCCCCAGAACCAAATTCGAACGAAAAAACACCTAACGAACTCCAAAACACTATAATAAAAAAACAAGGGGGAAATCCTAAATCTACACTAACGCTGTCTAATAATTACACATGAGGAGTCCAGCCAATCTATCCAAAGACTGAGAGCTCCCCAAACCAGTCCTATCGGGCGGACTGAGTTTTTAAAACTGAACCTGAGGAGGCAAAGGAGGCGTGACCAGGGGAAAAATCAACTCAGTCCTTGGGCAGATAGGCTGTGTTAACCCTTCCTTGGACTCTCCAAGCAGCGCACTGGAGAAGAAGGTTAACTTTGTCTTTATTCAGCCCTCTTAGAGGAGGAAGCAGAGTCTTCTTTTCTTAAGGTAGCAGACATGTCCTTAAAGTAAGGGAGTACTTACAACTCTGTGAGGCTCCCACTACCAGCTTCTCTGTTGTAAAAATGAATCCCCAGCCCTGCAGTTTCCCTCTCCCCCTTTTTCCTTTCTTTTCTTATCTGTCCACCAAGAAGTAGATCAAAAGACCTTCCTTTGCGAGTGCCTACAAGCAAAGTAAGTAGTAAGACTATAAAAATTTTTTTAAAAAATCAGTCATGTGAAGTCCTCATTTAATGACCTATGGTGATTCAGTTACTGGTAGTCAGGGTTTGCCAAAACTATTATTAAGTAGCTGACATTACACTTATGGTCACATTGCTTAGTGAAAAAAATTCTGGTCCCAATTATTAACATTAAGCTAAGACTATCTATATATAGAAACTTTAATTTCTATCTTTCAACTTAACTAATAAGATATACAGAAAAACAGCCCCACTACCATTCTCAGTAGCTTCTCACAACCACTTCGACTCTTTCATCTGTTTCACTGAATATGTTTTCAAAGCCTTGGAAATAATGCTGCTGTGAACATAGAAAAAAATGATCAAGGCAGGTTTGTTACGTATCATTCAACTATGAAAAAGTTATGAAGAGATAGTCACAAACTAATTTTTATAAACACATAAGGACATATAATGTCTTATAAAGACATTATCATTTTTTAAAAAGGAAAAACAAAAAAATGAAGCAAAAAAATTAATTGATGTAGAAATGTATTATTTATAAGTAGACAAAAAAATTACCAAGACTTACTCATTGTATCAATGATTGGAAATTAACAATGGAAAACATGAAGTTACCTTTATGTACATTAAATTGTTTTAACAATGTAAATAAGAATGAAATATCTGAGCTACATTCCAAAATTTTCATTATTTGGTGTTTAAAAATACAAAAATGAAAAAACTACTAAAACATTATATATAAATATTGTTCTAATTTCTTCTTTATTGTTCTCCCAACTAATGCACAATACTTCTAAATTTCCCTAGAACACTTACAAAATTGTGTGTTTTTTATTTTAATTATTTAGCCTTTAAAAAATTTTTTAAAAAAACTTGTCCATTTGTTTTAATGGCAGCAACTCTGGAGTACATGCTAACAAAAGCTAATATATTTTACAAGTTCTAAAATTAGTTGTGTTATATTTTCAACAGAAACAAACAACTCCCCAATCCTGCATCCTAGATTTTAATTGCTTTAAAGCACAAAAACAAAAGAATAAAATATAAAGGGAAAAACCATTATCATGAATGACAACAGTTATATGTATGTGTAAAGAAATACAGCTCAATTGTTTGTTTGTTCGTTGTTAGTTGTGAAGTCGTGTCCGACCCATCGCGACCCGGTGGACAACCTTCCTCCAGGCCTTCCTGTCTCTACTATCCTTTGGGGTCCATTTTAGCTCACACCTTTTGCTTCAGTGACTCCATCCAGCCACCTCATTCTCTGTCATCCCTTTCTTCTTTTGCCCTCAATCTTTCCCAGCATTAGGCTCTTCTCATTAGGTGGCCAAAGAATTTGAGTTTCATCTTCAGGATCTGGCCTTCTAAAGAGCAGTCAGGGTTGATCTCCTCTAGGACTGACTGGTTTAATTGTCTTGCAGTCCAAGGGACTCCCAGGAGTCTTCCCCAGCACCATTGTTCGAAGGCCTCAATTCTTTGGTGCTCAGCCTTCCTTATGGTCCAACTTTCACAGCCATACATTGCAATCTGGAAAACCATAGCCTTGACTATACACACTTTTGTTGGGAGGGTGATGTCTCTGCTTTTCAGTATGCTGTCTAGATTTGCCATAGCTTTCCTCCCCAGGAGCAAGCGCCTTTTAATTTCTTGGCTGCAATCCCCATCTGTGGTGATCTTGGAGCCCAGGAAAATAAAATCTGTCACTACCTCCATTTCTTTTCCATCTATATGCCAGGAATTGAGAGGGCTGCATGCCATGATTTTAGTTTTCTTAATGTCAATTGTATAACAGCAGATTAAACTTGACTATATTACTGTATTACCCAGTATTTCTATTCTGCTGATAAAGATCTAAATCAGAGACTGAGGGGATATTTCATCTAGCTGTCAATCTTTTGTTTTTCCTGTACACCGCTTGGAGAGTCCAAGCAATGGGTTAATTCAGTCTGCTTGCCCTTAGGACTGAGGAACTATTTTTCCTTTAGCCACACCTCCTCCTGGTGTGATCAATCCCCCAGAATTCTTCCTCAGTCAGCCCGTTTGGACGTAATTAGCTACAGCTCTGAGCTGAATTAATCCTTTTTTGGCTTGGACTCTCTATTTGCGTTTTATTTCTCTTTCCTAACATTTCCCCAACTTCGTGAGACGTTTTTCTCCTCATCGCTGCGCTTTTCTCCAGCAGAATTTACATTTGAAGGCCAGGAGGTAAGCTGGAAGGTGGTGGGGGGTGCCCCTCAGCCGATCCTTATGGGACGGCTTCGGAGGCCTGCCGCTTGTCGTTTAAAACGGCGCGGCTGCAGCGGCGAGGTTCCTATGTTCCCAGGCCCCTCGTTTGTTATTTTAGACGAAGTTTTTTTCGTTCCCCGGCCTGCTAGAGGACCTCTGCCGCAGGGAGGAGTGAGCGATCGTCGCCATTCGAGGCGCGTTCGCTCCTCGCTCTCCCTTAGCCCCACGCTGTTGCGGTGGCCATTTTAGGCGCGAAAAAAGCGCGCCCAGCCATGGCCACCATTTTGCATCAGCCTCGTTATCAGGAGACCGCTGGAGGTGGCAGGGCCTAGCAAGGGTTTCTCAGGCTGGGATCACCACCTCCATCCTTTTGCCTATTTTTGCGAGCGGTGCTGGTTCCTGGGCCATACCAACGGTCATTATACCGGCTCAGGGAGGAGGCCTAAGTAAGCGCAGGCCAAAGCATTTTTCTAGTCATTCTCCTCCCTGCTTCTCCTGCGGAGCCTTGCGCCTCGGTGCAGGCCCCAATCCTACCCCTGGGCCTCTGACTGGTATTAAGCATGGGATATTTCATACGTATTGACTCAATTACTGTGCATGTAGCAATTTTGACAAATCTTTTTGTTTTGTTCCCCTTGCAGCAACCAGTCTCTCTCTCTAACTTCTGCCTTGTCATAGCCTTGCTCCATCTTGTGTGGTCATTGACTATGGACCTGCCTAGTCCCCCCGATTCCCAAGATACTAGGCCGAGCCTCTCTCAGGCCCCTAGCAAGGGTTCCTCCTCATCGGGGAGTGGGGGTGCGGGCAAGAGTGGTGGGGGTAGTTCTGGGAAACAGCGTTCCAGAACCCCTTCCGTGGCTGAGGCCAAGGATGCTGAAAGGCGCCAGCGGGCCCTTGACAAGCAGTTTGAGAAGGCCAGATGCCAGGCAGACAGGGAGCAGTCCCACTCAGGAATCCCTCCCTCCCGGGAGGATCTCCAAATGGTCCTTGCCGAGGAGGTGGAGTCCCAGGACCTATCCCCAAATAGGTCATTTGCAGAGCCGGCTTCCCCGGCACCCTCTTGGGCCTGTGAGCAGGCCCCTCCCCCTGGGGATGCTAGCATAGATGATATGCAGGGTGAGGCTTCACCCCCCCTAGAGGAGGGTTTGGATCCTGATTCTGACTCAGAGGAATTATCTCCCCGCATGCAGGAGCTGATGGCCCGTGCCATTGCCAAGGGCATCACGGAGGCCATGAAATTTAAGAATCCCACTGCAGTGGCCCCAAGGGGTCCCAAACCCGATCAGGCAGCTCCCCCTCCAAGCAAGCGTGCTCGCCATCCTTCCTTGGAATCCTCGGTGGTCAGCGAGGCCTCTGCCATTGAGGACCCTGACCCGGAGGTGCTAGGTCTCTCGGACGATGAGGACCTCCCCCCTGAAGCGCCCGCCTTTGCGGGTCTGTTCAAGCCCAGCCTTTTCAAATCTGTCCTCCACAAGGTCAAGGCTGCCACCAGGGTGGGGATCAAGCCCAAGCCGGCCGTGCCGGCGGCAGATGCCACTCCGGCTAATCCCAATGCGGTCATGTTTGATGTCCCAGCACCCTAACAGGAGCTGGTTCCGGTCCCGGGGCTGTTTCTCGACCTAATCCAGTGCCAGTGGGCTCAACCAGCCACGCAGTCCTCTCCCAGTGGGATAGATAGGAAGCTTTATACTATGGAGCCAGTGCTGGAGGACCTTCTGGCCCTTCCCACTGTCGACCCGCCCATCGCTGCACTCACTTCTAACTCCTCCCTACCGGCCGACCTCCTGGAAGGCCTTAAGGCGGAGGACAAGAAGGCGGAAAAGGCGTGCCACAAGACCCACCTGGCGGCTGCCTGGGCTATTAGGGCCTCTTCATCCGCCTCCTTTTTCAATAGGGCTTCTGTGATCTGGCTACGCGAGCTCCTAACCAAGCTCCCGGCGGGAGAGGTCCGCCTCCACCAGGACGTGTCTAAAATAATCGCGGCTTCCCAATACGCCGCTGACGCTTCCCTTAACGCCACTAAATTCGCCTCCAGGGCACTCGGCTCTAATATCACTTCTCGCCGGTTGATCTGGCTCCGCCATTGGCAAGCGGACCAGAAAAACAAGTGGAAGCTGGCTTCCGCCCCCTTCAAGGGGTCCAAATTATTTGGCGAGTCACTGGATCCTCTCCTCATCGAGTCCAAGGACAAGAGGAAGATCCTCCCTTCTCTAACCAAGAAGCAGGAACGTAAGACCGCTCCCTATTCCAGGAGGCAGTCCTTTCGTGCCTCCGAGCCTTCCACCTCTGCCTCTTCCTTCTCTCCCTCCAATAGGTCCTTCGGTCAGCAGGGCGACAGGTCCCAGGACAGGGCGCCCTTTCGGGACAGAGGCAGGCAGCAGTTCGGCTTCCGCAAGTATAACCGCGGTGGGGCCTCCAACAGGCCGTTCCGTAAGTCAAAGTGACTGCCCGAGCTCGGCGCCCATCGGGGGTCAGCTCCAGCTGTTTGCCTCCCATTGGGCCCAGACAACCGAGGATGCTTGGGTTCTGCAGATAGTCAGGGAAGGCCTCTCCCTGGAGTTCCTGTCCCTCCCCCCCGGACCTTCATCCGGTGCCCCGTCCCATCCTGCCCTCAAAAGAGGGAGCGTATGGACCAGGAAGTCAGACATCTCCTAGACATCAGGGCCGTGGAACCCGTTCCCCAGGGCGAAGAGGGGAGGGGGTTTTACTCCATCCTCTTCCTGGTGCCAAAGAACTCGGGGGGGTGGAGAGCCATCTTGGACCTCAAAAACCTCAACAGGCACATCGCCTACCAGAGGTTCAAGATGCAGTCACTGCAGACCATCCTGGCGGGGATTCGACAGGGAGATCTCCTCACATCTATAGATCTCAAAGAGGCATACCTCCACATTCCCATCCGTCCACAGCACAGGAAGTTCCTGCGCTTTTATTATGCAGGTCGCCACTTCCAGTACAAAGCTCTCCCATTCGGCCTCTCGTCCGCTCCTCGGACGTTTACCAAAGTTCTGGCGGTAGTGGCGGCCCAGCTAAGACGCAGGCCCATAAGGCTCCAGTGCTACCTGGACGACATCCTTATCCAGTCGTCGTCCAGGCAGCAGGCCCTGCGGGATCTCCAACCACTATGAGATCCCTCAGAAATCACGGCTTCACTCTAAACATAGAGAAGAGCCATCTCACTCCAACAAACAGACTTGTACACTTGGGGGCCATCTCACTCCAACAAACAGACTTGTATACCAACTTGTGCAGGGTTTTCCTCTCCCAAGACAGATTGGACGGTCTAAGGTCCATGACCCACAAGGTGATGAGCTTGAGGCAGGCTCCAGTGGTCCTTCTGTCGCAGCTGCTGGGAAAATGCTCCTGCATTTCCATCGTGCCGTGGGCCCGCCTGCATTCCAGGGCTCTTCAGTGGCTGCTGCTGCCGCACCAGAGGGCATCCAGGAGCAACTCTCCCAGACCGATTCGAGTTCCGCCGGAAGTGAAGAGGTCTCTCCGCTGGTGGGTGTCTCCGGCCATCCTCAAGGGCCACCTATTCAAGGAGCCCGAGAGGTCAATCATCACCACAGACGCCAGCCTCTCCGGCTGGGGAGCCCACATGGGTTCCCTGGTTGTCCAGGGCAAGTGGTCCCAAGTGGAAACCAGTTACAGCATCAACCTACTGGAACTGAGAGCTGCTCGCCTGGCCCTGCGCCATTTCAGCCGGTCCATCCATCGTCAACATGTGCTTCTGATGACGGACAATGTGGCCACCAAGGCCCACATCAACCGCCAGGGTGGCACCAGATCCAGAGCACTGATGAGAGAGGCGGAGTCCCTGGGCCGCTGGGCGGAGCGCCACCTGGAATCTCTCCGCTCCGACCACATCTCCGGAGTGGACAACACACAGGCAGACTGGTTGAGCAGGACAACCATAGATCCTGCGGAGTGGAAACTGGACCCTCGCCTGTTCCACCAGATGTCCAACAGATTCGGAAATCCGACCGTAGACCTGTTCGCGTCCAGGGACAACAAGCAGCTCAACCACTTCTACTCCCGGTTCTTCACCCCGGGGGCGGAGGGGACAGATGCACTGCGTTGCAAGTGGCCCCGCGAGCTACTGTATGCCTTCCCGCCCCTGCCTCTCCTTCCTCAATTCATTTCCAAAGTCATCGCAGAGGGAGCGGAAGTTCTCCTCGTGGCCCCACACTGCGGGGCGCAGGTCGTGGTTCGCCGACCTTGTCCACCTGTCGGTGTCTCCTCCATGGCGCATCCCCCCGGACCAGATCTCCCTCAGCCAGGGGGCCATGGTTCACCCAGAGCCCCAGTGGCTCCAGTTGGCCGTCTGGCACTTGAGGGGGACCAACTGAAAGGCGAAGGCCTGTCAGAGGAGGTAGTGAACACCATTCAGGCAGCGAGACGCCCTTCAACCACCAGAATTTATGATGCGTCTTGGGCCGCATTCGCAAAGTGGTGTGAGGAACTGCTCATCGAGCCTACGACCGCGCCTGTTTCCAGAGTCCTTGACTTTCTTCAAGCGGGACTCAACAAGGGCCTGGCCCCGAACACCCTTCGATGCCAAGTGGCGGCCTTGTCCACCGTCTGGTCGGGCGACCATCTTTTGCCTCTCAGCAAAATCCCGAAGGTGAGACTCTTCGTCAAGGGCGCCTCTAACCTTCGCCCTCCCACCGTTCATCGCTACCCCACTTGGCAGCTGTCCGTGGTCCTACGGGCCCTCTCCGGCCCTCCATTCGAGCCTCTACGCACTACTTCTCTTTGATTCCTGACGCTGAAGACGGCCTTCTTGATTGCCATCACGTCCGCCCGCCGGATTTCGGAACTGGCGGCTCTGTCTGTTCGCCAGGACTTGTGCGTCATCCACCCTGACAGGGTCATTTTGAGGCTGGACCCGACCTTTACCCCCAAAGTAAACTCATGGTTCCATAGCGCGCAAGACATTGTGTTGCCAAATTTCTGTCCTCATCCGTCGCATCCCAGAGAGCGTTCCTGGCACAATCTTGATGTCAGGAGGGCCCTGAAGGTTTACATCGCTCGCACTGCGGAATTCAGGAAGTCAGAGGCTCTCTTCCTCTCCTTCCAGCCTGGTTCCCTAGGGAAGAAGGTCTCTTCCTCCACGATTGGCAGGTGGCTTCGTGCCTGCATTGCGACAGCCTATGAAAGCCAATCCAAAGCCGTTCCGCGCGGCATCACCGCACACTCCACACGAAGTGCTGCTACCTCGGCGGCCTGGGCCACCCAGGCCTCAATCCTGGACATCTGCAGGGCCGCTACGTGGTCCTCTCCTTCTCCTTTTGTGCGACACTATAAATTGGACATTTTCGCCTCAGCTGAGGCGTCCTTCGGCAGGCGTGTGCTCCAGGCGGTTGCGTCAGAGACCGAATCCCGGGAGCCTTCTTCTGCCCACCCAGATGGACAATAACTTGGGTATGTCCCATTGCTTGGACTCTCCAAGCGGTGTACAGGAAAATGACCATTGGCTTACCTGAAGGGTCCTTTTCTGTACACCGCGGGAGAGTCCAACCCACCCTGGCTCTCAAGGCCGGGATTCGGGTTCTTCGTGTCAACAGTACATCATCTTGGACGCTTCGCTCCGTCCGCACGCACTGACTCCTTCTAAGAATTCTGGGGGATTGATCACACCAGGAGGAGGTGTGGCTAAAGGAAAAATAGTTCCTCAGTCCTAAGGGCAAGCAGACTGAATTAACCCATTGCTTGGACTCTCCCGCGGTGTACAGAAAAGGACCCTTCAGGTAAGCCAATGGTCAATCTATATGTAACTGGGTTTTTTCTGTTGATTTCTGTAAGGTGAACAGATCAATCTACATTGATATGTGACATATATTTCCAAGGCAGTATATGTGGAATTATACCTTAAATCTTGCATTTGGGTTTTGACAGTTATAGAACTGTCTGCGGCCTACTTGAGGGTCTTCTGGATGTCTTTCTTAGGAAAAGTTAGGGTTAAATTTCTCTTGTTATACATTTTTGAGCCCTAGAGAGAAGAACACTTAAGGATTATGAATTACATTTGTCATGTAGGACTTGCTGCTTTAGTTTTTCTTTCTTACAACACTGTAGTCACTGTTGAAAATGCTTTCTTGTGTACACATTACATGCATATGCATATACATAATTTGGTCAATGCTTTTTAAAGTTCGTAGTTTATAAAAACCTCAGCTGTAACCCCTGCTCCCTAGAACAACATACCCCATGAAGTCAGATCAGCCCCCGCCGTGTTACTTTTAAACATCATTTACTTAGTAAATAGGGGTCTTTTCAAGCAAATGTTTGGTTAAGAAAATTGTAATTTAAGAGCAATAAGTGTCATATTTTCTCTTTATCTTTTTATTATTACTTGATATTTAAAGTGTTTATTGCATGTTGTTACAGTTGCTTGAGTAGGTGGCATATACATTTTCTGTAGATAATGATTGTCTGAATATGATGACTTGAAAATGAATATAGATACTTCTTAACTTGCAACCAATCACTTAGTGATTGTTTGAAGTTATGACAGACCCTGAAAATGAGCTGGATTTGAACTTCTGATGTCCAGGCCTCCTCTGTGGTCACATGTGGCCACCTTTTGAGTGCTCAGCAACCAACATTTATAACCATTGGCAGTATCTCACAGTCGTGTGACTGAGATTTAGGATTCTTTTGCTGGAAACCTGTATTTACTTTCAGTTTCTATACCATTGGAAACAATGGGCTTGCTTAATGACTGCAGTATTTGCTTTATGACCGCCATGTTTTTTTGTAATTGCCACATTTATAACGACTGCCACAAAGAATGGTAAAATCATGACTGTCATGATTTATGAGTGAAATTCTGGGGTCAATTACAGTCATAAGTAATTTACTTGTATTTTGTATGTATTATTAATCTAATTCCTGATTCATAGTTCTATATTCTTTGTGATCTTAAACAATAAAAAAACAAAGATCCAAATGCAAGCTTGATTTTGGAACATAAATTACCTCAGTTGGTCTTTGAGATGACTTGAAGTACAATCTCTCTCTTGGAGAGGGACAAATGAAGTAAAATCCTTTAGGTTTTCTGGATCTCCCCAGTTTCTGGTCCCACTGGTCATAGTATCTTCTAGATCAGGGTGTCAAACTCAATTTCATTCATCAGGGTTGTGTTTGACCTCAGGGCTGGGGCTGGTGGGTATGGTCTGGTGTGGACCCTCCCTCACTCTCATTATACAGGTAATCCCTAAGTTACGAATGTAATAGAGCCTGCCAATTACATTCATAACCCGAGGATTCGTTTGATTAAATCACGTTAAATGAACGTGATCACTCTCTGCTTTCCCCAATGCATTTGTTAATTGAATGCACAGGTTATTAAATGCACATGAGGTATCTCAGAGTGGGGAAGAGCATGCGAGGCCTAGTGCTGGAGCAGGCCATCCAAGGCCTCCCCCAATTCACTAAGTTACCTCATGCTCCCCAATAAAGCCCACAGAGGCTGCATTTTGGCCTGTATCAGGCTGGGGAAGGCCCGTGGAGGGCCGAATGGTGCCTTAGGGCTGAATTTGGCCCACGGAGGCTCCATTTTGGCCAGCAACAGGCCAGGGGAGGCTTTCGGAGGCTCCCTGCACATGCCCATCTGCACACGCCCCATTTTTGCTAGCAAAGGCACTGCGGGCCAGTCCTTTGCTATTTCCAGGTTGGCCCCATGGGCCAGACCTAAGCACCCTACAGGCCGTATCCAGCCTGCAGGACTTGAGTTTGACATCACTGTTCTATATAAATTTAATTCAATGGCAGTGATTTCTCCTGGATTACCATTTCTAGAAGTTTCTAACGGGATTATTGCTGTGCTGAGGCAGTTTATATTATGAGGTGATTCGGTGCTTTTCAATATATTTTTATAAAAGTATTGCCCAATTAGGTGCACCCAGGAAGCCATCTATAGAACACCAGTCATATTTTCCAAAAGTCAATGTTTTTGAGCCGTATTATTATTTCTACTAGAAGTCAAGATCCTCGTGACAAACCTTACTTAACACATACCATTAAAATAGTGTATTAACATTTTAAGAAAGAAATTCAAGAACACAATTCTTTCTTTGAAGAAAATGTCAGAACAAGTTGTAATCTAGAGTTAAAAAATAAAAACCTTTCTGTTAAAAATCTTGTTATAAGCTTGTCATTGCTCTTTTAAGAAGCATGAAGAATGTTGATAGTATTTATGTCCTTCACGGTGGATTCTTTTAAAGAATCTTGCATGAGCCAAAAGAGTACCTTTGCCAGTTTTTAATACTTGCTTCAAAAAAAGGTGTTTAAAAATTAAATAAGCATTGTTAAACAGAAACATTTATCTGGAAATATTTTCCAATGTTTATATTGTGTTTTCTTATCTTCCTATCTCTCTCTATGTTTGTGTGTACTAAAGTAAATGACCTCCATAAAAACATTGCAAATGATTAAACTCCTTTAAGATGTCAGATATTTAACCTTAATTAGAGACTTTAATGTAAGTGGTCTGGCTATGCAGAGCCTGTACACCTTTAAATTCCTTCTGCCAAAGTTAAGAACATTGAATTTTTACAGTGTGTTTTTACAATGAAAAGAAAGTTGGATCCTTATCCTAGCTCAGAGCTGCCCAACTTTGGCAACTTTAAGACTTGTGAACTTCAGCTCCCAGAAATGCCTAGGCAGCATGACTGGCTAAGGAATTCTGGAAGTTGAAGTCCACAGGCTTAAAGCTACCAAGGTTAGACATTCCTGTCATATATTATTTTTTTCTTTTCCATGATTCTTCCCCTCCTCCTTTAACAGAGTACTATATCCAAAAGCTTGTATTTTAACTAAAAGTATAATAGTCCAGCTACTCCAACATTCAGATAAGTTAGTATAATTTCTCTTTGCCACAACTTCTTGTTTAAAAATATATACAGTGGTATGTTGATACTCAATTGCTTTGAAACTCATCAAGTTAGGTACTCAATGCATTTTGACATGAAAATTTTGTCCTGGTATTCATTGTTTGTTTGGTAATCAACTCAGAACCTAGGGCTTGTCATTGTTGGCTGCCTTATGACTCCTACATTATTCCTTGTGTGAAAAATGTACAATAAAAATACAATGCAATAAAAATTCAATTTTATGGTATAGAGAAGTTTTGGCTATCTGGATCCCTTGTTATATGTTCTGCTCTGTTGTGAATTCAGTACAGTTTCTTTTTCTTTATAAGCTTCACTTTTAATAAAAAAGATATATTGTTCTACTAATGATTTCTACCCATTTTACTTAGCATTTTTATTTTTCATCCTTCTTAGGTTATTTGATGTATGCACAGTATCCCGAACTGAACGAGAGACGAAATTAACACTGGTGTTTGAACATGTTGATCAAGACTTGACCACTTACTTGAATAAAGTTCCAGAGCCTGGTGTTCCTAGTGAAACTATCAAGGTATCAAAAGGGGAGGGAAGAAGAAGAATTTGTACATAAGCTTTTTATTAAATGTGTAAAGTTTTTGAAACATACCTTTAATAAAAACCGTTTTTGAAGAAATATGTATCAAGTTAAATGTACCTTAACTAGCTGTAGTTTCATGACTAAGAAGAAATTTAATCAAACTGCAGTTCATGTGGTTGACAGGTTGAGGTTTCTCACCAAGCATGGTTGGTAGTGCATAGATTTTATCTATCAGTTATGAAGGACAAGGAACCAGAGAAGATTGCCATAACGTTTGTGCTTACGCTTAAAAAAGTTCTTTTTATATTTGAAAGACCAGAGTGTTTATTATTAGCTGTTAAAAAGAAGGAACTACAGCTCAATGGTAAAGATCATATTTTGCATGAAGATTCCAGGTTTTGAAGGCATTTCCTTCTATAACTTAAAACGCTTACTGCTACTTATAGTAAAATGAAAATGCTGAGTCAGATGAAGAAGTGGAGACAGTATAAGTAACTGCCATATGATTTTGATATGATGATCTACAATTTTGTTATCTCTTACCTTGATCTCCCCCCCCCCCACATTAGTTATACTGCTAGGTAGGGATGAGAAAATCACAACTGTCTGCAAAATATTCTAGACTTGTCAAGTAACAGAGTCTCCTGGGATTCTATTGATAAATGTTAGAGTCAAAGTTATGATTTTTTTTTTTTGTGTGGCATGACTTTTCCCAACTTATCCTTATTTAAAAAGGAAATGGTGATTTGGAGCACACATTGATGTACATATCATGTTTGTCAACAGCTTCTTAAAGGAAGCTTTGTCTTTTTTTCCAGACCATTGCTTCTTTGAGTAGTTGGCCGCAGGCATGATGTGCACATCAGTATGTGTTCCAAATCATCTTTTCCCTTTCGAATCCAGATGTTATAGAGCCCTAATAACCCCTTGTATATTAGGAGTGTATTTAAAAGCAAGAATATTTGGCAGCTCTATGGCTTAGGTGTTATCTTAGAGTTAGACACTTGTTATAATTTTGTTATTTAACTTAGTTTCCATGCTGTATGTTGTTTTAGTAGATGTTCAAGAATCTTATTGCACATGCATGTAAATTGTTGGGATTTGAAGTGTTCCCAAGGATATATATGTGTATATATACAGTTTATGGATATTCAGATATTTCTATTCATATTTGTGCCAGTTGTTCCAGAAATCTTTGAAAATACGTTTTAAAAAAAGGAACTACTTTTCTAAGCATCTACGTAGTTCATAGCTTTCCTGCTGAAGTCAAATAGACTTAGTGGTTAACCCTATGACTGACTCCTGAGGATGACATCAATGGGGAAAAACTCCAAGCAAATTCTCTTAGATTTGTTTCTTTCCAAATTTATGAAAAATGTGTACTTTCCCCTTTTTTTCTTGCTATGTTCTATTATCACCATGTTATTCCAGTTTCTGGTTTTTAAGTTTCAAATCTGTTCAAATAGAACTTCCTTCATTTTGAGAATGATTTTATCTTCTAAGAGAAGCCCAGACAAAGGCACACATTATTAGAGTTAAAATATAGTTCACTGCAAACAAAAAATAATGCATGGAAACATTCATGAAATAAAGAGATGTACTGTTTGGGTGATTAATCCTTTAGACATTTGGCCGATTAAAATATTTTCACTTCAATAAAGTGGGCCTAATATTGCAGAACCTAAAAGATCATGCAGTTAAGGGAAAAAAGGCACCCAATTAAAATTCTTCTGAACTGGCATTTCTTCAGAATGGAAAAATTCTGTCCTCTTCTCTCTCTTTCTTAGGGTAGTGGATGTATTTTTAATTTTTCTTTTACTTTTTACTTTCTATCAGTATGCATGCAGGATAAGATATGAGGAAAGAATTCTCATATTATTTTTAATATGGTAAAGCATTCAAAGATTTACTTAACTGCACATGCATACTAAAGACATAGAATAATTTCAGCAGAGAAATATCACTCTATTATTTTTAGATGTATATCAGCTTTAAAAGAATTTGGTGTCATATGTTAAACCATACTTTAGTGTTATATAATCAGATTTTCTGTTTCTCTGTCATTGGTCATATGAAATTGTTCATAATATTTCTTTCTGTTTTCAAATAACTTCTGTTTCTTATTTGCTTAAGCAAGCCAACTGCATAACCCACAGTTTTACCTTGGCTTATTTTCAACAAACAGTAGTTAACATTAACCAGAATTTGATGGTTAAAGTTGTTGGTAAGCAAAATCATCTAAAGCACTTACAGCTGCGTCAGAGAAGAAAAAACAAAGAGAAAAAGTTAAAGGATTTTTTTATCATGATGCTTGGGCTCAACTAACATATTAAGTACATTTTGTTTTCAAGGGTTTTAATTGTTGCTGTGACTACAGATATTTAGGAAACAGTCGTACTTGACTTCAGAAATAATACACCTTGACTGTATAGGAATTTTTGCAAGTCCATAGAAGTCTCTAATGTAGAAGAATATAATTGTTAGAGAACAATAGTTAACATGTTTGAAATCCAGCTGTCAAAACTGAAGGCATAGGTCATTTTAAGCTCTAAATATGAAAAAAAATCAATTTTGTGTAGAAGATTGAGGATTGAATAAAATACAGAACTAGGTTGCAGAAACAGAACAACATTGTAGAAACAATTGCAAATAATCCTGGATTTATGGCCATTCATTTAGTAATGATTTGAAATTACGATTTGATTTTAAAAAATGACTTATAGCTACTCCTCCCCTTCATGACTATCACAGCTTCCTCATAGTCATATGATCATAATCAAAGCAATTGCTCATATTTATAATAGTTGCAGTGTCCTGGGATTATGTGATTGTAATTTACAACTTTCCCAGCTGGCTGCCAAGCAAAATCAATAGGAAATCTGGCAGGGAAGGTTGCAAATTTGATCTTGCATCGTATTTAACAACCACAGTTATTGACGTAACAAAAATGGCAAAAAAGATTGTAAAATTGGGTGTAATCATGTGATGCCACACTTAACATTTGCACCATTTAACAAGTTTCCGATATCAACTATGATTGTAAATTAAGGACTACTTGAATGGGAAGTGCTTCAGACCATGTTCAATCACTGGTCTATCCAGCTTAATATTATTGCTACCAGCTGTCGGTGGAAAATCAGAGAATGACCCTGGAGCTCACACTGTGTGCTCTACCTTTGAATTATGTCCCCTTTCTGGATGATTAAGCATCAGCAGTTATGCTGACCAAATTGTTAATCTGCCAGTAAAAGTAGAACAGAATATTTTACAAGTCAAACAAAATGCTTATAACCTAAGCATTCTGTGTCATGATAATATCCATATAACACTTAGTCCACTATCAGCGATACTGGACTAATACAGCAGAGCATTTCCATACTATAAAATATAATGAGATCATGATTTGATAGTTATGATTTAATTAAAACAAAGCATAAAGTCCACTCTTTGATTGAATTGGAATCTCATTTACACTATGTTTTTCCCCTCAATATCTCCCCAAAGTAAATTCGAACATGACTCCGGGCCACATTTTATACTTATTTGTCCTTCAAATTACTCCTTTTTAGTCTCTTACTTTTCTGCATTCTTTCTTGCATCTGAAACATCCTTGGTCCTCTCTGAGAGTTGTTGTCTTGTGGACGTTTCATTATTCAAACATGGTGACATCATTTTTGCTAGTATCCTCTGGACACTAACACTGATGATGTTACATAGTTTGGATAAACATCTGCAAGAAAACAACCAAGCTCAGAGAGCACCAACCACTTATTTCAATCCTGAACCACAAATATTCTCATTTATTGGTTTCTTTTATCTCTTTGACTCTTGACTGGTTCTTTACCTTTTATTTAATTCTAAATCTCCCCACAACATTATTATTCTCATATTTAGGGCTTTTAACTAATCTATATCTTTCAACAGCTGGACTTCAAGCATTCTAATCATGATTGTTCTCTCACAATTATAATTCTTAGAGAATCCTAGATTAGAGGCTTCTCTATGCTATAGGAGCAAAGATTTTATACTTGTGTATAAGATACGTTATCTTGAAGTTAGCTTTAATAAATATATCTGTTGGATAAGTGGAGCAAGAACGTAAGAGAAAGAGGAGGATTAATTCTTATTGTGCTTCTCCCAACTCTGTATCATACTGTTTAACCAAACCAGTTCTAAAAGAATGCATAGGATGTTAGACATATGAAAAGACTCTAATGAAAGAGTATACAGATGTCTTTCATGCATTTAAATTGTAAAGACTAATTTTGAAGCTAAAAGGCAAACAACATTGTGCTAGGAGCCATATGCTTCATATTACCAAAGTATTTCATGCACAGGTCTGTCACTCAATGAGAAACAACACAGACTGAAACAGAGGAGTCTTGAAAGAAATGACTTGTGGAAAATCAAACCATCCCTAAATATGTGTTTTATTATCTTTGGGTGTTCTTTTCTCAGTTACCACCATCATAAAACCAGTTCCCAGCATCCATGAAAAAGGCTCCCCCTCAAACCACATATCAAGATGCAGAACACTGTGACTACAGACTAGAGTTGGGCGAGAGGAATGGAAGCAGATGCAAATGTTATTCTGCAGCCAATAGTCTTGTTTCCATCAAAGGAGCTCGCATTGATGTCTGATCTCATGCTTCTTACAGATGCAAGATTTCCATAAAGCAAGAGTTGGGCACATAGCTATGGAATAAGCAGAAACTGAATTATAATTCCCCATTAGTTTCCGTTCAGTGCTAAACTGAAGGGAGTAGCAAATAAGAATTGTCAATTAAAATTTAAAAAAAGATCAAAAGGAAATCACGAGCCAGCCTAGGATTAATTCATATGTGATTAGATAAAATGGTTAGTCTTGTGCTACTTTGTAGTGTATCTACCAATAAAAGCCTTTGTTACACAATACATGTTCTCCATATATAAAGTTAACCAGGGAAGATTTTATTCAGCTTTTTGGATTTTTTGGGACATTTTGCCCAATGGCAATCCAAACCTCTATATCATTCCTATCTCTCTCTTAAATGTTTGATTGCAGATAATCCATATTGATTCATAATATATATTTAATTTGCCTTAGCCTATATAATAAGTGGACACGGTAGATCAGTGGCTAAGACGCTAAGCTTGTCGATCAGAAAGGTCGGCAGTTCAAATCGCTAACCCCGCATAATGGAGTGAGCTCCCATTACTTGTCTCAGCTTCTGCCAACCTAGCAGTTTGAAAGCATGTAAAAATGCAAGTAGAAAAATAGGAACCACCTTTGGTGGGAAGGTACAGTAACAGCGTTCCGTGTGCTTTCAGTGCTTAATAATGCTGGCCATATGACCATGGAGACATCTTCGGACAGCGCTGGCTCTTTGACTTTGAAGCAGAGATGAATACCGCCCCCTAGAGTCGGGAATGACTAACACATATATGTGGGGGGAATCTTTACCTTTATATAATAAGTAATACTCCATCTCAGTATGTTTTGATATTTTTATGCTTGTAATTGATGACTAGACTCCTTGAGGAAATATTTATATATTAGGCCTTATTGAGCTAGCTGGATCAACACTTAGTTAAAGACATTTTCTTCATTTGAAATTAATACACTTTTTAAATATAATGTTCCATAAATGTCTACTGAAAACTGCCTGGATTTTGAAATGTTGACAGATCAATCCTTGTCCATCTTTTATCTTTTTCAGGACTGTATTTTCTAAAATGTAATTGTGTCCAAGCACATGTCCACTCCCCCCCTCCTTTCTTTTAAAAAATGTTATCATAGCTTTACTCTTTGAAAACACCTTGAAATTATACCTGTTTCCTACTTATCTATATGTAGCAGTCATTTGTAGATATAGTTTAGGCTCTTTCTTCCACAAGGAACAGAAAATTGCTTGAAAAGAAGAACCAGATTGATGTATCTTACTTAGCAAATTGAATCCTATAACACAGAATGAAAACAGGACATCTTACAGAGCAATCTATACAACAGTCTTCAACCAGAGAGTCATAATTCCATTAATTTTCTAGGTGTACGTGATATAACTGTGGCTTAGCTTGGTTCAAGATATTAATGGCTGAAAGGAATACCTTGAGCCCTTCAGATACCTATTTTGCCTTTTAAAATCCCCCAACTCCACTCTCACCCAAGAAAGGCTTTAGGGGCAGCAGAAACAAACTGTATGTGGCCTGTGCTTTTCATACTCCTGCCTTAAGACTGTTGTTGTTGTTCATTTTTGCTGTTGCAAATGTGCTGAAGATAAACCTAATGTAGTTAGTGAAGTCATGCTGCATTGTGAATTGCAAAATCAAAAACAGTTCTCTAGTATAGATAACAAAGACCTACCCTTGAGTGATTGATGAGAACATTATATGAGTGCAATGGGCTGGAAAGTCATCATCTTGTCTTTTCCTTAGCCACAGGAAAGACATACTAGAGAGACCTCTTTTCTTCTGGCTATGCATAAGAAGGGTTTACATGGCATGGAAATGTGTTACACCAAGCAGAAGCTCATGAGTTTGCAGGGCACACAGTAAATCTGTTTAGTATCTGAAGCACAAAAGAGAACAGCACTCTTTTGATAGTGATGCCTGGCCCCTTTCCTTTGCTTTTCTAAATATACCATTTGCTTCCAATTCATTGAGTGGCATTTTGCAACAGTGCATACTTTTCGTGTGGTAGACTCTCTGATTGGTGGGTGGTTGTTTTTATTCTTAATTGGCATGAGTAAATGAAAGGTTACTTAGGCTCTGATGTAGTAGAGGTACTTCAGTCTGTTTAAAGCTGTTTGCCAAAATACAGCATCTGTTTTAACCCTCCATATTTCCCACTGAGTAATTTGTAGAGGGGTAATATCCTAACCTCTCACCAATTGCAATTATTCCTTGATTTGCTAGTATGTTTTTCATGTTTTAATAACCATGACTACTGTTAGTCAATGCAAACAAGGAAAACAGAATTCTGGTCTTGTAATTAGATATAGTTATCTAGATAAACAAGACTAAGTGAGTATCCATCCCTCTTGGAAAAGGATGGAAGGAGAGTTCTTTTCATTTCTTTTACTGTGATGTCTCTTTTTTTTATACTTTCCAAGAAAAAGATCCATGAGAAGGAAAAAGCTTGGTGTTTGTTTCCTAGCTTAATTTTTTTACCTATCGGTATTAAACAGAGAAAATGGGGGGGGGGGAGGCACTTATCCGTGCTCCATTTATTAGATGACATTGGAAGAATATTAGGGCAAAAAAAAATCCTCAAAAAGATATATGGATAAAAGGTAACTCCTTGCACCCTGAAAGGAGTGTTTGTCTTGGGCTAAGGAGCTAGACATAATTTCAAAGGGCAGAGGCTACACCGCCAGTGAGTATTAGATTGTCCTAATCTAATCTTAGGCACCCTTGAGACAAAAGTGTTATATTCAATTTCTTTGAAATTATATTTTCTTAATTCAAAGGTTCTGCTCAATTTTTTTGTTTGGCTTGTCTTAAGAAATTGAGATTTTTAAGGGTGGCAGTTTTTGTTTACCTGGTTACAATTTTACCAGATCTGCTAAGAACTTGTTCTTTTCTGCAATTCAAGTCACCCTTAATCTAGGAGGGTGGTGCAAATTCTCTATTTGAGTCCCTCAGCCTGAAGCTGCTTGCAAAAAGCATGTTCCCCTTTGGAGCATTATCTCAGCTTCCTAATCACTGACCAGCTGTCTTGTTAGTGAATAGAACAGTGGGCCCCATGCCATGTTTCATGTGAGGTCTTGGCTGGGTGGCCAAGCAGGCAGCCTGCAGCCACCATCAAAGCAATTTGAGAGATATTGGCACAGCATTGCCTCCATTAATATCTGTTGTCACATGCTGTCATGCAACTTAAACCAGAGAGGAAATGACCACTGGTGACAGAGGAAGTGTGCTGGTAGCGTTTAGTGTCTCTAGACATTGTCCTTGAGGTTAAACAAGTGGATGCATTTATATGATGTCCATAAACAGCTGTTAGGAAGCAAAACCTGAATTTTGGCCCTATCACCATGTGTTTCTCTTCCAATAAGAAAAATGCTTTCAGCACAAGCCATCTCTTAAATGTTTACAATAACAATAATTAACAAAGCAATTCAACAAATGCATTTTCAGATATAAACTTAACTTAATTTAGTAAACAATATAGCTTAGGGAGATCATCTAGGAATGGATCCTCTGAGCTGTAACATTAAATCAGCCAATGTTATTTTACGTTAATAAATTACCAATATACAATAGAATGATGTTTGAATCAGGATGAAAAGGAATGAGATACAATTCCATGTTTCATTCATATAATTTTGCATTTTGTCCATTAATCTTCAGTTTAGGTTCTCCTAATATTTAGAAGATGCACCGGCTTCATACATAATGCTAAGATATGTTTTAAGTGTCTTTTGTGTTCATGTAATCTACTAAACTGAAATCGTAATACAGCCCTTTAGTTTAAAAGAGGAGGTGGAGTTGCACTAAATACAAAAAATAACTACATCTCTACAGAAATAGAGCACAACAATGATGAGAACTATCTTGAATGCATTGGGGGGGGGGGGGAATGACATTGCCATAGGTCTATACTATAGGCCACCCAACCAAGCAGAGAAAGTAGATGAACTTTTTGCTAGTCAGCTAACTAAGGTATGTAGGAAGCACCCCACAATAGTAATGGGGGATTTTAACTACCCAGACATCAACTGGGAAACAAACTCCGCACCAAGTGGAAGATCCAACAAGTTCCTAATGAACCTAGCAGACAATTTTGTTTCCCAAAAAGTAGAGAAGGGAACAAGGGGATTGGCCATATTAGACTTAATTCTCACTAACAGAGAGGAAATGATAGAAGGTGTTGAAGCCATAGGAACCCTGGGAGCGAGTGACCATGCAATGCTGGAATTCAACATTATGCAAACACAAGTAGTACAACAAAGTCAAACTAGAATCTTGGACTTTAAGAGAGCTAATTTCAATAAACAGAGAGAACTTGGGAAGAATTCCATGGATGAGAATCCTCAAGGGGAAAACAACCCAAGAAGCTTGGGAAATTTTGAAAAATGAGATTACAAAAGCCGAGTCTAGCACAATACCAAGGAAGAAGAAAAATAACAGCTCCCAAAAGAAACCAGCATGGCTGCATAAAGAACTCTCTGACAAATTGAAAGACAAAAAAAGTTAATTATAAAAAGTGGAAAGAGGGGGACATAACTAAGGCAGAATATCAGCAAATAGTCCGAGCATGTAAAGATGAAGTGAGGAAAGCTAAGGCTCACAATGAAGAAAGGCTTGCCACAAAAGTAAAACATAACAAAAAAGCTTCTTCCAACATGTTAAAAACAAGAAAAAGGTTAAAGAAACAATTGGTCCATTGCTGGGAGAAAGTGGCAAGAAGGTGACAAGCAACAGGGAGAAAGCAGAACTATTTAACTCATTTTTTGCATCTGTCTTTACACAAAGGGATAAAACAGTCCAACCTATCAAAAACAGCACCACAAAAATCAGATTAGGAACACAAATTGAAATAGGGAAGAAAATGGTAAGTGAGCACCTGTTTACCCTAGATGAGTTCAAATCACCAGGACCGGACGGATTAAATCCCAGGGTTCTGAAGGAACTGGCAGATGAGATCTCAGAACCACTGAACTATATCTTTCAGACATCCTGGAGCACCAGGGAACAGCCAGAGGACTGGAAAAGAGCTGATGTGTTTCCCATCTTCAAAAAAAGGAAAAAAAAATAGATCCAGGAAACTATAGATCTATCAGCCTGACCTCAATACCAAGAAAGATTCTGGAAAAGATAATCAAACAATGAATTAGCGAACACCTAGAAGTAAACAAAGTAATAGCCAAAAGCCAACATGGGTTTGTCAAAAACAGAACATTCCAGGCTAATCTTATTGCATTCTTTGACAAAGTGACAAAATTAGTGGACCAGAGAAATGCCATCGATATAGTTTACTTGGACTTTAGTAATGCATTTGATAAGGTAGACCATAACCTACTACTAGATAAAGTAGAAAAAAGTGGGTTAGACAGCATCACCACCAGATGGATTCGTAACTGGCTGACCAACCGCACTCAATGTGTAGTCCTCAATGGAACTGCATCTACATGGAGGGAAGTATGCAGCAGAGTACCCCAAAGCTCTGTGTTAGGCCCAGTACTCTTCAACATCTTCACCAATGATTTGGATGAGGGAATAAATGGGGAACTCATCGAATTTGCAGAGGATGCCAAGCTGGCAGCAATAGCCAGAAGACAGGCTAAAGATACAGAAGGATCTTGACAAACTTGAACATTGGGCACTATCTAACAAAATGAAATTCAATGATGAAAAGAGTAAGGTTCTACATTTAGGCAACAAAAACAAAATGCTCAGGTACAGTATAGGTGGTACCTTGCTCAATAGTAGCAACTGTGAGAGGGATCTTGGAGTCCTAGTGGACAACCATTTAAATATGAGCCAGCAGTGTGCAGCAGCTGCCAAAAAGGCCAACACAGTTCTAGGCTACATAAACAGAGGGATAGAATCAAGATCACATGAAGTGTTAATACCACTTTTTAGTGCCTTGGTAAGGCTACACTTGGAATACAGTTCTGGTCACCACGATGTAGAAAATATGTGGAGACTCTAGAAAGAGTGCAGAGAAGAGCAACAAAGATGATTAGCAGACTGGAGACTAAAACATATGAAGAACGGTTGCAGGAACTGGGTATGTCTAGCTTAAGAGAAAGAAGGACTAGGGGAGACATGATAGCAGTGTTCCAATATCTCAGAGGTTGCCACAAAGAAGAGGGAGTCAAACTATTCTCCAAGGCACCTGAGGGTAGAACAAGAAGCAATGGGTGGAAACTAATCAAGGAGAGAAGCAACTTAGAACTGAGGAGAAATTTCCTGACAGTTAGAACAATTAATCAGTGGAACAGCTTGCCTCCAGAAGTTGTGAATGCCCCAACACTGGAAGTCTTTAAGAAGATGGATAGCCATTTGTCTGGAACGGTATAGAATTTCTTGCCTAGGCAGGGAGTTGGACTAGAAGACCTCCAAGGTCCCTTCCAACTCTGCTATTGTATTGTATTGTAGTATTTATAAAGTATGGAGCCAGTTACTCTCAAAATTATTTGCTAAGATGATTTGTAGAATGACATATATAAGTAATCGGTAATTACCTTTAACCAAATTAGGGAAAAAATCTTTTGATGAGTAATCTGGCAACATTAATTAGAAGGTACTAGAATATATTATCAATATATTGTAATGCATACTTTTCATATTTATTTTCAACATAGAATGAAAATAATGCAAAATGTCTTTTATCTTGTCAAATAACTAGTAAATATAATTTCATAAGAGCAACAGAAAATATAACTATTAAGCATTTCATTATCATTATTAAAGATTTTTTCACCAAATCAATAAAATGAAATATGGAAATTGGCTCTGAACATTAATTTATCTTCACACAGCTACATGGATTTATTGATGGTTAATAGTTTTTTTTTAAGTGAGCCCTTTGAAAAATTAATGTATAGGTAGATATAATATCGTTGGATGTATTTGCCACTTAATTCCATTACTTTGAAATAGACTTATTTTATGAAATGTGGTATCCCAAAATATATATTTTTTGCTTCTTTTCTCTTAGGATATGATGTTTCAGCTGCTGCGAGGCCTTGATTTTCTGCATTCACACAGAGTGGTCCACCGTGATTTAAAGCCTCAAAACATTCTAGTTACTAGCAGTGGACAAATAAAATTAGCTGACTTTGGCCTTGCGCGAATCTATAGTTTTCAGATGGCTCTTACTTCTGTGGTAAGTTTCAATGTATTTTGCTTACTTTAAAATCTAATTCCAAGATTAGGTTTTGTATAGATGCAATTTCATCAGTATGAAAAAATATTTGAAAAAAAACTGATAAATCAGGATTCCTATCTGTCAGTCTTTCAACATAGTCCAACAAAGTCCACACAAGAAATCAATGCCGTGAATAACAATATGACCTTTATTGTAAGTTACAGTAACAAAATCTTGCAAATCTGAAAGCATTTTCCTCTCCCCTACCTTTACTTTCCACAGAACTAGGGAAGATTTCTTCACATGTATTCCATATTGCCATTCCTTCTGTGGATTGAAATATCACTTATCTGACTATTGTCCTTGCTTTTCTCCTTCTGTTCTCCAGGATATTCTCACAGACCATGACACTATCCCAATGCTCTCCAACTATGTTGGGCTTCCTTGATTTCCAGGTAGCATGGATAACGGAGCATAACTTAGAATTAGTATCCATTGCATCTAGTGATACCTAATGATGGAAACTTGATCCAAATATTAAAAATTGTAATTTATTTGAAGCAGTTCTATACTTGGGAAAGTAAGAATTACATTTGCCAGTTATTGGGACTTACAGCAATAGGGCTACTTTACTAAAAACCAGCAACATTATATCCCTCCTCTACCCCAGTCTCACAGGAAACACAGGTAGAATCATTTTGACAAAACAAATGTGAGATTTGAACTGCTGAACTGCAGCTAGCAGTCAGCTAAAGTAGCCTGCAGTACTGTACTCTAACCATTGCGCCAACCTGGTTCTGTGCACAGAATTCTAATAGTGATAGTACCATTTAAAACATACATAATCATAATCTTTCAACTGCTAACATTTTTGTATACATAGTAATTATAATATGTTCATTATAGTTCAGTATATATAATACTATTTTCCCAATTTCTACTTTCTACTTCTTTTTTCTAACACTTAATAAAATAACCACCATGTTAAAAAAGTTGAACACAGAAAATACAGAAATAAAATACACGAGTTTATAGATTTGTCTGAAGAAAGCAAAATGGAATAAGAAAAATAGAATGATAAAAAATGGTCTTACAGTAATCATTAGGTGAGCATGCTAATAAGAAATGCATTTTTAAACATTTAAATGCAATTCAGTGTACTTTCCCAATTGCTGCTTGAGTTTTCCTCTCGGCATACTTATTGCTGAAGAGTTATATACCATGAATTAGATAGTATATATGAGAAATTAGAGAGCAAAGGCAGAATAATGGTAAGAATAAGTGGTGGAATAGGAACAGGGGGCCTAGGTTCTAATCCTCCCTTAGACAAGAAAAAGACCATGAAAATTAGAAAACAACAACAACTATGTTTTAAAAGCAAATAAAAGTCATTTGTAATAGGATTAAGGAATAATTGATACAGAATAAAGATTGTTGAAAGACACAAAAGCTTCCAGATGAGAAAGCTTGCATACTGGTTGTAAATGATAAAAGCATTCCTAGTTATAGTTAGGTTCTTCAGAATCAGATCCAGGAATTAGAGAGTAACCGTGTAACTTATCACTTGCTGAAATTATCCCAAATTATACTGAAGCATTCTGCTGCATGAATTTGCATTTTGATTCTAAATTAACAAACATTTATAAATAATGCAGAGATTTGGGTCAGTGGTAAACTCTCCTGATTCAGAGATTCAGATCTATACCTTGTAACCCTTTTTACCTTGTAAAAAGAACTGGAGAACTAACAATAAATCAGATATATTTCTCTAGTAAAATTACATATCCTACATAAGAACTTTTAAAGTTTTGGTTTCTCCATAATCCTTTCTAAAAATTTCCTGAACATTTTGAAAAGAGAGATTATCAGCGCTTCCCAAAACAAGTTACTTAATGCTAACTTTAAGAATCAAGATGTTCTCCTCCAAAATGTCTATGACTATGCTCAGTCTACCAGATCATGGTTGCTTTTTCAAAAGGCAACTGGATTTTCTTCGATTTCCCTTAAGGATGTTTCACTTCTCATCCAAGAAGCTACTTCAGTTCTGACTTCTGAATAAGTTTCTTGGATAAGAAGCAAAATGTCTTCAAGGAAAAGCAAAAAAGTCCACTTGCCTTTTGAAAAAGCACCTTTGGGTTCTCCTCCAAAAATTAACTTAGTCTCATCTCAGTTTGAAATAATTGCTTTAACATGGAAGAAGAAATAAAACATTGTGAGTCTCCCAAGATAAATTGTTGTACAAGAATGCATACACAATGATGGTATAAAAAGACTCTTGGGAGGCCTTTTGCTATGTCTAAATGAAATGTGAACTCCATATTATTCCTATAGCAGAAAACAGAAATGCAGTTAGAGAAGCTCTAAGAATTATTTACTGAAGCCAGTTCCAGCTTTATACTTTGTTCCTTTAGAAGTTATATATTTTGTCATTTAGATAGGTATCAGTTAGATAGCATATGTAAGAGCCAGGGCAGTGTAGAGATTGGACTAGCTGCTGGAATAGGAACAAGGAGACCTTTTAAACAGAAAATTACAATCATTTATAACGGCATGTTACAAGGTTTAATCCACATTTTAAATGTTGTCTAGCAAAATAGGAATGCCTTAGCCCATGATGGCAAACAAGTGGCACACAGAGCCATTTGTTAGGGCACTAGAGGCATTGCATGCTGACCAGCTAACCTCAGTCTTCTTTTGAGGCCGTTTTTCACCAAACTGGTCCTATGGGCAAACAGGAAGTTTGGGAATGGACTTCTGGTTTGTCCGTAGAGTCGTTTTTCGTCCTCTGGAGGCTTCAGGAGGCTTCCCTGAAGGTACCAGAGGGCAAAAAAAGGCCCTACTAGCAAACCAAAAGTCACTGTTCCGGGTTCCCCGTAAGGCTGTTTTTCACCCTCCGGAGGCTTCAGGGAAGTTCCTGAAGCTTGGGGTGGGCGGAGGAGCTGTTTTTGCCCTCCCCAGGCTCCTAGAAAGCCTCTGGAGCAAGGGGAGGGCAAACGTGCCAAAAGCATGGCGGGAGCACTAGTCTCATGCTCGTGGGGGGGTCACACACGTAGCATTATGGGTGTGGCACGTCCTTGCACGACCCCCTTGCATTCCTCACTTTTGGCATGGGAGCCAAAAAGAGTTAGCCATCACTACCTTAGCCATTTGCATGAACTCTAAAAAAAAAAAGAGTGAATTCCATATATCTGTTATCTTATTGCCTAGAAGGCTTTATCTTAAATAGCTATACCTGGACAAAGAAGATAGTTGTAATAGTTGCGGTGGTCTCCTTAAGAGAAACTGATCTTCAAATAACTGGCCTTAAATCATTTGTGGTTTTATAGCTAATCAACTATTTCTTTATTTCTGATTAATATTTAATCAAAAACTGGGGTAGTTTATGCAATACTAAAGTTACATGCTTCATGAATCAGATTCTTGTAAACATCCTCATTGCCACATTTTGTAATGTTGACCCTGATATTTGTGAACATGATTTTAAAAGTAGCTTGGAGCAAAGGCCTTGCAGATGGCTTGGGGATTTTAAAAGAAATATTTTCATTTGGCATATGTCTTGTGCTTTATTCAGGAACATTTTTTGTTTCTTTGCTGGTTTAGAATAGACTAAGAATAAACTAAGAATAGAATAGAATAGAATAGAATAGAATAACAGTGTGGGAAGGGATCTTGGAGGTAGAGATATATATTGTATGTCCAACTCTAATTATAAATATCTAGAAGTATCTTCAATAAATGTAATCTTCAATATATACACTTCAAGTCCATAATTGAGTCTCAAACTTGTCTTTCAAAGATTTTAAAATGGCAATAACTACTGCTTGAATAAGTGAAAGTCAGTCATACGCACAAAATTCACATACTCTTCCTGAGTAAAACGTGAATGAAAGTATATCAATAGAAAAGTTAATTTTTGTCCCTTTTAATTGAAATCCATGGGCAAAGGATCATCTTACTGTTTTGCTAAGATCAGAAAACCCAATGCCAACGGAGGTTATTTAGACTTTTTCACCTCCCTTTCATTCATCTTCAAATATCATGAATGTGTTTTGTTATTACATCCTTGATTAGGTATTCTACTTGAGTAGGTATCCAGATTTCTAGGGATGCATTAACTTGGGTAGAAAAAGAGAGAAATACTGTAGGTAAGTAAATAAAGAAATGTTCATGGCAAGAAGGTTAATAACATTTTTATATTGTTTAATTTTGCCATTGGAGAGGAAACATAACTAGGTAAGAGAGCAGTATTGTTTCATAAAGTCCAACAGTCTGTTTTCACAATGGCCAAAGGAAGCCCAGAAATCTTCCAGCAGAGTGTCTTCAGAGACAGTCACATGGCCGTCAAAGCTCATAGCTATTCAATTCATTTTTGAAAGCTGAGTTATTGTTTGCTTTTATGTAAGACTTCAATGCAACTTCAAAAGAATGAAGTTTAATGAGTCTAATTGATATGAGTTTAATATGCAGTGCAGTGGCAAAATACTGGTTTAATAAAATATATATTGCTTTAAAATATTCAGATTGTTTATAGCAGGGATAATTTTATTCTTGTTTTGGGCTTGCTGTGGGGTTTTATCATATAGTATATTTATGTTTATTTGGATAAGAATTGAAAACAACAAGTGAATGCTTTTCTTATATTGGTTTACCCACTTATATTAAAACTTTTAAATGCAGAGCACCTTAAACATTGAAAAGGTAGTATAATTAAAATATATCAAACAGAGCATTAGTAGGCAATCTTATATTGCTGAATGGCGAGTGGTGGGTTTCAAAAATTTTTAGAACCTCTTCTGAAGGTGTGGCCTGCTTTGTGGGAGTGGCTTGCTAGCTATGTGACTGGGTGAGTGTGGCCAACTTGTAAAATGTGGTGAAACTCACTTAACAACGCTCTTGCTTAGCAACCAAAATGTTGGCTCAGAAACTCTGGCATTTGAAGCATGCAAGTCTTAAAGCTGTTAAATTATAAGACCCTTGCATTCCTAACCCTTTAGAGAAAAAAAAACCCCAGGGGTGTTCAAACTTGACAGCTTTAAGACTTGTGGACTTCAACTCCCAGAATTCCTCCTCCAGTCATGTTGGCTCAGGAACTCTGGCATTGAAGTGTGCAAATCTTAAAGCTGTCAAATTATAAGACCCTTGCACTCCTAACCCTTTAGAAAAACACCCCCAGGGGTGTCCAAACTTGACAGCTTTAAGACTTGTGGACTTCAACTCCCAGAATTTCTCCTCTCGCTCTTCATCTTGATGTGCGGACGGGTGGGGGAGGGAGCTGGAACCAGTTCTAAACAGCACTATAGATTTGTGGAACCTCTTCTATAGAAGAGTTTAGAACTGGCAGGAACCCACCCCTGTGAATGGCATACATGCTGCAGTGTGTAAATACACAGTTTATTTGCATTTTAGTATTTTCTTTTATTGAAAATACACCATTTGTTGTGTAGGCATTCCATTGCATTCACTAAGGAATACATCATTTCAAAAACTTCATGCAACAGAGGCATGGATACTTTCAACTATTTGTGACACTACATGTTTTCTCTACCTTATGCCACTGAAGCAGCAGAAATTTTAAATAAGTAAAGGCCTCCCTATCGTATCAGTTCTTGTGGGAAAATATGCTTCAGTGACTTACTGGCGCTGCCTGTGGAATGTGGCATTTCAAAGTACCTTTTTACAGTGGGAAAGAATTTGGTCAAGAATAAACAGTCTGACCTTGTTAAATGGACCAAAGTCCGTACATATCCCAGTTCCAGAAAGCTAGTTTTTACTAGACTGTGAAAGAAAGCTCAGTTTTCAATTACTGCTATTTGAATTTGGGGTAAGGAGCAGGAACTTTAGAGAATCCTTGCATGCATTGTAATTTTACATTTTCTCTTTGAGGCAATGTAGCATATTAATACAATAATAATACAATAGTAGAGTTGGAAGGGACCTTGGAGGTCTTCTAGTCCAACCCCCTGCCTAGGCAGGAAATCCTATACCGTTTCAGACAAATAGCGATCCAACATCTTCTTAAAGACTTCTGTTGAGGCATTCACAACTTCTGGAGGCAAGCTGTTCCACTGATTAATTGTTCTGTCAGGAAATTTCTCCTCAGTTCTAAGTTGCTTCTCTCCTTGATTAGTTTCCACCCATTGCTTCTTGTTCTACCCTCAGGTGCCTTGGAGAATAGTTTGACTCCCTCTTCTTTGTGGCAACCCTTGAGATATTGGAACAATGCTATCATGTCTCTCCTAGTCCTTCTTTCTCTTAAGCTAAACATACCCAGTTCCTGCAATCGTTCTTCATATGTTTTAGTCTCCAGTCCGCTAATCATCTTTGTTGCTCTTCTCTGCACTCTTTCTAGAGTCTCCACATCTTTTGTACATCGTGGCGACCAGAACTGAATGCAGTATTCCAAGTGTGGCCTTACCAAGGCATTATAAAGTGGTATTAACACTTCACGTGATCTTGATTCTATCCCTCTGTTGATGTTGCCTAGGACTGTGTTGGCTTTTTTGGCAGCTGCTGCACACTGCTGGCTCATATTTAAATGGTTGTCCACTAGGACTCCAAGATCCCTTTCACAGTTACTACTACTGAGCAAGGTACCACCTATTCTGTACCTGTGCATTCCATTTTTGTTGCCTAAATGTAGAACCTTACTCTTTTCACCATTGAATTTCATTTTATTAGATAGTGCCCAATGTTCAAGTTTGTCAAGATCCTTCTGTATCTTTAGCCTATCTTCTGGAGTGTTGGCTATTCCTGCCAGCTTGGTGTCATCTGCAAATTTGATGAGTTCCCCATTTATTCCCTCATCCAAATCATTGATGAAGATTTTGAAGAGTACTGGGCCTAAAACAGAGCCTTGGGGTACTCCACTGCATACTTCCCTCCATGTAGATGCAGTTCCATTGAGGACTACACGTTGAATGTGGTTGGTCAGCCAGTTACGAATCCATCTGGTGGTGATGCTGTCTAACCCACTTTTTTCTACTTTATCTAGTAGTAGGTTATGGTCTACCTTATCAAAAGCCTTACTGAGGTCCAAGTAAACTATATCAACGGCATTCCTCTGGTCCACTAATTTTGTCACATTATCAAAGAATGCAATAAGATTAGTCTGGCATGATCTGTTTTTGACAAATCCATGTTGGCTTTTGGCTATTACTTTGTTTACTTCTAGGTGTTCACAAATTCGTTGCTTGATTATTTTTTCCAGAATCTTTCCTGGTATTGAGGTCAGGCTGATAGGTTTGTAGTTTCCTGGATCTAATTTTTTCCCTTTTTTGAAGATGGGAACCACATCAGCTCTTTTCCAGTCCTCTGGTAGTTCCCTGGTGTTCCAGGATCTCTGAAATATATAATTCAGTGGTTCTGAGATCTCGTCTGCTAGTTCCTTCAGAACCCTGGGGTGTAATCCATCCGGTCCTGGTGATTTGAACTCATCTAGGGTAGACAGGTGCTCACTTACCATTTTCTTCCCTATTTCAATTTGTGTTCCTAATCTGATTTTTGTGGTGCTGCTTTTGATAGGTTGGACTGTTTTATCCCTTTGTGTAAAGACAGATGCAAAACATGAGTTAAATAGTTCTGCTTTCTCCCTGTTGCTTGTCACCTTCTTGCCACTTTCTCCTAGCAATGTACCAATTGTTTCCTTAACTTTTTTTTTGTTTTTAACATGTTGGAAGAAGCTTTTTTTTGTTAATTTTTACTTTTGTGGCAAGCCTTTCTTCATTGTGAGCCTTAGCTTTCCTCACTTCATCTTTACAGACTCGGACTATTTGCTGATATTCTGCCTTAGTTATGTCCCCCTCCTTCCACTTTTTATACTTACCTTTTTTGTCTTTCAGTTTGTCAGATAGCTCTTTATGCAGCCATACTGGTTTCTTTTGGGAGCTGTTTTTCTTCTTCTTCATTGGTATTGTGCTAGACTGGGCTTTTGTAATCTCATTTTTCAAAATTTCCCAAGCTTCTTGAGTTGTTTTCCCCTTGAGGATTCTCATCCATGGAATTTTTCCCATGCTACCAATATATTAGTATTATATTTAGAACAAGATAATTTTGTTTAAAAAAAACCTCTATCAATACAGCACTAATAATAATTAATGTTTAATGTTAATGAATAAGTGTTAATGAAAATGAATAATCTCATCCCATGATAATAGCCATTCTCAAGAACACACCTGTTTGGTTACTTTGTTTGGGGACTTTGGAAGACTCCAAAGGAGAATTAGATGGTAGAAAGAATAGATCAAGTAATTCCTGTGGTACAACATTGGAATTGTTTTACCCCTCCCCCCATTCTTACTCAGTTTGGAGTGAGGGGAGGTTGCTAGTGATCATAAATAGTTTCCTGCAGCCCAGTGTATTCCAAATTTCTGCTTTCTATAATTTGATGTGATCCTGAAATGTTGGGATTTCTTTACAATTTCCAATCTGCAGCCAGCATCGCAGATGTTATAGTAGGCACTTGGGGAAGTATAGATCTAACATTTCTGAACAGAAGCAGCTGGAAGGGGACTCCTCTGTCTTTATAATAATTTATTTTAAAAAATTATAATTGTTTAAACATTTTTTTATAATGTATATTTTTTCTAAATTATTTTATAATTTAAAATGTATTTATAAGTTAAATGCAGTATAATAGCAATAGCATTAGACTTATATATTGCTTCATACTGCTTTACAGCACTGTCTAAGCAGCTTACAATGTCGGCCTATTGCCCCCAGGCATCTCGGTCTTCAATTTACTGATCTTGGAAGGGTGGAAGCTGAGTCAACCTTGAACCTGTCAGGATTGAGTTTCAGGCTCTGGGATAGAGTTAGCCTGCAATACTGCATTTTAACTACTGTGCCACCATGACACCTATAATGAACTAATACATCTAATAAGGAATTTTCGCCATGCATCACAGTAGACATTTAAAATACATTTTAGGTCGCACTAATCCTTGCCAAATAATAAAAGTTTTGCATGTGTATTTTGAAGGCCCAATTGCAATCCTATATGGAACACCAAAACATTCCAAGACCACTGAGTGTAAGATACTATCCAGAATCTTGCAGAAATCAGTTGTACAAAATAATTATCCGAAAGGAAACTCCATAAGCAATCGGAATGTGAAACATAATAAAGGTACATTGAGCAGTTCTATAAGTAATTATATGTAAAATCCATTTTACATACATTAAAAAATTAGTTAATATCGAACAAAAAGCTGGGCATTGAAATAAAATGGTTACAGGTAAGTGAAAGGGAAAAATAAATTTTTCTTTACCTTGAGCCAAGTTTAAATAAAGATTTATGAGAATGTAAAGAAGAATTAAAAGATACCCATTATTAATGTATGAATTTTTAAATTTTATAAACAGAGTAAACATGTGAATCTTTGAGTTTTATGAATTATTTTTATTTAGCAAACTGCTGCTAACTGGAAATTCTGAGAGTACCACTTATCTGAAGAGCACCATATTAAGAGGGCTGTTTTACAAAACAGCAGTACATGTCTTGTTGATAAACTAATTAAAAATACAAAAAATGAAGTTTTGTGTGCTGTATAGCAGGTTAAATAATAATACTAACTTGATACAATATAGAAGACAAAAAATCTTTTGATATGCTTATACTTGATTTCTTTTGTTTCTTCTGAATTAGGTCAGGAATGGTGGAAAACAAAAACAATGGTTTGTGAAGAGGGTGCTTAGACTAAATCCAAGGAACAAACTCTTCCTTCCCAGATAATTAGTAGTTTGCTTACAATGCAATAGCTTTATACTATGTTCCAGTGCCTGTTGTTGAACTCTAGAATATTTCAGGTGTATTATTTTCTTGAATAAATTATTATGTAAATGTCAAGCCTGTCCCAGCTGGGGCATTTAGGAAAGAAAGATCTCAATTCCATTTGTAGCAAAAGATATACTTTTACTAAAGCCAAGTCGTTACAGTGTAAGCAAAGCCAGATATGAATATCCCCATGTAAACCCAGTGCTTTTCCCTCCTCCCCCCACCCTTTCGCAAATGTCCAATGGTATTCAGACTAGGTGTTTTAGTAACAGTCCTAAAGTTTGGCACCACTTTGGGGGGGGGGGGTTGCATTCCGTTCTCAGGCTTGTGTCCTTGGATCTGCCAGGCTCTGTTCTGGGCTGGCACCTCTGGTTCTTCTCATCCTGGTATTCCCCCCTCCCCATCTCCCCTTACTCCTCCCTCACCCCTTTTATGGCAGGATGCCATCGAAGCAAAGCAGGACTGAAGCGATGCGGTGGCAGATCTGACAGTAAAATTCTTTTTCTACATCAGGGAAATAACTGATGGATTAGCATATAATTATTTAATTATGCCATCTTTGGTGCTGGATAAAGTTGTATGATTCAAGATAGCACTGGTGCGGAATATGAAGGTGCTCCTAGCCTCACGACTCCTACTTAAGAGAGCAGGTGGCCATCATTACTAAGGACTTTACACAGCTTTGTGTTGTGCTTGAGTTACACTCATTCCTGGAATAAGGAACTCTAAACATTAAGTCTTGGCTTAGTCACCTTGTGTTTGGATTGCTGTAATGCACTAAACATGGGGCTACCTTTGAAGAGTATCAGGAAGCTTCAGCTGGTGAAAATTCAGCAGCGCAAGTATTTATGTGGGCTTCTATAATATGTTATAACTCTGTACTGTGAGATGATTTGCTGGCAATCTGTTTCCAGTTCCAGTTCAGGATGCTGGTTTGTACCTTTAAAGTCCTTCATGACATGGAACCAAGTCATTTTTAGATATAACCTTTTCTACATCACATCTGCCCATTCCGTCACGCCTGACAAGCGAGACATGCTGTAGGTTCCATCTGTCAGGGAACTACATTGGGCCTTCTCTTCCATTGCGCCTGCCTTATGGAATATTATTCTTGCCTGCCCTGAAATGAGGTGGTTTCTATCCCTACTTTCTTTCCAGAAGTCCCTCAGAACCTGGCTAAGTCATCTGACTTAAAGATCTCAAGGGATCGATGAAATCTTTGAGGTGGCTCCCCTGTTGATTTAATCTTAGTATTTTATGCTTTTTTTAAAATTTAAATATTTTTTTTAATTTAAAAATTAATCTGCTTTTGACAAGTTTATTGTTTTTATATTTTTTGCTCTACACTATCCAGAGTCACTTTTTATGAGATGGGTAACTATACGTTTTATAAATAAATAAGCAATAAGCAAAATAATAATAAATAATTAAATAAACAATGCTAATTGATTTAATTAATTAATTAAATCACTAGCATGTGCATTCAGATACTCACATTGTGAGCTCTGGCAATATAAAAGATTTACTTGAATCAAGCTTGACTCTTTTAATTTAATTTTATTTTCTTTCCTAAATTAGTTTTTCAGCCATATATTTTCTTGGTATTTGTCCATTCCTTGCTTAGTTTTTCTGAGATCAGGCAAGAAACCTAGAAAAAAACTAGAAAAAAATCTAAATCTACGAAGTGAGGGAGAGTCAGGAAAAACACTTCATCTGGGCCGGAGACTGAGGTTAATCTGGGAGGTCAGAGGAGGTACGGAGGTGTGACCTCAAGATTTACCTCAATCTCCAGAGCAAAAGGGCTGTGTTAATACCCATTCGTGACTCCTCCCACGCCTCACTTCGGAGACCAGGCAAGATTGACTGTTGTCACTTTGTTATTATATTGTCTTCTAAATGTTTTAGGCTAAAAAATCTGTTCTTCTCAGCCAGTATGACTATAACCTTGTCTGTTGAGTTGATAAGAAATAATCCAATGTTTTGTAGAAAGTTGGGGCGACATTTCAGTATTTGTACATAATGTTCCAGTACCGCTTTGTCAGTGCAAAATTAATTTCTATTTTGTCTGTTAAGAGTTCACCATCTTGAAAGAAAAGAAAAAATTAAATTCTTGTTAAAATAAAATTGAGTAATAACTGGGATGATTATTGTCAAGGCATTGTCCTCTTAGTTTAGGTATGGGATATGGGATTTTTAAAAATTATGCATATTCTAATTATTCATAAAGTTCCCAATTCTTTTAGATCCCTAATGCTTGTTGTTCTGCATAGTTGAAATTCTTTCCCAGTGAATATGTGAAATATAATAGCTCAGATTAACAATTAATGACACAGATGATGTACTTTGTTCTAAAAGGTGGGTGTACAACAAGGAATCTTTCTGTTTTAATGAAACATTTTTAAACCCAGTTACAAAACATTCTTAATAGTTAAAAGCAAGTGGAAACTTGTGCGGGAGAAAAAATTGATATGTGTATTTTATCCATACCTTTTGCTGTCCTATCCCACCCTTTTTCTGCAGTGTGTATGTGTACATGACAAGGGAGGAATGGAAAGCCTTTCTTTAGATTAATTATTCTAATACTATAAATTATTCTAATAATACAGATTTGTTTATTCTTTATTTAGAAACTTATATCCACCCAATCTCATAATACCCCTGGGCAGCTTATTAAAAATAACAAGATGTAATAGATATGGATTGTAATAAAAATGAGTTTGTTTCAACTCTTGTTTCTGATGTTTTTAAAAGATGTTGAGTTTTTATAGGTTGACAGAATTATCTTCAAAATATGAATTGTTCTATTATGATTCACTGTTTCCTATATTCTAATACAATGTGCTACATGCTCAGGTGGAGCTTTAACATTTATTAGTCAACCTGTGGCCCATTGTGTCACGTTTAAGAGATGTTTTCTTACCTAAAAAAACGGAAAGATCATGGGTGGGCGAAAAAGAAGTGAGACATGAGGGACTTCCAACTTCTGTCCAACTTCCTCATTGAGTTTTCTGTTAGGAAGCTGTCAGGGAGCATCAAAACCCTCCCTTTGGTCTTTTCTCCCTCCCTTCCACACTGTTCTTCCCCCTCCCTCTCTCATCTTTTAGAAATATTTTTTTAATTCCACCTTTATTATTTTTATAAATATCTCAAAGTATGAGCTAATAATTTCTCTGTCCTATTTTTCCCACAACAATAAACCAGTGATAGGAGTAAGACTGGGAGAAAATGATTGGCCCAAAGCCTCCCAGCCAGTTTACTAGACTCATAGTCTCCGGGTTTGTAGTCTAGTGCCTTAACCACTAAACCAAACTGGCTCTCTCTACTGCTGAAGCAGAAAGAAATTGGGGTGAGGGGGATTTTACAGTATTTTTTTGCTACATTTTCTAAGCTACTGCCATCATTACAATAGCATCTTCCTATTATTCAATGGAAAAGCATTTACTTATTGAAAAGTAATTTTTTTTTTGGCTATTGCACAAATTGAGTAGCAAACACAGGTAGGAAATCTTTAAAGCTCATGTGATTGAATAGAAGTTGCAAAACTATAAATTATTATTGTGTTTCTTATATTTTCTAACAAATAGATTAGTAAATATCCCTTTGAGAATGTATGGGAAAGAGGCTTCGTGGCCTTGCAGATTAAGATGAAAAATATAATTTGTGCTCTTCTTTAATGTTGGCCATATTCCATTGCTCAACAGTGGACATCCTAAAAATGACTTCAGTTGCTCAAGTGTATTGTCATGCTAACTGATTTAGATATTGGCCAGAGATTGCTTCCAAAAGAGATAATAGCAAGTCTCTTGCATTTTTGAATCTGAAAGAATAGCTGAATGCAGCTATTGATGCATCAGTTGATTAAGATAAGGAAGTATATTTGTCGTAATGGCATATTGATGAAAAGAATTTTAATCTCTTATTGCTATTATATTTGGAGCATGACAAAAAGAAGCAAGAGGGACAATCTATTTAAAATACCAGACTAATTAATACATTCAGGCAAATAGTTCTAAGGCTTGGAATTCACCCCACTGTTCAGCTCTTCGCACAGCCATGTATAATAGTCATCTTGGTAGCTTCCACAACCCCAAGAGCAAGCAGATGAGGAAGAGAGGAGGGGGGAGAGCTTCCCCCCCTCCTTTGCTACTTGGACTTTTCCTGTGGCTTTTTATATGAGGACCTCCATCATTAAAGGGGTAAAGGTAAATTAATGACATGAATATTAAAAGGTTACTCTCCCGTTTTAACATTTGGTCACTAGCTGGGCAATGAAAAGAAACCCTGGCCTACCACGCCTCTTTCTTTAGTGGGGCCACACATACTCCACTAAAGAATTGTGCATGATAGATCCTGCAAACAATGAGTCTGCGCGCAGCTCGTCCAGACGGACCGTGTCTTGCTGAATTACACCAATAGCAGGGTGGCCTACAGGCAAACAAAATAGTTAAACAATACATAATAAAGTTTTTATTTGGTATTTCCTGTGAGGCTGTGCCAGTTGCCAGGGAGTGTTCTCTATTTTCTTCCCCCTCCTTTGGTTGTATTAATTGTTGATCACAGCTGGCAAAGAACCAAAGAAGCAGCGACAGATAAGGAAAGGGGGAGACGAGAAGGAGAATGGCATCTGGAGGGGGGGGGGATGGAGAGAGCTCAAAAATTACAGCATATATCTGGAATTTTCCAGCTAATGATGTGCGGATGTGGTAGTGCTAGAGAAAAAGAGCCAAACTGAGCCTGCTTTGTTCAGTAAGAGAGAGGCCCCCTGTAACATTCCTTTTAGCTGTGTATATTTTGGCTCCAGTTATACAATGTTAACTATATGCAGAGTATGGAGAGGATCAGTATGTGTACATATGTGTGTTGTGTATGTGTGCGTGTTGATTTTGTTGTAATAAATAAAATGGCACAATGCATGCAAAATTGGGTAAAGTGATACTTGATGTTGCTTTTGCTGTTTTATAGTTGCATAATATTAAGGAAGAAAAATGCAAAAAATGCAAGACTTCCCAGCAACAGCTGCCTTTAGGGGATTCCCAGATAAAATGAATGCTGCTTTTTAAAAAAAAACCTCATCAATGAAGCAAAATAATTTAGAGTTTGCTGATGTAATGAAAAGACTGATGGTGATATGGTTGCTTGGGGTATAAATAGGAAATACTATAATTGAGAAGCTCTGATACAGTTCTGCTGTTCTGTCCATTCTTAATGTTTAAGCAATTGAAGCTTTGTCAAATGAAAGTTTTATAGCATGCTGAGTGATCGTTAACACACGTGCACATACAAGAATACAATCATGCACCCTGTAGCAAACACAAAAATCAAGGCTAATAACAATGTGGAAGTACAGGTGCATAAAGCATCACAGAACAAATCTGAAATACTGCATTGCTATTAAACTGCAAGTTTAGATGAAGAAGAAGAAAACTGAAAGTTTAATCTGGATTGGATTACCACTAAAATGGTGAGATTTAATAAGGCCTTGTTTGAAGTACATGTAAGATTGCCAATTTCTATAGTGTCAGGAATGTATAGCTTCTTAATAATAAGCTGACCCCAGGAGCAAAGGGATACATTAGACTAGTGTTTATGAAACTCAACAACTTTATGATATATGGACGTCAGCTTCCAGAATTCCCCAGCAAGTGTGGGAGTTGAAGTTAAGACATGTTAAAGTTGCTAAATTTGAGACACTCTTCTAAACCAATGTTGATCGTAAAAAGAGAAATTAAAGATCATATCTCAGTGAATCAGTAGCTACTCAACTGTGGAGAAAGTTTGAATGTTCCAGTTTTAATCTTCAATACTTTCAGAAGACCTGAGAAGATTTTATTTGACTCACTAGAGCAGCCATTCTCATTTTTAATGCCTTTAAGTTAGATTTGATTTCTGGCAACTGCTTGGGCAAGTCCCTACTGTTTTCTTGGCAAGGCTTTTTGGACAATGGTTTACCACTGCCTGCTTCCTAGTGCTGAGAAGATGAACTGACCCAAAGTCACCCAGCTGGCTTTCATGCCTAAAGTGGGACTAGAACTCACAACCTTTAAACACTTCCCCTCTCTCCCCCCTCCCTCCCTCCCCCTTCCCCCAACCTTTCTACCCTGGAGGAATCCTGGAATTAATTTTCTGATTTCTTTCAGAGAACCAATGCATACAAATTTCTAATATACATATACATATACATCATATACATACACGTATGTATGTATGTATGTATGTATGTATGTATGTATGTATGTATGTATGTATTTGTGTTACAACCCCTGGTATGCCCAAATATGGGAGGGAGCTCACTACTCCCTCTTTTTGTCCTTCGGCTCATTACAGAGGACCATCCAGGCAGAAAACCATATTTTTATTTTATTTATTTATCAGCACAAATACAACACAAATATATGTGTGTGTGTGTGTGTGTGTGTGTGTGTGTATGTTGTATTTGTGCTGATAAATAAATAAAGGGAGACTAGTATAGATCTATTTCAAGCTATTTAGCTCTCATCAGCTAGCCATACCCTTACTGGGAATCGAACCAGGGCTGTATTGCATATTAGGCCAATATATATATATGAAAACTTTACAATGCAAGCTTCATTTCTAATTTACACAATCCATGTTTTACAATTTTTACAGTAACAGCAAAGCCAACAGCTCAACATCTCATCACTGCTAATGCTCACATCATATCATGTGCAAAATTTGAAAACAAAACTTTTTCAGTCACAATATGTCAAATTCTAATGTTAGAATTCTGTGAGACCTCATTTCAGAAAGGCAACTTTGGAGAGTTGTTCCTATTCTCTCAAAGAAACGGAGGCTGAGGGGCTTTTTATCCAGAAGTTTTTTATTGTTATTAAGGGGTTCCAGGGAGGGGGGGTGTGATAACCAGGCCAGGAGAGGCGCCAGTGCCAGTGCCAGACGGACAGGTGAGTCCAGGAAGGAAGTGAGCGGAGCGGGGGGGGAGAGGGAACAAGTTATTCCAATAGAGGGTTGTTCGATTACAACGGTCGTGGGGAGGGGGGGATGCGAGGACAAGAGAAGATCACAAGGTCGGTTGGGAGACCGTGGCTGCTGGCTATGCCCGGTCGTTTGCACCAACCCCCGCAACCTAGGTGGCCAGGAACTACAGAGCCCGGGCCTACGGCTGATGCTTTGCAATGCAAGGTCCGTAACCAACAAGGCCCCCCTCATTAACGAGTTGATCTCTGAGGGGGAGCTAGACCTTGCAGGGATAACGGAAACCTGGTTGGGCCACGAGGGTGGTTTACCCCTCGTGGAAATGTGCCCACCAGGTTTCCGTGCATTCCATCAGCCTCAGGCCCTGGGTAAGGGTGGTGGGGTGGCGGTAGTTATACGGGAAGGTCTAGAGCCGAAGGAGTTCACTGTTCCTCAGATATCCGGGTGTGAGTCCCTTGGTGTGAAATGGGGCCCAGGGAGGCAGTTGGGTTTGCTGATTGTATACTTGGCTCCTCGCTATACATCAGCAGCCCTGCCCGAGCTCCTCGAACTGATCTCGGAGACGGCGGTTGAGATCCCCAGGCTTGTGGTTATGGGGGATTTCAACCTGCCGTCGACGGGAGCAGCGTCTGAGGTAGCTCGGGAGTTCATGGCTTCCATGACAGCCATGGGCCTGACCCAATTAATTCAGGGCCCCACACACGAAGGAGGCCACACATTGGACCTTGTTTTTGTATCTGAGCAGTGGACGAGTGATCTGGGTAGAGGGGATTTTACTGTTACACCCCTGTCATGGTCAGATCACTCATGTCTCCGGCTGGACTTCCCTGGCGCTACCCCCCACCGCGAGGAGGCGGGACCAGACGGTCCACGCTGGTACCGCCCCAAGCACCTGATGGAGCCGGATAGGTTCCAGACGGAGCTTGGGCCATTACCTGTAGCCCTGACCCGCGCTCGGTTGGAGGACCTAGCGGCCGCCTGGAATAGGGCGACGGCTGGGGCCTTGGACCGGGTTGCGCCTTTGCGACCTCTCCTGCGGCAGCGACCCACCCGGGCTCCTTGGTATACCGAGGAGCTGAGGGTGATGAAGCGCCACAGGAGACGTCTAGAGAGCAGGTGGAGGTCCTCACGCTCCGAATCTGATCGAACACAGGTAAGATCCTACTTGCGGACCTACCTTGTGGCATTAAGGGCGGCCGAACGTAGATATTGCGCCACTCTTATTGCGTCCGCGGATAACCGCCCTGCCGCCCTGTTTAGGGTGACCCGCTCCCTCTTGTCACAGAGGACGCAGGGGGCACCCTTGCAGGGCAGAGCAGAGGAATTTGGGGAATATCTGCAGGACAAAGTCGCTCAGATCCGGAGCGGATGGGCCCCCCTCAGTGGACCAGACGGGCCGCCTACAGCGAGTCTTGTGAGACCATCCTGGGAGGAGTTTGATTCTGTTGCCCCCGAGGATTTAGATAGGTTGCGTGGACGGCTGCGACCCACCACATGTTTAATGGACCCGTGTCCCTCCTGGTTGGTACTGGCATCTTGGGAGGTGACCCGAGGCTGGCTTCTGGGCCTGGTGAATGCCTCATTGGGTGAGGGATCCTTACCAACCGCCTTGAAGGAGGCGGTGGTGAGGCCCTTACTTAAGAGGCCTTCACTCGACCCAATGGAGCTAGCTAACTATCGTCCAGTCTCCAACCTTCCGTTTCTTGCGAAGGTTGTTGAGAATGTGGTGGCGCAGCAGTTTCCACGACACCTTGACGAATCCGAGTATCTAGACTCACGCCAGTCCGGCTTCCGACCTGGGCACAGCACAGAGACAGCCTTGGTCGCGTTGGTTGATGATCTCTGGAGGGCCAGAGATAGAGGTTGTTCCTCTATCCTGGTCCTATTAGACCTCTCGACGGCTTTTGATACCATCGACCATGGTATCCTATTGCGCCGGTTGGAGGGGATAGGAGTCGGAGGTACCGTTTTGCGGTGGTTCGGCTCCTACCTCTCCGACCGGAGGCAATGTGTGTTGACTGGGACAGAGGTCGACCCCGAGGCCACTCACTTGTGGAGTGCCACAGGGGTCGGTCCTCTCGCCTCTCCTGTTCAACACATATGTGAAGCCGCTGGGTGAGATCATCCGTGGTTTTGGGGTTGAGTATCACCTCTATGCTGATGGTACTCAGCTGTATATTTCAACTCCAAACCACCCCAACGAGGCTGTCGAAGTGATGTCCCGGTGTTTGGAGGCCTTCGGGGTCTGGATGGGGGACAACAGACTTAAACTCAACCCTTCCAAGACTGAGTGGCTGTGGCTACCGGCACCTCGGATCAGCCAGCTGATTCCATCGCTGGCCATAGGGGGCGAACAATTGCCCCCTGTGGAACGGGCGCGCAATTTGGGCGTCCTCCTTGATGCCCGGCTGTCAATGGATGACCATGTGGCAGCCGTGGCAAGGGGGGCGTTCCACCAGGTTCGCCTGGTGCGCCAATTGCGCCCCCTACTGGACCGGGATGCCCTACGCACGGTCACTCATGCGCTGGTGACGTCCCGCCTGGATTACTGCAACGCTCTCTACATGGGGCTGCCCTTGGGACGCGCCCGGAGACTGCAGTTAGTTCAGAACACAGCCGCGCGGGCTGTGATGGGGAGTACGAGGTACTCCCACGTAACACCTCTCCTGCGCGAGCTGCACTGGCTACCTGTGGTTTTCCGGGTGCGTTTCAAGGTGCTGATTACCATCTTTAAAGCGCTCCATGGCCCGGGACCTAGTTACTTGCGGGATCGCATCCTCCCACATACATCCCTGCGGCCAATTCGCTCACACAGGGAGGGGCTTCTCCTGGTGCCGTCCACTAGGCAATCCCAGCGGGCGACACCGAGGAGTAGGGCCTTCTCTGTGATGGGCCCAACCCTCTGGAATGACCTCCCCCCCGACATTAGAACCACTTCTGACCTCCGCTCCTTCCGGCAAAAACTGAAGACTCACCTGTTCCGATTAGCAGGCCTGGCATAATTCAACTGTCCCTCCTGGCAAATATATTGTATCTGGTTATTTTAGGGGTTTTTTAATTTACTGTATCTGTTTTTAGGGGTTTAAACTTATATTATATCTGCTTTGTACAGTTCTTTTAACTACATTTTAACCTCCTCCATGTCAACTGTCAACTGTACATATTTAATTTTATTGTATCTTGTTATATTTTGTATGAACTGTACACCGCCCCGAGTCCCTTTCGGGAGAGGGGGCGGTCTAGAAGCATATAATAATAATAATAATAATAATAATAATAATAATAATAATAATAATAATAATAATAATAATAATAATAATAATAATAATATAAAAAAATAGGAGAGAGAACCTCCAAAATAGGAAAAAAGATCATGTGAATTTAAGTGAATATGCAATTCCTGCAACCCTTCCAAAATTTGAAGTCAGATGTAATTTTCAATGAGACAGAATCAGAAACATTGTTTTAGATGAACAGTAAAACACCTGTATTTCAGTAGTTTAAATTAAACTACTTAATTTGATTTAAATTAAATCTAATTAAATGTAGCAATGCTTCGGAATATCTCTTTGCTTATACTTCTAGAGACCAACTGTTGTCCATAATGGTGACACTGCCCCTAATGTAAGAAATGTTACATTTGATAGAACAGTTTAATTATGGTGATCAAAGGTAGAAATTAATACTTTGTATGATATTTGTCAATAATATTTGCTTGATTCAGTGGAATTAGAGGTACCTAAACTCAGAGGTTCAAAACAATCTTAAATGGAGATGCAGATTTGCAAATGCTGAAATTTAATGCCTCTCTGTATATCTCATTTATTTATAATATTTCTGTGCTATATTGATCAAAAACAAAATCAGTGTGACTAGCAAAAAAAAAATTGCTGTGAAATATGATAACTATTGTTGAAATTTTGTAGATAAAGCATGGTAGAAGAAGGAACCAGGCAGATTGACATCATTTTCTGATACAAGTCCATGTAACTTTAACAGCAGTGTATTTCATAAATGTAGTTTCAGCTGGCATAATTAAATAATGAACTATTTGTAAAAAGATAATGTGGTAGGTAGCTTTTAAGGCACAAGAATTTCCGCGGAGATGAGTGGAGCTGGGTGGAGGCCAAAGTAACATGTAGGAATTAAATTGATGTGGAAGAACTTTCCTTTTGGAAAAGCCCTGGAAAAAATAGATAAATCTATTTTTGAATACACATTTCTTGAAATTTGGAAAAGATATCAAAAACTAACAAAATAATGGTTCTCTGAAAAGAATAGAAACTGAAAATTTTGAGATATAGCTAAGTTTAGCGGACACTGAACATCTCCTCTTGATGCCAGCCAGTCTGATTCTTTTGATGAAAATATACTAGGAGGAGAAATCACAGCTCTCAACTCAAACAATGCTGATTGGATATCCAGAAAAAAAAAGTTTTCTTCCTATATGGAGTGGGGGGGTTTTGCCCACAGACTCAGTTTACTACTTCATAATCCTTGCAAACTAAAGTCCATTGTTACAGGTGGGAGTTGTATATAGTATTTTGCAGCATATCTAGTGAGATGCTGATATCTAAATAAATGGGCTTTTGGGGGCTCTTTGCAGTGACCCTGACAGAGGATTTAACAGTGTATTCTAAGCTCAGGGTTTGCTCTCTGCCACAATCGCACAGGTTTATGCCTGGAAAGGGACAACTAGCTTTCCAAAGAAAAGTATTTCCTTCTTCAGTTACTTGTGCCAGTACTTTCCAAGGGGTTAACTAGAGAATTGCTTTGAAACTGAGGTAGAAGGTCGCTGGCGGCAACAGCAAAGGCTTGCAGGGCCTCCATTAAGAGCCTTTTACCCTGCATTTCCCACCAAGGGGATTGTAAACATTGGCTCCCATCCATAGTCTTCTACAAAACTTCTCTGCCTTGCCAAAATGCAAGGATACGTGTTTTAACGCAAACAGCTATAAGCACATAAGTTACTTTCTGGATTCCAAAGATCATTTCTGTTACAGGAGGTGGAGGAAGAAAACTTCTCATCCTGATGAAGGCATTTAAAAATACAAATTTGTTTATATTTGTTTCATGGAAATTCATACCTTTTTCAGCCAAAATTTTCTTGACTTTGGGAAATATGGAGAATGATATCACTTAATTGGTAGCATAAAAGTTCTTTTATTTGTTACTTATTAGTAACTTCGCATTCATCTTTGACTTTTCAGCTTTGAAATGAAGGAAGTTTTCAGAAATCAGTTATAATCAGTCTCAATCAGACATTAATGAACTGTCATTTATTTCAGAGCAGCAGCTGAATTCTTAGAATTCTAGAGGCAGCAAAACAAGAATTATACAGAAGATGTTTCAAAAAGGCAATTTCCTTGGATTTTAGTTATAGGTTTGCAGCATCCTAGTTTCATGCCACATGTTAAAATCAAATAAATAATGTTATGGTTTGGTCATACTATGAAACTTAATTACCTTTTGTTTGGGAGAATCATAATTTGGCTAAAACCAAAATTTGAGGTAGGACTGTAACTTTCCTTTAATCTGAGACATTCTTGTATAAATATGCCCTCTTTTGTAAAGTATGATGTTATAAGAACAATCTCATACATAATTGGTAACATACTAAACATACCATATTCAGAAACAATTCCAAGGAATATAAATTTTGAAATAATTAATCTTTCCTTTTGATCAAGATTTCTCTTGTTTCTCCAATGTAACTGAAATTATTTGTTTAACCAATATAAAATATAAAACCAATTTATGGCATTAAGTTTATTGTTAATAGCCGTACTGCATTTTATCTGATAACAGGTCTAAGCTGATGAATCCTTTGCATTAACTAAAACCAGTATGAATATAAGGCCTATAGCAACTTATTAACATCTTCCAACAACGTTTTTGAAAAACAGCTAGAATATTTTTTTTGCCATACCAAAGTGGGAGGGAAATGCTCCAAATTACCTAAAATAATCTAGAGAGAAGCATCCAGATTTCCTGAAAACTAAATAAGCACAAAACAAAAACAGAAAATTCAAATCCTGAATGGATGTGTAGCATGGTCCTGCCATTGGAAAGAGTGAGTCTGTCCTCTGATTGTATTATTGAATCTCTTGAAATGTTAACTGGAATCAACTAAAAGGATATCCCCATTATTCATTTAGAAGACATGCTAACATTGCTTAATTAATCAGGACCAGAATCTTGTTTTGGCATGTGTCAGCTTGCCCATATCCTAATACATACAGGTCTATACTGTGGATTTCCCAGTTCATCTTTTGACTTGATTAGAAACTGAAGAGTTCCTGCACTGTTGAATGATAACTGCATACACATGTTCAGTGCATGAGACTTTATTTTAAAAAAAACTATGTATGTGTATGTGGAAAGAAAAAGCTAGAACGGATATACCTATAAATACTCTGAACTATACTGGCGTTCTAAGAAAGTTAGATTTCCTAGAAGTATAACACAGGATTCTGATTAGTGTTTTGGTTTACCCATCAAAGGAAATGAATAGGTTTCTATTTTAGCTCTTTTATACATTTTTTTTTCAAGGCACATATGTTTTTAGAAGAATGAAGGTAAACAAACTAAGCCTTAATGGTTATATTATGGCGATTCTATGTGTAGAGAAACTTAAAGTAGCTTCTTAAAAAGCTTTAAATTCCCCTTGGAAGCCTAAATGAGCCTGTTATTCACGTGGTTGTTTGTTGTTACTTATTCTTTTTTTAATGCTTTCTGTGTTTTGTGAGTCATCCAGAGTTATTTGGATTTAGGTGACAAAGTTCAGATAAATATTCATGCCACATTGAATATTTGGCACATGATTGGAGTGCGATATTTCAGTTTCAGATTCTGGTTAGAAAAAAGGTTTCAGAATTCAGTTCCTTTTAGAGATCAAACTAAAATGTCTTTTTTCCTCTGCCCACATAGAAATTGTTTAAAATATTAGATTCTGTTTGTTCAGGGATCAGTTTCAACATATGCATTTAATGCTGTGAAATACATAAACAAATTCTTTAGGCATGATTATAATTTCGATTTACCTGTTTTTTATTTGTTGCTCTTAAAAGCTTTCTTATGATGGGATTACCCCAAAGCTCCTAAATCCATTCCTTAGATAAACGGGGTGCCTTATTATAATAATTTGAATCAATTACATTTTAAAGAAAATTTAAAAATTATTTAATTTAAAAATGAATTTGATGTAAGCCATCATGCACTCTGGCAATTTATTAACTTAAACCATTAGGTGTTTTGACTAAGATATTAAGTACTATTGCTATTATTTCTGAAATTCCACATATGAGAGATTTTCTAGGAATTACTAAATTCTTTAGTTAATATATTTTCTTCTTACTTAAAGATATTGGAAAATAATCAATATTGGACTTTTTTAAAAAAGACTGATACAATCTGATACATTCAAACAATATGAGTTTGAATGTTTTCTTGTAAAATTAATAGGAAATTGTTTTCAGCATCTCAGTCATTTTTGATCCTGAAGTAAAGTGAATACATCAGCTATATTTGGGTTTTTTTTTTATTGTTCACAGAAAAGAATGTTTAGCAAATGTTGGCTATGAATGCCTTGCTGTTGGATAGACAACACAGGAGTTGGAATATTGATTGACATTGCCTGGCTTGTTCGCCAAATTTAGGAATGACAGCAGGATTGTTCATATTACTTTAAACTTTTCATTGCATATCAAAGATGCAAACACGAAACATCGCTTACGTTTATTGCTTAAAAGTTAATTAGTTCGAAAACAGGTTTTGACCAATTTAAACAATGTATTAATTATTATTATTTATTATTTTATTAGACTTCTAGACCGCCCCCTCTCCCCTAGGGGACTCGGGGCGGTGTACAGGTACAAATTAAAACCATACAGACAATAATACAAATAACTAAAATCGTTTCAACATATTTCAGGACAACAGTTAATAACTATTGTTAAGCTATACTAAAGACTTTTGAATAATGCAATATATCAGCAATATTAAAAAATATGGTACAAGAGTAACTATTTTATTAAATGCAGGTTGTCCTCAACTTACAAAAGTTCGTTTAGTGACCGTCAACAATGGCACTGAAAAATGTGACATTACCATTTTTCACACCTTTGCAGCATCTTCCTGATCATGTAAACAAAAATTGTATGCTTGACATCTAGTTAATATTTATGACTGTTGCTCTTTCCCAAGATTATGTGGGACCTTCTCACAAGCAAAATTAATGGGAAAGCTAGATTCACTTAACAACCAGACTACTAACTTATCAACTGATGATTCACTTAACAACTGTGGCAAGAAAAGTTTCAAAATGAGGCAAAATTCACTTAGCATATCTCATTTAACAACATAAATTTTGGGCTCAACTGTGGTCATAAGTTGAGGACTACGTGTAATTGCCACATCAAAATGCTATAAAAATAATACAGAAAGAACCGTTGGACATATTCATAATAAATTGTCATCCCTGCAGTTATCTGTTCTAATTAACCTAAAGTCAGCAAAATGACTCTTTAATATAAAAATTATATATTGCTAGTAATACTCAGGTTGTTCCCTGCAAGAAATTCCCTCTTGAAATGTGAGAAGCAGGAATCTGTTTCTGTATAAGCAATTTGTACTTTGGCATTAAACTGAAAAAACACACATGGTTGCCAGGTTTTGCATGGTGGCATGCAAAATCAGGCAAAGAATAATTAAGAACAATTAAAATTTCCTGAATATGGATAGCCAGAGAGGACTCAGGCTCACTATTTAACCTTTGCTTTTAGAGGAGTGGTTCTCAATATTCCCAATGCCGCAACCCTTTAATAAAGTTCCTCATGTTGTGGTGACCCCCAACCATCAAATTATTTTTGTTGCTACTTCATAACTGTTGCTACTGTTATGAATTGTAATGCAAATATTTGATATGCAGGATGTATTTTCATTATTACAAATTGAACATAATTAAAGCATAGTGATTAATCACAAAATCAATATGTAATTATATATTGTGAAATGGTTTGCTAATGAAAATAATATATATATTATATCATATAATATCCAACCTTGTTACAAAAAGTCCATGAAACATTTCAGTTGGTAACGAAATAAAAATAAAATAAAGAAGAAAGACAGTAAAAAAAATGGGTCAAAGAGAAATACAGTACCAAGTTGGATATCCCCTCCTATTTTTCATCTTGTCCTATTGATTCTTTATGATTTATCAATTGTTGTTTGTAACTAGTGATTGCAACTATTATTATGACCTATGGCCTATTACTTGCTGTTTATATGTACAGTGAGTTGGTGCACTGGGGACAATTTCCTTGTGTGTCTTATCACACTTCACCAATAAACATTTCTATTTCTATTTCATTTTATTACTATTTCATTCTATTCCATCCTATTCCTATTTCATTCCCATTCCATTCCATTTTCCTGTTCCATTCTATTCTAAGCATGGAAGCTTAAAACTTAAAACTAAAAAGATGTAGTGCTTTATTTTTTTTTCAAAGCGGCTGCTGAAGATGTTTTGTGATGGCTACCTTTTTTCCCCTCCGCCCCTAAACTCCTGGAATCCTCTCGATCCCAAGTTTTCCAACCACTCATTCATTCATAGATATTGCAGGAAGGAAACAAAGGCGGGACTCCTTGTGAATGGACAGAGGTTTTTACAGAAAAGGGAAAACGTGAACGTCTGGAGCCAGCTGCTGCAGAGTGCCCGTGTGAACTTCCAAGTCTCCGAGGAGGAGAAGACTGCGGACTGAAGGGACATTGTCGCCATCCTTCCCGCCTCGGTTCTCGGCTCCTTCTTCCCGGCGTCCCCTCCCCTCCCGCTGAGAAACTGAGCTCGGCCCGGTCATCTCTCAGGGCGCTGCCTTACCAATGCTCAGGTGCTCCATTCTCTCCCCTCCCCTTGTCAAGTGCAGCCATCCCATCTGCCCGCCGGTGCCTCTCGTGTCGCAATTGGCTGGGCGCCGCTGTCCTCGCATGGCCGCTCTTGTCAGTTAGCCCCTCTCTTTCACAAGGCAGCGCCTGCCACCACCGCTTCCCTGGCTCCAAACACCGGCACGCAGGTATCTCGGTTCCTAAGACCATCGAGAATATGTGTTTTCCGATGGCCTTAGATGGCCCCTCTGAAAGGGTCGTTTGACCCCCAAAGGGGTCACGACCCACAGGTTGAGAAGCGCTGTTTTAGAGGAGCATTCTACGTCAGCTATTGTACTACATTTTTCTCAGATTTGACAAGCTTCTATAAGAGATGTATATAATTCTTAAATCCCTTTTGGTTAATTGTACTGCTTTATTTACATACATACATACATACATACATACATACGTGTGTGTGTGTGTGTGTGTATCTGTGTGTTTGGGGGTGCTTATATCTATGTGTCTATATAAGGTATTCGCATAGTGTTTGTATTATATTATCCAGATGGGTAATTTTAAATTTTTCTTGCATATATGTAGCCTGACCAAGCCTTCTAGGACATTTTGATGGGTCTTGTAGTAAGTCGATTACCTGACCTGATGTAATCTTCTTATCACAAGACCTGTCACAAGATTCACTGATGACTCACAGCTGACCCATAACAAGATCCTCATTTGACACACCCACACCTGAAGCCCCTTTAAACAGAAGAACACTGACCTTGACATTCCCTAAACTCCACTGAAGATGTTACCTAGCCTGATAATGAAATGTATGGAAACCAACCCACAAGCTCGGAGAGCGAACCTTCACCCTCATATTCTGCATTCAACAGGAGTTTATCTCTTTGCAAACCTCACCAGTTTTCCCCTTTCAGTCCAAATTTTGTCCTTAATTTAATTTAATTAAATTAATTGTCTTTAGTCAGATCTCTCATTGCTCAATTTGACTTTGTGTTATTTGGGATGGGAGAGATTGAGTCTTTCCTTTATCTAAAAGTACTCTCATATAAGTAAATATGTAATCAAAATCATTCAGAAGAGGAAGTTCTATGGTAACTGTTGAATTCACCATATCCTGTCTTATGCATCATTTTCATTTCTGCTTCTCTGTAACTGAATGGAATATCCATAAATTTTTGTTTGGTTTGGGGATGAGACAGGGGAAATGTTCTTAATGAATCACGCATATTCATTGCATCACTGTGGGCGGGGGAGGGATTTCCCCCCAAGAAAAAATTCTTAGTAACAAGAACATTTATCTGTGGTTATTCTTTGCAATCAAGTTCCTTGAATTTAAGCGGGCAATTTTGCTCATCTTGAACATCGAAAATAAAGTATTTATATATACTGAGATAATTGCATTTATTAAAAATGATCAGATTTCCTCAGTTTGGTGCTCTCTGAATATAACACCTAGCCACTCTATACAGAAGGTTAATTAATTATGGACAGTTTCATTTAAATCAATCTTTATAAGATAAAATTTTGCTAAGACCTATCCTTCAGTTAGCACTTTCTTCAATCAATTTTGTTGGGAGTACAGTTCTTTTTTTATTTTAAGGAATAACACATTTTGTGGAAAATATTTTCTCAGCATTTAAAATGCACATTTTGTGCTGTGAAATTGTTCATTTTCCCCCCTGCTAAGATAGCATTTGCAGTAGAAATTGTTCTGAACACTGATCTTGTCTGGGAATTCTGGTTGTTGAAATTCAGCATCTATGGAAAGCATTGGGTAAAAAATAACACAAGATGTGATATCACATGGTGAAAAAGCACCTTTGGGACAGTGAGTGAAAGATACCGCAGAATATGTAAATATAAATAAACCTGATGATACAAATCTACAAATTTATTTCCATTTTATATCACTTATAAATTGCTGAAATGTTCCATACATATTGCCATAAAGAGATTAAAGAGATTAAAAAAACAAAAACTCTGAATGATGTTAGCTATTCTATGAAACAAGCTATGAAAGGAAATACTTTATGTGAATGAATATAGAATATTGAATGGTTTAGTATGAATTTTATTGTGGCAAACATATACCTAGAACATGGGTTTCCCAACATTTTGACTTGCCTTAACTGCATTGAGCGATTTGTCTTGGGCCACATATAAAAATACACTATATAATATAGTTAACATATAAATAACAACCTTCCTTTGTTTTTTATTATTTTTTATTATTTTTTGTGAGCAGCATAACTGTCCAGGGTCTTCAGGCCACGGTTTGGACACATCTCTAGATTATCTATCTATCATCTATCTTATCTATCTATCTATCTATCTATCTATCTATCTATCTATCTATCTATCATCTTCCTTCCTTCCTTCCTTCCTTCCTTCCTTCCTTCCTTCCTTCCTAATTTATTGGTGTCCCCCCCCCGATTTTACTTCAGGAAGCAGAAACTGCAACATATCTTTTCCTAAATTTCTAAAAAGAAATTTATTTTCATTAAATCAGGAAAAAAAACCCTTCAGTATAATTGTCAATTTGAACATCTTTCAAGAGGAAGAGAAATTTTCAATATTTTACCTAGTAAAATATTCTGTAACAGTTTCCAGAATGTGTTTGGCCTTCATAAATCATTTTTTCTCCTGTTTATTTGTTACATTCATTCCTTTCTTTTGAGATTCCGAGCAACTTTAATTGCAATGGTCATAAATCTTTACATTGGGAACGAAGCAAACAGTGACTGAAAACTGTGAAGTGTCTTTTGGGGCTTTCTATGCAATAGTTCTATGAAATACAATCTCAGACATGTTGTGAGCTTATACTGTTCAGAAACTGCTACAAATCACATGACTTCAGCTGGCTTGTGGAACCGAGTCAACCAATTTCTCATTCTGTGCTAGTTTGTTTAAAACCAGAGCATAGCTTTTTCTCTTTTTGCAGAGTAGCACCACAACAACTCTTACTTGACGGCCATGTTGTCTTTCCTAAGAAAGACACCTTTTGAGTGCCATTTTAATTTCTGATGGTTGTAAATTGAAGGCACTTCCAAACCTGTAGTGGTATAGAAGTGCCTTCTCTGTTTAAGACTGTTCTTAAGAAGACTGTTTTTCAGCAGAGGTTTAAAACCTGCTTGTTACTCGTTTTAAATAAACTCCATTTTCCTATTTCCTTTTTTTCATCATTTGAAACACATGACTGAAAAAGCTAAATTTATTCATGTTTAGCTACAGTAAATTATACTGTTCATGTTTCAGTAACGGTTTGCAGTTCCTCACATGAATACTTTTAGAATCATTTGTTTTCTTCTGTCTTAAAATTACTGATTGTTTCTAAAACAGGTATGATGAGACTAACATGCTAGGTTTTTAAGGCAACCTAACCATTTGTATAAATAATACCCTTACATTTCCCATAATTATTACTTCATAATGTCTACTTTGCATATGTTTTGCATGTTTTAATCTTTCAGATGACCTCTAAATTAAGAAATATTTTTTTCTAGGACATTGATACTATTGCTTTAATTAAAAGTAACATCTTCAAGAAAAAAAATCTAAATTCAATAGTACAAGTTTTAAGATTGCAATTATATATTTCCCTTCTCATTTGTAACTTCTTCAAACTTTTATCTATTTATGCATCTCAGAAAAACTGTTGCAGACTGTATTTCCTGTGGTGCTTCCAGATCAAAGGTTTATTGTGCAGTCCTTTAACATTAAATTTTACTATTTCCTAATGTAAAAAATACACGAAGGAGTATAAAATAGAACAATTGCTGTCCCATGATTTTTATTTAACAGCCTTTAAATCATTTACCTGGAAGCATTCCTAAAAGTTTTCATTTTTAGCTTTTATAGAAGGACATTTGTTCATCCTGAGCAGTAAAATGTTTCCTTTTTACTTGCAGTATAGAATGAAATATTTTTAAAAAGCCAAACAATTGATTAATAATATAATTAATATATGGATACTTTCCACAAAAATCTTCCTTCAAAACTTGCAGTTTAGAAATATAGGAAGATATATCAGAAAAATAAAGAGATATTTTCCTGCTTCTTTGGAATGTCTTTAATTAAACTATATTCCTAATAGTTTACCTTTTGTTTTTCAGGTTGTTACGTTGTGGTATAGAGCTCCTGAGGTTCTGCTTCAATCCAGCTATGCAACACCAGTTGATCTTTGGAGTGTAGGTTGCATATTTGCAGAAATGTTCCGTCGCAAGTAAGCACCAATTTGAATCCTCTCTGTATGGAGGAAAAAATATCTTCATTTATAGTATATCTATACTATGTAATCTATATTATAACATGATACTAGTATTATATGAACTGTTATTTTGCTTAATATATTGATTAATTTACTTAAGAATGTCTTCATCAGATCAGATTTTAGGATGGTGAAATAATATATTATTAATATATTATTTAAAACAATATAGTTCAGAGATCCATGATGCAACAGCAAGTAAAAACGTCAAGGCAGACAGGAATATATGCACCTGGGGAAGTTTGGAAAATAAAAATGTTAGAACCTGGCATTAAGCAATTGTAAAGTCCATAGGAAAGATACCAAAATAGAATTCCAAAATAATATTCAGTTATTATTCCAAAATAATGAAATTGTCAGAAGATTTAGCAGTAAGCTAAAGAAATATTGGCTACCTGCAGTACTTGTTTCCTCTGCTCTCTGCTATCCTATGTTTCCATCCATTCCTTTGTAACATTCAGATGATCACTAGAAATCCATCAAATCTGAAATTGAGTCTCTGACAGTTGTTTTATATTTTCTTTATGTTCCAAACAGTGCTTCTGTTGATATTTATAAACTCATTTTATTGAAATATTCATAATGAGGCTTTTGGATATGATTTCTGAAATATGTTATCATATTTCTTAGTTCATAGCATGGGATTCTCAAATTGTTTCCTATTGAAATCCATGGTGGATTTCTTTTACATAATAGATTAGTATATTAGCATTGTTACTTAAGTATTTTAGTATTTGTGAATTTAATTTAGAAACAATTTTATTTCCAAGTATTAAAATTAAAATATTGGTCTATGATATTAAAATTGAATTAAGTTTCTGAAATACACAAATCCTAAATTCATGAAACACTAAATTTGATTGGCTAGAATTGGAAGCAGTTGAAATAATACAAACATAAATGATTACCAACTGTTTCCATACATTAGAATAGCAATAGCACTTAGACTTATATACCTCTTCACAGTGCTTTACAGCCCTCTCTAAGTGGTTTACAGAGTCAGCATATCGCTCCCAACAATCTTCTAGGTCCTCGTTTTACCCACCTCGGAAGGTTGGAAGGCTGAGTCAACCTTGAACCTGGTGAGATTCGATCTGTCAAACTGCTGGCAGCCGGTGATCAGCAGAAGTAGTCTGCAGTACTGCACTCTAACTACTGCATCACCGCAGCTCCATTACCATTCTACAACTGTTTGCTATATTGCTTCAAGAGCAAAATAATATGCATTAAATATTTTATTTGGAATTTTTAGCTTAATTTAATCTTCATGACAGCTTACTCGTATTATTGTTTTGTCCTTAGAATAGAATTGGACTTTTAGCTAATCATGGTTATGACACTGGAGGAAGAGGGACTTGCAACTTAGGAGAGATAAGAGGATAAGAGAATTGTCTCCAGGTCTAGATAGATAATATCTCAGGATATTGAAAGAACTAATAGAGGTTATTTCAGCACAACTAATTTCTGAGAATTCAGGATTTGTAAGATTCTAGATTCCAATTCTTACATATTGGAGGAAGACAAATGTCATTTCTAGCTTCAAAAGGGAGAAAAGGTAGAACTTCAGAAACTGCAGTCCAATCAGCTTGACTTCTGTATTGGAGAAGGTCTTCAAATACATTCAAGTAGCATATCTGTTAATATTTGGATAGGAATGCTACAGTTATTAGGAGCCCACATGAGTTTGTTGTTAGCAAATTGAACTAGAATAATGTGACATAACCACAGGACATTTTATCACTTCGGTTATGTTGCATTTTATGTTCTGATACTAGTGTAAGATACTACTTTATCTCCTTTGATCGCGTTGCTGGCGGAGTAGATTTTCAGAATAAGGTAGGCATAGTTTACTTGGATTTCCAAAAGGAAAGGCTAGGAGGAAAAATGGGAATTAAGCAAAGGGAATCTTAATGCATATTAAGATTAGAAGGAAAAGGTTCAGAGTCAGTGAAGAGTGGAAGATTGTCAAACCAGATTCCAAATTGGTAACTAAGAAAATTATTTAAGTGTGTTGACTAAGTACTGATTCTGTTGACATTGTGTTCATTAAACAAGTCAAACAGTTGATATTTATGCCAGAATCCTATTCTAAATGTCTTCTCCTACCTGTCTGTGAAATATTTCAATGTTTAAAACTAGGCCTGAATGGGCATTTTTCCAGGGCGCTGCTCTGGAGAGTCCAAAGAAGAAAGAAGGGTTAAACACAGCCAATCTGCCCAGAACTGAATTGAAACTTTAAGCCACGCCTCTGGTGCCGACTCTCCTCAGATTTTTTCAATTCAGCTAGCCCAGTGGACGCTTTAAGATTTTCTCCAGTTCTAAGATTGATTCCTTGGACTCTCCAGAGGAAGAATAATTTTTAAAACAGCATATTTAAGGATTTTTAGAGCAGGCTGGTGAGTTTAAATTTAAGTTTGTTTTTTTCCCTTTTTAATTGGGTTTTTCTCACCCTTTCGGCTCTCCTGGAGTCCGGGGCTTTGCTCTGGCTCCTAGAAGCCGCAGGCAGCTGTTGGGGGAAGCGTGTGGGTCGGAGTGCCGACGCCAGCGCTGTTGGGGCACCCCTACTGGGGGCCGATTCCCACTGGAAGCCCTCCGTTGCAATTTGTGCTTCTAGCAAGTCAAATTGCTGCGTGGGCTTCCAGGGCAGCCATTTTGGCTTCTTCCCTGTTTAAATTTGGCGCGAAAAGCTCCAGTGAGTTCCGGCCGCCATTTTGGATTGCGCAATCTTCCGGCTTTACTTTTAAAAGTTTTTTGCCGCAGCTGCCTGGTGCCTGGCTCTTTGCAGGAGCCGCGTGGAGTCAGACTTGCCCGGTGTGACCGGCGACCTGGGCCCCAATCCAAGCAAGTGATAGCGGCGTGGGATCGTGGCCTGCTGGGTCACTTCCTTTACTCTCCTGCAGGTGCTGGGAGCGAATTCTGCTCGCGCCTAAGAAATTCCAAGCTACTTCAGGCCTTGCAGTTTCTCTGTCTCCTCAGGAGCATCGTGCTGCGGTGGGCTTTCTGGAGGTGGTGAGTGGTGGTTTTCCCATCCCCCTACTGCCCCAACCAGTGATTGTTACCATGGCAGATCAGGCCCCTGAGACTTCTGAGGGTGTCTCTTCCAGAGCCCCTGTAAGACAGGCCGGGAAAGCTGCCAGGGAGGCCATTAGAGGGAGTAAGCCTTACTCCAGGCATGGCCCCAAGCAGGGCTCAGGCCTAGACAAAGATGCATTAAGGCGACAGAAGGCCTTAGAAAAACAGTCTTCCAAAGCCCAACAGCAGGCCCAATCTTCCCTTTCGGTGTCTCCTGGGGAGCCCTCCAGGGAAATTCCTCCAGCCCAGGGAGGCCCCATTTCTGATAGTGAAGAAGAAGGGGATTCCTTGGCCATGGCAACTTCTCCAGGCCATTCCATGGCTGATCAGGCTGATCTCTTTGCCTGTCCCTCTGATATGGAGGAGGGACCAGCTCCAATGGGGCCCTTAGCCCCTCAACAGCCGATCCCCGGGCCCACTCAAAGGGTTCGCCCCATTGAGGACCAAGGGCCTAACCTATCCACTGAAATGCAGGAAATAATTAACAGGGCCATTTCCCAGGGCATTGAGGCAGGCATGCGAAAAGGTGGCAAGCGCACTCGCAAGACCCACCATTTGCAACCCCAGGAGGATTCCAGAGAGATGACTCCTAGCCTTCCACCTCCGTCCCTGCATTCTTCAGTGGCCTCCGATGAGTCAGACTGGGAGGAAGAAGAGGATTTTCTTCCTAGGCAGGAAGCTGAATTCTCTGGGGATGAGGCAAGCCCCGCCAAAAAGCCGGCCTTTTCAGGCTTATTTAATTTGGATAATTTCAAAACCATTTTAGATAAGGCTAAGATCTCAACTCACATGGGATCCACCCCCCCAGCTCAGGTGGTTGTAGACCCTGATGATCTATCTGGGGATCTCTTTGAGGAACCCATTTCGGTCCAGGAAATAGTTCCTGTACCCAAGATGTTCCTCAATTTAGTTCAAAGACAGTGGGCGCAGCCAGCTACCATGGCTACCCCCAGCAGCCATGACAAGAAGCTATATACGGTGGATGCCAGCCTGGAGGAGCTGCTCAAGCTCCCTCCTATCGATCCCCCTGTAGCGGCTCTTACCTCCTCTTCTGTGCTCCCTCCTGACCTGTTGGAGGGGCTCAAGGCTGAGGACAAGAGAACCGAAACTGCTTGTCACAAGACCCATCAGGCAGCTGCATGGGCCATTAAGTCCTCCGCTTCAGCCTCCTTTTTCTCCAGGGCGGCTCTCCTGTGGCTGAGGCAGTTGTTGAGGAAGATACCTGCCAAGGACGTTAAAGTCAAGCAGGATATCAATAAAATCATGGCAGCCACAGAGTACACTGCTGATGCCACTCTGAATGCTGCTAAGTTTGCCTCGCGTGCCCTAGCGTCTAATGTTACTTCCAGACGCCTCCTGTGGCTTAGGCACTGGAATGTGGATATGCGCTCCAAATGGAAGCTTGTTACTGCCCCCTTTAAAGGGGACAAGCTGTTTGGTGAGGTCCTTGATCCAGTCCTTGTGGAAAACAAGGACAAAAAGAAAGTGATGCCATCAGTCACCAAAAAGCCTGATCGTAAAGGTCCTGGCTCTTACAGGAGGCAGGCCTTTCGGAACAATGAGCCCTCCACCAGCTCCGCCCCCTATCGGGCGTATCCCCAGCAGGGTGAGCGGTCTCAGGACCGTCAGTCCTTTCGAAACAGAGGTCGCTAGCAGCCCTTCTCCAAGCGGCCATTTTGGGGGGGCTCCGGCTCCCGACCCTTTAGGAGGTATAAATGACCATCACAGGTCAGCTCCCATAGGAGGGCGGTTGCAGTTGTTCCACGCCAAATGGAAGCAGACCACGTCGGACCAGTGGGTTCTTCAAACGGTCCGCATGGGTCTCACTTTAGAATTCTGGTCCCCCCCTCCCCGCCACTTCATCCGGTGTCCAGTTCCCTCAGGGTTAGTCAAAAGATCCCTCATGGAACAGGAGATAAGGCACCTCAAGGAGATCAGGGCCATAGAACCTGTCCCAGCAGGCCAGGAAGGAAGAGGGTTTTACTCCATCCTGTTTCTGGTCCCCAAAAACTCAGGAGGGTGGAGGGGGATATTAGATCTAAAGAGGTTCAATCACCACGTGACATATCGCAGGTTCAAGATGCAGTCCCTCCAGTCCATCTTGGGGTGCATCAGGCCAGGCGATATACTAACGTCCATAGACCTCAAAGAGGCCTACCTCCACATCCCTATCCGCAAGTTCCTGAGGTTCTCTTACGCGGGCCTCCATTACCAGTACCGGGCAATGCCATTCGGCCTGTCATCGGCGCCCAGGACATTCACAAAGGTTCTCGCAGCCGTGGCGGCTTTTCTACGGTCACGTCCGGTCAGACTCCACTGTTACCTAGACGATGTTCTCATTCTGTCATCATCGCATCAACAAGCTGTCAGCGACCTAGAACACACCATGCAGGCGCTCCGGGACCACGGGTTCACCATCAACCTGGAAAAAAGTCATCTCGTTCCCACGACCAGACTGAAGCATCTAGGGGCCGTCATCGACACCACCTCGTGCACGGTATCCCTGTCTCCGGAAAGGGTGGCCAGCCTTCGGGAGATGGTCGTTCAGGTGCAGCAGTCACGTCTAGTCAAGGTGGTTCAGCTTTCACAGCTCCTCGGCAAGATGATCTCGTGCCTGTCAATCGTGCCTTGGGCGAGACTTCACTCCCGTCCCCTTCAGTGGCTCCTGCTTCCATATCAAAGAACAAACGAAAGCAGCTCAACAAGACTGATTCCAGTTCCAGCAGAGGTACGTCGCTCTCTAAAGTGGTGGTTGTCTCCGGCCCTGTTAAAGGGGTCGCCATTCAAGGAGCCAGTCAGGCTCACCATCACAACGGATGCCAGCCTGTTCGGTTGGGGGGCCCACTGCCACAACCAGCTCGCACAGGGCAGGTGGTCCCCTTCCGAAGCCGCTCACAGCATCAACTGGCTGGAGCTGAGGGCAGTCAGGCTTGCACTGAAGCGCTTCCAGAGCACCGTTCAGGGCCACCACATGCACATCATGACAGACAATGTCGCCACCAAGGCGCACATCAATCGACGGGGGAACGCGCTCCAGATCCCTGATGAAGGAGGCGGAGCTCTTGGGTCGATGGGCGGAGAGGTATCTCCTTTCTCTTCAGGCGGAGCACATCTCGGGCACGAGCAACACCCAGGCGGACTGGCTGAGCAGATCCACAGTCGACCACTTGGAGTGGCGTCTACATCCGCTGCTGTTCCAGCAACTGTCCCAGAGGTTCGGCCTTCCGCTGGTGGACCTGTTCGCCACCGCGGCCAACGCGCATCTTCCGCGGTTCTTCACAAGGTTCCACGACCCGAGGGCGGAAGGAGTCAATGCGCTGCACGGCCCGTGGCCGAAAGGTCTGCTTTACGCTTTTCCCCCGCTACCTCTTCTTCCCAGAGTCATCAGGAAGATCCTAGCAGAGGAGGCGGAGGTGCTGCTGGTAGCACCGTACTGGCCCAGGAGAACCTGGTTTGCAGACTTGGTGAGTTTTTCGATCACACCACCGTGGCGGATTCCTCCACAGGACATCTCTCTCAGCCAGGGGGCCCTTCAACATCCAGAACCCCAGTGGCTGCAGCTGGCCGTCTGGCACTTGAGAGGGATCTCCTAAGCAGAGGCAAGTTGTCAGACAAGGTGATTGGCACCATCCAAGCGTCACGACGGCAGTCCACGACGCGCATCTACGACGCCACTTGGAAATCCTTCGCCAGCTGGTGCACAGCTCATGGTACGTCTGCGCCCCTTGCTTCGGTTCCTCTTATCCTGGACTTCCTGCAGGAAGGTTTGGACAAGGGCCTGGCTCCTAACACCCTGAGGCGCCAGGCGGCAGCCCTGTCAACCATCCTCTCAGTTGAGGGCTACGCATCTCTTGGCCGGAATCCGACCATCCGCAGTTTCCTCAGGGGAGCGACCAACCTGAGACCCCCAGTGGTCCACAGATACCCATCTTGGGATCTCAATGTAGTGTTGCGGTCCCTCATCGGGCCCCCGTTTGAGCCCATTAAGACGGCCAGTCTCAGACACCTCACATTCAAGACGGTTTTTCTGGTCGCTATCACGTCTGCTCGTCGCATATCGGAACTGGCTGCCTTGTCAGTCAGAGAGGACTTGTGTCTCATTCGTAACGACAGAGTAATCCTGAGGCTGGACCCTTCCTTCATTCCGAAGGTCAATTCCTGGTTTCATCGGGCGCAGGAGGTGGTCCTTCCGGATTTTTGTCCGCATCCTCGGCACCCGAGGGAAAAGCGCTGGCACATGCTGGATGTGCGCAGGACTATTTGCAGATACATCAAGCGCACGGCCAGTTTTCGGAAATCCGAATCTCTATTCGTCTCCTTTCAACCAGCTTCTCAAGGCAAGAAGGTCTCTTCATCTACCATCGGCGGATGGCTGCGAGCCTGCATTGCGCTTGCCCACGTTTTACAGTCCGTTCCTGTGCCTCGCAATATCACAGCACATTCGACTAGAAGCGCTGCCACCACAGCTGCCTGGTCTACACAGGCACCGATTGAAGAGATCTGCAAGGCGGCCACCTGGACTTCTCTGTCTCCATTTGTCCGAAATTACAAACTGGACAGTTTTGCATCGGCGGAAGGGGCCTTTGGGAGGCATGTTCTTCAGGGCATCCATACCAGCGGAGCGACCCTGATGGCTGAGCCTTCCCGCTCTAGTGACAGTTAGCTTGGGCATGTCCCTTCTTTGGACTCTCCAGAGCAGCGCCCTGGAAAATGACCATTGTCTTACCTGAAGGGTCCTTTTCAGGGCGCTGCAACGGAGAGTCCACCCCGCCCTGGGGTCTATTCTCCGCTGGTGTTTGTGAAGTCACAGTGTTGTTTGTTGTTTCTGTTATTGTTGTTGGACTATTTTTGACTTGTTCCATATTAGACTTCCAGTTGAAGTTTCAGCGCGCAACTGTTCCACGTCTTCATTGAATAAATCTGAGGAGAGTCGGCACCAGAGGCGTGGCTTAAAGTTTCAATTCAGTTCTGGGCAGATTGGCTGTGTTTAACCCTTCTTTCTTCTTTGGACTCTCTGTTGCAGCGCCCTGAAAAGGACCCTTCAGGTAAGACAATGGTCATTCTGACTTACGGATCTGCACCTATCAATTATTTACTATTCTAGATATTTTCTTTAGTTTTTAAATTCCAAGTTCTGAGACAGTACAATTTATTGGATATTTTCACACAGAATTCTAAGGCATAGGTCAATAGATCACTATTCAAGATCTGATAGCTGAATTTGCAATATGGCTATTTTTGTTTCTTTAAATCTTGGTTAGCTAATTTTTTTACTTGCCAGATTTGAATTTGTGACAAAATGATGGTAGTGCAGCAAATTAGCAGATGGGAAGAATAAAGGAATGGCAGGAGGCACAGAGTCTTACAGGTAGTGCAGTGGTGACTACTAGAGTATGAAGAGGGGAACTCTATAGTAGTTGAGTGGAGCTTGAAGGAGACTTGTTCTCTGTGAAAAAGGGAATGGCTTCTGCAAGGGGAATGGAACCCTGACACCCAGGGCTCACTTATAATATCATCAGAGTTCAGGTACTTTTGCTGACAACAAAGGAATAAGAGAAAGAGACAAAGAACTTAGCAACAGCATGCATGCACATTTATTTCACAGCCCCTCTAAGCTTCTCATGTGGATAATTCATCATTTTGAATATACAGGTGGTAACATCAAACCGGGGAGATCCAGATTTGGGTCTAAGGTCCCTTCAGATTTATTGACAGATGAACTGTATAATGAATTAGCAAAGTTTTGCCTTTGATGGTTGCCATCAAAATGGACTAATTCAGAAATTGGATGAGCATATTATGTGAACAAAAAAAATCTAATCATTCTCAAATATGGGCATAACGTTTTCCCCACAAAATATATTGAATGCTGATTTTCTTTCACATGCATATTACATTTCTGAATCTAAAAGTTTATTTTCCAGCTCTGTTTGTGCACCCTGGGGCAAAGGCTTAAGACTCTGGCAAAAATATTGCTTTTCTGCAAATTAGTATGCCTTGCTGCCTTTTTGTCTGGCAATCAAATATGATTCAAGCTGTCATTGTTATCCTATTACATAGAGAGGTTGTTGTGTTAAATTAGAGGCCTGCATTTATTCAGACTTATGGTAGAAATTCAGAACTTGGAATCAGAATGAAAAAAGATAATCTAATAGACTGGCCACCTGTCTAGGGATGAATTAAAACCTTGTTTAGGATTAGCTCATCAGTTTCTAATATATCTCTATACCCATAAGACAGAAAGGCTTAAAGGGAAGACGAAGTGCTATCTAGATGTTTTCTAATAGGATGAGAAGACGACGATCTCTTCATATAAAATATTTAGAAATTAATAGGGCAAAGTTCAACATAGCTGCAGATGTGCTTGGATTGGGAGCAACAAAAATGATACATAGCCATGAATACATTTACATTGATTTAAAACATTAAAATTCCCACAATTGATTTTATTTTTAATTAATATAAAAAGTGCGGATACCCAATTATTTCTACACTTTTATTATATGTAAGTTTTCATTAAAATATAGATGAACTGGGACCATATATTAGAAATCCTTATCTTTAATGCTTTATTTCATAGAATTATATCTTAAGCCTGAGCTGATTTGATTTGGAGTCTAAAGCAAAAAACCTACTAGGAAAAAGAGCTTCTTCAGGAGAAGTCTTACATGATGATTTAATCTTTCCATAATGGGATGGAGATGGCACATTTTTGTCTTTTTGATGCAGATATTTTGACATACCGCATGTTGGATAACTCACTCTTAGCAAATATGGAACCAGTAGATAGTAAACAATAATTTTATCATATGTCTAGGATCAATCCTCTTAAAATAAATAATCTCCTAGAGACTTTACTCATCTATTTGTTTGAAGTCACATCTATTTCCCTATATAACAATTTTTAAGACTAGGTTATAATAGCAGATTTTACTGTTTTTCTTTTCTTTTTTCCTTTTTTCCTTTATTATTTTAATTTTACATTCTAATTTCATTGAATGAAATGATTCAAAAAGTAACATTGACAAAAAAATGTTTATGGTAAAGTATATTACAATTTTTCTGAAGGCAATATTATCTGTGTTTGCTCTCAGCACCTTTGTTATTTGTTAGTCTAATACTTCAGTTAGATTTCTAAAAATGTATGTATGTAGATTATTAAAGGCACAAGTTCACATGTGTGTTACTTATTTCATGTCTGGTTGGGGAAATATTTCTGTATCATAAAGAATCAAAATAAATGGAGTGAACCCGGGGTGACAAATTTAAAGCTGAAAATAATTAAAAAGAAAAACACTTTAAAAGCTCCAGGAGGCTAAGAAGCTCATTTCATTATATACATTTTTATGGTTCATTTTAACTTGCTTCTTCCTTCTGTTTTTCTGCCTGGTTATCTTCCCAAGGGCTTACAGTTCGGCTGATTGATAACCGTTAGTCAAACCCAGTAACTGTATCTGTCTGTGGTTGGAGAGGGGTGTGGAAGTGAATGGCATGCCATTCTGTTGTGGTTTTCCTTCAAGCTTCCAATCATGCCAGACATTGTCACAATTGTAGATATGATGGGCAAAGGAAACGGTTGGTCAACCATTAACCAAAAACTGTTATTTAGGGCCTAGCAAAAAGAGGAGGGGGAATGCCAGCTTAGCAAGCAGATATCCCTTGATCAGTCACATAATGTAATAGGGCTGTTAAAGCCAGACTGAATGTTAGATGCATCAGCTATAACAAGGTGCTAAGCTAAGAACTTTGTTCTGATAAATGAATATTTTATTTTGATGGCTGTATTTAAAGGAGGAGGAGTTGCCTTGTGTAGTCTTTATTAGGATGAATGAAGGAGTGAGGAAGTGACAGGAATGATATGTTCTATTAATAGCAGGGAGGGGGAGAGGAGAGCACCTTGTCTGATGATGCCCATGATATTTTGATGTATAATACAATGGGTGATATGCAAGTTTATGGTATCTAGAAGTCAATCTTGAGGCAGATGATTAAGATGATCAATTTTAATAACCTAAACTAGGAGTGCCTCCCACACAGCATTCAACTAGAATTGTTTTTGAGAAGACATTTCAAAGGCTGATTGATTGATTGATTCTCTTTAGGTGTTTTGAAAAAGAGTACTCTATGAAGTTAGATATGGGGTAATTGCTGAGCATATTGTCAGGTGAGGCAAGGAGGGAGGATCAAGACAGGAAGCTGACTTGACTAAGTAAAGATTGGTTTATAAATAGATTGTGATTAGTGCAAATCTGAAAAATTTGATATCCAATTTAGTGTAAATTTTAAATGCATCTCAACATTCAGTTAATTTGAGGTTACCACTTGTGCAATTGACACTAATACATTAGTAGTTGGGGTTTTAAATTTTGCTAATCTGCGTGGATGCAAAATTGACAAAAGGAAAATTCCATCTGAACTGACCATATAGAACTTAACATATACTGAAAATATAGAACATACGCACTTCTGTTTCCTTCAGTTTTATAATTTTGCTTTGGCAATGCTGTCTGTTCCCATCAAAGCATTTAAAATATATTCAGGGGGTGTTTGTTTGTTTTTTAAAATCAGGTTTATATGTAGGCTGGGAAGCAGAAAATCAGATAGAAATCTGTAAAAGGATGGGACAGCAGGATATTGACATCATTGGAGTCCAACCAAAGGAAAATTCATAAAACAATCCTGAAATATTTTGCCATCTTGTTTTGAGTAAATATCTTATGCCAGATTTTCTCAAAGGGAAAGATGGAGAACACAGTATGCGTCTGATGATTTTTGGACAATTAGATATTTGTTTTCCAATTTGTTTTCCAAGCCATCATTGCTTCTTTTTTTTCTTCATAGAATCATAGGGATGGAAAAGACCTTGGTGATCTTTTAATCCAGCCCCTGTTCAAGGCAGGTCTTACACCATCCAGTCAAATGGTTGTCCAGTCTATTTTTGAAAACCTTCATATTATTATTAAACATCTTTGTTATAGATACCACTCTTTACACAATATACATTTACGTTCTAAGCATTTTGTTTGACATTCCATTAAAATAAGATTTACTATTTTTTAACCTAATTTTAAAAGTTCAAGAAACATGTTATTGTTAGTTGGCTGTTTCCCTGATATAACACTTGCAGTAGAAGAATGTTTCTCACCACGGCAACTTTCAGATGTGTGGATTCCAACTTCCAGAATTCCCCAGCTAATATTTTTATATATAGAAGTTGCTTCCAATCTTCATCTCAATAACTATGAACAAATTAAACAATTCCTCACGCCTATAAAGTTAAATGCAAATCTGTTCATCCCGTATCCCATCCCTTATCTACAAGCAAATCATAATACATCCTGGTGTCAGCAAAAAGTCTATAAAGGAAAGTTTGCCAGAACATTGCAAAAAGCAAAATATCTTATTTTAACCTTAATTAAATCAACCAGTTTTATATTCCTTTCTTCTACTTCTAACAGTCAGTCTTAATCAAATATTGTCATAAGATTTGATTTCTCTAAAATTCTTCATACAGATTTCTTCAAGTCCTTAACAAGTCTCTTTCGTAGGTCCAATAAGAAAACATTTTCCAGTTCATTCTCTTGGTTTATCACTGATAATCCCCTTTTAATTTTTAAGACTTCAGGCAGTTTCTTTTATATATCTACCGGTAATAAAATATCTTTTTTCCAAATCATTCTCTTGGCCTGTCATTTGTAGTTTTGCTTTCAGAATTTTCTCTTTCTTGTCAAATGAAATTTGTTCCACATCTGTCATTCCTTCATTACCATATTTTAGATGTGATCTGTTCATGAAAGCAGATACAATTACTGACAATGTTGATACTGAAGTATCAACACCATTTTTCAAAGATTATCTTTAATATATCCAGTGTTATATTTTTTGTGACTTTTTAAAGACCTAGTATGAACTGACATCAAGAGAAAGCTTCTGGGGTTTTTTTTCCTGCTTAAAATCTTTAATCTTAGTGTCTATTTTTACTATCATGTCATATTTGTTTTATGATTTTAATAACCAGAATGGCCAAAATAAATCTGATTCCTATGAGAACCTGTTTATTTTTTCTATTAATTTCAAAATCTTATAGTAAAAGTTAATATTCCAAATTTATTTGGATCCTTAATCCATTTGTAACTTTCTTAAAGTCATATTTAGCTATTTATTTATTTATTTTTTATTTATTTATTTATTGAATTTATATTGTCGCCTATTCGCCCATGGCGACTAAAGGCAGCTTAAAGAATATAAAACCACATTTAAAACAATAAACTCTTAACAAAGGAATCAAATGAATTAATATAGTATAATATAACAAAATCACTCCCAACCACTCGACCACGGCAACAGCAGATCACATGAGCCATTTAATCGGCTCCATCCTGCTCTGGGTTCCCCAGGCCCGCTGGCAGAACCAGGTCTTCAGCGCCTTCCGGAAGAGTATTAGAGTGGGGGCTATTTTAATCTCAGGGGGAATGATGTTCTAGAGAGAGGGAGTCACCATGGAGAACGCCCTTCTGGGTCCCACTAGGTGTATCTCTCTTGGGGATGAGACCTGCAACATTCTCTGCCTCCCCGCTCGGATTGGTCAGCTAGATGTAACATACAATTTTGCTATATGTTTCAGTTTTTTAAATTCTTAAGATTATAATTTCTTCTTTTTTTCAGATTAAAGAAACTTGACCAGGTTTAGGGTATGCTATGTCCCACCTCCTCAATAGTTGCTGCCTTTAGTCATTGCTTTTTATGTTTTCAGTTTGAAAATGGTACAGCTCTGGGTTTGTTGCAGAGCATAAAAGTCAGAGCCATCAATCCATTCAGTCCTTATTGTCTTTTTTTCACCTGGAAAAGCTCTCCAAACATCTAATGTTTTCTGAGCACCATTCCTGAGATCTCATAGCTGATTTGGTATTTTAGGGCCCTTTGTATACCGAGTATATAAAGTAATATAAAGTTTATATTTGTATTTAGAGTATATAAATGCTAATATTCTTCCTGGTTTACATGGCTTATTGCAGGATTTTTGTATAAATAACTTGTGGGTTATTTAATACAGATGTAAGCCTTTTTCAGAAAAGATTGCTCCTTAGGAAAGTACCTATAATGGTTTGACTGAACAATAAGTAAAATACTTTTGTTTCCATTGGTTTATTTGCTTTGCAGTGCTTTTATAAAAGCTTCAAGTAGGTAAGAGTTAACTTCCTTCATGCTTTCATTCATGTGTGCAAAGACTTTAAGCTGATACAAGTAGGAGTATGTTTGGTTAAGCAAAGTTTATTCCATGAGAAACTGACCTACTGGCATTAAACATTTGCTATTCAAAAGTTTCCCATCATAATGTCAGATAGAAATATTTTCAGTTGGAGAGGCCCAAAACAAATATACCTTATTGCTCAAAATCGGAACTACAAATGCTAGGTGTTTTTAAGTAAAAGGCATTTCAATGTTAAGTAAATTATCTTAATCTGCTTGTAATAGTAGTATAATTTTAATCAAGGTGAATTTTATGGATTGTAGTTCTGTTTCAATGCCCTGATATATGATACATGAATTAGGGACATCATCTATTTTTTTAAATTATTATTTGATCAGCAAATTTCACTTAGTTATTGCAGTATAAGGAAAAAGAACACAAATTAATTTCCACCATTGAGATCTTTAGTCAATCAGCTAGACAAAAGCAAGAATGTAATGCAAGTAGCCAAATTAAAGCTCCCTATTTCTCCTTTATGGTCAGAGGAATAAAACAATTTGCTTAATTTCTTCCTTTTACTCTATATGGACAAGGAATAATTATTTTTAAAAATAAATCCAATCTTTCAAAAGCTGTCTAGCCTCCAGATATATTGAACTTCAGCTCCTATAATTCCATCACCAGCCCCCTTCCTCCATATATGTTTGCATTATATTTGTATGTACTTCTCATTTTCTCTTTTGGCAGATCCCTTTGAATATAAAAAAAAGTATACTACTTCAACATTAAGAGTTTAACAATGTTATACTGTTTAAGGCTAAAACAACAAAGATTCATATGATGGCTCTAAATCTAACAAATATATGGAGATGTAACTATAAACTGCATGCCTTTAACATGCCACAGAAACTGTTTTTGTTGCAGTGCCTCAGGAGTGAAATATCCGATGTGGTTGTAATACGGAAGAATCATTTCCACAAAGTAAAGAACGACATATGCAAGCAGAACTTTATTTTCAGTTTCCCATACTGCATAGGCAATAAACAATAGCAATAAGCGGCAGCCTTAAAAACTACAAAGCAAATTTCAACTGTACATGATTTCTTATCATTCATGTAAATAGTTATTTTGGATAAAGGCCAGAGTATTTAATCTCATTCTTTCTGTATTTTTTTTAAAATTGTCTTTGAATAAAAACAGAACCCGAGCAAATCTGTCTCTAATCTTCATGGATTCCTTATCTTGTTTCAAGGTTCATTACCAATCAGAAGGGTTAACTTAAAAATACAGAGTCTGCATTGTGAGGACACATCCAGTCTTCATTCTTAGATTTTTCCAAGACAATTTGCATGATATTCTTGAGATGGTCAAACAAATGTTAGACAATCTCTTTTATACTTGGATGTTCTATTTATTGTAGGAGTTCACATGTGTATTTGATCCTTGTATTTGCTTACATTTCTATAAAATTTGAACTCAGGATTTTTTTCCAGAAAGAACAGTCAAACTGAGGGTTCAGAAGACTACTAGGAATGAATAAGACCCTTAACAATCACAGGAGAGACAAATGATATTATTCATGTGGTTTCTTCTTTGATTAATTTACAGTTACATTTTCTTTATTGATTAGATAAAATAACGTTTCCCAGACAATTGCTGATAACATGAAAATGCTTTCCTGACTAACCATCTGATTAAACTGCAAGGGTGCTTTAAACAAAGTAATCTACAGCCTTGAAATATAAAATAGATTCTTTCTAAACCTAAAAGATCTACTGTATGACCTGATGGGAATACCAGAAAAGCACTCCTTGCAGTATTTGCTATACTGTTTATACCAATAAATAGATAATTTATTTAATACAGCTTTTGTCATGCATAGCTCAGTCAAATAGTCAGGAATGTACAGTTTATCTTCATAATATAAGGCAAAAATGATAATCCTTAGGTTTTACTACATCTTGAGCATAACTGTTAGTTGTACATACTTTTTAAGGGTACCAGCTTAGTTCTAAGATGGAATCAGGCTTCCTTTGATCCCCCTCTCCATTCCTCATGAACAGCACTCTTTCTAATTTTCTAGTAATTTCCTTTCTTGAACTACTTTGTTGGCTTCTTTGACTAAAAAAATTCTCTGGTAAAGTGTCATTCAGTCCAAATGCATGATTTCTTATGTGGCTTGATTTCAACTGCCAAGCATTTTAGTGCCTGGTAGGAAGCAACATCCTACATAAGTTGCTAGTTTGAGGCCTATGGTTGTAGTGGTCAAGATAAGAATTTAGAGCATTCAGGAAATGCTATCTAAGATCTCAAGCCAAGTGCAACCATTCATCATCTTTAATTAAATCTATTTTTATATAATTATTGTGGCTCCAAGATCCCTAATAACAGTTAAGCCTCCATTCAAGCTTCCCATGATCACTTCCAGAACCTGTTGTACAAGACTCAAATTGCATATATATTCATGTTAGTTCTTTCTGTACAACATTGTTCTCTAGAGTGCCCAAACAGGCTTGACGATTTATGTTATAAAAACTTACTCCTTATTTCCTGTTTCCATTTTCACCAACATTTGAGTTTTCTGTTGACCTGCAGCAATTTATATCCTGGCATTTCTATCATATTTCTACTCCTTAGTTGATGAATGCTCACTTACCCATCATAATATCAAAACGTAGAAAAAAACAACATTAAAGGATTAAATTGGATACCTTTAAAGTATGTGGACTTTGAGCTGAATATTCCCCACTTTTAAAGTGCTTTTTTCCCTCTCTTTGCTGAATGATAGTTTCTAAATCATGTAAATAAATACATGACATATCTTTGTTGTTACATTCTGTATAAATACATACATGAATAGTGGATGTACACTACCATATATAGAAAGTAAATAAATAGGCAATAGCACATTATAAAGACATTATTTGGATCCACATCTCTTTATTAGTGTTCTTTCTTTTCTGCTTGATATCTAAAGTATTCTCCAACTGCAGCTCTCCTGGTGATAAACTCTTTCATGTGGGTGTTTATAAATAAGAAAGGGGGAAAAAACCAAACATAAATAATAAATGTTTTGAATTATCATGATAACATATTAGAGTGAATGTCCAAAATAAGAAGACTGGGTCAACCACAACAGAAGGCTAATAACTGCTCATATATCTGTTGTATGTCCAAATACAGATCTGTATTATGACATGCGGTATCCATAATTTTAGATATTCTCCAGATGCACATGTGATCATAGATAGTTTTGCAGTTTGAACGTTCATTGTAACAAATGTGTTTCTTTCTTGGAAGCTACAACAATGTTCCATAGTTTGAGGAATCCTGCCAAAAGCCAAAGACTAAGAATAGGAAGGATTATGGGGCAGAACTACTGGTATATGGATGGTTTTTCCTTTTATGCAATATGGCCAGAGTGGTTAATGGTTAAGCCAGTCTTGTTCAACCTGTTTACCCTGGAGAAATATTCACTGACTATTTCACTGAAACAATATTCAGGTCTCAGAGAATCCCTGCATTAAAATAGTAAAAAATCAAACTCTTTACAATATAATTCACTTCTGACCTGTACAGTCTTTATGCAACAACAAAGCCATGGGATTGCAGTGAATTGCAGCATGTAATATAGGTAGTCCTCATCTTACGACCACAAGTGAGCCCAAAAGTTTTGTTGCTAAGTGAGACAGTTAAGTGAATTTTGCCCCATTTTACAATCTTTCTTGCCACAGTTATTAAATGAATCACTACAGTTGCTAAGTTAGTAATCTGATTGTTAAGTGAATCTGGCTTTCCCATTGACTTTGCTTGTGAAAAGACCACAAAATGTGATCACTTGATCCCAGGACACTGCAACTGTCATAAATATGAAGCAGCTGCTAAGCATTCAAATTTTGACTGTGTGACCGTGGGATGCTGCAATGCTCGTAAGTGTGAAAATCTACTATAATTCATTTATTCAGTGACGTTGTAACTTTGAACGGTCACTAAGTGAACTATTGTAATTCTCACCATTGTAGACACCAGAATTGCCAGTCCATATTTACTTATTTCAATTACAATATCTTAGAACAAATCTAGGGTTCTGCAGGACTTGTTGAGAAAGGATGAATTAAGCCTTATTACAGATATTTACCGAATTCTGAGGTTAACATTTGAGTATCTACATATACAACACTTATTATGATACAACTTACTTATTCTATAAGAGAGGGAACTTTTTTGTAGCCAAGACTTGCAGGGAGCAGAGCAGTCATGTGGTATGGTCATAAGGAGAAGTATATGAAGCCTGAGGTTGTTTTTCTTTCATTATGAGAAGGGACATTTAAGAGGTACTCTATTAATAGAGTAATAAGTAACTTCTTTAGAGGTTATCTTTACCTCTAAATATCTTTACCACTAAACTTTTTAAATTAAGGTGTCAGCCTCTGTTTCACTATTTGCTTTCGGCTGCCATTGAAACGGGGAAGGGGGCCCTGGTATTTGGGAGGGGAAGTTTTAGTACAGGAGAGATTGTAAAAGGGGAGTTTTGATCTCACTGTCTACTGTGCATGTTGGAGATTAGTGCTTAGTGTCAGTCAAGGCCAACCATCCTGCATACCAACCTGATGATGCTCCTTGAAGATGGAACTCACATGACACCTAAGAGATTTACAGATTGGACAGTGGGATCAGGGTTACCAGGGGGAGGGGGTTGGTCACATGTTGATATGTATGACTTCGCGTGCTTTTGCCTCAGATCTTGCTTTGCTTAGCTGCTATCTTTTCATAACAAGTAAAAGTACTCTTAATTCTGCAAAATGGAGTTAAGTGGTTTCTTTCTTGATTGCTGAGGGGGGCCGGCTTGACATAAGGTGTCAGATGTTGATGTGTGATCAAGGGGACTTCAGAGGTTTCCTATTCCTTTTTCAAACGAACAGTTTCTGAGATACTTGATAACTCTGGAGATTTTTCTGCTGAAATGCCAAAAGGGTAGAATTTTGAAAACTCCAGAAGAGGGAAACTCACCTTGTTTCTTCATGATTCATTTTAGGCAGTAGGCCAAGCATAGCCCATTTAGGAGTGTCTTTGATCTCTTCTGGTACTTAGTTTTCATTACTGTTTTTTGTGTAATGAAAATGTTTGTATTGGCTTTAATTCATCTATAAACTATTCTGTAGACTTTTTTCAGTTTCTGCCCTGCCCACTAGTGGCTAACTATAAAAACTGCCATAGGTAGTAGTTCTAAGAAAAAAAGTTATCGAATTATTATTTGAAAAAAGAAAAATACTGTACACATATTAGGCAAAATGGTTTATAGATATGGGTAAGTCAGGAAATAAATGCAAAACTATGTAGCCATTTTACCACTTTTATTTATTTTTTTTAAATAAAAATTTGGAAGCAGGATTGGATGAACAAAATCAGAAAAATAGAGAAACCGAAACAGTTATCAACAAATTATTTACCTGAGCTTCTGGTTTTTTCCCAACCAATGAAGCCGTTTTATATTCTGAACCCTCAATGTTTATATGAGTTCAATTATTACCACTTTAACCAAAGCAAAATTCCATCGTATTCCACCTTTTTCCCACTTGACACCGCTGGCTTTACTTTTTAAGATGATGATACAGATATTCTTTCTTCAATTCAGTTGGACCTTCTAAGAAGTCTGTGCATCTTATTGCATTGCTATAAGAAGGAATAGCTGCAATAAATTATTTTAAAATAGTTAAACTTAAATCCATTTCTGACAGGGTCAACATTAAAAGCCATCTTGAGCTTATAAGAAAGTGAAAAACACATAATCTGCCTTAAAAATCTCAATCTTCAAGATATTATTTACATGGCTCTTTATATGTGTATAATAATTAAAACCTTTATATATTTGCCAGTCTAGATTTCTAAGAATGCTGTTTAACGACTACCCAGTGTATACTCCATTTAGAATCTGAAATGATCCCTCTGGAATCTTGAATCTGCATGGGCTCGTTCTAATTTTGGCTGAAGTATCATTTTTTTCAATTATTCCCTAGATCTGTGATCCTTCTAAATATTTTTTCTTCTTTCTGGAAAACTAGAATTCAGAATTAACTATGTCAGCATTACTTCTCACGAGTGTCAAACTCACGCCATCACATTGTCATCATGTGACATCTCATGATATTTTTTTCATTGAGCTGGAGTGGGTGTGGCCTGCCGAAACGCATCTTGGGCCACCAGTTGGACACCACTGTCCTAACCAAAGGAGTGGGGAGGAGGTATCAACAGTTACATCCACAATCCAGCAGTGAGTATTTGAACTTTCCTGCGGCTAGTGGGTGAAAGATTTGAACTTTCCTGAACCTGATGGGTGGAACTACTGGGTGTAAGGGGATACAAGGAGATCCAGAGGACTAAGGTAGAGTTAAACTGCCTCCATTTCATTTGAACTTTCCTGAGGCTGGTGGATGGAGCTAGTGGCTGTGAGAGGGGAGTTAAAGAAATACAGAAGACTAAGGTACTGGCTAGCTCACCTAATGGCATGTGAATCATATATCTATAAATCAAAAATAGCAATAATGCATTCTGGGTTAGTGCGTTTGAGACTGTGATTTTATTTTATTTCAAAATGACCAGCTTAGTTCAATGTAATAGTTGTTTTGCACCTGTCTTTCGCAGTACTCTTTTCAAATTTGGATACCCCCCCTTTGTAAACAAATTACTAGATTACATAGACACATTACCTATCTAGAATCTCTAATCTGTGCTCTCCAAGCAGAAATTAGGCGTCTAATTCAGCCATTCCACTCTATGGAGATACCACGCTACCAGCCCTCTCTACCGCAAAGATCCTGCAGGAGAAGAGCAGTCTGGACAACTGTGGGGTCTGGCAGGGTGAGAGCAGTGAACCATAAACACAAAGCTTTTGCTATGTCCCAGCATAACAGATATAGCGCCTTTGCTGACCTTAATGAGGACACTAAAGTGACAGGTCAAGGTAGTTGTGATAATGATGACTCAAATAAGCAGGGGATCGTGGTCCAAAATGAAGAACTTACTTCGGAAAGGCGAAATGGGGACCTAGGTATCACACATCAGTTGCACAAGAAGAGCAAGGTATTCAAAAAGAGAAGTCACCTTCTGGTTGGTGATTCAATCGTAAGGGATGTAAATTTAGGAAAGGATACGGAGGTTTTGAAAGAGATCAGATGTCTGCCAGGTACTACTGCCAGCAGAGACAAGAGGTGTATTTTTAAGATAGTCAAGAATGCAAGTAAGGACTGTGACTTTGATGCTATTATACATCTTGGCACAAATGATCTGTCCCAAAAAGATGTACTTTCTGTGCAGAATGATTTCCAGAGCTTGGGGTATGAACTTAGTATAGGTTGTAGGCTTATCTTCTCAGAGGTTATACCAGTATGTAAGGAACAAAAAGAGAAGAGACAGCATGTAACAGACTTTAATGTGTGGTTAAAGGACTGGTGTAAAAGGGAAGGCTTTGCTTTTATTTGTCATGATGCCTGCAGCTGGTCCAATGAAAAATTGTACAAAAGAGATGGTTTGCACCCATCCTAGGAAGGGACTGGGTTACTTTACATTAAATTCACAGATTTTCTGGATAAACATTTAAACTGAACAGTGGGGACTGAAAATTAATTGATACAGAACATTTCTATCCCCAGCAATCTAAAATTCATAGGGTTATCAGTGCATGTAACATAGATGTTTTTGCAGGTAAGATGATCAGTCCTGCTGTCAAGCAAAACCAAGCATTTAATAGTGAGTGCCATACCATGTGCATGAATCTACAAGTGGCAAGAAAATAGGAGCAGTCAGGCATAACACAGGGTATGTAATCAGTAAACATAGGGTCAATCAAAATGGACTCAAATGTCTCTAAACCAATGCACAGAGTATAAGGAATAAACAGGGTGAATTAGAAATTCAAGTAAATGAGGGCAGATATGATATTGTTGCCATCACAGAAACTTGGCGGGATGAAACCCACAAATGGAACATACAGCTAGAAGGATTTAAATTATTTAAAAGAAATAGACCAAATAAAAGGGGAGGTGGAGTTGCACTATATATAAGAAATAACTACATCTCTACAGAAATAGAGCACAACAATGATGAGAACTATCTTGAATGCATTTGGGTCAATATTAAAGGCAGTGGGATGACATTGCCATAAGTCTATATTACAGGCCACCCAACCAAGCAGAAAAAGTAGATGAACTTTTTGCAAGTCAGCTAACTAAGGTATGTAGGAAGCACACCACAATAGTAATGGGGGATTTTAATTACTCTAACATCAACTGGGAAACAAACTCTGCACCAAGTGGAAGATCCAACAAGTTCCTAATAAACCTAGCAGACAACTTTGTTTCCCAAAAGGTAGAGAAGGAAACAAAAGGATCAGCCATATTGGACTTAATTCTCACTAACAGAGAGGAAATGATAGAAGGTGTTGAAGCCACAGGAACCTTGGGGGCAAGCGATCATGCAATACTGGAATTCAACATTATGCAAACACAAGTAGTAGAACAAAGTCTAATTAGAATCTTGGACTTTAAGAGAGCTAATTTCAATAAACTTAGAGAGAGCTTGGGAAGGATTCCATGGATGAGAATCTTCAAGAGGAAAACAACCCAAGAAGCTTGGGAAATTTTGAAAAATGAGATTACAAAAGCTCAGTCTAGCACAATACCAAGGAAGAAGAAAAATAACAGCTCCCAAAAGAAACCAGCATGGCTGCATAGAGAATTCTCTGACAAATTGAAAGACTAAAAAAGGTAAGTATAAAAAATGGAAAGAGGGGGACATAACTAAGGCAGAATATCAGCAAATAACCCGAGCCTGTAAAGATGAAGTGAGGAAAGCTAAAGCTCACAATGAAGAAAGAAGAAAGGCTTGCCACAAAAGTAAAAAATAACAAAAACTTCTTCCAACATGTTAAAAACAAGTAAAAAGTTAAGGAAACAATTGGTCCATTGCTAGGAGAAAGTGGCAAGAAGGTGACAAGCAACAGGGAGAAAGCAGAACTATTTAACTCATTTTTTGCATCTGTCTACACAAAGGAAAAAACAGCACCACAAAAATCAGATTAGGAACACAAGTTGAAATAGGGAAGAAAATGGTAAGTGAGCACCTGTCTACGCTAGACAAGTTCAGATCACCAGGACCGGATGGATTGCACCCCAGGGTTCTGAAGGAACTGGCAGATAAGATCTCAGAACCACTCAACTATATCTTTCAGAGATCCTGGAGCACCAGGAAACTGCCAGAGGACTGGAAAAGTGCTGATCTGGTTCCCATCTTCAAAAAAGGGAAAAAATCGATCCAGGAAACTACAGACCTATCAGCCTGACCTCAATACCAAGGAAGATTCTGGAAAAGATAATCAAGCAGCGAATTAGCGAACACCTAGAAGTAAACAAAGTAATAGCCAAAAGCCAACATGGGTTTGTCAAAAACAGATCATGCCAGACTAATCTTACTCCATTCTTTGACAAAGTGACAAAATTAGTGGACCAGAGGAATGCCGTCGATATAGTTTACTTGGACTTCAGCAAGGCATTTGATAAAGTAGACCATAAACTACTAAGCATCACCACCAGATGGATTCATAACTGGCTGACCAACCACACTCAACGTGTAGTCCTCAATGGAGCTGCATCTACATGGAGGGAAGTATGCAGTGGAGTACCCCAAGGCTCTGTGTTAGGCCCAGTACTCTTCAACATCTTCATCAATGATTTGAATTAGGGGATAAATGGGGAACTCATCAAATTTGCAGAGGACACCAAGATGGCAAGAATAGCCAACACTTCAGAAGATAGGCTTAAGATATAGAAGGATCTTGACAAACATGAACATTGGGCATTAACTAACAAAATGAAATTCAGTGGCGAAAAAAGTAAAGTTCTACAAAAAAAGAAAAATGCACAGGTACAGTATAGGTGATACCTTGCTCAATAGTAGAAACTGTGAGAGCGATCTTGGAGTCCTAGTGGACAACCATTTAAATATGAGCCAGCAGTGTGCAGCAGCTGCCAAAAAAGCCAACACAGTTCTAGGCTGCATAAACAGGGGGATAGAATCAAGATCACATGAAGTGTTAATACCACTTTATAATGCCTTGGTAAGGCCACACTTGGAATACTGCATTCAGTTTTGGTCACCACAATGTAGAAAAGATGTGGACACTCTAGAAAGAATGCAGAGAAGAGCAACAAAGATGATTAGGGGACTGGAGACTAAAACATGAGGAACGGTTGCAGGAACTGTTTAGTTTAATGTCTAGTTTAATGAAAAGAAGGACTACGGGAGACATGATAGCAGTGTTCCAATATCTCAGGGGTTGCCACAAAGAAGAGGGAGTCAAACTATTCTCCAAAGCACCTGAGGGTAGAACAAGAAGCAATGGGTGGAAACTAATCAAGGAGAGAAGCAACTTAGAACTGAGGAGAAACTTCCTGACATTTAGAACAATTAATCAGTGGAACAGCTTGCCTCCAGAAGTTGTGAATGCCCCAACACTGGAAATCTTTAAGAAGATGTTGGATAGCCATTTGTCTGAACTGGTATAGGGTTTCCTGCCTAGGCAGGGGGTTGGACTAGAAGACCTCCAAGGTCCCTTCTAACACTTCTATTGTATTGTATTTAATAGCGCTCTTAAGATCAGATGACTTACTGACAGAAATAATCAGGAAACTCTTCACACCAGCAGTTACCTATTCAGTATATCTACCTATATACTATAGAAATCTTTTTTTGGCCTATTTTACTTTGTTTTCCTTTCTTTCCAGATATTGGAGGAAAGGTATAACAATGTTTGCAGAGCACACCTGCCCTTCTGCCATGGAGAAACCTGATATTCCAGCCCACATCTCTTTCAGTATTCGTTCTGCAGCAATACAAATAGTCCTTTCCTTTTTAACAACCATGCATTCGGCAACCATTCAGTTTTTATGGTGCTGAACGAGTGATGGTCACAAGTGGTTGTCAATGTTGTAGACATTCCAATATTCATATGGTCACACAATCAAATCCAGGCATTTGTCAATCATTTTAAACTTATGACAGTTGCAGTATCATGATCTCCATTTGCAACTTTTCTTGCTGGCTTCCCTAAGCAAAATCCAAAAGAAAGCTGGCAGGGAAGGTTGCAAGTCACTCCTGTAACTCACTGTCCCTCCTACCATCTTTTCTTCTGAGCCCAGCTGCAGAATTCAAGATTCTGGGGATTTCATTTTCTGTAGTGCCAATATGCAGTTATTTCCCACCCAACCACCCCCGATACTTCTACCTAGCTGGCTATGCTCACACCATGGCAGCTACATGGTGGCGTGCCCTCCTACCTCTGCAACAGGCAGCAGCACTTACATCATACTTCAACAGCTACACCTTGAATTGACCCCAGTCCACAGCACTTACTGCCACTGACTTGCTTGCAAACTGCCCAAAAATTGCAACTTCCTGCCAACTTTCTTGTTGTCTTTGCTTGTTAGAAGCCAGCAAGTAGTTGCCAGGAGATCCTTGCTTAATGACTTGTGATTCTGGTTTAACGAGGGACTGTTGGGATTGCTATTGCTAGGCAATATAAGCCACAACATACAGGTAGTCCTCGATTTACAACAGTTCATTTAGTGACTGTTTGAACTTATAGCAGCACTCAAAAATGATTTATAAATTTTCACATTTATGTTGCATCCCAATGATCACATGATCAAAATTCAGACACTTGTCAACTGACAATCACAATGTTGTGATTATCTTTTGTGACCTTCTGACAAGCAAAGTCAATGGGGAAGCCAGATTCACTTTACAATTATGTTACTAACTTAACAACTGCAGTGATTCACTTAACAATTATGGCAAGAAATTTCATAAAATGGGGCAAAACTCACTTCACAAATGTCTCACTAGCAACATAAATTTTGGGCTCAATTGTGGTAATAAAATGAGGACTACCTGTAGTGTTTTACGACTGCATTGCTAAGCAATGAAAATTCTGGCCCAATTATTGTTGGTAAGTGAAGTCTACTTGTATGCATCCTATTCTTATAGATGTGATTATTTAAAACCTGTGAATGATTTTTATTTGCTTTTTAATATATGGCTATGACTGTATGACTATAAGCATAACCTCTTTAAAAGAACTGCATAATATTTTCAGCTGCCATTTATTTACTTTTAGGATTATATAAATATACAAGATTTTCTTAATCTTGTTTGGTTTTTATCTCTTAATGTTACATTAACCCCAAGAAAGTATCTATTTGTGTGTGCATGTGTGTATTAAATATATTGGCACAAAACACATACTCATTCAGTAGTTCTGTAATTTGGTACTAAAGTAGGCTTTCCTCTCTTATCTATTTCTGGTAAGGTTAGCATTTGTAAAGAAATTCTATTTTCTTACCATTCAGATTGAAATTAATTACTGGGACCAGTATTTTTATCTCTTGAATTGGCACCTTTACTGCTTGACATTAATAATAAAAATTGGACAAAATGATCCTGTTGGTCAATATTAATCCTTAATTACAAAGGTAGAAAACAGAAATGACAAAAGACAGCTGCTTGAATCATTCTAATTTTCTGCTTTAAAAAAAAGAGGGATTAGATTTTGACCAGATTTGAACCTGTTATTTTTAGTTTAGGTTTTTTTTCTATCTTGTTTTTATTTTGATCTTTATGCTTAATTTTTAAACCCTATCTGGAGCGTTGCAGTTCACTAGAGACCACATGTTTTGTTTACAGAAAGTTTCAGGTTCACTCCTTTATGTTATGCCCAGATTATAGAATGGAAGGGAAGGGGAAAATATAATTAAAAAAAGAATAGGAAATGAACAGAATGGAATTGATTAGAAGCTGGAAGGGACCTTGGAGGTCTTCTAGTCCAACCCCCTGCTCAAGCAGGAAAACCTATATCATTTCAGACAAGTGACTGCCTAAACTCTTCTTGAAAACCTCTAATGATGAAGCACCCACAACTACTGAAGGCAAGCTGTCCCACTGGTTAATTTCCTCACTGTTAGGGCCTTTCTCCTTAATTCTAGGTTGATTCTTTCCTTGATTAGTTTCCATCCATTGTTTCCCTCTAAGACTTTGCAGTGTGTGTGTGTGTGTGTGTGTGTGTGTGTGTGTGTGTGTGTGTGTAAAGGGTTGGACCAAAGTCCCTTCCAGATTCTATTCTATTCTTCTATCTCTCTATATATCTCAGCATGGCTTCTACGTTCCTTCTGACTTCCATCAACTCATGAATGATGTTATGTCTTTTCTTAACATGTTCTCTTCCTTTCTTCTCCCCATCCCACCTTTTTTCTAAATGGGGTGGGATGGTGGTAGAATAAACCTGCTTGTTTGACCTTGCTGCTTAGCAGCATGCTTCTTCTATACTATGGCAAATGCGAACTGTTATTTCTCAGTAAAAAGGTTACTTTTATAAACTTTTGAATTACAAATTTTTATAGAGATGTGTTTTCTTAGCCTTTGGATTCTGAGTTGTTCTATATATCCCAAACTGTAATAATATAGGTTCTGGCATTCTTTGAAAGAAATAAAAACAAAGTTCCAGAGCTATATATCACAAGCAGATGTTTAATCAAGGTATCTAAGTAAGCTGGTATTTTATTTTCCCCAGCATCCTCTCATACAGAATTTTGGAATGACACATAGCTACTCCACATTTGATTTTGGAAGTTAATTTTTTTTTGTTTCCATATCTGCCTTTCAAACCAGAATTTGAAGCTGCTGTATTGGCAGTTCTAAAGTTGCTCTCGTGGCTCCATAAAGTTGTTTGGATTAGAAATATTTCTTTGCTAAACAAGAATTTCCCTTTCCTATATAACATATTTGCTAGATTTTGTCATGCTGTGAGGTGGTTTCCAATGAGTTAATCTGTTGAAAATGCTTTGTTATTCATGCCTGGCTCAGGATTAATAATTCTTCAAGAACTGGTATGAGTCTTGCAAAATTACCAATTTAATGCAAGAGTTTTTTCAACTGCAGAATTTAGGGAGTTTCCTCAAATTAACCCCGAATTTGTGTCTATGGTTTGAGTTACCAACATCCATCAATTAAAGAAAAATAAAATGATGGTTTATATCTACTAATATCAAATTCTCAGTGTCTGCAATTAGCATTGTGTATTAACCCAAAGTATTGTATTGTTACAGAGAAATATATAAAGCAGATGACTTTAAAAACAAATCAAAACTTTTAAACATTTTCTTTAGAGCGGTTATAAAAAAACAAGGGTTTTTTTTCTGCCTTGGTGATCATACTGACTTTTTTTTGTGGTGGAAGTTGACTGAAAAGCAGCTTTCTAAAAGTTCAGTACTAAACTCTGGGAATAGGGTGCATTAGATGAGGCTCAAAATGTATGCTTTGGGGCAGTGAGAAATTGAAGAAACAAAAGTAATAGTATTGGGAAAACACGGGAGAAAGCCAGACGGTTGATCTTAAAGTATATTTTAATTACTGTGCTGAAAATGTATGTGCTTTCTTTTTCTTTTTTTAGGCCGCTTTTCCGTGGTAACTCTGATGTTGATCAGCTAGGAAAAATCTTTGAGTAAGTTCTAGCTTCTTGCATTTTCTGTCAAGGTCATTTGCCAATTAATTGGTTTTTTTGTTTGTTTAATAAGTGTACAGTATTCACTCATTTTGTTACATAGGATTATTGCTTCTAAACTGTTTTACACTATAGGTATTCCAAGATGATTGGATCTGGAATAAAATGTATGTAAGTTCCACTGATAGCAGTGAAATACGATTAGGCAGAAATAATTTCCATTGTTTTCAATAGGAACCTCATACAATTAACTCACCCTGGATCCGACCAAGTGCATCCTTCAGTGGAGAAAATTAGATGTTCCTTTCTCAAACTTTTTTCAGCAAGACTTTGTATTAAAGTCTGAGTATATGGAGGCCACCAAACTTTACTGCTTTGTTTAATTTTTAAAATACATTCTCTGCCAGCATTGCTGAAGTGTGAATCCTACAAATATTAAAAGTTACGCTTATTCTTAGAGATCCTTCATAATTTCAAAAATGTTTAATGATAATCTTATTGCTTCTACTTCTTCAGTTCTAAATTAATCAATCATCTAGTTATGATTCTATGCTGTATTGCCTAGGGTAGTTATTGACATTTATTTGTTCCATCTGGGCCAAATAGGAAATCAAGTATTTCTCCTTCTCCCAGTTTGCTATTAGCTCCATCTTTCTTAAGGGTTTTGAGAAGTGGAGTGGGAGAAGGCTAAGGTAGCACCTTTTTCTTATTAAAGATCTAATGAAGATCTAATTAAGACAAAACAAAACATCTAATATGATAAAGCTAAGTATCTCATTGCAGATTGGTTCATTTATAACATTTGTTGTATCAAGAAACTCAAATGCAAATCAATTCTATACAGCATTCAGGTTTTCATCTTTGTATCAATATACATGAAATGTGGTAGTATATTCAATTAAATATTCTGGTTTCTAAACGATATGCACCCAGAAGTTCACTTTTATGTATGGATTCCCTTATAGGATTAGAGCAAGGTAGCATAAAGAAAAAAGGAGTGAAGGAAAGAAAAATGCCACCTTTATAGTCTTCCTAATTTTGCTTTACTTTTTGCTGTTTCACATTTGAATATATTAAATTCTCAGTGACGAAAAATCAGCTGGCACATGCCGGAGCTGACAGTTGGCACACCACCAAAAATGGCTCTGTGTGCCACCAGTGGCACGCGTACCATAGGTTCGCCATCATGGGGCTAGTGGATAGAAAGGCACTAAGCTAGAAAGCATGAGACCATTGAGTTCTCCTTAGCCATGAGAGTCAGCTGGGAGATTTTGGGCCAGTCACTTTCTCGCAATCCAAACCACCTCACCGGGTTGTTGTGGGAACAACAGGAAGAAGAAGGTGCCTTGGATATTTTTGCTTGAGTATATTTGTACAAATAACTCAAGCTGCCTTGAATTATTTGTACAAATAATAAAGGTGGTGTGTATAACATACACACACCTACCTATTTCCTAGATATTTTTATTTTGAATTAAATGTTTTCAATTGTTGGCTTTGGCTTCCATTTCCGCACTTTACACCATAGTTTCTGAATCATCAATTTGGTTAATTTGTCATGCACTGAATTGTTTTTCCTGTGCAATTTTTAAAAACTCAGGTTCAAGTGGTTTCCTTTTTCAGAATCTGGCAGTTATCCTATAGCTCATTTACGTCTAGCTTTATTGCCTTTACTCTATTCTTATAATACAAGAAGCAGGACAGTCTTGCTGCTTTGTTTTGTTTTTTGTTAATAAAATGACACATTGTGGTATTTCTGGTCAGTAAATGTCAAGAGCAAGAATAGTAGGAGGAATATACCCTGTTTTGTGTGTTTCTACTCAATGCAACTACTTGCATAGAAATGAATTTATCCATTAATCAGAAAAAGCAAATGCCAATTTGAGTATTTCTTATTATACAGGTTTCTTGCAGGAAAAAACTCCAATGTTTCTAGCTTTCTAACGCTTGTAGTGATTTTTCTTATTGTTCAAATATTTCCACAGACCCTTATACTGATTTTTTGAGTGAAAATGCTAAATATATTTTAAGATGGACTTCATTACAATTTCTACATATTGGAATATGCTAATCAAAGGAGTAACAGTGAATGTTCTTGGATCTAAGGATATTCAGTGTATATAAATTATAAACACACTGTAAAAATCTAACAGCAGTATCTCTACTGTGCTTATACACTGTAGTTGTTTGAACTTAAGATCTAAAATGTTATAAGTGAAATTTTGTAAAGTATTCAATCTTAAGATTTATTTCATTGACCTAAATTTCTTACAATACAGCTAACTATAAAAATGAAAGTTGATGGCAATGCTAATTTCTTTACAGAGAGCTTTCTAGAAAAAGTATTATGTGGTGCAAAGAAATTTTAGGTTTAGGTTTAGGTTTATTAAATTTATAGACCGCCCCCTCTCCCCGTAGGGACTTGGGGCGGTGTACAGACCGTTCGTATATAAAACAACAAAACATAACATAAAACATCAGACAAAACAACGCAAACATACCGTCTGTATATACAACCCAAACTAAGTAAATAATTAAAAACAATTCTAAAACCAATTTAAAACCCCAAAATTTAAAATTTAAAAAGCCATCCAGGAAGGTCAGTAGTGGGTGTTCCCTGTAAGTACAATTACAGTTACAATTAGGCCAGGCCGGCTAATCAAAACAGGTGGGTCTTGAGTTTCTTGCGGAAGGAGCAGAGGTCCAAGGTGGTTCTAATATAAAATTTTAGTTTTATAATACTTGTACAACAGTTCCACAGATCTCCTGCTTATCCTGCAGTGTGCCTTCAGCACTGGCAAGAATCAGTGAAACCTCATGTGGCTCTTCGATAGTCAAGATTGGCACATTGTCTACCAAAGGACGAATCTTCCACTAATGTCATTAGTATATCTTTCAGAAAAAAACAAAACAAATCATTAAAACCTGAGGGATGCTGCACCCTGGTGGCATAGGTTTTTAATTCCAAATCATCTGACCTAACTTGTGTCTTGTACTATATTAACTGCCATTATAAAGTCTGTGTGTTGCATTTAAGAAGAAGTGAAATCAGAACTAAATAGCCAACTTTCCATCTGTTACAGGCCATGTTTCTTTTTTTAAAAGCTTTTTATATAGCCTTTGAGTTCTTTAAATTCTCAATTGCAACGTCAAGCGAATTATGTAATTGTATGAATGACCACATATATTTCACTTTCTTTTTTTCCAGTATTACTTTACCATTCCCAATTTTAGACTATATATTTAGACTGTATACAGCGTTTCCCTGTTTATATTTTAAGGTGCAGTGTACACTGAATTTTGTTTAATATTGATGGTGTTAACCACATTAATGTGCAGTTATGAGATACTACATATGTTCCTATTCCAAATCTTCAAACTGATTTTCTAATAAAGAATAATTGAACATTCCAGGGAAGAATATAAGTAATTTGGACATGAGACAAATAGTTCTTCCTAAACTATTTAAAGGGCATCAGCTCAACTCCGAACCATCTATGCCCATGATGGTGAACGTATGGCATGCATGCCAGAAGTGATGCACAGAGCCCTCTCTGTCGGCACATGCACCATCACCAGCTGGTATTCCAGTTTCCAGCACATACATTCGGAGCAGCCAGCTGGTCTTCATGCGGACTGGAGCACCAGAAATCCAAAGACCAGCTGGGGGTGGGGGGGTTTCCATGTGTGCATGCAAGTCACTTGCGCAAATGGAGCTTCTCTCATTCACCTGTGCTTGTGTGACTTGGTTGCCAACAGGCTACAGAATAATAGTGGTCTGCAGATCGGGGATTGGAGGCCTGTGTTCTAAAACCATCTATTTTGTTTACTTTTTAATTGAGATTTTATCATTTCAGTTGTCATTTTAAAAGAAAGCCTTTAATGTAAGGTGCTTCTACAATTTTATATTGAAAGTTCTTAAATAAATGAATGAAAATTCACAGTTGAGAACCATCATCAGATACTGAAACATAGTAAGAATTAATGTTTTGCCTGGAATAAGTGCTTGTTCTTATCTTCTCTACAGAGTAATTGGTCTTCCTGAAGAAGAAGATTGGCCTATTGATGTTGCCCTCCCAAGGAATGCTTTTACTTCTCAATCCCCACAGCCCATTGAACTTCTTGTAACAGATATTGATGAACTGGGCAAAGACTTGCTACTTGTAAGTATCTGTCATAGTAAAATTTTAGAAATAAGCAGCCTAACACAGAACAAAAAAAGTCAGCACTACATAGTATCTGTTGCTGAGCTGAGAAAAAATGTGGAAGAGTCTTCTCCAGCATCAAATAAAAACCAGAAGTGCTTGGGAGATATCAAGAAATATCCTCAAATATAAATTTTGGGAGGAGATAAGAATCTCAAATCTAAAGCCACAACTTCATCTTCACTACACAGAATAAACCAAAAACACCCAGTAATCACAAATTTCTTTAAGGGAGACTGTGAAAAAATTACTTATTTTTTTGTTTTGTTTTTATTGTTAAACTTTATGCCTCCTGTCTCACTAAAGGCAACTTTAGGCTGTGTTATCCCAAAGGAGTGGGTCTTTAGTCAAGGGTATAGAATAACTGCATTCAACTGCTAGAACCTCCTCCGAAATTTTTCTTCCCCCTCAATAGCAGCCCATAGTATCAGGGTTTGGAGAATGTGCGACACAATAAAATAAGGTGTTAAAAAGATCAGATTATGGTGTCCTTTGAGCCTTTCTTGAATTAAAAGGTTTAGTTATATTAAAAAATTCATATCAATAACTGAATGTATTCTGTTTGCATTCTTAAATAATTTGCATCATGATTGACCATAAACAGACTCCCGGTGTATCATATCAATGCCATATCTTAGGCTGATATTACCATTGATTTCTGCTAATATACATGAAATAATAGTTTGATGATGTCTGCTTTTTCCTAAGTAATATTTTAAAAGAGGATACGCTCTATTTGAAATAATTTAACAAGATTTAGATTCTTTATTAGTGGCACCATTATTTTACCTCTGTAATTCATTCAACAGGTTTTGCAGGAAAATAGTTCTCTTTTTCACAGGTCAAATTAACACCTTAACAAAAAAAATCTGAGATAGAATAATTGCAGTATGAGAAATTAGCATATCAATCAATATAAATTATTAAATTGTGCATTCAAAATGTATTGTAATTTAATAACTTGTGTAATAACTGTTGTGCATTACAATAGTGCATGAAACGAAATATTACCCATACAGTACATGCATATTAATCATTTAAGAAACTGGTGAGCAAATGAAATATATCCCGTAGAATTGCAGAATATATATCTTTTTCTTGGTAGTACAATAACCCTCTTTGACTTGCCATCAGAATTGGGATTGAAACTTTCATCGCTAAATTGTGCCCAATTTTGTGATTTTATTGCTCCAGTCATTAAGGGAATCTCATGGTTGTTAAGTGAATCTGGCTTTCCCTATTGATTTTGTCAGAAGCCTCCAGGAAAGATAATAAATGACAATCATGTGAACCAAGACACTTCAATTATTGTAAATGCATGCCAAGCGCCTGGATTTTGGTAATGTGATGGTTGTAAGTGTGAGGACTGATCATCACTGTTCTCAGCACCATTGTAACTTCAAACAGTTGTTAAATAAATGATTGTAAATTTAGAATTACCTGTATTCAAACAGTTTACTACTGATTATTCTCACTATTTATTTTTCCAATCTAATCTAAGATTCTTTGATTTTCTGTAGGCCTCTCTTTCAAATATTACCTGTATTTGATTCTTCAGACCTTTTTTCCCAATAAGTCAAGGCTAATTACATGCCGCTCCTCTTAAAGCAGTGCTGATGACAATATAGACAAAAACTTTAAATATATCTTTAAAAATATCATTATCTAATAAATCTGTGTCTTTTCTTGTTAAATCATCAGCAGTAGAAAAAGTGAGTTGCTGGATCCATCAGTGTTGCCCGCTATTAATAGTTTTCTCTATCTTATACAGAAATGTCTGACATTCAATCCTATGAAGAGAATATCAGCTTATGATGCCTTAACCCATCCTTATTTTCATGACTTGGAGAAATGCAAAGAGAATACAGATTCTGATGTGTCCTCCAGTCAAAACTCCACAGAGATGAATTCACTGTAAGGCTTTATCAGGCTAACCTAAGGAGGAACAAACTAGCTTGATAAGATCACTGTTAAAGGTAAAAAGCATCATTGTATGTCTGAAAACTTTCTTGAAGACTTCACATAATTATGTAGTTCTTCAAAATGATGCTCTGTCTCTCTAAGGGGAAAAAAAAACATAGTTAGGCATGTCAAAACAATGCAAGATACAAAAACTTTAAATAGATTTCACTGAGCTTGATGTTTGTTAGTCTATCTCGAAATCTACCGGATGAAGAAGCTGTTGATCATTTTGCTGCCTTTTTCTCCTAGCATTGAACAATGCCACCATGGATTAGAAGAATTAAGAGTCTCTGCCAAAATATGACTTGATTTCTGTTTCTGGGTGCTGAAGTTTGACGTGCCCCTTCTCTGGGAGTTATGGTGGTAGTTTGTTTTGCTGTTTATTTCCTTGATCATGAATTCAGAAATATTGTTGAAGTAATATTTAAAAGAGTGACACTGAGCTATTAATCTCTTTACCCTAAAGTTAAAAGAAAAATGTAAAAAATACATCTGGCTATTATAATCCACAGGTTCCTTCCCTAATAAGAGATGGGAGATGATAACTTTTACTGTGTCTGTGACTTAATATTCAAATATTAATAATATATATATGGTAAAGGGAACAGCTGGTTTTAAAGAAATTAATTTGTAGCGATCTTTCCTATCATCTAAATTTATGTCAATCACTGCACAACATTTCATCTTTATCTTTTCTGATAGTATAGTTCTATGACTTTGGAAGTTATGAATTTCAGATTTATCATTTTCAGATTCAAGGATAAAATAAGAATAAAAATAAGTGTTCATATCTACTTGTGTGTATATATGAACACCTAATTTTGCTTACTCACACATGCACATGTATACATAAACTAAAATGGCAACCTGAAAATATCTCCAAAATAAGCTCTGTTAAATTTAGTAAGGCACAACTATTTATAGAATTGATTCTTTTATAAATTACAAACTATTCCCACTTATTTGAGGCTAAACTCCCATTGAATCACATGTGAATTTCTGCACAGCACATTAAAAAAAATCTGAAGTCCTGTGTGGTTTTCTCTTGAGGGTAAATTATTTTGAACAAAATGTGCTTTTATTCAACTGCAGATATATTTAAAGACTTTGAAATCTCTGGACAATAGAGTAAAATCCACAGGGATTATAATGGAAGTACTATACTAAAGTACTGTATGGTGGTGTAAACATGGATCTAATTTACTGAGACTTACTTCTGAATAAACATGCAGTGGATTATGCAATGAGAAACCAGGTGCTCATAGCTGACATTCAAGCCTGTATGTCATTATTGCAATTAACTCAGGCATCAGACCACATAGCCTTTACATTTGTTTCAAGTTTGCTTCCAATCTGACATTTAATATAATTCAATAAATTTTATTTTTCTATATGAAAATATTAGAAAACCATACTGCTCTACTCTGCTTTGCCTTTCATATTTGCTTTATCTGAAAGCCAATGTTAATGAATAAGTCACATGGATATGTTAGCACAAGTATTTTAAATCTTGCATTAAATGTCTGTATGTTTTAGAGTTTTTGTAAAAAAAAAATAGAATTTTAAAAAGAAAATTTATTTTTGTAGTATGATTTGATGAAATATTCTTAATCCACGTCTCACATTGTAGTATCTAATATAGCTCCAATGCCAATATATTAATGGTTGCAACAAATCAGAAGATACAGGTGCTATTGGAACTAATCGATGAATTGTATTCTTAATTATTATAATTGTTGCTCTGCTATCTAATAATCTTTTTCTGTTTACTAAGTTGTATCAACTATTTCTTCATACTTTGAATATTAATTCCTGGAATAAGTCAATATTTTCCTGTATAATATTCATTCATTTTATTTGTAGCCTATATAAGGTGTGAAAAGGTGCATGAATCCAAAAATTCAGCATTGCATTTGATTTGTTTTCCCAAGTAGTATATCTCAATAATTTGTTCTCAGTGGAACATAGGTAGGCTTATGTGAATATCCCTTTGTTATATCCCTTTGTTATATAATGTCCTCTGTCAAGACTAGTCATCCAAATTACTAAACAAAATGCCCTGCTGTAGAAGTTTCTCATAGTTTGTGTATCTATTTCAAATAATTTTCCAGAAACTGAAACTCTGCTATGCTGACTTTTTGCATTTATCTTGAACTTCGGTAGAGTAACACCATGACTATTGGTTTTTAATTAGTACAATTGTAATCCAGATTGAATTTAAGAGAGATTAGTGTTTTATGGAAATATCAATGAAACTATTTCTGACTAAGCAACAGTAGGTATGTCATACTTTGCAAATATGAGCAGTTCAAGTAGCCTATTATATTTCCATGTTTTACATTGTGGAGAAGCAGTGAAGCTGACCAGAAGAAATACTGAGCAACAACTTGTTAAAAGGCAGAGCTCCAAATGTTGAAAATCCAATATTGTATTCCTGATATTTAGTTAGAAAGGACAAACCTACCTTGAAACTTGGATAGTTGGTTTAATACAAATAGTGTGGACTAGATAAAGTAATAGTTGAATATGGTTAAATGTAGTTTCCTCTGTTCTTTATGTTTTTACCTTTGCTGATGAATCCTAGTTATTAAATCTATATCATATAAGTTCTAAGCTGAAATCTAATTGCTTCTATTAGTTTCAAGATACTTTCTTTAGAAATATAAGAATATTTGTTCTGCTATTCATGCTACCAACTATTTGCAATAGAAATTATTCAGCTTTATGTGTGTTCATTTAGGTTTGGCATAGACTTAGCTCAGGGAATACCTGCAGAAGAATCTCTCCTGCCACCAGTTCAGTTCCTTGGCTCTGACCCAAAGGACTTGCCCTAAAACTCAACATGGGCTTGCAGTTTCCAGGAGAATTTTTCACTTTCTCATTTCTGACAGTAATTCCTTAGGATGTGACAGAAGACCCTCTAAGGAGTTTTGAAGTGGAAGTGATTCAAAACCTCGCTGCACATTTGGAGCCCACCATTTACAGTACATACAGCTCTTTGGGCTAAAGAGCAATAGATCGAATGCTGAGAAAAAATATTCCGGCAAAGTTTTCTTGCAGCATGATGAGAGTCTTTTGTGTATTGTGTGTGTATTGTAACCTGCACCAGCTATATGTTCACCAGCATACCATAAAATGTTTGTTTTGTTTATGAGAATTGTTTTAGTTAGCTAGTCTCATTTTTAATAGGATTCTTCTTTCTTCGCCTGAATATACTATATACTTGCATAGCAATTCAAAGTTTGCAGTCTAAGATAACATATAATGACTTCTAGCATCTTTGATTCTATTGCAAAGTTACATTGAAATTTATTTTTAGTATCTTTTATTTTAACCTATTGGACAGCAATATATCTCAAGCTGGTCCTGCTTGCTGTCAGCCATTTTTATGACTATCCCTCTTGCTGAAAGTTATGTTCATGCATGCCTTTTGTTACTTGTTTATATAAAATACGCATACATTATTCACAGATTACATTGAACAGATTTCTTGGCTGCTAGAAATTACAATTACTTTAAATCCAAAAAGATACGATCTCAGGTATCTTTGCACTTACCAGTATCTTCTTTATGGCTTATAGATTTTATTGTATTGCATATAAGTTTATTCAGTAATCCAGTACACCATGTTGAGTTTTAAAAGGTTAAGCATATTTACAGTATTTTTTAAAAGCTTTTAGCTAGTGGTTTAGAAATTTTCTACCCTACATGAGGTCAAGATAAATTAACCACAGTATTTTATTAAATCATCAACAACTATTTTGTATTCATTATATTTAACTTAATACATATAGATATAATTTTAGTTGCAGAACACATGGAAGTGACAAATTAAATGGAATAAGTAAGAGTCAGGATTTCAGAAAACAGTGTATGTTAGTGTGGAGAAATTTCAAATATTTAAGCAGACCTTAGCATACCCTTAAATTTAAGCATCCATCTGATCATAAAGAACAGGAAATAGCATGTAGCTCAGAGAACTGCAAGTAGGGAAGAGAATGAGAATATGCTATCACCTTTTTTTCCCAGCATAGAAACCAAGCAGGTTGTTAGAAATCTCTATAATAGCAATTGCTGCTGGAAGGCACTCAAAGCTTAAATCTCCTCTGCCAGTTCACCAAACGCTAATAAACTTCTTTTTTGCAGGTTACTAATCTCTAAAACCTTATTTTGAAGACTGTTTTGATACATAAATATTGACTTTCATCCAACAATTTGCTTCCTTCTTTTGATATTCAGCACAATGTGTTCATAATGTTGTTATTGTCAACAATTAATATAATCAGCCAGTTGTATATTTAGCAAATAAAAGCTTTTGAATAGTTTCAATACACATTTTAAAAGATCTTGCAGGGAAAATATTATTTGATTGTTTTTTCAAGTTTGCAGTCTGTTTGCTTCTTTTCATATTTATCTGATTACAAATTCTAGTGGAATTTTCGTATATAAAAATTAGAACTGCAAATTTCTAGGAGTATGCTCACAGTTCTGCTGCCTGCTTCCATTTTGATGAGCATGTCTAAATCAATCCAATAGTTGCAAATATCAGAGACAATAAAACAGGTATTTTGCTTTCAGTTAACATAATTTGGACATGTTTAGAAGTAGTCATTCACTATTTATGCTGTTGCATTCATATAAATATTGTGGTCCTCCACTTGCTAAATGGACATTTCACCTACTGAAATCAATGACCCTTTCAAGTACTAAGTTCAAGATTGAATGATACTGTACATACTCACATATTATTCACATTTATATTTTTTTCATTATGCACTGTGCAGAAAAATCATGAAGAATTTGCAGTGAATTATCTACTTATTTGTGGAGTTTCTTTCCATTTTATATGTAAGGAGCATGTTTTCAGTTTAAAGCATATAGAAAAATGAAAGTACAACTCACATCACAATTAGACTAAAATTGTGGTGAAGTGCTGGAAGACTCAGGATAGAAAGATCTGAATTGGGAGTGGGGGCAAACAGTACTAGAGATGAGTGACACAGAACAAATAGGTTTGATGAAATACCAGGACTCAAACCTAATAATCTTGAAGAAATATAGGCAGATGAAGCTAACTGGCAGTCCGGAAGAACTAATTTACCATCATAACATAGGAGAAACAGAAAATGATACAAAGGCATTGAAACAAAATCGACATTTAGTTTCATTTCATAGATGTAAGCCTGAATAGAAGCAGTTAGCAATAATTGAAAAACCAGCAGCTACCAGCAGGGTATGATGTTTGAAAAGTGGCAGAGATAATTGTGCCATCTTCTACTTTTCAGTCTAAATTAACTCATGTCATTTAAAGCTGACTACCCAAGGCTAAATAAAGCCTTTTCTCTCAACTCTCATCCGGATGGCAAATCCTCTGGCTGCTGATGCCATGCACAATATATTCTTCATAAGTCCAGTGTTGGTGGGTTTAACTTGACAATTTCCAGTCAGTTACATCCATTTTTGAAGGGTATGCATTGTGCATCACAAACTTTGATTTATTAGGATCTATTGTTTCTCCTATCCATTGATAATGTCTTCCAATTGCAGGTGTATCTGTGGAGAGATTGGTGAGGGGGAAATGACAGTTGTATTATGTCATCAAAGAATGTGAATATTTGTGTGAGTCATGATGAAAGTACACATTATATCATTTCCATAATAGTGCATTTACAATATTGCTCTCATTATGGCTCATTATGGTGCCTATGTCTGATTTGTGAATATAAGAAATCAGCATGCCCCTTTTACAAAATATGTACTATACTTTTCAAACTGCTTACAGTGCTAGTGACTAGATCCTCATGTTCTGCTAATCCATAAAATAGTCTGTTGGGTTATGTTATAGCATATTATATGAACTCAGTCATTTTGGGATATTTTTTTTATATCATACTAGCAACTTGTATGTGCAAATTCAAAAAATATGTGAACCCTATTTGTGTATTTGTTTTAATGATCAGTCTGTTGTAGGATAGCAATGGAATAGAACACCTAAAACAGTGAATTATATTTTTACACTTTTACTATTTGCTGTATAGTATTCTTTGCATGTTGAAATGCACATCTAAAATTATTTCTTTTTAGGTGTCTACAGTCCATAGAGACTATTTGCCCTATTGTGCTAAAGCAATTCAAATTGTGTGCATCTGCTGTATATGCTCACCATATGAGCAAAGAAGTTGGTTTCTGGGGCTCAGTTTGCCCTCCTAAGAATATGACCATTCATTGATTAAATATTTTACTCAGTAAGATTCTATAGATTGAATATTATAACTTGAAATTCATTTTTTGAAAATGGCAAAAAAATGTCTATATATTCTGTTATATCAAAATATGTTTTCGTCAGTGCATGCGTCATTTAATTTTATTTTGTTACATAATCATATTTTTATGTTCATAATATTTTGGAAATGCAAAAATACATGATTACCAGTTTTCTGTCTGAAGTTAAATTACATTTACTTTGTTTTGGACTACAATCCTAAAGAAAGTTTTCCGTTTTAGAGTATATCAGTGGGAATTTTATAAAGCGGCTTGATCGAATTCTACATTCATAGGCCTCTTATTTTTCTTTTCTGAGCAATGAATTAATGTTCACAGAGTGAGGAATCTGCTGCCTTCCTCAGACAAGAGAATGAGAAAATTCTGCACATAATTCCAGGCCATGGGTACTAACATTATTCTTCAGAAATCACATTCTAGTGAATTGCAATTGCAATTACGAATAAAGAACAATTCTATGTAAACCAGGTTTTCTACACTCTGCTGAGAATAGGGTGATCCCACAATGAGATAATGTGCTAGTGTCTAACACAGCTGGCTGTCTCACTTAATGGTATAAATGTTGATAGAATTATCCTAATGATGCTATTTCTCTAGCTCAGAGGTGACAAACCCTGGGCCCAGATGCGTCACGCGCTGGCCATGCCCAACCCTGATTTAACGAACGTGATGACAATGTGAGGACACAAGTTTGACACCCCTGCTCTAGCTCAACTGCTTTGAGCTTTCAAGCCTAGAATTAAACCTGAGGATTTTCAATCAGCTGACTTTTCTTCAGGATTACAATGCTATTTATTAGATGGTTACAGTTTGAGGATTGTCTCCCTAAGCAGAATTTCTCTTGAAACCCTTCCATCTAAACCGGTTAATTTTAAATGTGTTTACAGATACAAAAAAATTGCAGTCTCAGGTTCTTGCTTAGTAACTGGCTGATTTAATGAAGATACATGGTTAGTAACTGCACTCAAACCCAATTGATAGGGTCAACATTTATTTCCACCTTATTGTATATCTGCAGTGTAAATGATTACTATTTTAAATGATGTATGTTACAAGTTACTAAAGTGGATCTCTCAGCTACTTGGAGCTGAGATAAAATGTATGTAGTCTTAAAATTGTAAGTGTAGGAGATCTGGACTCTTGCATTATTTTCATTTTTAAAAATGTTCATTATAGATTGTGAGCTGTTAATCTTATTAGACTAAAAGGTAGACAGAATTTTAAATAAATCACCTGAACAAGCTGCATAGTATAATATTTGTATTTTGCCATTAAAGAGACAAAGCTTGTTGGATGTAGTATCTTTTAGATCTTGTTTTTGAAAAGAACATAGGTGAACTTGAAAAGTTTAAATAGAGTAAAATTTATAGAACAGTACAATGTAAAATATTTTGTGGGAAATTAGTTAGATTTAATTAGCTTTTTTCTTTTTTTTCTTTTTTGTAGTTTTTAGAAATGAGTCCATGATAACTGATACATTTTAGCTTTGATAACTCTGTATATAAAAATAAAATTATGTGACAATGATTAAATAATTCTAAATTTTTGAATGGGGATGCCAAGGAAAAAAACACTCTACTGTGTTTCTAGACACAATTTGTTCAGCAGAAGACATTTGATTGAAGATAGTCGCTGTTATACCGATGTTGTTAGCATAACAGAAGAGACAGTATAAAAGAATAGTCTAATTGTTTAACTACAAATTAAACAACACATTCCATATACTGAGCTGACGTTTAAAAGCATCAGTTCCATGAATGATCCATGCTTTAATTTAAATAACATTATACTACAATAAATACTAGGCCACTGCTTGTGTATAAAGTTTTAGAGAAAAATTGTGGATTAAGATAAGAATTGTTCTTGTCAAGTCTTAGTTATTTTTGTTCTCTTATTATAAATTAAAAGGGGAAGAAGTGAAAGTGAAATATTGATGAAGCCCATTACGTGTTAATTATTATAGTATAGTATAGCCTTTATTGTCATTGTACAAAATAAATACAACGAAATTGGTTTATAAACTGGGGCCATTGATGATTTTAAAAAATATGAATTGGATGTGTCTGCACCTAATTCTAGTTCAGCAGGAACTCAACATGTTCAGAGATTCTTTTTAAGAGGACATATTGATTAAACCTGAGATACATGGATGTTTTTAAAACTCTTGGTGTACAGTATTACAGTATTTAAAATATTGGCATTGACCAGTTTTTAAATTTATTTTATTCTGATCTTTAGCTGTTTTATCTCTGTTTTCTTGCCATCAGCCCAATTTGAAAGCAATGTAATATAATTGTAGCCTTCCACAAAATTTGATGAATCACAAAATTATTCTCAGTTGGAAAAAAAAGTTCTCAAAATTTGACCTGAAGATAACATGGATTACCACCACTATAAAAAACAAGTGAAACTTTGCTTATGAAATCAAACAATCCACAAAAGAGAGTGATTATGTATCACAGAACCAGCCAAAGATTAAGTTGCCTTCGATTGAAAAGATATTCCACTCCAAATATTGTTACTACTGAGTGTGTTGTGAATGGAAAAAAAGTCGTGCATACCTTTCTGAGCAGAATCTTCCAAGACTGTATGAATGGATCTGAACTCTCCAGTGCGATATAAGGAAGAATTATAGCATCTAATACTTTTAAATTTTAGTGTCTGTGCTTAATGGGGCTTTTATATTATGCTGTTTAATCTAGAATTATTTTCTCTGTTCTGTTAAACACAGCCCTTAGAATTAAGCCATTAGAACTCTTAATATGAGATGGCAGCATATTAAATAAATGAATAACATAAGAATGATTCTGTCCTAATTAAGTCACTTTTATATCAAAATCCTTATGATTTTTGGATAATTGCAGTAAAAGTTTCATTAAACTAAAAATAGCACTTTCAGTGGAGCATTACACGTAATATGAGATTGTACTTCGTTCTTCAGTCATGTCCTGCTTTTTTGGATAAGAGCATCATCATTATAAAACTTCTTCAACAGCTGTTTTTCAAAGATGCATAAATTGATGGAACATAGTTATTGCTGTTTAAAGAATCTGTGTTTCTTATTCAACTAGGTGATGTTAGATCAGTTTGCAACGAAACATCATGGATCAAATTACATATGTTCTGCTCTTTCAATGTTTGTTACATCCAAAAGTTATTTTAGAGTATCCATGCTATATTATAGCTACATTCTGCAATAATGACAATGCTGAAATTCTGTGAACGTTTATTGCAAGTAGTTTTGTTAAGCAAGGGTAGAAATGTACTGTATGAAACAATAACATTTATGGCTAGATATGAACCTGTTTTATATTACCACTTTTGAAATATTATATATTATAAAAATATTGGTGGGCTGCTTGGACTAATTATATGCATATCTCAACATTACTTTATTAGTAGATGTCATCAAATCTGCTAATTTTAGAGGTTTTAGGAAAGTTTCATTAAAGATTTGAAAGTTTAAGAAAATATGTGCAGAAATATCATAATACAGTTCTGTGTGACTTGTAATACTTCTCTGTGTCATGGAAATAGTCTATTGACAGGCAAAAGATTGAAGAAGATATGCAAATGTATTCACCTCCTGTCCATTTTAAAGCAGGATTCCTTGATGTAACAAATGGACATGATTGGGAAGCAATGGGAAAGTGATACCACACATATGTCAGTAAACAAATTATTCAAATTATGTAATTAATGATGAGAATTGATATTATGATGTGGTTTCTGTCAAATACGTAGGGTAACATAACATTGCAGTTTATTTTCATTCTCACAGAAATTTAGAGCACAATCCTTTAAATGATTGTTGAGAACAAACCTTCCTTAGTTGAGTTTAACACACCAGATGTGTGTAAAAGAAGCAGCCAAATAAGAGGGTTAGTGTTGCTTGTTAAATAGATTTTATATTTAAGTAGTATAATATAGATGAATTGTTGATAAAAAATGAGATGTTTAGATTTGCTGTTTGAAACACAGATATGGAACTAGATATTTTTCTGTTTGTAAGGTAAAAAACCAAGTGCATATAGTTGAAGATAAGTATCAGTATGAAAAATTAACTAGCAAAACATTTCAAAATCAGGAATATTATTTTTTATTTTAATTAGATGAAAAGCATTTTGAAAGAAATAATGTCTTCATATATTTTAGGCACCTATCTCAGATTTACTTTTATAAACTTTGTAACATTGAAATGTAAAAATAAATGCAAAATCTTCAAGTAAAGTATATTAAATTGACAACACAAAGTTTCCGTGTCTGATTTTATCATTATTCTTTGAATTGTAGTCAGTATCGCATCAGCACAAGTAGAAAAATTCTAACATGTTATATACATATTTTGTTCTTTGTTTAGGGAGATTTCTATAGTAAGTAAGTAAAGGCACGAGAAGTCATGGGCTTCTTGTTTGCTCCAAGGTGTAAACCACTGAATTTCCAACTGAATATATTTTGCCACATATTTCCCAAATTATATAGCAATAATTTGTATATATGCAACTAATTATTGTCTTTTCTTCAAAACATATTTAACCATAGTCATCAATCTCAACAGAAGTATTTTGTTGTTGATGGAAATGAGATTCACAGTTTATTTTTCATGAAAAGCTCAGCTTTTGCTTCTCATGGAATTTTGACTTTTCAGATTTATTAGATAATCCCAGATATTACATATTTATTTTCTTCAGGCATTTTTTTTTACATCTCCACCATCTATCCTTTTTGGCTTGAAAATCTCTTTTTGTGTAGCTACAACTCCCTATTTTCTCCCTCCCTCCCTTTTCTTACAAATCTAAGCCTGCATGTAGATAATCACCATTGTTTGTTTGTTTGTTTTGTTAAAATTTTTATTAGTTTTAAAAAAATTTACATAGGAAAAAGGGTAAAAGGTTATGGATCATTTTGACAGCTACATCGTGCGGGGGGGGGGAGAAGCCCCCCCGGGCCTCGCAACTTTTACAAAAAACAAAATAGAAAACTATGAACATTTACATAATACGAATGAATAATTCATTCATTCATAATAAAATTCATAATAAAATGAAATTCAATGGTGAAAAGAGTAAGGTTCTACATTTAGGCAACAAAAATGGAATGCACAGGTACAGTATAGGTGATACCTCGCTCAGTAGTAGTAACTGTGAAAGGGATCTTGGAGTCCTAGTGGACAACCGTTTAAATATGAGCCAGCAGTGTGCAGCAGCTGCCAAAAACGCCAACACAGTCCTAGGCTGCATCAACAGAGGGATAGAATCAAGATCACGTGAAGTGTTAATACCACTTTATAATGCCTTGGTAAGGCCACACTTGGAATACTGCATTCAGTTCTGGTCGCCACGATGTAAAAAAGGTGTGGAGACTCTAGAAAGAGTGCAGAGAAGAGCAACAAAGATGATTAGGGGACTGGAGACTAGAACATGAAGAACGGTTGCAGGAACTAGGTATGTCTAGCTTAAGAGAAAGAAGGACTAGGGGAGACATGATAGCAGTGTTCCAATATCTCAAGGGTTGCCACAAAGAAGAGGGAGCCAAACTATTCTCCAAGGCACCTGAGGGTAGAACAAGAAGCAATGGGTGGAAACTAATCAAGGAGAGAAGCAACTTAGAACTGAGGAGAAACTTCCTGACAGTTAGAACAATTAATCAGTGGAACAGCTTGCCTCCAGAAGTTGTGAATGCCCCAACACTGGAAGTCTTTAAGAAGATGTTGGATAGCCATTTGTCTGAAACAGTATAGGGTTTCCTGCCTAGGCAGGGGGTTGGACTAGAAGACCTCCAAGGTCCCTTCCAACTCTACTATTGTATTGTATTATTATTGTACATAGATATTAGCAGTTTTTAGTTTAACACCAAATTATCAGTATGTTTCAATCATTTTACTTTTGTCACTTCCTTAAAAATACATTGTAACAACATTTGGAATAGTGTTTCAATTCACTTTTGTGATCTGAGTCTTCTTCTTGTCTCCTCTCCCCCCCCCCCCGTCCACTGGCAGAGCCTCAGCCCCACCCTGCTTTGTATCTTGTGTAGGATCCCCCACATCACCTAATAGAGCAGTATGTTTTTTCATGAAAGCCTCTGCTTCCGCAACTGTGTTAATTCTAATTCTACTGCCCTCCCAAAAAATCAACATGCCTTCTGGTAACAGCCACCTGAACCAGATCCCATTATTATATAATTTTTTTGCTAAGAAGATATATTTCCTTCTCTTATCTCTTACTTTCTTTGGTATCTGCTTAAGAATGGCTATTTCTTTATCCTTATATTTTAATGGTCCTCCCCTTTGAGCTCCTAGAACCTCATCTCTTGTGGTTTTTCTAAGAAATTTAACATGAACTTCCCTTGGGACATTATGTGTTCTTGCATAGGCTGAGTTAATCCTATAAATCAAGTCAATATCCCACCCAAGCTGTTGTTTATCTCTGTTAATATATTCTGCTAACAATGTGATATTCGTTCTCAATTTCTGGTAAATTTTGAAACCTAAGAAAAAAAGACATCCTTTCAAATTCCGTTTTTATCATATGATTCTCAAATTCTATATTCCCCCTTTGGATTGCCTCCAGGCCGCTCCTCATCCCAACCGCACCCTCCTCCAATACACCTATCCGCTGCTCGTTCTGTGTAGTTTTTTGTTGTGTCTCTCTGAGCTGATCATTTAAGCCCAATCTTTATCCAATTGTATCATTGCCCAAAATGAAAATGAAACAATTACAAAAAGGCTTTGACAGCTCAGAAAGGAGACTGAATATTCTATCAAATACAGTTATCTCCAGAATATCCAAGAAATAAACAAATCAGAGAAACATCCATGGATTCACCATTCTCCTGACTCGTAACAGAAATCATAATGCAATATCTAGAAACTCTAGCACTTCTACACAAAGAATCAAAATGTGGATGACATCATTAAAATAAAATAAAAAACCACAGAGAGGACACATGGAACAATCCAAAACATCTTTGAACGAATAAAATTCACAAAGGAAGGAGAAAACAATAACATACTAGTCTGCCTGGATATCCTCATCATCAGGGAAAATGATGGCACATCAGAAATGTAAGTCTGTTAAAAAACAACCTACACTAACCAAGTACTCTGTTAACGAAGTAACAATCCAAATCCAAAGAGGAACTGTGTAGATGACTGCAAATCCACAGCAACCTAGAACATCAGAAAAATGAAGAAAATTGATAACCACACAATTTTTCAAAAAGTGCCAGGCAACTCAACCCATTATGGGTCAATCAAAACAAGCTACGTATAGAATAAAAGTTTCATCAAAAACATCTCTGAAACAATTAACAGACTACTATAACCACACAGCATCACAATAGTATACAAACCACTAAAGCCTTCTAATACCTCATAATTATAGGTAGTCCTCGACTTACGATGATTCACTTAATGATTCAATTATAATGACAGTCTCAGAAAAGGTACTTTTCTGTACCGTAAGTAAGTCACTTTCTACCATGGCAGGTGTTACATGCACGCGCGCACACACACACATACCCTCAATCTATGACCATAATGGAGTTAGCATTACACGTGGTGACAATCATTAAGTGAGAGGATCAATTGCCTTGCTCAATGATCCCAATCTCTGTTCTCCCTGATGCAATTGTTAAATGACCATACAGGCTGTTAAGAAGAGCTACAGTACCTCATCTGTGGATGACGCCCTGTGTTCCCACCCAGCCTTAGCAGGACCAAGAAACAGACTCCTTGTCCCCCCCTAAAAAAAACCTCTTTATTTAGCTACTGTGAATTCATGGCATTTACACAGAAAAGTCCAGGAAATAATCTTTCCAAGGGTTAATTGGAGTAACAGACCTTATCAGTACTTGGATAATTGCCAGGCCAAGAGTTTCCAGTAGCAAAGCTGTAAATTAATTCCTGGCAATCAGTCTCTGAGGCATGAACCACGATCAACAAACGAAATACGAACTGTTGTCTCCTGCAACTACCATTCCCCTTTTGCTTCTATTTATTCCCTAGCCAGGGAGGGACCATTCAGCATCCACATGTGCCTTTCTTCCTGAGTCAGCCCCTGCTCCTCAGTTGTTTTCTCATGACAGCTCTGCGCATACACAAATCTGGAACAGGCCCCAGCTGTTTTTCCCCACTTATCTCTGACTCCGAAGGCAGCTGTGAAATGTCGGACAGCTTCCAACACAGCACATGCATCAGAACCTTCCCCAGACTCCAGGACTGGCCCAAGTTCTTCTGTAGCTGCCTCATCATCTGAGTTTGGTAGGCCACAACACTCTGGGAGGCCTAGCAGAAGCCCAGGACTACCTGCTCCAAGGCCTTAAAACCCCCCATACCATACACTGCTCAACAACCTCATTCCCGAGGGGCATAAAACTGCATGGTCTGCTTTACGTCCCTCAGGATTGAGGACGTTGAGCAAAGTAGTTATATGAAATCTCAATGAGAGTTTTATTCAACAAATGAGATTCTGGTACACTTGTTATTGTAAGTTGGAGTCTATCTGTAAACTAAGAGACTCAAAAGCAGAAGAAAAAAGTCGTCTACAGCAAACATACAATATAAGGACTGTAAAAGCCACCATGTAGAAAAGATGGCAGAATTTTAGCATCCATCATCATCAACAATCATGAACACTAAGTAGCAGTGAGAAGACACAATGAAAACAAATTTAAATGGGCACAACTAGAAATAACCCATGACAACCCTCAGATGACTGTGGGAAGAGAAAGGTAGACAATTAATTTTCAGTAAAAGCAGGTGGAGAACTGAGTCTGGATTTTGCATTTTACTTTTGTATATACCTCGTAATTTTTTCCTCTCTCTCTTTAAAGAGATTGGAACTTGCCCTGTTTCTTATTATCTCAATCTTTCCTCCAGTCAAAACTACATTTTGTTGTGAAAGCCTATCCATAAGACAGATTTGGACTATATTAGAAATGAAAACAAGAACAAATTAAAGATTTTGACTATTATACATTATATATTCTTTACAAAGTCGCTATAATACCAACTTTTTTTTTCATCCTGGTACTGAAAAGTTAATAAGATCTAAGGCCCTGCTTACTCACTACACAGTACCGTCTAATATGTACATAAATAGAGAGAAAAATGAACACTGCCAGGAGGATGAATCCACAAGTCTTCAATATTTGTCTCTGATTTTTTCTGAAAAGAACAGAGAAAAGACAGCTCATTAGGAAACCTTTGCTAATTCACTCTGCCCACTTGCCTTTCATTGGCTGGGTATTTCCAAACTATATCATCTGCACTCAACTGAATCATATTAAGAATTGTAGCCCAACGTATCTTGAGGGCATCAAATATAGTCTGATCCAGTGCTTCTCAACAGGCCACCAGAGAGAAAGAGCTAATTCCTGATATATTTTGGGATCTACTGTGATGGGAAGTTAAGCATCATCAGGCTGAAAGGAGGACGATAGTGGTCTCAAAGAGCAATAATCAGATCACTTTGTGAAAGAACATTTAATCAAATGGTATTAAGCATGGAGAGGCATTTCATTTCCAATCCAGACATTTGAAAGGATAGGGACTTTTCAAATATTTAGAGGGAATGGGAAATATATTCAAAACAGATGAATTAAATATCTATGATTACAGCCAACATTAGTTAGAATAAGACATACCTGCAACACAAGCTCAGCTTATCTAGTTTATTCCTTAAAGTCTGGAAGCCATGAGGAGTAAATAACAAAAACAAGTGAATAGATTTTCATGCACATCTATTGCATTAATAACTATATTGATTGTACAGTCATTGCCTAAATTACATGATTTTAGCAAATAATTTGATGGTTCAGATTCTAATTACAAGTATACATTGAGTCATATAGGTATCTCTCATCCAACTTCATCTCTTCCAGTTCCAATTCTTTTTAGAAGCAATCTGGTAGTCCCCTTTCTGACTAAAAATTATATTAAAAGGGAACTTTTATTAAATGTGGTATCTTCCAGACTTCTAACATGGCTCTCTTTCAATGTCTCATACTTTTCGTCAACTCTTCTGAATCTTCCCAAATAAAAGTCATATGCAGATTATAACATATGGCACCATTTTCTGAAATATATGTTTTAAAACAAGGAATATTAGATTTCACCTATTTGCAAGAGGCCCCGTGACAATCTTCACAGATATTTACTTTTAATCCCTCAGAAATTGCTTTTGTATTCCTCAATTTCTACATTCAAACTGTTTTTATCTTATGACAAACTACTAGTAGTTGAATTTTCTCCATTGTTTTCTCTCTATATATATAAATCAGCATTTCTTAATCTTTTTAACCAAAATTATTTGCTGAGTGGCTACATGTGAATCCAGAGAACAGAAAGGGGATTCATTCTTTTGCTAGCCAAATAATGCTGTCTGAAGGTGGTATTTCCATCACTCCTATAGATTAGGAAAAAGAGTAAGCCCGCTCCAGTCCATCTTGGGCTTTTGAATTTAGGGTTAAAAAGCTAAAGATGCAGTGTTATAGTATACCTCTGGTGAGGAATATATCAGGAAGCTTCTTGTTCCTCATTTTGAGTATTAGCTACACAGCATCATGTGAGATATCGGGACTTTTTCTCCTTCATTAAACTGGGCATGGCCAGTGTGTGACACATCCGGCATGACAGCCCTGCTCTACACCAAGGATGGGTTACATTTAGCCATCTATATTCAAAATTACTACTGAATTCTTGCTAACAAATCAGGAGCCTGGTAGCAACTTTTCTAACATTTTGTATTAAAAGGCATCAGCTTTCATGAGCTGCAGCTTACTTTATCAAGTGCTTTTTATCCTCAGAATTTTCCTTTCTCATTCAAACTCTTCTTCCTCTTCTTCATTTGGGGTTTCAACTATTTTCTCTATGTTTTTAACTTTTTAGTTTTAATATAATTAAATCCCAATTCTGGATTAAAAAAATTTTCTTTGAAATTCATTTTATGCAAACATTTGCTATGACCTCTTTCTTTCTCTCCAAGTTCCCCTTGAAGATAGCTTGCTATTCAGAAATAAAAATAAAATAATTTCCTTTCAATTCAATTCAATATATAAAGAAAAGAGTGACTCCCCCCCCCTGGAATAATTTGTCCACCCTTACTATAGCTATTTATGTTGGCTGTTCATATACCTGTTTTTCTTGAGAAGGAATTCCTTTGGAAACTTTTATCCTCCATATTTTAGGATCTTTTCTTCCTGTCATCTCGCTTAATATTTCCTCCTGCAGACCATGAATAGATATTTTAAGCCACTCTTCCACATTTAAATGGGTTGTTTCAGGCCCTTCCTCTTGGAAGTGATTTAGGGTTGAATCAAGCCATTCCTTCACATATGGCATGGATTCTTCAGGACATCCCATCTGGATATTTTGAATGGATTTTTGGAGCCATTCCTCCAGGTTGCTTCCGGCTCCATCTGAAGACTCTTGCTTGAGTTTTTTCAAAGATGTTTGCAGCCATGCTTGAATACCTGTTCTGGATGCAGTAGAACCATGCTCTCTGGAACTTGCTAAAGTTGCTTGCAGCCATCCATTCCTCAAATGTCTTTCAGATAAAGCAGACTCTACCCGAATCACTCTCTCCCTGCTGAATCTCAGACTGGCTTTTGATGCTTTAGAGGATTGCTTTTTGAAATTCTGAATGCCATTAATTGATGTTTCAAGCCATTCCTGGGGATTTAGATGTGGTACTTCAGGTCCTTCTGGTTCAAGGTTATTTATAGATATTTCAAACCATTTTTTGACATCTTTAGCTTCCTCAGAACTTTCCTGTTCCAAGTTTGTCAAGGATTCTTGAAGCCAATTTTCCAGAACTAGGTTGGTTGCTTTAGAAGATGACAGGCTTTGTCGAGATCTTTGAAGCCATTGATATATATTTTCCAAAGGTCGTTTAGAAAGTTGTTTCTGGAGATCCTCTGTTGATTTTCCAAGCCATCCATTATTTATGCTGTCTTCAAATTTTACCTTCGACTTTTTAATATCCTGAATGCTTTTAATAGATGCTTCAAGCCATCCTTGAGTTCCTAAATGCAGTTCTTCAGGTTCTTCTTCTTCCAGGTTCTTTATAGATAGTTCAAGCCATGTTTTGACATCTTGTTTAAATTCTTCAGGACTTTCCTCTTCCACATTTTCCTGGTTATTTATAGAAGGTTCAAGCCGTGTTTTGGCATCTTGTTTAAATGCTTCAGGACTTTCCTCTTCCAGATTTTTCAAGGATTCTTCAAGCCATTTGTTCAGAACTGGTCTAGGTTCTTCAGAAGCTGAGACTTTTTCTAGGGATCCTTGAAGCCATTGTAATATATTTTCCGCTGGTCCTTCAGAACATTGCTTCTTCAGGTTCTGTATTGATTTTTCAAACCATCCATTTCTTAGGCTATTTTGAAAAGATATCTTAGGCTTCTGTAAATCCTGAAGGCTTTTAATAGATTCTTTAAGCCATTCCTGAGCATTTAAATTGGGTGTTTCAGGTCCTTCCTCTTCAAGGTTATTTACAGACATTTGAAGCCATTCTTTGGCATCTTGATTAGATGTTTCAGGACTTTCCTCTTCTAGATTTTTCAAAGAGTCTCGAAGCCATTTTTCCAGAACTGGTTCAGGTGTTTTAGAAGATGAGAGGTTTTCTAAGGATCCTTCAAGCCACTGTAATATATTTTTCACAGGTACTTCAGAACCTTGCTTCTTCAGGTTTTCTATTGATTTTTCAAGCCATCCCTTTCTTAAGCAACTTCGAGATTCTGCCTCATATTTCTGAAGATCTTGAATACTTTTAATAGATCCTTCAAGCCATTCCTCCACATTCATTGGGGATGTTTCTGGCCCTTTTTTTTGAAGACAATTTATGGATGTATCCAACCATTCCTTTACATCTTCCCTGGATACTTCTGGACATTCCTTTTCAAGATTCATCACTGAAGCTTTAAGCCATTCTGGCAAGGTGTGTCTTGATACCTTATGGGAATCCTCTTTCAGGTTTTTTAGAGATTCCTGAAGCCATTCCTGTACATTTTTTCTACATTCTTTGGAATGTTTGGTTTTGAGATTGTCTATGGAAGCTTGAAGCCATTCCTTTTTTAGTTCATTTTCCGGCATTTGATGTTCTGGTTTTTCAGCATCTGCACTTGTTTGCCAGATAGTCACCAAGCATTTTTTGTATTCTTTGCTCACAAGTGATAGTAACTTGTCTCTATACATCAGTGACCTACAACAGTCCTTTCTTAGCATTCTCTCTCTAGAAAAATCAGAAGGTTACATATGAATCTCGACCAACAAACATCTAATTTGTCTTTTAGACAACTGTTTATTATGCTCTGGATCTCAAGTTTAGTTTTATTTATTTGCTTATATCTTCAATTGTATCATAATTTTCTTCAATGTAAAAGAAATGTAATGTGGACTCTCATATTTAAAACTTTTAAAAACCCCTTTTAAAATGATACAGTAATAGTCTTTAAAATCCAGTAACAGTCTAAGCTAGCAAAAGGAAACCAGATGTAATATATGTTCTTCTCCATCCTTTTTTGCTTACTGTATCTTAAAGTCTCCATATAATGTTTTATTATGGAACTAAGGAGAATTTAATACAAAATTATAGAAGGGAAAGTCAGAGTTGCTATTTAAAAATGGCTCACCTGTTCAGTTTTTCCTCAAACTTTTCACACCACTGCTGTTTCTTCCAACGTAGGCAGCAAATAGTATCAGTAAGGTCCTTTTTCTCACAGTGGAGCTCTTCTATGTCCGCCAATAGATGAGAAAGTATGACTTTCTTTCTGTAAAATATTGATAGTGAAAATAATCCATTTTTACTTGAATTGATAAGCCAGTTTTTAAATTGAAAAACATTAAACATGCCATTATACAGTATATGTTTGTTATATATATATTTATACATTTTAATTAATTCAGTTTTGCTATTTCTGTAACAACTAGCGGTCTATCTTATGTTTTATTGATTTATTTGATATATCAGAAATGTTCTGTAAAAATGACAAATCAGTAAATCTTCCCAGATCACAGCTATATCTCCATTAAAGGGATTTGATTAGCTACCTCAGCATTCATCATTATATTGATAATGATTGGATTATTTAAGTATAAGTTAATGACCTTTACTTCAATATTTAGCATTACTTAATTTATTAATACAAGCAAGGATTCTTTATACTTTTTCTTTCTTTTACATTTTACAAAAGGTGCAAATCAATCCAAAACACTTTCCAGAAGCAGTAAAAAGTTATGGACACAAAGTGTGGGAAAAGTCCTCTCTTGGTCCCAAATGTAAAAGTATCAAGATATCCCAACAAGTTGCTTTCTGACTGAAAGCCTTTTAGGGAACAAGGCCCCTGAGATCTGATTGACATGTTTGAAGAGCTAGACTTTTTTCAACAAGTTGAAAGGAGTCACCTCTGATTTTCCTCCAATGTTCCTCTCTGCATTATAGCCAAACAGAATATTGCATAATATATCTCCAGATATAGATGTAAAAAGACTTTAATATGACATTCTGGAAGAGTAAGTCCGGATTGCTCTCTAGAAATTTCTCACCTGTTAAGTTCTTCTTTAAGATATTTATTGTCTTTCAAGATTTCCTCCTTTTCTCTGCCTAGTTTTTCAACCTTGTATCTGAGAGACAAATTCTCTCTTTTCAGCTTGGATACCTGCAATGCTTCATCTGATATATTCCTTCTGTAAAATATCAAGGCCAGAGTGAAATTACCCCACTTAGCTTTTTTACTTGCATCATCAAACTGTTTAAAATTAAAAATAATAAAAAATACCTGATATTGTCTTTTGCTATACATATCCTCACATTTTAATTAATTCAGGGGTGCTATTTCTATTACACCAGTAATTGCTTCTTATAGTTAATTATGCTTTAACGATTTATTGGATATTTTAGAATTGCCCAGTTAAGTGACAAATGAGTAAATCATTCCAGACTGGAGCTATAACTTATATTCTTAAATAATTTGATTAGCTACTTCAGAATTAATGTTATCATCTTTATATTTATAAGAGTAGGATTATTTAAGTACAAGCTAATGAGTTTTACTTCAGTATTATTAATTTTTAGCATTACTTCACCTATTAATACCACTAAGAAGTCTTTAGATGAAAACACATTTTCTCACTTACATTCTACAAAAGGTGCAAACCAATTCAAAATAAGTTCCAAAAGAGAAGCCATAGATGCAGAATACAGTTCCCAAATGTCAATTTAGCCCAACATCTTGCTTTCTCATCAGTTAAGGCAGTACCTTGTTTGGCAAATAGTACAAAGCCAAGAAGCAAATTTGAAATCATGTGAGAGGCTACATTTTTTTTAAAAAATCACCTATTGTTATTTCCAGATTTTTCTTTCAAAGCTTAACAGAATAGTATGGTTTTCACCACCACCCTTCTGATGTTAACAGGAAAATTGATGGGACTGAATTTCAAAGAGCTGAAATAGGAAGAAGCTAAGACCTGTGCTCAATGAAGTGCAGATGAGAAATTAGGAAATACAATCACAGATTTCTTGAATTATAGATGATTTGGCCCTGACTGGAAATGAAAGCTTTTTAGAGAATAAGCGGAACTGAGTTGTTTTTGGAGATAAAGGGAACTTCAGATGCTTGGAGAGCCAGAATTTTTTCAACAGGTTGAAATGAGACTTCTTATTTTCAACAATATTGGCCCAAGCAATGTAGTTAAACCCAGAGAATTGCATAATGTATGATCAGGAAGAGGTGCTAAATTGAATTTAATATAAAATTTTGGAAGAGAAAGTTAGGATTGCTCTCTGAAAGTTTCTCACCTGTTAAATTATCTTTAAGATGTTTGTTTCTCTTCAAAGTTCCTCCTTCTCTCCATCTAGTTTTTCAACCCTGCAGCTCATTTTTATTTTTTTCCAAAAATATTTATCATTTCTATTTTGATGTGAACAGAAAAACTTTGTCAAATCTACACTTCATTCAAAGGGCTATAGCCAAGTCTATTTCATTATTCCAGAATTGGCTTGATTAACCATTCATATTAATCTGCAACTAGCACAAGACCCTGCCAATTATTTTTAGTTGTGAGAAATTAATAATTACCTTCTTATCTTTAGCAGAGATGTTCCTCCTTATCTCTGCTAAAACATTTCAACACTTCAGCTCCAGAGTTACAATTCCACTGAATGTGAAAATATTCTTCATATTCAACTACCAAATTGCATTATAATGCCAAATTCTCTTAAATTCTTTTGCTGATGTTTTATTTTTTTTTAATATAATGGCCAATTCCATTGTCAAAGTAGAAAATATGAATATTATGTTCAAATTCTACTTATTTAATAGGATGCAAAGATTTAAAGGAATGCTTCCATGATGAAGTTTTGATTACCACATAATAACAATTTCCTTGATGAAATTTTGATTACCACATGATAACACATTCACAAAATAAACCAGGCTATTACTAAGAGTCATCACTGACTTGGTGGCAGCTCATCAATCAAGATAATAAACTACTTTTCAGAAATCATTCTGCAGAGGATATATAAAAGTTGGGGGGGGGGTATGATGATTACATTATAATATTTATGTCCTACATTTTAATATACAATTATTGGCCATTATTACATATTATTTTATAATTTATTATCTAATTCAATTGGAATGGGTTATATAATTCAGAGTGTCCTCTACTCAGATATATAAACAACGATGAACAGAGTATTAAAAGTGAGTAAAATTTCTTTTTAATCTAACTTATTTCAGTATGACTTATTTGCGAAGTTAAATATCTTCCTTCAGAACTCCTGGGACATTAAATAATTCTGTTTCACTTGGATTTAATCTCACTATCACACTATCAATGACCACCATAAGAAAAATTTTGTGTTTGATGGATGTAAAGTAACACAATACAAAACCCAAGAACTCTGGGCAACTGAAAGTCTGTTTTTCCAAAATAAAAGGGTGCCACATAAAGCATTTTCAGCTATGCCAAAATTTACCTAAAGTCCTGCAGCTGAGCATACTCCAGGTGTTGTTCTGGTTTTATTTCCATCAAACCTCGTTCAGTTGTAAGACGATCTTCCTGCAATATTAACAAAAACAAGATTTTAAAAAGACAAACTTAACTGTAAGCAATTAAGGACACTAATTTTTCAAACAATGGTTTCCTCATTGAGGGGAAGTTAACCAATGTTTCTTCACCCTCAAATCTTAGGTGGCAACCAATATCTTGGCTACCTAAACTCTGCACACTTTCCTAAAAGTAAAAAAAAAATATTTACTTTGATATTGCTGTCTATATTGGCATTTGACACTTAATACAAACTGTGTAGTTGCAGTGTGTGCTGGCATAATTTTCCTTGTTCTTTTTCATCTCCTACTTTTTATAACCTGCTGGGATGGAGTATTGAACAGCATGCTCACTATTTTGAGGCATTTAAGTCATTTTAATAAATTTGTATACTCCTTAAGTAATTATTTCTTATAAATACACCCTTTTTCTACCACAATAACAGAAGCAAAAGGGAAGAAAATCTTATTCTTGGTAAATTCATTTGAAATCTTAAAATATACCGAGTTGCATTGTAAGTCTCCTAAGCTCATCAGCAAATCAATTTGTTGTTCCTTTTCTTTAGTTTCAGTTTCTGAAAATGAGTAAATCTGCAATATCCTAAGTTTAAAATCATACCAGGAACTGGAATTCAACTATTTCAAAGGAGATTTTCCATTAATAAATAGATGCAGAATTGCAATTGAGAGAATAAGGCTAGGACCCAGAATTATTTGGGTAAATTAGATGAGGTTATTTGAGTAACTTGATAGACTCTATCTTGAATATCTGACCAGCAAGTAAGCTTTTCTGGAAAATCACAGGTTGGAACATAATCAGAAAGTTATAGTGACCTGATCAGAAAATAGCCTGATCTCTCCCTTTGTAACAGGGAATAACAGGACATATTTTGCAGGAAGCCGGTAATGATCTTATTGTTTAGTTCTGGGAAAGCGAGGTCCTTTGGGGCTTCTGAACACGTATGTTACATTTGGGGAATTTCTATGTACTTCTCACATTGTTTTTTGTTGCACGCAACTGTATTTTTTTATCCAAGTTATGACGCATTTTGATACATCATTTTGTGTATTTAAGGCACGCCTATGTACCTTGTAGTTATTCTCATTTGCTTGGGAATCCACTTGTGCAAGTGACATAAAATAAAATAGATGCTTTTTGTTGACTATAGTCTCCTTGACCATTTTTTGATATGTAGATAACATATCTGGGATATTTTTCTCACAATTTGGGGGCTCGTCCGGGATATCTCTTCTGCGGAGGAGGTTAGATGTATCTTTGGAGGCCGGCCACACTTCCATTTGAAATGTTCTGAAGGGGGTTGAAGTTCTTCTCTGGAGAGATAGCTCCTAATCTATATTGGAAGGAGACTTGGACAACGGAAAAGCACAAGTGAAGTAAATCCCGAGAATGATGCATCTGACCCAGGTAATGAATGTATGCAAAGGGATACATATGGATGGTATCTTGTTGGCTACATTTCTGTCTTGAATGTTTGATGGTGATGTGTGCTTGGAGCTTTCCTCTGGTTTAGCTGAGAATGTCAGCTAAGCAGGCTAGAAGTTATGCAGAAGAATGATTCAAGAAGGTAATGTGATTTAGGCTCTCAGGTATGAGATGGGGCCCGATTTGTTAAGGATCCTGAGGAATATGAGACAGACATTCCTTCTATGTCCCTTTTATACCCTCTTATTCCCCCATGATAGAGGGAGGGAGTATTGAGTACTATTGTGATAATATTACCGAGTGATGCACTGGGACTTGGCTGGAATTTAGGTTCCTAGAGCCAAAATAGATAAATGCCCAGAATAGGGTGTTTGAAAAGGACATCTCCGGGGGAGATGGATGAGCCAGTGATTGAAGGGAATAGAATGTCAAAGTCTTCATTACAGCTATTAGGCAATCATTAGAGAGAAGTCACACTTGTCTAAAATGAGTAAGTTTTTTTCAATAATGTGATCTGATTGCTGTTAATTGTGTTCAGGATGCATATTTTTGCTTGAAGTTATGATATATGTGATGTGCTGGCAGTGACAGACTAGGTACAGTTCTTTGCTTAAACTTGGAATTGTGGGAAAATGATATCATTATTTTTGATTGTAAACCATCCATGAAAGTTTTTCATTGTTTGTAGAATAAGGATGGTGGGATGATGCTGGTGTTGCTGGCTTATTGGGAGTAGATTGTTTGTTAGTTTACAGGAAACATAAGAGAAGTGAGGTGAAGTGATTTCGAGACCAGTAAGTGTCTGTTACTCTGTTTACGACTAATGTATGTTGGGGACTAGTAGATTAGAAGGGTTGTTGTTGTAACGACAATAGTTAGTGTTGGAAAAACAACTGAGTTAGTGTTGGAAGGATCTGAGAACGATCCCACGACAGTGGAAGATGTCAGTGAGTTCAAAAGTTTTTTGAAAATGGCTTAGTTAAAGTATTTTTTCCCCTTCCCTCTCTTGTTTTTTTTTTCTGATGCATTGCAGCAGCAGAAGGGGAGGGGGAGTGAGGGGGAGGGGGGAAAGAGGCTTGATTTCCCTTTTACACATTTTTTCCCTCTCTTTGTGTGTGAAAGAGAGGAGGGGCCAAGGGTGGCTTGCTTCTGCAGAATGACAGCTATGCGGGAAGTGCTCTGAATTGTGACTTTTAAAGGTGTTTAGATGCACTTATAGCACGGAGAAGTTGTCATTAAAGTTAAAGCTAAATGAGTTTCAGAATGAAGACCCGGGATATCTCTTTTGAGATTCTTTTGTTCCCTTTTGGGGGCAGTTTGTTTAACACCTTCATTTATGTTTTTATAGCTGAGCATTTTTGAATGCTGATGCTTTCGAATGGAATGCAATGCTGAATGCTGATTTGTAAACAAGCAGAGGCACGGTGGGAAAGGTTTTTTTTTTTCATTTTTACTTTTGAGCGGTTCTATTTGAATACATATGGTAAAAGTTTTAGAGGTGGTGGGTTCAACCACAGGGCTTTTCAAGAAGTCTGCATTTGTTACTTGCGAATGTGGAATGTGGAACAGGTGTTGGAGGAGTTTACCCAGTCCAGAGGGTACAGTTGTTGCAATATGTAGATGATTTGTACCTGAGGTTGAGAACAGTACAAAATGGTTTGTTGAGCTTTTTCAGGTGGTCAGAGAGTGTCGAGGGAGACACTAGACTGAGGTTAAGTATTTAGGTCACTTAATCAGTCGAAGTGCAAGGAGAATACATCCAGAAGGGATAGAAGGAATAGTCACACAACCCTTGCTTAAGAATAAGAAGGGAGTGAGAAAGCTGGTGGGCTTAGTTGGTTATTGCAGATTGTGGAGAATCTCAGGGAGATATGAGGATGTGATGATACTAGCTCCTGTTTTGAACTTGCCTGATGTAGGAAAAGCTTTTACGAGTTTGAAGTAGTGGAAGACTGTATTGTTGAAGGAGTATTCGGCTCAAGCGGGCTGGGATAAAAGAAACCTGTGGCATTTTTTGTCAAAATGGATATATATTGTAGTTAATAGGAACACATTTGAGAAGGTTTTAGAAGCCGGGAAGCTGGTTGATCTAATTGGTTGATATGAGCCAATTGGAAGTGGGTTGGTTGATGCAAATTTGTGAAGTGTTTCTTTAGTACAAGCTTTAATATTGTTGTATAATGAAGCAGGAAGTGGGAAACATTTATACAGATTTTAGATATGCTTATGGAGATGGATTATAAGGAATGGATTGTGGATAGTGAACAAATCAATCATGAGGGATGTCAGTGCGGAATGCAAGTTTTGATTGATTTTGTGAAACAGAAATACATTTCAATGTATTTCAATGTGAAATAGCAGGTTGCTTGGAGATGGGAATTGGATGTATGGCCTTTCCAAGTGGAATCCAAATGGATTACACTGAATTGCCAGCAGCGGAAAAGTTTGAAGTATTTCTGATGAGTCGTTTATTCAGCGGTTCATTTGGCTGAATGTTTGGCTGATGTGCAAGAATGTATGTTCAAATGACCTGTTAAGATCATATTGGAGTGGGTAATACCCGGTTACAGGTTGATTGAAGTCATTAATAGTGATAAAGGTATACGTTTTATGGCAGATAATGGAACAATTGGGAATTGATTGGTAATAAACCAAGTAGAAACAAGTTTTGTTCAGTGGAATCAAAACTTTGGGTCAGTTTCTTGAACGAATGAAGGGTTGCCTTTGTCTCTTTTATATCTTTTTAAATAAAATTCAAAGAGTTCCGGCTGCGGATCGCGACAGGCAGGCATTGCTTGCCCCGCGCACTCCTGGTGGGCTCCCCACTGATCCGGGGGGCACAGGACACCCTGGAGGGGCTCCTGCCGAGGGGGTGGCATAGCGGGGAATCCCCTGTGTCGTCGGCGGCTGGGGGGGCTCCCCGCATCACCTTAGGCACCGGGAGGCAAGAGGGGAGGCAAGAGGGGAGGCGCCGCGGCGTCTTCGCGATGAGGCAGCTGGAAGAAAGCAAGATTTGGAGCTTTGCTGTTTCTTGAGATGACCTCTTGAATTTGCTGTCTACCAACTGAAATCTAGTGATTGAATCCTGAGTGCAAGCTAATGTATTGGAAGAACGTAGAACGTAGTCTAGCCTGGAACTGGTCCTGCTATCCTCTGACACAGCAATGGGGACAAACAGTTCACTGTTCAGATGTAAGATGAAGCAAGACGTTAACTTTTCCTCATTTTCAATTACTTGATTGCAACAAAGCAGAAATTTGAAGTTCTGCTCAACAGGGAGGCATGTGCTAGTAACCTCTGCCCCCATCACATGTATCTATATGAAGCATTGGTGTGGCATTGCTTCAGGATCAAGTATCTCTGCTACCTTCAGATGATACTGGCTTCATGAAAGCCCAGTGGCGGTTATGGAAGTGGTGACTGGATTCTGATTACTTCTCTGGTGGAAATGAAGTTGCAGCCAGTGTGGGAAGGCCTGTTCCAAGTACTGTTGACAACTGAGTTGGCCGGGTGAACAAGAGGGTCCATTACTCCAAAGTAAAGGGACCTGTGAATCTTTAAAGATGGATTGTGTCACCAAATGTATCTGAACTGTTGAAGCAAGCTTTTCGAAGACCAGCGTTAGATTAACTTATGGAACAGTGGGTGTGGGAATTGTTTATTTGGCTGGGGGAAATAAATTTCTTTATCGTGCTTTTGCTTTTGCTCAGAAAAGAATTGGCAGAGTGGTTGATATCTATGTTGTGTCCAATGAATGTACAGCCATTACAGACCCTAGAAGTTTAAGGGTAAGCCTTTTTGTTTTACACACACATACCTTAAACAAGGGAGAGGCCTAGTTCATTAGGACAATGAAATTCACAGTGATTGCTTTGTTGGATGTTTATCAGATAGGGATGGAGTCTTTATGGGTGTTACTTAGTTTTCCCCTTACATGGCTGCAGTTATGCTTCTATTCTGAGCCTGATAATATATATTCACAATTGTAGACACGGTTATCACGCATTGAAACCACTGATGATGATGACATTTGCATCAGATCGACCTTTGTGGAAGGTATGCTAAGGTGCAACCTATGGCATTGTTACAAGACATGCTGAGCTATCCTAAAAGATGGAAATCATATATGAGCAATGCACGGAGCTGTATGGAAATTATACCCCTTCATATAGAAGATTTAAAATCATTGAGGAAGCCTTATTTTTCTCTTATTCTGGAATCGAAGTTTATGTTTTTGTGTGGAGGTCTAGGCATAACAGGTTTGCCTTATGTGTGGAAGGGGAGATGTGCAATTGGATATGTTAAAATTCCTTCCTGTATGGGTCTGTTACAAATGAGGCAAAAGAGAAATGTGGCTGGACCTCTAAAGCCTGGAAGTCTTGCACCAATAGCGCTTGAACCGAACAAGAGAGAGGGAAATGTCTTTTTGGATTTAATGCAAATAACTTTGAATGACTCATCTTTTTGTGTAAAAAGGAGAGACTACAGTCTCTGATAGAATGATAACATGCTTTGGGGAAGTACCAGTGCCTGGAAATCACCATAGAACCTACTAATTATACTCTCTCACCAGTGACGTGCAGTCAGGTGAGGCAGGGGAGGCACAGCCTCACCACTGTCATCATGAAAAGAAAAAAAATGTAAAAGGAAAAAGGCGAGAGCTGAGGTCAGACTGAGCTAGTTGCTGCCTCACCATGGATGACTGCCTAACTGTTTTAAAAAGCCTCTAAAAAAGAGCCCTCTACTATGAGGCAGGAGAACTGGGTGCCTCCCCTACGTCAGGAATTTTTAGGCTTTTAATCCTTAAGTTAAGCAAGGGTTAAAAGCCTAAAAATTCCTGATGTAGGGGAGGCACCCAGTTCTCCTGCCTCATAGTAGAGGGCGCTCATTTGGGTGGGGCTTCTTCAGAGAAGCTTTGTGTGTGTGTGTGTGTGTGTGTGTGTGTGTGTGTTTGTTTGTTTGTTTGAGAGAGAGTTTGCTGAAGTAAGAGAGGGAAGGGGGTAGGAGAGGCAGGGAGGGAAGCCCGCTTTACCCGGTTGGAGGGGCATCACCTCCGGCTCCAGTCCAGCCTGCGGTGCTTGCAGCCCCTGCAAGCTCCTCCAGGGACTCCCAGGCTCGGTGCCGGAGAGCTGCTGCGAGAGAGGCTGGCCAGGTTGCCCGGGCGGCAGCAGAGGTTCCCTTTGTTCTTTCGGGTGTTCTCCTGACAAGCGTTCCCCAGATGCCGCATAGCTCTGGCGGGCGGTGCCATGGCCGAATCCCAGGGCGGAGGGCAGCAGGGATGCCAGGCAGGATTCTTCACGGGGTGGCTGGCCTCTCCTGGACCGGTCTTGGTTGACCCCGACTGGAGGGTCAGGGGAGCTGGGCCGGCGCCGCTTGGCTCTTCTCTGTGGAGCGAAAGGTGGGTGGTGGCAGGTGGATGCTCAGAGCCCCGGGAACCCTTCTGCCGAGCACGGCGCTCCCTCACAGCTCCTGTCGCCCCGTATGGCAGGTGCTGCCAGCCCAGGAAGCAGATGAGCTGGGGAGTCCCGGCCGGCAGTTGGGCTTCCAGAGTGGGTGGTGCGGGCGCCGGTGGGCTCCTCCGGCCTCCTGCCTTCCCAAAGCGCATCCCTGTTTTTGCGGAAAGCAAAAGAACGGAGAAGAAACGGGGAAGGTTCAGGTGTGAATTGAGACCGTGGAAGAGAGTTTTGCCCTTTGCTGGTGAACGTGGCCTCATTTCACACCCAAAGCTTCCCCGTTTCTTCTCCGTTCTTTTGCTTTCTGCAAAAACAGGGACGCGCTTTGGGAAGGCAGGAGCCCGGAGGAGCCCACCGGTGCCCGCACTGCCCGCTCTGGAAGCCGAACTTGCGCCCATCCTGGAGGGATCTTACCCGGACTGGCTTTCAGAGACGTGAAAGGCTCTTTTCTCAGGCGGGCATCTTTTCCAATGAAACAGATCGAGACAGGAAGGTCATTTTATTACATTTGAACGTTCTGACTAAAACGGATTCTCTCATTCAAAGACCATCTTTCCGTCCCTTTTATCAAAGAAAATGCAAGAGAAAAGCTGATTGGGCAGGGCAAAAATAACTCCTCCTTTGCACTGTAAATCAGCTACATGGAATTAAACACTACAAACCAACTTGTGTGTGTGTGTGTGTGTGTGTGTGTGTGTTTGAGAGGGGGAGGGAGGGAGCAAGGGAGGAAGGAAGGGAAGGGAGAAAAGAAAGAAAGAAGGAAAACAAATGCTGTCGCTTTAAATCAGAACTGAGCATGCCTGGAAGTTGACGTCCACAAGTCTAAAAAAATTGCTGTCTCACCAGCCATAAACCTCACCGCACGTCACTGTCTCTCACATATTATCACTATTTTTGGGAGTCCACACAAGCCCAATAAGTGGACTCATCAGAAAAAAAACTGGTGATAGAGCTGAAAATAGTACTGTCTGTCTATGATTGTGTACATTACACGCCTCCTGAAGAAAGGCAGGAAAAATCATTTATGTGCAAGTGCCCACTGATCATGTTTTTGCTTGCACTGAAATGGAAGGACTAGAGGATGCAGGGCTAGGGTTATAGTTACCCAGGGATGATTTTAGTTCTGTGGCTTGCATGCGTATACATGCTTATCTTCGCATGCCATAGGAGGTCCATACACTATTGGACGCTTGTCTACTCACATGGTAGTAACTCATTTCAATGATAAACTGCTTCTTATTATGAGATGATGAATCAAAGTCTTTATCATAAGCATAAAGTATTACCTAAGAAGATAATGCCTCCGCCTATACATCATACACATACACATGATGCACATAATATGGATGATATCACAGCAGGTACAGAACCTGTAGATGGAACTCATGAACATGAACATCTAGTTCATGCACATGATGGTGGAATATGACCATGTGGAACCACCTGTAAGGGCACAGGAGCCACATGTTATTATATATCAAGGTGCACATCCTGCAAGATGGTCTATAACACCAGTGAATATTACCAGAAATGTGGTATAGGGGGAAGAGATACATGCTTATGCTTGGCCATCATGCTTGTGCCTTGGCTGAGAGTGCATCAATGAAACTTCATCAGAGATAGCTGCTTTAGCTGATGAGATGGGTGTGTGGCCAGAAAGAACAGATTGACAATTGATCAGGACTTTGAGAAACTTTGTTGTGTCAAAGTTGGAGGTTGTTTCAATTCCTTGAAACAGCTAAATTCAGCTAAGCCGGATACTTTGCACAATATAACTACACATTGAACACATGTCACTGAAAGCTTTGCTTTTGGGAATGTTTGGAATCATTTGACTTCCTGGTTGCCAGACTTCTCTTGGCTGAAGGAAGCCTTTGTGGGAATCATAGCAATCATTGTGTTATGCTTAGTTATTTGTGTCTGCATAAGATGTGTTTCTTTATGCTTAAAGTGTATCAAATGTAGCCAGTGCTGCTTGATTTGCTTCAGAGGATCTAAGTGCTGAAAGAAGGAATTAAGCAGAAGGGAGGCCAGAATTATGATGCAAGAGAGTGATAATTAATTCACCTGAAGTTACCCAAATAACTGTCCTTAGCGGAGAGAGGGTGAATTGAGAGAATAAGACTAGGACCCTGAATTATTTGGGTAAATTAGGTGAGGTTATTTGAGGAAACTGGTAGTCTCCATCTTGAATATCTTACCAGCAAGTAAGCTTTTCTGGAAAATCACAGATTGGAGCATAATCAGAAAGTTATAGTGACCTGATCAGAAAATAGCCTGATCCCTCCCTTTGTAACAGGGAGTAACAGGACATGTTTTGCAGGAAGCTGGTAATGATCTTATTGTTTAGTTCTGGGAAAGTGAGGGCTTCTGAACATGTATGTTACATTTGGGGAATTTCCATGTACTTCTCACATTGTTTTTTGTTGCACGCAACTATATTTTTTGTTGCACGCAACTATAACTTGTATCCAAGTTATGACGCATTTTGATACGTCATTTTGTGTATTTAAGGCACACCTATGTACCTTGTAGTTATTCTCATTTGCTTGGGAATCCACTTGTGCAAGTGACATAAAATAAAATAGATGCTTTTTGTTAACTATAGTCTCCTTGACCGTTTTTTGATATGTAGATAATATATCTGGGATATTTTTCTCACATCAATCTACATTGTTAATAATGTACCTAAGAAGGCATTCATTTATCAGTTATATGTTTTCATCTATGGATCTATATGGATTTCATCATGGATTTATATGGATTTCATCATGGATCTATATCTGTTTGTCTATCATCATCTATTGTGAGATGGGGAGGGGCTTGAGCTAAATCTGGTGTGGAGGAAATACAGTATTCTTGCCCTGTGGGGTTGTCTTCATCTTGATGATGTACGGACAGGCGGGGGGAGGGATCTTTGTGTGCCTAGATCTTGATCTTGAATGATGGGTCCAAGTCTGAAATTTTCTACATCTTGAGAAGATTTTTTTATCAATTTTGATTCAATTGTTGATATCTGCCAATTTCCTAACAAGCAACTACTTAGTCAGTTTCAGTCCAAAGGTCAACATGGGCAAAAATGTTTTAGGGGTCTTTTGTTTTATTGCTTAGAGTTCAGATAAGTTAGTGAAGGTGAATGGTTTGGGTGGGAAGGGGAAGGGACTTTGCCTTCTCTCATTATCACGATCCCAGGTTGCACTATTTGCATCACATTAACAACATGAAATTGTTATTAACCATGAAAACAGCCTGTTTATCGCCATACAATAAATCCATGATTAAACTGGAGTGTGATTCCATATATATTACTCAAACACCAGAAAGGATTATTAACCATATATGTGGTCAAGCCAGCAATTTCATCTTATTTTGTTGTAACAAGTTTCAATCCTAGAAATAATAGGAGCAGATCTCCTATACAGATTCAAGGCAGGGGTGGGTTCCTGCCAGTTCTAAGCTCTTCTATAGAAAAGGTTCCACAAATCTACAGTGCCATTTAGAACCTGTTCCAGCTCCCTCCCCCCGCCTGTCCGTACATCATCAAGATGAAGAGCGAAAGGAGGAATTCTGGGAGTTGAAGTCCACAAGTCTTAAAGCTGTCAAGTTTGAACACCTCTGGGTTTTTTTCTAAAGGGTTAGGGGTGCAAGGGTCTTGTAACCTGACAGCTTTGAGACTTGCACACTTCAATGTCAGAGTTCCTGAACCAACATGACTGGAGGAGGAATTCTAGGAGTTGAAGTCCACAAGTCTTAAAGCTGTCAAGTTTGAACACCCTTCGGGTTTTTTTTCTAAAGGGTTACGGGTGCAAAGGTCTTGTAAGTTGACAGCTTTAAGACTTGTGTGCTTCAAATGCCAGAGTTTCTGAGCCAACATTTTGGTTGCTAAGCAAGAGCATTGTTAAGTGAGTTTCACCACATTTTATAAGTTGGCCATGCCCACCCAGTCACATGGCTGGCAAGCCACTCCCACAAAGCAGGACACACCTACAGAAGGGGTTCTAAAAAAATTTGAAACCCACCACTGATTCAAGGTCAATTAAATATGTGGATTAGTTACAATCACTGTGTTCCTGAGTTGAGACATGATCCGTTACAGTTCCATGGAAAATGGAACAAAATTAGAAAGCAGAGTGCTGCCCCACTGATTTTCAGTTTTGGGATTTGTAGTCATTCGAAGCTTCCTTCTGTCTCCAAAATGCTTTTTGGAAAGAGCTGAACATTTCAATATGTGTCTGTGTGAGGCCATCTGCTCTTTGCAAAGGCCACTTTTTGCAGGAAACAGTGGTAACAGAACACGCTCTCCAAAAGTGAAATGTTATTTTTTTTCTTAAAACTAATCAATCCTATATGAAATATCTCTGCATTTCTCAGTTATTTATAGTCAAAAGATTCCTAACATAATAGATTGCTTACCTGGTGGAGATATTTGGTTAAGCAGGAATCACGGCATGCTACTTCTTGCTGGATCACACGTGTTGTAATATCTTCCTGATGTCTGGAAAACTGATAGTTGTGTGATCTCGAAGTATGTAGCTTAAAAGCAATTACAGTAATAAATATTAATAAAATATGCTATTAAGCATTCTGGAAAGTTCACATTTTGTAAGTAGATTCTGCATCTCTAAACCATTTCATTATCATTGTTGATGTCATTGTTATCATACACCCATACACAAAGACATATCAGATTTATCATAACAGATTTATTTACTCTGGCATTTTATTGGTGGGTAGTAAGGTGGCATCACGAATAACCAACCAGAATTGTAATGAGATCAATTCAATGGAGTCTGTAAATTAAAAGTCTTAGGTAAATTTGTTCAAGCTGAAATGGGCACACTATTAAAATTGACTGATTGAGTGAGTGATTGATTCAGTTTGCAAAGCCATGCCTTTTAAACCAAAGAGTGGCAAGCAACCATAAAACCAATGAAAATATTAACATGAACTGTAAGGTTTGTTTTGCTTGACATTCTTCCTTCATTAAGAAGTATTTCTTAAAGGAGAAATATTTCATAGTTATGAAAACAATTACACTTCTATGTGATGTCAGCATAGAAGAAGTTAGTCTAGACTCTGATATGTGTGCATCATTTACATCCATGCATGTCAATATACGTGCAGCCATGAGCAACTCCTAATTGACTGCTGTAGATGGACATTAGGGACAAAAAATTCCTTCTGGGGTGGAAAAGGAAGAATATATGATGAACTGTATTGCTGTGAACTAAACTTTTGAAAGAGAATGTTGGGTGACATCATGCAGTACCATTAAAACAATCAGTCTGTAGAAGGAGTGCTGGGTGGGTTACAGTACCCTGAGTGATCCAGAATTGGGTAAGTGGATGCAAATTATCCATTAGCTTTTCCCATTATGGAAGAGAGGAAAGCTGTTGGAAGTGTTGGAGAGTAAAGTAAAGAAAGTGGAGGGGGGAGATGAGTAATCCAAATCCAATCCCACCCAAAAAGAAGGAGACTGCTACTGTTGAGCATATGACTCCTATGTCTGCTTCATCTGTACAAAAGCATTCAATGAGGATGAGAGTACCATGAAGTACTTCCTATGTGACATGTATGCTCACCAGACGTGGTTGGGGTTAATGAAAGGTGTAGCCCAGTTTCTACAATCAGCTTCACTTAAAACCTCCCAGTTTGCGTTTCCACTATTCTGCCCATCATGCAAGCCCAGACTGGACAAATTTATTGTTCTACTTGAATGGGTCACCACCATAGAAGCGTGATTAGCATCCCTCAAAAAAAAAAAAAAAAAAAAAGTGGAGCTCCAAAATCCTGAAATCCTACCCCAACCCAAGAACCACAAACACAAGGAACCACAAACCCTACAAGTAACATCTTCATCTTCGACAAAAACACGATTGAACACGAACAGAAGCACCCCAACACTATATTGTTCAGAATAGAGGACACCAATGAATCCGATGATATCACAGAGGTTCGTGACATCATCAACAATTCCCAGGCATCATCCATCTCTCCTGATGAAATCATCAACGTTTCCTGTGATGGCCCTGAGTTCAAGAACAGGTTCGGTGGCCCGACGCTTTGTTTGCAATAGCAAAACCAGAAAACTCAAATTCATTTCCACAATAAACTCACTTGCCAAAAGCTGCACAAACTATAAGAAACTTTGTTCACAGCCCAACCTGTCCATACTACAATGTGCCCACACCTGTGAGCTTCGCTCAGAGCTCAAAAGATGCCAGGACCAAGGAGAGACTGACCTATACATTGACTATCGCGCTCACTGTATCAAACACGAAACCAACGGCCCATGTCCAAACAACCTTCCCCCCAACAACCAAAACTAGGCATACATGCCCCCAACTTTCTCCAGATCCACCCCTACAAACCTTAAATAAAAGCTACTTAACGCAAGAAGCCTCACAAACAAAATTCCTGAATTTTTACTGCTACTAAATACGGCCCTATTTGACCTTATTTTTGTCTGCAAGACGTGGCTGAATGTATCCTTTCCAGATTCCATTATCACAGTAAGTGACTATCATGTTTCCCAGTCTGACCGTGAAAACCATATAGGGGGTGGTGTTGCTATCTTCCATAAATGTCCCTAAATCTGAATAAGATTAATGTTACACAGGAGCTTGTTCTTCCTGAGTCCATTGTCTGCAAACTGTCCCTAAATACCACAGTTCATTTCTTGCTATGTTACAGAACCCCTGTTGAGAAACAACAAAGGTCCAAAGTGGCGTTTGTTAGACATGGAATTGAATTTTCTGTTATTTAATTTTTTTTTTCTTTTAGGCAGAAAGCAAACAGACCTCTGACTGGGAGGCTTCAGTTCCAGAGGGAGGGAACATACATGTTAGCACACAGGCAAAGATCACCAGGTCCACTGTAACCCCAAGAAACAATATCCATTTCCAAAGACTTTTGAAATGGGGATCATAGACCTCCCCATTTTAGCAACTTCCCCATTTTAGCAACTTAGAAAATGAAGGTATTCCAAATAAACAAATAAAGCTCTTTAGTAGCCCCCTAACCACTTTGAAAACAGATGAGATTTCAGACCATTTATTCAAGCCTGATGTTTTATGCTTCTATTCTTGAACAGAACATACAGTAGGTTTTGGACCACGCAGAATCTTGTCTCCTTTAACTTCTTTATCCCCAGATCAGGAAGATTGGTTTATTAAAGGGGCATCATGATGGGAGGAACGGATACGACAGACCTCTTGGATAGCTGTTTCTATCACAAGCTTAAAATTACGAGCTGTTTTACTAAATTATTGTAATGCACAAGAGGCAAAACTAATGGCTGCCTAACAGTTACTGCAGTACACAATAGATAAAGAGGGGGAAAGCATCTGCATAGTCACAGACAGTGAGTATTGGCATTGCCCGTTACAATAACAGAAAGTGTCAGCTTCAGGCAAATTGGAAAAAAGATACAGAAATATGACAGGATTTGTGTAATAACTGTCAGTAAACCTGAAAAACTCCATATACTTGAATAAGGCTCACACTGGTTTAATAATTGGTTTTCTCTAGAGAGGCAGCGATAGATGCCTGTACAAAAGAGGATGCCCAACAGATACATGCCCCAAGTGTAAGGTGACCAGACGTCCCGCTTTTGGTGGGACAGTCCCGATTTTTAACAATTTGTCCCGCATCCTGTGACGTTTTTAAAAAGTCCCGGTTTTTTGAAAGAATGCACCAAAAGCGGGACGTCTGGTCACCTTAGGTTAGGGTTAGCAAGGGCGTGGGGGTGGGGATGGCGGCAGGAGCTTACGCGGCACAGCTGGTCTCCTAGGACCTCCTAGAGGCTGGCTGCGCCACTCAAACTACCGTCAGTCGCCCCATATTCAGCAAAGCAAGCACGGGGAAGTCCTTTGCAGGCGGCTAGAACTGGCCGCTCGCGACCTCCACAGACTTGCTTTGATGAGCACGGGGCAACTGACGGTAGTTTATGTACTTTGAGGTGAAGCCGCCAAAGCCCCCACCGCCACCGGAATAACTGCCGCAGCCTCCTCCTCCTCCAACAGCACTGCTGGATTTGCCACCCGGCATTGTGGCTGAGGTGAAGCTGCCAAAGGTCCCACCGGTACCCCCGCCCATGGCAGCAGCAGCGGTGCCTCCCCCTCTGCTCGGAGCACCTGAACTGGGTCCCACATTACCCCTGCCGCCTCCTCCTCTGCCGCCGTGCTTTTGAGGAGCCATGAGGCCTTTTTTTCCCCTGCGGAGTGGGAGCTGTACGGCAGGTGCGAACCGACCACGGGAGGGGAAAAGGGCACCGGAGCCCTGGCAAAGGTGAGGTGGCGAGGAGGAACCCAACGGCGGCGCCATCGTGGGAGCCAGTAGGAAGGCGGCAGAGGGGGCAGGAGCAGGAAAAATAAGGCTTCATGGCTCCTCAAAAGCACGGTGGCGGCGGAGGAGGCGGCAGGGATAATGTGGGGCCCAGCTCAGGTGCTCCAAGCAGAGGGGAAGGCACCACCACTGCTGCTAAGGGCGGGGGCGCCGGCGGGAGCTTTGGCGGCTTCACCTCAGCCGCAGCGGCGGGCAGCAAATGCAGTGGTGCTGTTGGAGGAGGAGGCGGCAGCAGTTATTCTGGTGGCGGCAGGGGCTCATTGGCATCTTCAGCAGCAGCCCTGCCCTCAGTGAAAAAAACAAAGATGGAGCAGATCCAGGCTGATGACTTCGCCGCAGCTGCCAGGTCCGGAAGGAGGTAGCCAGAGTGGCACTGACGCAAAAGAGCCACATGACTTGAGGAATTCTGGGAGTTGAAGTCCACAAGTCTTAAAAGCTGTCAAGTTTGAACACCCCTGGGTTTTTTTTTCTAAAGGGTTAGGGATTCAAAGGTCTTGTAACTTGACAGCTTTAAGACTTGCGTGCTTCAAATGGCAGAGTTTCTGAACCAACATTTTGGTTGCTAAACAGGAGCGTTGTTAAGTGATACTGATATTATGTAACACTTTTAATTAAGTGGGCACCTTGAATAAACATAACTTTGAGTTTCAAATAATACTGATTTCGTTGTTGTCTTAGGTGACATCTGTGAAAAAAATTCAGGTGCTCAGGCATGAAAATGTGCCGCTCAAACACTATACTTTTCTGCTCCGAAAAAAAATTAAAGGGAACATTGGACCTTGGAGGTCTTCTAGTCGAACCCCTGCTCAGACAGGAAACCCCACACCACTTAAGACAAATTGTTGTCCAATCTCTTCTTAAAAACGTCCAGTCTTGGAGCATTTACAACTTCTGGTGGCAAATCGTTCCACTGGTTAATTGTTTTTTTAAAAAAATATTACAATACTATTTTTGCGTTCTATGAAAATTTTTGTTGCTCCATATAGACCAAATTTTTAATCAAGAAACCTCCTCCCCCCGGTCAATGGTGTCCCGCTTTACCAATGCTAAAATCTGGTCACCTTACCCAAGTGACCAGTGACAAAAATAAGATTAAAGGGCACTACACATTTTTTTAAAAAGTATGCTTTCCATTTTAACGCCTTAAAGTTGGGCACTATTTTGATCTGCAAAGAAATAATCTAATCAAAAGGACTAATATGATATACCTCGATACGTCTCCTTGCTTCTATTAATGTTGTTGTTGATGAACCTGTAGTTAGGTCTTCCTGCTGTTTTAAAAAGACAAACTTATTATCAGCAATTAAAGACACTAAATTTTCAAACAATGGGAGTGAGGTGGGGTTAACCATTGTTTCTCCATTTTCAAATCTTATGTGCCAGTTAGTTGATACCAAAATTCTGGTATCTAAATTCTGCACCCTTACTCCTTAAATAATTATTGTTTTCCATTACAGGGGTTTTCTCCCACAATCACAGGAAGAAATCTTATTCTTGCTGAATTCATTTGCAATATTAAAATGTAATGAAGTTCAACAAGCTCCAATTTGGACTTTAATACTTATTATTAAATTTATCTTGATCTAGTTTTTTATTTAAACTACATTTAGCTAACAATATGAATTATGTACACATTTATCTTATATCCAAAATATCTTCATATTATGGTCAAAACTTTATGAAATTTAGATGGGTTTTATCATTTCTCTAGCAATGAACTGTAAAATACACCCAAATTTTATAGAATTATGTCTCTTGCCTCTGATTTCACTTTTATTTTTAAAATATTTTTCCTGAGGTAGCAATCAGAGAAGATATATTAATCCATTCCTCAATTGTTCCATTGACTAATTACTAGTTCAGCTGTTAGTTAAGTCAATGAGTCCTTTATTTTTAAGCTTGAGATTTAGTCATTTAATTCAGTGAAGCAAACCTAAGTCTGGAGAGCACTGAATTTTTTTTTAGTCTTGCTACTTATCTCCTCAAGCATTTTACACCCAAAGCATATTGTTTTGTCACATGACCACCACAAGTAAAAGAAACACCCTTGTTTTGATAACCTGTCCAACAGTTCCAAGAATAATTCTGATATACCTATGCCAACCTAATTGGAGTTAAGTGTATAATTTTTCACTGCTGTTCATGCACTGAAACTGAGGTGAATCTACCCAATTCCCATAATTCCTGCCAATATATTTCCCAGAATATACTGATACTTTTTCCCTCCAGCAAGTTTGGATGAAACTTCCATACTTCAATGGAATATCTAACGTTGGACTATCACTCTGATTTTCACCATATTCTTTATAAATAAATAACTTTCCTGAAATACAAAAGGATTAAAGGGGATACAATCTTGACTAAAGAGGAATGGAGCAGAAGAAGGCACTTCGACTATAGAAGTGTTGGCAACCTTTTCAGGACCAAGTGCTGAAAAGGGAGTGTGCATGCCAGTGACGTGCGGTGAGGTTTATGGCTGGTGAGGCTGGTGACGTCATCAGTGCGAGCCGCAGTCCCCTTCATGTTGACTCAGGAAGGCGGGGAATGGGACCACATGTGCAGGAGGCTGAAGCTGCCTCAGCCTCCTGCACACGTGGTCCCATTCCCCTCCTTCCTGACTTCTGAGTCAACATAAAGGGGACCGCGGCTCACGCTGCGGTCCCCTTCATGTGGACTCAGGAAGGCGGGGAATGGGACCATGTGTGTAGGAGGGAGGCTGAGGCTAGAGGAGCCTCCTGCACACGTGGTCCCATTCCCGGACCATGTGTGCAGAAGGCTCCTCAGCGCCTTTTCCCTTTCCCCCCCTTTTTTTTATTTTCATGATGAGAGCGGTGAGGCTCTGCCTCCCCTGCCTCCCCTGACCGCACGTCCCTGGTGCATGCGTGTGTTCCGGAAACTGGAAGAGCCATCCGGTGCGCATGTGCATGCCGGGAAGATGATCTTTCGGTTTCTGGCATGCACGTGTGCATTGGCCACCTGGTCTTCCAGTTTCTAGCATGCATGCGGCATGAAGACCAGGTGGCTGGCAAGCATGCACACGCCAGAAACCAGAAGATCATCTTCCTGATGCTCGCATTTGTACTGGGCGGCTGCTTTTCCGGTTTTTGGCATGCACACCCCTGAAGACCAGCTGGCCGATACGCCAGAACCCAGAAGATCAATGGGCGACAGCTCATGTGCCCAGAGAGATGGCTCTGTGTGTCACTTCTGGCACATGTGCCATACGTTTGCCATCATGGTAGTATAGCCTCCAACAGGAAAATGTGGATGAGTTCTTGAATTACTGGTAGTCCTAGATTACAACAATTCATTTACCTAAAAGTTACAACAGCACTGAAAAAAGGGACATGACCATTTTTCAGTTACAATCTATGCAGCATCTCCATGATCAAAATTCAGATGCTTGGCAACTGACTCATACCAATGTTGCATCCAAAGGTCATGTAATCAACTTTCGTAAACTTTTGACAAGCAAAGTCAGTGGGAAAGACACATCCACTTAACAACCGAATTACTAACTTATCAGTTGCAGTGATTTGCTTAACAACTGTGGCAAGAAAATTCATAAAATGCGGAAAAACTCAACTAACAAATGTCTCACTTAACAACAGAGATTTTAGGCTCAATTGTGGTCATAAGTCAAGGACTACCTGTATTATTCTTTCTCTGTGTGTATATAACTCTGCATGTTTTAAAATATTTCAAGGCATAGATTGATTTTTCTCTCCCATCTCAATTTATATTTTAATCAGCATTGGATTATCTTGGAGTGCTCCCCAAAATGAGGGATTATTTTACCTTTTCATTTTAAGTGGACAGTGCAGAAAAGATGAATAGTACTCATTCTGTAGTCAAGTAAACTCTCCACTTGCAGCTCTGGCCTATTAAATGTGTTAAATCAATGTTTACAATGACATAGGGCTGCAAATGCATTGTTCCATTGATTCAATTCATACAGCTGCCCAACTTCCCATAAAGATTCAGCCCAGTTCTGTTTGATTCTGGAAATCCCTGAAGCTTTCTTGCCAAGGTTTTATCAATCATCTGCTATCAATCTATCTGTCTCTCTGTCCATTCATTTATGCATCCACCTATTTATCCATACATCCATATATGTCTTATTTCTATACAAGCCACCATACTTTCTGACAATAGCATTTAGTGTGGCCCACAAACAAAATGACTTGTCATACCGCATCTTGGTGACGCTTCATGAAATTTCTCATTCTCCTCTTAAACTCGCTCTCCATCACACAGTTGTGACAATTGGCAACTAGAAGAAAAATTAATAGGTGAGAACAACATTAACAAGTGTTTTTTTTAAAATCAGAATATGATTGAGAGACTATCCAGAATAGCATATAGTATGGTATTTCAAATGTATTTGCTTTCTAGTTGCTCTAATCTGAATGATCCTTTAGGAAAACTGTTGCAATTGCCAAATAATGTCCTAAAGGAACTAGAGAAATAGCCACAACAATGAAAAAATATGTATATATGAAATAGGTGCTTTCATGTATTTTCTAAAGATAGAGAGTGGTAGTCTGGGAGTGATGCAGGAAATCTTCCATTTGCCTAATAGAGCTGACTCAAAAACCAGGAAACCTTCATTCCTCCTGCAGGTTTCAATATCTGCAGAAACACATAGATAGCCAGGCTCTAAGCTATTTAAAACAAGAAATTCCCATGTGTCTCACTTAATAACCAAGGGAGACAGTGCAGTTTCTGGATATGACCAGGTTGTTCATTCTATAAAGGAGTTTTTATTTTCCCTTTTAAAAAAACTAATTGTTTGATATTTGTTTTCCAACTGATAGGATGCCAGGAGACTTAAGCTACTTTTCAATATCCTATAATTGACATAGATAATTTTTGATGGGAGAGTCACATTCACCCCAGGGGTTTGTTTCCCCTGTTAATTCCATCAGATAAATTGTCTGTGGAAGCCATAATCTATATTTTCCATTGTAACAAAAGCATATTTAAACCATACTGAATTCCACTGGATTCAAATGCTAGAAAAGCTCAATTATTTCACCTGAAACTGAGAAAAAAAAAAGTAACAGCTCTTCTCAGTTGAAAACGCTAATTGATTTTCTTCACTACATAGATAATACAACTGTGGATAGCAACAGCACTTAGACTTATATATCGCTTTACAGTGCTTTACAGCCCTCTCTAAGCAGTGTACAGAGTCAGCATATTGCTCCCAACAATCTTCTAGGTCCTCATTTTACCCACCTTGGAAGGTTGGAAGACTGAGTCAACCTTGAGCCTGGTTGGTGAGATTTGAACTGCCAAATTGCAGGCAGCCGGCAGGCAGCAGAAATAGCCTGCAGTACTGCAGTACTGCACTTTAACCACTACACCACTACACCACCTCCTGAATTATCTATAATGATCTATATGTTTGCCCATGCATGTCCCAAAGGAGCTTTTTTCAAAAGGCAGCTGGACTTGCTAGTCTTTTTTTTTTTTTTTGCTTCCCCACCTAGAAGATTTTTCAGGATAAGAAACGAAATGTTTTCAAAGAGGAAAAAAAAACAAGACAGTCCAGTTGCTTTTTTGGAAATCTAGGACAAGCATGGCCTAGATTATTGGGAATCTCAACAGACAATTGGCCATGAATATTCCCTGTGATTAGTCTTTAGACCCTAAAGCCTTTTTCCCTCTTACATCCTCTTCATCATTGAAACAAGTCAATTCAAAACAATTTTAGAAGTAAAGTTTTTGATGCAGTGTGTGGGAAAGGTTTTTACTTCCCCCCCCCCCCAGTGCTAATCTGTAAAGGTAGCCCAACAAGTTGCTTTCGTACCTTGTTTGTTTAGTCATATGAGATCAGAATTGTATAAAGCTTTCAATTATGATGAGAGGCTTCATATAAAAAACAAACTCAACTATTGCTATTCCCTAGTTTTTTTCTAAGCTTTATCAGAACTAGGATCAATGAACAGCAGGGGTCTTCCTAGCACTCTACATTCAAATTGTAGAATTTATCTGCATTGAAGATGGGGATTGGGGACCAGAGTTCTATAGATATCCGCCAAAGGGTCCAATACCCCTGATTTTGATGTGAAAAATAAATACTGTAAGTAAAAATCTATTGAAATCTTGTTGAGCTGCAATGCCTCCAAGCCTCTTTTACTTTTATTTCAATGAGGACTTCTGTCATTTACATAGGGAAGAAAGAGAGAGAGAGAAACCAAGGAAAAGAAAGAGAAGGGATATTTAGGTTTCCTATCTCCTTAATCAGATAAATTAACGTTTACTTTAATTAAAATTTTAGTTATTTTTAAATGCTGGGTCATCCTCTCAGTTGTTTCCTTACCAGAATCCTCAGTGCCCAAAACAAGGACAGAGCTCCTAAAGTGATGCCTGACCCGAAAACCTAGGCATGGTCCCTGGTGAGCAACATTATATAGCACAGACAAATGTCTCACAGGAAATGTTTTGTATTATGTCATAATCTCTTACCTAGCTGTGCATGGATGCCTAGCTGGGGCCCACTCTCATACACTCTCATATATTGACTAGGGGAGACATGATAGCAGTGTTCCAATATCTCAGGGGTTGCCACAAGGGAGAGGGAGTCAAACTATTCTCCAAGGCGCCTGAGGGTAGAACAAGAAGCAATGGGTGGAAACTAATCAAGGAGAGAAGCAACTTAGAACTGAGGAGAAATTTCCTGACAGTTAGAACAATCAAGCTTGCCTCCAGAAGTTGTGAATGCCCCAACACTGGAAGTCTTTAAGAAGATGTCTGAAACGGTATAGGGTTTCCTGCCTAGGCAGGGGGTTGGACTAGAAGGCCTCCAAGGTCCCTTCCAACTCTACTATTGTATTGTATTGTATTGTATTACTCCACAGCAAGGATGGACCTTTGACTATAAAGGTTTTCAAACTAAGAGAGGGATCCTGGCCTGAGATGCCTCAAGGCAGTCTCTTTTACAAAAATATGGGGTGGGGATTGGGAGGGGAAAGACAAAGAGAAGTTCCTCAAATACTCCAGTGAGAACTGAGTACACAAATTGTCCTCAAATGCTAAATGGCCTTTTTTGGCAGGGGGGGGGGAAGAGAGAAGAAAACAAAGCTCAGTGATCCACTTGATCACTCCCTTTAACCTTTGAGGGAGCTCTTCAAAGATCATTTCTAGTGTCTGCAACAAACTTCTGCAGTCTTCATTGTTCTAGGATGGAAAGTCTCTGTTCCCTCCTCGTAAACAACCTGTAGAAAGGAAGCAGTGAGAGAAAAGGGTGATCCCTTTCTGCTTGCAGGAAATGGAATGCATTTCTTTCATTCCAATAAAGAATTCCTGGCCAAAAATGTTGATGTCATATTAGTACCTACATTGCAGGTGATTTCCCTGAAGTCCTTAACTTTTATAAGAAATTTTACCATAGCATAAGCATGGGATAGATGCTGCAACTTGCAAATTGTGTGAGCAGACAAGATCTTTAATGAATGATGCAAGACAGAACAATTGGTGCCATAAATCGGCTGTGTTCACACAACATGTTCAGAGAAAAAGCAAACTGCTGACCTCATATAACATGCTATGTTCATATGCACTTCTCACTATCTGTCCCCCGATAGCGGACAGATAGTGCATACTCAGTGCACAAAACTCTACCTGTGCCCCTTTGCTTTTCAGTCTCTCAGCCTGGAAAGAGACAACTTTCTTCTTCGAATGGAAGCCCTGGATCCTGGGGCTCTTTCCCAGCTGCTCTTGCACCCCGAGCTAGACCCTCAGTCTTTATTGGTCTATCTTCAGATATCTTTATTCCCTCCAAATGCAGTATTGGCTATCCCCAGTGGATTGAGTGGGTCAGTATCTAGGATGAACCTCAGAAGCAGGCAGGAACAGCACACCTAATGACACAACCAAGTAGCTGAAAATGTGTACACGAACATCTGCACAGAATATTGGCCTCCTAAGTTTAAATGGGAGATCCCACTAAAGTTTGTGGAAAATAAGAGAGTTAAGATATTACAAGATCTCTGGATTCAGACAGAGAGGCAGGCACTGGCCAATCAGTCATTGTGGTAGCAGAAAAGATCAGAAGACAGTTGTGGTAATAGATATAGTGGTGCCAAGTGACAGCAACATCAGGGAGAAGTAGTAGAAGAAATTAGAAAAGTACCAGGCCCTGCTGGAGAAACTGGACAGGTTGTGGAAAGTAAAGTCAAAGTAATGCCAGCAGTGGTAGGTGCACTCAAGGCGGTGACTCAAAGAGTGGCTCCAGCAAATCCCAGGAACATCATCCTAATATTTTTATGTTTGGATGTTTCAAGTAAAAAAAAAGAAAATCTAAGGGGGATAATTTCACTCTGTCTTGATATTTTACAGAATGACTATGATGATTTCCTGATAATTAGAACAATTTCCTGACAGTTAGAACAATTAATCAATGGAACAACTTGCATCCAGAGGTTGTGAATCCTCCAACACTTAAAGCTTTTAAGAAGATGTTGGATATCCATTTGTCTGTACTGGTGTAGGGTTTCCTGCCTAAGCAGGGGGTTGGACTGGAAGACCTCCAAGATCCTTTCCAACTCTGTTATTCTATTCTGTTCTGTTCTGTTCTGTTCTATTCTATTCTATTTATGCTCTATCATCAGACAGAGAAGAACTCCAACATAGGAACAAGGAACTGTTTTACACCAATCTCCAACTACAGGGAGATCCTGGAAGGCTGTAAATGTTTCGAAGAAAAACTGAGTAGGCAAGAAATATTTAATTGTCTCAGACCCAAGAGGGCAGCATACTAGCAGATTGTGAAATAAGCTCCCAGCTTGTAACAGGCCTGTTTGCTTCTGAATTAACACTCCCAACACCCCAAAATGCTATCCAAGGGCAAGGAAAGAATCAGAAGTAGCCTCCCCACTCCAATTACTGGAACCCAAATATCTAACAAGATGGAAAAGCATATGAGGACTGACTCATCTCCCCAACAGCATCACACCTTGGGAGCTTTCTTGGTCTTTTAAAAATCAAGTCTGCACAAAGCCTGTACTGAAAATGTAAAATATATTGCTCTTTCCTAATCAGTCATCTATTTATGACCACAATAGAGCCCAAAATTTATGTTGCTAATTGAGAGTTAAGTGAAATTTGCCCCATTTTATGACCTTCCTTGCCACATTTGCTATGTGAATCACTGCCATTAATAACATGGTTGTTAAGTGAATCTGTCTTTCCCATTGACTTTGCTTGTCAGAAGGATCAAAAGATCGAGAAAGGGGCATTAGGGCTCCCTATTTATTGCCTCTCCCATCTGACCTGGGATTCCTCCTTATGGAAAATCAGAAGAATGAGCCAATTCAGAGGCCCAAAGCCGGATTTTACCTTCTTGCAAGCATAAATAATAAAAAGCGACGGACTGGCCTACAACTGCCTTTGCCTTTACATCTGGGCCGAGATGCAACATTCGCTCTATTGTTGCCATGGATACAACTTGGCTTGCGACAATCAAGCGCAGCGGAAACCAAAAAGCTCAGAATGAACAGAGAAGCCGCAGAAGCTTACCAAGTCACTGTGCAAATCTGCTAAACATTGTGAATAAAAATGAGTCTACTCTTTCCTCTGAACTTCTTTAAACCCAGCTGTTCCTGGGTTCATGAATCGATCAGTGAATTCATGATCATTGTTTTTATATTGTTACCTTGACTGAATAAGATTGTTTTCCAACCAGATGCTGAAACTACAATTCCCAGAATTCCTTGTAGTCAAGTTGGGAATGGCAACATTAGAGTATCTGGGTGATGTATATTCAAATTTACATTCAATGATAAACAAATAAATCTTTGTCGTTGATTTTGTTTCACTTTCCTTTTGTAGTTAATACATTTGAAATGTAATATCTCATAAAACTTTTCAACAACTCGTTGACTCAGATTGCAACTCATTTCACAATATTCTACATGTGACACTTGGAATGACAGATGACATGTTTATGGATAGAAGTGAGATTAAATCAATGCTCATAAGTGATTGTATTTTAAAATATTTATGAACAAGTATTTCAGAAGGCAGTTTTAAAAACATTTCGATATTGGATAATTCATAAACTTTGAAAATTGCATTGAAGGCCAAATTGTTCCAATATTATTTAACATGGTTCACTGTTCATAACCTGTAAGCCTTGAATAGGATTTGTTGTTTGAAAGAATGTCCTTTTTTCTTAGATCGTTTGGCTTTTTTAATGTCCTCACATTAGCAATATATAACAAATAGCCAGAGCTCTAGTAAAATATCTGTAGTACAATCCTATTTATATTGACCCAGAACTAGAAGTGCAAATTGTAATTTTAATAAATATCTGGAAAAGCTTCAGCTATAGATACATAAACTAATATATGGACACTAATCTATTTATGTACACTGTAACTGAGTACTGTAACATATGGTGTAAAACAGTGGTTCTCAACCTGTGGGTCATGACCCCTTTTGGGGTCGAACGACCTTTCACAGGGGTTGCTGAGACCAGCGCAACTCTAAACTTTAGACTCCACCTCACGTTCCTTGAAATCCCCTGCGGATGGGCTCCAGAGACACCGCCGGCTGTGCAGAGCGTTGCAGCAGCTGCACGTCGCAAAAAACAGGTACACGCGCACACCCTGTACAATTAGCCTTGGAGACTTCATAATGGCGGGAAAGTGTTCCTGTGAGGGAGGAAGGGGCTTAGGTCCTGCTCCAGACTGTAATTGTGTGGGGCGTGCGTGCGGCTGTTTTCCACACCGCTGCCAGGTACTTTTAACTATGACTAAATCCACAACCAGACCTGTCATCAAGAGCCAAGCTCAGGAGCCTGAATTGGCCCCATTCACACAATGAAAACCTGCTTGCTAAAGGAAAAGAGCAAAAATAAAATGCAATGCAAGTAAACAATTTAAAAAATGAAACAAGTGGAATTATTATTAGAAGCAAAATGTAACAGAAAGTGATATGTATGAAAATATAAAGTTGAGTTTCCTGAAATGCCACCCCGAGAACCCAGAAAGTAAATAAGCAAGGGCAACAATGGAAAGGAGGAAAGATGAGGAGGGAAAGGAAGAAAGGGTAAAGCAGAGGAAGTAAGAGAGGGGAATTAAGAGTAGGAGAGAGGGTAAGAGGGAGAAGAGAGGAGGGAAGGAAGGAGGGGAAGAAGGGAGGAAGAAGAGGAGGGAAAGGAAGAAAGGGTAAAGCAGAGGAAGTAAGGGAGGGGAAGTAAGACAAGGAGAGAGAGTAAGAAGGAGGAGAAGAGAAGAGGAGGAGGGGGAGGAAAGAGGGGAAGAAGAAGGGAGGAAGGAGGAGGGAAAGGAAGAATAGGTAAAAGCAGAGGAAGTAAGGGAGGGGAATTAAGAGTAGGAGAGAGGGTAAGAGGGAGGAGAAGAGAGGAGGGGAGGAAGGGAGGAAGGAGAGAAGAGAAAGGAAGAAAGGGTAAAGCAGAGGAAGTAAGGGAGGGGAAGTAAGACTAGGAGAGAGAGTAAGGAGGAGGAGAAGAGAGGAGGAGGAGGGGAGGAAAGAGGGGAAGAAGAAGGGAGGAAGGAGGAGGGAAAGGAAGAATCGGTAAAAGCAGAGGAAGTAAGGGAGGGGAATTAAGAGTAGGAGAGAGGGTAAGAGGGAGGAGAAGAGAGGAGGGGAGGAAGGAGGGGAAGAAGGGAGGAAGGAGAGGAGGGTAAGAAAGAAAGGGTAAAGCAGAGGAAGTAAGGAAGGGGAATTAAGAGTAGGAGAGAGGGGAAGAGGGAGGAGAAGAGAGGAGGAGGGGAGGAAAGAGTGGGTAAGAGAGAGGAGAAGAGAGGAGGGGAGGAAAGAGGGGAAGAAGGGAGGAAGAAGAGGAGGGAAAGGAAGAAAGGGTAAAGCAGAGGAAGTAAGGGAGGGGAAGTAAGACTAGGAGAGAGAGTAAGAAGGAGGAGAAGAGAAGAGGAGGAGGGGGAGGAAAGGGGAAGAAGAAGGGAGGAAGGAGGAGGGAAAGGAAGAATAGGTAAAAGCAGAGGAAGTAAGGGAGGGGAATTAAGAGTAGGAGAGAGGGTAAGAGGGAGAAGAGAGGAGGGAAGGAAGGAGGGGAAGAAGGGAGGAAGAAGAGGAGGGAAAGGAAGAAAGGGTAAAGCAGAGGAAGTAAGGGAGGGGAAGTAAGACTAGGAGAGAGAGTAAGAAGGAGGAGAAGAGAAGAGGAGGAGGGGGAGGAAAGGGGGAAGAAGAAGGGAGGAAGGAGGAGGGAAAGGAAGAATAGGTAAAAGCAGAGGAAGTAAGGGAGGGGAATTAAGAGTAGGAGAGAGGGTAAGAGGGAGGAGAAGAGAGGAGGGGAGGAAGGGAGGAAGGAGAGAAGAGAAAGGAAGAAAGGGTAAAGCAGAGGAAGTAAGGGAGGGGAAGTAAGATTAGGAGAGAGAGTAAGGAGGAGGAGAAGAGAGGAGGAGGAGGGGAGGAAAGAGGGGAAGAAGAAGGGAGGAAGGAGGAGGGAAAGGAAGAATCGGTAAAAGCAGAGGAAGTAAGGGAGGGGAAATAAGAGTAGGAGAGAGGGTAAGAGGGAGGAGAAGAGAGGAGGGGAGGAAGGAGGGGAAGAAGGGAGGAAGGAGAGGAGGGTAAGAAAGAAAGGGTAAAGCAGAGGAAGTAAGGAAGGGGAATTAAGAGTAGGAGAGAGGGGAAGAGGGAGGAGAAGAGAGGAGGAGGGGAGGAAAGAGTGGGTAAGAGGGAGGAGAAGAGAGGAGGGGAGGAAAGAGGGGAAGAAGGGAGGAGGGAGAGGAGGGAAAGGAAGAAAGGGAAAAGCAGAGGAAATAAGGGAGGGGAAGTAAGTGTAGGAGAGAGAGTAAGAAGGAGGAGAAGAGAAGAGGAGGAGGGGGAGGAAAGGGGAAGAAGAAGGGAGGAAGGAGGAGGGAAAGGAAGAAAAGGAAAAGCAGAGGAAGTAAGGGAGGGGAATTAAGAGTAGGAGAGAGGGTAAGAGGGAGAAGAAAGGAGGGGAGGAGGAAGGGGAAGAAGGGAGGAAGGAGATGAGGAAAGAAGAAAGGGAAAAGCAGAGGAAGTAAGGGAGGGAAAGTAAGAGTAGGAGAGAGAGTAAGAAGGAGGAGAAGAGGAGGAGGAGGGGAGGAAAGAGGGGAAGAAGAAGGGAGGAAGGAGGAGGGAAAGGAAGAATGGGTAAAAGCAGAGGAAGTAAGGGAGGGGAATTAAGAATAGTAAGGTGACCAACTTTTTTACAATGAAAAGGAGGACAAAACACGTTCTATTGTCCAAAATGCTAAGTTGACCAACTTTTTTACAATGAAAAGGACAAATAAATTGGAAAAAATATATCGTAAATAAAAGAAATATTTTATTCATTGCAACAATAATACACTAAAATATGATATATGCATAATAAAAACATTTGCAACATTTTATATTGTAATTATGTTTATATGCCTGTTAATTATTATTTAAATGAGTACTTTTCCATTGAATTAATATTTTTTGTCAATGTATTATCTTCTAACAATATATTGGAAATATCTGAACAAGAAATATCCTTCATATTGAATTTTACAGCAAGTGCTACAGCTAGAGTATCAACATTCAATCTCGATTTCTCACTTGTCGAAAAATCATTGGCAATTGAAAAAAACTCTTTCAACTGCTGCATTAGTTCCAGGGCAGCCCAACGTAAATTGAACAAGTATAAATAAATGTTCACATGGAATATGTTCATTTTTGAAATGGCTGAAAATATCCACCCATCTTTTATCAATTTCAACATGTTGATTTTCCCATTGTATTAATTTTTCAGAATTTAAATATACATTCAGTCTTCTAATTTCTTCAAAGAGACAATTGTTGTCTATTTTAATGTCTAGCATTTCTTTAGATAAAAATTCAACACAAGATTCAATATCTGTTCAATATACTTGTGATGAAGTAAAAAAAACACCATTAAAAACTGTTTAATAAAATAAGTCACATTCAAATATCAAAAAGGAGGGCATGTAGGAGGACACTTTTCGAGGGAGGACAGAACTTACAAAAGAAGGACTGTCCTCCCTAAAGGAGGACGGTTGGTCACCTTAAGAATAGGAGAGAGGGTAAGAGGGAGGAGAAGAGAGGGGAGGAAGGAGGGGAAGAAGGGAGGAAGGAAAGGAAGAAAGGGAAAAGCAGAGGAAGTAAGGGAGGGGAATTAAGAGTAGGAGAGAGGGGAAGAGGGAGAAGAGAGGAGGAGAAGAAAGAGAGGAGAAGAAGAAGGGAGAAAGGAGAGGAGGAAAGAAGAAGGCAGAGAAGGGAGGTAGAGAAGATAGAAGGAGCAAGGTTGTTGCAAAATAAAATGGGGTGGCAAAAAAGTGACCCAAACTGTATTCTATATATTTGTAAGAAAATAACGATAAATGATTAATGATAATGATATAATTAATGGTAATTATAAGAGTGTATATTTGTGAATGAACTTGAAAGAGAAAATAAAAAACCTTTAAAAAAATAAAAAATAAACAATGCACAATGTTTGCTCAATAAATTAAGGTTAAGCTTACCACCACTACCAAGGTTAAGAGCACTCCTGTAAACAACCCCAAACCTGGTTGTAGATCCATTCAGGCAGGGTGAGCAAGTTTGTGAATGCAGCTGCAGGCAACTTACTTAAGGAGGCTGTGGGAATAAAGCCACTGTGTGTCTATGTGTATGTGTGTGTATGATTGTATAGCAGCCGAGGTTGTCCAGCTTCCAGGATGTGGTTCTTTTCAGACCCAAAATTTAGGAGCAGGCAAGATGTTGGTTGTCTCTATAAAAAAGATGTGGAGACTCTAGTCTAGGAAAAGTGCAAAGAAGAGCAACCAAGAGGATTAGGGGACTGGAAGCTCAAACACATGAAGAACAGTTGCAGGAACTGGGCATGTCTGGTTGAATGAAAAGAAGGACTTAAGGGTGATATGATAGCAGTCTTCCAATATCTGAGGGGCTGCCCCAAAGAAGAGGGGAGTAGAAGTAAAATAAAATCTTTAACACTTAGGCAAGAAAAACCAAAGCTACACCATGCTTCAAGACAAAATTTCATTTATTTGTAATTAGAAATACATATTTCACAATATATAATTGCATATTGTTTTTGGGATTAATCACTATGCTTTAATTATGTTCAATTTATAACAATAAAAATATATCCCGCATATCAGATATTTACATTACGATTCATAACAGTAGCAAAAGTACAGTTATAGGGTAGCAACGAAAATAATTTTATGGTTGGGGGTCACTACAACATGAGGAACTTTATTAAAGGGTCGCGGCATTAGGAAGGTTGAGAAACACTGGTGTAAAATATAAAATCCTTGGAGTTAGGTTTTACGTCATGAGATTTTCATGTGAATATGGAAATGATTTACTATTGACTTCTGGGATATCTTTCAACTTCTCTGTCTAACCCAGTGGTGGGCAACCTTTTTTTTCAACTGAGCCAAATCTCGCCAAAACCACGATTGAAATTTATTTTGAGAGCCACATTTTTAAAACCGAAAATACATAGGATGGTACACTGTTTTTAGTTTCAATAAACTCTGGCATTTGAAGCACGCAAGTCTTAAAGCTGTCAAGTTGCAAGACCCTTGCACCCCTAACCCTTTAGAAAAAAAACCCCCAGGGGTCTTCAAACCTGACAGCTTTAAGACTTGTGGACTTCAACTCCCAGAATTCCTCCTCCAGTCATGTTGGCTCAGGAACTCTGGCATTGAAGCATGCAAGTCTTAAAGCTGTCAAGTTGCAAGACCCTTGCACCCCTAACCCTTTAGAAAAAAAAACCCAGGGTCTTCAAACCTGACAGCTTGAAGACTTGTGGACTTCAACTCCCAGAATTCTGAGAATTGAAGTCCACCAAGGGCATCAATCATATTAGCCCAGGGATCTGCAAAATTGGCTCTTAAGACTGGTGGACTTCAACTCCCAGAATTCTGAGAATTGAAGTCCACCAGTCTTAAAACAGCCAACTTTGCAGACCTCTGTGTTAGCCCAAAGCCTGGCGCTGGGCGGCCCTTGCTCCCCCATTGGTGGAGCCCCAAGAAGCGAGGAGGGAGAAAAAGAGATGGAGGCCAAGGAGCTTCCTCCGCCCCCTCCCAGCAAAAATCTAACCGGGGAGCCGGGCGGGCAGTAGCAAATTAGCCGATCACGCTGCGTGGGCAGTAGCAAATTAATCGATCACGCGGCGTGATCGGCTAATTTGCTACTGCCCGCCCGGCTCCCCAGTTAGATTTTTGCTGGGAGGGGGCGGGGGGGAAGCTCTTTAGCCTCCGTTTCTTTTTCTGCCTCCTCGCTTCTTGTCCCCGCCCGACTTCAGGATCCTCCCTAATCATTGTGGGTCGAAAAGAAAAAAGGGAAAGGGGCGCTTGTTTTGAAGTGCCCGAGAGGAGGGAGGGGAGCGGGCGCCCGGCATACAGAAGAGCCGCATTAAAGTGTGTAAAGAGCCGCATGTGGCTCGCGAGCCGCGGCTTGCCGACCACTGGTCTAACCCATAGCCCTGGTATTTTCTAGTGACCATTTAAATGCTAACCATATTCAACCCTGTTTTACTTTTTAAAAAGGAGGGAGAACATAGCACAAATATTAAGATGTTTATTAGTGTATGTCATTCTATACACTATGTTTACAAGTTATGAAATTTCTATATTTCGGTTGAAACCAGAATTGCTTTTTAAAATTTTCCAGGAACTTGAGATTCAGTAAGACTTGAATAATGGACCTCTCCACATTATATCAGAAACTTTGATTCAAACACAAAGATATAAAGATAATCGTCTTTTGCAGAGGCATTGGAGAAGTTACTTAGGGGTATCTGATTTTAGGATTGGTTTTAGCTGCTTGATGGTTGAAATACATATATGAGACGTTATAATGTGATGTTACAACTTTGGGGATTACTATATTTTGTGATTACTGTTTCATTACTTTTATTGTGCTGTGAAGTCTCAGAGGCAGCATATAAATAATTAATATATACAAATATATGTGATGTTAGAACTACATACTTCCACTGCACTGAATGAAAAATTACCCCACCTTCTTTAATCTATTATGAATTAAGATTACTGCGGTGTTCAGTGAATTATCTTCCATATCTATTTAGGTATTTCTAGTAGCCTTGAGCCAAAAATAATTTCTTGAGCATTATGCTCTCTTCCCAAAGGGCAAGTTTGTTATCTTCATCTCTTCTCCTTTTTCGTTCCAGAAGTTGAGCAATTCGAGACATGAATCTCCCAAGTTCTTCATCACATGGAACCTTTCCTTCTAGGTTCCAGCAAACCAATGTGTTATATACTTTTTGCTGTTGTTTCTTATCCATTATTATCTTTTTGGCTAAAGCATGCTGATTTTGTAGCACAGTGATGAGAATAGTGAGGTGCTACTTAGAGATTCTGGCAATGCTGTTCTAAAGGAGATGTAATATCTTTCAGTATGAATGTGCAACAGCAAGATAGATTAGGTCCTGGGTATATGTTGCTTGATTCCATTTGCTAATGGCTGTCTTAGATGTCCTTGATCCACAATACAACTGCCTGATCTTTCAAGAACGTAAATGACAATCCTGTTTTGTTTCCAGTGCTCTTAATTCACAAAAAACCAATGTATTATGTTAGCGCAAACAATGTATTAATGTTAGAGTATAAAAGCAACTAACATAACTTTTCAAACAGTAAATGTATGCTTATTGAGTTGAGTTTTGCTTCTGATAACACTCTTAGCAAATTAATATTAAATTTTTGAGGAAATTACAAAAGTTGTTTGCTCTTGCCATTTATTGATTAAAAATAATAAAAGCCACAAACCTTTGCAATTGGCTGCTTTTGCTATATATATTTTCATCTGTCTCTTAGTTTGTTTCCGGGCTCTTGTACACTTTCAAATTCTGGAGCATGGCATCAATATAGCAAACTGCCAAAGAAATTCTGCTCATCTAGCTTTCTTTTGGCTGCCCTAAAAGAGAGAATACATGATACTCAATGTTAAAGACAACTCAATCTCTGTGTCTGCATTTCCTGCATTGGATGAGGAGAGGACATCTTTCTCCTTTTGTCATGGACACTTTTTATAGAGGCACAATTGAGAGTGTTTTAATAAACTGCATCATTGTTTGGTTTGGTGGCAGCAGTGTCTCAGATAGAAAATCCATTCAGAAGTGATAAGGACAGCTGATGAGATTATGGGAAACTTGCTTCCTGTCATTCATGATACTACTTATAAGCACTTCATGGTCTGTTTCTGTTTGCTCCCCTCTGGGAGGAGGTTTCAAAGTATTTCTAGCAAGATTTTCAGATTCTGTAACAGCTTTGTTCCCTACGCCTTCCCTCTGGTAAACTCACAAGATTCATTTATCTCGCCATGTACATGTACGCATCCAGACTAGACTGTGTTGTTTCTCTGTGTCATAGAAAATACGTGAGTATATGCCAAATTATGCATTGTGTCATGTTTATGTAGTGTACATGGGAGATGGTGACCATTGAGAGCTGTATGCAACGAAATATCATTTTAATGTATGCCGATTAGTGCACATTCAAAGTGACAATAAAGTTATTCTATTCTAGATATCACTTTCTCCTTTACCTTCATGGCTCGTGGCCTCCACGATACTTAGCGAGCGATGCATGTACCATCTGCGGTGCGTGATGCCAACAGACGCCACCAATCTCGTCTCCGCGATCGCCTTCACCACCATCAATCGCTGCCATCTTCACTTCCGAAGCCTCTGTCGCCCCTTCAAACCATCATCCAAGTCCCTTCTCCCGTCCCCCGCCAACCCCTCTCCCGCAAGTGCCGATGGCCATTCAAAGGAAAGGCAGTAATAAATAGATGAAGAATCCGGCGAGGGAACAAAGTGGAGCCGTGGCACTTTATCCAATCACAGCGGGGGGGGGGGGGGGGGGGAAAGGCAGGCCATCCAATCAGGCTTCACACACCCCCAAAGTGCCCGGTAGGGAAGCAGAAGCCAGAACAATAGTTCCACCAGTCTGATGACAGTCCAAAGTCACGACTTTCTGTTGTTTCTTAAGGTGGCTGATTCTGGTACCTGGCTGTGGATGGTTCAACGATTATATTGGGGGCGGGTGAGAGAATTCAAATATCCGTGGCAAGCCTCTCCTTCAGGGGCATCCAGAACTGCTTTCTACATTTGCCACCCGGGCTGTTTTCCTACCTTGGACTGCAGCAGGTAGAGGAATTCAGGAAGGTGACTACCAATCTCCATTCCGGGATCGTGGTCTTTTTCACGGCGCCCGGTGCTCGATCTAAGCTTCATGATTACTGACGTTCAAGTGTCCATTCACATTTATAGCACGCTGTTCTTGATATCGTCTCTCTATATTCAAGTAGAGGGCTGCTAGCACCTTAGAGCCACAGAAGGGGACTCTTGCCTGGCTGCAGATAGTATAAAAAATTAATTATCAGAATAATAGAGTTGGAAAGGACCTTGGAAATCTTCTCTTCCAACCCCCTTCTCAAGCAGGATGACTCTTATCCTCTTCATTAGCTATGCTAAATAAAAAAGTTTAATCGTTGGAGCCCAAAAGATTTGCAGCTGTGCTTATGGAGGTTTCTTGACATACGACAGAAATGATATGTTTTTGCCTTTTTTCTGAGGATGTTCAGTATCATCTAACATAGGATGTCTTCGTGCACTCCCATCTAAGCACTCACCTGATCTTCCTGAGCATTTTATTTTCAAAATCGGCCAATAGTAGGTGCTGCCACCCACTGGGGATTACTTGCATATGGCATCAACTGTCATGAAGGGGAAGGTGGTGTTTCATTGTTATATTTTTCAAGCCTTGCAGTACTGAAAACAATCTGAAATTAATTTCAGCTTTCTAGTTATTAAAGAAACAGCAGTTTTAAATCTGATACAGCATCTTTTTTTTTATCTCCCCCCCCCTCCCCAAAGGCCTATTTATTTTTTTCTTATTGTAGCAAATGCTGTTAAAAGCTACATTTATATCATTTGGAAAAATACCTTGTAATATCCATGAGATGGCATCTTAGTGCAGTGTAATAATTATCATGGTTGGGCTGTGTTCTGCATTAACTTTATAAAAAAAATTAAAATAAAGAACTACAGCTGAAGTTAACAAACTCGAGACTATCAAACTACTGACCCTTGGCCCTACTACATCAGTTCAGTGTTTGTGGGAAGAACCTTCCAAAAGGTTGCTGCTTTCCAGATCACTGAGGACTGGAGCTGGTCTTGTAAAGGCTGAAGCTTGCAAAATTAAGAAACCTGAAACCAGACAGAACTATTAGTAAACTATGATGTAGCTATTTCCACTTCCAAGATTAAAAAATATGCAAGTATCCGCTATATCCAAGGCTGAAAAATGAGCAGCATGAACTCTATTAGCCCATAAAAGAAGAAAAAATATGTAAACATATCTTATAAGAAAAATATAAGATTCAAACCCTGGGTATTTAAAAAATAGAGGGATCGATTGCTTGCTTGATGACTCCGGGTCAGTCACACACTGTTGCAAGGAAAATAGGACGAAGGAGTGTTAGATATGCTAAAAACCTGGGATAAAATACTAATAATAATAATGGGTGGGTTAAGATCTTATGGAACTTTAAGATCCAAATTATCTTAATAAATGCCTGATATAACAGCTACTGAAAAGTAAAAAGTCAGGTTCATTGATGTTGCTATACTAGATGATGCTGGGATTGAGGAACAACAATGGGAAAAAATTACAAATTCTGAGACTCAGAGGTCAAATTTAAACACTTATGGAAAAAAGAAATCTGTCATACCAATTTGATTGGAGCCCTCGGATCAATATCTAAAAGGCTTTCTCTATATCTGGAAATATTGAATTTATCAGACCTAAACACTCTAAGTTTATAAAAAGCCCACTCTGTTTGGACCTGGTCTATAGGTACATATTTGTCCACTTACATGAAATATCCTGTTTGTTTAATATAAATTTGTTTTCTTTCACATTCATAGAATCAAGTTGTGAAAGCTTTTTGGGAGAATTAACCTTTATTGTTGGGTTGGATGGAACCAAACCCAAATAACTGAGAATCTCTATAGACTTTTAGGTATACAATTTGGGAGGAACACTCTGAATGGTCTGGAACCAGGAGCATTTCTTAGGTGACCCTGAGGACACAGATAAACCTCCAAGCTCTTCAACGCCCCTCTAAAAAATGCAAATGACTAGCTGTATGCAAGGAATATAAATCCTTAAATGATTTCCATATAGTTTGTGACTGCCATTTTCACTCGGAAGCTTCTGAAAAGAAATTGTCAAGAGCTTCAGAAATCAAACCATTAACTGCCTATGACATTTCCCTGTCAGAATTCATAAAGTCATAGAACAAATAACCAGATTTTTGTAAGGATCTTTTAAGATTACCTAGTCCAAACCCCAAACCTACTAATACAGCAATCCATTATTATACCAGTTTCTGTTTAGACTCCTTTCACGAAAGGCTAATCTATCACCTGTCAAAGCAATCGGTTTCAGGAAATCTTATTTTTAAAATGTATCTATTTCTAATGGAAATCAACTTTCTTGTACTTCAAATGTATTACAGTATTTATTTTCTTATGAAACAACTAGAACAATTCTTCACTTCTATATTACAGTACTTCAGATATTTGAAGACTGCTATCATGTCTCCTTGCAGTCTTCTCCAGGCTAATCCTACCCAATGCCCTCAACTTTTCCTTTTAATTATTTGCATTTGGTAGATAACAGGCAAGTCTATAATTCAGAAATACCTTGAAATGTGGAAAATATCTTATTCTTAATCCCACTCTCTATATCTCCCTAGATGTACAGAAAGAAGCTGAAGCCTACCCATCTTGCTTCAACGGGTGTTAGAAAGCATCCTTTTACATGCGTGTTTCTCAATCTCAGACTTTTTAAGTTATGTGGACTTCAGCTCCCAGAATTCTCCAGTGAACAAACTGACTGGGCAATTCTGGGAAACAAATTCCCCACATCTCAAGTTTTAAATTGGGAAACACTGCTATAAGTTTTGCTCACAGCTCAGGTTGTTTACTTATTCCCAGATCCTTACTCTAATGGAATTATTTTTACCGTATATCCTCATTACAAAGGTACATGATGTGACACGACCCGTGCTTTTTACGTAAACATTTTTATCATTTTACATCCAACGTCATGGGAAGCGTAGATGTTCATTTTACAGACCTGAGCTCTCTTTTGAATCCCCCGCGAATATACAAAACAAAACGAGAACAAATGAACATTGCGTCCTACCTCCACAATTTTGGCAACCGAGGGGCCCTCTCGCCTTATTGCGGTCGCATTCACTCTCCTATATTTACTTCGTACAATATTTTAACTCTTTAAAGATGAGCCTCGAAGTTAAGTATTTTTTTTAAAAAAAGGGAAGAAAATCATATTACAGCAGCCCACAACTAAACGGCGACTTCTTTCTCACATCCTTTCCGTTCTCCTCGTGAGGGCAAACAAGGAAGGGCAAGTGGCTTCAGTGGCTGCCATTGAGCATGTTCGGTGTCACTGAGCATGCTCCGTTAGTATCTGGTGTTAAAAACTTGACGGGTAGCAGAGAAAGGGGATCCAGCTAGGCCGGTTTGGTTTTCGTCGCTGGGGTTCCAGGATTCCTGCCCGCCATGGGGAAGAGGGATAACCGGGTGGTGCGTAAGCTAAGCCTCTCTCCTTAGAAGCGCGATCGAAACGGCAAAGGTTTCGAAGAAGGGCCGCCTCTCCTTCTGGCCTGGGTGGGGATGAAGGATTCAGAGGGAGGCGGTGGTTATGCGATCACCTTTGAAGTTGGGGGGTGGGGTGGGGGGTGGGGTGGGGGGCGGAGTATACGTGAGGGGGGGGAAAGCCAGTGTCTGTCACAGACATCCTGCAGACCTTTCCCCTTTGCATTGACAAAAGGGGTGAGCTACTAAAATAGTTCTGATTGTCATGGGCTTGGTAGTCGTTTGAATGGGGGAAAGGTGGGTGCCTGTGAGAGGTTTTTTTTGGGGGGGGGGGTTTATACATGAAACATTTCTCCCTCTGCCATGAAAGCAAAGTAGTAAGTTGGGGCCCTCTGTACATGTGGTGAGTTTTTCATCTCAATTATGTGTTGAGATTGAAAAGTAACCTGGTATTTTTTTTTAAAAAAAGGACATTGTCTAATCTTATATGGAGTGTGTGTGTGTGTGTGTGCGTGTGTATGTTTCTCAGCATTAGGTCCTTAATTATACATTGATCTGAGTCCTGATTTTTGTATTTCACGAACTTAAGTCCATTGTTTCTTCGTGTTTTTCATGTTGGTGGTTTTTGTTTTGTTTTGTGCTGTCAGATGAACCGATTTTATTTCTTTAGTTTGTCACTCATGTACAAGATAGCAGGAATAAGAATAAACATGAATAAGAACACAGGAAATGGGTGCAAATAATTGGGGACAGTAGAACAGGGACGTCAGGGACACTGCTGCGCTTATGCACACCCCTTCAATAATATATTAAGAATCACATCAAAGTGTATAGATTGTTTAGGTAGACTTGAGGGACACACTTATATAGAGAGCAGTAAGATCTATCCAAAAGAGTAGTGGAAAGCTAAAAGTGCTAAAGACATCTGTCTATTGAACTGTGCTTTTTAGAGTGTGGGAGAGGGAGTGTTGAACCTTATTTGCCAGTTTGAAGAGACTATGCTCCTTGCTCTTGTTAAATTCCTAAGAATACACTGAAGGCATAGAAACAACTAATTATATTTGTCCTAAGTAAAAACTGCATCTCATTGGATGATAATTTGTTGCTCTTAGGACCAGAAAAGCACTTAGCAAACTTAGTACACTATCAGTGAAATATTAAAACTTGGGGGGGAAGTTTCTTATTTCTCTCTATGAATAACCTTTGTTTTTTGAATAAATACAGGCAGTAATAAATCCATTATAAAGCATGCCACTTTAAAATAAAGATTTGCATGCTAATATTATAAATGAGATGTTTTATAGGCAGCTTGATGACTAATTTTGTATAAGTAAAATTCTGTCTAAAATAAAACTTCAAATTGTTTGTTTATGCATTAGCTTTCAAAGGTCACTTTGAGGCTATTTTATTTAAGCCAGAAAAAACATGAAAAAAAAAAAAGAAAGCAAAGAAACTCCCCAAAGAGAGTTGGGTCTGCACTCCATGTTTCAATTCCTTGATTGCTTACCAAGGCCCATAGCACAATCTAGTTGTGTAGAATCCACAAACTACTCATATTAAATGACTAGTAGTTCATACATGCTGAATGTTAACAATGTATATAGGAAACAATAATGTCTATATTAAATAATGAATGCCTTATGGGTAAAGTAATAGAATTGATAGAAAAAAGGGTGATTTCTCATAAGTTTAATGATAACCTGCTATTAAATCTGTAGCTAAGAGTATGCCCTAGATATGCATGCCTGAATATAAATGTATGTTTCCAAGATTGCATTTGCATACAATAGCTTCATTAAAAATCAATATGCTAATAGTTCTTTTATTGTCTTTTTAATTAAAAAAATAAATTAAGAGATGGCAATATTGAATATTTTCTTTTTCTTTTTTTTACTACAAACTGTTCTTCACTGAAGGTTTCTAACAATGAAAATGCATATTTGGATTGCATAGGGAGGTAGGAAATATGTGAGAGATTTGAAAAGGAGGTAATGATACAGGAGTGGTTGTCTACACCCCTTTTATTTTATGCTATAATAAATTAGTCAGCTCCACTCCAGCTTTCATTTCATATATAAGATACTATTTAATTAGGTTCCACGTTTTAAGTATGTAACTAGTTTTTAAAAGGTCATCAAAAAATGATGTAGTAACATAAGTGAAAGGAAATGTAGGTGCAACATTCATTCTGTCTCTTATATATCTTATTCTCTTAGCAAGCTTAGTAAACAATTTATTAGTCTTAATGGTACCATAAGGATATTTATCTTGTTGCTATCCTCGCATAAGATGTTAAATATTACAGTATTAGATAATCCTCTGTGTTAGTTCCACTCATTTTTTTAGCAGAATGATTTCCCAGAGTTCAATTGTACACAGCTTTTGCTGAGGCAAATTAAGAGTAAGAAATATCCCAGCATACGGCCTCCCCACCACCAAATGCCGTAACCATATGAAACTTAGTATATTTCATTAATAACAGAGGTTTTTTACTCACATAAATATACTACATTTTATTTATATATAAAAATGTGACAGTAAATATATTAATTTAAATACTAGTTTTTATAATAATTGGAGAGGAAAGATGATACATCAGCAAAAAGTGAAGCCCTCAAAATATATTGTCTCAGTAATGTCGCTTTCCAATACATTAAAAATTCTATCGATGGTAATTTATGTAGATGGGCTAAATGACAATATATCATTTTTGAAAATTAAAAGAAAAAAAGCTGTTTTTAAGATTTCAGATTGGAATAATTTAAGGTTCTCTTACTCTTTCTTTGTCATATTTAGGCATATATGAATCCCATAGCAATGGCTAGATCACGAGGTCCTGCTCCATCTTCAGGACCTACGATACAAGATTACTTGAACAGACCAAGACCAACATGGTATGCCACAAATGATCACTTTATTCCTTTTATAAGATTACTTTGTTAAGAAAGAGAAGTAGTAAAGTTTGCCTTAATAAATATCTGTTCCCCAAATTAATGGACTAGTTCACATATGATATTAAATCATGAAATGAAAAATGAAGTTTGAGGTCCACATGTGGGCTACCACCCTATTTCTGGTTTCTAGCACTCATCCAAATGTGGATAGCTCTCAAATTTATGTCATGTTTTATGTTTTGTCTTTTGGGGGAAAATAAAACTCTTTAAGACTTACAAATGCGTTAAGGCTTTTACCAGCAGGACAAAATCCTTGATGGTGAAGTTTTAAAGGGTGAGGCTTACCAATTTCATTCCAGGTGAACTGTCCCCTGCAGTTTCCCCAAGTGAAGGAAATTCAACTGCATAATTTATGGTTAGTTGGCCAGAGTTGCATATGTGAGATGGGTAGCCCTTATAAGTTGAGTAAATAAAAACCCACCAAATTCAGAGAGCATCAAGAACTTCTAAGTTAATATTTTCAGATCTAAACTTATGTACTAGTATCAGTTACAAGTTATGTATTTTTTTCATTAAAGGGAAGAAGTAAAAGAACAACTAGAAAAGAAGAAGAAAGGTTCGAAGGCCTTAGCAGAATTTGAAGAAAGAATGAATGAGGTTTGTTATTTGATTAATGTAGAGACAAGCCTAGATTTTATACCTGTATTATTATTAGTAATATTAACATAATGCTAATGAAATTTTAGTTTTATACTAATAAATAGTTTAGCATTAATTGCTTCTCAGTAGATGCATCAAAAGATACTGATCCAATGCAAACACGTGATTAGCAATAAAAACCAATATCCTACCATGTTAGCTTTCAATGATTAATAATGTTAATATTAATAGCACACTCAAGATTAATAATGTTAATATTATTAATATTATTTATTAATTGTTGTTAATATTGATAATGATTAATAAACGTGATTGGATATTCATCTATTAATAGTGATTGAACATTAGGAACTCAAGTACTTAATATTGGCTATAAGCATATTAATCCTCCAGATTAAAAAATATAGTTTTAGTACAATGAGAAAAGGTGCTCTATGTAAGATACAGAAACAATAATGCATGTTTCTCCTAATTCTTTCTGTGGCTTCCAACAAATTATAAGGGACTAAGTTGCAGTACTGATTACCTCTATAATGAAGCCTAGTAGTACAATCCTATTAAAAAGGGAACAGGAATCTGGCAGAGTATAAATTGTATAAATGAATGAATGGATTCAATGGGATTTTCCAGGAGACTGGATATAGCATTCAAAATTAATTATTTCAAACAAATTTCCCATCTTAGAAATGGCTCTTAGTGATCATTAAGGTAATCCAAAGAGTACTTGAAAAATATTCATAATTGTTTCAATTGTTTTTCAGAACTGGAAAAAAGAACTTGAAAAACATAGAGAGAAATTATTAAGTGGAAATGAGAGCACTTCAAGAAAGAAAGAGGTAAATGCTTCCATGTATGCATTCCATGCAGAACTACGGATTTGAAATTTTCCTGTTACAATAGTCTTTGCTTTAATTGCATTATTATTGGCTGTTATAATAGAATACATTTCAAAAATGTTAACTTCATTCAAACATATTAATGGAGGGAAATCCTTTTTTTAGAAGAAGAAAAAAGAGAAGAAGAAATCCAGTAGGGTGAGCAAAGATTTCATTTATTTTTCAACACCTAACACCTAAGATAGTTGTATATAGCTTGTTTAAAGGGGAAAGGGTGATTTTTGGATTTTTATTATGAGTGTCAAATGTTGGTTTTTAAATGAAGGTGATGCAGCTTTGGATAATATCCATAAATTTGAGGGGCATGGGGTTAATTTATTCTGTTGACAAATTCTGCATCTCACAAATTTACGTTTTGTTGTCTTTGGTCAAGTTGTCTCCATCTTCCTCTTCCTCATCAAGCTCTGATTCTTCCAGCAGTTCATCTGATATTGAAGATGAGGTAAGACTGAATTGTAACTTTCTGCAATTCTGTATTCAAAATGGGTGTCTAAATGGAGGAGCAGCAGTGTCATTTAGCACCTCCTATCGGTGCTAAAAAGAGAGAGGGAGGGGGAGAGAGAGAGAAAGAGAGAAAGAGAATGTATTCCTGATTCCCATCTATTACTTGAAAATACATTTAGTTCGTTCATTTAATGGCTAACATTTTATATAGAAGGTATTTTGTTGACTGTGCTAAAATCCAAGCTTTCCTGCATCCTCTGTAACTGGATAACGTAGGAAGTTATATACATCCATGCATCAGTGGAAGTGATAGGGAGAAGTATTGCGGTTGTACCTTGGAGTTGCTGAATTGAATTTTGTAGAAATTTTGTACACATATTTAGATCAGAAACAACTTGTGCTATTTCTCAATAGACATTAAAACAACTTAAGCGAATACCAGCAAAAATGAACAATTTTGTAGAAAAAAAGGAAAGTGTTGAAATGAAGCTCTCTTAATACATATTAAATAGGCAATTGAATTTCTAAAACACCATGCATCATTGTTGAGGACCCTCCTATTGCAGTAGACAAGTGTTTAAGCATTCTTACCAGACTGAATTTTTATCAGAATGACAAGATGCCCTGAACCATTGTAAAAAATAAACTCTCAGGCTAGAATGATTTATTATATCACAAATCATTATGAATTAATAGAAGAAGGGATTATTTTTAGAGGAGAACTGTAGATTTTATTGGTTTCCTAGTCATGATTCTAGCATGAATATGTGGTAGGACCTGGTGTAGATCTCCTGCAGAAAAAAATTTGGAGAAATTTTGATGGAAACATTTGGTTAGTCAGAAAGATAAGCATTCTTTCTCCTTATCAATCCTCTGCCTTCTGATATTCCCTGGCAGAGAAGAAGTAGCAGTTGAGATTCTAATGCAGAAGGTAACCATGTTAGTTCCAACCCCTTTTGGCATTTCACAGCACAGAATTTTGAAATGTAAAGAAAATTCCCGTTTGATCTTTACTAAAACAACTGTTACGTAACTATTTGATATAAAGGTTGTATGAAAGGATATGAGGAATAAAATACTTATGTGCTCTAGTTCAAATAGATCAAAATCATCAAATCAGCATGACTTTTCTAAGGCTGATAACTATTAACTAGGCAAAATTTGTTCATGAATCAGGACTTTTGATTTTTTTTAAAATGTATTTGTTTTCTGGTGCTGATTGAAATCATTCCAAAGTATGAAAAATTATATTCAGAATATTTCCCTTTTATTTTTATCTAAGTAATATAATTGATAAAAATAATTTAAATTGAATTTGCTCCTTTTACAATTGGAATGTAATGCCTGCTTAGTTCCCTTCTCTGTGGGAGTGCCTTCCCTCTGGAATGAGCTGCCCCCGGAGCTTCGCATAATCCCTGACCTCCGGTCCTTGCGACGCGCCCTAAAAAGTTGGCTTTTCCAGCAGGCCGCCCTGGCCTGTTAATTTTAACTTATTTTAAATGTATTGTCTTTTAAATTCGGTTTGTTTTTTTTTTGGATATGTATTTAATTTTTTTTTAACTTTTGGGATGTTTTTTTTTTTAATGTTGTACGCCGCCCTGAGTCCTTTTGGAGAAGGGCGGCATATAAATCCAAATAAACAAACAAACAAACAGAATAACTTATACTGAGCTTTTGAATAAACACTGAAATTATTAACTTTAAACCCTGCTTCCATTTCATTTCTAAAATGTTCATTTGAAAAATATTTTTGAGCTTTATTTGTTTTTCTCTGAAAAAAATCATAGTTTTTTTATCTTAAAAAATATTAAAATGATATATGGTGAAGAATTATTAAACAAAGACATTAAACATAAATACTATCATTATCCTGAAAATATAGAAATGGGAAGGACAACATAAACTTCAGTTATTCATGTGATTAGTCATTAAGAAAATATGTTTATGCTTTACATCTGAAATGATTTAATCTGAGCAAAATCTAATAATATTCTTATCATATTCATGATTAGGATAAGAAACAAGGAAAAAAGAGAAAGAAAAAAAAATATCACTCCTTACAGAAGTCATCTGAAAGCTCTAGTTCAGACTCTGATTCAGATAGCAAGGTAAAGTAAAAAAAATAATGCCCTTACCTAATTTATGAATGAAACTTTTACATTGATTAGAGTGCACTAGTGCCAGAAATACATATGTGGAATATGAATGAAATTTGGACCTCTCTCTGTTCTTTGTTCTAAACTGGTGCAATATTTGCTCTACTTGCTATATTGCAACAATAATACATATATGTTTTATTTTTCACTGAAACTATTTGGATTGTTTCATTTCCAGAATGCCATTACTTCTGCACTATTTCCTTATATAGAAGCAAATTTAAGTGTACAGTCATTAATGCTGTTTTTTTAAACGTAACTAATTTTTTATTATTTAGGATAGTTTAAGAACTAAACGGACAAAGGAAGATTATGAAAGAGATAAGGTAAAACAGTTTCATAGTACTTTTCAAAATTCCTTGAAAATAATGTTTAATTATAGAATAACAATGAAAGTTCCTAATCACCTAATTGTAAAAAAGCTCTGAAATTAACAGCTGTTTAGCATTAAAATTGCTAGTTGTTTGAAAAATGAATTCCAAAATCTTCACGTCCATTATATCAGTTGACCTCTAAGTATTTTTTACTTTACTGTAAAGTATATTTTTATTATTATAGCTAGTCACAAAATCAGCAATTTTTGATTTGGTTCTTAAATAACAAAGTGAAATCATAGCTGTCAGTTCTTTAGTTGGTGTTGGCCTTTATTTCAACCAACTTCTTTTCAAGAACCTAGGTTGTCATAATGTATCAGCATAGTGTACATCCAGATCCAAACAATGTGGTCTTATATAATTAGCGGATGAAATTTTTTTTAATGTGGCAGATTTTCTAAGTGTCATCCAAGGCTTTTTGATATGGCACAAATTGCCTACTTTCTGTGTTTCTGTCCCTCCTTCCCTCCCTCCCTCCCTCCCTCCCTCCCTCCCTCCCTCCCTCTCTCTCTCTCTCTCTCTCTCTCTCTCTCTCTCTCTCTCCGCATGCACATGGGCATATGTGTGTGTGCTGGCCTTGTAATACTTGCTGTGATTCTTTTCTAGTCTTCAAAGTATTATATAGTCAGTACATTAAAAAAAGAGCAGATAACAAGACCTGTCAATGGCAAAGAACAAAAAAGTTGAAGACAGGGGGGCTGGTCCTATTTTCATCAGAGAAAATGTGAGTTTTCAAAGATGATCATAACGAAATATTTTATCTTACATAGGATTCCAAAAGTCTTGTTAGGAAAAGAATAAAAGCAGATCATATGGAAGAATTATTGCCATCAGATTCTTCATTGGAATCGATTGAAACAGAGGAGGTCAGTCCAAATATAAAGCAAAGCATTTATACAATTTTAAAATGTTCACCAAGTTCTCCATTCATACACATATGCTGAAATATTTGTTCACTTTCCCCATATGTGCTGCTTCAGATGGCTATGAATTTAAAAACTCACCAAAGATCTTTCTTATGTAGTTCTTTTTACACTGTAGAACTCCAAAATGTCAGCTGTGATGTTCCTGAAAATTTTAGGCATGGCAGCAGAATTAAAAAACAGGAAATTGCCAGATAGTACAAAATATCTATTGGAGAAGTAGTCCTAGTTTTCCATATTATTTTTAAGCAGCATTTCTATTGTGGTTCCTATAGCAGTTTTTCAGCCTTTTTGTAAAATGTGTATTCTGTCATTCTGCTTCTTCACAAGGTACAAGCAAAAAAGAAGAAAAACAGTGAAGAAAAAGAGAAAAATGTAAGTTTATTTTATCTATCTAAGAATTTTAAACTCCAAATATTACATCAGCATGTACTATATATATGCTGATATGACGACAGAATGAGGTGAGTGGATGGAGTCATTGAAGCAGTCAGCATGAGATTAAATGGACTCTGGAGGATGATAGAGGACAGGAAGGCCTGAAGGAACTTTGTCCATGGGGTCGCGATGGGTCGGACACGACTTCATAACTGACAACAACAACAATATATATGCTGGGGAAAACCTCCCTATTTCAATTGCTCTAGTTTCTTGTAATTTTGCTATATCAATAATTGACCGATTTTCAACTATTACGTAATGCACACAATATATAGATAAACACTTAATCCTCCTTAGAGTAAATATACTAGTCAGAAAATAGGAGGACTGCAGAAGTACAGTGCCTGGAATGCTTGATAGAAATATGGCATATAAATCTAATAAATAAATAATGAGCACTACAGTACTAAATTTAAATTATTGATTCTAGAGCAGTGGTTCTCAACCTGTGGGTCAGGACCCCTTTGGGGGTCGAACGACCCTTTCACAGGGGTCACCTAAGACCATCGGAAAACACATATTTTTTTAAAAAAATATGGAAAACATAATATAATTTTATGGTTGGGGGTCACCACAACATGAGGAACTGTATTAAAGAGTCACGGCATTAGGAAGGCTGAGACCAATGTTCTAGAGATTAAAAAAAGATTATTTTTTCTTGAATACAATAGTCCTAAACAGGTAATAAGAAATAAAATGAATTAACAAATCAAATTAGATTATTTAATATAGTCTTGCTAATATCACTTGGCAACAAATTATGAATTAAGTTTCTTGGATTTTTTTTTTCTGATTAATGAAATGTAATATGAGGAATTAAAGTTAGAATTTTATATATGAAAAAAACAACAACTAGAGATAAATCTGTGGACAATGCCTTCTGTAAATCTTCTAGTAGAGTGGTATTTGTTATTAATTTAGGTGGGCTTATGATATTCGGTGGCTTTAATTAATTCCTTGAAAATGCTTGTGGAGAGACAAAACGTGAATTGGAATCAGATAGTTTCAGTATATAACAATTGTCTTTTGGTATTTTCCTTTTTAAAGGATAAAACAAAAAAGCGAAAGAAACACAAGAAGCATAGCAAAAAGAAGAAAAAGAAAACAGCAAGCTCAAGCTCTCATCCAAAATACTTAAGTCAAGTTTTTCTTTCATCAAAAGTGCAATGAGACTATAAAGACTATAAAGAATTGCAAATTGTGAAAATTATGATAAAATCTGCCAACTGCATGAGCTCTCCTATGTGTTAACGAATCTAGACATTCAGCTTGCCCAGTACCATTGGGCTGGAAATAGCCATTGTTGTTGCCTGATGCTTAATATACATATAGTACCCCTCTTTAGCACTCGAGTAGCTAATAGGACATTTTGGAAAGAAACCCTTCCCATGGTTTACATGATTGAGCAGTAGAGTAAAACTGGAGGGATGCCAAAAGGTTTTGCCTACTTTATTCAGGGATATGTGCATGTGATCTGATATGCAAATGTCAATCAGCTTCATTGTTGTAATGAATGAGGCAACTCCCTGTGAACAAAGATGCATCAGGAGGCCTGTATCTATAAACCAAAGTTGAATTTGGGTGTTTTATTTTAACAGACTAGTAATGAAACTTAATTTTCTATTACAAAGATATTTGCAAAATTCCTCTACAGAATTGAATATCATTTAGCAACTCCTGTGACATTTCATGTTTACTGATACCATTTTGGAATAGGAATGTAGCATTAATATATACAAATGTTACTTTTTCAGAAACGTGTAATATAATTTTGTTCTTGTGTTTATGGGTTTAAGTTGTTAATTGGAGCATATACTTGATTTGACAAATGAATACAATTTTGCTAATATTGCTTCAGTACTCTCCATGATATAAACTGCAGTCTTTTTCTTTAAGAATTTAAGGGGAAATCCACTATGCATTTTCTTAGCATGCCCCATTAAAGTAAATGGAAGTGTGAAAGAGTAGCTAGACCAATAATTATAATTGAGCTGATTATGATAGGCTACTATTGTTTCCTTTATGTGTAATAAACTTTCATCTTTTATCCAGGATGATGTAATTCTAATGATGAAATATATGCTGGGCTGACATTTTAAAAATGAAAAGTGGACATTCTTTTTCCTTTGGGCATGTTCACTTCTAATGTTGGTATTAGGAAAATGGAGACTGACGATTCAGTTAGCCTCATTTTAACTTCAGATATAAGACACTATTCTTTATACATGAGTAACAAAGGGGGGAAAATCTTAATATTCCCATCTAAGTTTTTTTCTGCTTTTATATATGCTGCTGGAATAGATAGAAGTACCAATCTAATACGGCACAGCTGATTACTCTTTGTAATGATTTTATTACCACTGAATTAAAACAATACTGGGCCTGAGATAGTATGCATCACCATTATCTAGTGACATTAATTTCGACTATAGTTTTTTGTTATTTTTTAAACTATTGTTCTTAACATACTTAGAATTATTCTGCATGATTTTGTACCATTGTTATAACTAATTAAGGAATACAATTATAATCAGTGTTTTTTAATTATTAACTAACAGAAATAATAATTTTAAATTATTAACTATGTTTCACATGCAACATCACATCATCCTTATATTAATCTACAGCTGCTGAAAATATTTAGCATGTAAAAAGCTGAACTGTGTTATCAGACAGCTTCATATTGAAACTGTTTTTATTCTATATAAGTTCAGTGGTAGATTTATTTTACAATTATGTCCTGATATACACAAACTGCCAGACATTTCGTAAAGACAATGTTTTAAAAGTTCCTTTGGTCTGGATTATATGTGTATCATTTTAGCTTCGTTAGCAATAAAGTGTATACTTTTAATAAATACCTCTGCATGTGAGACCATAAGCAAGCTGTGACATTCACAGTGAATATACACATTTACCATTTTATATAAAGAGGCATTAAAATTACTGGGTAATATGTGTTTTTTCAGCCTCTTACTAAGTAAATGTTTAAGAAGAAAAGAGGGAAAAATCATAAGTTGGTGGAATGATTTGTATTGTTATTGCTTGAAAAGTTTGTGTCAACACTTGTTCAAATTATAGCAACAGATATTACATGAAGAGTGTACAGAGTTGATGAAAGATACTTCTTCCAGTCTTTATGCATGCCTAAGAAAGGAAGGAAAAACTAGAATGGGATTAATTTTTGAGCATTCAGGCAAAGTGAGCCAAGTAGTAAACACGAAGTCTTGAAAGAATAGGGTAATGCATTTTTATAGGGTAATACCTTTACGAATGAAGGCAAATATATGTATCCCGGGACAATGATACAAGGTTGAATCTGGGTCTTTCACTAGGACCAGAGATTTAGTCTTCCGAGCTTTCATACTCATGCTGGAGCCCCTCTTCAGGGATACTCTCTCTACTGGAATATGGGCAATTCTCTGAGTTGTGTTTATGTGGTGCCTTTTCATTGACTGATTGGTGTGTTGATGGTTGAATATTGGCTGTTGTTTCCTTGGGTTGCCAATCAGCACTTCTTACAAGGGGCCCGTTTCCCAGGCTTAAATAATTTTCTTGGCTATCTTTGTACTTGTATGGCCAATGATTTTAACAAAATTAAATGTGTACCCTTGTTCATTGCAATGTGAGGTTACCAATGAGTTTGGGTTTCCTCGTCCAACAGCTCATGTCTGTTTTTGCAATCTGGTGGGGTTAGCTTTTTCCCCATTTGTTGTACATAGTTTCAGGGGCAATCCATGCAGAGGATCCAATAGATTACTCTAAGCGATCTTTACAATGCATAATTGTCCTCATATGGTAGCCTCTTGGCAGTGTGTGATGCCCATTGCAGATCTTGGAAGCTGCATTCTACTGCTTCCAAAATGTATGGCAGGGTGTAATTGGTCTTTTACCTTCTCTTCTGTTTTCTTTTCTCTCCTTTGCATTGTTGTAATAAATGCTTGTGGATACCCATTATGGTTGAATTGTTCATGTAATACCTTCTCTCTAGTGGTTTAGCTTGCTCAGTACTACAGTGGATTCTCATTCTGCCATATAGTGTTTTGATGCAGCTCTTTTTGTTTGACAGTGGATGATTATTGTCGAAACTGAGAATGCATGGACTGTTGGTGGTCTTACGATAAACTGTGGTTTCTAGGCTTCCATCTTCCTGCCTGTTGACAAGCACACATCTAAAAATTATAATTGTTTGGTCATTTCTTCCTCCATTGTGAACTGTATTTCTGTGAAGATGGAGTTCAGCAGCATATGGAAGTCTTTCAGTGCATTTCTTTTGATGATGACAAAGTTGTCCACACAGCGACACCAAAATAGGTGTCTGTTTTGAAATGCAGTGTTCTAGTTTGCTCAGGACAGTTTCTGCAATGACTCAAGTAAAATATTCAGCATAGTGAACATCCCTTTGAATTGAATAATCTTTGAATTATCATCAGGCTGGATAGGAAAGAGAGCAGGAAGGATATTGGATTAAAATGAAAACAAAAAATTAAATTAAAAGCCACAATGTTCCCTTTAGAAATGTTGAATTTAAATTTGTTTCGTATACAAGATTTACAAAATTTGTCAAAATGTGATAATCCATGCACAAACATGGCATTTGCTGTTATAGGAAATATTGAGTTTGCACTAGAATGTATGCAAAGCAGCCTGATCTCCAATGTATCAGGGCATTATTATGCTAAATCTGTGTTGCTGTCTCTATATGCAGTAGCTTCAGGTAGCTTTAGACATCAAAAAATAATATTTATACAGGAGGATTGGTGGTAATGTAAAGGTAAAGGTTCCCCCACACATGCATGCTACTCGTTTCCAGCGCTGGGTGCTCATTTCCATTTCTAAGCAGAAGAGCCAGCGCTGTCCGAAGACTCTGTGGTCATGTGGCCAGGATGACTAAATGCCAAAGGCACATGGAGCGCTGTTACTTTCCCACCAAAGTGATCCCTATTTTTCTACTTGCATTTTTTATGTGCTTTCGAACTACTCACACCATTACACAGAGTTAGGGATTCGAACTGCTGAACTGCCAAGCTTCTAGTCAACAAGCTCAATGTCTTAGCCATTGAGCCACAGTTTTGCAAATATGAGCAGGTTACAAGTGTGATCTTTTTGAGTCATAAATTGGACAGAAACAGGTGTGAATGATGTTCACTCGAAATAAAGGTTTGAACTTGAAGATATTTCTATTAATAAAAGCAAATAGTTACATAGAACAATAAAACAAAGTTTAAAAGAATTTAAATCTGATAGGGATAGAAAATAATTGGTATTTTACATTCAATATTTAGCTTGTAGGTTTTTTTCCTAAGTATAAAATGAACACCCAGAAATAAATCACATGCATTCTAAAAAAAACATCTTTCACAAAGCTCCATATTGAAATCCTTATCAAATATTTAATACTAATTCCTTATCCTGGTCTTCAAAACCTTCCATTCCTTCTTTTTGCTTCTTCTCTTATATGTCATTGAGTAAGACTTCTTTTTACCAACTCTACCCATCATCTTTCCAGAGGGTGGCTGTTTTCTCAAAAAAACTATCTTTATTATTTAGTTTCAAACAGATTTGTTTAAATCTCTCTTCAAGAAACTGTTTTAGGTTCTTGGAATTTTTCTCAAAATTAATCTCTTCTGAATGCTTTGGAACAAACTATTATTTCAATAATCAACTGTAAAGAAACCCTGGTACATGTAAATGAATTTTCCCTAGTTTGTGTTTCGTTTTGTGTTTCTTTTGTCAAATATCACATCATTTGCTCCATAGGGGGAAAAGTTTTTTTGTAAAAGCCACACCAACTGGTCACATCATATGTTGACTATTGTTAACCATTGCAATTTGGACAGTTAGAAAAGGAAAACCCTCAAATCTGTTGTTAGCAAAAATACAATTCACTAAAGCCAAGAAGAAGCAAAGCTGGATCTGGGATTTTTGTGCCAAAAGCATATGGTTAACTTTTCCCTTGTTCCCACCTTTCCCCCTGGTTATCTTTGACTGTCCAATTTGGTGCTAACAAATTGTTTGGGTAACAGCCCCTGTCTTTGTGGGCTGGATGGGTCTGCATTCCATAATGTGACTTTGGAACAGCTGTTGGCTCTCACAAGACAGCACAATGCCTAGTTTCGATTCCTCTTATGCACCCCCTTATCCCACCCTGCAATCTCAGTCCCCCTGCTGAGTATGTCAGGCTAACAGCAAGCAACGTATAGCGTAGCAGGTTGGTAGTCCTGACATTCTGCCCCTCCTGAAAATGGCTAGCCCTAAAGGAAAGAAAAAAGTGCAAGGGTTACTTAGTAGAACTATTTGGGTTTGTTAGGGTATTTGTTGTGAAATTGGTGAGTGAGGCAGGGTGAGTACACATGGGGACTATCAATCCACTCTGTCCAAAACAAGCTTTGCCAGAGTCTATGCAGAGGACATCTTGGGAAAGCCACAACGTGGGCTTGTTTGGAGAATAGTTGGTTATGACCAAGGTTGGGTTCCAGCTTCTTTTACTGCTGGTTTGCTCAGGGATGCACTTTACACATGCTTGATGTGCACTAGGTGCGCATGTGCAGTAGTAAAAAATGTTTCTGTGCATGCTCAGAAGCAAAAAACAAGATGGCACTGCCATAGGTGCGCCGATAGAACCGGTTCGGAGATGTGGCAGGCCGAGTTACTACCTACTCGGCCGAACCAGTAGGAACCCACCTCTGGTTATCACCCAAATTACTGTGTTCCCTGAACTTTCCAGTAGTTCTACAAGAAGTGCCTGGATATTTATTTCCATGGAACAATGGGACTGACCATAGGCTGCAGGAAGCTAGGGGCTTGCCATGCTATCTTTTAGCCAAGGCATCTATCAGGCATCTGACCACAATGTTCTTATGTCTTCTTTTATGTGTGTCCACCAGAATTGGTGTTTTGCAAGGTGAAGATCTTTATGAACCCAAAATGTTCAGCTGTTTTTGAATCATGGTTCTCCTGTAGAACCACAGTCCATTGACTAGAGGGCACATAAAATCTGGTCCCCATCTATGCTAAGTTATCTCTCAATGAGAGCTTTTTGTGGCGATTGAACCATTTGTCACTCACTAAAGCGCTCTTCAGTGTTTGGATTAATTCATTAGACATTTTGCCCTGGGGGGCTTTTCTGAACTCTTGTGAGGGTAGGAGCTTCTATCTAGTCAGATGGGATGATGGAACTCATTACTTCTTTTCTGGTGCTATTGTATTGGGGATTCTGGATAAAGCATTGGGTAGGAAATTCTTTCCCCCAGAGAAATAGTAGAGGGCGAAATTGAAGTAGTTAAAATATTGTGGCCACCTCACTTGTCTGAGGGATAATTTCTGGGGAGATCTTAAGTGCTTCCAAATTTTTATGATCAGTCAAACCTCAAATAGAGTCTTGCTCTTGCTGTCCTCTAAAAATTGCCTCCAAGTAAGAGGTGTCCACTGCACAGTGTACACCTCCTTCTCCTATACCACCCAATGGTGCTCTGCATCATAGAGTTTTTGCGAGATGTAGGCACAGGACTGTAATGCTCCTTGTTGGTTCTTTTCATTTCTGGTGTTTACCTTGAGGACAAATGTCTGGTCAGGGTACTTGAGCACAGATTCGGCAAAGGTTGCCTGGCATTCTATTCTCCTTTTCAATTGCTGGGTTGGGTTGGGTTTGGCTTCCACTTTTGATTTTAAGAGATTTGATCGGTAGAGCAATTTGGGCAAAGGCTGGCTTGAACAGTCTGTAAAAGTTTGTGAGCCCCAGAAAGCGTTGCAGCTGCTTCAATATGTGAGGCACCTCCCATTTGAGGATAGCGTGCACCTTTTCTGGATCGATTACCATCCCTTCATGAGAGATTTGGTACCCCAGATAGTCCAGTTTAATTTTGTGGAACTTGCATACAGTTGCACTGCACGAAGCTTTTCAAGCACTGCTCCTACTAGCTTTAAGTGTTCTTCCATAGTCTCATGTAAATTAAAATATCACCCAAGTACACCAAAACCCCTTTATTTAAATATTCATGTAAGACCTCATTTATCAGTTGCATGAAGACCATGATGGATCCCTATAAGCCAAAGGGGAGGACCTGGAACTGGAAGCAGTCTAGTGGGCAATTGAAAGCAGTCTTCCATTCATTTCCTTTTTTAATTTGCACCTGGTAATAGGCTTCCTTCAGGTGTAGTTTCGTGAAGATTTTTCCTTTAGCTATGTAGCCCAACATATCTTTCATCCATAGCAATGGATAGATATTCTCCATTCAAATTGTATTCAGCCTGCAATAGTCCATGGAGCCAATTTTCTTTTCTCTGAAGAACACAGGGCCACCACGCGGGACTTGGCTGGCGGGATAAACCCCCTAGCTAGTCCAATTTTTATTGATAAAAGCTCAAAGCTTCTCTAACTCCCAGATTGTCATTCAGTAAAGCTTGAGTCTTGGTAACTTAGCCGCAGGTACCTGTGTTTCCTTGAAAATAAGACCTGGTCTTATTTTCTTTCGGCTTATTTTCAGGGCAGTCTTGTTCTTTTCAATAAAGGGGGCAGCAAGCACGGGGGCCAACAAGAGTGGGAGCGCTGCTACCACTGGCTCAGCCCTCTGCATCCCACCATCTTCTTGCCTGCAGTTTGGGCCAAGCCTCTTGACACGTCCCAAACTCCACCTCCCCTGCTTGCTGCACCTGCTGAGTGCCGGGGGTGCCAGGGCTGGGCTGCTTTTCAGCCAGGCCAATAGGTGGTAGTGGGAGCAACTCCCCGTCCTGTCCATGCTGCTGCTGTGCAATCTGCCCTGCCTGACCTTGGCTTTGGCCACAGGCCTGCTGCTGCTTTCACAGTGCCTGCTGGCCAAGGTCTCAGAGCTCCCTGACCTCTGCACACTCTGCCTGCTGGCCCTGTTGCTGCTGGAACACTTATCAGGAGGCTCCCGCCTGGTGTGGGGCAAGATGGAGAGCAGCAGCAGGGCGGTGGCCAGAGCCACATCCACCCCCACCCCCACCCCCACCAATGATGTCCTTAACTAGGGATTATTTTGGGGGGGCAGGGCTTATATTGCGAGCGGCATGAAAAATCAGACAAGGGCTTATTTTTGGGGTAGGTCATATTTTGGGGAAAACATTATTATTTCAATGGCACAGACTGTGGGGCTATGAGAGGGGAAGACATCAGACTCCTTCTCAATAAACATTTCTTCCAACCCCCAGTATTCTTTTTGAATCAGTGAAACCAGCCCCTCTTGCTCATCAGCTACTGCCATGTCCTCCATTTTCACTTTCTTAATTGTGGCAGTTTGGCTTTACTTTCTTTGCAGCTTTTTACCCTGGGGGAGTTTTGCAAGTGAGTGATTCACTGGTCTCATGAAGAAGCTAATGGTTTCTATGTGGGTCCCTATCTTTAACTCCATGGGCTTCATTAACATGGGCGGGTTTCCCCCCACAAAGTTCCATCTAGCTGGGAGAATGCTATGAGTATCTTTAGTTCCCTAAGCCTCATACCTAGTTTCTCCATCACGCCAGGGCTGACCAGGCATCTGGTGCACCCAGAGTCCAACACGGTAGGCAGGAAATCCTTGTATCCCAAAAGGTCACTGTTATTTCCATTCTGACAGTCATTGGGATAATTGTCTCACTTAGCATGGGTTCATCTTCTCCCCTGCTATCGCTCTTGAGGATGGTCTCAGTTCTCTTGGTTAGAGTTTCCTTGCCATCACTGGAGGATGGGGTGAACTCTATGACCTCCACACCTTTCTGCTTCTCCTTTCTGTTTGGGGGGGGGGGCTTTCTCTTTTCTTTTGATGGTTTGTGCAGGGAGTGCTACTGGTCAAGGAGAAAGCCACTCAGCACCCTAGTAGCCCTCTTTGCTGCAATGGTAGCATTCAGTGGAGCTTCATTGTCTATTCTCCTTTTCACTGCTCTTGTTTCTTCCCTTTCTTTTTAAAACTTTTTTTTAACCAGGGAAATATGGAAACTGCAAAGCACAAACTGTGGCTCATTATCCTGTTTTGAGTTAAAGAGACCATAAAGAAAGGAAGAAGACTGGGGAAATGCTGCTTTGCCAAGATGAGTTTGCAAACGGCTGTTCCACGTGGCCCAGTAAGAACAGCCCACAATATTGAGTTCTGCAGATCTCCAGAAGGTAAACAAGTCATTGTGAGGGGTGGACAGGGGCCAAAGCAGGCCCAATCTCCCAGGGACCCAGCAGGGCAAGGATGGGGTCGGGGGAGAGATAGGTGGGCATGCTTCAGCATCTCTGCAAAGTTATGAAGCCTACGTGCAAATGACCGGATAACTTTTGTAAAATTCTTATCTTCAAATCATAATCGTACATAGCTTTTGGGAGGTCTGTTGTAACTTTGAATGATCAGTAAATGATCTGTCGTACCTCAAGGATTATCTGTTAGGAAAAAAATATCTTAAGACAGACTACTTTCGCACTAAAGAGTGCTTGAAAATACCAACAAAAGTATATTGAGGATAGTTTCTTCAGAGGGAGGGTGGGTATTGGCTGGTAATAAAGACCTTGCCATTATTTAGTCATGTTTAGATTCATGCCTTTTAGTGGATCAAATGCAGAGATTTTTTGCTGTCTCTAAGTGACAACAGACTACAAATTTGTGATGGTTTTCCATTAAATAATGATAGTGATTTCTTTTAATTTTCTGTGCTCAGATATATTCCCAGGATGCCTACATGAAAGACAATGAAGCCTAAAGTAGTAAACCTCTTTATATTCCTGAGCCTCCATCAAAATGTTATTCTCAATTAATGTATCACTTACTACTGAAAGAAAATACAAGTGTCTTTGAGTTACTAATAGATTTTTGTATGATTTGCAATTGTTTTTTATGTCTTTCTAAAAGCCAATCATTTGAAAGAAATAATAAATGTTCTTTTATGGCTGTGATGGAGACAATTTTTTTGTGGAAACGCATGTTCTCAGAAGAGTAAAAATCCTTGTAAATCTGAGTAGATGACATTCCTGAAGATGATAGGAGGGAGGGGCTTCCTGGTATCCCCTTTGATGTCAACCAATATCCTAGCTCCATCTTTTAAAAAATGTCTTTAATAAATTAAATAGGAAGTGGTATGCTACAAATCCATATTATCGATCATACTTGCAACCATGTCTTTGGCTCCAAATAGATCTCCAGCAGAGAACCTTCAGAAAGAATTTCACCTTTGGTAAAAAGTATACTTTGACTTGTCGTATCTGCAGCATTCAGGAGCAGATTTGAAGATTTTGACCATTTAGTCAACCTCAGCTAATTTTGGCAATGCTAAACGGTATTTGACCAAGTTACATGGGAGAACACTAAGACATTTATAAAGTTGTAAGCTATACCAGAAAGTCAAAAAAGTAACTTAAGAGGTTGGGTATGGCAGATTAATTCTATTTAGTGAAACAATAATAAACATGGGCCAGTTGCCAAATAATTGGCATGGTGGAGTCAAGTAGCACCACCTGCTACCTGCTCTTGGACAGTCTAAAGAACCATCTAAATAAAATGCTTCCTTGCTATCTATAAAGATTGTCAAAGGCTCCTTGCAAATGCAATGCAAATCCTGTTGTGAGTGTCCTGAGGATTATACCAAATTCAGAAATAAAGAATAGAGTAACAACTGAAGTGGCATCATTGCGGATCCTTAGAGCCACATTTTAATACCTCAAAAAACCTCAGTGGAGCTTATGAACAGCTTCCCATGCCCTGCCTAACTTTAATAAGTATATGTATAATGGTTTGTTTACAGGGGAGGGTTTCAGATGGTTCGGCCTGGTTCAGATGAACTGGATGCTAATTTTACATCTGGTTCGCCGAACTGGTAGTTGCAAGGAGTGGCTGGCCCACCCACTCTGCTCTGCCCCTCCACGCAGCCCATGTTGGATGCCAGGTAAGTGCGCGGGCTGCACGGAGGCTCTGGGAGGGTGAAAAAGAGGCCTCCCGGATGTTGCGGAAGTCCAGAAAAGGGCCTGTTTTTGGCCTCCGGAGCCCGGGGGAGGCCATTTTTGCCCTCCCAGAGTCTTGAAGAAAGCCTCAGGAGCCTGGGGAGGGTGAATACTCCCCCTCCACCATGGTGCAGGTGGCTGAGTAGGCCATGCCCACCCAGCAACCGGGCAGAAAGCTGGTTGCTAAAATTTTCAATCCTACCCCTGTTCGTTTATATAGATTATCAGTTCCTTATCAACAAATGCCACTAAATCTTGTGACAAGCTTCTTAATTGTGCACTAATATGACCTGCCATCAAGAACATGCCAACACCAATTGGGTTCTTCCGGAGACTAAAGAAAATAATTTTTGACTTTCAGGTCATTTTTGTGAAGACTAGTTGAAGCTGCTATACCCAAGAAGGTTGGCATGTAAAGCAAAGGGGCCAAAAGCCAGGAAAAGGGCCTCAGAGAAAGTATTTAAGAAGGAACTAAATCATTAAGGAAAGAAAGGAAAATGTCACCTGAATCAGACAAAAGAAATTGGGTTTGAGCACATGGGAAACTCCACCCCAAGTCCCATCAATAGCTATCAGGACAAAGCAAGGACCTTCAGGGATAAAAGGGGTCCTGAAACCCACCCTCTTGATTCTTCTTTGGACCCAGAATTGGAGGTTCTGTTCCTTTGAGTAGCTCTTGCCAGCCTAGTTGAGAACATAGATGTGGATGAATGTATGTGCGCATGTGTGAAAACAAATATATACATTGTAATCAGTAAAGTTTATTATTATTTTAAATTCACCTGCTCTCCGTAGATTCTAAAGAACCATTTGTACCTCAGTGTTCAGATGAAAGTTATTTCAATGTGGCTGTTTTCCAGGGCTGTGAGTGGACAGAAGCTAAACCTGAGACCACATGTGTAACATTTTTAAAGGTATCAGAAATAGGATATGTGGATTAAATTAGATTAGATTAATTTTTTTCTTTCTTTTTTAATGCTAATAATACAAACATAGTACATATATATTTAAATACAAAAAAGGGAAAAAACAAACAAATATTACAGTGCACCCCCCCTGTTTTCCCCCCTTATATTTCTTTTGTCTATAACCGTGATGGCGAACCTATGGCACGCGTGCCACTTGTGGTTTTAAGTGCTCTGAAGGCTTCAGGGACTGTCCGAGGCTTCCCTGATGCCTTCGGAGCGCTTAAAACGACCCTCTGAGCAACCCGGAAGTCTTCCGGTTTGCTCTGAGGGTCGTTTTAAGCGTTCCGAAGGCTTCAGGGAAGCCTCTGGACAGTCCCTGAAGCCTCCAGAGGGCCTTCGGGGGGTCGGGGGAGGCTCTTTTCGCCCTCCCCAGGCTCCTATAAAGCCCCTGGAGCCTGGGGAGGGCAAAAAAAATGTAAAAATGGGGGGGTCACGCGTTTTGCGAGCATGCGCACTGGGGTGGTCGCGCATTACATTATGGGTGCGGCACGCCTGCACTCAACCCCCCTGCGCTCCCCCCACTTGTGGCACGCAAGCCAAAAAAGGTTCGCCATCACTGGTCTATAACAACTAATATTTATACAATATATTCCAATTGTGCCCTTATTCCGTACAAAACAACATATATTCTTGAGTAGGTTTATTCTCTTTATCTTCCACCAGCACTGATGGAACAACACTGAATCCCCCATATTTCATTATAAATGTTTGATCATCCCTTTTTAAAATTTAATTTCCATTGTTAATTTATCATTTGTTGCCATACTCCAAATTTCATTGTACCACTCATTTCTTTGAATATCCCAATTTTGTCTCTTGATGGACAATGTAGCTGCAAAGGCTCATGTCAGTCATCAGGGGACTCACTCGAGAGCCCTCTGGGTCGAGGTAGAAAGCCTGGGAATCTGGGCAGAGAAACATCTTCTGTCAATCAAGACAGAACACATCTCGGGATTGTCAAATCATCAGGCAAATTGGCTCAGCAGGGCCACAGTGGACCATGGAGAGAGGCAGCTGCATCCCAAGCTGTTCAGACAGATATGCCAGAGGTTCGGGCATCGGAGGTAGACTTATTCGCAACTCCAATGAATGCTCAACTTCCCAGATTCTTTTCTCGATATCCAACTCCGGGAGTAGAGGGGACTCTCCACACTCTCCACAGCCAGTAGCCCAAGGGGTTACTGTACGCCAGTGGCTCCCAAAGTGGGCGGTACGCCACCTGGGGGGCGGTGAGATGACACAGGGGGGCGGTAAGAGGCAAGGGGGGCAGCAGAGGGGTGTAAGAGGCAAGGGGGAGTGGCAGGGAGGCGCTAAGAGGGCGAGGAAAAAAAGATTGTGTTGGCTGTAGAGAACATCACCACCCTCCCCTCCAATCACCACCTTCCTCCCAGGAGAGGGGCACACGCCGCTTCAATCGCTCACCGCCCAAGTTGGCATATGGAAAGTAAACACCGTGCAGCAGTTTCCAACTGCCGCGCAGTGTCATTTGCTGGACATGGACTGCAGTTTGCAGAGCGGCCGCACAATCGCGATTGAAACCCCCCCAGCCAAACAGGAGTCTTGAGGTGCAGCAGGGCAGCAAAGTGACTGAGTTGAGGACTTGAGGTGGCTCGGGCTTCCTGGAGCAACTATTTTAGAGGGAACATTGGCCACAGCTGCCTTTGCAGAAGTTTAAGAGGGCTAAATTTGCCTCATTGGGTGGGGAGGGGGGAGGGAGTGATTGGCCGAAACTCGCTGAGAGAAAGTTCCCTGTCTTTCTGACCCACATGCTTAATTCAGCCTCTGAGATAAACTGTATTGGGTGAAAGCAGCCGTCTTCCCTTCCTCTCCAGCATCCGTGCCGATTAACACATAAAAGCCCACAAGGGGTGGGGGTGGGGGCTGGTCATGAACCAAGAACTAGCCAACTAAGGCAAGCATGGGTTGCTCTGCAGAGAGCAACCCACACTCAAGAGAAGCGGCTGCAGTGAGCATCCTGCCTTCGCTTTCTACCTCTTCCACCTGAGGCTCGCATTGGCAAATCCAGGGCTGCGCGGCAGCGATCCTAAATTCCCACAGAGTGCACGCGCCCAAGAATACAAATGCAGGAAGCAGGGTCTGTTTCCTCCTGCATCTCTCTCTCTCAAAGAAAATCTTCCTTGTTCTACCTCTCTTGGCTGCAATCTCAGCTATCTTTGAGTCTCCATCCGGTCAAGTGACATCACCTGATATTTGTCATTGAAAATATTTTTGCTTTTAAGTTAATTAAACTTCCTATCTGTCAGTTTATCTGTGCAATTTTGTTGGATATTTTGGGTCACTAGCAATGTTCCCTCTAAGCTGCGCGGGTGTGCGACCGCGCACGTGGCAACAAAACACTGCGCAGTAGTTTCCAACTGCCGCGCAGTGGTTTTTGTGAAACACCTTCCATGATAATAGGAGAGGAGAGCCAGTCTGGAGTCAGTAATCAGTTCTAGGTCCACAAGGCAGAAAGTAGCTGAGAGAAAGGGTGTGGGGGTTGGGAGAAGGCATGGGACGGGCTCCCAGCAGCGGCTGCTCGGATTTGCCATTTGCGAGAGAGAGGGAGAGCGTGAGCGTGTGTATCCTTCCTTCCTTCAGCCCAACACTCTCTCTGGCATCCCGGACAGATGAGAGGGACTGCAAAGGGTCTCCTCGAGTCTAGGGCAGCGAGTCATTTGATGAAAAAGTTGCCTCTTGGAAAGAATGACCCAGCTTGGCTCCCGCTTTGTCTCTCCTGCCTCTTCGCTTCTCCGTTCGGTCGTTGGGCATCAGATCGAAAGCAGGAGCCAAGCCGGGTCACTCCTTCCAAGAGACAAGTTTCTCATTGAATGACTCCCTGCCCTAGACTCAGGGAGATCCTCTGCAGTCCCTCTTGTTTGGCCGGGATGCCAGCGAGAGTGTTGGGCTGAAGGAAGGAGGGATACACATGCTCTCTCTCTCTCTCTCTCTCTCTCTCTCTCTCTCTCTCTCTCTCTCTCTCTCTCTCTCTCTCTCTCTCTCTCTCTCTCTCTCTCTCTCTCTCATTAAGAGAGAGGGAGAGAGAGAAAGAGTTAGTTGGTGGGCAGACTTAGCACTTTGTTAAGTTTGTTTCTCTCTGTGTTGTGTATATATACATGTCTCCATGGATGCAATTGGGCAAGCATTTTTTTTCCTCTTTAAAAGAATTTTTGGATTTCTCCTCACCAAACCTTTAAGACTGAAAGAGTTAGAGTTGAAATATAAAGAGATTGCCAATCGCCATACTTTTAGATTGATAGGCAATTATGGACTATCTTGATTATATCCTCCTTAGAAAGAATATGCTACTGTATGGTTGAGAAAAAGTTCAAACTTCATTCCATGGAAACCCAACAAAGTTCATAGGGAGGGTTTCTTTCTACGATGGGCTTCTTGGGTCAACAGTGAATATCAGTTATCAAAAATGTAGGTAGAAAATTAAGCAGACAATAGGCAATTACAAAAAGGGAAGGCAACTTTCTGAATTCTGTTTCTTTGCACTTAGTGACTTATAAATATACTAATGCTCTGAAAACCTGACCTAAATTACTATATATTTTAAATAGCTGTAGAGCTATGCTGAAAAAGGTTGTTCTCAAGTATTGTGATAAATTCAATAAAAAGAAGGGAATTCTTGATGAACTTAAGGAGAAATGAGAGCATTGGATAGTAAATAAAATTACCAATCAAAGAGAATATTTGTATCTCAGGGTTGAAATGAGATGTTCTCTCTTCCTCTTTCCTCTTCCTCTATTCTCTTTCTGTCTCTCTCATCCTCTTTCTCTTTGTCTCTCTTCTCTTTCTCTCTCCTTCTTTTCCATTCTTCTGTCACTTTCTCCTCCCTTCTCTCTCCTCTTTGTCTCTTTCTGTCTCTCTCACCCTCTTTCTCTTTGTCTCTCTTTGTCTCTCCTTCTTTCCCACTCTTCTGTCACTTTCTCTCTCCTTCTCTATCTCTTTCTGTCTCTCTACTCTCTTTTTTCTTCCTCTCTTCCTCTCTCCCACTCTTTTATCACTTTCTTTCTACCGCCCAACCTGTCCCCATACTTATCTTCGACTGATCATGTTTGCAATAATTTACCTTTTCTAAATAGGCGCAGTTCCCTTACCAGACCCCTCACTCACTCAAACACACACACACACACACACACACACACACATTTTTCTCCATTCCAATTTGGATCCTATTAACATTAACTAAAAAAGTGTATAAATTGGATTTTGAATAAATGTGCAATTGTTACAGTTTTGAATTTTACTGTTACTATCTTCCTTCCATCATGCAAACTGCCCAGTCACATGACCCTCCTAGCCACACCCACCAAGCCACGCCCACAGAACCGGTAGTAAATAATTGAATTCCACCACTGGGTGGGGGGCACGGAGGATCAGTTTGTAGCACCAAGAGGGCGGTGGACTGAAAAAGTTTGGGAATCACTGCTCTACACCTTCCCTACTTCCTCTGACCCTGGGGGTACTGAGAAAGTGTTAGAGAGAGCAGAGGTAGTGATCCTAGCTCTGCATTGGCCAAGGAGATCTTGGTTTGCGGATCTAGTGAATCTAGCCAAATCCTGGAGGATTCCCCAGGAGAAGATCTTGTGCCAGGAAGTCCTGGTCCAGCTGGAGCCACAGTGGCTCCAGTTGACCATCTGGCACTTGAGAGGGGTCTCCTGAGGGAAGTTAACTTCTCCAGAGTAATTCAGATTTTTAGAAGTGTCCAGAAGACCATCCACTACGAGGATTTACTATGTCATGTGGACTACCTTTGTTAAGTGGTGCCGAGTAGCTCACATGGATCCAACGGATGCCTCTCCCACAAATTCTAGAATTTTTCCAGGATAGCCTGGATAGGGGTCTCTCTCACAATATTATCTGCAGGCAGGTGGCAGTGCTGTCCACCATGTTAGTGGGTGAGGGAAGACAGAGTCTGGCCCAGCACCCTGTTATTAAGAGATTCATCAAGGGGGCAGCCAATCAGACCCCCCCCCCCCGTGATCCTTAGATTTCCCATCTGGGACTTGACCACAATTCTACAGGTTCTCACTAAGGAGCCTTTCAAACCTTTGAGAACAGTTAGCCTTCAGTTCTTAATGCTTAAGGTAGTGTTCTTGGTAGCTATAACATCAGCTAGATGTATTTCAGAGCTGGGAGCTCTTTCGGTCAGGGTGGACCTTTGCATATTCCACCCAAATACAGTGGTGCTCGGCCTAGATCCCTCCTTTATTCCAAAGGTCAATTCTCTTTTCCACAGGGCTCAGGAGATCATCTTTCCTGACTTTGCCCGGGACCTTCCCATGACAGAGAATGGATGTGGCATAGACTAGACATTAGGAGGTACTCTGTATCTATATGGACTGCTTCTCTTAGGAGAACGGAGGCTCTCTTTGTCTCCTTCCAAGATTCGACCTTGGGATCTAGAGTCAACCCTTCCACCACAAATCTACAGTGCCGTTTAGTTCCAGCTCCCTCCCCCCACCCATCCGCATATCATCAAGATGAAGAGCGAGGGGAGGAATTCTGGGAGTTAAAGTCCACAAGTCTTAAAGCTGTCAAGTTTGAATACCCCTGGTTTTTTTTTTATGGGTTAGGGATGCAAGGGTCTTGTAACTTGTTCCTGAGCCAACATGACTGGAGAAGGAATTCTGGGAGTTGAAGTCCACAAGTCTTAAAGCTGTCAAATGTGAACACCCCTGGGGGGGGGTTCTAAAGGGTTTGGGATGCAAGGGTCTTGTAACTTGACAGTTTAAGACTTGCGTGCTTCAAATGCCAGAGTTTCTGAGCCAACATTTTGGTTGCTAAGCACCAAGCCACTCCCACTCAGTCACATGGCTGGCAAGCCACACCCACCTGGTCACATGGCCGGCAAGCCACTCCCACAAAGCAGGCCACACCTACAGAAGAGGTTCTAAAAAAATTTGAAACTCACCACTGGGTTTTTTGAAACTCACCAATCGCCCTTCATAAGGCACTATAGGCTGGACGTGTTTGCTTCTGCTGAGGCATCCTTCGGATGAAGGGTACTTCAGAGAGTGCGCTACATTGGGAACTCTGGACCAGTCAGCTCCCCTCTCTTAGGACACCAGCTTTGGTATGTCCCATTGAAACCAACACTAGAGAAGAAATGTTGGTCGTACCTGAGACATTGCTTCTCAGTGGGTTGCAGGAGGCTCCAAACCCACTCTATAGACAGTAAGTCTGTAGTCAAACCCGATTGGTGGTGGTGGGGGTTATTCTACCAGATCATTTCTACACAGTTACTACCTCATCAAAACTGGAGCCAAGGAGAGAGAGTTAGAGAGGTGTGGCTAAAATTATGACTCAGTCTCTGGACAGATAAGGACATGATAATCCCGTTTCTGGACCCTTCTGCAAGCCACTGAGAAGCAACGTCTCAGGTAGAACCAATGTTTCTTTTGCCAATGCCAAATAAGTCTTCAATCACAGGTCTTAATGATTATCGTCCAGTTGCACTTATATCCATCATTATTAAATGTTTTGAAAGTCTGATAAAGGACTTTATTGTATCCAGCTTCCCTCCAGCATTTGACTCACTTCAGTTTGCTTACCATCCAAATTGTTCCACAAAGTATGCTATTTCCTCTAAGCTTGGCACACTTAGAGGAAAGAAATACTCATGTGTGAATGCTTTTTGTTGACTTTAGTTCAGCATTTCGATCATTCCTAAGTAGACAAACTGGACTTTTTAAGGCTTCAATATTCCTTTATGCAACTGGATTCTTGATTTTCTCACTGATATGCCAGTTGGGACTAATATTTCTAGCACCATCTTCTTGAGCTCAGGTTCTCCTCAGGGAAGCCTGCTGTTGTTCCCCCTGTTGACCAATGACTGTTATGCAAGATTTGCTAACAACCATATTTGTGAAGTATGCCCATGATACAACAGCAGTCCTTATTTAGGATGATAGTGAGAGTGCCTACTGTCAGGTGGTAGAGGATTCGGTGAACTGGTATAATAAAAACAGCCTGGTTTTAAATGTAGGAAAAACGAAGATCATTGTTGATTTCAGAAAAGGCAGGCATAGCCATACACCTGTTTATTAATGATTCAAGTACAGAGATTGTTAGTAGTATTACGTTTTTCAGTGTGCATCTAACAAGCAGGTTAGCCTGATCCAGTGGTGAGTTGCAGACGGTACAGCCCAGTACGAATGTACTGGTGCCTGCTGGAAGCAGCAGCCACCATACCGAAATGGTGCTTTGGAGGGACTGCCCACCTGCCCTTGTTCCTTACCTGTATTTGAAGGAAATGGGCCATTTGTGCATGCATGCGCAGTGTACGACGCCTGTGCGATGCTCCGTCAAGCAGCTGGAGCATTGCAGGCGATGGGTGCACATATGTGCACAGCACACATGCCCATGGTGCACGCCTGGCTCCCGTTGCAATGTACTGGTTGCAACGGGAGCCGAAACCCACTACTGGCCTGATCACTCAACAGTGAGACACTGATGAAGTGGGCACAACAGCGCTTGCATTTTCTGAGTCATATGAGAAGAGCACATCTTTCTTCCCATTCTTACCACTTTCAATAGAGGAACCAGTGAATGCATCCTGTCAACCAGTGAATGCATCCTGTATTGTCAGGATGTATTGTCAGGGATTTGTTCTCTGTCTTTCTTCCTCTGTCTCTCTCTCTCTCACACACACACACATGCACACACAAGGGACATTAAACCAAGGGTTGCACGACTGCTTCTTTTGTCCACCTCCACACTTTTCTCTCTTTGCTTAATCCATAGGTGTACCTGAACACAAACCACAGGTGGAACTGTTCCCTCTTCCATTCCCTCCTTTTTTTCAGTTTTATCCACAGGATCCAAGTCAGGAACACTTACATTCTCTGCCATCGGTAGGGGAGTCATCCGAGGTAGCTCGGGAGTTCATGGCCTCCATGACAGCCATGGACCTGACCCAAATAATTCAGGGCCCCACACATGAGGGAGGACACACACTGGATCTTATTTTTGTCTCTGGCCGGTGGAGGAGTGATCTGGGAGTAGGGGATTTAGCCATCACACCCCTGTCATGGTCAGATCACTCACTTCTCCGGCTCGACTTTCCAGCCGCTACTCCCCACCGCGGGGAGGTGGAACCGGAATGTCCAAGATGGTTCCGCCCCAGGCGCCTGATGGAACCTGACAGGTTCCAGACGGAGCTCGGGCCATTCCCTGTAGCCCTGACCCGCACCCGGATGGAGGACCTAGTGGCTGCATGGAATAGTGCAGCCACTGGGGCCTTGGACCGGGTCGCGCCTTTGCGACCTCTCTTGCGGCAGTGAACCACCCAGGCTCCTTGGTTCACCGAGGAGCTGAGGGTGATGAAGTGCCACAAGAGATGCCTAGAGAGCAGATGGAGATCGTCACGCTCTGAATCTGACCGAACACAGGTGAGAGCCCATTTACGGATTTACCTAGTGGCGTTAAGAGTGGCCAAGCGTCAGTATTGTGCCACTCTTATTGCGTCCGCAGATAACTGCCCTGCTGCCCTGTTTGGGGTAACCCGCTCCCTCCTTCAACAGAGGCTGCGGGAAGCCCCTCTGCAGGGTAGAGCAGAGGAATTTGGGGAGTATCTGCAGGACAAAATCGCTCAGATTCGAAGCGAGTTGGTCCCTATTAGTGGTCTGGAGAGGACGTCGGAGGCGGGTCTTGAGGTTCCATTCTGGGAGGAGTTTGACTCTGTTACTTCTGACGATATGGACAGATTGCGTAGGCGACTGCGAGCCGCCACATGTTTACTGGACCCGTGTCCCTCCTGGCTTGTACTGGCATCCTGGGAGGTCACACGAGGCTGGCTCCAGGAGTTAGTCAACGCTTCTTTGAGTGAGGGGTACCTGCCGGCCGTCCTGAAAGAGGTGGTGGTGAGGCCCCTCCTCAAGAAGCCTTCCCTGGACCCAGCTTTGTTAGCCAACTACCGTCCCATCTCCAACCTTTGCTTTCTGGCGAAGGTTGTAGAGAGTGTGGTGGCACAACAGTTTCCACACCACTTGGAGGAAACTGATTATCTGGACCCGCGCCAGTCCGGTTTCCGGCCCGGTCACAGCACGGAGACGGCATTGGTCGCGTTGGTGGATGACCTCTGGAGGACCAGAGATGGGGGCTGCTCCTCCATCCTGGTCCTATTAGACCTCTCGGTGGCTTTTGATACCATCGACCATGGTATCCTATTGCATCGACTGGAGGGGTTGGGGGTGAGGGGCACCGTTTTGTGGTGGTTCTCCTCCTACCTCTCTGGCCGAGCGCAATTTGTATTGGCAGGGGGGCAGAGGTCGACCTCGAGGCCGCTCACTTGTGGGGTGCCACAGGGGTCGGTCCTCTCGCCTCTCCTGTTCAATGCATATATGAAGCCGCTGGGCGAGATCATTCGTGGGTTTGGGGTAGATTACCATCTGTACACGGATGACACCCAGCTGTACATCTCTACCCCAAACCACCCCAACGATGCCATCGAAGTGATGTCACGGTGTCTGGAAGCCGTACGGATCTGGATGGGAAGTAACAGACTCAAGCTCAACCCGTCCAAGACTGAGTGGCTGTGGCTACCGGCGCCCCGGTTCAACCAGCTTACTCCATCACTGGCCATTGGGGGCGAACATCTGGCCCCCATGGATCGGGTATGTAATTTGGGCGTCCTTCTGGATACCCGGCTGTCAATGGACGACCATGTGACAGCCATGGCCAGAGGGGCGTTTCACCAGGTTCGCCTGGTGCGCCAATTGCGTCCCCTATTGAACCGGAGCGCCCTTCGCACAGTCACTCATGCGCTTGTGACGTCCCGGCTAGACTACTGCAACGCTCTCTACATGGGGCTCCCCTTGAGATGCACCCGAAGGCTGCAGTTGGTTCAGAATGGGGTCGTGCGGGTAGTTTCAGGAGTCTTTAGATACTCCCATGTAACACCTCTCCTGCGCGAGCTACACTGGCTGCCTGTGGCTTTTCGGGTGCGTTTCAAGGTGTTGACCATCATCTTCAAAGCGCTCCATGGCACGGGACCTAGCTATTTGCGGGATCGTATCCTGCCCCATACATCCCTTCGGCCGATTTGCTCACACAGAGAGGGACTCCTCCGGGTGCTGTCCACTGGGCTGTGCCAGCGGGCGACGCCCAGGGGAAGGGCCTTCTCTGTGATGGGCCCGACCCTCTGGAATGACCTTCCCCCTGACATTAGAACGACTACAGACCTCCGCTCCTTCCGCCGGAAACTCAAAACCCACCTGTTTCACCTAGCCGGCCTGGCCTAATTCCAGCTTTCCCACCTCAGTTTGTATTTTTAAATTTTATGATTTGGTTTTAAGGTCTAAGTTTTTAATTTTTATAAATTTGTACAGGGGTTATTTAATTCAATTTTAGTTATGTATGTCTCGAGTGTATGGTTTTTAAATTTGTACCTGTACACCGCCCCGAGTCCCTTCGGGGAGAGGGGGCGGTCTAGAAGTTTAATAAATTAATTAAATTAAAATTAAATTAATAGTCCTGGGATAATGCTTAGAAGCCCCACAACACAATTATACCATTGTTTGTAGAATTGGCACAAGCAAGTTATGAACAGCTCGTCCCAAAGGTGCTTTATGAAGAGGCAACTGGACCTTTTGGTTTTTCTTTGAATATTTTTCGCTTCTCATCCATGAAGCTTCTTCAGCTCTGGCTGGATGGTGGGGAATGGAAGGATTTATACTTTATACTTGCAGATAGATGGTCATTGGCATTCTTTTAGAGAGTCATTGACACCACCTGAAGGTCTTAGCTGTGTCATCAAGGTCACCTGAGTAGTACAAATGGGTGTGGAGCCTTCTTGGAACTGTTGAAATGACTCTCTAAAAGAATGTAAATGACCAGCTGCTTGCAAGGAGTCCTTTCATTCCCCACCATCCAGCCATAAATCCTTTTGTTGCCCAACATCCAGCCGGAGCTGAATAAGCTTCTTGGATGAGAAGCCATCATCAAGGAAAAAAAAACAGAAAGTCCAGTTGCCTCTTGAAAAAGCAACTTTGGAACAACCATGACCTGGATGAATGAGAATCTCCATAGACATTTATGAACAGCTCAGCTCTTTGTGGATCTTTTGACATTGAAGGGTCTCATCTACTTTTTTCCTTGGAATACTTTCAAGCCTAGAAGAGATATTACTGCTTTAAATCACTTCACTTATGACTCATGGGAAGAAATGGATGGGCCATTTGCTGTAAAAATGCAAGGTTATGGCATGAACTCAGAAAGAAGGGAGGAGATGTGTTAGTGCAAAACTTGAATAAGGAAAAGGAAGTGTGGGCAGGTAGTGAAGACTGAAACAAGAGCTGACTGTCAGACATATTATATCATATCAAGACCTATTGCTAAGACAAAGACGTCTTCTGGAATGCCTGCTCCATAACTTTTAGGAATCGGGTTGAAGTGGAGCCAATAGAATACTTGTTAGATAACATTTAAAGTGTTTATTAGTTAAGACTTACAAATAGGGATGGCACGGAGTCAATAGAGGACTCTTTAGATAACTTTCAAAAAAACCTATTAGACAATGTTTCTTTATCCTGCCTTGAAAAACTGTATAAAAGCTTGTTGAATCCTGGGTCCTGATATTTTGCTGGCTGGGAACCGTTTTGCTGAAGCACTTCAATAAAAGGAAATCAATTCTGCACCTTGTATCTGGTAGTCTTCATCGCTTTGGTGCCAGGCTAAGACCCAAATTTGGGGACAACAGAAAGTTATTTTACTTTGGAAGAGTGAAAGCATTGCCCAAAGATAGTGGAACTATTTTTAAATCCTTGTGGTAATCTAGTCCATGTGTATTGAACAGGAATGCCTGGTGTGCGGTCTTGCCATTCAAAGGGAAAGCTTGATTGACCCTCTTTTGCTAATGGAATACAAAAGAAAGCATCTTTTAAGTCCAAAACTGTAAACCACTTATTTTTTGGATTAATTTGTGCCAACAAAGTATATGGATTGAGTACTACCACATGGAGGGTATTTACCCCATGTAAATCCTGAATGAAACACATGGATCCATCTGGCTTTTTAACAGGTAGCACCAGGGCAGTGATGGCGAACCAATGGCACTCGTGCCACAGGTGGCATGCGGAGCCATTAGTCAGGGCACACGAGGAGCTGCCCTGTCAGCTGGCATGTGCGCGCTGGCCAGCTGAGTTCACCCTTTTTAAAGCCATTTTTGCCCTCCCCAGGCTCCAGAGGCTTTATAGGAGCCTGGGAAGGGCGAAAAGCCCCCCCCCCGCCCCCCCAAAGGCCCTCCAGAGGCTTCATGAGCTTCCCTGAAGCCTCCAGAGTGCAAAAAACTGGCCCTACGGGCAAACTGAAAGTTTTGACTGCTCCAGAGGCTTCAGGGAAGCATCCTGAAGGTCCCTCAAGCTTTTGGAGCGCTTAAAACGACCCTCGAAACAAACCAGAAGTCACTTCCGGTTTGCTCGGAGATTCGTTTTGACTGATCCGGAGGCTTCAGGGAAGCGTCCTGAAGGTCCCTCAAGCCTTTGGAGCGCTCAAAACGATCCTCCAAGTTACGGTTTGCTTGGAGGTTCATTTTGACTGCTCCGGAGGCTTCAGAGAAGCATCCTGAAGGTCTCTCAAGTCTCCAGAGGGCTTCTGGAGGGGGGGGGGAGGCTGTTTTTGCCATCCCCAGGCTCCTATAAAGCCTCTGGAGCCTGAAGAGGGCAAAAAAAAAGCATGCAAAAAATGGGGGGAGCCCTGTAGTGCGTGGATGTGCACGGGGGGGGTTTCACACATTGCATTATGGGTACAGCACGCCTGCACAATACCCCCCTGCGCTCCACCCACTTATGGCACACGAGCCAAAAAAGGTTCGCCATCGCTGCACTAGGGTATTCCAGGGTGAAGAGGTCTTAGTTGATTCCTAATCCTAGTAAATTCTCTATAATGGGCTGGAGACCCTGCTTTGCTTCCCATTTAATATTATATTGTTTTATATTAGCCAGTTGTCCGCCACTAAACCAGCCATTGGTTAACAAATATTGCCTTCCTTGGATGTCCTACTGCCCAAACCCAAGGTTTCACGGCTTTTTCTATTCCTGATGGGATTGGGGAAATTTCTTCTTTTTATTACTAAGGTGATTACACTTCATATATCCTCTTGGGGTATCTTCATCTTTATGCTTCCCGCTTTGCATGTTATGGTTGCTTGCAATTTATTAAGGACATCCAGTCCTAAGAGTGGGAGTGGACATTCCAGTAAATGCAGGAACTGGTGAGTTAACAGAGTGTACCCTATTTTACATTCTAAAGGTTGTGAAAAAGGGGCTTAAGTAGCTTTTCCTGAAGCTCCAATAGGTATCCCATCACCAGTCTGAAGAGCAATAGGTCTGTTAAGGACATATCTGCTTGCTCCTGTATCTATTAACATCTTGCATTTAGACCCCGCCCCCAATTTGAACTTCCACCAGGGGCAATAACTACTTGCCCCTAGCCTCTTCATTCTCCTGCTCGCATGGCTATAACCATCAGGCATTCACTCTTCCAATGTCCTTCCTTTCTGCATATAGCACACTGGTTGAGTCCTGAGGTGACCTTCCTCTTCCACACCCTCTACTGCCTTGAGCTACCTGAATTGCCTCTCCTTGCGATCCTCTTCCGGATTGTCCCCTTCCTCCCCACTTTTCCTGCCTAAGGGGATTTGCTAGGGAGATATCGTTTCAGTGAGCCTTCTGAACTTCTTTCTTATTTTCTTCTTGCCCTCTGTTGGTAAAAACTTTGTAAGCTATCTCAACCAATTCTAAAATGCCTTTCTCCAGACCTCCTCCTATTTTCTGTAACTTTCTTCTAATATCTTCTGCTGACTGCCTTATAAAAATCATATTTATCATTTTCTGATTGTCTGAGGCTTCAGGATCTAAATCAGTGCATTGCCTGAAAGCCAGGTATATTCTTTCAAGAAAATCCCCAGGAGTCTCATCCTTCTTTTGCCTATTTCATATACTTTTGCAAGATTCTTAATTTTGGGAACTCAATACAAGACTAAGGATTGATCATTCAGTAGCCTCATATTGTCCACATAATCATCCAGATCCCACTTTGGCTGCGTGAGGGGGCATTCCCCGTGATTGTCATGCTCTTTTTTTTTAACTGCTGCCCCCTCATCAGTCTCTGTTCCTCTGGTGTTAAAAGGACATCCATCAATCCTGAAGCTGACCTGACCGGAGCTATATTGGAGCTTCAGCATTGCCACAATGTCAGAATGTCTGCCTAAGTGGGGTTATGTGTCCTTATAATAGATAAGAATAGAGAGTACATTTTTTCTGGGTCTTCCCTAAAACTGGGATTTTGTTGCTTCCAGTTATAAACATCTGAAGGAGAAAATGGTGTGTCACCAAAGATTTTACTGAGGCCAGACATTTATTTAGATAGTGGTTCATTGTGTTCAATCAATCCACTCTATGCATCAGTGAAACATGTGGATCTCTGTGTCACCCCTTGCTTTTCAGAGTATTCACTCATTGTCAAAAGACTCACGAGCCCTGAGGGTGGCTGGCAGTGCAGAAACACGCAGTCTTGGTCACTGAAGGGGAGTTTTATTTCAGAGCAATCACACACCCTTCAGCCATTAGTCTTACCTGTCCAAGGGCCCTCCTCTGGTGGTGATTGGTGATTTCCAATTGAATCCAGGTATGGAATCCCGGAACGAGCCCTCAGATTATTGTTCCCAATTCGGATCTGAGCCTAGTGTCAAGGCTGATGAAAAACACCAGACACGAGATGCAGGTTTTGATTGCCTTTTTATTGGAGTACTCCAAGGAAAAGAGTTCCTGGCCAAAATGCCAAGAACAAAGGATTAAGAAAGCTCTATACATTTTCACTAAAGGAGAAGGTGGGATAATAATATCATCTAATAAACAGTATTAGTAATGATCTAACAATTTGTTCTATTGGTCTCTAGCTGTCTCTATTCCTTGGCTAATGAATGTTTCAAGTGTAATACAATTCTATTTGCTCCAGGCCATCTTTATTCCTAACTTCTAGCTGAGGTCTGCAAGATGCCTATCTCTTTATTACTTTTATCAGTTTTCTAACCACCCAGAAATGTTACAAGCTTTACACGCGCATATTCCCTGTAAATAAGCATTATTTGTTCTTGCCAGACAGACTCCACAATTACAGGCTTCCTGATTTACTTCCAAGTGTCTGCCATGACAGCCCATCAATATTGTTTCATGCCTTCCACCTACATTTGACTCATTACAGTTTGCTTATCAGAAGAACCGCTCTACAGATGATGCACTTTCTTATGTGCTTCTTCTTAGTTTGGCGCACCTGGAGGAGAATACACGTGTGGCTGTTGTTTGTTGATTTCAGTTCGGCATTCAGCACAATTGTTCCTCAGCATTTGGTGAACAAACTGGGCCTATTAGGTTTTAATACTTCTATCTATGTGACTGGGTACTTGGTTTCCTTATTGATAGGCCCCAGTGTATGCAAGTTGGAAGAAATTTTCCCATTCCATCTCCTTGAGTGTGGAGTGCCCCACAGGATTGTGTCTTGAGTCTGTTACTGTTCATCTTGATGACTGCTGTGCCAAGTCTGCTATGAATTATATTGTGAAGTATGTGGATGACCCAACAATGGTGCATCTTCTCTAGGATGACAATAAAAAGTATTATAGGGAGGAGGCTTTGGTGGACTGGTGCAAAAAGGATAATCTGGTTTTGAATGTTAATAAAACAAAGGCGATCATTATTGATTTTAGAAAGAGCCAGCACAATCTTACTCCATTTTATATCAAGGCTGCAGCTGTGGAGGTGGTCAATAGTATTAAGTATCTAGATTTACAGATAACTAACAATCTCATATGTTATCTTTAGTGAAGCGTGGAAACCAGCATTTGCATTTCTTGCATCAGATAAGGAGAGCACATCTTTCTCCTTTTGTCCTGGCCAGAGGCACGACTGAGAGCATTTTAACAAACTGCATCACTGTTTGGTTTGGTGGCAGCAGTGCCTCAGATAGAAAGTCCATACAGCAAGTGGTAAGGACAGCCGAGAAGATTATGGGAAGCTCACTTCCTGTTATTCAGGATACTGCTGATAAACACTATGTGCTTAGAGCTCAAAGCATCGTTAGAGACTTCACACACCCACTTTATGGTCTGTTTCGGTTGCTCTCTTCTGGGAGAAGGTTTCAAAGTATTTATAGCAGGATTACTAGGTTGTGTAACAGCTTTGTTCCTTATGCCATCCATCTTTGTAAACTTGCAGGATTCTTTTTTCTTCACCATATGTATGTATACATTCACACTAGACTGTGATGTTTCTGTATGTCACATATGTGTGTGTATGTAAATATATGCATAATGGCTATTTTTTGAGCTGAATGCAATGAAATCTCAATTTACTGTATGCTCATTAGTGTACACTTAAGTCTTTATTCTACTCCATTCCATTCTATTTTTAAGCCCTGCTATGTTTGTAGAACTGATTTCATTCAATCATTTAATATATGGATACTTAAACTTATCAATGGTTGATAAATATTTTCAAAGATAATTGCTCTGGCCAAGAAAAAAAAGTGTATTTTAAACAAGCCCCGTGATGGCGAACCTATAGCACACTTGCCACAGCTGGCATGGAGAGCCCTCTCTGTGGGCATGTAAGCTGTCGCCTCAGCTCAGCTCTACCATGCATGCGCACAAGCCTCGCACCAGGTTTTCAGGTCACTGCCACACATGCATAGGGTGCATGCGGGAGACATGTGTGAATGGGCGGGTGGTCATGCATGGGGGAGCGCAGGGGTCACAAACACATGTGCAGGGGTGGGAGTCACGCAGGATGTGTGCACATGCATGGGGTTGGGGTCAAGCGGTGGTGGTGGTTCCTGGTTCTCTCAGATAAGAGTAAAAGAAAAACTATCAAGTGCAAGAAGTCACACCACTTGCCCTCTCTCTGGTTAAATTTAGAGTTAGCAGCCCAAACTCCAAACTCAGCCTTTTTCTGGCACTTGTTTGTAGGATTATTATGGGGATGTAGGTTCTCCCTGGACACTCCTATACCTGCTTCCACATGGAGGAATGTTACAGCCAATCATTCATTTTCCCAAGCCTCTGGTGACTGAATGGATGATTAGAAGACTCATTCAGACACTGAATGCCTACAAAGCTGCTGGGGAAAATTTCTACCCTCAGAATTAGTTAAGTATTCCACTGACTGGTGGGCTCGCTTACTTGCAGGTTACAACAGATATCTTTGTAAGACTTATTTTTTATACACGGTTCTTGAGGATAGGAAATAAATCAATATAACAGATTGATGCTTAAATATATTTGCAACAGTAATTGCAAGCAGAAAAAAGGAAAAGAGAATCCGCAGCTCCATAGCCAACGATATGTCATGATATGCCTGCAAAATTCAGAGATAACCAGGAATGCAACAATTCAACCCTGAGCAACAAGATTATCTTGTATAAGAATCATCCTTGTTGGCTGGGACACAAATTATAATGTCTGTTATAAGTTCTCGGCATTTTTTGCATGAAATCTCCACCTTTGTTTTTATTTCATGTGTGCTAATTGAAGATCAATTAAACCTCAGTCAAATAGTTAAAATATCCATTTTCTTCTTTAGTTTTAAGCATCTCAAATGTTTTTTCTTCTTAATACTTAGATGAACATGAACTAAAATCTTACCACGTCTTCCTTACAACCTTACAAACCGCTTATCTTCCTGTGTCTGATCATATGTGTGTGGAATAATACTGCTTCTGGAGTTATGCAAAACTTTTGAAAGAGATTCTTTACAGTTGGTGATGCAAGTACCTTTTTGTATCATTCTTCAAGGATCAAATGCTCAGGTGGGATTCAGCCGGTTCTCAACGGTTGCCCGAACCTTTAGTTAATTGCTTATGCAATTCAGAGAACCGGTTAAAAATAAAGTGTAAGAGAGGTTTTTACCCCGCCCCCTCTCCCTTCAGTTAATAGCCCCACTTAACAGTTGCAGCTGGAATGCAGCCAATACATGCTGAATCAAGCACTAAACAACAGAAACTGACAGGATTAGGGCAGGGAAACCCATCAATCACCCATCTAGGGATGGGATTAACCTCTTCCCTTCAAGGAAGGACAAGATTACAAACATTTTCATTATAGAGAGTATTAAGTAACACTTCTGTGATCAGCCGATACCCCCTGGAGTTTCCCAAGACCTTTTACTGCTGCTGCAGTGTTGGCTACTTCTTGTTTCTTCCTGGAGGAAAAAATACAGAAGGGGACAATGATGCAGCTTGATCATTCAGGCCGTGAATTTAGCGTGTGTGTGGTCCAGCCAGCTGTATTGCTTCTGCTGTGAAGCACCCAATTTAGAACATAGAGAACATAGAATAATAGAGTTGGAAGGGTTAATGGCTTTTGGCAGCATGCCCAGGCTTTCAATTAGCTTGAGCAGCTGCTCTTAGTTTCCCTCTCAGCTGCTGCATTTGCTTTGGGGTTGACTTTTTTTTAAAAATGGGAATGGCTGTTTTAGGTTTCCTGCATTGTTTTAGTGGTGCCTGGCACTGTCCTTTTGGGGTGTACTTCCCTCGCTCTTTTTGAAAGCCTCTAGTGATGGAGCACCCACAACTTCTGAAGGCAAGCTATTCCATTGGTTGATAAATCTCACCCTTAGGAAATTTCTTCTTAGTCCTAGGTTGCTTCTCTCTTTGATTAGTTTCCATCCATTGTTTCTTATTGTTCCTTTTGGTGCTTTGGAAATAGATTAACTTCCTCATTTTTGTAGGAGCCCCTCAAATTTCCCGACAGAACAATTAATCAGTGGGACATTTTGCCCACAGAAGTTGTAAATGCTCCAACACTGGAACTTTTAAAGAAGAGATTGGACAATCATTTGTCTGAAGTGGTATAGGGTTTTCTTCAAAGCAGAGGGTTGAACTAGAAGACCTCCAAGGTCCTTTCTAACTCTGTTATTCTATTCTATTCTAAATATTGGAACAGTGCTATTTTATTATGCTATTTTATCATGAGTTGGACTAAGGAGAAATTTCCTAGGGGTGAGACCAATCAAGTTGGCCACACCCACCCAGTCACATGACCCATTTCCCACAGAAAACACAGGGAGCCACAAAACCTAGGTAGGTATGGGTGGGTTATATGACTGGGAGTGACATTGAGTTGGCCATGCCACCCACTCACATTATATATATATATATATATATGTAGGGCCACTCAGCTTCAATGGGAAGGGGGAGGCATCCTTGGAAACCATATTATTCCACATAAAGATGGTGGAAGACTCAACAAAAGCATGTTTTCACAGGATTTGCCTATATCTAATGGGTGCATATTTACATTGTAAATGGTACTGTATAAACAGGAGATAGCCTAATTGTTTTAAATTAATTTATTTTAAATTAACTTTACTGTCTTCCTCATTCTTGTAATTCAGGTTGTGTTAATATCAATTGCTTAATCTCCATATACCTTAATGGCAGGAATATATCAATTTTATCATTTATTTTTGCATACTAAGTCATCTGCATGTTGGTAATTTTGAAGATAAATGCAAGGGTTGTGCTTTGAAAGAGGACCAATGCAAATAGCGTTAATAGAAACAAATATGAGACCACCAGGAGGGGATTAAACCATGGTTTAGTTAATCATGGGTAAACATATTTTGCAAATAAAACATTTGCTGATCTGTTATTCATATCAAGTCATTTATCTAGGGAAAATGTTACATATATAATGATCTTAAAATGAAATACTTAAAATCCTAGAGTCTGAAGGTTCTGAAAAAAAATTGAAAGTCAAGGGACCCATGTTTTTCATCCCAGTAGTGTATTTCACCCCAAAGAACGCTTCTATTGACATCTGTAGATGCCCACCTCTCACTGTAAACCCTCCATTTTGATTGTTAATGCAGTCTATTATGCATGCTAGACTGGAAGTTTTCAATGCAATCCATCAACCCTGAGACAAGACTTTGACGTGAAGGAAACTCTCATTACGGTAAAGAAACAATCAAGCTCCCATGGGCATGCAAGTGTGCTTCAGTAAGAGTCTTAGGACTGCATGACTCTCGCAAGGTTAGGATGATGGTCTGATTACTGGTATGGTTGCATTTGAACCAGCTGCTACCATGGGACAGGGTGAGCTCCCAACACACACTCTAGTTTCTGCCAACCCAACAGTTTGAAAGTGGGCAACTGCAAGTAGATAGATGGGTACTACTTTGGTGGGCAACTTAATAGGGACATAAAAGGAGTCCCCAACTGGATATCCCCTGGGCAACAGCGACATCGCTATTCAATCCTTTCAACCCAGGAGTGCTTCAGTGCTCTCAACACAAATGTAATAGTAGCATCAGTTTTTGCACTACCTCAGAAATAGTGCCACCTCACTCTAATATCAGGTTAACTGTCACTACTCAAAAGCTAGTGTCCCTTCGGGGAGAGGGGGCGGTCTAGAAATCAAATCAAATCAAATAAATAAATAAATTTATTTCAGCCTCTGTGTCCTGTACCCATAATTATTCACAGGAGCTAAAGGAATAGAAACTTACATTCCCTTATTGAATAGAAAGACTAACTAATAGAAAGGTTTATGGTGTTCAGAGCTGTGAGGTTGTGAAGATGACCATTGTTCAATTTTAATTTGTTTTTGAGAGCTTTAGGAATGAAAAATGTAGCAATGTAGGGATGTCTCTAGATAAATCTCTAAAAGCCATATTTGAAAAAGGATCCCTGCTTGTTAACTATCTATATCAAGGGTGTCAAACTTGATTTCATTGAGGGCCGCATCAGAGTTCTGTTTGACCTCGGGGAGGTGGGTGGGCATGGCCAGCTTGACATCACTCATGTCGGTGGTACCTAGGTGGCCTGGGCAGGGCGGGGAACCATTGTCTCCAGCGGAGGAAGGCAAAACCAGGAACAGCGTCAAACCCTTGTCCTCCAGAGGAGCTTCACCATCCCTTTCAGGCCATGCGAAGGATCGCCAGATGGTGGTGCAGGCTGTTCTGAGGCCTAGGCAGTGGAGGGCAAGCGCCCAGCCCTCAAGCTCCTAAGGTACCACGACCTCACAGCCCAGTACAGCACAGCCCCATTTCCCCAAGGGGGTGCCCGGCTGCACTTACCTCCTTGTGGTGGCTGCTGTTCTTGCTCTCCTTGGCCAGGTTGGTCATGGTCTGTGAGGGAGGGCAAAGTATGTGGGTCAGAGGAAGGCCATTCCCTCTCCACGCAAGCAGAACCGGCTTTGTAACCAAAGCATCTTCAGTGATAGGAGTGAGACCACCAGGAGAGGCCAGGAGACAAGGGGATGGCGAAAGGGTAGCAAGACTGCTGGTGGCCAAGTGCTAAGGCAGGACTTCCCTCAGACACACCTTCCCTCTCATTATAACCTTCCTTACATTTCTCCCTTTCTTCTTTTTCCTTCTCTTTGTTCTCCTTTCTTCTTCCTTCCCCTTTCCTTCTTTTTCTTTCCTCTTTCCCTTTCTCCTTTTCTGTTCCTTCTTGCATGCTCAAATGCAAAAGGGGAAACATTTCTTGATGCCCCCTTGCCTTATGTTCAAATGCCACTTTTGTTAGTAGTTTCTTTTGCTAGCGCTTTGCCAGTGAAAATTGACCCTGGGAAGGGTGCACATGGACCTCCCGAGCTCCATTTTCGCTTCCAGGGCGGCCCTGGGGGCCAAATTTAAGCACCCCGCGGGCCGAATCCAGCCTGTAGGCCTTGAGTTTGACACCCCTGATCTATGCTATTTTAATATGTATAATTATATGATTGAAAAACATTTTGCCAATATGGATTTGCAATATAGCACCAAAGATTATGCCCAAGACAACTAAGAAAAAGGCAAAAATCCGGAGAATGTAGTTTCCTTCACAGTTTATTGTTGATATGAGATTAACCTGCTGACTTTAAATTTAGTCACTGTCCTGCATCAAACACTTCTGAAAGACTTTGATAGAAATGTTTACTTTGTATCTATCTATCTATCTATCATCTATCTATCTATCTATCTATCTATCTATCTATCTATCTATCATCTATCTATCTATCTTATCCATCCATCTATTTTTCTATCATCTGCATCATCTATTTCTATGTCTTTTCTACATGAATGTTCTGTAACAGATTGATCAGCAGCAAAGCCATCATTTTGCTGAGTACATTAGTGTCTTTCTTTTATACTTAAGAAATAAAAGCTGTAAAATAAACACTGAGCCATGAAAGTTAATATTTGCAAAATGAATGTAAGCACATGCATGCACGTTTCTACTGAAATCAATGGGATTTCAGGGTACTTCCTCCCAGATCATGTCCAGAGACACTAAAAAAACAAAAACAAATCAAGATTAAGAAGTTACTGTTAGTGACAAAGTGATACCAAACTGTAAGCATGGACCCCTTTATTTTTGCAAAGGGTTTTCCTTTTACTTGTGTTTGTTGTATAAACAAGGTATTGTTGTATAAACAAGGTATCACAAAAATGCACTTTGATTTTGCAGATGATGATTTCTAAAATCCTCCTCAATTTTCCCACCTTTAACATTTTCCAAAATTTGATATGCATAATGGACTTTTGGTGTTGAAAAGTAGTCAATGTGCCCAGCCACATGCATTGTTTAGATTCATGTATTTATATTTATAATTTTTATATTATAATATGTACAAAGGCTTTCCATTATACAGAGCAGTACAGAAGTTTACACTTCAAAAATCCACATTGTAATACTACATAGTTTATCTACGACTAATTAATGTGGAAAAAACAAAAAGGAAACCAAAGCTTAGCTAAAACGAATAAGCAAATAAACAACTCCTTCTCCCCCCGAAATGCATGGCAAATTATTAAATATAATCTGATTGGCAGTGCAATAAAATTGCCCCATCAGTGTTTGTCTTAGCTTTTATATTTGTGCATTCTACTATCAAATGTACATTATAATTGTATCAAATGTTTTGACAAAAGAAATTTTAAAGTAACCATGATGGTTTTCTTTGTTGACAAAAATAGAAATCTATAACAAATTTGAATAACTCCAAAATAAAAGAAAAATATTTTAGTTTCAGTTTTACACTCTTCTTACTATCCTGATGCTTTTAATTCTTGTACTTAAAAATAGCTTTATACAAAAACCACAGGCTTCTTAAATACAGTTTTTCATGCTCAATACATTTTTGTGCACATATTTCCAGTCCACTCACATCCTTCCAAATGTTAGTTTCTACTTAAAAGACAATCTGTGCTTCATATATAATCCCCTTGGCTGTTTAACCAGTAATGAATGCTTTAAAATTACATTTATCACTAATTCACGATGTTACCCTAGTATTTAGAACAATTTTAGCATTCAGCCTGAAATGATACAACAAGATGGGTAACAATCTTCAGCTGTAAGACTGGTTGCAACATCATCAGCATATTAGGAAGGTTTGGTGAACTGTATAGGCCCAGGTATCACTTTTAAGATGGCTCTTTGGTGATGGTGGAAGATGGAGTGGTTTTGCTGACACTTCCATTCTGGGACTTGTAGCTGGTAAAGCTGGGTGTGTGGATTGATCGAATGTTCTTCATACTTTGGTTTGGTAACGGGGTAGAGATGGAAGAGGGTAAGGAGGAGGAGGAGGAGGAGGAAGCTGAGGAAAAGGAAGACGGAGGAAGAGGGGTTGGGCGGCCATTTTGAGTCTGGGTGGAGAGTAAAAGGTGACTGTGGCCTTTACCTGTGTGAGTAGGATTCTGGAATTTTAAGGAGCCGTTAGCAACTGAAGGGATTAAGGAAGAAGAATGAGTAGGACGACCTGTTGGAGGACTGAGAGAATTAGAAGGAACAGAGGCTTTAGTGGATAGGCTTGGAAGGTTAGTGCTATCACCACTAGACACAGAACTACTTTTTCCAGAAGTGGAAGAAAAGGCTGGAATTTTTGAGGCGGATAGAATTGGGGAAACAGCTTTATAGTCCCCACCAGCTTTCTTAGCACTTCCATTAGCCTGTAAATAAAGATGGTGGGAGACAATTTAAGTCAGCATACATCACAAAGCATGGGAACACGTAGGAAATTAAGCTTGAGAAGAATAAGAATGACTTGTTCAAACCTGTCCTAAGTCTTGCATTTATGGGCTGGATCTTTCCCCATTTTTCCTGTCCCTTTAAGCTGCACAGCAGAAAATGCACAGAGCAAGAGGAAGTTCAAAGAAAAGGGTATGTGGAAAAGTGACCCCAAACATGGAGGCTGATCAGTTGATGAAACATGCGTCAGAATTGTTAGGGTGAAGATGGAAACACTCCGGTGGGTGGTTAAGAGGTGCTGACTGAAATCTGTTAAATAGGGAGTTAGTATAAACACTTTAATCAGAAACACTTCAGACTTGTCGATTCCTATTGCTGACTTCAAAAAGTATTACAGCTGAGTACTGGAACAAAACTTCAAAAGCAGGAGATGTTTGCCACGACATGCACAAGCTGATATCAGAATAATGCAACTATTAGATACTTTCATGCCCCATACCCTCAAGCCCTGGATTCCAATTCAGGATCTTCACTGGGAAGACAGTTCAAGATTTGGTAGCATCCAAAACTGGCAACTGGACTTATACATTTATGCAAAGCATACATCTCAGTACTGACTTCATCCCAAGATTTGCTTTAGGGTAAAACTACCTGTCTATACTGGCGTTGATCCTGTGGCTTGTGCTGTTTGACGGTCTTGTCCACACCTCCTTGCCTACTTTTTGTGGCTGCAGGGATTGGCATCCTGCTTGTCTGTGAAGTGTTGGTTGAATTCTGTGAGAAAAGTAGGTATACGGGTAGGAAAGAGACAATGGAGACAGGTCAGCTGAGCTCATTATAAATAACGATCACAGCGCATGGGGAAAAAGCTGCTTTAGGTGAGAAGCTAAAGCTCAACATGCATGGAAAGCACCAGAGGAAACCACATCAAAGTCAAAGACAAACCACTGGTGTTAATTTCAGGAATCAAAAATTGAATATAAGTTCAACCACTAATCAACCTTAATTTAACTGCTGCACCCACAACAGAATATCAACTAAGCATCTTATGCCCACCACCAAAATCAAACAAAAATCAGCATTTTTAAAAAAAAATGAAAACACACAGTATTAGCTGTTAAGTACTAAATTGGATGCACCAACAAGCCACCGGAAAAGAAGCAAACCAATCAGAAGACACCTCTTGCTTATTGTTGATTACTACTGCAGATTTTTAGAAAGCAGCTGAAGTTGTGATTTCTCATACTAAAGTACCTTTCGTGAAGATGATCGTATTGAAGGAACGAATTCAACATCAGCATTGCTTTCTTCCACCACTACGGATTCTTTGGGTGAGAAAAAGCCTGGGCCAGGAGGTCTCTCTGCCTGGCCTGTGGTTTCAAAAACTGACTTTGGACTCATCTCACTAATGGTGCTCTCTAGCTGTTTGATAGTTTGTTCAAGGCTGTCTAGAGTTCTGTAGGTATTCTTCCTGATTTCTTCAGTTCTAGATGCCTGGACAACTGTCTTTGATTCTGACTTTTCAGAAGTGTTAACCGATTGAGAACTAGGTATTTCAAATCTTTTTGCTTCTTTATGTTGTTTTACAGTGCCATCTTCTTCCTCGTCTTCATACACAACAACTTGTAATGTTTTCTTGCCTGTTTTAGTTCCTGTGCGGATTGCCTGAGTGAGAGCAGCTAATTGCTTTTTAGGAAACTTAAACTTAAATTTCTTCTTAGCATCAGGAACATCCAACTTTGGTTCCGACCCATAAATGTAACTGGATTTCTGATGCTCCTTTTTGTCCATCTCCTGTCCTTCAGACTGTACAACTTGGGTTGCTGAACTAGAGGAAGTTTGTTGCTTGGATTTCTCAGTAACCTGCATCCTATTTGTCTCGGTGGCATCTTCATAGTGAGCATCATCAGATGTATCAAATTCTTCATTTTCTTCCTCTATTTTTTCTTCAGTCATCATTTTTTCCAACTCTTCATCACATTCCTCAAATATTGTTGAAAGTCTTTTATAAGCTGATCTGATATCCATTGGTTCATCAAAAATAATGATGACTGGTTTTTTGTCCAAGCAAACCACTGGGTCTTCACCTTTATGAGTTTCAAGCATGCTTTGTTGAGATGGCGTTTCTTTCTTGGAATCAATGTTCACAGTCTGTACAGCATTTCCCTTCCTGTTCACTATGTCATGAACCTCTCCACCTGATAGAAACTGAACAGCTGTTCTAGTAATCATGAAGCCAACATTCTCCGATTGTGAACTCTCCTCATCTGGAATACTAGCTGGTGACTCTACTTCATCAATATCATTTAAGGTGATGTTCTTAGATGTTTTATGCCTTAGTGCGGCTTGATTATAGGCACTAACTGACCTTCCCTGTTCTTGTGTTGATGGAGAGACTAATGACATTTCTTGGGTGCAGGTATCTGTCTGTCCAATAAGAGGTACCTTTGCAACTTCCAGGAGATCTTTTGGGGAAGTGCTAAGATCAGTCTCTCTTACTACAACGTAACTTGGTTTTTGTCTTCCAATCTCTGCTGCTAAATCTTGCATTTCTTCAGGACATCTCTTTCCTTCGTTTTCTAACATACTAGAGAAGTTTGCGTTTGGCTTAAAAGAATTTTTGTTGGCATAATCCTTGTTTTCCAAAAGCAACTCTGGCCTAAAGGCAGAGTTTTCAGGGATGCTGAAAGCACCTGAGATCATGACTTCTGTTCTCCCTTCAGTCTTGTCCTTGGGATGGTCACTATCTTTTGTGGCCTCCCCATCAACCTAGGGGGGGAAGAGTTGCATTACTTAGGTTTTTGCTTTTGTTTTAGTTCAGGACTATTATTTGACATTTAGTCCCCTCTTATGGAGATTTTATCTGATATTATCCCAATCAGCTGGTATATCATCAGATAATACATAAGTATGCCCCTCTTTACATCAATACACAGCCATTGCCATGGTATTCAGTTGATTTCAGTATCTCTTCATAGCATAACTTCAAATTGTGAACAACATATGACATATAAGTACAAATATTTTGCAGGCAATGTGGATGTTAGATGGAGCTGGTCCTTTAAAGGCTCTCCATATTGTGAAATACTTTGTCCCCAAGTAAATCATGAGAGACTCAATGATTCCACTCCAAATGTTCTAGATTGTTCTCCTATCTTAAAAAAAATCAGTTATACCACTATATTAGAATGTGTGGTTGAAATATTTATTTATGGGAACTGTTGTCCCCCCCCCTCCCCAGCTTTAATTTTTAAATGTTGTTTTCTCAACTTCTGTGATGAAACATAAATTTTAAGAGAGTAGAAAAGTCCTGGACTTATTTGACAGAAAAGGATTTACAAAAAAGTGGCAGAGCAAATTTTACTCCAACCTTCCTGACAAATTAACCTACAATTAAATTCAAGATAAGGTTGAGAGAGGAGCTATGAAGAAAGAGAAACAGATCCTGCCATGTAGATGAAACACTGTGAAACTGCATTATTCTATTTCTCCAACATAACCTTGTATTTGGATAGCAAGACAACCTATCTTAGCCCTCTAATCCTTGCATACCTAAATTGCAGCTTTTGCTATTGGCATAAGTACTCCTATAACTACACATTCTGCAGAGGACAAATGATTCCTGTTTCATCAATCATTCAAATATTAAGAAGAATTGCATCAAACTTCACTTTTAAAGAATGCAACATTGAATGCAGGGAGTGAAAATGCAAGTGGGATGCTGTTCTTACTTTTGCTAATCTTTCAGGTGCCCTGTATGGTTAAAAGAGGGTATGAAAATTTGAGATCAATTCAGAAGACCAACCTAGCAAACCAAAGATCTTTAGAAAATACAGTAGTATAGAGGTAGTCCTCTACTTACAATAGTTTGTTTAGTGACCATTTGACGTTTCAATAGCACTGAAAAGAGTGTCTTATGACCATTTTTCTCACTTATGACCATTGCAGCATCCCAGTCACATGTGATCATATTTTGCAATCTTCTGACAAACAAAATTAATGGAGAAGCCAGATTCTCCTAACAACCATGTTACTAATTTGGCAACTATAGCGATTCACTTAACAAATGGAACAAGAAAAGTTGTAAAATGAGGCAAAACTCACTTAACAAATTTCTCACAAAGCAACATAGACTCTGGACTCAATTGTGGTTGTAAGTCGAGGACTACCTGAATTAGTTTAGTTTAGTTTTAACCATTCAGTCATGTTCAACTCTTGGCGACTTTATAGGCAAGTGGTCTCCATGTTACCCTGTCAAGTGCAGCTTCTTTCAGTTGTTGGATGTTCAGATATAGAAATATAACAACCCAATAAAGAAAGGGATGACAAATGTAGACTATAGTGTGGTCTGTCATATTAAAATTTTAATTCAGCAATTATTTGGATTGAGTTAAAAAATTCTATACAGATCACAATTATTTGATACCAAATTATGATGTTGAAATGTTCAATATACAGCCATTACTAAATTTAAATATACTGTAAATTACTGCCTTGGCATTCTAAAGCTCTTGTAGGTATAAATAAAGTCACTTGTATTTTTTAGTGCAGAAGACTATTTTACCAAAAAGAGAGATGGAAAGAAAACTGTCAACAAATAAAAGGGAGTTTAAGTTTGCTATTACCATGCAGAGATAGTGTGTTAGCATTCAGCTCATGCAGACTAAACCGCAGTAAAAGAAGAAGAAGAAGAAAAAACACAAAAGCTGTAGGTGTATTGCTGGGGGGAATAGGGGAAGGACAGCAACAGCTGCAGTTCAGGGAACAGAAATGAATCCTGGACAACTTTACTATCAAACATTAATTTTAGGTAGCAGAATTATTCCTGTTGAATTATTTATGTCCTCTGACGTACTTTTCTTTATACTAACATTTTCATTATCAAAGTAGGTAACATCATCAGGACATACTGAAATGCAGTTTACTGGTTGTTTCTATGGAGTAGTTTGCCTATAGCTCATAATGCTGCCCATCCTGTCATGACATGTTTACTGAAGAGAAGCAAGTTCAGAGACAATCAGGGATCCAATAATTCAACTGTGAGCAACAAGATAATCCCCTATGACAGGGGCAGAGAATGATGGCTCTTCTATGACTTCAATTCCCAGAATTCTTGAGCCAGCCATGCTTAAAGTCACAAAGGGGCCTTCATTCCTGATCACTGCTCTATGAGAATCATCCCTGTTGGTTGGGACACAAGTGATGCCTTTATTTATTATAGATTCTCAGGCATTCTTTGTATGACATATTTCCTTTCATCTCACCCAGCATCTCTACATAAAACCCATTTCTTAGCATCTGCTATTTTGTACACACTGGCCAAAGGGATGAAAGAAGATGCTTTATCAAACCTGCTTTTTAATAATGCACTTTTTCCTTGCCCCATGAAAATGTCTGCACTGGTAATCTTTGCTATAAGTAAGAATGTGACAGCAATTCTGTCACAGAAGAATGTGGGAAAGCAATTGAAATTAACTCGAGTTATTAAGCACCTATTCTTATAAGGTCAATGACTACTCATTCAGTTGAACCTTAAATGATTTCAGTATCAACTTTAAGACATCTCCTCTCATTTTCATAATTAGATTTGTGCATTTTGCCTTCTGTCCATTTTCCAGTTTGAGTTGTGTTTTAGTTTTTTATTCTTTTAAATTCTATTCTTTTTAATATGCAATTTTTAAAAAGAGTCACTACAGAATTTTGTTATATCGAAGTTAAAAATTGCTAGTAATGTCTAGTAAATGCATTTACATTATTCCCTGCCCCACTATTTATGAATATGTGAGCTACAGATTAAAAAAAACTATGACGGCAAGACCTGGAAAAGGAATTAAGATGTGTAATCCACTTAATAAATAAATGTGTTAAATTCAAACTGTAGATTTTTTTCATTATGAAGAGACAAGGAAACAAAAACATTTTTTTGCTGTGCAATTTTATACATAATTCTTGAGGAATTTTCTCTGTCATAATGAGGCTTGCTACCTGAATTATATACAAATGTTTGTAAATCTGGATTATTTGCTAAAACATGACATTAAAAAAGACAACTTTCATTTAATTTTTTAATTTATGCTGTCCTATTGTAATTCATAATTGATTCTAAAATGACATTAATGAATCTTGATTCTGATTATCCATTACTATTCTCAAGAAGTGTCAATTAGATTCTGTTTATTAATTCTCTTTGGTCCAAGGTAAATCATAAATGAAAACGGCCATCAAGACACACTGTGTTAACTTGATATAATGTTAGTTTGGAAGAAGGGAAGAAGGTAAGGCTAAGAGTTTGTAGTAGAGTTCAAATGATCCTGTTACCTTCTTCTCCTTAGGATGCATTAAGGCCACAGACCTAGCATCTTTTATGTGTGTATCATTTCTGGACTGTTCAGCATGATTGTTTGAATTTATATCCATGTAAGAACACTTCTGGAAAGCCTAGAGGATTAAAATAGGGCAGGTTATTAATAAACATTTCCTAAATCTGAGCCAATTCTTTCTTCGTAGGGAAATCATGTATACACTTTCCTGGATCAATTGATAAAATTTGTATGTGAGCCTTAAGAATCAATCAGGTCAAGTTAAATAGGTTAATAATCTCTATATGATAAATAAATAAACACTGAAAAATCTTTTCCCATGGAATGAGAAAAGAAACGGTGGAGTTAAGAAAAAGGTGGAATTTAGCTAGTTCAGATAGTCCTTGTTTAGTGACAACAATTGGGACTGCCAATTTGTTCTTTAACAAAATAGTAGCAAAGCAAAACTATGTGCTTACAATTGTATTTCAGCTTTCCCTTGCTGCAAAGATCATAAATACAAGGATTGGTTGTAAAATTGCATTTTTATCACCGTTTAAATAGTGACTTTATGAAGCAGTTTCTAAAGAAGGATTATTTGCACCTTTGGTCTATAGAAAGATTTAAAAACTAAAACTGCAGCTATTTTGTTTTCCTCCTTCAAAAGAAGTTTTAACAACCATGATAAAAAATTAATAACTTTCCGGGTTAAGAAAAACTCTTTAGACTAAAATTTCCTTTGCTTTGCTGATTTGTTCTGTTTCAATTATGGTCCAGTCCTTTATGTTTCCACTAGTTAATATCAATGACTTTAAAATGGCTACAAATGGCTCCATTTTCTAGGTCTCAGCCTTCTGCTTTAATTGATTAGTACTGATTAAAAACTAAACAATTATTTCTCTATACTAATGACTTTAACTTTAAGATATGTGACTTCAACTCCCAGAATTTCCCCCATACATTGAAGTTAAACATCATAAAGCTGCTAAGGTTGATTAATATTGGTTTATAGCAGTGCTGGCAAAACTTTTCGGCAGCAAGCGCCCAAACCAGAATGTGCGTCCATTCGTGCATATGCGCGCTGGAGCCCTGGAAACTCAAAGACCAGTTGGCTGGTGCATATGCGCGCACATGTGCACCTGGTCTTCTGGTTTCTGGTGCACACATGCATGCCAGCCAGCTGATCTTCATGCATGCTGGAGCGCCGGAAATCCAAAGATCAGGTGGCCGGCGCGTGCTGGAAACCAAAAGAGCAAATGGCAATGGCATGCTTGTGCACACAGAGGGCTCTATGTGCCAAGGTTCACCATTATGGCTCTATAGCATTCTCCTTCAGCTTGAATCCTTTGAACAGATTGGACTGAAAATTCATTTACCCTTGTAGCCAGTGTGAAACAGTATTAGAAGCTGTAATTCAGTGAATGTAGGAGACCTCAGGTAGTGGAAGTCTCCTCTAGAAAAGTTGGATTTCATTTCCTACCTTAACAAGAGCTAATACCGTACTTACAAGTAACAATAACATTGTTAATGTAATATAGCTTTGTTTACACGTGGTGGATTTTTGGGGAAGGGGAGGCAGGAGGGGAGTCAGGATAGAGTGCCTCACAATCACTATAGTGGCATCATATTCCTAAAGACTGCCTATACATCCTAACTGTTTTAATCTCAATCAGATTCAGATTTTTAATCCAAAAATGCCCAACTCTTATCACATCACTCTCAAAATTTGAGCAATTTTATGAAAGAAATTTGGTGCTTCTCCAAATCTTTGAATTCCTCATGCACTATATAAGATGATGATAGTATTTGCACATAAGATATTAATGTGAAACTGCTGAAATCATATGATTCGGAATGGGATAATCATTGTGCAAGATTGCATAATGTAATCTAATCAGAAAATGTCGGCAACTCCTGGCCTACAAGCATTATTACATTGGCAACTGAAGCCTTGTTGAAGAACTGTGCAATCATCCAGAAAGAAGCCCAGGTCTTATTTTCTTTTAAATCCCCCCAAAATGGATAGGCCTTCTTTTTGGAGGGTTCTAATTATTGACTCATCTTGTGGTGGTGGCACTGACAGCCCTGCCCAATAGGATCCCCCTGATGGCCCACTTCTTCTGCAACTCCTTGCCGCCACTTATATGCATTGCCCCGCCCTCTATTTTGCCTTCAGAGGCCTGCCGGAAAGCCATCTGCAGCCAATAATAGAGCTCCTATCAGCTGCAGATGACTTCTGGCAGGCATCTGAAGGTGAAATGGAGGCCAGGCGATGCCTGAGGGTGGCGGCAAGTGGCTTCAGAAAGCGGCAAGGCAGGTGTCGGGGTGTGCAAGGCCTGGTAAGTACGGCAGTTCCATCTCCCCATCCCACCCTAACTTATTTTTTACCTGTGACTCGCTCCATCCTCTGCATCCTGGGGTGGCCGGGATCTTAATTAGTGCTAATTGTGTGGATGGGAATTTGATCGCATGCCCTCAAAAACGTGATAGGACTTCTTTTCAAGGTGGGTTGTTTTTTTGGAGAAACACGGCACTTGTAAAGATGGCTGATGGTACTAAGCTCTAAGATAGCGACTAGTTTAATTTTGAATATTTGCCTTCCATTGACTATAAAAGGAAAAGTAACTGCAAAAATTGTCTGGCTTTAAAAGTGCAATCAATTTAAAAAAACCTACAGTATACAGTTCAGCAAATGTCCATTTCAACCATTTTCATTGGAAGAATTGGAATGCAATTCCATTTTGGGCAATTAATGTTTTCTATAAAAATAGCTTCTACTGTATAACAATCAAGTTTGTTTTGGCAAACCTGTAATCCTGAATTATTTTTCCCTTGGTCTCAATCCGTTTCAAAATTCAAGTCCCTGGAATTCACATCAAATCTTTGGCACCTTTAGACTATGACAAATAAAATCCTTAACAATGTCCAGGTTAAATTCCCTCCCTCTGAATTAAGTTGCAATGCAATTTGAACCAAAAAAATATATTTAAAACCTAAAAAAACGATGTTTAAATGAGAAAAAATTAAGAAGAATTTATGTTAATCTTATCCCAATCACTTACTTTGGTGATCGATATCTAAATATGAACCATTGAACTGGGAACCTGATTGTCTGGCAGAATTTCTTATACCCTAGTTGTACTTCAGTTTCCTCCTATTATTGCAGGGAAGCTTCTGCATTCTCTTATACTGCCTTCTAGGTTCCTTTAGAAAAGACACCTGCTGCTTTAGGCGAATTGATAAGATCAATCTCATACCTGTAATTCTGCCATTATTTTATCTCCTTCTTCTTCCTCCTCTTCCTCTTCATCCTTCATTGGTGTGCTGGCTGATTGAAGAGAGGTATTTTTTTCTGGGAAAAGTTTGGACGATGTTGTTTGAACAGAATCTTCACTGCTTTCCTAAATTGCATAACAAGAAAGGAGAAAGTTACAATTAATCTGATTTATATACGGCTCACATGCTCATTTCAATGTTTTTATTTGGTGTTCTGGAGAAATCTGGACTTTACCCTATCCTCCTAAAGGCAGGGCATCCCCTATTATCAAATGTGGATATGAGGCACATTTTAGGGCCCTTTTAAACCTGCATCCTCTTAGATTCCACTCATTTTTGCACCATGGTTGCCTATTTCACATAAGCAAAGCTGTCAAAGCTGCATGATGCAGCATACATTTGTTTTTTCACTTAACTTATCCATAGCTGACATGGAGGCTGAAAAGAAGCAGCTGGCTATGATCACCCAGACGCCTTTCCTGCTTAATGGAGGACTAGAGTCTTAACCACTATGCCATATTGGCCTTTTTGGATTTTACACATACAGTACATATAGCCCTTGACCTATGACCATAATGGAGCCTACCTATTATGCTTGCAAGTCATGATCATAAAGCTGTGTCATCACGTGATTGACCCACTTTTATGACCTTTTTTACAATGGTCATTAAGTGAATCACAGTGGTTAAGTGAATCAGCAGTCATTAAGCAAATGCTGCAATTAAGGGGATCCATTATTTGCTGTGTGGAGTTTTAGCTGAAGATTGCAGTTTTCGGCAAAAATGTTGTAAATTGCAATCAAGTGATTGCCAGGATGCTACAAATCGGTTACCAAATGTCCAAAATGCAGTCACATGATTGCAATGTGCATGAGACAGCCAGAAATTTGGAACTGGGACATAAGTATCTTTTTTTTGGGGGGGGGGGTGTTTCATAACTTTGAATCATCACTAAGCAACCAGTTGTAAGTCTAGGACTACCTGTATTTGGCTAAAACATTTTCAGGTACTTTTTCTTATTTCAGTTTGAAACTAACAGAGGGTTAAAGGAGAATGTGCTGAAACCATTTTCATGGAACTGCTCTGATTCATTTTGTCCCTTTGTATAAGATGAGTTTTTCCAAGGTGCAAATCAGAGGTGGATTCCTACTGGTTTGGACCGATTGGGCTGCGTAGGTAGTAACGTGACCGGCCACGCCCCCGAACAGGTTCTATCGGCAGCGCCATAGGCACCACCATCTTGCTTTTTTATTTTTTATTACTGTGATGTGCACATAGCACGCATAAGTGGGGGCACGAAGCGCATCCCTGAGCAAACCGGCAGTAGAAGAAGCTGGAACCCACCCCTGGTGCAAATATTTCCTTAAACATACACAGAAATGAAGCAGCATGAGTGAGATTGTATATTGGCAAGACAGCAGAAAGGCTAAGTCCCATGTCCTGGGAATAACCTGCTGGTTAATGGTTATAATTATGGTTCCCTAAACAATGCTAGCCAATATATGGCTTTAAATCTTATTTTTAAATTTCTTGCCTCTTTAGATCATACCTTCCCTCCTCCCACAACTTAATTCAAAGTGATGTAAAAATAAGCTAGATACTATCTTGTCCCAAAATGTTTCCTGTTTTGGACATCTGAGGTGCCTCCATCATCAAACCTTGGAGATAGTGTTATCTTTTCTGGCTGTATAAATGACTTCACTCAGTCTTGTGCTTAATCCAGATCCTAGCACATAGCTTCGCCGTGGAGGTGGAGGAGGTGGAGACTTCACTGCCTTTTCCAGCTCCTGTTCTGTTTTGGGACTATCTTCTGAAAAATCAAAGATTATCTCCAATGAAGTGGTTTCATACAGTCTATTGCAAGATAGACTCTTGCTTCAAGTTTAAAATTATGCAACCCATCTTTTTTTTTCTACATCGGATAGGCAAAGATAGAAATGCAAACAAAGGAAATTTGCTAATTGGTTTTGGTGAAATACATTTTTTGATGAAGGCCAGCAGCAAACCAAAACTAAACAAGATGGAAGAGCAAAAATTTGCATTGTAGCATTTTCATTCTAGTTAATGTTGACAAGATCAACAAACATTTAGCTGAATTAGAGCTGACTGGTATACAAACAACATTAAGGACCTATCTGTGATATCTGCAGTTGGGTGAAAAAAAGTCAAAATGGCCATACTGGTGCATCACGTGTAAAAAGCAGGAGGAATTTTAATTACATCATCACTGCCACCATGTTAACTTTTTTTAAATTTTTTTTTTTATTTTAAATTTTCAAAACAAACACAACACATCCTTCTTTACATACTGTAGAAAGTGTATCAGTTGATTACAAAAGGCTTTCGTGCATCTCTTCCACAGCCATCAACCATAATTCATATTAACTCAAGTATTTTAACTCAGATATTTATACATGTTACCATCATCATACCTCCATTTTCATTTGACTATAATTGTTTAAACATCCTTCATCATAAAATATACCAAGATTTAATACATAACCACATACTGGCATTTCATTCACTATTTCTAAAATCCTCCAATAACACTGAATCCTTAAGTCCTATTCTAGCTAAACAATACATCCATAATATTTAATAACAAAGTTTTCTAATCCTCCTTTCCAAATCACTGTTTACAATTTACATTCCAGTTTCCTTATGATGCACCCATACCTGTATATACATTGTTATCATTATCCCTCCTTTATTTAACTATATCCTGCAACATAACATTTCCCCCCTAATAATCAAGACTTAACTGTATCTAACTTAGTTCTTTTTTTATTAACCTTTATATATAATCCAAAAGGATTTCTAATCTTCCTTTCATGGGTACCATTCAATATTCATATCCCATTATTGCTTATCATAACACTACACATTGTATACATTATTATCATTATCAATTATTTATTTAACTATATTGTCACTAAATTTCACTAAGTTTAACTAGTTTTAAATTATACTCTTCCAACCGGTATCTTTCCAGTAGCAAAACAGTCTCATATCTTCTGCCATTGTGGTGCCAGTCCTCTAATCATCTCCTTAATCAACTTTGTATGGACTCCTCTTAGCAACTCCTTGCTTATAAAATCTCTCATGTAATTTCAATGCCCTTCTTCTGTTTCCTTAATCAGCTTATCTTTGATTGTTGGTAGTGTTATCAATGATATTGCTAATAAAATTTCTCTCTTTAAATCCATAAATTCTTTTGTTTTTTCTTCTTCTGTATCTTGCCATCTGGGGTAGATTTCCCCTCCATTTAATTCCTCTTTCAGTATTGCACCCTTTCCATTTTCAGAGACAAACTAATCACCATAAATATCAGCAATTTTAATTTCTTTATATTCATTTTCCTCTTCGATTTTTAGGATTTTAACCACCACTTTTTCCACTTGATAAATATCTCCCTTCTTCATCATATTTTGCTGTTAGATGCTCCAAGTCTTCCAACTTCTTCTCTATCCTCTCATGTGTTTGATAATTTCTGTATTTCTGAAAATATCTTTTGCAGACTTAAAATTTCTTTCTGCTGTTGAAATTGTGCCATTATCTCCAGCTAACAAACACTGCTGCTCTAGCTTGGAAGGTTTTAACAAGATTAAGCATAGATTCACAAGAATGTTTTATTTTCACCTTTCTCTGGTTAAAGATATACTTCAAAGGGACATCTGTATGCTTTTCTTCTTATCACGCTCTATAAACAAACAGTGAGACCTTGGAGTGCCAAGCCAGGATAATCAGTGAGAAAAGTAAGAGTGTTTCGTTTCCAACACACAAACCTCCAGCCTCCGAGTAGCAGTGTTATTGTTGCAATTTTCTTTGTTTCTTTTTGTATCTTTTTTGTATTTCAAGTTTTTAAAAAAGTCCGATTCTTGAATGAGTTAGAAGAACACCCACAGTAATGAAAGAGGAGAATTTTAGTCCATAGGTTACAAAGAATAATAAAAGAAAAAAATAGAAGAAGAAAATTTAATACATTCATTTTAAAAGGCTTGCATAAATTCCATCCATGAAGATAGCATTTAAAAAGTAAGATAACTCACTGTCCAAAACCATTCCAAATTTAATTCTGCTGCTTATTTCTTCTGTTTTCCAATTTAAATTAATTTTAAGTTTTTTATAGGTAGTCTCTTTTAAAAGGGTAAAAATTCCTCACCAGCTGGAAACACTTTCTCTTTCCATATCCTTCCATTTTGGAGACGCCCCGACTTCATCAGCCGAATGGCTGGATTTTTTGTCACCGGCTTGAAGAACTTCTCTTGGATCGATCAGGGACTTTGCGATGTCCCTGAGATCAGCAAGATATATGCTTCCTGTTCATCATCTCTGCAGGACGGTTTAGGTCCGTTTGGCCCACCCAGCGGCAAAAGTATTAACTGCGATAGAGGCTTATGATCCTGGGGGATTTCAATCTGCCTTCCATTGGTGAGACATCCGAGTCAGCTCAGGAGTTCATGGCTTCCATGATGGCTATGGACCTAACTCAGTTAATTCAAGATCCCACCCATAATAGGGGACACACGCTCAACCTGATTTTTGTCTCTGGGCAGTGGATGAATGATCTAGATTTAGGGGATATTTCTATCCAACCCTTGTCATGGTCTGATCATTTCCTCATCAGGCTTGACTTCCATACTGCTACCACTCACCGCAGGGAGGTGGAATCGACTAGATGGTTCCGCCCCAGTCGCCTGATGGACCCTGAAAGGTTCCTGATGGAGCTTGGGACTTTTCCTGAATCCCTTGCTCACAACTCGACTGAAGATCAATGTTCCCTCTAAGGTGTGCGGCTGCGCGGCCGCGCACGTGGCAAGAAAACACCGTGCAGCAGTTTTCAACTGCCACACAGTGATTTCTACTGCCATAGGCTCCGGAAACTGGGGAGGTCCTTTGCAGGCAGCTAGAACTGGTCGCCCGCAAAGGACCTCCCTGGACTTGTTTTGATGAGCATGGGGCGACTGACGGTAGTTGTGATGCCCCAAAGCCCCTGCCGCCACAGGAATAATTGCTGCCACCTCCTCTTCCTCTAACAGCACTGTCGGATTTGCTGCCCAGCACTGCAGCTGAGGTGAAGCTGCCAAAGCTCCAGCTGGCATCCCCCCTCTGCTCGGAGCACCTGAGCTGAGCCCCGCGTCACCCCCGCCCCTCCTCCTCCGCCATGCTTTTGAGGAGCCATGAGGCTGCATGAGCCAGTAGGAAGGCGATGGAGGGGGGGGGAGCAGGGGAAAAAAAGGCATCATGGCTTCTCAAAAGCACGGCGGAGGAGGGGGCAGGGGTAATGTGGGGCCCAGCTCAGGTGCTCCGAGCGGAGGGGGAGGCACCACTGCCATGGGTGGGGGCACCAGCTGGAGCTTTGGCGGCTTCACCTCAGCCGCAGCGCCGGGCAGCAAATGTGGTGGTGCTGTTGGAGGAGGAGGAGGTGGCAGCAGTTATTCTGGTGACGGCGGGGGCCCGTTGGCATCTTCAGTGGCAGCCCTGCCCACGATGAAGAAACCAAAGATCTCAAGGTGATCATGGCTACAATTTTAGCAGAATATATCAAAAGAGATAAAGAACAGCTGTGGTAGGATATTGATTTGATTTATAGGATCAATTCAGCATATGCTAGAACACACAATGTTCCAAGGGAAATACATGCTACATTTCTTAGAAACACTACAAGAGATGAGGTTTTAGGAGCTCAAAGGGTGGGACCATTAAAATATAAAGATAAAGAAATAACCATTCTTAAACAAATTCCGAAGAAAGTAAGAGATAAGAGGAAGAAATATTCCTCTTTATCAAAGAAACTATATAATAAAGGAGTTTGGTTTAGATGGTTATTGCCAGAAGGAATGTTGATTTTCTGGGAGGGCAGTAGAATTAGAATTAACACAGTTGCGGAGGCAGAGGCTTCATTAAAAAACACAGTGCTCTTTTAGATGGACCAGGGGACAGTACACAAGATATGAAGGAGGGAGGGGCCGTGGCTCTGCCAGAAGACAGGGGGGAGGAAGCAATATTGAAAAGACTCAGGTCATAAAAATAAGTATATTTGAAACATTATTGCAATTGTTGATATAATGTAATTGTTGGAAGTGACATATGAGATGATTGAATATATGGTTGATAAAATGTAAAACAAAAAGCTGACAATGTTTATCTCTTACTTTTTGGTTTTTTTTTTTCTGTAAAAGTTGTGAGATTTGGGGGGATTTCTACCTTTTGCACGATGTAGCTGTGAAAATTTTTTTGTATACCTATTTACCCCTTCCCACAAATGTTTGTAAAAACTAATAAAATTAAAAAAAAAGAAACCAAAGATGGAGCAGATCCATGCAGATGACGTCGCTGCAACATGACTGGAGGAGGAATTCTGGGAGTTGAAGTCCACAAGTCTTCAAGCTGTCAGGTTTGAAGAACCCTGCGTTTTTCCCCCCTAAAGGGTTAGGGGTGCAAGGATCTTGTAACTTGACAGCTTTAAGACTTGCACACTTCAATGCCAGAGTTCCTGAGTCAACATGACTGGAGGAGGAATTCTGGGAGTTGAAGTCCACAAGTCTTAAAGCTGTTAAGTTTGAACACCCCTGGGTTTTTTTTCTAAAGGGTTAGGGGTGCAAGGGTCTTGTAACTTGACAGCTTTAAGACTTGCGTGCTTCAAATGCCAGAGTTTCTGAGCCAACATTTTGGTTGCTAAGCAGGAGCGTTGTTAAGTGATACTGATATTATATAACACTTTTAATTAAGCAGGTACCTTGAAGAAACATAACTTTGAGTTTCAAATAATACTGATTTCGTTGTTGTCTTAGGTGACATCTGTGAAAAAAAATTCAGGTGCTCAGGCATGAAAATGTGCCACTCAAACACTATACTTTTCTGCTCACATTGAAAAAAAATTAGAGGGAACATTGCCGAAGCCCTAGTGGAAGCCTGGGATAGGGCTGCCGCTGGGGCCTTGGATCGCTTTGTGCCTTTGCGGCCTCTGACCCGGTGTCAATCCCGGGTGGCTCCCTGATTTACAGAGGAACTCCGGGAGATGAAATGCCGGAAAAGACGCCTAGAGAGTGGCTGGAGGGCCAGCCGATCCGAATCTGATCAAACACTAGTAAGAATTCATATTAAATCCTGCTTAGTGGCGATAAAAGTGGCAAAATGGCAACATCCGCAGACCACTGCCCAGCCGCCCTGTTTAGGGTGACCCGCTCCTTACTTAACCAAGGAACTGGGAAAGACCCCTTGCAGGGTAGGGCTGAAGAATTTGTTCAGTATCTGCAGGATAAAATCGATCAGATCCGGACAGACTTGGACTCTGACTAGGTAGATTCAGGCGAGTCGATGAGGATGAATCTTGTGGAGACAATCTAGGATGAGTTTGATCCTGTGATCCCCGAGGGCATGGACAGGATTATGGAGAGATTCAGTGCTGCCACTTGTGTGCTGGACCTGTGTCCCTCTTAGTTAGTTTCGGCTTCCCGGGAGGTGACACGAGGCTGGCTGCAGGTGATTACCAATGCTTCATTGAGAGAAGGGTTCTTTCCCACCGCCTTGAAGGAGGCGGTGATGAGGCCCCTCCTTAAAAAGCCTTCCCTGGACCCAGCTTCTTTAGCCAACTATCGTCCGGTCTCCAACCTTCGCTTTGTAGCAAAGGTTGTCGAGAATGTGGTAGCATGGCAGCTTCCCCAGTACCTGGATGAAGCTGTCTACCTGGATCAGTTTCAGTCGGGTTTCAGGCCCGGGTACAGCACAGAGACGGCATTGGTCGCGTTAGTCGATGATCTCTGTCGGGCCCGAGACATGGGCTGCTCCTCTGTCCTGGTCCTATGAGACCTCTCGGCGGCTTTTGATACCATCGACCATGGTATCCTACTGCGACGACTCGGGGGGTTGGGAGTGGGGGGCAACGTTTTACGGTGGTTCTCCTCCTACCTGTTGGATTGGTCACAGTTCATGTTGACTGGAGGGCAGGGATCAACCCCGAGGTGCGTCACTTGTGGGGTGCCCCGCGGGTCAGTTCTTTCACCCCTCCTGTTCAACATATATATGAAACCGCTGGATGAGATCATCCATGGTTTTGGGGTACGGTATCATTAATATGCTGATGATACCCAACTTTTCATCACTTCCCCAAACCACCCAAACGATGCCCTCAATGTGATGTTCCAATGCCTGGAGGCTGTGTGGATCTGGATGGGGAGGAACAGGCTCAAGCTCAATCCCTCCAAGACTGAGTGGCTGTGGTTTCCATCATCCCGATTTGTGCATCTTGTTCCATCTTTGATGATAGGGGGAGAAATTTTAGCCCCCTCAGAGAGGGCCTGCAATCTGGGAGTCCTCCTGGATACGCAGCTTAGTTTAGAAGAACACCTGACGGCCGTGACCTAAGGGGCCTTGCACCAGGTTCGCCTAGTATGTCAGTTGCGCCCCTTCCTGGATTGGGATGCTCTGTGCACAGTCACTCATGCCCTTGTCCTTTCTCGCCTGGACTACTGCAATGCTCTCTACATGGGGCTGCTCTTGAAGAGCACCCGGAGGCTTCAGCTGGTCCAGAATGCGGCTGCACGGGTTATCATGGGGGTACCTAGGTGCTCCCATGTTACACCCCTTTTAGGCGGCCTGCACTGGTTGTCGATTGTTTTCCGGGTGCGATTCAAGGTACTAATTATGACCTTTAAAGCGCACCATGGCTTAGACCCAGGGTACCTGCGAGACCACCTACCACCACCAGTAGCCTCCCACCGTCCAGTGCGATCCCACAGAGTTGGCCTCCTTAGGGTGCCATCGGCCAGACAGTGTTGGCTAGGAATCCTCAGGGGGAGAGCCTTCTCTGTGGGAGCGCCTTCCCTCTGGAATGAGCTGCCCCCGGAGCTTCGCATAATCCCCGACCTCCGGTCCCTCCGACGCACCCAAAAAAGTTGGCTTTTCCAGCAAACCGGCCTGGCCTGAACAAAATAAAATAAATGATTGATTTAATTGTTAATTTTAATCTAATTTTTAAAATGTTATTGTTAATATTAATTGGTTTTTTTTTGGATACTCTATTTAATTTCCTTTTTAACTTTTGTAATATGTGCTTTTTTAAATGTTGTATGCCGCCCTGAGTCCTTTGGGAGAAGGGCGGCATATAAATCCAATAAACAAACAAACAAATATAGAGCATTGAGATTGCACATCGTCTTGTCGCAACATTGGCTCCTCCTCCTCCTCCATGTTAACTTTTTTGTGTACACCCTGACCTTGTCCCTGTGCTTCTTTCTTTTCCTTTCTCCCTCTCCTACTGTGTCCAATTCAGACTCTAAAACTGAGGGTAAGAACTCCTGCTTTAATTCATTTTCTTCTGATAGTGGGTCACAGGTGTTTCCTACAGAGGAGAAATAAACTTAAATTACCAGATACTTGTACTGCATCAGTTTTGGGTGAGACAGTTGCTTGTGAAGGCATATCAAGGTTTGGGATTGACTTCATAATGTTCGCTTGTGCTTCTTCTAGGAGTTTTTCAAATTCCTGCCCATCGTAGTGATCCAGATTCTGCCTTTTCTCTTCCCATTTTTTCTCTGCTTTCTGTAACGAAAGACAGCAAATCCCGATCATATTTTAAATTCTACATTGCATGAGGCAAATAGGGAGGGTGCTCTGAATTCTCCTGCTATCTCTGCATATGCTGACCATGGGGTAAAATGCTTTGCACCTGTCAGTAGATACTCTTAAAAAAAGATGGTTCAATCAGACCCCTTTGATGTGGCATCAGACAGTTCTGTATTGCAGCTTCCCAAGAAAGAGAAGCCTAGAGTCAGGTGACCTTTGTGAAGTATGACTCTGATACAGGTTGCTGATAACCAATGGTTAGTGGGTGAAGTCTTCACTAGGGTTTGAATCACAGGGAGCAAACTCGGGCAGAGTTGTGTGTCATTTCCCTATAAGGGCTTTGCCACTAATGCTCAATATTGACTAATAGCCGTTGCTCTTGGTTTATATATTTTGCACAAAATATCATATACTTGGAAAAGATACATGCATTTGGATTAAAAGATAAATTGTCTTTAGAGTTGATCCCAACTGTTGGTGGCTTCATGGACATGTTGTTATCTTGGCCATAAAGGTTGAATAAAAAAAATATTTTTAAGAAAGCCGCACACCAAAACAAACCCCTTTTTGCATTAAAAAAAAGTTTTGAAACAAAAATGAATAAATATCATATGGATAGTGTATATTCTAGTAGAGACATTACATAAGACTTAAGATCATTTATAATTATCATAATTATTTGGTCTCTTAAGATCAAGTCCAGAATTAATATTATTAATATTATAGTATTAATATTATACAGCTCTCCGCTTTGAAATGCACAAAATACCTCAATCGAGAGAGCTCTGTTCCTTGTACTGGCATTGTGAAGTTCTTCAATAAAAAGACTTTGCATGTTGTTCACAATAACAGGGGGTGAATGAGGCACCTGTGTTTGCTGGGTATTGATTGTGGTCATTGTTGTTGATTCCATGTAGGTTGGAGAGCTTGATGTAGTTGCAGCTGGCCCTGGGCTATTAGGCAGAGAAGAATTTGGGGCTTGACTGACCAATGTGAATGAATGCTGTGACTGATGGGTGACCACTGGAGAGCTTTGTGCATGATGCACTGTCACAGTGGAGATGGGAATCATTTCAGATTTAACAGACACTTCGGCTGGGGATTCAGAAACATTCTGCTGCAGATGTTGGCTGTTGGTCGTTTCTTCTTGATTTTTCAGAACTTCTGCTGCAGTGGCCTTCTCCATTGCATGATATTGGGCAGCTTGTGATGGATCCACACCTTTGAGCAAACTATCTGTAACATGTCTGGAAAAAAGAGGTTGACAACCTGTGAAATGTAGCTAGCAGTCTCTCAATGTCCTTTAAAAAAAAGGCTCCCTCTGATTATGTCTGTACAGCTAGTTATCATCTAACTAGCTACCTTGTGTAAAGTCATTTAATTACCTTCCCTTCCACCCTAAAAGTTAACCATGTGGATTATAAAAATTAAATGTATTTTTAAAAATTAGTGCCTTCCAGGTATGTTGGATTGCTGCTTCCCTAAGTTCATGGCTTTTACAGCTCTTGGCTAAAGCAAGGATGGATGATTTTTTCTGGAGCCTAAAGCTGCATTTTTAAAAAAAAAAATTGTCTGAGGCCATGGTGATCATGGCCATAAAAGAGGGAGTGGGATTAACATTGACCTCTTTCACAACCCAGGTGTGGTATTAATATATTTAAGAAAGTCCAGGGAACAATTGATGCACCTATTTTCTTTTCTTATTATAACGGGGGGGGGGGGGGGGGGGGAGACCCATAAAAACAAGCCTGAATGTAATCTTCAAGTTGTCTAATTCTCAGCTCCGTGGCTAGATATTTTAAACAAACTGATTCAGGTTTGTTACAACAAATGTATTTTTTTAGTGGCAAAATATATCCAAACTATCTCATAAGCTGATCCCTTTGTTAAAGTTCCTGAAGAGAAAAAAAAAAGTTTTTTTTTCAAGAAATATTTCACATTTTTTAAAAACAATGGCATTACTCAGTGAAGGGTTAGGGTTCTGAGAGAGTTCAAATGTGAAGATTAGCCCTCAATATCTTTTTAAAAAAGAAACTAGCTTTTGCTTACCCTGCACGACCACATCCGCCCTTCAAGGTTGAAAATTGGGAGGATAGTGTTTAAAAGAAGAAAAAAGAGCAAGGAGAACCTGCTCATCAGCATCATCAACCTGGTTCATCAACTTCGGACCCAAATTATCTTTCTGAAATTACCTTCCCTGCAATGAACTGACCATGCTCTGAAAACCAAATCTTAATTCAAGTAGGTTGAAAACATAAGGTGTTGTTAGGCGTAAAAACAAATTTCCATAATTGGAATAACAACTTCTTCTAGTTTCAGGATCATCACACAATTTGTTACATTTTTATTTCAGGGCTTTGAATTTATTTATTTATTGGACTTCTAGACCATCCCCTCTCCCCGAAGGGACTCGGGGAGGTGTACAGGTACAAATTAAAGTATAGGAACTCCAGAGCTCCTCGAGGTGATCGCCGAGATGGCAGTTGAGATCCCCAGACTGTTGGTCATGGGGGATTTCAACTTGCCATCGGTAGGGGAGGCATCCGAGGTAGCTCGGGAGTTCATGGCCTCCATGACAGCCATGGACCTGACTCAAGTAATTCAGGGCCCCACACATGAGGGAGGACACACACTGGATCTCATTTTTGTCTCTGGCCAGTGGAGGAGTGATCTGGGAGTAGGGGATTTAGTCATCACACCCTTGTCATGGTCAGATCACTCACTTCTCCGGCTCGACTTTCCAGCCGCTACGCCCCACTGCGGGGAGGCGGAACCGGAATGCCCAAGATGGTTCCACCCCAAGCGTCTGATGGAACCTGATAGGTTCCAGATGGAGCTTGGGCCATTTCCTGTAGCCCTGACCCGCACCCGGATGGGGGACCTAGTGGCTGCATGGAATAGTGCGGCCGCTGGGGCCTTGGACCGGGTTGTGCATTTGCGGCTTCTCTTGCGGCAGCGAACCACCCTGGCTCCTTGGTTTACCGAGGAGCTGAGGGTGATGAAGCGCCACAAGAGACGCCTAGAGAGCAGGTGGAGATCGTCTCGCTCTGAATCTGACCGAACACAGGTGAGAGCCCATTTACGGACTTACCTTGTGGCATTAAGAGTGGCCAAGCGTCAGTATTGTGCCACTCTTATTGCGTCCGCAGATAACCGCCCTGCCGCCCTGTTTGGGGTAACCCGCTCCCTTAAGTTAAGGATCCAGCTAGTTGGATGAGGATGTGGTAGGAAGTTCAAACTCTAAGCAGCCTGGTGTAATAATCTTTTACTGGGATGTTTTTGAGGTTTTAAACTAGGCTGTTATGCCTTTTTTTCTAATTTTCCATCTGAGGCACCATTAACAACAAAATCTAACAGAGTCCTGGATGAATTTACATTATGGCTGCCATATTCTGAGTGGAAGTATCCAGATCCCTAGCAGATGGGATCAAAGAGGAGTTTCTACGTGATTTTGTTGCAATCTAGTGAGCAGAGGTTTGCACCCTAGATAAAGTAGCCTTAAATAATATATTAAGCATTTCCGCTGGGTTAATTAATCCCTTAGGGGCAATAGAAATAGTTAAAGAACTGGATAGTATCAATTGGGCTGATCCTAACCTATTAGATTCATGAGAAGGAAGAAATACGGCTTCCTTAAATAAAATTGATTTTATCTTTCTAAGTCACACCAACACTAACTGATTAAATGTTTTCAAAGACAGCTCTGCTTCGGGATTGGCTATAGGATCATGCAAATTTCTTATTTTCCTAGACTTTTAATTTTTGCATGTAAGGGAAAATCGTAATAGGACAGAATGTGAAAATGCCCACTGTCTTTCTAGAGTATAAGTGATGAATATTTTGGATCATGTATGAACGGCATAAACTTCATCAGGTTGGAGTATCTTTAAAAAGTATCACCTGCGGAGTGTGGTCAGGATTTCTGTCATGCTCCGGACTCTCTTCAGTAAAAGATCTAGTTTATGAGGTTCTTCTTTTAAAAATCTCACAGCCTCCACCTCAATACGGAGAATGGCTCTCATTTTATTCTGCAGTGTTGGAAATTCACCTGTGGAAATAAGAGCCCATGAACCACTTCTGAAATGCAAGATGGACTTAAGTTCCCATTTCATACTGAAGTTGCCACTTTGCCAAATTTAGTTGTGCAATAGATTATAATCCAATTGGTTTCAATCGATCGATTAGATAGGGAATCATACTATTTTAGTTTAGTATATTTCATACAGTATTGTCTAGTGGTTAGCATACTGGACCAGGACCAGAAGTAGCCAAGTTCAAGCCCATTCAACGTGATATTGGATCATTTTAGTTCACTTATTCTTTTTCAGACTAAAGAATGTGGCAAGGATTAAAATGAGGGGTGACCTCATGTTATTTATTTGAGCTATTTAGAGGCGAGGCAGTATATATAGATAGAAAAGCAATAAAACAAACTACTATGTTTGTAATTTGGCTTACTATCACGTGTTGATCCAGCCAGTGTTAGAGGCATGGGGTTATTACTCAAATAGTAAAAGAAAAGGGTAGGAGAGGGAAAATCCAGCTTTTGAATCTGCATCTTCATGTGTAAGTACTGGGTGGGGAAAAATCGGTTTTGGATGAGAAGAGTGGCAGAGACTACCATTCAGATGTCTGATAAATTCAGTGTTACTTTATTTTACAAATTATTTAGGAAACATTTCTTAACCTTTACTCTGATAGAGTATATAAAGAGCTTTTCTTTTTTCTCTTGAAGTAGAATACCGTGAAAGGGGTGAGGAGGGAAATGATTAAAAACAGCATTACTTCAGTTTTAATCATATCAGAATCCAAGAGAGAGCTATTTACATGTATACATACAGTAGATACACAAGCATGCACTGAGGGTTTTCTAGCTGGAATGAGAAATCAATATGCAGTAAACAGTATCAACCTGGAGCAGGTAGGACTAGTAGGATGACCTATTCCTTAACCTTGCTGGGGAATTCTGGGAGTTGAAGTCCACATGTCTTAAAGTTACCAAGGTTAGGAGAAACAGATTGCCAACTCCAGTTCATCATTCTATCTTCATTTTCCTAGCACAGAAGTAGGTCTTGAGCTTTCCTCACCTTAATCCACCCTCAAAATTACCTCAGTTCTAAGATCCATGTCCCAGTCCTAGGCACACGGACTTTGGACCTAAGTCTGACTGGCCTCACTGAAACTCACTTCCAATGCACTTGATGAAAAATGGAGCATAAGAAGAACCTAGGCAATGTTAGTTAGATACTTAAATCAAAGGGGAAAAAACCTAAAAGCACCTTTGAGGGTGGCAACTGCCTCTCCAACTTGCCGCAAGAGGAAAGCTCCATCTTCAACATCTTTCAGTGTTACTGTTCTGTTAGATGTCAAAGATTCCTTCTTCAGATCTTCAACAAATCTCTCTAGCTCACTGGAAAAATAGAAGAATTGAATTGGATGTGAGGACATCTTAACAGACTGATAAAAGATCCATTCTCAGAAACTGGAATGCTTCTAGTTTCCATTCTTAAGTTAGAAATTCTTGCTTCTATGTCAGAATATTTGCATTAAAATGTTTTGTACCCTCCCTATTTTTCATATGTTTTGGATTTTATCATCTAAACTTCTGAGGCGGCATTGTCAAAGATGGAGAACTAGAGGAGTTGAAATCCAATATTCTGGAAAATATCAGATTGGAGTATACTGATATAAACAAAGCCAGAGAAAGACATAATTAATACTTTAATGTTATATATACTGTATATTTACTCTATTATAATGTACCCCAACTTCATAAGGAATCAAGTTCAGCTCAGCTCCTTACCTTTTAGCCCTGCTACAGTTTGTACAACTGATTACCGCATAGGCATTTAATATATGGATACCTAAACATATGAATCACTGATTAACTTTTTCATCAAAGGTGCACTGACCAAGAAAAATATGGGTATTTTAAACTAGACCATGACTTGGATGACAACAACAAAAAAGAAATCTGGGGAAGACCACTGACTTGAGAGAATTATACATAATTCTGCGGCTGTCAGAATAATTGAACAATTATTGTTCAAAATTAAAGTTTTAATGGAAACAGAACCAAAAAGCAAAGATGTAGTCTAAACAATAACCACTAGATGGCAGCGAGTGACCAACACTTTCCCATCTTTCAGGATAAGACAGATGGCAACATTAAATAACTGATGTTGTGTCTCTTGTCTGAAGCTCAATAAATGAAATTTAAAACTACAAAGTAGAAACATAAATTGATCACACAGGATGAGTCTGTATATGATGCTAAAGGTAAAACCCAAATAAAAACTAATCTAGTTTCACTTGTGTGTGTGAAAGTAGATACAAGATTCTCTAAGTGATCTAGTTAAACATATTGCGTAAACACAGCCAATCTGTTCAAGCATCCATGAATCATTCCTCATCATTTAGCTCGGGAATTCAGTCTTTCTGAAGCTGTGGACTGTCCTATAGCATCTGCATTTGAGTTCTTTGCTGGGAGAAAGGAAAATTCTACCTTGAATTATGTTTGATTCCTGATGACTCCCTAGAGGTCTTCAAACTTGGCAACTTTAAGACTTGTGGACTTCAACTCCCAGAATTCTCTACCAGCTATGCTATGAATTCTGGGAGTTGAAGTCCACAAGTCTTAAAGTTGCCAAGTTTGGGGACACCTGCCTAGGTGATTCCATATAGTTTCTGGGCAATAGTGTGTCAGTGTTGCTTTCTTTTACAACTTCCCAGACTCATCTGCAGGTCTGGAGTTTCCTGGTTCTCTCTTACCAATGCTAACTAAATTTGACACCACTCAGATTTTTTTATGTAGTCAACACTAGGGTTGTGCTAAACCAAACAAAATGTTTACTTAATTTAATTAAAATGTAATTAATTAAAGAGCTATGATTACTCTTTCTGGGTTTAATAATTTCTTCCTCCGTCCTATTAAAAATCGCATCGTGATAGTTATTTGGAAGGGGCTTTAGGAAATGCATCCAAAGCTCTAAGTTAGAATTTGTCAATTTCAGCTCCCAGAATTCCCCAGCCAGCATTAACCCAGTGTTGAAGTCCACATATCTTAAAGTTGCCAAGTTTGAGAAATACTTCTCTAAGTGGTGGCCTGCAACTCTGGGATGATAAAACTGTAGAATTTGCTTGTTTTTAAGGAGGAATTAAATATTAAAAAGTTGTTGAGTTGCACTGGGATGGTCAGGGAGGAAAAACTATGGCGTTATCTCTGAAATTTAAGCAGTCCATTTTTGCTGCATTTAGGGCACTGGATTCTCTTTTTGAGATTGACTTGGAGAAGAACAGTCATGTTGCTTTCAAGAACTTTAAGAACAACTAGTAAGTGAACTTCATTGCTCACGTCATGGGCTTTTATGGGCAGCTTAAGTTGAATTAATCCATCTGAAATTGAAGAGTATTTAAACCTCTTAAAAATGCACCTTCCAGTATGCATAATTCATTTGTTCTAGGGAGTTGTTATGGGGTAAACTGAATTAATGAAAAATTAATTTTACTTTCTTTAAAAGAAAATGATATGAAACATGTGAACTCCAAGATAGTTAAGCAGTAGAGTACCAGACTTTCATAAAACTGAAGAGAAAAAAACTGTCTGGTTAATAGCTCTCACTCTTGGTTAGCTATCCGAATCATTTACTCTTCCAGTTCAAGTTTGGTTATAATATTGTGCTACCTCCATTATTAATATTACTTAGTATTACTTAATCGGTGCACTGAGGGACCATTAATGTTCCAATATTATTATTTTTAATGCAGATGTTCCCACAACACAAAACAAAAGCGGAAGACAGAGTGACGAAAGAAGAGAAAAAAAGAAAAAAAAAGATTAGTTGACATGAAAAGCCAGCCAAATAAAACTCTATAAAGAAATGGAGATTTCACATAGCAATTAAAGTTTTTCAAGTTTTTTTCAGGCAAGAGCAGGTAAAACTTGTTTTCTTTCTTTTTGGCAGTCAAGGATTGCAGCAGGCAAATGCTATATCATTTTAATTTTAACTTATTTTAAAAGTATTGGGTTTTTTTAAAATTCGGTTTGTTTGTTTTTTTGGAAATGGATTTAATCTTTTTTTTTTAACTTTTGGGATGTGTGTTTTTTAATGTTGTACGTCGCCCTGAGTCCTTTTGGAGAAGGGCGGCATATAAATCCAAATAAACCAAACCAAACCAAACCAAACCAATGCTGGGATTAAATCACTGAAATGACAGCTAGGATTTCCAAGACTCCAGAAGTTCATTTTTTTCTATACTTACCTCCTTTTGGAAAAGAAAAAAGAACCAAAATGTTGTTTTTCAGAGATTTCAGCCAAATTCCTTAAGTTTTTTTGATGTCACAAGAAGATTTAGGGACCCCACCTTTACAGATTCTGAGTCACTGTCCAAAGCTTTATAAATATCTTTCTGACTTAGATATCTGTCTCATTCGCTCATATGTAAAATTAACTGTAAGAACTTCCTTTAATTTGAGGTACCCCAGACATATGCACCAACAATTCCCATAATCCCCTCTCTGACACTGGAATCTTGTGAGGAATAGGGAGAATACATTCAAACCTTGTAGCTGTTCACAAAGGTTCAGAACAGGTTCAGAAAGAGCCCAGCTTCTAGAACAGAGAACTAATAGAAACTAAGATTTGGAAGTTCTGTGTCTCCTTGCTAAAATTAGTCTTTAGTTTTTAACTTTAGAAGAGGAGTTGTCATGATTCTCAACATAGCTACAAATATACATAGATTTAAATAGTTGGCAGCTCAACTCTAAATTGATTTAATTGATTTAATTATGATTTTTCCAAGCTGCTATATATTTCAGTCAATTGATCTCAATATACAGGGCCTTAAAGGACATGGTGGTTCAGAATGCTGAGCTTGTCAATCAGAAAGGTCAGCAGTTTAGTGGTTCAAATCCCTAGCGACGCATAATGGAATGAGCTCCCATTACTTGTCGCGCCTTCTGCCAACCTACATTTCGAAAGCATGTAAAAATGCAAGTAGAAAAATAGGAACCACCTTTGGTGGGAAGGTAACAGCGTTCCATGTGCCTTCGTCGTTTAATCAAGCCGGCCACATGACCAAGGAGATGTCTTCGGACAGCGGTGGCTTTTCAGCTTTGAAATGGAGATGGGCACTGCCCTCTAGAGTCGGGAATGACCAGTGGCGTAGCGTGGGGGGTGCAGGGGGGGCGGCCGCACCGGGCGCAACATCTGGGGGGGCGCGCTCGCACTCACAGCTCTCTGCCCCTGCCTGGCTCACTCACTCTCTCTCACTGCAGTGCTGGCTGTGCGAATCCGATCCGAGCCGCCGGGTCGCCGCCCACTGTGGAGGGGGGGGTGCCAGGCGTGCGGTGCGGAGAGAGAGCGAGGGACTATCTGGGGGAGGGACAGTGCAGCGGCCACCCAGCGCAGCGCTGAGCGCGGGAGAGAACCACACCAGCGTCTTAGGAGTTTTCTCATTTTTCACGCGGGGAGAAATCAATCCGAGTGTAAATATGGCTTTTTTAATTACATCAGTATTTTCATAACAAACAATACATGTGCTTAGGGGGTAAGGGTTTCTTTAACTAATCTAGTGGAAGAGACTCGAGTGCTAAAATCCACGGGTTAGGGGGCGCAAATTACTTGCCTTGCCCCGGGTGCTGACAACCCACGCTACGCCACTGGGAATGACTAGCGCATATGTGCGAGGAGAACCTTTACCTTTACCTTATACAGGACTTTCATTCTTCAAAGCTCTAGAGCAGAAGTGGCAAACCCGATCACATTGTGGGCTCTATCGTAATGTATCGGGATTTTTTTTTTGCTCTTGCAGGGCTGGGATGGGCAGAGCCTATGCAGACCATGTGTTTGACATGCCTACTCTAGAGTACATTTATACCTACATCAACCATTTCCAGCTCCTCTAGATAAATTTTATGGAATTAATTAATTGTTAAAATGCTGAATCTAGACTAGCAAAACCCTGGTTCCTATACACTCACAGGGCTCAAAACATGACTCTGTTCAACACAGAAAACTACCTGTAAATCAGGAAGAATGGTACAAGCAATTATTTAAAGTTTAACTAATAAAACACACAGATGGAAAAATATTTACTAGGAAAAATTATAGATTTCAACGCAGTTTAATCAGTAAAGGTGATGATCTTCTCTGAAAAGTATTTCGGGCTATTGGACCAGCCAATTCCAGATCAATAGATTATATTAAAAAAAAACACCTCTTGTCAGAAAGAATTGAGCTTTTGCCAATGGCAGTTACTTAGCAAGTTTGTAGAACTTATCTCCAACATTTTCCTTCCATACATGTTTAGGTTTGTTAGAATTTTATTTATTTTAATTATGAATGCTCTCATGTCTCCAAATTTCTCAATAACCATGGGCAATTGGCTAAGAATGAGCTGCTTGCCCAAGGCCACCTAATTAACTTCATTTATAATATTTTTCCCTACATCCAAAACAAGCTTGGAGCCTCTTTAACACTCTGATTCATCTCATGGTAAAAGCTGTAAGCAGTATAGACTGATGGCTTGCATGCATATACGTGTAATAAAAAGAGTGAAATACACAGTGGTCAAAATTCATTGGAAAATATCTGAAAAAAGTATGCTTATTGTGCAACTGCCCACCTACATGTGAAGTTTTATAGTGGAATATGATTTCATAAAGCCTTAATTCTTCTTCCCTTAAGCTAATGAGCAAAACATAATCCTCTGCTTGCTGAGACAGAAGAAAATCCACCAATTTCAAAAAAGTTCATTCTCAAACTTGCATAGAACTTTAACCTAGCATGACTTCTAAAGACACGTGTTTCATTATGGTCTACATAAGTTTTTTTTTCTGCAGTTGGATGGAAAAGAGATTGCTTTTATTTTGTTTCCCAAAGCAGAAAAATATATATTTATGAATGGGAGCAAGAATTCTTGAATTTCCCTTAATGGCAGTACTAGCTGGCTGGATGTAGGTGACCCCTCCCTAATACCAAGTCAAAGTTGTCTATAGATGGCTTTTATTTTAGCTTCATCTCTCCCACTGTAGGATACTACAGTTTTTCTAGCTTCTCACACTTCCATTCCACCTCCAGGAAGTACGGGACCTCTTCTTAAAAAGGCAAGTAACCATTGTAGGCTGATGGAGAAATGGGAACTAGCTCCCTGAAAACTATCACTCAGTATGTACCCATCCAAAGCTTCTGTAGAAAGCAAGTCTTAAATAGGAAAATGTCTCCTTTGAACAGACCATATCCATGCAGTAGAGGAATAATTGAAACAATGGATCACTTTATTCTGTATTGCTCTCTCTATGCAGGTGCTCATCAGGAATTATTATCTACATTATTTACTAAATATCCTGCCCTCCTGAATTGTGTTACATTAAATTGTTATTATCATATCAATCCAATATTTTATTTCCTTAACCACAGTTGTTTTCTAGTTTATATAGCATGGCATAGTGCCGTGATGGCGAACCTGATCACGTGGACCATGGGGATGGTGCAAGGGTTGTTCGGGTGAAAAACATTCATAAGTTGCTTTTTCAGTGCCATGGTAACTCCAAAAGGGCACTAGGTTTTAGGTTACTTCTGTGCATGTGTAGAGGGCGGGGTGCATGCAGGAGACGTGTGTGGGGAGCAGGGTGCATGTGGGGAGTTGCACATCCATGCGCAGGGGGTGAGGGGGTATGTGCAGGGAGCACAGGAGGCATGGGTGGGGAGGGTCGCATGTGAGGGGGTTGCATCCACATTGCATTTCAGTACACAGCAACCAAAAGGTTAGCCATTACTGACATAATGTTTTCTCTGATCCTTTTCAGGTATTTTAGAACAATTATGTTTTTCTTTCTTAACTGTGATTTTTGTGTCTTATCCACTGATTTATGACGGAGTAGAGAACGACTGAGTGATTGAAGCAAGCCTTAAAAAAAAGTCTTAGAAAAACAGAATCTTTTTTCCCCCTCCACAAAAGCCAAAAAAGAATTAGGGAAATTGAAGAATAAGTCCACAGCAGAATATATAACTAATAAATATACAAAAATAAAATAAAATAACTTGAGTCTAAGCAAAGGAGAAAAATATAGACTGAAAATGGTTTCATTTCCAGATTTCACTTTGCTCTTACTCAAACCTCAGTAATTATGTGAGAGGTTGATGAAATAATAACTAATTCCCGTTAGGAGTTTGCTTTCACTTACCATAAGCTCTTCATAATCCTTTCTGTCTCAAGGAGATACTTCTGCCTTTCTTGCTCCACCAGGTGGCGATGTCGCTGCACAGGGTCTTCCAATCTTTTTGCTCTTTCCATCACTTTGTGGTTGATCTCCAATTCTGCATTCTTCATCATGGCTTTTAGTGTATCCTGATTCTGCAGCTGTTACATTAAAAAAAAACAAAAAAAAAACCAGTGTCAATTTGCCCTGCCTAACATCCATCCTATTTCAACATATTCCATTGCTCAGAAGTGAGTTTGCATAAACAATATTGCAGCTGAATAGACTTAAAAAAGAAAGGGTTCTATCAATGCTTACACATAAAAAAAAAAACAAGGGAAGCAGAAACGGGTATGAATGCTATTAATATATAAAGTATAAATCTAAGTTCAGCAGAATATTGATCAAAAGGACTAATATTAGTGGGTTTTTAGAATACATTTTTTGTTGTTGAATAGGCCGTGGATACAATATCTTTAGCTTTATATGCAAAACAGTCTGAGACGGTGATGCAAATCTTGGTTGCATGGAAACATTGTGCTTGCTTGCTTGTCAAGGCCCTGCTCTGGAAAAGCCGAACTTCCAGGTCCTAGCGTGCATGCACGCCCAACAATCAGCTGGCCAGCGTGCATGCACAGGCGTTTTTTGACACTGCCAAGCGCACAAAGGGATTGCGCTCCAGAAAATCCGAACTTTCAGGTTTGAGGGCAATGCAATCAGCTGGCCGGCGTGCAAGCGCACACGTGTTTTCAGCACTGCTGCACGACAGCTGATTGTGCCACTTCAGGCACGCACGCCATAGGTTCGCCATCAGGGGTCTAGGATGTTATATCTATTATATTCTGGTGTGTTGCACAACCGTTTTCTACAATTCAATTTTAGGCACAGATACAAATAAGCATCCAAAAAGATTTTATTCTCTAACAACACAAAGCAGCTTCTGTTCCTGAAAAATGGCACAAGTGGATAGTTTGCTTTGATAGATCAGGCATTCAATTGGGTGATGAATATGAAAAAGCAATTAAAAAACCACAAATAGAATCCAAACAATGGAGGCAGACTCAGAGTGTCTGTCTGTCTGTCTGTCTGTCTGTCTGTCTGTCTGTGTGTGTGTGTGTGTGAGAGAGAGAGAGAGAGAGAGAGAGAGAGAGAGAGAGAGAGAGAGAGAGAGAGAGAGCGAGCATGCATTCGATTTTAGTATATCTATTGGTCAAAAAAGTCAAAATGGAAGCCACAACCATGTAATCAAGGTCTTGCCCCTTTTTATGTGCATTGTGGTCTTCCATTCCTTCTTTGCTGTTAAACTCTTGACAGTTTTAGAACATAAGTAATGCTGTCTAAGATCAGCTCTGTGACAGTTTGTGTAGTGATTCGGGTGCTGGTCTAGAAACCAGGAGTTCTAGTTCCTTTTTAGGTGTGAAAGCTGGCTGGGTGATTTTGGGCCAATCATTTTCTCTTAGCCCAACTCACCTCACAAGTTAACATTGTGGGGAAAATAGGAGGAGGAGGTCTGTTATGTATGCTTGCCACCTTCAGATAGTTATAAAATTAATAGAGGCAGGATAAATAATAATAATAATAATAATAATAATAATAATAATAATAATAATAATAATAATAATAATAATAATAATAATAATAATAATAATCTTTGCATCTTCCATTTTTCCCATTATCACTATACAGAAGCCCAAAATAGAAAAACCAGGGCCTCTTATCAGATAGTGATGACACAAATTCTGGGTAGCTGTGAAGAAAAAGCCAGTGTGAATCACCCAGGTTTAACTTGTTTTTTTTTAAAAAAAAATCTGCAACATTTGTATATGTCTAGGTGAAATTTGTGAACAAGCAAAATATATTATGAAGAATTCAAATAAGCATAGGCTGTTTTGAGATTTAGAACTCAAATTAAGAGATTGTACAGTTTCCAATTATGTAAGAAGGAAGGAAGGAAAGATTACAGTGGATGGTATGGGTAAGTTTCAGATTAGCTCAGTACAGTATTGTATTTAATACTGTTTCTGTCTTCTCCCTCCTTTTCACTGTCTCATTGCAGCCTCTAGAATGATACTGTCATTCTAAATGAGCATTGAAGTAATTTAATTTCTGTTAGATATTCACTCCAACTACCATGGTTTCCAACAAGGTCCTCTGTTCCGGCGGGAACAGAGATTGAATCCTATTGGTTAAGAGGTCTGACAGCTCCCTATAAAAGGGCTGCTGTCAGACCAAGCAGTTGCTGGATTGTACAGACTGTTCTACTGTTAATAAAGAGCTGTTGTTGCTATAAGCCTGTGTCTGCCTTCTCAATACCCAATCTAACAATTTCAGTAATCTGAGATTTCATATGGCCAAATCAGTGCTTTCATTTTTTTATTAGCACCTAATGATTTTGCTTATGACTCCTTGAAAAGAACTCTCAGCAAAGATTTGCATACCATGAACCAGGAAAACTGTACTTGGTGCTTTCCAGACCTGTCCTAGACATGTGGTAATGGAGCCTACCCATTATGGTCATGTGATAGCCATCAAGCAAAACACCCTCATTTAACAACCTCCTATTAAACGAGCATGCAGGTGTTAAGCAGAGTATGGGATTCCTCAGGGGTAGACAAAGCCCTAGGAGGCCTAGTGCAAACCCAGGCTTACCTATCTCAGGCCTGCCAAGGCTTTCTCTATCTCCCTGAGGCTCCCCGTTCTCTTCTCCCTTTTCTTAGAGTCTCCCTCAGCTACTCAAGGAAGCCAAAGCTGAGCAGCAGAAGCTACATATTTGCCAGGTGCTGCTAAAGCTCAAGGTAGCCTAAAGCTGAGTAGCAAAAACTACCAGTGCTTGATGTGCTGTTAGCCTAGATCCAAAGCTCTAACAGCTCCTGACTTTGGGAAAAGCCATAGCTTAAAAGTAGTGCTATTTTCTATCCAGGTTCAGTTAGCCCGACCATAATATCCTGGGCAAGCTCTAGGAAATATCTTTGCCCACAGACTTAGAAAGGAAGCATGCAGTAATATGGAACCTAAACTAGTCAGACAAAGGATCTGATTGCAAGTAATGTAGGTTTTTTAATGTTTGCAATGTAAACCAGTGTTTTTCAAATGATGAGTGGACTTTGACTCCCAGAATTCCCCAGCCAGCATAGTTGGCTGGACAATTCTAGGAGTTGAAGTGCGCCACACACCTTAAAGTTTCTGAGATTGTGGAACACTTACCTAAACTGACTAAACCAGCACTTTGATAGAACCATTTGGGGTTTGTTAATGGAACATAAGAGATGGTTCATTTTTGCCATCAATTTAAAAAGAAGAACCAGTGCATTTTTAGGTCTCCTAGGATGGGCAGCAAACTTCTTTTTTAACCCACATACAGGCAGAAGAAAGATGAAATTGACATACGGATATGGCGAGATTCCAAGAACTGATTACAGTACTTTTTGTTTCTATAATATAGGTAGCCCTTGCTTAATAACCAGTCACTTTTAAGCTGGTTGCAGTGTTGTAGAGTCATGTGATTTACAACTCCCCCCCCCAAAAAACAACAACCTTTTCAGCCATTTTTCAGCAAAAAATGCCCCTAGGAATGTATTGACTTACTTAATGACGGCCATAATTGCTTTACAACTACTGCAAAAAAAATATATCATAAAATTTGATCAGTCACATGGATGCCTCAACTTATGACCCTCATCTTTTATGAAGAGAATTCTGTACTCCTAAAAGAGGCTTATTATCATATACTGTCTCTGACTATGAAAGTCCTCTTTATTGCTTCTATTCTACTTTTGTATACCACTGTCAGATGCATCATTATTGATCTTCTCAGCCAATTACAGGTTGGCTAGAGAAAGAGAACTGGGAAAGCATTTAGTGATTTAACCCTCTTTCTCATACAATGAACAAGAGGCCAAGGTTTTTAATTATGCCACGCATTTACCCGATCACTGATCCAAACAATGATCTCACTATCGATAGGCAATTATGGCTTTTTGCATTTCTGCTTTTACGACCCCTCCCTCCCTCCCTGTCCACAAAATACTAAAGACCAAAAGATGAGATAAACAACCCCAGAACAAAACAAAAGGCCGATGCTTTGTACTCAAATGAAACCAACTGGTCATTAAGATGCCTTTAGCCCTTTCCCATAAATATTTACATTTTGTTTTCATTGTCATTCGGCCAAAGAACAGAACAAACTATTCTTCCTTGCTTCTATTGTTTATGATGAATACTTGAAAGCACATGTCCTTAAAAATCAACCTTGGCTGCATATAGACACACACTTGTACATTATGGAGGATCACTGAATAAATGCCCTTACATATATTCATATGTATGCCAAGAGAGGGGAAAATGTGTTGACTTCAACATCTCTGAAGCAAAAAGGTATCTCAGATTCTTTCCACACAGTACACTGTATTCTTTAAAATATACACATGTCTATGGAGATTCTCACTCATCCAGGTCATGGTTGTCCCCAAGGTGCTATCTTTCAAAACGGCAACTGGACTTTTTGGTTTTCTTGGAAGACGTTTGGCTTCTCATCCAAGAAGCTTCCTTCATTTCTGACTGAATGGTGCAAAATTGATGGATTTATATTCCTTGCAGTCATGTGGTCAGTAGCCCTCTTTGACCGCATGGCTGCAAGGAATATAAATCCTTCCATTCTCCACCATTCAGTCAGAAATGAAGGAAACTTTTTAGGTGAGAAGCCAAATGTCTTACAGCAAAACAAGAAAATCTGGTTGCGTTTTGAAAGAAAGCACCTTGGGGACATTTCTTTAAGATATTAATATATCTTAAACAAGATATGATCATTTTTGAATGTTAAGTAACAAGAAGAATTTAAATTTTAAGTTACTATAAATAACTCCTGGAAAAATCAGAAGAAGAGCACCAACATAGACAAAGATTCTAAATCAGTGGTTCCCAATGTGGGGGCCATACCCCACAAGGGAGCAATTTGATTTTTAATGTGAGCAATTTGAACCTTGTTTAAACCGAGTTCATGGCCTTTTAGGCTTCCTCCGCTTGAGTAGAGTTTACTTTTTGAGTAAAGTAAAAATTATATCTCACCGGGGCGGGGGGGAGGGGGTATCAGGATTTTAGAGATGCTTAGATGGGGCATGGGCAAAAATAGGTTGGGAACCACTGCTCTAAATAGGCAAAAACTAATATTTGTATAGGAATCCTAAAGAAAACACATTAATGAGCATAAATTAATTCCAATTAAACAGTTCACCATGTCTTCTGTACAAAATTAATGATTTGGTTGTCATTCTCTTCAGATAAATGTAAAAAGCCAATCAAAAGAAATATCTTGTGAATTATTCATCCACTGCAGGAATTTGGGAATCTAGGAGCACTACCCAAAGAGGTGGCAGTATAGGTAGCAATCTAGATGACCTTACAGAATAACAGAATTGAAAGGGATCTTGGAGGTCTTCTAGTCTATTCTCCCCCCCACCCCAAGCAGAATATACTATTCTGAACAAATCTTAAAAACCTCTAGTGATGAAGCAACCACAACTTCTGAAGGCAAGCTGTTTCGCTGATTAATTGTTCTCACTGTCAGGAAATTTCTCCTTAGTTCTAGGCTGTATTTCTGTTTGGTAAATTTCCATACATATACATACCTCAGATGCCTTGGTGACTAGATAGCCCCCCCCCCCATTTGTCTTTCTGTCAGCCTCTCAATATTGGAAGACTGCTATCATGTCACCCTTAGTCCTTCTTTTTCTTAGACTAGTTCCTGAAACCACCCATCATACATTTTTAGCTTTTGGATCCCTAAATATCTTTATTGCTCTTCTTTTTCTACAGTAGTTTTTAAATCTATTGTGCTGTTCTCTGCACTCTTTAGAAAAAGTCTCTTTTTATCCATTGTGGTGATAATAGATAAAAAAAATTGGTCACAGCATTCCAAGCATAGTCTTATGAAAACAATATACAGTATTATGGTACTAATACTTCACTGATGTTGATACTATTCTTCTGTTGATGAAATCTAGGAGTACATTGGCTTTTGGGGCAACTGCAGCATGCTGCTGGCTTATATTTAAATGATTGTCCACCAGGACTCCTAGATCCTGTTACAATGCAAACTTGCCCTAATCAAAATAAAAACCAAAAGCAGACTTGCACAATGCATATTTTAAACACTGTACTATCACTCTTAGAAATCCTTAAAATATAAGCCTTCTTTTTTTAAAAATAGGCAACGTTCTAAGCTTTATAAACATGATGATATAACAACATATGTTATCAGGTTGGTGAGATGAATAAAAGGTAAACTTCAATTTTCACCAGTCAGTTGTATCTTTATCTTTTTAAAAGATTTATTCATAAGAATAAGTAAGGTTTAGCTACATCTTTATGGTTTGTGACTGTTGCTCTATTGATCTTACCTTCCTTTACAAACAAACATTTAATCTGATGTTTATACTAATAATTTGAAAGAGTATTCCAAGTAACTTTCAGAGGGGTATCTGCTTAATTTGTTACAGAAAAACAGCACAAACTTTGTGGAATTTAAAAAATGGCACATTCATAAGTGTTCTACTAAATTTCTCTGAGGCTTATGCCACCATGACTACCTCTGTTTTTTTTTTAAATAAAGAAGTTCAAACTAAAATGTGTTTGCATTTTGGTACCCATTTCAAAAAGTATATTCCTCAGCAGTTTTACATCACATACACAGTGATGGCAAATAATCTTCTATCACGGGCAATTTTGGCAAAGTATACTACAAAATTAGGAAAAGTGAATTTTCAAATGTAACTAAGATTTGGTTTGTGTATGGGTCCGAAAATGCAAACACAATATGCTTGCAACTCACTGGAGGCTTTCTCTAATATAACAATACCTGTAACTGCCTGATCTGGAGAAGCTGAAGACGGAGATCAGATAAGTTGCGTTTCATGTTAAGGAGACTGAATTGCATGGCTGCGGAATTTGATGGAAGAGAATGGCGGGGGCTTTTACTGGAAATCTCAACTTCTGCTAATGAATTCTTCCCAGTGAAGTCATGAGTGGATCCTAAAAATAAAGATAGGCAAATGACTCCATTAATAACCTTACTTCCCTCTCTTCTACTCCTCTTTCAATCATTAAAAATTAGAGCTCCCATGGATCACTTAATAAACTTGATGTTGTAAAATCAGTATCAGAAATTAGAATATAATGGACACAATGGTTGACTGGTGTTGACAGAGAACAGATGAGAGAACAAAAAGAGAATCATTGTCAAAAGGTAATTTATATATAATGTAAACAAACCTGGGATTTTTTTTCCTGCTCAGATATTTGATGAAATCTAATCAACAGCCTACTAGATTCTGACAAATTCACTATCATCTATAAATATGCCTAAATATTTTTGCTTGATTCAAGCCAAGAATAAATAAATATATATACATATACCATATTTTTGGAGTATAAGACGCACCAGAGTATAAGACGCACCAAGGTTTTGAAGAGGCAAATGAAAAAAAGTTTTTGCGCTCTGCAAACCTTCCAAAAATGGCCCGTTTTCGCAAAAAATCCCCCCCCCAAAAAGGCATGAATAGCCTTTAGGGGGCTTGCAGAGTGCTCCGGGGGGGGGGGGGAATGAGCCAAAAACGGCGCATTTTTCGTGAAAACGGGCCAGTTTTTCATTAAAAAAAAACATGGATAGTCTTTAGGAAGCTTATAGAGTGCTCCTCGGGAGTGGGGGGTAAAATTGAGCAAAAAATGGCCCCTTTTTTGCTCATTTCTGCCCTCCCCATCCCCCAGGAGCTCTCTAAAAGCTTCTTAGAGGCTATGCATGGCCATTTTGGTGAAGGGGCGGAGTTTCGGGAGGCAAAAAATGCTGTATTCAGTGTATAAGACACAGTACACTGTATTCAGTGTATAAGACACAGATTTTCAGCCTCTTTTTTGAGGGAAAAAGGTGCGCCTTATACTCTGAAAAATATGGTACATATACACATACACATATATACATACATACATACACACACAAGAAAATACTGTAGTTACTGTTACTTAATAATATAAATTGGTTCTTTCCTTCATTGGTGTTAGTCTCTTGCGTTTTATAGTTAAGGTGTTGGGATTTAGAGTCATCTTGTAGTCCATCCTTAGGTACAGAAGCTCCCTGAGTGATTTTAGGGCCATTCACATATTCTCAACCCACTCAATCCCACGGAGGTATGCTTGCCTTGTTGTATTCGGGTCTTTTCCCATGTAAGATTGAGATTGTATTGGCAACGTTTCAGCGAGGTCTCACTCGCCATCTTCAGGCTGGGTTTTGGGCTTAAAGCGTGGTCACTGAAGATGGCGAGTGAGACCTCGCCTAAACGTTGCCAAGACAATCTCAATCTTACACGGGAAAAGACCCGAATACAACAAGACCAGCATACCTACACCTGTGAAAATCTACCAGATTCAAGTTCAGTGTAAGAAGAGAAAACAGAAAACACATGGGCTGGAATCACATGTTATATGAAGTCAAAGTGAAACTTGTAAGAACTGGATTTGGTCGAGGTCCAATTTCTGGAGTGTCTATCCATTTGGTTTATGAATTATGGTATTATGCAAGCCAGGGCAATTCTGGTTCATTTCATAAATTACAATTTAACATGAACCCAGCCAGAGGAAAAGAAGTACTGCACATTAAAAAGAGAAATTAGCAATAGGTGGAACAAGAGAATATATATTTTATCTTGAGGGATTATAGATTTAATCTGCAGCCAGAGCTGTTTCTTTTACTTACAACCTGCCACTACATTTTAGCATGATGATAAAGTTTGTTCTTCTTTCCTGATATTTATTTTCTTGATATTGTTGTCTTTAATGCCCCACACCACCTCAACCTCTTAGCCAGTCTTTTTCAACTTTATCAACTGTAAGAAGTGTAGACCACCCCAACGAGGCTGTCGAAATGATGTCCCGGTATTTGGAAGCCGTTCGGGTCTGGATGGGGGACAACAGACTCAGGCTCAACCTCTCCAAGACAGAGTGGCTGTGGTTACCGGCGCCTCGGTTCAACCAGTGGACTCCATCACTGGCCATAGGGGGCGAGCAACTGCCCCCTGTGGAACGGGCGCGCAATTTGGGCGTCCTCCTAGATGCCCGGCTGTCGATGGATGACCATGTGGCAGCCGTGGCAAGGGGGGCATTCCACCAGGTTCGCCTGGTGCGCCAATTGCGCCCCCTATTGGACCGGGACGCCTTACGCACAGTCACTCATGCGCTGGTGACGTCCCGTCTGGACTACTGCAATGCTCTCTACATGGGGCTCCCCTTGAGATGCACCCGAAGACTACAGCTAGTTCAGAATGCGGCCGCGCGGGCTATCATGGGGAGTACTAGGTACTCCCACATAACACCTCTCCTGCGCGAGCTGCACTGGCTGCCTGTGGTTTTTTGGGTGCGTTTCAAGGTGTTGATTACCATCGTCAAAGCGCTCCATGGCACAGGACCTAGTTACCTGCGGGATCGCATCCTACCGCATACATCCCTGCGACCAATTCGCTCTCACAGGGAGGGACTCCTCCAGGTGCCGTCCACCAAGCAATGCCAATGGGCGGCACCTAGGAGTAGAGCCTTCTCTGTGATGGGCCAACCCTCTGGAATGACCTCCCCCCCGATATTAGAACTACTACCAACCTCCGCTCCTTCCGACAGAAACTTAAGACCCACCTGTTCCAATTAGCTGGCCTGGCCCATTTATAGTCCCGTTTATACCTCCTGGCAAATATTTTATCCTGGGATAGTTTTTAGGAGTGTTCTTTAATGTATTTTTAAATTTTTTACATTTTAAATCTAACTTTAACTATTGTACAGTAAACTACTGCTACCTCCTCCAGCCACACCTATATTTATTTATATTTATATTATGTATATTTATTGTTTTTAATATGACTGTACACCGCCCCCGAGTCCCTTCTGGGAGAGGGGCGGTCTAGATATCAAATAAAAGTTAAAGTTAAAGTTAAGTTAGACTTCAACTGACAGAATTCCCCAATTTACTAGGCAATGCCAGCGGGCGGCGCCAAGGAGTAGGGCCTTCTCTGTGATGGGCCCAACCCTCTGGAATGACCCCCCCCCGATATTAGAACCACCACGGACTTCTGCTCCTTCCGACAAAAATTGAAGACTCACCTGTTCCGATTAGCTGGCCTGGCATAATTATAACTGTTATAACTGTTACCTCCTGGAAATATACTTTTAACTGGTATTTTAAGGGTATTGTTTTAAATTTAATTGATTTTAGGGTTTTAAAGCCATATTTATATTCTTGCTGTACAGTTCTTTTAATTCTTTTAACCTCCTCCATATTTATTTATTCATTTATTCATCTGTTTATCTATTTAATGAATTTTACTGTGGATGATGTATTTGCTGTGTGGACTGTACATCGCCCCGAGTCCCTTTTGGGAGAGGGGGCGGTCTAGAAGTGCAAATAAATAAATAAATAAATAAATAAATAAATAAATAAATACTGGCTGGGCAGTTCTGATGGTTGAAATCCACACATCATCAAATTGCTAAGATTGAGAAACGCTGCTCTAAATAACCCATAAAAATACAAACCAAGAACAGCTATAAGAATGGAAGAAAAAAAGAACTGATAATCTACATTAAGACCTAACTATGGCTTATACCAATCCCTTTAGTGGCATAATAATTTTTCTTCTTCTTTTTGACAAAACCCTTATGCCTCTTATTGTCATTTTCAAACAGACATTCATAAAATAAAAATAAATAATTTAGACCTACATAAAATAATCTAAGATAAAAATAAACAATATACACATTTACACAAAAATAAAATATACACAAGAACAGAAGGAAAGGAAAACTTTAAACCATAAGAAAATACATAAGAACATATAAATAAAACCTGTAATTTTAGCTATATCTTAAGTTTACCTGATTTTGTAAACCTTTAAGAAGAAAAACTAAGTTTGTAATATTGACCTATTCAAAAATGTTTTCTCAAAAGGAGAGAACATTACATTTTCAGACTAACAGACTTTTCTTAAAAAATGCTAAATCATGAAGTTAGACATAGATTTAAAGGAGAAACTAGTCCTTTCTGTTTGGAATTAAAGTGTCTCGTCTCCCCCCCCCCCCCCCGCCCAAAGGTTATTATTTTTTGCTATTGTTAGAGCATGAAAAACATATCTTTGTTCTGAATAATTCATTTTCTTTTCATATTATTTTCTTCCATTACTTTCCTCATTATCAGTTGAAATCCAGAATTGGGCAGGGAATGCTGCTGGTTTAAAATCTTAAACCCTCTTATAATGGAGTTCATTTTTGACTGGTTAGGTCATACTTTTATTTTTCAATTCAAGCCCCAAACCTCACTATATTTAGTTTTAAAGGAAGCCTAAACATAGCATAGAACTGTTCTTCCTGCCTTGGCTTTCCATTGTTTCAAAATTTTGAACATCGTTGGTTGCAGATGGGCTTGATTCCAAGAATACAAAAAATAATAAATAAATCTGAAGGATAGTTTTCTTGTCAAGCAATTAGGCTTTTGAAGGAATTCCCCATCTTGAAAGAGGAAAAATGAGGTGAGGGAAAATAGTCCGTTTCTCTGCAATAGGTCATGTGTTTTCCAGTTGGCATGTTGTTCTGGATGATGTTATAGTGGTATAAAAAGGACTCCTACATAATCTTTCATGGGAGAAATGAAAATGGCAGATGTAGATTCTTTTCTAGCATAGCACACCCAGCCAGCTGTGCCTGCCTCTTCAAACATGTAACCCTGGGCAATGCCATGTTTAGAGGCAGCTCTGCAGACACAAGAAAGAGAAGCGACAGAGAGAGAGAGAAATATAATGCCTGAGCTCAAGGCTCGGGTATGCTATCTTTCCAGGAGGCTAGAAAACAACATTTAGCATAGATGCCTTCATGCAGTCTCTTTTAGAAGTCAATCCTTCCTCTTCTACTGGAATTTATCATGGTGTAAAATACAACCAAAATAAAAATTGTAAGAAAATGGGAAGGGAAAGAACTAATTTCCAACATTTTCAGTACAGTAAAATACAAAATAAAATTGCAGCTTCAACTGTACCAACTTAACAGGTACTAGCCATTTATAGAAGGCTGTGATGGTGAACTTGTGGCATGCAGAGCTCTCTCTGTGGGCACATGTGCCGTCGCCAGCTGCTCTTTTGGTTTCTGGCACACCAGCTAGTCTTCATGAGTGCTGGAGCACCAGTAACCAGCTGGTCTTTGGGTGTGCATGCACCCCAGTGTGCATGCACATTCCAGTTTGGGCAGTTAGTGCCGTAAAGGTTCACTATCAATGTTATAAGGATTCTCTCTCTCTTTCTTATTTATTTTATTTATATCCCACTTTTTTATTTTTACAAATAATTCAAAGTGTTAAAGATGTCTAATACTCCTCCTTCCTTTTATTTTCTCCACCACAACCTTGTAAGGCGGTTTGGATGGAAAAAGAGGGACTGTCTTTCATGACTAAAGTGAGACTGGAACTCCTGGTCTTTAGCCTGGTCTAACCATTAGACAACGGGTGACCAACTCCTGTTGGGAACTGGAAGTGGTAGGCAAGCACAGAAAGCTTCATTTGTGCGCGGGATCTAGGTTGCACCCATGAAATTATCCCCTCCCCCTACCACTGCAGCCGTCAGTCTGTGGAGTCAGAAAGATTGGGGATTGCTGCACCAACTGGCTCTCTAAACTAGCTTAGTCAGCAAACCCCAAAGTTAAAATTTCTTTCTTTTTCTGTCTCAAGCACTAAGAAGTGGTTTCCAGATAGAAACAAAATGGTATATGTTTTGTTCTCTAATTAAAACAGTTAATTTTGTCAATTTTGATAGTGTTTCTGAGGAGACGCATTCAAATGCCAGGTCTAGTGATAGCAAATAAATAGCAGGCTGAAGTTCTTGAAAGCATTTTTCCAGAAAGCACTTCTTCCCATTTAGCACTTGTAAAAAAAAAAAAAAGGATAACACATTTTCTGAAACACCTCAAGATGTTATAACTCTTCACTGGGTTGGAAAAGCAGCTCTACACTTGTTCAAGAAAGATGGGCATTGGACTGATAGGATGAGTTAATTATTTTACATGCCCAAATTCTTTATCAGCCTGGTACAGGACACTTCTGGAGGCTATGAGGTTGAGCGATTTGTGCTCTTTTCTTCGCAAACCAATGTTTTATATACTCTTGCATTCTGAGGGGGAAATAGACCGGGCAATATAATAAAAATGATTTTGCTTGAATTCACTCTTAATGTCACTACATTTCATTGTAGCTTTCCCAAAAACACAGGAATCCAAGGTGGAACTTTATGTTTCCTTGGACAAAAAGCATTACAGACTTACAATGTCTTTGCAATGCTTGTTCATACAAATTAAACACAGAGCTGTAGAAGAAAACAAACTAAACAATTAATCTCAATATTGCAAAAGACCATCATCTTAGAATGCTTCATAGTTAACAAAAACAATATCTTGCTTTGTCTCCAATTTCATGAATTTCCTTAGCTCCTTGGCCAGAGTCATAACAGTTGAATGTATTATGAGACATTCAAATTTTTATCATGATTCCCAGAATTTCCTTTAAGGTAAAATGAATTCTGTTGTACTTATCACATCACACGAAAGCTTACCTGCCTTCTCAGCACTGCTCTTACTAGTTACAATTTTTACCATCTTCTCACTAAATGGAAGAAAAGTAGATAATAATTATATTAAAATCATCCTGATGTTGTCAGATAATGTAAACTATTTAAATAATGAAGTATCAATGCTTTTGCTTATAATTATAATCTAAATTACATTGCATCCTAACTAGAATATAATTACCTTGTAATTTAATTACTTGCTATGTTCTATTATCTCACTTTAATATGTAGGTTTAAAGAAGAGTAGAGGTCCACCACCAATAGAGGACTTTCACCAGATGATTAATTGAAATGCTAATCAGAAGAATAGGGAAAAACTTCATGAATTACTGTTGTTTCCACTTTACCCAACTTTCTAAAATGTGAAGATGAAATCTTGACTCAAGTGAAGCCAACAAGGTCAGGATTTGTCCTGGGACATTCCCTCCCCCCACCCCTGGTGATCACGAACATCATTACAATGAAATAGATTTCATGATTTTATTTCATTTTGGGTTTTTTTACCTAGAAGGATCTTTGCTATTACTTGTATTTGGCCCTTTTAAAAGCGCAGACTGAACAAGGCCAGTTAAACTGGCAATCTGTTTTTCCATGGCTTGCATCCTCTCTCTGTAAGACAAGAGAATCCTTGGTTAAAGCCAAACACAGTCATTTGCATGACTTGATTTTCTGAAGGGAATGAGGATCACAGAAAGTTACCATGGGATTTCTTTTATAATCTGCGAACATCCATTTGCATGTAACATATGACAAAAGGCCAGTTGATTTATGTACACTCACACAAACACACAGACCCAACATTGCTGTATGACTATCACGGACTCTTATGAGCTCTACTTGCTATCTCATTAACCATACAACATTCCATGTATGCTGAGATCACAGGCACCAGAATTCCCATCCAACGAAGTCAATAAATATTTCTCAATATTTGAATATTGACAAATAAACCAATCAGAAATTTAAACTTAAAAAAAAAATTCTATCCTGCTATGATAGATTTCATTAACCTTGGCAAATTTAAAATAAGTAGTCTTTCAGCTCTCATAATTCCCTAAATTGGCTGCGGAATTCTTGGAATTGAAATCTATACATCTTAAAATTGCCAAGACTGAGAAACATAGGTCTATGCTATTTTAGCTTTTTGGGGGGTCCATTACTTATGTCTGGTTGCTTTTGCTGCTTCCTCTTCATGACTGAGTAAGAATTCTGTCTTCAAAGCGAAGAATCGCCCACATCTTTTCACGTTCTTGCACTCCCTACCTTAAATTCATGTCACAAACCCCTTGACTGGGTTCCTTCTGTTTTGCACACACCCCCAAGTCTTATTTGCCTCATTTCGTGGAATCAAAGTTTAAATAAACCCAACTATGAAAAGAGATGGCTACAATTACAAGGAGAACATTTCAAATATTTTTTATTGCATGCTCTTACTTTACAGTAAGCCATTATGCAATAAAATTGTTCACTGCATAATGAAAATATAGGTAGAATAGTATTGAAATGATGCCATTCTCTCATTCAGTGACAGGGTATGGGAGGGAAAGATGTTTGAGCAGGAGCTACAGCAGCCATAGCACCAAGTTATACTTCTATATTTGCTTCTGTCTCTTTTCTTTTTTAGATGAATCAATATCGGATAAAATACTAGTTCTGTCTCAGTCATACTCATTGGCATCTATTTTCTTTTATTGTCTTCTAAAGCTGTCTTGTTTAAACCAGATAATCTGGAATTATCTAGTTCAAGGGTGTCAAACTCAAGGCCCTGGAAAAAGCAAAGGGCGGGCCTGCGGTGCCTTTGCCAGGGAAAATGGAGCTCGGGATGGCCGCAGGCAGCCCTCCCAAGCTCCATTTTCCCTGGCAGAGGGTTGCAGGAGGCTGTCACAGCCAAAAACAGAACTCAGAAGCCTGTTTTCACTGGCACAGCACTGAGGCCACCATAGGCGCTCCCCAACATGAATGACGTTGAGCTGGCCATGCCCCTGGCCACCCTGAGGTCAAACACAACCCCAATGTGGCCATCAATGAAAACGAGTTTGCCACCCCTGATCTAGTCTGACTCCCAACAGTTCTCAAGGCCTCAAGCAGAAAAGAAGTATTTGCCAACCCTGACACCCAAGGGTTTAAGGATTGTAGCTTTCCAGATGTTACTGAACAAGTATTCCCAGAATTCCTCATCATCATCTATGTTAGATGGGGATGCTGGGAGTTATAGTTCAGAATCATTTGAATTTTGGAAATCAAATATTGTCATGGTCAAAATGTTGCATGGGGAGTAGGGAAATCCTCATTCAAATCCTTGATCGGTCAAAAATTGTTGTTCAGGCAGACGTGAACCTTCAAAATATTAGCTCCCTGAAGAAATAGTGGCAGAAATGTAACTGATGAACAAAATGTTTTGATCCAGTATAGAGCAAGGTAGGCACTGACATATATCCCTAACCATTTTTATTTAGTTTGGCTGGTGGCGGCTTTCCAGGATCATAGCTCAGAGGTTTTTTTTTTTTAAATCTTTCCTCATAAATGGAGATGCACTTGGAACTTTCTAAATTAAACCCGATGGTCTCCAGCATTTGCACTGCAATTCACATATGGCTACCAGAACTAGACTGCAAAAATCCAGATGCTGACTAGATGACAGTTATTTATTGATATTTGGATTCTTGGTGATCTCTGCATTTGGTTGTTTTCTTGCAGATGTTTCATTACCAAACCAGATAACATCAATAGTTATTTATGCTTATACTCCACTGCAATCCCATAGGAATAATTAAAGGATCTGTAGACCAAACAAAATAATGAAAAAAAAAATCCCTGAAACATCCAAAAACAAAACAATTTGAAATCAACCATTAAGTCCCAAATGCTCTCCAAAAAAGTTCCATTTCCAACTTGGACTCGAGTTCCATCAAACCTAGCTCTCCACTGTCTGGAATAATGAAATATAGAAAAACCTGTTAATCCAATTCTTACTATCCAGATCAGTGGTCGTAGTGAACTGTCCTGTAACTGGCCCTTTAAATCACAAGTATATGCCTAGAGGGAATTGCTTAACCTCTTCAATGAGGAAGCTGCCTCAGGTAAGGCTGGAAATAATGGTGTTTAGTTATGGTTATAATTATGTTAGGATTTTTTTAAAAAAACTGTGTTATAGGTAGAACTCTCCCTCTTCTCTTGATATCTTTCATAAAGTTTTAATCCTGGAATTGACTTGTGGCCTTCTAGTTCCTCTCTCATCTTGGTTGAACTACAGATTCTGCTGTTTCTTATAATTTAGCCAGACCTGAGATAGGGAAAGGATCTCCCCTTCAATCCATTGTTGGTTTCCCAGGGGATTGGTGGGAAAGGGAGAAATGGATTTATAACCATGTTTGTCTATGCAACAGGAAAGAGATCTAGTTTTCCAATTGCTACTCATCCCAAGGTAAGGGTTATATCAGAACCAAAGGGCTTCAGACAGAGTGGTCGGTTTGACCCTGTAACAGTGGTGGGTTCCAGATCCCGTCGCAACTGGTACGGTGCAAAGGGGCCAGGCGCCCACCACATGCACATGTGCAGCACACGCGCAGCACATGCATGCGTATTTACTGCCCATGATGCTCTGCGACACTCCAGCTGCTCGGCGGAGCATCGCATAGGTGCAGTATACTCCGTGCACAGAAGCCCCTATTGGCTTACATACAGGTAAGGACGGCGGGTGGGCCCTCCGGAGCACTGTACAAGAACGGTACCTGGTGCTCTCAGCAGTACGCCCATACGGGGCGTACCGGTCATATCCTATTACTGCTCTGTAGGTGCCTTGCTTCTTATCACAGAGCCAAAAGCTTAAATGCCTGAAGGCTACCACTGATAAACAGGAGCTTTCAACTGTTTTGACACCAAGTCAAACATAAAAAAGTTGCTGATCAAAATACAAATACACTTTTCTTGGCTGCAGTAGCACACCATTAAAAATACCTTCCTCTTTAATGAAGCACCTTTTAGGTTGGTATGAAAATTCCTCCAGGCTGAGAAATGAAAACTTATGAGATCAAAGAATGAAGCACCATAGTAGAAGTAGCCTCTGTCAGCTAAGATTAAGTAGCATATTAAGAAAGGACAGAACATTGTCATTCTTGTTTTAGATCATGCAAAATCTGAAATAATGTTGAAGAGCAATATGGAGGAGTGTTCCTTAAGTCTGTTGTCTTTCCAATGAAGGTTGGAGATGGTCAGTCCCAAGTAGTAGGGAAGAACCAAAGCAACAAATTTCATTCTAGATGGTGGAGCAAATTATGAATATTTTTCCTACTTCTTAAGCAGATTTATTCTGCCCCACTTTCACTGTTTCCTTTATTCCTTCTTGCCTTCACTGTTTTGCTGATGGCATGTAAAAATGTTCCCTTCAATTTGGAAAAGAAGACCATTTCTGAAGTTTCAATAATGGGCTAGATTGATTAGGCCTTAAATTCAAGGGAGGATTCAAATTTAGAACTTTCACACCTCTGCTTTTTTTTAATTAAAACAATCAAAAATTATTCATTATACTCTATATATTATACATTGGACACATGATATGAAGACTTAGTTTTCTTGAGAAGACAGAAGAAATGGACAACCATCAGCAAGGTGAATGGATTAAATTGCTGCAGTTATGGAGGTACTATTGGGAAATCTAAAGGGCCACGTTGTGAGAATGGAGAAATCTATCCCTGTGGTCACTAAGACGTGACACTAAAATGGTAACATATCATCAATCAATCAATCAATCAATCAGTTAGAAGACTACTATGGTAGAAGGCCCTAAACCTGAACATAAGTTAGACTTCTATGCAGGTAGTCCTCAATTTAAAATCCCAATTCAGCCCAAAATTTGTGTTGCTAAGTGAGACACTTGTTAAGTAAAATTTGCTTCATTTTATGCCCTTGTTTAGTGAATCACTGTAGTTATTGTTAGTAACATGGTTGTTAAGTGAATCTGGCTTTTTCATTGACTTTGCCTGTCAGAAGGTTGTAAAAAGTGATCATATAACCTTGAGACAGTGCAACTGCCACAAATATAAGTCAGTTGTCAAGTGTCTACATTTTGATCAGATGACCACAGGAATGCTGCAATGGTCGTAAGTGAGAAAAATGGTCACAGGTCATTTTTTCAGGGCATTGGTAACTTTGAATGGTCACAAAATGAACTGTTATAAGTCAAGGACTACCTGCATATTTCCGAGAACCTGGTTTGAAGACATCCATATTGGCAATATCTTTTTTAAAAAAAATACAGTAATATTTAGTATAGAATATTTTCCTGTCTTACTTAACTAAAAATAACTTAACTTAAGGTCATTATAATTCATTAAATTGATCTCCACACTGGACCTTAAAATTATCTAAGCAATGCTTTAAGGTTATTCCCCATTTCTGGAAACTTTTTAGGCCTTTCTTTTCCTTTTTTTAATATTTACAATGACAACAATACAAATCATGTTGATAGAGACATAAACTAGAATGTCAATTGTACAATCTTCTATTCAAGTTTACATGTTCACTAGTTTTGGAGAGATTGGGCTCTGATTAAACCAAGATGGGTGATATTTTCTCAAAAATAACATAAAATTCGCAGAAGGCTATTTGCAATATTTATGAACCTTTCAATTTTTATTTTTTATCCTAATAAAAATAATTATTAGGTACCTCCACGGTCTAATTGGAGAGCTTCTCAAAGAATAACAGGGAAATGAAGCAATGTTGACTTAGGAACAAAGGTTATATTTTGACATGTAGTGAGAGTTTGTCAGGACAACACTTATTCCATCCATCCACCACCAGTTAGAATAATTGGACCAAATAATTGGACCAAATTGGACCAAATAATTGGACCAAATTGGTTCAACTCTAATTTAAAAAAACCCTACAAACTAAATATCTATAGACGTCTATTGCCAACCATGAGCTGAGGTTAACATCAGAGGAAAGATTAAATTAGTTTGTATTTATACAATACAATACAATACAATAGTAGAGTTGGAAGGGACCTTGGAGGTCTTCTAGTCCAACCCCCTGCCTAGGCAGGAAACCCTATACCGCTATTTGTCTGAAACGGTATAGGGTTTCCTGCCTAGGCAGGGGGTTGGACTAGAAGACCTCCAAGGTCCCTTCCAACTCTACTATTGTATTGTATTGTATTGTATAAATACAAACTAATTTAATCTTTCCTCTGATGTTAACCTCAGCTCATGGTTGGCAATAGACGTCTATAGATATTTAGTTTGTAGGGTTTTTTTAAATTAGAGTTGAACCCGATGCCCTAAAGACTCTTCCAAATTTACGGTAGCTAGGAGTTCTGGGACTTGGTGTTTAACATATCTGTAGAATATCACACCTGTCAGTTTCAGGCCTAGCTTTGAAGGGATTGGCAGTCTGTGAAAACACTAGAATTTATATCTGCTTTGTATTTGCCATGTCATACCACTGCTAATCAAACTGCTTTCCTACATTATATGATCGCATTAAAATCTTGAAAACATTGTGTTTTTGAGGTTGCAAATTGATTGAGTTGCAAAGAATCTTCCGAAAAGGCACCACAACTACAAAAGGTTTTTTTGGAAAAACATTGCTCACAGTAAAAGGGAACTCTAGAGGTTTACCCTGGGCGGCATTTGGTCCACAAGTCTTTATGTTGAGAAGCTCTATTTGTCACTGCCAATTTGATAAGAATGCAAGTAAACTTCCTGATCATTTTATAATTTTATAAGATTTGCTTAAAGCTTCTTAGACAATGTTAAATGTACAGGTAGTCCTCAATCTACAACCACAATTGAGCCCAAAATTTATGTTGCTAAGTGATAAATTGGTTAAGTGAGTTTTGCTCTATTTTACAATTTTTCTTGTCACATTTGTTGAGTGAATCACTGCAGTTATTAAATTATTAACAGAGTTGTTAATTGAATCTGATTTCCCCATTAGTTTTGCTTGTCAGAAGATTGCAAAAGGTGATCGCGTGACTCCTGGACACTGCAACCGTCATAAATATGAGTCAGTTGTCAAGGATCTGGATGTAAATCATATGGCCATGGATTGCTGCAATGGTCATAAGTGTGAAAAATGGTCATAACTCACTTTTTTCAGTGAGGTTGTAACTTTGAATAGTCACTAAGTGAACCGCTGTAAGTCAAGGACTATCTGTAATAGCAGATCGACTTTTGGGATCTGAGGCAATTGTCTCCAAAAAGCCAGAGTTAGCTAGAGATGGCATTCAATGTACACAAAATTGCTCTACAAGCAATTACACAGACAATTTCTAAAGGAAGCCTCCAAACAATGTATTGTCCCAGACAGTCCCTTCTATTCCATAATGTAGCCAATGACACAATAATGTCCTAATAATGACATTTTAAAATCTGGAATCCATACTAAGTATGGAAAATGTCAATCACCCAGAGTTTGAAATGGGAGCCTCTGACATCAGGTAATAGGAGTGCTTTTGCACATAAAAAGCAAAGCAGAAAAGCTTGTTCAAACACAATTATAAACAACATAATGGTTTAGCGTTGTGTGTGAATTAAGTTACTTTGGTGATTAGAAATGAGAACAGCAGGGAGACCAACCCCAGATCTTATCACTAATTGATTCTGCAGCCTCAGAGCCAAATAAGGCAGGTACTTTCTTCCCATCAAATTCTCTGCTTTGGAAATTTAATCTCTTTCCTTTTCCCCACCTTCTGATTCCCATAATCTTTAGGTTGACGTTTGTAAAATACTGCAGTTCATAAGTGAGGAATATCTTTGAACTGGAATAACTACAAGGAAATGACCAAACAAAGATGGAGAGGGATGAAATTGAAGTGAAACATCTGAAACATGATCGATTATTAACATGCATTGTGGATTATCTCTTTTCTAGTGACATGCCTCAAATATTCTACCTCACATTTTAATAATTCTTTCACTCCATAGAGTATATTTTGGTTATTTTATGTTCAGCCAAAGTCAAAAGCAGGAACAGATGTGTTATGTTTTTTTTTTTAAAAAAAAAACTTTTTTACAAGCTTCCGTGATCCTAGCAAATTATTTCATACAAGTTATTTAAATAAGCATATTATAGATAGGGTTAACTGGAACATCTCAACCAGCAGCTTCTTTGCTGGTTTGGCTGGCTCAGTCTAATGGCTGAGCAGCAGACTTTGGCCAGCAGACCTGCCAGTTATGTCCACAGAGTTGGCCAGCAGACCTGCCAGTTATGCCAATGGAGCTTGTTGACCTAACAACTGTTTTAAATATTTAAAATTCAGTTTGATTCTCCTTGTTTCTAAAACGGGGGTCTCCAACCTTGGCAACTTTAAGACTTGTGGCCTTCAACTCCCAAAGTTCTGGGAAATTCTGGGAGTTGAAGTCCACAAGCCTTAAAGTTGCCAGGGTTGGAAATCCCTGTTCTAAAAGATATATTTGTCCATGCCTAGGCCATTGCCATCACTAAAAATTGGAGTTTTGTATCCCCTTTTGCAGGTGAGCGAAGAAAAATGGAAATAATACTTCGATAAAATTTACCTTTCAATTTACTCAAGCACTTTGTTTTTCCTGGAACAACACTTCTATCATTTCACCAAAGATGGTGATTCTCAACCATATGTATGGTTGAGATCTCCATATTGAGTGTTTTTTACCTCTTTCCTGAAAACTTTGCTTCAGTAAATGAATTAAAAATACAACATTTTTTTTCTTTTCTGCTAATGAGAATAAACAGGACTGAACAGTATAAATGTGTTTCTGAAAACACAAAGCAACGCTGAATGAAAAGGTCTTTTGTGTCTTATGAGGAACTGATTTGAAAATAATGTAAATGAGTATTTTAGCAATATTCATAAGCTTTCCTTCATAATTTCTGAGATAGTTTTTATTTTTTCTCAGAAGATAAATATTATATCAAATTGTTTATGGTAATGTATTCTCTTCCACATCTTGACCTTCTGAGTGGGAGGCAAGTGTTTTCACCACTAGTGGCCTATTGGTAAAGATGCTAACCTCCTACTCAGAAGATTGAGAGTTCAATCCTAGGCAGTGGCAGATATTTATCAGGCGCAAAGAGAAAATATCTGCAGTGAACTCTGCATAGGCGTCAGGAAGGGCATCTGGCCAGTAAATGCTCAGCTCCATCCAGTCGCCCCAAGTCCACCCCAAATCAAGGAATTAAAGGATGGTAAGAATAAAAAAAAAGTATTCTCTTTCTCCAATTTCAACTTCCATTCAAAATGAGTAAACAGCAAAATGCTAAATTCTTGTACATAAATTTGAACTTTTTAGTAGCTGGAATAGGCAACTGTTATAGTCAAGAAAGAAAAATCCCATCTTGACTCTATAATGAAGAAAATGAAGATTCAGTGCTGAATCAACAAGTAAATATCAGATAAAACTGCTTATTCTCCTGTTATTAGTTTTAGATTATAAAAACAACCCAGTTATCTTTTTAACAAACAATTAAAATATACATTGAAGGAAATACTATGAATTATACCATTAAGATACAGTACATTTCTATAAATAGAGCTTTTCTTTTTTCTTTGAGGATACAGCTTTATATTATGTTGGGAAGTCTTAATTTGGTGTAATATACATTAAATGCTATCTACCGTGTAAAACAATTTACGATGATTATAAATATGCCTCCACCATATTTTTTGTAAACATTAGCCAATAAATTTATCACTAAATGTATCACTTGCAACTACACCAGTATAACAAAATCATAAAAGCAAGCACACTGGGGAAACCATTTTTTCGGAGGGGAGGGGGATACAGGGAGAGTTTAACTATTCCTTTCCCACCTACAATCCCAATGAGAATTCCCCTTCTCATGCAACTGTAAATTTAGCTCTCTTCCCACCCGCTACCCAACCCCAATAGCAATATGTGTGCTGTGGAACAGAACTACAGTCCTGGCTATGGAGATAAAATGTAATCCTTCTTCCATATCTCCTATTAAATAAATAAATCTTGACATAACTGCAAATGCCACCTTCCGTGTCATCTGTACTTTGGCCCAGTGTTGTGATTTCCAAACTATGGTTAGCAATATGTTTGCGTTTGCTGAAAGACACATTTTAGGTATTGGAATGTGCATTAGATACATTCCAGGACCTAAAGGAAAGATATAGTTTCTATACTGATCTTTTGAAACCTCTGCTCTGGGTCAAAGGCCAGACATAATGATGATTCTTCAAATGCCTGATGCAACTCACTCACTTGACTGGTCACATTCTAGATACATGTCTGGCTTAAATCCAAAGCACCTTACTTCATCTTACCTGGTTTCATTCTCTTTGGGTATTACTGCTGTTCCATAGCCAAAAACCTTCTTGTCAGGAATGGCAGGGGCCACCTCAGCCATGCCAGATAAACCTGGAGCATTTCGAGCTTTCCCTTCCACAAAGACAGGAGTCCCTGGATCTTTCTTGAGAGACTGTCGACTGGGGGATGACCTATCAAGGTGAATGGTGTGTGGTGACACCTGGTGTGTATGAATGTCTATCATTCGAATGTCGGCCACTCGGTGAGGAGAGGCAGGAGGTGTTTTGGAACTCAGAGTTGGCAAAAGACTCTCAGGATACTTCCTGGATTTCTGTCGATAGAGTGATTGCTCCATAAGTTCTGCTTGCACGGGAGGAGTGCAGTAAGTGCCCGAAGACCTCATTGTACTACGATGGTAAGCAATGATATGATCGGGTACATCGAGGGAATGTCCTGTATGTGAACTCGCAATGCTCATCCTGCCCTCATGGAACAAATAGGGATCAGCATACAGCCCCTCATTTCGGAAAAGGGTCAGGGTCTTGTTGCCCATGTCTTCATCTGGTTTCACATCCCTCCTTTCCAAGATGGCACTTGGGCTCGGTGAGATGGGCCGTGGTCCAGGGATGTTAGAAAGCCTATCTCGGGGAATGGTTGCATTGCCAGGGCCACTGACTGGCCTAACACTATATGGGATCCGGGATGGAGAAGGGGGCATTGAATGTGGCACTGCCATAGGAGGAGGGGAGGTTGGAAGTGCATGAGGAGGATGTGAAATAGATCCTGGCCGAGAAGTATTTGGGAAGATTTCTCTCTGCATCTGCAAGATAAAGAAACTGACTTAGAAAGGCTTTTGTTCTTGTTTGGTCAATAGACAGTGATGATACAACAAGATCATTATCATTATCATTATCCAAACTTTTATTAGCTGCAGAATAGTAAGATCATGCAAGAAAACTGATGCCAAATATCAACAGTACTGAAGACTCTTCCCCAAAGAGACATAGTTTATTTTTACATCTACAAAGAAATGTATTAATATAGCCACATTACTTGGATTTCAAATAGCCATTTGTTGCCGTTCGGAGGTTAAAAAAAATGCACATTTTAGGTAACTTCCCCAAGAATAAGCCATCTGTTACTTTGTGTGTACTTTAAGAGACAAGAGACATGAAAGAAAGGTGGGGAAAAATCTTTTCATTTTTAAATCGGGTTTGAAAAGCAAAACCATTTAGGAAATATCAGCTGACAAAATAAGAATCCTCTTCTGGAGTAAGTTTTCAGCAGAATAAGTCAATTAAATACCGGATAACTTCCATCTAGGCATGTATTGAAGATGTGGGTTCATAGCAGGTCAGTTTAGCCCACTGACCTCTTCCAGCTATCATGTAATAGTCAAGTAGTATTCTGAGTGGCAAAATATCACACTTCTTTGAGAAGAAATTCTGTGCCTTCTATTATTTCTGGATATTTGTATGTGTGGTTTACAAATACTATTGACATGTTTTATTTAATGAGAATAGTATTAGATTCATTTTATCCGCAAATTAAGCACAGTGCTCTGATGTTAAACCCCCACAATATCCACCCCACTGGAGTGTGATGCATGCTGCATGGTGATCTTACTTAGCAAAACAACTTTCCACAATTTTAACATGTAGAGAGGATGTTCCCCACTGGGTAGCAACCACAAGATTCTTTGCACTGCTACCCAAACACAGAGTTGCAACCTCTTCCTTCCCCATTCATAAGTTTGCTTTTATCCTGATGTCAATTCCCAGGCCAGAATATACAATTACAGTTCCTATTAAATTTCTTTCCACAGCCGGAGCCTATAAAGGACACTTCTGGCCAAAGGTCAAAGTGAAGTTTTGTAGCCTTAAGCACTGGTAGGTTAATACTGCAGCAAGTACAAAAATAAGCAAGAAATAAGGTGCGGTAGCAGGATATGAAGTACTATGTCAAACAAACATCAAGCAGTACAATCAAGCTTCTCAAGTCAATTGTGGTGTGTACATAAGCATTTCAGGCTTCCCTATAAATTGCACTGTGCAGACCCCATCTATCTACTTCAAGTACACCTCATAAAGCAGGGGTCTCCAACCTTGGCAATTTTAAGGCTTGTGGACTTCAACTCCCAGAGTTCCTCAGCCAGCAAGTCTTAAAGTTGCCATGGTTGGAGACCCCCGTCATAAAGAATCCATGGCTAAACCTAACTCCTTCAAAAATGCCAATGTAAGGGTCATGTTATTATCGTCATCGGCTTTCAACTGTTTCTTTATTTCTCTTTAGGTCTACATTACTAAAAACAATACATTAAAAAAAAATCAACAAAAACCAATACCTCCAAATTAATTAGGTTAGTGAGCACAGAAAATGAGAGTATATCCAGGATAGCCTACCTATATAGAATTCCCACTTACGTTCAGTTTCTCACCAGTCTGTTAAATCCTTTTTAGCATTGAATGACACTCTGTGTTTTACTAATTGAACTAAAATGTTGCTTTGATTCACATAAATTTCCAGCAAAGGAAGGACTTTTCGATTGTCAGTTATGACACCTACCTGCAGTGCACTAGCCTTGCTAAAGTGTATTGTGTGTTATCTGCAACACACCTGCTAAGAAGCTGATGTCAATTTGGATGTTCTTACTTCTAATATAATACACAGCTATACCCAATTACAAGGTGAATTATCAACTACTGGCCAGGCAGAAAATTGTTCCTCCAAGAAGTTCATCTTGTAGAAAATAGTCTCCTGATGACCAATAGATTCCAATTCTACCCAGATGAATATTCATCTTGGTATAATTGGCCAGAGCCTTTGCACACATAAGCATGCACAAAGTTCAAAACACCTTCCAATTGGTGTTTTGTGTTATACATGCATTCTATAATACATCTATAAAGTATTTCATTTACTGCAGTTTACATATTTCAATTATTCCATTCTGTATCCCTTATCTCCTCAGAGGTTTATTTTCAAAAGATATACCTGTATTTCACATCATTTTTTATATTTCTTTAACACATATGCATTTAGCAACTCTACCAAACTTATTATTTCAGAAGTAAATACAATCACACAATTTGCCTTCATATTGCAACAACTTAATTATATACTGGAAACTAAGCAAATGTACAACATCTCCTCTCAATTGTCTTTAAAAAGGCAATAATATATATTATTGTTGTGAGTAGCCTTCTGTTAATTATAGATCTACACATATGCAGCCTTGTATTCTTTTGAAGCAAAGACCTTTTAGATCAACTTTTCTCAATCCCTTCTGTTACTAAATTTTGTTTAGTATTGAAAAAGCAGCATATCCAAACCACCAATGTGTTTCTTCTCCCAAGCATTCCTTCTTTGCCAAAAAGAAAGAAAGAAAAATAAAATAAAATAAATCCACTTACTTTAAACTAAGCAAGTCTTTCTGGTAGACCAGATAATCACTAAACTGTACCCCACATGTTGCAATGCTTTGCTTTTAAATCTATCTAGAAAGACAAATGTTCCTACATTCATCTTCTTGAGAATGGTTGCTATCAAAAAAGGCTTGTCTGTTGGTCTGAAGAGTGCCCTGCTCACTTCGCTCAGCCCTTCAAACGGCACTGCACCAGTAGCCCAAAGTACTTTTCTCCCACAATAAACATCTCAGTTTCTCCTCCTCTTGCAAATTAGTCACTAAATAACACCCTTTGGCATGTCATCCAGTCAGAAGCCCTGCAACATTCCAGACTGCACATTGGCTCCCTGAGCAAAGCACGCACATGAAAAGCACAGAACATGGCAATTTGTAAAGAATAGTCTTCCAAAGAAAGAGAGAGAGGAAATAAACAACCACAAGACAGTTTCATCTCTGTTTCTTTCTCTCTCTCTAGAAATCCATAAGAAGTATCCTTACAGTAATTGCACAACAAAAATGTTTCCAAATGTTTACATTTCAATAAACTCAAACAGCTAACAAAATTCAGTCTATTTCAAAAAGGAAACCCAAATACGGCTGCTTCATCTGCAGCCCAGATGAACAGGGGGCGGGGAGGGGGGGGGGAAACCTACCCTTTTAACTGACCCAGGAGAAATCAGAGACCTGTTTACTAATTAACTTGTTACCTTAACTGCTTTGCCTGGTTGAACTTTGGGAGTCACCGTAAATCAATATGACTCCTATGTGCAGAATGCTACACATGCAATTGGGTTGGGTTGCTGTAGAAGAGGTAGAAAACAATGAAAACACGAACTGTGTCACCTTCTTGGTTATCTATGGTAGTAATTAAGACAAAGATACTTGGTTTAGGTCCACTTTCTCATCCCAGAGCCCTCCAGATCAGCAGATTTCATCCTTCCCAGGCTGTGGGGGCATGGGTTATGAGTTGGGAGCTATGCCAATTATAATCCCATAGGAGAAAGATGCTGTAATGGGAGACACACCCACTGGCAAGCACATTTGGCTGTCAATCGGTTGCACACTGTGGCTAGTTAGTGTAATTAAGTAATAAATTTTACAGGTAGTCCTCGACTTATAACAGTTCATTTAGTGGCCCTTCAAAGTTACCACACTGAAAAACCAATTTCGTTGTATTTAAGTACAATGACAATAAAGATTATACTTATACTTTTTTAAAAAAGGGACTTATGAATGTTTTTCACACTTATGACCATTGTGGCATCCGCACAGTCATCTGATCAAAATTCAGATGCTTGGAAACTGGCTCACATTTATAACAATTGCAGTGTCCCACGGTCAAGTGTTCACTTTTTTTTTGACCCGACAAGTAAAGTCAGTGGGGAAGCCAGATTCACTTAACATCCATGTCACTAACTTAACAACCACAGTGATTCACTTATCAACCGTGGCAAGAGAGATTGTAAGATAGGCAAAACCCACTTACTTGTCTCGCTTAGCAACATAAATTTTGAGCTCAATTATGGTTGTAAGTTGAGGACTACCTGTAGTCTCTCTTTGTATGCATATGAATGTGCCACCATGCATGCATGCTATCTGGGAAAGTCTGGAAGTTGAAGTCTACCCATCTTAAAGATGCCAAGGTTGGGAAACATTGTACTAGGAGCATAGCATTTCTTCCTACACTGCCTCCTGTAACAATAACAGTAAAGTAGGATCTGGCTGAGAATTACTCTTGGTCCTATTCTAACACCTTAACTGTTACACCTTGGTGACTTCTGCATTTTTCTCACTGATACCCTTAATTTTCCTGGCTTATTCCTATATCTTTCCTTTAATCACTACAGGGCGTTAATTCAAACAGGGCTGAAAAGCATTAACTGATTTAAAAGATGATTACCAGTAATCAGGAGAATAATTCCTCGTGCATACAAAAAGATCTCTAGACTCCAACAGGCACATGTAGGTCACAACAGGGAGACCAGTGCTTTTGTTCAGATGAGGTCACAGCACAACTCTAAAATTATGCTCTAGGAAAATAGAAAGCTTGGCTTCAATCTATAAAGCGACAATAATTTCTTTAGGGGAGAATGGGAGATTAAAGGGCTCAACTAAGGTGAGAAAGAATCCATCAGTGACTCTGTCAGTTTCACCTGCAGCATCAAACTATTGTGTATTTATGCATGGGGGCAAAGGTAAAACTTTAACTAGGCTGGCAAGGAAGCCATCCAATATTTGGAGGCAAATATAAAACCTTTCTGTAAATTTTCAACAGACAGATTTACATCATATATTCCTTTTGTCTTCCTTTATTTGGGGAGGGCACCCATTTTTTGTTCTTACTAAAACCCTGTGAGAGAGGCCCTGTTCCAAAAATCTCAGGCTGAATGTCATGGTAGGAATTTATAATCTGGGTCTCCCAGGTATCAGTCCAACTCTGAAATAAGTCCACTAAGTATTTTTTGCCGCTCATGCTTGTAGCACTGATTAGGATTCATTTAGTCTCTTAACAGGAGGAACTGCAGAGCAGATTCAGCCAATGTGTCGAACTTCAATTTTTACAGGAAAAAAGGAACACCAGGGAGATCAGCAACACTTTTCTATTGCTGTAATGTAGAGTAAGAGGCCAACAACTTCTTGTGTTTCTTAAAATAATGTAACTCCCACCCAAGTGCGTAATTACCTTTTCACTGTCCCCAAACTGCAGGACATTGTAGAGACTCAAGAGTCTCTACAATCTCAACTAGGTATGTCATTCGTTATTGGTGCTCTTTCACAATTGTGTAAACATTCAAAATGGTGTGTTTCTGCATACATACCTTTAAAGGTGTTACAGCCCTCATAGTCTCTTTGGGTCATGAAAGGGTAACCTTTGAGCTAATGTGTGCCAGATGAGTGTCTCCAAATCTGACCTCTGCGTAAATATGTCAGACTTGATTATTGGTTTGAGTCACTAAGAGATTTTTCTCTGACTTCTATGGTTGCTCCAAATGCCTTCCCCCCAATATCAACTAGGCAGACGTGTCTGTGTGTGCAATATTGCATAGGGGTATGATCTGAACAACTGCAGTTATAATAAACTATTCTGCTCCATCAGAACATTGGCTTCTTTCTATCCCCTGGCAAGGATATCCAGAGTATTTCTCTGCTGGCTCAGTTAGAATTTTGCCAACCCCAAACAAACACCATATGTACTTGTGTGTAATGTGTTGCCTGTGATCCTTTGTATTTAGCCCTTCCAAGGAAGAACTATGCTTGTTCAAATGTCTGCAGCACAATTCTTAAAATACTTGAGTATGAGCAGTTATCTTAATGATCATCAGAACATCATGGTCACTATTCTTCATAAAAGTGTAAGCATTTATTTAGAAAATTCATATGGCCCATATATATGTGAACTCTGGATGGCTAACAAAAAATAATCATAATACAACAACCTAGGCACAGAAAACTGCGCTGTACATGCCATATCTATGTTGGGCTCATCTAGCATTCCTCTTACCAGTCTGGGATAGAAATGTGTAATTGAGCATCATCTACATGTAAGTGGTACAACACGGCTTATAGATGACCTCACTTGGGATTCATATGGAAATTAAATAGGAAAAGAAGAGGTGAGATCTTGGACACGCCACATAGAACAGACCCTAGGGCTTCATGCATCCCTTCTATTGACACTAACTGGAACCAACAACTCTACGCTCACTAAACAGGTCCAGAATGATATACTACTGGTATCAAAAGCCACTGAGCGATCCAGAAAGGCAAGGAGGGAGATACCATCATAATCTCAAGCCCTTCAAAGATCATTTAAAAGTACAACTAATGCTGGCTTGGCACTACAAACTGGCCTGAATTCTGACAGAAAAAGGTCTAAGGTCTTTCTCCATCTTCAAATAATGGTTGAGAAATGCTGTCTATCCTATAAGCCAAACTCAATCATCTCCACAAGTAAAATGCAAAATGCTTCTAGGTATTAATAGAATTCTTTATACAAAAATTACAATTTGGCCACAATTAAATTTAGACCCCCAGGGGCTCAGGGGCTAAGATGCTGAGCTTATCTATCACAAAGATCGGCAGTTTGGCAGATCGAATCCTTGTGATGGATGTGAACTCCCGTTACTTGTCCCAGCTTCTGCCAACCTACAAGTTTGAAAGCATGTAAAAATACAAGCAGAAAAATAGGAACCACCTTTGGTGGGAAGGTAACAGAGTTCTGCGCCTTCGGCATTTAGTCATGCCGGCCACTTGACCATGGAGACATCTTCGGACAGCACTGGCTCTTTGGCTTTGAAACTGAGATGAGCACCGCCCCCTAGAGTCAGGAATGACTAAAACATATGTGCGAGGGAACCTTTACCTCTACCTCTTGAAATGTTATTATTTTTGGGGGGGGGGGGAATGGGGCTGATAAGCTACTCAATTCAGAAAACTGGAAAATATGAAACAGATTTATAATATTAGCTTTGAATATACATAATTCATCTCCTCTCTTCCAAATAAATACCTATATAAATTGGCTTTGTTCCTGCAACTTATTCAATCTTTTCTCACTGCAGACAGATCATAGCTAGCCCAATGCACCCAATATCTTCCAGAATAATTGGGTGTCTATTAAAATGTAAGAGTATGAATTGCACACAAATATAAAAAATAAGCATTGCAACATCATGAAAACATTTTCTAAAAGATTCACTAGTTGAATATGTAATGGCTTTGATGAAAGTACTAAGCAACTCAGAAAGACTATTTTCTCCTGGGGGAGGGAGTTATTCAGAATCAATGCAAGCACAGTATTCAATCAAATACCATGATTACTGAAAATGGTAAGAGCCTGAAGGGTCTCCATTTGGGGCCAATCACTGTCAGGTTGAATAAAGGCTGTTAACTCAATGTGAAGCACACTTTAACTGGCCTTAGGTGCCTTAAGGCCAATGAGAATGGAAATTCAACCCTGCCATTCAGAACTATATTCATGCAATTTCTAGAATGAAATCATGTTGCATTCATCTGCTTTAAGCTTCTGTTTGGATAACAGCTATATACATAATGCATGAGTTGATCACTGTCATGGCTGCAATTTAATCTCACAATTCCAATAATATATTTAAACTGCTCAAGCATCATTTCCCTTTTTAATTACTTTATCAGGAGCCCTCAAGCTCTGACTATCATGCCCTGCAATATCTAAAGCATAATTAATTGCTATTAACTAGTCTTGTATACACTAAAAGTTTCCCCCCCTCCAGCTTGAGACACATTTTCAGAGTAGAAGTAAAAGGGACCATTCAGAAGAACAGAGCCTCTAATCAGAGAATAGGAAAACTTCAATACAAATGGGATTTAAACTTGAACAAAACTTCACATAGTTGCCTGTCCTAATTCCCTACTCTCACATTAGAGCTGTGCTATACTTTGGATCCATAGATAAACTTTGTAGTAGGTACATACATTGTATCTGTCAGAAACTTCATTAAATAGTTGCATCATCTCTAGAACAAACTTTTGATTTGTGATAAAGAGGCATGGACAACACACATTGTGACACCCTACTCCAACACACTTTGTAGCACCCGATTAGGGTCCTTTAACTTAAACACCTATTTGCCCTGGGCTATCATGTCAGCCCAGAAGACGTACCCTTTTTCAGAAGGTGGCAAGAGGTATGGCATTACGCATCTCTGCCTATTTCAAAGCAATTTTTGGTCTTGGAACCCAAGGAGCATTAACTCAATTTTACAAACATCTTCGGTAGTCAGATATCTAATGCAGGCAATGGGATTTTCCACCAGCCTTCCCATCTCTCAACTCTTCTAAATCCAGAGTAAAATGCACTCACTGTTAATCCAGGATCTTTAAATTATTTTCAGATCTGTATTTAGAAATCAAGACTCTATAAGCATGGCTAGAGTTAGAAATCCAGAGTTTGCAGAGAGCTGCAATCAATCAGCACGTGCCCTTTCTGGGCAATATCTAAGCACTAGGAACTGTTAACCAAGCAGAGTTCATTGGTGTCATGTCCTTCACCCATTCTGCTCAAATCAATGCCTAAAAACACAACCAAATAATAGAAAATAATTTGCTTGGCTTCATTTTGTACTGCTTTCCAAACTCCCACTGGTGTTAAGTAGTGGCAATTTTGCCTTTTGTTTCTTCATCTATGAGTTTTATTGTTTCTGTTTTTTCTGTTACATTAATCACAGAGGAAGACAATTTTCAAGTAATATGAAATCTGAATTATTTCCATGTGCAATCATACATCATCATACAATTTCAGGCAAAGATACAACAGGGATTGCATTTGTAACAATTCTCTTCATAACCTAGATTACACCGTCTTGTTGTGTTTGAATTCAATCCAAATGGATATTTTACCCCTTTGCTGATTTTGTTTTACATTTACATACAATTTCCTCTTTTTTAAACTTTACCCTTCTTTAGTCTTACAAGAGGACCAACAAGGAGGAAAAACTAGAGACAGAATCACTGTTCTGATTTTGAACTTAAACATATTACATTAAAGACTACATATCAAGACATTTGAGGATTAAAATATGCCCTAAATACCTTGAAGTTAGTCTACTGCAATGTACTTTATATGGGGCTGCCCTTTGAAAACTTTTCGGAAGCCTCAGTTGCCCATGCAACTATATGTACATCAAAATTTGCTGATACTTTGGTAGTTGCATCATCACCTGTTAATTAACTTCATAGTACCATTTAATACCTTATGTCAACCAACACAAAACTTGTCAATTACAGGATTTAAATACTTTTCTGTTGTGTTATCTAAATTTCTCATCGCAAGCTGGGAATAAGATGTTATTTAGATTTTTATCAAAGACGGAAGGATATAATAAGATTAAATATACATATGTGTTCCAAGTAAACAAAGCAAATACGTGAAACAACAGGGTGCACTATTAGAACTAGTATACTTGGATAAAAATTTTATAGATAGTAAATTTAAAAACAGGAAGTGAATATTCCCCATAATAATTTGACAATATAACCTAAATCTTACTATAAAATTTAAAAAGCTTGAATATTATAGCCAAGAATAATTAAGTAATAATCATTATTAAAGTAAATCTGACACCAATGACACATTCATTGCAGGAACTGGATAAGCAATTAGATAGAGAACATTTGTTTTTAAGTTCACTTGGGAGCAACTGAAGGCAAGCAGATTCAGATTTACTGCCATAGGAGTTGTGCTTTAATGCCCAGGATTGGAGCCACAAAATTTCACAGGCTAAGAGTCCAAATATAGGATAAGGAGCAAGAGGGACAGGAATGCAAGTCTAGAATTGCTAGGTTGTTTCTAACAAAAGGGCAAGGCCCTGCAGATTGCATTTATATAGCTTCAATGTCAATGTGAATTGATTATTGCTCTCTCATTTCACACAGTCACACAGATTTCCTTTGCTCACTGCTTTGTAGCTGATGGGTGTTCTTGGATAAGGCGCCTTGCCAAGCTTTGACCCCTCATGATCCGAATCAAATTTCAACTGCCCTCAGTCCGTCTCTTCTGGAATGGCGGCAGATGCTTGACTGCTAATTCTGCAGACTCTCAATCTGTTAGATATTCTCTGTCAGCTTTCGACAAGACCATAAGCATCCAAGGTACTAGTACTCACCTTTAAAGCCTTTCATGGCTTAGGATCTGGGTACCTAGGAAAATTCTCTATACTGATTTAGTTGACCAAGTGTGAATATAAAAAAGGGTTTTGCTAAAGATCCATTTCTTGAAGAAAATCCAGCTACAGAGGCTCATGCATCTAGAGATATGGAGATTTAGCTCACTCTAGAGAGCCGTGCCAGCATGATGGCTGATGTTAGATGCTTTTCATTCTATATTTTGACACTCTGTAAGTTGCTTAGAGTTTATAGGAATTTAGCAACAAAGAAACTAAAGTAAATAAATAAAAACTGTTGAAACACATTTAAATAACATTTTCCCTTTTGCTTTCCATCTTTATGAAGCAAGTCAGGAGCGATTTGTTCAATGAAAAATTATCTCTGTAGTGTGAAATACTGTCATCCCTTTCTTTTCCCTGATTGTAGGAGGAAAAGAGTAGTCTGGAGAAAAATCCCCCATTGAGGCAGTCATTTATGATACAAAACTAGCTTACTGAATGGTTTCAGAATTGGATGAAGTGTTGAGTGCTGCTTTGTTCTGAACACTTTGGAGATAAAAACAAAATAAAAGCAGCAACAGTGGATCATGAATTATCACCTTCTCTTAAAAAGAAGCAGCACTGCGGTAGATGCCATTGTTATTCATGCCTCTTTGAAAGAAGAATCTCCATACTATTCAGCAAGGAAATGAAATAATAAAAATCAATACAGCACATGAACCTGACATTCCGTTCAATGTTGGGTAAGTAAAGGGATTAAAAAGTCTATAAGTTGCTAAAGCATCTTATAGAATCTCTCCTGCGAGGTTTTTGTGCAGCTGTGACTCATTTCTTAGTAGAGTGCACAGTAGATATGTAGATCTAACTGATCTGGCAACAAAACTCTATGCCAGTGTTTTTCAACATTTATATTTGGAAGAGATTGAGGGTGATTCTATTGATGATAGAAGATCAGGGTTCTTTATTCCTATCTTTACTTCATTCTTTTGGATTCTGAATACAGTAATGTTGCCTAGCCTGTGCCTCCTGAATCTGTAGCCATTAAGGAGTTGTATTCGTATGTATTTAAGGGCACCTCCCACTAGATAAAGAGTGAATTACCTCTGCCCAGGATAGTGAATAGGCACTGGATGTCATTCCATGAAGTAAAGCCAAATCACATGATACATTTATTTTAGAAGTGTAATGCTATTAATGTAGTACCTCACCCAGAGAGAAGAGAAATTTGTGTGCTACTGAACTGTAAGCTGTGCATGAAGTTATAGTAAAACATTCCAAACATGGCCTGCTTAATAAAACTTACACTGATCAAATGAGCTCAATTTCTGAAAACAAAATCACAGCAAAATCTTAGCTAACTAAAGAAATGTCATTAGCTGGGAAAAGCTAAAATGAAGCACATGTTGCATCTAATCAGAAAGATATGGTGATAGAAAGCCTGAAAAGAGAAGATGGAATGAAGAAAAGCAGCATAAGAAAAAAGCTTTGAGTGAAACTATATTCAAATTTCAAGCAGAGTATGGAGATAGCCACTACTGTGTAGGTGTGCTCCTAACTAATCCTCAGCATCGTGAACTCAAATAGGAATTTCATCAAACCATTCAGCCCAAATTTAGCCTAACGTGAGTTCAGTGTTCTTTAAGCAACGTAAGGTTAATTTGCCTGAATGCTCTTATATTCTGGAGACCGTGACATCTTATTGATTTACTTACTTATCTTCTTTTACAAAGTTATATGGCTGTCAGCTAAAAATAAACTTCACAATCCACACAGCGCAGAGATCCAAACCAGGCTCTACTAATGTCCTGTCCTGCCCTGTCCAGGTTTTTAAGCAAACAGGATCAGTGGAAGGTTATTAAATAATAAGTAATCAAAATAGAGGGGAAAAACTTTGTGTAGCAATTATAATTAATCAGTGCAGTGACTGAAGATGAGAAAACTCCGCTGGTATAGACATGCCAGAGAGATTCACCTTCTACCGTGACCAAGACTGCCTACCATCTAGAAGTTAATGGCTGGCGACCTTGTGGGCATCCAAAACAGAAATGGCAAGACACCATCAACAAAGATATGTAGCCTCCCTTTCTTGGTAGGATCGGGTTTTCTATACCCATTTCTGTAATGTGCAGAGGTAAAAAATACTGCCTAATGTCATGTCTGCTGGTGCGCCTGGTGCGCCAATTGCGTCCCCTATTGGACCGGGACGCCCTTCACACAGTCACTCACACGCTTGTGACGTCCCGCCTGGACTATTGTAATGCTCTCTACATGGGGCTCCCCTTGAGATGCACCCGAAGGCTGCAGCTGGTCCAGAATGCGGCCGCGCGGGCAATCATGGGAAGTACCAGGTACTCTCATATAACACCTCTCCTGCGCGAGCTGCACTGGCTACCTGTGGCTTTTCGGGTGCGTTTCAAGGTGTTGATTATCACCTTTAAAGCGCTCCATGGCACAGGACCTAGCTATCTGCGGGATCGCATCCTACCCCACACATCCCTGTGACCAATTCGCTCTCACAGAGAGTGACTCCTCCAGGTGCCGTCCACTAAGCAATGCCAGCAGGCGACGCCCAGGAGTAGGGCCTTCTCTGTGATGGGCCCGACCCTCTGGAATGACCTCCCCCCCGACATCAGAACTACCACCGATCTCCGCTCCTTCCGCAAGAAACTCAAGACCCACCTGTTTCAATTAGCTGGCCTGGCCCAATTGTAGCTTTAATCTTCAATCCTCCTGGCCGGTATTTTAAATTTTTAGGGGTTGACTTTTTAAGCTGTTTTTAATTTTTATTATTATTGTACAGACTCTTTATTTAATTTGTTTTTAAGGGGGTATTTAATATATTTTTATTGTGTATACGGTTTTTTAGCTTTTGTCTGTACACCGCCCCGAGTCCCTTCGGGGAGAGGGGGCGGTCTATAAATTCAATAAATGAATGAATGAAATGAATGTCTTCGGTGCCAGCGGTTTCCCCACCCGCTGATTCTATCCTCAAGTTATGGGACACGGAAAAAAAAACCCCAAAGATATTCAAGCCACGGGCTTGCGTCCTGGAGATGCAGCTGACCATGCAAAGTGGCACTCAATGATACGAAAAGCAGACCCTGCACCTACAGGAATACATTAGGAAGAAGAAAAAGGAGGAGGAGGAGTTTGCAGCGCCTGAAAGCTTCTGAGATAGTGATAAAAGTTTTATGAGTCAAGAATAAAGAAAGAACTGTCTGGGTAAAGTAAAATATATTTTTAATTGTGTTTTACTTTAAAGCAAGCATTTTTTAGTGGAGGATCAATAACAGGGAACAAATCTATTTATTGTAGCATCTTTCTGGTTTAGGGAAATAAAAGTGAATTTGTTTCGCCTCATTTTTCTGTACTGGGTACTGCAATAACTTATGCACTGTGAAAGGTTTAATTTGGAAGGAGAAAAACAGGAGAAAGTGGGTCTACACCTCATTCTACCCCCAAGCCATTAAAGTAGATGCTAACCAAGCTGCTTTCATCCAATCATATGCCTCATGGCTTACATTTAATTTGATTTTCAAATGAAAAACTTAGGGATTAAGTGCAAAACAACAATTCATAAAATCTTGGACAGTATATGTATACTAGCTATGATAAAAAACCAAGAGAGAATAAAAAGTGAAACAAAACAAAGCCAACACATCCTGGTGTCAATCTGCTTTCCAATGTTACTTTCTGATTTAATGCCTGTATATGCTATTAATTCAAAACAAAGAATGCAGAAAATGTTCTGAAGTAAGAAATGTCTGCATCTGTATAATGAGAGAAGAATTTAACTAATCAGACAAATAAGGATTCAGTGGTCATTAATTAAGTGTGCATAAGAGTGTATAAATTTACTGAACGAGAACGTTTCAAAAAGATCTTGAATGTACTCCGGTCTCAGCATTGTTTACATCACCCAAAATACGGCTTTTGGTGACTTTATTCTTAGTTAAATCCAGGTGATTGCATTCACAGGGAATCAAGCATTCCTGAATCACAGTAGTCATATTCAGATAGGTGTTATTTCTGGAAAGGGTGGAACTCACACTTCCATTGAAAACCACAACAGAACACACCACTGGAGCCACAAGTCAACTTTCTTCTCTTCTTGGGATCCTAATGCCACTACTTTCAAGGCCTTTTCTTTGCCCCCATCAGAGAAATAACTTAATTCCAATATGGAATTTGTAAACACATCAATTGTTGTGTGCATAAATAGACCATGAATATCTGCATATCTTATAGATCAGAAAAGAGTATAAAAATCCTCAGGGCAGTTCTGGAGTTGCTGAGAATTTGAGGTGCTCGGCTATGTGTCTTTTTTTGGGGGGGGGGCAGCAGCAGATTAATGTGTTTTATTTATTTATGTTATGAGACTGGTTTATTTCCTAAGAGGAAAGAGGAATAGTTGAATTCTCCACCCCTGCCTCTACACTTTGTTGTCAGGAAATGGAACTACAGAATTTCTTCTTTCTCTCTGTCCTTTTAAGCAACAGAATAGGGCAAATATCACTGGACCAGCGAGGAGAACCCAAAGTCAAATATCCTCTGGGAATAGGTGGCAACCATTCAGTCCCTACCCTAAAGCAAAATGTGGGCTCAGAGTCCAGTTTCTAGTTTCTGACCTCCAGTTTTCTACCCCAAAGGTTCAACTATTGAGCACAGTTGAATTCTAAACTTAACATGTATTTAGAATATGTTAGAACATCAACATGTCCTCCTACCATGGTATACTTTATTTGTTTATTTTAACTTTCATTAACAAGAGGAAAGGGAATAAGACAAAGTCAAGAAAAAACACCACTGTATCTGTTAGATGGTGGGTTTTTTTGCCATATATGTAATTATCAGAGAAATGATTATATCTTCAATAATTCCTAATAACTCCTAATAGCAACAAACAACAGAAGAAAATGGGCAAATATAGCAAAGAGTCAAATAGTATCTGATGGAAAATTATTGGAATTAAATGTAATCCAGGTTCTGAAAAATCTAAAGACACCTGTACTGCAATAGCATCTGCACTATTAACATAACATAACTAATAAACATTTAAAGACCCAGCCAACCCAGACAGATATTGGTCTGTGAACATTTTCTGTGGCAAGTTAAGATGGAGGAAGGGAGGAGGAGGAGGAGGAGCTGTAACAAAACCACCCACAGGGTGCAAATGTGCAGTTAAACACTCCATGTTGTACAATAATTGAAGTTTTAATGTTTACATTTAGAAATGACTAAAAAAAAGCATAACAAAGCTTAACATATCCCACTGGGATTGCTTATGGGGATTGATGGCAATTATTATGTGCCTAAGAAAGCTTAATAGAGAGCAATAGTATTTTTAAACTGAGCAACCTCGGTGCTCAGTTGGGGGGGGGGGGAACATCTGGGTAGCACATGTGGATGCAACATGAATTTCTTCCAATTGGAAATGTTGAAACAGATGTTGTACATGCACTTGTGGCTAAATTCATGTGAAACTGCTAATCCGGCTCTGATTATTAAGTGGAAAACCTCAAATGTTTTTAAGTTGAATTTTTAAATTCAACTTTTCTGACACTGATGTGCATCCAATGAATTTTAAAAAAAAAAAGGGGGGGAGAGCTGTTTTGTCCATTTTTCTATGCCTCTTGACCAATGCAGGTCATGCAAAATTGGAGCTTCTTCTAGTCAAAAAGGAATGCTGGAGTAAAGATAAAGGGAAAAATTCTCCATGTTCTCCCTAAAGAATCTGGAGCTTAGAGATAAAGAATGTACAATTCAGTGCACAGTACACCTATTTTCTTCTAAAGACATGCATTTCTAAACATTCTTAATTTGCATTTCCAAAAACATGTTGGCAATTTGTAAGCCGAAATATATGTAAGCCAAAATGTACTCTCCTACTAAAATTCTAATCCAGGGGTGTCAAACTCAAGGACTGTGGGCCACATCCAGCCCATGGGGTACTTATATCTGGCCCATGGGGCCGCTCTGGAAACAGCAAAGGACCACCCTGCAGTGTATCTGCTAGCTAAAATGGAACTCCATTTTTGGCCGCAATGACCTCTTGAAGCCCTCTGCCAGCAAAAATGGAGCTTGGGGGTGTGGGGCACATGGCCTCGGTTTTCATTTATGCTGTCGTGGCCAAACCCAGAGCCAGGGGGATGTGTGCGGCCCTCCTGGTTCTGTTTTTGCTAACTGAGGACTGCAGGAGGCCACTGTGATCGAAAATGGGACCCTCCATTTTGACTGGCAAAGGGCTAGCAAAGCAAACTAAAAGTAAAACAAAGCAGAAATGTTTCCCCCTTTGCATTTGAGGAAAGGAGAAAAGGAAAGAGCAAAGACAAAGAAAAAAAAAGGAAAGATGGGAAGAGAACAAGGAAGGAAAAAGGAGGAAAGAGAGGAAGGAAGAAGAAAGGAGAATGAAGAGGGAAGGAAAGGAGAAAGGAAGGAAGGAAGGAAGGAAAGGAGAAAGGAAGGAAGAAAGATTACAATGAGAGGAAGGGAGGGTCTGAGGGAAGTCCTGTCTTAGCACTTGGCCACCAGCAGCTCTACTGCCTTTCACCATCCCCTTTTCTCCTCCTCTTGACTTCTCCTGATGGTCTCCGATCCTATTGCTGAGGATGCAGTGTTACAAATCCAGGTCTCCTTGTGTTGAGAAGGAGTGGCCCTCCCTCTGACCCACAGATTTTGCCCTCCTGCACACATCATGAGCAACTTGGAGAGTGACCACAGCAGCAGCAGCCTCAAGGAGGAGGGCAGACGGGCACCCCTTTGGGGAAGTGGGACTGTGCTGAGCTCCTGGTGTCCTGGGAGCTCAAGGGCCAGGCTGGGCGCTTGCCCTCCATTGCCTAGGGCTCTGGGCAGCCTGCACCACCATCCTGGGATCCTCCACATGGCCTGAGAGGGACAGCAAGGCTCCTCTGGAGGACAAGGATTTGGCGAACAATAGATCCCCCCCAACCCCACCCACACACGTGACATTGAGCTGGCCACCCCTACCCCAGCCATGCCCATACCGGCTACACACATCTGCCCCCTGCCCCAAGGTCAAACATAACCCTGATGAAGCCCTCAATGAAAATGAGTTTGACACCCCTGTTCTAGTCTCATTGACTCCACACCATCATAAACACAATACAATTTTAAATACCTTTTCACATTTGCATTTTTTTTCAAATGGCTTGAAGGCAATGACAACAACATCCCATTAAAATAAAGCTGAGCATCAGTTATTAAAACCAGTTATTATTAAAGAAATGAGAAAAATTGTATTGGGATTTTGTAACCTGTTAATTCTAGTTGACTGTTGATGTCAGGTATGTACATCAGCAGAAGAGAATAACAATAGTCTCATGACACAGCTCATCTTCATAATCTTGTGCTTGAAAGAGGAACTTTGCTCTCCTTCTTGCTGTCTTTTGTCCCCCTGATTCTCAAGTGCAGCAAACATTTTACTTGACCTCTGTCTCACTCTGGAACATTCCTTCCCCCTTTTACTTCTGCTATCAATTTGAGGGGGGGGGGCGCTCGTATTTGTCCACTTCTGATCTTTGCTGATCTTCCATTCCTTCTTCCACCCCATCTCTCCCTTTCTTTTTCCATTCCTTTGCTTTATCATGAAGAAAATTTATTTTAAGTGAAAACAGTTTCTTTGGCATGTTAAAGAAATTCTGCTTGTGGTGTAGGAAGCCCCAATGCCCTTCTGGGTTCAGCTGCATTGAAACTAAATCAAACATGTTTAAGAAACAAAAACAAAGACATTTTGGTCTGGTGTTTTCGAAAGCCACAAATATCTCATGGTAATTAGCCAACCATGAGAGTAATTTAGTTCAAAGTATATGCGTGCTATCTCCTCAGCACCAGGCTGCATAATTCTACCCCTGGCTGGCCAAGCAAGTGGCAGGGTTGGGTCATCCTTGCCTGCAGTCGTTTTGCATCTATTTTTATTTTCTCGGAGGGCTTTATTTTTTTGTTCCACCAAGAAAAAGCAAAGGAAAAATTTATGTATGTTTGAACAACTATCTTAAAATGTTGCCATTTCTTTTCCTTCAGTTTTCAAAAATAATTGAGAAGATAATGCAAGCACAACAAACTTTACTTGCCTTGCTAACCAGACACAATTGGACGGTCAATATGAACAACTACTGCATTACACGCATTCATGCGTACTTCAAGTGGCTTTAAAAAGCCAGAGTTATGTAATTATATTTCCAAATTGACAATATCCCCTTTTGTCTAATCTACATTGCTGGATGTAAGTCCTTTCAGCCTACTATCCGTTAGCTGCCTTAAAACACACATCAACGCTGTTGCTAGTTGTATTTGGATTTTGTTTCTTTTTTAAATATCTGAGAAAGGTTGAAGAGATATCTGAGGACAGGCAGAAATTACTGCTTCATCCAAGTGTCTACTTTTAGGGTGTTTTTTTTTTTTTGACACAGTTCCCTTTTGGCAAGATGAGAGAGAAACCAAAACTAATCAGAAGGTTATTGTCAATTTGGAACTGCTACAGCAAATTATCTGGATAGTAGGGCATTCTGTTCTCTTCATGTAGGTGGTCTTCATCAGAGCTGGATCAAGACAGCCAGAAGATAAAGAAAGTTGGATTGCTTTTCCCATTCCAAGTACAGAAGTAGCTTGGAATAACTTTCATTACAATTACTGACACTATTATTTTCAAACTTCTATCAGCCACCTAAATTATACTTGAAGACATACAGCAACTGTCAGGATTCCAAGTTCAAGTCCCTGCCCAGCATCCACATGTCCATCACATGGTCCAATCAAGCACCGTCCAAAACTGGAGATGCCTCCCAATCACACCATCACAGCTGCAGGGCAAGGTGTCCTTGACTGTCTGAGAAAGGAATGTTATTTAGACTACGTATCTCCCATACTCCCATACAATCCCCCCTCCCATTTTCCCACAGTAGAAAATGTGGCAGGCCTGAAGGACCGATGTAAAAGAAACCTTGTGTGGTCTGAACAATGCGGCTGGACTGGATTGAGATTATGCATCCTTGTTTTGACTATGAAGTTTATGAAACAGTTGACCACTTATTTTCTTTCAGGTTAACCTATCTCAGAAAATCAGGAGAATGAAAAATGAGGAGTGACTTCTGATATGTTGCTTTGAATCCTTATAGGAAAGTCTCTCTCATGTTTGATTCCTGGAGACTTAATGGATACACCCATGAGGTTTTCTTGGCAAATTTTGTTGGTGTCCAATATATCACAATTCTCCTTTCAAGAACAATTTCTTAGCATTGTGAACCAAAAGCTCAAAAGCAATCCTTAGTCTCTAACCTTTCTTAGTGGACATGAATTATTCACAAGATCAAGCCAATGTTCCAAAAGATGGAATCAAGGAATGCTGCTTTCACTTAACATACTCAAGCCAGGAATTGAAATTCAATTTATTCATCTGTACTTTCACTGCTGTTTAACAACATGCCTGGAATCTTCTGATTATAAAAATGGACACTCTGTGTTCTTGCCTTCAGCTAAGGTCTTTGCAAGAATCTCGGGCATTAAGGACTCATAAGAGACCAAAGGACTCTTGAAATCTGAGATCAGGTCTCCCCGCTAATAAAGTCTTTGGGGTACCCCTCTTTGGTATACTCTGCTCTGGTAAGCTCAGATTTATAATTTCTTTTTGCCCAGGCTTTTAGCTGCTATTTAAAATCTATTTCTTTATATATTTATAAGATTTATGCAGCTGCTCATGTTGTGTTTATAATCCTGTGTGGCTCACAGAAAAAAAAGAAACATAAGAAGTAAAAAAACAAAAAAACACCCCACAACAAAAACTCCCTGACACCCAAAGGCAAACCCCCCACCCCCACCATCTATATTCAGCTGTATTGGTGGGCTCCACCCTCTCTCTATGCCATCTTTGCCACCTCTTCAAAGTCTCCTATTTGTTCTTTACATTATGTTATCAAGAGCTTTTCTGTATGTTTCACCATTGCTTGAGTTACATATTGCTTTGAGAGCTCATAAGAGCAAGTTCTTGAGGCCACAAAGTGAAACTCTCCCCGCCTCCTTGCCACCCCCAGAGAAGTACAACTGACCTCAGCATTCTGGCTTTTCAAAATGACTTTGGAGAGCCACTTGTTCCAAATTTGTTTTTAGCTGGACTGTGTTATTTTTGGTGTGTGGGCTAAGACTTAGATTACTGAATGTTCTCTGTGGTTTAATTAATTGCAGAGATTGCATGGCTGAACTTTTTGAGATTTTATGAGCTACTATTTTAAATTATGGTCTTTCACTGAAATGGTGTGCTACAGATTTATGTCTTGTACACGGAAGATGGGTCCCATCTGGTGCAATCACCATAGGCTCACATCCAGAATTATTTCCTGGGGATTTTATATCTAATGTCCTATAGATTTGTAGACTATTCTATCTAAATGAGACTCTCCTTCCACATATAACCATTTAGAGCCTTGAGGGCGAACCTATGGCACACGTGCCCAAAATAGCACACGAAGAAGCCATGTCACTCGGCACGCACAGCCTTGCCTGTTTGTCTTCCGGGTTTCAGGCTCGTGACGACCAGCTGTCCTTCATGCATGTGGCAGTGCACAAGCACTCCAGCAAACTGATCGTTGGGTGCGTATGTGCGCCAGAAACCGGATGGTCAGCTTTTTCTGGAGCATGATCCCTTCGCAAGCACAGCAGTGCTGAAAACTGGCCTGCACATGTACACAAGCTAGCTCAGTGATGGCGAACCTTTTTGGGCTCGCGTGCCACAAGTGGGGGGAGCGCAGGGAGGTTGAGTGTGGGCGTGCCGCACCCATAATGCAACGCGCGACCACCCCAGTGCGCATGCACGCAAAACGCGCGACCCCCCATTTTTACATGTTTTTTTGCCCTCCCCAGGCTCCAGGGGCTTTATAGGAGCCTGGGGAGGGCGAAAAGAGCCTCCCCCGACCCCCCGGAGGCCCTCCGGAGGCTTCAGGGACTGTCCAGAGGCTTCCTTGAAGCCTTCGGAGCGCTTAAAACCACCCTCCGAGCAAACCGGAAGTGACTTCTGGATTGCTCGGAGGGTCATTTTAAGCGCTCCAAAGGCATCAGGGAAGCCTTGGACGGTCCCTGAAGCCTTCAGAATGCTTAAAACCACCCTCCGAGCAAACCGGAAGTTCCGGGTTGCTCGGAGGGTCGTTTTAAGTGCTCCGAAGGCATCAGGGAAGCCTCGGACGGTCCCTGAAACCTTCGGAACGCTTAAAACTACCCTCCGACCAAACCGGAAGTGACTTCCGGGTTGCTCGGAGGGTCATTTTAAGCGCTCCAAAGGCATCAGGGAAGCCTTGGACGGTCCCTGAAGCCTTCAGAACGCTTAAAACCACCCTCCGAGCAAACCAGAAGTTCCGGGTTGCTCGGAGGGTCGTTTTAAGTGCTCCGAAGGCATCAGGGAAGCCTCGGATGGTCCCTGAAGCCTTCGGAACGCTTAAAACTACCCTCCGACCAAACCGGAAGTGACTTCCGGGTTGCTCGGAGGGTCATTTTAAGCGCTCCAAAGGCATCAGGGAAGCCTTGGACGGTCCCTGAAGCCTTCGGAGCGCTTAAAACCACCCTCCGAGCAAACCAGAAGTTCTGGGTTGCTCGGAGGGTCGTTTTAAGTGCTCCGAAGGCATCAGGGAAGCCTCGGACGGTCCCTGAAGCCTTCGGAGCGCTTAAAACTACCCTCCGAGCAACCCAGAAGTCACTTCTGGTTTGCTCGGAGAGTGATTTTAAGGAGCCTGAAAATGGCTCCGCATGCCACTTGTGGCACGCGTGCCATAGGTTCGCCATCACGGAGCTAGCTGATCGTCGGGCACACATGCAGGCTAGAATCGAGAAATTCAGCTTTTCTGGAGCATGGCGCTGACGAGCATGTGTGCACACATGCAACGTTTCCACATGACCTTTTCTGCACTCAGTGCCAAAAAGGTTCGCCATCACTGATCTAGAGCTTAAGGACGGTATCAGGACTTTCGGGGAAGGCAGGACTCAATGCGTTACAATTGGTAGCTCCTGATATGTGGTCTTTCAGTTGCTTCTGAATTTCAACTTGCAATAACACCAGCCTCCATGAGCATTAACAAAGAATGGAAGAAGATGTTCTTCAGCACTGATCAGAGGGCTAAATGTTCTCCAGGATGCTTTGGATCTTTGTACTGCTTTATTATTTCTATTAATTTCTAAGGCTATGCAGTACTCCAAGGTTGAGTGTGAAGACACTTTAGGGCAGAAACTCAGTATCCATCTAAATACCCCAAACCACGTGCATTTCCCCTGGAACTAGATTGTTACTACTACAACTGTACAATCCCCAAAAGAAGGGTAGATACTAAAGAAAATGTAAACAGGAACCACATAAAGCACCTTTTGAAGATGAGAACTTTGCAGAACTCATCCGGTATTTTTAATATGGTTAAATTGATAAGACTGAAATTTATCATTTAAACCCATTTGTATACCAGGCAGGAATGAATGGGTAGTTCAAAAGTGTTATAAATAAATAAATGCATCTAAACTATTTAAATAAAATAAATAAGGAACACATAATGAAAGTCAAGATATATTTTTCTTGAATTTTACTATGTTCTGTAAACTTATCCAACTCTTTGGCTACTAGTATTATCAAAAAATATCTTGATTCAATAATACCTCAGTTTCTGCAAAATAAATGGATATGAATGAATGAGGAAAATAGAAAAATGTGATGGATTCTACAAAGTTTAATCAAAAGGTGTAAACTACAGTTTATGTACATAATTGAAGTCATAGGTTCTGCAAAAACTATTGTTCAATATTGTGAAAACCACAGAATACGTTCTTTGTATAAAAGTACTGATATTCGTAGAAATGTGCATTAATATGTATTCCAAAATAATTTTGATGTAAACTCTGATAAAGATTAAAAAGAGAAAAAGTCTGATACATTTCAATTTATTAATACCTTAACTTAATAACCAGAGGCAGAGAAATCTTCCCTGAAAAAAATTGTAAAACAAGATCTGCCGCAAGAAGAATTTTCCATCTATTTCACATTTGTGCAAGATAGGTGTCTAGAACAATGTATAAAATGGGAGTTTGAGTTTTTCCGTTTAGATACCAACAAATGACTCATCTTTGTGACTCTTTTTGGTAGCAATGTTTTTTTACAAAAGGGAATGTTAACCAAACTTTTAATTTCATTAGTTTATGATTTTACCATCAAGATTTTTTCTTCTTTTCAACTTTTAAAAATTACAATACTGGGGTCCCGAACCTTTTCACTCTAGCAGGCACATTTGAAAATCTAATAATACATTGAGGCAGAGGAGGTATTCAGCAGGTTCTGACCAGTTCTGTAGCGGAACTGCCAGTAGCGGAAATTTTGAGTAGTTTGGAGAACTGGTAAATACTGACTCTGACTGGCCCTGCACCCATCTATTCTCTGCCTCCCAAGTCCCAGCTGGTGGGGAAGAAATGGGTATTTTGCAGTATCCTTCCCCTGACATGCCCACCTAGCCATGCCGCACCCACCAAGCCACAGAACCGGTAGTAAATGATTTTTTAATCCCATCCAATTAACAGCCCTTTGAGGCTGTTTTTAAAGAATAGCTACAATGGGACTTCTCCCCACCCCGCCACCCCCATTCACAAAGTACCATAATAGCCATGGGAGAAATAACCGATTTAATGGCTGCTTTCTCTTGCTCCCCCTACTTCATAATGCTTCCGACTAGCTTGCTTATCTTTGTCTTTTTTCCGGACAGGTATATATCATTCCAAACAAAATGCTGTTCTCTAATCAACCATTCATTTTTATTTTCTATGAAAACTGATTGGATTTATTTGGCAATCAAAGGCATTATTGGGAAAGAGTTACTGCTGCTGCTGCTGCTTCACAGTATGACATCTTCCTTTTAACACCATCAGCATGTTTAAAAATGAAAATCGCAAATAGGAAGAAATGTGGTGGTTATTGTATGTATCTACTGGCACATTGGCACTGTCAGCACTGTTTCCTTCTCAGATATCACTGTATTTATGTCCAGCTACCCTATATTTTAATAGTAACAAATCTGATCATGTCATGAAAAAACATTGGTACTTTGTCAAAATTTCTTAACTGTAGTTACCTGGCAAATGACTGTTCGTGTTTCAAAAAACAGAATAATATTTTCCCTTAGTTTTCTCGGTTTAAAGAGATTTTCCAGTGGCGTGTCTTTCTAAAAAGAGAGAATGGATTCAAGAACAATTTCCAAAGGAATGTATTTTATAGTGTGAGAGTGCTACCCAAAAGTACTCATTTCAATGCACCTAACAAGCGAAAGGGTTAAAAAAAAATGCATCTCTGCAGGAGACATTGAAATGAGTACTTTTGGGTATCACTCCCATACTACAAAACACATTCCTTTGGAAATAGTTCTTGAACCTATTCTCTCTTTTTAGAAAGACACTTCTTTCAAGCCAAACTCTATAAACAATTTAATTTGTGTCTTTAAAAAAGAGACATTAAGTATCTATGATTACTCGATGCTATAATCTGCATATGTGAATGTTAGCATGAGAAGGTAGTATTAAAACACACAAAATATGATGATGTTAAGAAGGGTTGGGGGGGTTAATAAGTGTTTGGATGAGGTATTTTCAGAAAGATCAGGATTGGATGCTTTGAAATCTAACTGAGAAGAGGAATAGGGTAGAAAATAAATTGGATGGTTATATAACAAAAGCTCTTTCTTTTATTAGTACATTTTCCCACCCAACTTATGAACTCTGATCAAAGAGTTCCTTCATAAACAAGCTGGTTTTTTTTATTCCCGCTGTTTTTTTCTTCATTGCCTGAAACAATCTGTTGTGGAGCTGATGATCTTCAACCTACAAGTCCCACAATTTTATAAAATAGTAACCAAAACCCTTCATCCTTTTGGCTAAAGATCTCTGAGGAACCTCTTCCAAAATATGCAGTTATGAAAAATATTAACTTTTTTTTTTCAGCCCCACAGAGACAGCACATCAGACTTCTGATTTCTTTTTTTAGAAAAAGAAATAAGAGGGAAAGAAAATCACATTAGTAACTGATCTTGCAAATCAAAATAAATCCATGCTTGTCTGGCACTCCAATGTACTAACTCAGCATTTCGGTTGGGGGTGGGTTAGTTGTTCTTGCATATTTGGCTCCATACTTTGCCAAAGCCAAATCAAGCTATAAAGCAGCTTGCAGTTTATTAAAACAAGAACAAGGAAGAACACAAGCTTTTCAGTATGGAATGGCATTATCAAGCATTTTCTATTATAAAAATATGGAACGGGTTACTGTAAAACAAACAGAAAAAATGAAAACTTGCACCCAACTTCTTTTAACCTTTTGTATAGCCATAGCTAAATTTTATAATTAAAATAGGAACCTGAAGTTCATTCCCATTCTCCCCTCCCCCACATTCTTCACTTCACTAAAAGAAAATAAATATCCCAATGGTTTATACCTATGATAGATGTACAGATAGTCCTCAAGTTCCAATCATTCACTTAGCAACCGTTTGAAGTTACAATAGGCTGAAAAAAGGGACTTACAACTGGTCCTTGCACTTAGGATTGTTGAGGCATCCTTACAGTCACATAATCAAAATTTGGGCACTTGGCAACCAGTCTCTATTTATGATGGCTGCAGCATCCTGAGGTCTGGTCACCATTTGTGATCTTCCCAGCCAATTTGTGACAAGCAAAATCCATGGAAGTAGCTGAATTTGCTTAATGATCGTGTGTTTCAGTTAATAATTGGAGTGATGTGCTTAAACAATGATAGCAAAAAAGATCATAAAATTAGCTGGGAGTCATGTAATAACCTCCTTACTTAGGAATGGAAATTCTGGTCTGAATTTTGGTTGTAAATTGAGGACTTCCTCTACACCCTTGAGAAAGGCAAATATTTTATTCTGCACTCTTCAATTCTGACAACTAGGAAAGGCATTGAGCATGGTGATTTGTAAACCAATGGGGATTAATAAGCACAATTCAAATCTTAGCATGAAGCATGAATTCCATCACTGTGGCTATAAACCAGGGCTAATGTTTGTAAATAACTATAGACTGAGAAAACAACTACAAGTAGAGATTAGTATTATTTATATCTTTGCATCTTTGCTTAGAAAATCTCCTTTGAGAAAGGCAGCTCAACTACAAAACACATAGTTTGAATGACAACGATCTGAGGTTTACTATTAATAGCTCAAGTTAGGAGACCCAAAGAAAAAAGAAAAATAATCTGAGAGATACTGACATTTAAAGTAAATAATGCTAACTTCCTAGCTGGTAGCAGGTGATTATTTTAAGACTTTGATTGGGACTTCCAGTTTCCACTTGAGATTTTAAAGCCAAATCATGATTTGATTTTTGAGTTGCTCTGTGGCTTACCTGTTCTTTCCTCCTCTATCTGCTCTAGTTTTATTCCAGAATTATCATGGATACCAAACCCTAGAATCAATTGTTATTTTCAAGTTTTAATAGGAAAATAAAACACACTTCTAATCTGGAGGCAAATTGAAATTATTTATTTTGCAGTGACTCCACGCATATGGAACACCAATCATGGTAAGCTGTGAACACAGGAAATCAAGGCCTTAAACAGCTAATCTACTCATGGTCCCTGAACATGGCTTTGTATGAATATATAGTATGATGAAGCTAATTCACCTGCAATGTTTTTTTTCTAATTAGAAATAATGTCCACAAAAAGTACAATGACCCTTCATCTGAAAAGAATGACACAAAGCTTTATTTTATTCCATACATGTGCATCTAGTATAGTATAATCTCTATTGTCATTGTACTTAAATACAACGAAATTGGTTAAAGCAGTTCTGTATTTATAAGCAAGCTTTAACTAAAAAAAAAGGGCCCTCTATTGTGAAATGATTTTTATTGCTAGACCAATCTCAAATATATCAAACAACTATAAAGAAATGGCAATTTGGGGGGATGTGTAATTAATCTCTTTCTCCACAGCTGAATAGCTGCAGCCATTTCTATATGTACATTTTTTTAATGGAGTAGGGCAGGGGTGTCAAACGTTTTCAGCCCATGGGCCGGATGTGACACATGCTGGCTATGCCCATGCCCGGTTTAGTAAAGGGGGGGGGGGAAGTTGTGATACATCACATGATGATGCACATTTGACACCCCTGGAGTAGGGATTCTGTGTGTTTACTATGATATTGTCAACATAATGTTCCACTTAGTTAAGTCAGTATGAGAATGTCTAATTCAAAGCTGTAGGACTACATTTTGAAGAGAGAGAGAAACAATAGATTTCATTGTTAAAAGGAGGATCTAGGAAGATATTTAAATCCAGGACCTAAACCAGCGATGGCGAACCTTTTTGACACTGAGTGCCGAAAAGGTCACATGGAAATGTTGCACGTGTGCTTGTCAGGGCTGCGCTCTGGAAAAGCCGAACTTCTTGGTTCTAGCGTGTATGCGCACCCAACGATCAGCTGGCTAGTGCACATGTGCAGGCCAGTTTTCAGCACTGCTGTGCGAGCGAAAGGGTTGTGCTCCAGAAAAAGCCGAACTTCCAGGTTCTGGCATGGATGCGTACCCAACAATCAGCTTGCCCGGGCGCACGAGCACACTGGTTTACAACCCTGCCACATGCATGAAGGACAGCTGATCATTGCACACGCATGCATGCTAGAAGCCTGGAAGACAAACAGGCAAGGCTGCACGTGCTGGGCAACATGGCTTCGTGTGCCACTTTGGGCATGCGTGCCATAGGTTCGCCTTCACGGACCTAAACTTATCTTACAGGGTAAAATCTTGGAGGTGTGTCTTCAGACTTTCAATTCAGTCAATGAGCAAGCAGACTAGAATAACCCATCCTGGACTTTCCCCGTCGATACCATGGAGAACAACTGAACCATTACACACACTGTCATTTTCATATTCCGTTGATTTATATATTCAAATACATTTCCTGAATGGAGAGAGAAAAGGAAATGCCCCACTGGTTGCATTTGAATACATTTGCAAGCATAACAATTTCGACCACATATACTAATATGCGTACGTGTCCTGAATGCTCTGCCACTTGCCTGCTTTTCTTTGTTTCTAAGGAGAAAGGTGGCTCTCCCCACAAGGAACAAATGCATAGTGCCAGGACATCAGGCCAACACATACATTGTTGGGTTCATGGAAATTTCTTTCAGATTATTTGCGTACTTTTCTGAATTTCCCTGAAAACAAGATATATTGAATTAAAGGAGCTTTTTAAATTGCTGAGAGCCTATGCAAGAGTCTGATATGCGAGATGTTCTTTTCTTTTTTTGGGAATGTGCTGATCTGGATAGACCAACACTTTCTGGCAATAAGTAAAGGCTTTCAGATCTGGCTTATTTCCGGATCACCCAAACAGCCAGATTGCCACATTCCTGAAGAAAGAATTTCCCAGTGTTCTTCCAAAGGATTCCATCTATTGAATGCTGACCTTAGCACACAACCATTTTATACTATCTTTCTTCTCTTGCATCTTATAATAATGTAACTCTGTTCTGTTAATGATTTACATTTAATAAAAGCAACTGAAAAATAAAACCCCCAAGATTACACTTTAATGGCCTAAACGGAGAGGATCAATTCATCTTATCTTTTCAAACAGGGAATCTTACTTTGAAGAGATCTGGAAGTAAAAAAAATCCTGGAGTTCTCCATTAAAAACAGGTCAACAAATAGAAAAACAGAATAACAGAGTTCAGATGGGACCTTGGAGGTCTTCTAGTCCAACCTCCTGCTCAAATTTCAGACAAGTGGTTGTCCAATCTCTTCTTAAAAACCTCTGCTGTTGGAGCACCCATAGCTTTTAGAGGTAAGTTGTTCCACTGATTAATAGTTCTAACTGTGAAGAAACTTCTTCTTATTTTAGGTTCCTTTTGTCTCTGATTAGTTTCCATTCATTGCTTCTTGTCCTGCCTTCAGATGCTTCCCCCCCACTTCTTTGTGGCAGCCCCTGAGATATTGGAACACGGCTACCATATCATCCCTGGTCCTTCTTTTCATTAAACTAGACATACCCAATTCATACGTTTTATGTTATTGCTCAAAAAAAAGCACCCTTCCTATATGGTGCAGTGTCATAATATGGATTTCATCTCACTGTTGTTAACAGAATTGGCTGATAATATCCAAAACATTCTACCATCTGTACATTTACTCTGTACTCTGTACACTTACACAGCAAGAGTAGCAATACAGCATCCATAGATGCAGTGACACCCACCAAGCCACTAGATGGCACCCACTGATTCCATTTTTTTTTAAATGACAACATTAAGAAAGTAAAAAAAAATCTATATATTTGCAGAGGATGTATAAAAAAATCTCTTTCTTTTTTTAAATTTTACCTATTTTCATTTTGGAGTGGCATATGCAAGAGTAACAACTACCTGAAAATGATTTTGACCCTTTATTATAGCCATGGTTACAGAAGGAATTATTAGTCAAATTCAAAAGCCCAACTTTATGTTTCTTTTCATATTGATATTGTAGTAAATTTAATTTTCTCATTTTGTTTTCATCTACTCCATGAAACTTATTAAGAGCAATGTGTGAAATAAAAAAAAACTAAAGCAAAATAGAATTTCCCCTTTTTGGGTTGTTTCTTCATCCATTAAAAAAACACCACTGAGAAAATGAAACTTTGTGTGGGGCTGATTAGATACTTTGTTGTTATAGAAATGGCTAATACATATTCAGTCTGTAAATGTAAAAAGTTAAGGCTGTTACAATGTTACACTTTTATTCTACTTCCCTAAAAAGAGCCTAAAGTGGTTTTTCTTTCTTTTTCCCTTCTTTCTCTTCCCTTCCCCCCATTTTCCCACTATTTTCATTTTCTTTTGCATTTTATATCCTGATAAGATTAACAATTTTTAAAAAAAGACACCATTGAGCAATTTGTAGCTTATACTCCAAAAAGTTCAATACTTCTTCATTTTATTAATTTAAGATTACTGTTTTGTTTCAAATAGCTACTTTTGAGAAAACCAGAACTTTTTGATTGAGATAATTGTTAACTGCAAATAATTAACAATCTACCCATTATTTACTATTTTCCATTTCAGCTCTCACTTAATGCTTTACTTAATAAACTTATTAAGTTTAATAACTTATTAATAATTCCAAAAATAATATCTGCATCTGAACAACTTCGGAGAATGAGAATAGATTATTGGTATATATTCTGACTGAATCTAAGAAACAACATTTCATTTTATGTCTAAATAAAATTAATGTTTTGCTTTCCCCAAAGTTACATCCATTGCATTTTTAATCTATTTTTATCTATAAATCCTTTACTCTGCAAATTTTAGTCTCTCAATTGCTGAAACTACTTATCTTACATCTTTTTCTTAGTATATATTTTTGAATACAGTGTATGAATACGGAGTATGTCAGTTACACAGACAAAGACCAGAAAAAACACCCATGGTAGATATATACACATGAACTCATAATAGTGACTATAATGTGATAATTTATATTAACTATAATCATAATAGTATAACCAAATAGTTTACCTTACATCTTCTAGTCAGCCCCTTTTATTTAGAAGTCTTGCATTTAAATTATGTTCTTCGTGTCTGCCAAAACCTGAACTACAGTATCATGCTTATGTCCTGCTAGCAGAAAAGTTTTAGCCAAAAAAATAACAAAATCTGTTAAGGGAGCAACTTCCTCTGAATGACTGAGAGACTTTTGCTATCGCTGCACAAAGTTGGAAGGTATTTTTCCTTTCTGTGTTCCGGAAATACGTATAACCAAAACCAATGCTGGACTAACAAGAAATGTTTCTTCCATGTGTTCGGCTTGGCAGACACTGTAAACCATTGCAGAGAAACATGTGATGTTTATAAATACAGTAAGGCCAATGTTGTCGTAACTTCTCAGTAACAAAACACAAACCCACCCACAAAAGCAGACAACAGAGTGGGAAAGATGAGCTTTAATTTCTTTAGCCAGTTTATAGCAAGTCAACATGTGTTATCTTCCCCTAAAGTAAACCAACTTCTATTAGTAGGAAGATATGCAAAGCACATATGGGACCTTTTAAATGCATTTTAACAAACCTCAGCCTTACCAGACTTCATTATTCTAACTACTTAAATATCTGCTCTGCCTGCCAAATATAGCTTCCATATTGGAATTCTAAAGTCACTGGCATCATAGTTCTTCCATTTGTTGTGGCTATGATCCATCCTAGACTATGAAAAACTATCTAGCTTGATCCAAGGTATTTGTCTGGTTATATTGATTTTCTCCTCCTAACAACAACAATAGCATCAAGATTTCCATCCTGCCTTTTTGGTCTTATTTACTTCCTTCATGCTTTCTGTGAAGGTATCTGGCTGCAGTTTAACCAACCTCTCTCTGTAGATGGTGTCAACTGCATTCAAGTGTTAAAATAAAGTGTTTTGCCTTGGAAGAGGGTTAAATTTAAGAGATGGCCTATTTTAATTATAACCCTTATTTCCTTCTGGTTCCCTCTAGTGTCCAATATTCAAATTCTTATCCAATCATGTTTTCTCTTAAGACTTCAAAACAACAGCATTTTCCCATGGGGAGGATTCTCATGATTAAGTTCAAAATCTTGTTTCAAATCCATCTGGAGCCCTAAGCCCATTAAGGGAACAAGGATTTATTAATCAATCAATGCAGCGGCCACCTAACTCTTAACAATCCCAGGTGATATCTATATTGATTGAATAATCAAAACATCATGATAAAATTTGGATCACCGTAATGGGCTCTAAATGGGATGCCTCTGAAGATGCTTGGAAGCTTAGTTCAGAATACAGTGGCATACAAAGTGTTGGGTGCTCTTAATTTTGCCCATCTTACAGCGCTTCTGCATGAGTTGCACTGCTCCCAATTTCCTTCCAAGTGTAATTCAAAGTGTTGGATACTAAGGACTAGATTGTCTTTGGGATAACCTCTCTCTGAAGGTTTCTGCCTGTCCCAACAGAGTGGAGGTGATAAGCACATTCCAGTTCCCTTTCCTTAAAACACTGCCTCCTTATGAGTCCTTGAAAATGTATTTTTTCTGTTGCAATTCCAGTCCAACAGAACTCCACTACCCGCCTGAGATCCAACAGGCCTCCGCCTTTTTAATCTTCAGGAAGTCATTCAAGATCTGTTTAGTCTTACAGATGCCAGGATAGGGTGAGTCATAATAGGAGAAAACGATGTGTTGCATTAGGGCACGGGTGTCAAACCCGCGGTTCGTGGGACGGATGCATCATGTGCTGGCCGGTTTAGCGAAAGGGGGGAAAGTCCTGATACATCACATGATGATGCCATGATGATGCAAGTTTGACACCTATGCATTAGGGATTTCTGGTTGTGATGTCAGTTTTGGGTTTTTTTTTTGGAGGGAGTTATTTTAGCACTTTTTAATTGCTGTCAGCTGCTCAGAAATTGGTTTTAAACATTGCAACTATATAAATACTTTAAATAAAATTTAGAAAAAGAAAAAGAATTCATAAGCTGTCTGGAGACAAACAAACAAATAACCTTTCCAACAGGAGCTCAACCAAAGTCTGGGAGAATAGCTAGGTATTCAATAGCATCCTGATCGTTATCAGAATAAGGGTCAGTATGTCATTTCAGAAGGTAATGCATAGAAAGCATATCATTCCATCCCATCTATTAGAATGTAGACACTATTTGATTGAGGGAACTCAAAACGTACCACCTCTGTCCAATCTTACCCAATGGCCCAAATCCATAGGAGATAAGGGGCATTTCAGATAACCTGGCCTACAGCAGCTCCTTTTCTTCTAATTTAGTGGTTATACGTGCGACAAAAGTAAGGAAGAAATAAATACTTTTCCACACTATCTGTTACATAGATCTAAGTGTGTAGAAGGGCAAAGAGTTATAGAAGAAATTGGTGCGAAGCTGATGAAAAGATGCAAGATCATCTGAAGTACAGTTACTACCACAAGCAGTTCAGCTGTCTCCTCCTCACATATACTTTATATCAGCAACCTGCTCCCCCCCATTACAATACAGTGATCCAAAGAAAATCTACAGTGATAGGAAAGAAAAGCATAAAATACTTATAAAACATCTATTGTTATACCTTCTTCAACTTAAAAAAAAAATTATCTCACTAAAACTAGTTCAGTTCCTCCAAGGAAGTTAGGACTCAAAAAGACTCATACAAAATGATGGAGCAAACTTCCATATCTAAAGATAGCTATCACCTGTGGGCCAGGGAAGACCTGGAAGTCCATTTACTACCCACCACATAAAGGCTCTTTTATGTTTCCTACCAAGGCTTCCACTAAGCCACTATCCTGTCTCATTCACAGATTTTGAATAGCAATCTGGTGTCACCATCTTTTATTCTGTTTTCCAGCAACTATTAGTTTGGGTTCTTTTGTATAGGCAACTTCTTTTTCTCTTCTTCCTCAAAACATTTTGATCTACATATCATGTTAAGACGATTTGGAACCATGCACTCAACTTCCTATATACTGTATTTTTTGGAGTATAAAACATATCTTTTTCCCCCCAAAAGGAGAGTGAAAATCTGTATGCGTCTTATACAGTGAATACAGCATTTTTGGCCTCCTGAAACCCCGCCCCCTTTGCAAAAACGGATGTGCAGAGAGTTTGGGAGGCTTGCAAAGTGCTTCTTGGGAGGCTGGGGAGGGCAAAATCGAGCAAAAAAACAGTTGTTTTGCTTGTTTTTGCCCCCCCCCCAGTCCCCAGGTGCACTCTACAAGCCTACTAAAGCTCTGCATGCCCCCCCTTTTTTGTTGCAAAAAATGAGGCCTGCAGAGTGCAAAAACTTTTTTTAAAATTTACCTCTTCAAAATCATGGTGCATCTTATAGTCCGAAAAATATAGTAACTTTAACACATACGTTATTAGATTTTATTCTTGCCTCTTCTTTAAGAGATAAAGAAATTTTATATGGAGATCTCTCATCAAGCTATTCTCACTATAAAGCCCTTGTGAGATAAATGGAACTGATAAAGAACATCTGGTCCAAATCACCCAAAAGGTTTCCATAAATATGAAGAATAAATGTCACACAAATGTTTCTTTAATAGAGCGGCTTTCAACAAGAGGAGCATGTGCATATTAGAGCCACTATATACAATATGTTTATGTGAAGGATGGTGGAGGATAACGAGGTTGACTATTAGCTAATCCTTATTAGAAGTGATTAACAGAATCTAGAAGAAACTTTAGTGGTCATCCAGTTCAGTCTCTACCCAGTACAGGAATTCTCAGAACAATCTTTCTTAACCTTTACAACTTTAAGACCTGTGAGACTTCAAACTCTCGGAATTCTGCAGTCAGGTGGAGAATTCAGGGAATTGAAGGTCATGGGTCTTAAAAGTTGCAAAAGGTGAGAAACACTACCTCAGATAAATGGCTTTCCAATCTCTTTTGAAAACCTCCATGATGGAGCACTCACAACTTTAGGAGGCAGGCAATTCTACTACTTAACAGCTTTCAGAGTCAGGAAATTCCTCCTTATTTCAAATTTTGATTTCTTACATGTAGATCTTCCACCCACTGGTTCTCGTCCTATCCCTGGGTGCTCTGAAGAATTCACACCTTCTTTTTTATGATATATCTCCATTTATTGGAAGATTGCTATCATGTTGTTTCCCCTTTTTTAGCTTCAACATTCATGGTGATGTTGATTGTTAGATTTATAGGCTGCCAAACTCACTTCAACAGTTTTCCTTCTCTCAACACTAGCATGGCATAACTGAAAGCTTGCAATAGTGGTGAATGAGCCAAAAGCATTGGTTCTTAATATAGGCATAATCTGTGAGTGATAGAGCTATTTGTAACCAGTTGTTTGAGAATCTGCTTTGGAATTGCTGTTGCTAAAACTATTTTTTGTCAACAATTTTTTATTTTATTGTTAAAATACAAGCTTTAAAAACAAAACAAAACTAGACAAAATATTTTAAGTGCCCCTGCTAAGACCTTTATGTAAAACAACAATCTGTTTTTTTTCTGGGGTTAATGACATTATTTGGGATCAGGAAAAGGAGCAATTGAGTCAAACAGAGTTAGAATCTCTGGTCTAAAGCTAAGGCAAATAACGTCACTGAAAGATCAGAATTTGACTATCAAATCAGCAGGATTAGGTAGTGATGTAAGATACCTAGCAGTTGCTTCTTTCTATGTATATATATTAAGTAAGCACAGCTACAGAAATATATTACTTCAGTACAGGATTTCTGACAATTTTAGAGCAGATAATTTAATTTATCCTGCTGAAAAAAAAGGAAGATGCAAAGCAACCTACAGGAAAACCAGAATGAATCTGAAATTTTTAAGAAAATATGAACAGAAAGCAAACATTTTGAGCTTTAAAAAATGGATTTGGGGAAACATATTGTTACATAGAAAAGAGAGAAAAATACTTTTAAGACCACTTGCTTTTTCTGTACAAGAAAGTAAACTGAAAAGATGAGAGCAAAAAGAAAGGATTAGGTATTGAAAGACTTGGATCCAACATTTGGTATCTCGTTGTATCCAAGGTAAATTTCCCCCACATAATCTGTTATTAACACTTCAGGGATGAGTACATATGCCATCTTTCCGGATGCAAACTGGCTTCTGTTAAAGTACTACAATCATAGCAAAGGGTTCTACGGGACACCAAACAGACTTTTTCAGCACTTTCTTACAATGAGTTGTGCCAGAAATCACAGCAATAGAAACTAATCACCACCTGGCTGGCTGTCCTGCCATTCAAAGGAAAAGACAACCAAATGGGACTGTGTAAAACAAGCCATCCAAACCTCAAAGTTGATACCTTCAGCTTCAGCACATTAAAGGACTTAGCTAGAGTGGGCGATTATTCCTTTGCTTTTTTTTTGCCTTGTGCCTTTTATTTTCTTTGACTTACTGTTCATTATTCCATAATGTTGCTTTGCGATAATACACACTAATTTTTCTTTTAAAAAAAGTAACCAACAGAAGAGGGGGTAGTCCTCTAGCAAGATAGTTTTATCCATAAGTTGTAAGAAATGTTCTTTTGAGTACAATTCTAAAGATAGAAATTAACTCTTCTGTTTCTTCCAATCCAGCCACCATGGATTCAGCTGGATAAAGGAAGTTATCTCTTCCCCCGAAGGGCTGTTGCCTTTTTTCTATGCACTTTTCCTCCTCTCTGGTTTCCTCAATCTGTTCTGCAAGGGCTAAAAATAGAATGTGTGCTTGTAAAGGTGCTTCCTTATACATTCTCTGTCTTTTCCCATCATTTCCTTCCTTAGAAACACTTATCTGAAGATTTGGAACAAGATACATCTAGCCATCTTCTCAACAGCTACTGTAGTCTCTCTCTCTCTCTCTCTCTCTCTCTCTCTCTCTCTCTCTCTCTCTCTCTCTCTCTCTCTCTCTCTCTCTCTCTCTCTCTCCCTCCCTCCCTCCCTCCCTCCCTCCACATGAAACAACACATTGTTGAGTTTATAATATATTCATAAATGTTAGTTCTTTTCTGTAGTTCTGCTACATTAATAACTGCAACAATGCTTCAGAGTCTTATACATAGCATGCTCTTGAGGAATTCTCAAACAAATGCAGAATTCTAAAACCCTATTTTCACAGGAGTTTTGCACCAATGATTAACTTCTGTTTCAAAATCCTATATAACCTACTAAAATCAGACAGCTCCCTTGCTGGCAATTCTTTTCTGATGGGATTAATGCATTTTATTCAAAGAGCACTGAGATTTTGAAGGGGGGAAAGTTTTTTAAAAAAATAAATATCTGATCTAAGAAGTAAAAGTGGTGATTATTTCTCCTGGATACTCCCCATTTGCACTATTTTAAAGTAGCCTTTTGTACCAGCAGTGAATTATTTTTAGTTTGGAAAAGCCTTAGTGATGAAGGTGGTCATAAATATATCCCAAAGTATAATTAATTTGATGCTTCCATTCTGTTCTACAAGGCTAAATAACTTGGGGGAAAGATTATTATTTAATACCCGTTCTGATTCAGAAATTTGTGAAAATTTGCTGGAGCACCAATAAAAGCCCACATGCCCTTTTCTGTGTACTTCAAAATCATGGGAAATAGAATTAGGCAAAGTGTGATAGGGCTAAAACATGGATGCTATATATATTTCCCCAAATGTGGCAAAAAAAATGAACATTTGCACTTGGCTTTACAATTTGTGGAGGTTAACTATCATCAGTACTCAGAACTGTAGCTATAGTACAGTTCTATGGATGCTTACTCTGTAGTTCAGTTCCCCTGTTTTTCTCCAGGAACTACCGGTAGTCCTCGACTTACAAACTATTCATTTAACAACCGTTCACAGCCACCATAACCACATCATCAGAATTTAGGCACAATGGAAATTCTGATCCCAATTGTGTTCATAAGCAGAGGGCTACTTGCATTCCAAAGATTGTGAGATACCAATTGAAAAACAAAAATGCCATACAATTCAGTTCTATCTATCACAGCCCCAATATCTCAGCAGGGTATTATGGAAGGATCTGAACTTCAAATACAGTGAATCTATTTACAGTCTTGATAAATAAGCATTCTGGTTTTTCATAAGCAAGAAGTGGGCTGTTCAATATGCTGTTCAATCATTCTCACCTGGTTACTTTTATCAGCAAGGGTAGTTGAACAAAGTGCAGTTTACCTATCAGATTCTTTGTCATGAAACTAGGATTTCTACTAAATGTCTCTTAAACATTTCTCTTAAACAAGAAATGGTGGCCAAAACAAATCAAGGTTTTTAACTTGGGCTTATTAGGAAGGACATGGGTTGGCATTCCTGATTCGAAAATGGTGGCAGTAATCAAATGATGGAAGAAGGTGCTAAGTTTGATTGTTCTTCCTTATCAATGTGCAACCTAAACTAATCTATATGATCATTAGGTGGCAGTAAAGGGAAACAGAAAACATTAACTCTTTAGTACCATCTAGTGGTTACTCTAAATTTGTAATCAAATCCAATAATAACCATAGACATTATTGGCATGATGTGTAATTGTATCTAATGACCAATGCATACCTTTTAGTAAACTATGGTTTGATTCAGCACAACTGCCTTGATTCATACAACAAAACAGGTCCAAACCAAAGTAATATATTATTTACTAAGAAGATGGTGAACAATATTTGTTGGCTCACTGCAGTGAGTAAGCAGTTAGGATTTTTATTTAGTCTGGCACATGTCATTTCAGTGTTTGACTCCTTACTGAAGAATCTATCCATGGATTACTTTTGTGCTACTCCTGTCAGCACTAAAGGTATTTTTTCAAACAGCTTTATGATCACCGTTTATGATCGAGAATGACAATCAGTCCTAAGAGCAGTTATTTCTAGAATAAGTACAATATAATTACACAAGACACAGAACTACAAGCTATCCAACCATGTATAACTCAGCATATGGCAGCAACCCAAGATGTATGATTAGTTTGATTCAGTGTACGTGAACCCAGAAAATTTGATTGATAAACTATGTTAAACTTGCTTAAGTTATCTGAACTTAGATACTACAAAAAGAAGGTGATGAACCCCATAATGGATAATTCTCAATTTGCCAGTCAAGCTTAACTTAAACATCTGCAGCATTCCATTGATTTTACAGCCATTGTTTAACTGGTCAACTGGTTAACCTTCTCTTTAACACTCTCTCTAACGTGACTTATTTTAACACATTTGGCAAAATAATTCAGGGAGAAAAGACAAAGGGAGGTGATTTTCACACATATGTGTCATTTTTATAGCCCCGCAGAAGCAGATTCTCATATGAAAGAGACAACCAAAGAACACACTGAATAAATGAAGGTCTCGCTCTTACCCTTACATCTCCATTGATCGCTCTAGGCATGTGATTAAAGACATGGGCAGGATCCTTGTTGTAAACTTTAAGGAAAGATTTGTCTTGAATATTCCTAGAATTAAAAATAAAACACACAGGGACACATAAGGAAAGAAAGAACTTCATGTCAGACCATTTACTTTATTTGAATAATCCAAGTAGTGACATGCCAGCAACTGGTGAATGAAGAAGCCATGCAATGCAAGATATAAACGATAAAAACATTGCTCATTCATCCCTTGGAAGGGAATATTCTTCTAAGATAAACTCATGTTTTGGTTTCATTAAAGATGCTAGATGCAAAGTAATACCAGTATAAAATCCAACACCTTTCATAAATATTTTTATTGGCTTTTATCAGTACCTTATTACCCAGGCAGTCAGATCTTCCCTCTGATTTGAAGTAAGGATACATATTAAAATAAAGCATCAAAACAATATTTGTCAAAGTTCTTTAGGAGTAAAATACTTGAGTAACAGATTAACTCTAATTGTTTCAAATGCATAAAGTGAAATCTATTGCTGAATAAACACTAACAGCTTGAAGCTGCAAATATCTTTAAAACATGCCCAATATTAAAGTGTTTTGTTTTGAAATTGATTCTCAAGGTGAATTTTCATTTAACAAAACTGATATCTAACTCCATAAATTAAAAAGTTAATGGGCTTGCCATTTACTTTAAAACCTACCTTAGGGTTTACAGATTAGAGGTCTGGAGTAAATCCTGCTGTTTTCTCCTTCTGCAATAAAGGTCTACAAAGAATGTAATCTAAACACATTTATGTCCTTTTAAAGTTCTGGTGCCTTTCATTTAGCACTAACCATCCTCAGAGAATCTGCATGTTATACTGAATTCCTCTACTCCAGGTGCAGCTATAAGTTTACTGGGCTGATCTTAATCAGTGGGATTATCATTTTGATGGAGGAGGGGAAAGAGAGAGACACAGTGAAGGATTTTTGGAAAGGTCTAGTTTCTTTTAAAGTTACAGTGATGCTGGTAATTGCTTTGAATCTGTAACTAGTTAGAACTTGCATCGCTTCCATCAAATTCAAGCAGTATGTCAGGAAAAGTCAGAGAGCTGAAAAGACGAAGCAACGTTAACTGTTAAGAAACGTAGGGTTAATTAGATGTTTAGATATAATGAAGTCAGCATTGAGCAGAAACCACAAGAAAAATATGTACCCATGGGCAATGGAAACTTATCACAAGGTATTTTGAACCCACCATTTTCATGTGTGTGTGAATGACAACAAAGCACCGGTATTTCTCAATTTATGACCATTTGTTTAATGATAGTTCAAGGTTATGGTGGTGCTGAAAAAGTGACTTATGATCCATCCGTTGATCATGATTTGGGAACTTTGGAACTGGTTCACATTTATGACAGTTCTTGTGCCCTGCAGTCACGTGATCACAATTTGCAACCTTCCCAAGCAGCTTCTGACCAGCAAAGTAAAAGGGGGAAGCCAGATTTGCCCAACTACAGGTAGTCCTTGACTTAAAACAGTTCACTTAGTGACTGTTCAAAGTTACAATGGCACTAAAAACAGACTTATGATCATTTTTCACACTTATGACCATTGCAGTATTTCCATAGCCACATGAAAATTCAGATGCTTGGCAACTGAATCATACTTATGATGGTTGCTGTTGCACCTTTTGTGACCTTCTGAAAAGCAAAGTCAATGGGGAAGTCAGATTCACTTAACAACCATGTTACTAACTTGATAAATGCAGTGATTCACTTAGCAACTGTTGCACAATGGATCGTAAAATGGGGCAAAATTCACAAGAAATGTTTCACTTAGCAAAACTAATTTGTGGCTCAATTGTAATCATAAGTCGAGGACTACCTTTTTGAAATTCACAATGACCGCAGTAAAAATGGTTGTAAAATCGCATCCAGTTATGTGAGTTAATGACTGCAATGCTTAGTGATCAAAATTCTGTCCCAATGGTGATCTGCCTGGCTGGGGAATTTGGGAGCTGAAGTCCACATGTCTTAAAGTTACCAAAACTGAAAACACTAAGCTAGCTCCTTCCTACTATCTAGCATTTCGCATTAAAGTTGATCAAGGTAAACAAGGCTGTTGTAAGACAGCAGATCACAAATTTTCAACCACAACAAAGTAAGGATGAAACTGAATATGTAATAGAACGAAGAGACAACATTATTTCTATCATCTTCTCTTAAGTGTTACGTTTCTACCTGCAGATTGTGTGCATGTCTTAGGAACATAGGAAGTTGCTTTTTGCCAAGTTCAGTTTTGTCAACACACTGGCTGGCATTTCTGGTAGGAATCTTGCCACTCCTGTTTGGATAGCACATCTGCATCCTACGTGCTGGGCTAAACAGGCAGGCACATAAACATGTACACCCACTCAAACGACAACATTCAAAATGTGTTCTTCCCTCAATAATCTGAAATCACAAATTCAGTTCTACTTCTCCAAGCTCTATCAGCTCGTGTTTTTTCACACATGTAGATGTCTAAGCAACAGACATCTGGCAGACTGCTTGCTGGGATCCTCTTCGTAGTGTAGAACACAACTGTCTGGGGAAGGTTTATTTTCAACCTTAGGGCCTAATATTGAACATTTTCCCCAGAAACCCTTAGCTTTTATAAAAGTGCTGATTTTTCACATATTTTACAGCCTTTTCAAGGTTTCATGGCAAACTATTCAAATAATGAAAAGCAAGGATAAAACCCATCAGCAGCATTATCATAATGATAACAAAAATGACATTAGGAAGAGTCTGTCCTTCACAGCAGGGATCCCAATCCCTGGGTCATGGCCTACTTGTGAGCTGTGAGCTCTTTGCAACTGGGCCATGGAAGCGGCGAGCGAGCACATTGCATGTACATCCCCACTTGCGCGAGGAGCAGGTGAACACATGCATCTATGCTGCATTTGTGTGAGCAGTGGGTGTTCGTGCATGTCGCTCACACAAATAGAGCTGTGCATGCATGCTTGCCGGCCACTTGTGAGGAACAGTCCCTACTGCCTTCCGCTGGTTCACAAACTTGGAAAAGTTGGGGAACTCTGCTTTACAGAAATGTCTTTCAAGTGGGGAGTGCGTGTGGGAGATGACTTTGTGATCTGGTCTCTGCAATTTTCTTGACAAGATTTTCAGAAATTGTTTGCCCTTGCGTCCTTCCTAGGACTGAGAAAGAGTGACTGGCTGAAGTAACAATGAAATGATAAACCATTGTTATTTCAAGGAGTTTAGTTGCATGTTTTGATTGCTCCTTCATATTAAAAAAATCTAGAAGTTTAGAGCTCATTCTGAGCTAACCTGCCTAGTATTTTTTACTTGTTTATTGAATAAATGGGGAGGGGGGGAGAGATGATGAATCTTCACATAGCTTCAAAGCTTTTCTTGCTGTGAAAGTCTCTGACTCTCAATTTCCATCCCAGAATCATGTGCCATCCAGTCAAGGTCAGGTCTTGCAGTCTTCTGCTCATAATGGGGTCATGATGTCATCGTATCAGATTTTGATAAAAACCTCGGGATTGCTGTGGTTTGTTACGAGCTTCTGCAAAAAGCTCAGCTACCCAACTATCTCTGGGTACTGTGGAAAATGGCCGCACTCTTGGTGTAACTTACTGTTATTAAGGAGCTCCTTGCAATTTGTAACAGATTTGGGTATCATCTTGCTTGGTGTGCATGCTTTTTATGTTATGCTTTTAAATCTTTTTGCTAGAGCTAATAATAAAGCTTAAAAATCCTTTTACTTACTGGAATGCTCAGTCTCTCGATTCAAAAGAACCAATTGCCTTTCGGTAAACCAGTGTTTTATCATACACAGTTGAATACAAAAAGCATCCATGGGAGCCATTTTGTGAGAGCATCCAAGGCATAACTTCGAAGTCTGTCTTTGATTTAAACCTAAAATATCTGTGTTATAGCCTCAACTTACGATCTAGCAACCGGCGACAGCCAAGCCGCATCTGATTGGCTAAGACGCGGCTTGGCTAAATGCGCGCTGTCTAGGTTGTTCCTATTGGCTACCCTGCTTGACAGCTCTGTTTAAATAGCTGTCAAGCAGAGATGGTGCTGAATTGCCTGTACATAGTTCTTGCTGTTATCTCTGTTGCAATAAACGCTGTTCAATCACCTCAGATGCATCCCGCCTCATCTCTTCGTCCAATCCTCTAAACTGGCGATGAGGATGGGATTCTGACGGACCTGCTGAATAGCCACCAGGAGAGGAAGTGAGTGAAGTTATTCCTTCAGTCTCTGAGACTACGAAAAAAAAAAATTTCAGCGCCTTTCCCTCACTCTACTCAACCATGGCGTCAATGCCTCCCTTCGCTCCTTTCGGAACCACCGGTGAGTCATGGCCCGGGTTCCTGGAGCGTTTCGAGTGTTTTTTGATCCCGAACAGAAACCGTGAACTGCCTTCAGACCACAAGTGCAGCTACTTTTTGAGCTGCTGCGGTCCCGCTATGTTTAATTCTGCCAGGGCTCTCACCGCACCTCTGCCAGTCCACGCCCTCAACTGGGACACCTGATCGCAAAATTAAAGAACCACTACGTGCCAACACCATCGTGGATCACCCACCGCTATGCATTCTGGCAATGCGTCCAAAGGGAGACTGAATTAGTCAGCAGTTCCTCCAGTCCCTGGGAACTGCGGCGATCCAGTCCGAGTTCGTCGATTGCGACGACTCACTAATGGAGCAGTCTGTGTGTGGCGTGCAAGACCTCTGCTTGAAGCGGCGGTTGCTGGCCCGGGCCGAAATTACACTTCAGCAAGCAGAGGAGGATGCCAGAGCCGCTGAACTGTCCGAGCAGTCCACAGCCGAAATGTACAGGACCCAACTGCCACCTCCGCCCAATAGTGCCTGCCTAATAGAAGAACTAGTGCCCCTTGATGAGCTGGATGACAACCAGGTGAACCGCCTGAGGGCTCTGCCACGGTGCCAACCGCCTCAGCCGCCCAGCCGCCTTGTTGCCTCTGCCTGCCAGGGTTGCGGTGGCAACCATGCCCGTTCCACATGTCCCTTCAAGGCCACCGTCTGTCGCAGGTGTGCTAAGAAGGGGCATTTGGCACAGGTCTGCCATGCAACCCTGCCAGCCGCCCAGCAGACAGCCACCCAGCTCCAGTCTTCTGGCCAGCAGGTGCAGCTGTGCCTCCAACCACTCCGCCGTCAGCAGCGTCGGACGGACGACTGTTTCACCCTCATCCGCAACCCACCGGACACCCCTGCAGAGTTGGTCAGCAAGGCGACGGCTGACTCAAAGAAAATTTCCATCTCCCTGCTGTTGGAAGTTGACTCCGGCTCCTCCCGCTCCCCCCTGTCCTGGGCCACCTTCTCTCAACTGTGCCCTGCCATCAGATGCGACCAGGTGTCCCCACCGGACACCAATCTCAGGGATTACCAGGGGACTCAAATTCCCACTCTGGGCTGCCATTCTCTTCAACTCATGCAATATACCCTTTCAACTCATATTAAACATTTTCATACGTTAGAGGATAATCACTGCTGTGACACTTGCCAAAACACTAGTCCCAGGTCATCCAGGTGCTTCATGCCTAAAATGGGACTAAAACTCGTGGTCTTTTGGCTTCTACTCACATGCCTTAACCACACAAAAATGGCTGCCAAAGAAATGTCTTCTGATCAATAAAGAGACCAGAACTGTTTGGTGCATCTTCAGAGAAGAGGTGGTGTGGCAGAAGGCACCAGTTTACCTTTTGGTAAACCAGTATTTTATCACACACAGGCAATTATTGAATTCAAAAAGCTATCCCTGGCAACCATTTTGTGAGAGATCTGAGGCATAACTTCGAAGTTTGTCTTTGATTTAAACTAAAATATTTGAATCTCTTCAACTTACATGATATACACCGGCTTCTCAAACACTTTCATACTACAGAGAATAATTATAAATGGATATATTTTGTTGATAACATGAAGCCACAGAATAATAGGAAGCTTGTAGGACTTCCCAGATCACTGGGATTATTATGAAGTTCAGGATAATTTTAATTTGCTACATTTTTTTTGACTGTTAAGCTCTATGACCATATGACACCCTAACATGTACTTCAGAAACTTCCTGCAAATAATTAATCCAGCTTTCTGGGAAAAATAATAAATTCCTTCTACAACAACATATCAGATAGAAAAGAAAGAGGAAAACGAAGCATTAAAGGTACAGATAATGTCTGCAAAGGTGTCTCTGTAGACATTTTAGCTCAGGATCCATCCATCACAGGAATATCACTCCAAAAATTATTCCGGGCAGACTGAGATCCTTCAGAAAATATTGCAATATTGTATGGATTTAATGGTCTTTGGAATATTGCATGATTTAATGGTCTTCAAAAATTTTAACAATTCAAAACTTCTTTTTTGTTTTTTAAGGGGAGAGATCATCTGGAGATACTATGAGCATCTCGATACTTCTGGCCAACATATTGCCAAGCTTTACAAAGAAAGCTACCCCATGCTATAGAATTCCACTTACCTCACATCACTTAATTCATAATAGATGTTTCTGCTCTCATCCTTGATATATATTGCCACACTGGGAGACTCCAACATTTTCATTGTCAGTTGTTGGGGAAAGGCACTTACAAAAAGGGCACGAATAGTGTCTGTGCTTGTAATCTCATTGGGCATCCTTAGCTGTTTAGTTTCATCTCCATACTGCAGATATAAAACCCCTAGAAACAAAAGAAAACAATAAGAAATTACCACAAACAAAGCAGAGTTTACAACACACACACATATATTCTTTTCAATTTCAAATTGGAAAAAAAAAAGGATTCTCTGGGTTACTGATTATATTGTGTCAAAGCATGCTAAAATTATAGTCCTATACTCCGTTACAACAGTTTTACTACAAGGTCCCAAGATTCACTACAGTTTCGTAATGAAGTTTTTACACCGTGTAAACCAATATATTTTCCCAATTTGCATTTTATAAGAAATGGAAGGGATGGTGCTAGTTATATCTCAATCCTGAGGATCACGGGTAAAACTATCAATGTACAGGTAATCCCCTACTTACAACAGTTCATTTAGTGACCGTTTAAAGTTACAACAGCACTGAAAAAATGACTTATGACCATTTTTCACACTTACAATCTTAGCAGCATCCCCATGGTCACATGATCCAAATGTGGATGCTTGGCACCCCGCACACATTTATAAAGCATTGTCCTAGGATGACATTATCACATTTTGTGATCTTCTGACAAGCAAAGTTAATGGGGAAGCCAGATTCATTTAACAACCGTTCAATTACCTACTTAGCAACTTGTCACAATTGTGGCAAGAAAGGTTCTAAAATCGGACACAATTCACAACTGTCTTGCTTGCCAACAATAATTTTGGGCTCAGTTGTGGTCATAAGTGGAGGACTATTTGTATTGACCCTCAGGATCTGGAGGGTAATCCAGTTGGATGAGGTGGAACAGACTGAATGGCTATGGCTGCATGGATTCCCCCAGGATGGATTCTCCATTGCTGATATTACAATCCTTAGTTTTGGATGAGGTTTTATTTTCCCAGTCAAAAGTGGTGTGCAATTTGGGGGTCCCTCTAGACTTGCAATTACTACTCAAAACATAGCTGTGGCCAAGAGAACTTCTGCAAGCCTTCATGTTATGCACCCCTTTCCCCCTTTCCCAGAGTGCGAGGCTCCAGAATTCTTCACAATTGGAATAATTCGATCATAAAGTGACTCATAAAGATCATTTTATGCCTGGATAACTGCAATCCGCTGTACATGAGGCTGCCCTTGGACAGAAGCTAGAGTTCGTTCAAAATGTAGCATTGCAAGCACTGATGGATACCTCCAGGTGTTCCTATGCGTCACCATTGCTATGGTAGCCACATTGGCTGCAAGTCAGTTTCTGAATGCAATTCAAGGTGCTAATTATTACCTATAAAACCCTATATAGCTTAGTCCTTGGATACCTGAGAGACTACTTACAGATACCCTGTTTCCCCCAAAATAAGACCTCCCCAGATAATAAGCCCAATCGGGCTTTTGAGCGCATGCACTAAAATAAGCCCTCCCCCAAAAATAAGCCCTCCCTGGAAATATTGCAACATAGCAGCAGCCATGAGGTGACCACACTCACCGCCTCCCGCACCTCAAAAATAAACATCTCTCCGAAAATAAGGCCAAGTGCTTATCTTGGGGTGAAAAGAAAATAAGACCCTGTTTTTTTTTGGGGGGGGGGGAAACATGGTAGTTCTCAAGTTATGAATGTAATGGAGCCTGCACTTGAGGATTCATGGGAGTGAATCTCATACCTTGAACGAGATCACTCTCTGCTTTTGCTGACGTATTCATTAATTCAATGCGTGGGCGAATGCATGTTCATTAGGTGCACATGAGGTATCTCAGCGTAGGGAAGGCCATCGGGGGACCTAGTGATGGAACAGATACTTCATGCTTCCCCCTCCCTGCCACACCGGACTCATCTATCTAGCAAAGACCTGTTTCCTCTCTGCTGAGGTTTCTTTCCCTTTGAGGGGGAGGAGAGTTGATGGAAGCTCCTGGGTGTGAAAAGTGATTGCAGTGCCTCTCTCCTCCTCCGCTCCCCAAACTCTTTTCCACCACCACCAGGACACTTTTCGCCCAGACGAAAAGGAGACTAGAAACTTCATCTGTGTGCAAATGGGGTCTCTGAAAGGGATTTTCTCCTTTTTCAAATGCCTCATAGGCACCTATGGGGCATTTCAAAATGGGATAATCCCTCCATTTCCAAAGGTCTCATTTGCACGCAGATGAAGTTTTCAGTCTCTGGAAGCTTCATCTGCTTCCGTCAGGTTTTCTTCTGGGGGGAAAGTGTCCTGGTGGTGGCGGAAAAGAGTTGGAGGGGAGCAGGAGGCAGGCAGGGCAAATACTTTTTGTGCTGAGAATTTCTGGGGTCTGTGATCTCGCAAGAGTTCAGGCACCCAGTCTTTGCAAAAGAGGATGGGTGCCTGAACTCGTACGATATTACAACACACAGGAGCGTCCATCAATTCTCCTCTCCCTCAAAAGCAAAGAAACCATGGCAAAGAGGAGACAGATCTTGTGAGGCAACTGAGTCCGGCATGGCACGATGGGAGTGGGAAGTAGTTGTCGGGGGCAGGGTGAATGTTGCAGACCTCTGCAGTCATTCATAACGGCAAACAACTGCCGTGGTGCTGGCAACATTTGTAATTTTGGAACTTGCTTGTAAACACTAGGAGGCATTTATCTCATAACTTCAAATGGGTGCTAAATGAATGCTCATAGCCTGGGGATTAGCTGTATTTCCAATCATTTCTACCTGCTCAATATATATCAGCAGAGTGTTTGTGCCCCAGATCCCTTCATTAAACAGCCATCATATGAGACCAATGAAGCCTTTGTTGTTACACACATGCACACACATGTACCCACACACAAAACAGCATCACCCAGTGATAAGAATGGTGCCATCACTCTTTGGGGTCTAGAAAATGTTGAAAATCTGGCTTCGATCCCAGACCTGGGGTTGATGTTTATGATTAGGATCCTTGTTTTGTTTTGTTGATTTTATAGTTTAGATCATTTTAGTCTAAGCTTTCTGATGTAATGCTTTAATGCCACAATAAGGATTTCCCCAAGTCCAATATATAATCTCTTACTTGAAGCATAGAGCAGTATGAAAGTGAGGAAAACACAGCAGCATGACATAATTTGTTGAAAGGCAAACTGAGAGACTGACTACAGACAAATATCTGCATATCCAAAGATTATACAGCATCCTTTACTCAGGACACAGATCTTTTGGAGAAAAGCAGAATATAATGATTAACACTTCCTGGAAAATTGGATGAATTCCTTCACAGGCAGCAATTATTCTTGCCATCCTCAGCATTAACTTTTCCAGGGACAGTTTCAGAACTGTTCTTGAGGTCACCTTCATGATCTTCGTGGCAGTTCTAATCTAAACTTTAAGCATTATTTTCCACTAGTTGTTCTCACCTAATTATAGGTAGTCCATACAGTCTAAGAAACAGAAATCAGTAATATTTTGTCTTCACATACTTTTTCAGCACTATCCTCTGTATTTATGGTTTTTTTAAAAAATCCTTACAAGTCAATTCAAAATTATTATGACAACATGTTTTTATTGGGAATATATATATACTATACAAAGGAATACTTTGGGAGTATATATCTTAGTTCACATGGCATTTTTAAAGTCAGCTTAGATCTCCCTGTCATGATGGGTAATGGGTTCTTATGTCCTTTCCCAGAGAAAAACCACTTCTACCCAAATTGGGGTAATTTACTCATGTTTGGGAAGCACTATGCTAGGATGTCAACCTTTTCAGCCAATAAATTATACAAGATGGGAAATTGGTGTCCCAGAACATCCAAAGGACACCACGTTGGGAATACAGATGTTGATGTTCTGGAGGAATACATTGTCTATATACCTTGACACATGCCACCAAGGAGAGCAGGAGACATTTATAGCAACATCTTGTAAGGAGACATTTGTAAAAGCTAAGGTACAACTCAAGCCACATTAATTTAGAAACCAGATAATACTTCAAAATGTGCCAGATTCAGACTCACTGAACTGGTCTATAAAATATATTTTTTTATGATGGGATCCTATTGCTCCTACCAAAAGTTATGCCATGCTCATAAGACATACCAGATGTAGCAATCACTTTAACTCAATTAAGATATTATAACTGCCTTTTTATACAGGAGCTTCTGGGTACATTGCTGAACAATGTTCATTAACATTGCTTGCATGATATATGTTTACCGAGGAAGTAGGGCCAAACAGTATTTTAGCTTCGTGTATTGCCTTTTTTTCAGGTGCATTTTCAAGATATCTGCTTTTACACAATGGAAGAGCAGATTAAAGCAACAGACAAATGTGATCACACAGGTTTATTTACATTTCATTCTTTCCCTAAGGACACATTCCCCAAAATAAACACACAAACATAATCAATGGTGCATAAACCATTTTTAAAAATCAGTAGCACCAGTCTAAATACTGATTAAGTCGGAAGAAGTATTTCTGTCCTGCAAAACATTTACTCGGAGATAAGGCATATTTCATTTTAAATCCTATTCATGTACAGAAGAAGGCACAGGAGGTTTATGAAAAAACTAAAGAAGAAAAATGTGGTCACATTTGTGCTAGGTAGTTTCCTGGGAGTCTTTTGTTTCAAGCCAGTAATTAAAGCTCATTGTTTGGGCCTGTTTTCTTGAAGGCCTGCCAGTATTGGTTTTAAATATAATTAACTAAGACTTTCATGCATCGAGAAGTCAACAGAAAGGACAGGTGTGACATAGCAGAAGCTGCTTGAAATAAAACTCAATAGGAGAAAATGAGACCACCATGGTAGGAATAGGGCAAAGATGTGAACTGATAAGATCAGCAAGGTGGTTTATGGATCATGGATAACAGTGATATTAAATCACCGTGTATGAGTTAAACATTCCAAAATCTATTTCTGATACAATAATATGGCTATCCCCAATCTTGGCATCTTCCATAAATACAAAACTTCAACTCCACATCTAGCTTAGCATGGACGTTGCTAAGAATTCTGGATTTTGTGCTACTTGAAACATCAAGAGATTATTATAATCTTACAAAAAAAAAAAATAGGAATGATGATCTCCCTCGAGACTTGAGTCTTGTTGGTTGCTCACTTTTATACTCTTTGTGCTTGTGTGAGACCATGCGTGTCAAACTTGTGTGAGACCATGGGTGTCAAACTCGATCACGTCATGTGATGTATCGTGACTTTCTTTTTGTCTTTGTGGAACTGGTGTGGCCGTGGCCTACATGTGATGCATCCGGCCCACAGCTGCCAGTTTCACACTCCTGTGCTAGACTTTTTGAGTGTTTTCCCCATGGCAGAAATCATGACTTCAACATACTGACAATTTTCAGTTCACAATCTGGGTTCAAAGTTTAAAGGGTCAGGCCTTCCTGCTCCCCTCCCGCAATGATCATGCTCTTGGCTCTGAGATAAATGTTCCTCATTTTTGGTATTTAATATTAATTCCCTCTGCCCCTTTTAAATCCCATTTATATGTTCCACACATCTGAGAGTCACTTTGGAAATATTTTGCTCAATTTATTGGCATGTTCAAATTGCTTTTGGGAACATACCATAATGTTGACATTTTCCATTCAGAAATAATAAAATCAACAATTCTAAGCAGAACCCCCCCCCCCTTTAAAAATCATTATAGAAAAGAAAAGATGAGCATAGCAGGCACAATTTAGATTAAAAGTCTGCCCTCAAATCTATTCAGACCCGAAAGATTAAGGGTTGTGTCAATTTTATCCAGATGTATATCTCTAACTGGTAACCAGGTGTGTTAACAATAAACTTTTTCCCATCTCAGAAGAATTTGACTCCTCATTTGAGTTGCTCTTCAAAGTGAAAAGGAACACCATTCAAAATACATTCAAGACTTTGCGTGATAAGCAGAAGTATTGATGAGGGGACAGAAGAGATGCCTGTCATGTGGGCTGAAATCAGCATTATCAACTCTGGTTACAAAGCCAAAGTTCTTGGAATGACATTGGTTTATAACCCAAACTCATGAACTGCCATTTCAGGAGTTTCTGTGCAATCTCAATTTTAGCCTATAACAGCACAAGTATAAATATTGAGTCTTAGATGTTGCATTAGTGAGTAGAGACTTTTTAAATTTTTAATTGAAGATACCTAAAGAAAAAATTCAAAAATACTAGTAAAAAGTAAGTTGAGATAAATACCAAATATGTACAAATTTGCCATATATGTAAAGTCAATAGAGTTGAATAGCAGCATGAGATATGAAGGAAAATATTGTTCTCTAGTTGTTCAAAACAGTCATATGGCACTGAAATATTTGCAGTAAAATAATTACTGTGATCTCTTACTCTACTTATGTACCGTCACTAAACAAAACATATTGATAAGAACTATAAACTATAAACAGATTGTAAGCTGCCCAGAGACATTGGCTGAGACAGGTAGCTATAGAAATTGAATAAATGAATATAAATATAAATGAATGAATAACATAAATGAGAAATTTAATTTTGATTGCTGGTTATTGTATTAAGAAAGGTTTTACCATACTAATTTCTATAACTGAATAGAAGAGAAGAGATTCATGAATTCATTTTGTATGGCTGCCCATCTCACATAACACTTTGGGTAGCTAATATCAGATTAAAACAGTTAAAATTAAAAATACCCAAAAGAACAGTTTAAATACCAACACCAACAATCTTTCATTCAAACCAATACCTCTAAAAGCAGCTCATCCCACCCATCATCCTGCTCCAAAACCCAAGGAAAAGTTGATGTTGTCAACATATTGTAAAAGGCCAACTGGGTTTGGGCTATCCTAATGGTCCCAATAGAATAGGCTATTTCACAGGACAAGTACCACAATAAAGATCCTCTGGGTCCCACCAGTTTACATTGTGTAGTAGAAAGGGCCCACAGCATCCCTATCCTATTGGGAGTCTGAAAGACATGCAAAAATAATCAAAGATGGATAGTCCAGCAAATAACTGGTTCTAAATCAGAAAATGCTTTATAGGTGAATTGCACCTGAAAATTGATTGGGAGCCAATTAACTAAAGAAAAGTAACGTTACAATGAATTAGAATAGTGTGCATGTAATTATTTATGCTATTGGATTCTGAACTTCTGAAAGGTCTTAAAGGGCACGTCGAAGTAGAAATCATTGTAGAAATTAAGCAGGACTTGACCCAAAGTATGAGTAACCTTCAGCAAAAAACTTCTCTGTCCAGGAACAAAGGTAATTGGAACATAAGATAAATTTGTGCAAAGACTTTCCTGGCCACACCTGTTCCTTGAGCAGAAGCCAAGAATGCAGGAACTGATCCCCCCCAAAAGCTAAGTGTCTCCAGACTGCACATCAGTTCTGTCTAGACAAGAGTTACTCTATCTACAATTAATGGTGCAGTATCCACAGATCAAGAGTGCCCTAAAATCCACAGCCCCCTGATCATGCTAGAGTTAAGCTGAAATCTGTGCTTCCATTCTCCAGATCTCATAGCCTCCATGGAGAGATCAATATAATGGTGGTTTCTCCAGCACAGCCCCCATTAATCGTTCGATGGCTTTAATGATAAAAAATATCCTTGTGGACGAGAGGGTTGAGCATGGGCATGATGATGTGCTGGCTCTCCTTCCTCTGAGGACAATTCCATTTGATATTGTGAGAGAAGAGGTCTCAATGGAAAGAAGCTTGACAACAACACTTGATTTGTTAGAGATAATACTGTAGATATATCTGAGTATTATCAGCATGTTGGTGACACTTAACACTATGGCCCCAAATGATCTAATCCAGCAGCTTCATGTAGAAGTTAAAAAAGACTTGGGACAGAATTGAGACCTCTTCTCCCCCAATATCAAATATCAATATCAAATTGTCCTTAGAGGAAGGAGAATCAGCACAACCTCCAGCCCATATTCTCAACCCTCTCAGATAGTCCACAAAAATATTTTTTTATGATTAATAGCATCAAAGCCATCGTGAGATTAATGGGGGCTGAGCTGGACAAATCATCACTCTATTGAGCTCTCCAGAGATCATTAATAAGTGCAGTCAGCGGTATCTCATTATTACATAAAATTGTGAAACCAAGAGTCCAATTAATTTATTTTCTACAAATTCAGGATGCTCTAATACTGTAACTTATATTTTTTTCAATAACCTTCTGTATATCATGAAGCAACAATGTTGTCAAGGTAGATTTACAGCAATTACAGAACAAGTCATTGAATAGAATTGGAAAGAAAGCCCAAAACACATCAGAGTTAAATTAGCATACTAGAATTAAGTGTAATAATAATAATAACCTTTCAAATATGAAGATAACATCCAGAGCTTATAAAACTAAAGTCCTCAATTCAGCCAATGACAAAATCAACATAGTTCTAACAGCTTCTGAATATGACACAGGCATTTTTTATAACACACTGAATCAAAGAATTGGTATTCCACTGGCAATAATGGCATATGGCCCAAATAAACTTAGAATGCACAATTAACTAAATTCTGCAATTAGAACAAAACCCTTAGTGTAATGTATATGATACATACATATTTGTCCGTTTTTAAAAAAATTCGTCATCAGCTTATGACTACAATTGGAACTTCCTAAGAATTCCTGTTGTCTAAACAATGTGATAGTATCACATGACTGTCTCACTAAGTAACAGCAATCCCTGCAATCTGACGTTAACTGAATCCCACAGTTGGTGTATCAAAGTCAATGGGGGAGCCAGCAGGAAGTTGAAAGACCAGCAAGCAGGCAGGTAAGTGGTTGCTGCTGATTGCAGGAGAGAGTGCGGGGGAGTACATGGGGTTCAAGGAGGGTCAAGAAGAATATATGAGAATGTCTGAGAAGTGCTATGTGCACAGGGATGTGTGAAGGATATGAAGGATGTGACAGATGCCACAAAAGTCAGGGTGTAATGATGCTTGAGTAGCTAACATGATACAAGCTCAGAGGGCTGGAGAAGGTGCAAAGGTGGGAGAGAATTACTACACTGATTCTTTTGGGGAAGCTGGCAGGAAAGGTAACAAATGGCGATCACATGATCACTGGGTGCTTCTTAACTATTCATAAGTGCGAATAGATTGCCAAGCACCAAGGGCACGATCATGTGAGATTGAGATAGCTATAACTCCAAGCATCAATCATAATCATTATTCATTCAGCACCCTTATAGTTTAATAGTCACTAGAAAACTGGTCATAAGTTGAGACCTGTATTCAAAGTGTTATTGTTCATGGATCAAAACCAGGACTAATTACCTTAATTTTATATCTGATCATAGACCATCAGGTTATTTAATCATCGGATTCCTAAATGGCTGCACATTTCTTTTCTGTAATATGCAGTCCTAGTGTGAGAAGGACAACCACCACAGAATTATTCTATATAAGAAGATGTGAGGCCATGTCAGATAACTAAGTTCCAAACTTGCAATCTGTGCTTTCAGTAGTGTATCCTTCAGTTTGGAGCCCTTCACAAATATTAGACTACGGCAATCATAATTCCCAGCTAGTCCAACACATCAGAAGGGCCCCCGGCATGAAAAGGCTAATGTAATAACTAAAGTTAGTGAAGTGCATTCATTACTTTAAAATATATGGAAGGTTCAGCCTTTTTTTATTCTTAGTCTGTCTTCGCTTTGGAAAAATAAGTTAAGTGTTTGAATTACAATTTTTTCTGGACTGTTTAAGAAAGTCTGTTACATATCAGATATCAAAGCGGTCTTGGGGAAAAAAAATGGCCCAGGATTGTTAGCATAATAAATAAACCACTACATTCAGAGTTTATGAGCAACTCTGTGATTAATGACCCACGCATCTAATTTTATCCTACTCTGCACATTGGGAGCTTGAATCCTGCTGGACAGGAACATCATTATGATAATAACCTTTTGCCTGCCTCAGCAATTCACTGCCTTATATAGAAAACACCCCGATTGTATATTATGATAGTATTTTGCCTCCTCCTTGAAGAGCTGATTGTAAGGATTGATTCCAAAACAATTACATTACAAGATGCTGTGGGTTCAAAGGCAAAAGGGATGTCCTGAGCTGGGGACTGATGAAGTTCCTGACTCAACAAGTCTGGTCTAAAAGGAGAAAAGATACTTCTGTAACTCATGGGGCATGGAGCTCAGTGACCTGCATGAGAACATCTGACAAATATCCCTCCCCTCTTTGGCAATAAATGCCTCTTCAAAATAAATTACAAATTTACTCTCTATCCTGCAGCTTGAAGCAGATTTAGCCCACATATAAACAGCATAGAGATCCTCTCACTGCAATCCATCCACAATATTTTTTTGTGTGTTTGTAGGAAGTTCTTTATTTAATCACAGTTAGGATCAGAATTTCATTTGGTGGTTATTAAGGGAGTCAAGCCCAATTTTCTGACCTTTTTTTTTGCCATGGTTGTTAAGCAGATCACTGCAGTTGTTTAAGTTTATGGAAATGTTAGAATATTTATTTTATTTTATTAAATTTATAAACCGCTCCCTCTCCCCGAAGGGACTCGGGGAATATGAAACAATGAATGCTCAAGACCACACAGAGGTGTGGAATATAGCAAAGTGTCAATGAAATATCATTTCAGAATCTATAAATTTAACGTTAAATTAATTTTGACAAAAAAATGCCTCTTAATTTCAGGCCTATTCAGCCTATAATTCTTTTCCAAGAGAAGCTGAAAGGTTTAATTATTTGGAGATGTGGTATTCAAAATGCAATGTTGGTTCATAATATGTGGCTTGGTGTTAGGCTGTTTCCCTTCTGGAGAGAAGTTCACACAGTAATTCTATTCTGAAACATTTATTTGTAGATACTCAATGTTATTAATGGCTTGAAAAATGAACAGGAAGGGAAAAATGGATATTGCAGAGTTTTTAAAAATACATTTTAAAAAGACATAAAAAGACATTATTGGAAGGATAGCCAATATTTGAAGAATATCTCTCTTCCTATATTTACATACTGTAAACTTTCACCTTTAGGAGCCCTAAACATTTGCACTTCACATGCAATTTTATCTTTAATTTTCCACTGATTTTCTATTGTGTGTGTGTGTGTGTGTGTGTATGTATACACACACACACACATATGGATGCTGGTCTTGTTGCATTCGGATCTTTTTCCATGTAAGATTGAGATTGTCTTGGCAATGTTTCAGCGAGGTCTCACTCGCCATTTTCAGGCTGGGTTTTGGGCTGCCGTCTTTCTATAAATCTTGGTATGTGTGTGTGGAATGCTGGCTTTGTTTCAGTAAGTTGAATGATTGGTTGTGTCGTTGTATCATGATTGGTAGATTGGTGCTGATTGGTGCTGGCTGTGTGTCTATTGTTGTTTTGTGTTGTAACAGCCTGGGTGGTGGGTGGGGCTCGTTTGTTGACTAGGGCTGATTTCCAGATGTCTGGTAGGTGGGGGGTATCATCATGTTTATTCATGTTGTGGGGGTGTTTCTCTATTTCGATGGCTTCCATAATTATTCTCTTGTTGAAGTGTTCTGTTTTGGAGATTAACCTAGTTCCTTCAAAATTAATTTCATGTCCTGTAGCTTTAAGGTGCTGGAAAAGGGAGGAAGTTTTTTCTTTTTTTCTTACTGCGTTCTTGTGTTCTGCGATGTGTGCATTTATTCTCCTGTTCATTTGTACTATATATGTTGCAGGGCAGATTTTGCATGGTATTTCGTAGACTCCTTGGTTTTCTAGCTGGATTTTGTCTTTGAGGTTTCTTAAGATGTTGGCTATTTTTTGGTCAGTGTTGAAGGCTGTCTTGATATTGTTTTTGTGGAGAATTTTGCTGATTTTATCTGTGGTACCTTTGGTGTAAGGGAGGAAGGTGATGCCATTGTCCTGTGTCTTGGTTTTTTGGGGGAGTCTCCCTTTGGGTTAGGTTGGTAATTGTCCTTTTAATTACCAACCTAATTGTTCTTTTAATTACCAACAATTACCAACCTAATCCAAAGGGAGACTCCCCCAAATATATATATTTAAAGACGGCAGTTCCGACCACGCTTTAAGCCAAAACCCAGCCTGAAGATGGCGAGTGAGACATCGCCGAAACATTGCCAAGAGAATCTCAATCTTACATGGGAAAAGACCCGAATACAACAAGACCAGCACTACTTCATGTTCTGGACGATTTACTTCTAGGAAAGTAGCAGTCACTTCCATAACGACCAAATTGGCATGTTTCCTGAAACATTTTATAACAATATTCGATTTTCCACACAACTAATTTTGAACATGCAGAAGATGCTCAATTGATCTCATAAGAATGTTGCCTCTGGTCTCAGAGGAACGTTCTCTCTTGGAGGTGATAGCTCAAAGATTAAAACTCCCCTTAGGCCTATTTGTATCTGTCTCTTGTTCATTGTATATCATATATACAAACTTGTACCATTGAGCTGTACACTCAAAGCTACTGAGGAAATTGTAAAGCACAACCTTAAACAGATTCCTGTGGATGATGTCTTACCTAGAGATCTTTCTTTTGTTTGATTTGTTGTCCTCACAACAGGAAGACTTGCTCGAGTACGGCTTCCCCTTGCAAAAGGAGACAGGGCCTCTGCTTCTGACATGACTTCCAAGGAGTCAACAGATACCTCTGACAAATATTCAGCTTGATCCCCCAAGCTGGGCTGTGGACTTTGAGAAGGCTTTGGGCTCCTTGTCTGTAAAACAAATAAAAATAGAGAGTAAACTCTTTTTAGTAATGTTAAAACTCTTGCCTAAGGGAAAATTATTTCTCCCCCTCTCTCTTGAAAGATAAAATACTGATCAAGTTGGTGAATGCTCAAGGTAACTCCCTCCCTCAAGGTGTATACTATTTATAGAGATCATCCCAGAGTATTCCATTAAGATTTCTTTACTACTATACACACAAATGCATAAATTTAATATTTAAAAGGCACCTAAGGCTAAAGTTTTACAAGTCAAATGGATGGCTATTCCATTTCATGATGCTTCAACAATTGTTAGTATTGTAATAACAAGGAAAGAGAACTATATAAATATCTACAAAATAAAACTGACATGCATGATTTAAAGAGTTACCTTTCTAAGTGCTTTTAAATCTGCTTTCAGTAATTGATATGTGAAGATTATTTAGTAGCTCCACTACCAGCTCTTACAGTTCAGTAAAAGGACAAATCAGAAGCAGGTTTATTTCCAATTATGAATGTAGCTGATTACACCACTGGGCTCCATTCTACCTCCTTATAAATTTATTAAAATGATGAATTTCAGATCTAACATGGACTCTGAAAGGACTTATGGAGATCAATCCAGAAAGGACGATGTCCTATAAGAAAAAGGCTTGCAGCAGCTGAGTTTATGTAGCCTACTATAGAAAAAATTATAGACAGTATCTTTACACAGTGTAAGAATGGCCAAAGAAGAGGGTAGAACCAAAACTGATGAATAGAAAAGGGATGCAAAGAAAGTTTTGGTTAAATTTCAGATGCAACTATGTAATCATAAGGATTATTCATAAGTAGATCAAATGACTTCAAGAGGTTTGGTTTTTTAATTTACTGTTGATATTTAACTTTGGACAGCCATATCCCAAATAATTTATTACTTGGGACAAGGCTCTGAATTTGAATACACACACACACACACACACGCCACACAGACGTGTGTGTGTGTATATATTGCATATATATTTTTATTTATTAGCTGTATATACTATCTTTATTCAGAATTTCAAACCATATAGGTATCTCTTCTCCTATTTTCCCCCACAATAACCCTGAGTCATTAAATCAGGCCAAGAGAGGAGGACTATCCAAATTCACTTGAGGTACACTCCTTGGTTAAGGACTAGAGCCTGTATCTTCCCACACTTTAATCATTATACAACTTGGGATAATGGCTACTCAGCTTAAAAAAGAACCAATAGTGGAGCATCACATATAAGCAATATAACCAAAGAGAATAAATAAAATAAAATTTTACTCAATAGACCCAATATTTTTGCCACCTGACTTTAAAACATACAATTTCACATTACAAAGCATACCATCTGTAAATTCCAAGTTTTACAGTTTTACTCCCGGGGCATATAATATTGGAGATAATTGATTTAGACATTATAATTAACCATAGTAAACAATGTGATCAAATCATTTCACCATTTCTTGATTCCTTATTTTCTCCAGCTTGTTCATTAAACGCTCATACAGGATACAAGACAAGGTACACTAACAAGGCATCCCTTCTGATTTGCAGCCTCTCTTGTACATTATCCAAGAGTTTGAATTCATTCCTATCCTAAGTTTTCTTTTCTTTTGATTAATGTCTATATTTAAAAGAGTATAAAACACTGTTTAGATCAAGTTCGGATTTTAAAAAAGAAAGAGAACCATTCTGCTGACATCTGTCCTTTCCCCTAACATTTTGCTTTAATGGAAAGAGGTTAGCTTGCTGCACAAGTAGCACAGATCAAATCATACTCCTTCGGTGACCTTGCCTGAATTAGCAACTTTTGCATTTTATTAGATTTTCATTAGGTTGCCATAGAGCTTCAGCCTTCTTCCCACTATCTGTTGCCAACTTGAGTCCTCATAACATTCAGTACCTTTGAAATACTGAAGGAAGACTCCAAATCTCTAGAGACTTCAAAAATTTGCATCATTATGCTAAGTATTACCAAGGGCCTATAATTACATTATTAGCAGAATATTGTGATTTTTTTAAAAAAAGGGAGTTCTGTGTAAAACTAAGGTTCTATGAAAATTTTATGCAGTTCCATAAGAAACCAAACCTCATCCCCTCTCTTAAGAGATCTGGGTATTTAAAAAAAAGAAACTAGCTAATTTCTAAATCTAAACTCCCCACTCTCGGCCTCAATGATTCAGCAGGGATTCCAACATGCAAGTTTGCTTCTGACAATGGAGAGGCATGTTTTGAAATGTTTTATGATATTGATTACAAGTATATGACATTATTGTGGGTGCATGTATGTTAATTCCCAAGGATGACAAAATACTCTCCCCCCAAAAATGAAATCCAAGAGGCAATTAATCTTTAATTTCTTTCATCTTTGTAATTGAGAAGACCGTATCTATAAAAGCCTCCATTATTTTCTCCCAAAGGTGCTTTTCCAAGAGGCAACTGGATTTACTGGTTTTTTGCTTCTCATCCAAAAAAGCTTCTTCAACTCTTGACTGGATGGTGAGGAATGGAAGGATTTATGCAGTGGTGCAGTGGTTGGAATGCAGTACTGCAGGCTACTTCTGCTGACTGCAATTTGACAGTTCGAATCTCACTAGACTCAAGGTTGACTCAGCCTTCCATCCTTCCAAGATGGGTAAAATGAGGACCCAGATTGTTAGAGGCAATAGGCTGACTCTGTAAACTGCTTAGAGAGAGCTGTAAAGCGGATACAAGTCTAAATGCTATTGCTATTTATACTCCCTGCAGACAGATGATCATTTGCAATCTTTTAGCAAAGTTGTTAAGACCACCTGGAGGTTTATCTGTGTCATCAGAGTCAGCTGAGTGGTACAAATGAATGTATCCCAGGAGTATAAATCCTTCCATTCCCCACCATCCTGTCAGAGCTGAAGAAGCTTCTTGCATGAGAAGTGAAAAGTCTTCAAAGAAAAAAAAAAGTCCAGAAAGTCCAGTTGCCTCTTGGAAAATACCTTTGGGACAACCATGTCCTGGATGACTGAGAATCTCCATAGACCTCCATTATTTTGAATGTTATAATACTTGTCCATTTAAGGAAGATCTAAATCTTCCTTAAATGATAAAACTAAATGATATTAATATCTGTATTATTTTCTCCATACTGAAAATTAATAGGAGGAGGAAAATGAACTTATTTACATCACTTATAGGATAAAACAAATCCAGAATTTAGTGGGTTGGACTAGATCAGGGGTGTCCAAACTTGGGAACTTTAAGACGTGTGGACTTCAACTCCCAGAATTCCCCAGCCAGCCATGCTGGCTAGGGAATTCTGGGAGTTGAAGTCCACACGTCTTAAAGTTCCCAAGTTTGGACACCCCTGGACTAGATTATCTCAGTTGCCTTCTATGAAAAGATTCAAATATTGCTTCTATAGTACTCAAAATTAAACTCCAGTAGCTGTTTTAAAGCTAACATAAAATTCCAGAGGTCTTGAATTGTTGTAAATCTGCTTTCTCTCTTAATTAAAATTTAAACGGATGAGAAAATGATTAATTTCCAGGCAAGTGAATATATTTGTTGTTTCTTTTACAAGGATGTAAATATTGGAGTTGAAAATCTGATTGTACACTTACACACACACAGCAGACACATAAATTTAAGTCAGCTGTTCTTAATCACAAGCAGCTGAAAGTTGCACATTATCTAGCTGTTCTTGTTAACCCCTATTGGATACAACTGTGTTTCTGTTTTCAAGCACAATTTAGCATTCCTAATCAATTATTCATTTCTTAACAATCCATTCCTGTGTGAATTTCTATTATTTTTTTCCAATGTTAACAAGCTACAGTGGTTAAAATTAAACATTCAAAGGCTAAGCAATTTACAGTCTATTTTTGAGAGTGAGTCTAATGCATCAGTTTGTGTCCAATTTGAAGATATGTGATCTCAGAAACTAGGTGACATGTGATATTACATGCTCACTGTTCTTCCTTTAAAAAATAACAGCTGTGAATGGATGGATTAGAAAACAATGGCAATTAGTTAATTGCCCCACACACAAAGATTGTATTCCTGCTAATCCTTCTCAGCTGTCATTGCAGGAAATAACCATTTCAATATGAATTTAAGTTGGAAATAGAAGTGTTACCTTAATTTCCTTCCTTATGGCCCACATCCCAATCCAGACTAGTACTCCTGATTTTTTTTCTGCTAAATTCCAAAGATGGCTACTTCAAATAAATAAATAAATACATTTTTTAAAAAATCCCAACATTTTTAAAATGCAATTTGATCTTGATCATTACACTTACTGATACAAAGGAGACCAGAAAATCAGAGGTTTTTAATACTGTTGGAAGAAATGTCCTTCTGGGTTCAATTCCAAGTGGGGAAAAAGACACTGGAAACATGAAGGCTGCTTGGAAAGATAGTTTAATGGTGGACAGGATCAAATGGCTTGAGCTCCTGAACAAAAAACGGGGATCACATGCTTCAAGATGTTGGGTGAAGAAGAAAAAGGAGAAAGATGCTGCAAGTCCCTGGTTTTATGCCCTCTCTGGGCTTTGGACTTGAGCTTGTATTCTGATTGGTTGTTAGACCATGGACCATGCAGAGGCAACTCTGTAGGCTGTGCTTTGAGTCCAAGTTTGATTGCCTTGCTGGCTGATGCAATTTTCCCAGGTGCCTTGTCGTGAGTTGGAGCAAAAGGCAAATCCTACCTTTGTAATGTAAACTAGACTGGCCCAGGCTTTTAATGGCCCATTGACAAAGGTGGGGGGCGGCTGAGTTTCTACCTCTCTTGAGTTCCTACTTCTCTTTTTAGGGGAAATATTCTGCCTTTTTAATATTTCCTAAAATATTTCATTTCTCTGGGAGTGGGGTGGGTTTTAACTTCCAATACCAAAAGCACAATGGTCTAAGACGATGTGTTTGCTTGCATGCAGTATAACAAGTATAAACAGAGGCATGATTGTAGAATCATAATGCAAGACAAACACAGTTTTATAGCATCCTACTCTACAAAATTACATATTCAAAAAGGATAATATTTCCTGATATAGGATTATCTCACCAATTCCCTCTCTTATAAATGTTAAGAATGAGAGTAAGGTTACTTAAAATAAATTGTTTGAGCTGAAATTTAACAATTCTTAATTATACTATTTCATGTTGAATAATCTGTTTTTGTACAAAGAACTTCAATTTTGTCACTCTATTAAGTTTTATGTGTTTATATTGCACTCTTTCCATTTAAACAGACTATGTCAGATAGTCTTTAAAAAAAGACCTACACTTCATCGTTGCTTGAAGACACATTAACAAACTGCCCAGTGGTTTAGATGGGTGATGGGACTGCCTTCTGAACACCCTTCCTTGAATCACCCTTAGAAAACTCAAGATGAGTTGAAAGAATCCCTCGATTATGTTGTGCCCAATGTCACTGTGTTAATTGGTTTGCCAGCTTGTGCTTATATTCTTATACAGCAGACTGAACTATTTCTTATCTGACAAATGATTTACTGCGCATGTCACATAATACGTCACACATTCCAACTTTACTTTCTCTTCTGATCTTCCGTTCGCTTGCCAGGAGGCAGGCACATAACTCTGCAGAAATGTAGTTAATTGAGATAGCAACTTCTATATTTTTATTTTCTTTTATATTAAAGTGTTTTTATTAGAATATGCTTCGGGTTTTATTTTGCTTGTCTTTAGAAGTATGCTACAAGGAAAGCCACGGTCCATGCTTTGTTAATTCAGGGTGAAACTCCCCCGACACCCAAGGGCTCACTTCAAATTTGGAGGTTACAAAAAGGGTGATGCAGCCGCCCCCAAACTGAGTTTGGGGGCGGGGAGGTTTTTAATTCCTGCCCTATTGCATGTCTCCTTTAGAATTTACATCACAATTTTCCTGTTTCCACCTCAAAATGGTGACATTTTGCCTGTGATTTTGAACAATTGCCTGTTGAGCAACTCTCACACAGGAATCACGAAATCTCCAGAAACCCCCAATTTCAAACTTGAAATTTGGCACGTACTGTATGTTCCTCTTGGCTTCTAGGTGCTTGGTAACAAAGGATTTTTTGAAATGACCATTATAGCATTAGTATTTTGTATATTATTATTAACATGCTCTAATGCTAAGTTAAGACGTTCTATTCCCTCTCCCAACCTGAAAATTTGGATGTGAGCATGGCCAGTGCATGACTCATCCAGCCTGCTGTCTGGGAGTTTGGAGAGGATCCTGAGGGAGAGAAGGTGATAAGATAGGTGGGGCTTCTGTGAGGGAAACCTGAGGGAGAGAAGGGGATATGATAGGTGGGGCTTCTGTGGACCAAGCCTGTGGGAGAGAAGGGGATAGGATAGGGGAGGATTCCGTGAGGAAAGGCTGAGGGAGAAAAGGGAATAGGATAGGGGAGCTTTCTGTGGGGCAAGGCTGAGGGAGAGAATGAGATATGATAGGGGAGGATTCTGTGGAGCAAGGCTGAGGGAGAGAAGGGAAGAAGAAAGGTCAATGGGAACTACTCATTGATTTCCAAGCTGTAAGTGCCGATTTATCAAGCCCAATCACATACGGTAGTTTTATAGTGGAACACAGGTATTCGGCTAGTGTCTGTATAAAAGAAAGTCACGGTCTGTCCATTCATGGGAACCCAAGCCTGCTGTACTATTTGACCAATTAATTATGTCTCCAGAACCCAAAACAGAATTCCAAAATAGAATAAAGAATGAAATCTTTAATACTTCGTCAAACTGAATGCACTGTTTTGGCAAGTTGTAGTCTTTTTTTTGCTGACAGTGTTTTATCCATCAAAACTTGTATTGGTTTGTTGCATTCAATGGTCACCTTCCTGTGTTTGTTTTATGCTGGTTGACCATCTGGTTATGCGGGTTGGCTATTCTAGCATGCCAAGTCTAACAAATCCATAGACCAACAGGGTAAAGGAGATTGCTATAAACTGTCCTAAATTGCTGTCCTATATTTTAAAGGGTCCATGAAGTTCGATTCAACATAAAAGCTACTTTTGTACAATTTGCTTAACTTTACTAGCAGACTCATAATACCACAGAGCTTTCCTAAATTTTGTTTTCCAATCTAGGTGACCACTTTTTTTCTCCAGTATTATATATTATATACTGACTTCTTTTGTGTAAGTATACATATTCTTTCTTTCAAGTAGAAAAATTACCCCCTTGAAGAGTTTCACCTGTGCAAAAAACCTGATTTCCGGTTTGGCAGAAGAAAATTCAAGGTTTGGCATTTAAGTGATTTATCACAAATTTTTCCTTCTTTGCAATTTATTATTTTACTACCAAGAAACAAGAAAACAAGTAATATGGGGTACCAAATTAACAGTAGTTGCATGGGGAAAGGATAAAATCATTTTGTCACAGAAAATAATATATAGGGATTATGATGATTAGTATAGCTAGAAAAATTGTGAAATGAGATACAAAACCTAGGGGGAAATTGCTCTTGCATGTAGTAGATTGGAAAGTCTGCCATCCCCCTGCTTGTTTTTCATTAAAATAGAAAGTCCTGGAGCAAGGATGGGCAATATTTTGATAGCTGGTGACTATTCTGAATTACTGTTTGAAAGTACTGGTACTTGAAGGTATCTGTTCAAAAACATGTACAGCAGGGGTGGGTTCTGGCTGGCACTACTGCTGGTTTGCGCTCTTCACACGTGCGAAGTGCAATTAAAATTGTTCTGTGCATGCACAGAACTGAAAAACAAGATGGTATTGCTGATGGCGCTGACCGGAGAACTGGTTCGGGGGCATGCTAGATCAGGGTTGCTGCCAGTTCCAGTGACCCACACCACCAAACCACTACCGATTTGGCCGACCATTCTTTTAGTGGTAGTGCCAAGTTAGAGCAGCACTGAAAAAAGTGAATTATGACAACTTTTCACTCTTATGATCACTGCAGCATCCCTGTGGACATATGATCAAAATTAAGATGCTTGGCAACTGGCATGTATTCATAACGGTTGCAGTGTCCCAGGGTCATGCAATCATTTCTTGTGACCTTTTGACAAGCAAAGTAAATGAGGACACCAGATTCACTTAACAACCATGGCAGTAACTTAACTGCAGTGTTTCACTTAACAATTCTGGCAAGAAAAGTCATGTAAATTCATTTAACTGTCTTGCTTAGCAATGGAAATTTTGGGGTCAACTGAAGTTGTAAGTCAAAGACTACCTGTACTAGATTAAAAATAGACTTTGCAAAAGCAAGACCTCAAGAGCAAGATCCAACTGATGGAGAACATAATGGGAGTTGATATTTGCTGTGATGTTTCGTAGCAGCTGGTGTCGGAACAATATTTTTGATGTGTTCTCTGACTTTTTGGTTCCCTTGATTTCTTCAAATCCTGTCTCTGAATTATTGAGCTGCTATTGGGTTTGCTCCTAGATCCTGGTATGGATTAGCTTCTTCATTCAGCTGAAGTCACTATCTGAATCCTGGCCTAGTTTTAAACATCTTTTTGTTTTAATGCTACTAGGTTATTGGCTGTTTCTATTTCTCTTCTTCCAAGCTTCGTTCAACTGCTTAAGGAACAAAAGGAAGGGTCATGTCTGCTACCTACTTAGGCAACCTTATTCCCCCCCCCCAATATTTAGTCTGCAATCCTATGTGTACTTGTCTGGAATAATCCTCCTAAACACAGTAGGACTAACCTGCTGAACTGAATATGCTGTGTAGGATTGTCTGTAATGTCAGCCATTTGTGTTTCTGTCTGTTCAACTTGAATGTTTTTCAGTTCAAATACACAACAAAAAGCATAAAGCTAATTAGAGAATCACCTGGTGGTGGCAGCCACCAAGTGAATCTTATTCCTGCTTAAGTGTGAATTTAAAAACATTCAACCTGAACATTTTATCACCCAAATATTTTGATTTTTTCCTGGACCATGATGAATTCTCTCGAAGGTATCACATTCAGAATATATGTTCACTTCAACAATTATGACTCCTCTCCAATGTTCTGCTAGTGTTGGTTAGCAGTTCCCAGAGTTTAATTCTCCAACTCTGGACTCTACAATCGCATCATCTTTGATCATTAGTTGTGCTGGGTGAAGATGCTTTACTGCATCCCTATTGAATTGTACTGCTCTTGGTACAATAAAGCACTGAAGATTCGTGATTGTCACTAGAGGCATAAACAGAAGGGTTTTTTCCCCCAAAGACTAGCATAGCTTAGTCTTGGTCATTTCTGCACCGATTGTCTCAAGATGCAGGTATACATTTTACTAGCATCTCTGCATGACTCCTGGAACCTTTAGATTAGGTGGAATAGCAGATTTCAACATTATCTTTAAACTGGGAGATTTTGCTCAATGGGATATCTTGCTACTCAGAAATGATGCTTCTGCATTGAAAGCTGCCCAATGTCAACTGAGTCACTAAGCCAAGTTCAACATGCTGCCATGGTTTACAAGGACCTAAACAATAACCAATAGAAATCTCAGCCATGGAAGGCTTGGCATAACAATCTGTTATAGGGGGGGGGGGGGGAGTTTAATTTTTGTGTACTGATTGAAGGGGAAATACTCTGAAGAAAGTCCTGAAGCAGTAATAAAAGGAAAATCAAGGGAAGCAAATGCTAAAATACATTATTGTGCGAGCCTTTGAGACAAAATGTTCTGCTCCAAGAAACAGATTACACTTCCATCTCTTTTGAGCACAAATATCCAAAGGCATATTAGAAACAACACAAGAGAAAAAACATCTTCTGAATTTATGGCATTTTTTAAAAAAAATAAAAGCTAATGGATTATATACATAGTTACTCAAATTTACAGTTGTTCTTGAAAAATTGCAACAAGTCATGATGCTATTGAAGATGTTTTTTTTAAAAAAATGTATCTTGTAACGCTTTATACAAAAGACAAAACGCCTGGTAGCAATAGAGGATGATAAAATATATTTGTAAAACTCATATTTAAATGCAATAACTTCAGGCGACTTTCCAGAGAATTACAAAGGCCAATAAGCATAACAAAAAAGAGTGCCTGAAGCTCTTGTTTCTCAAAAATCAAATATTAAGATCTAGCCCCAAGGATGAATGAAAATTGCATGCTTTTCAGAATGCTCTGAAAGAGACAGGCATATTTGTAAGCATCTTCCATGCAACTTTTGAGATAACTGAAGGCATATCCAGATAAAGGTTCAGTTCTTCACAAAGAATGAAATGGCTCCCATTGTTTAGGTGATACTGTCACTCGGCACACACGATGGGACCAATCACAGTTTGCTCCACTTTGGCTGTCATCATTTTGTAAATAGCAGTAGCAATAGCACTTAGACTTCAATACCGCTTCATAGTGCTTTTACAGCCCTCTTTAAGCGGTTTACAGAGTCAGCATATTGCCCCCAACAATCTGGATCCTCATTTTAGCTATCTCGGAGGGAGGGAAGGCTGAATTAACCTTGAGCCTGGTGAGATTTGAATTGCCAAATTGCAGCCAGCTAGCAGTCCGCAGAAATAGCCTGCAGTACTGCACTCTAACCACTATGCCACCTCGGCTCTTATATGTAGCAAACATTGATTCTAATGACTTTAGTTATGGACCAATAACTGAATGCAACAGTATGTCTCTGCAACTCATCACTGGAGAGCAACATTATAATGGTCTGCAACTACCTGTAGCAGGTACAGAAATGCCTTCTGCATTTTGATAATGTCAGCACAACCCATTCCAATCCTACCCAAACTAAAGTATGAAATTGGAGCATTTGAGTGGTGGGAAACTTTTTCATCAGGACATGCCTGAAACATGGAATTTGGGGGGAAGGGGGGAGCAGCACTAAAAGCCAAAACTGTCCATGCAGAGAAAAAAGAACATGCAATTCTACCCTGATTGAGGGAAAATATTACTTGTGATGCAAACTATTAAAATTACTAAATGTGATGCCCTTGATTAAAATGGGGCCAAACGGCAAGCTCATTCCAAGGCAAGGTGCAGAAAAAGAAAGTATATAGTACTAACTCTCTGAGAGGTTTCAATTTTCATCAAGTACCTTTGAATGTCAAGCTCTGAATGGAGGGAGACCAACATGCACTGTAAAGCCTGTGGATCAGAAACAGGGGAAAGAAAAGGGAAGAGGAAAGAGGAAAAGAGACAAAAGTAATTAAAATAAATAAATCAAAGTGAAAAATGGAATGTAAGATATGTAAGGAGCAGAAAAGTAAGGCAATAAAAGAGAATCCATCTGAACAATGGCCTAAATCACCCCATCCCCAGTTAAATTAAGTCTTTAAATAGGAGGTAGAGTTCTGAATATCATCAGTTTTGCAAGTATTGCTGACAGAATATCTCTCCTTCTCCAGATCCATGTTGCTTTCCTCTTCCAAGTTCCTGCCTTAGTTCAAGACAAAGCCTAAATATAAATAAAAATTACCTGTTTTTTTAAGCCACGTAAATCAGAAGCATCTGCAGATTGTACTCCAAAAAGTCAAGATGGGGGCTACAATGTGAGAATTCAAGCTCCACTTTTTTATATGTATACAATCAACTAAAGAGCAATGGAGCTTCAATTGCACCACATTATGTAAATGTTTACTTAAAATTAATCCCACTGAAGTTGATGGAAGTTAATGCTAAAATACTTAGGATTTCCAATGATAACCAAAGAGTTACTCAGTCATCTTTTGCTTAACATATTAGTTATTAATATGATCAAAAATTGAATCCTATATGTCCAATAATCAATCAGATACATATTTTACTATTATAGAACCCATCCTCCACAAAAAATAAAGCTTCCATTGATTAAAAAGTCCTTAAATTCCACAGCACCTTCTAGAGAAAATTATAGAGTTGAAAGCATCCAAAAAAAGCATCACAGAAATGAAAAATGAACCTAATGAAAAAATTGCCTATATTTAAATATGAAGAAGATACACCTAGTCTTCAATTTATAACCATAAATGTGAATGTAATTCTGGTCATAAGTCATGGCACAATAACATCAGACCCAACGTTTTGACCATTATGGCAGTTGTTAAGCGAATCTCACTTAACAAATCAACTCTCTTAAATGGGCATTTTTTTTGCCATTAAATAGCTGGCCATAAGTTGAGGACTACTTGTATTGACTCTAAAATTCTTGTGGTAAGAACAATGGATATTTGTAAGAAAATGAATGTTTCCTACAGACTAGGATTTTGTTTCATTTTTATGACACCCCCCCCCCCCAATCTTTCTTATAATATATAATGGTAGAGAAGATTTGAAAGGCTAATTTTTCTAGGCATAAGTTAATATCAAAGGTAGCATTTTGCATATTATATAAAACCATTCAGCAAATCTTTGCTTAAATTTACAACAAGCAAGTATGCATTCGAAAATAAATCCTGCCCTTAAAAATGTTAACGATCCTTCAGGAGATCTTATTGCTAAAAATAATGGATCTATATTTAACCCTTTATAGGTTGAATTTAAGGGACACAGTGGCTCAGACGCTGAGCTTGTCGATCAGAAAGGTCGGCAGTTGGGTGGTTCAAATCCCTAGCGCTGCATAATGGAGTGACTTCCTGTTACTTGTCCCAGCTCCTGCCAACCTAGCAGTTCGAAAGCATGTAAAAAAATGCAAGTAGAAAAATAGGAACCACTTTTGGTGGGAAGGTAACAGCATTCCGTGTACCTTTGGCACTTAGTTCAGTGGTGGCACCATAAGATCAAACCCATTTAAGATCTGAAGGATCTGACATTTAAGACAGCCTTTTTGATTGCCATCACGTCTGCACGGTGAATTTCCGAATTGGCAGCACTGTCAATTCGCAAGGACTTGTGCTTGGCAGCACTGTCAATTCGCAAGGACTTGTGCTTGATTCAACCTGACAGAGTAATCCTCCGTTTGGACCCGGCATTTATACCAAGATCAACTCTTGGTTTCACCGGGCCCAGGAGGTTGTACTTCCGGATTTTTGTCCACACCCCAAACATCCCAAGGAGAAAAAGTGGCACATGCTCGATGTTCTTAGAGCGATACATAAGTACATCAAACACACGGCTGTCTTCCGTCGCTCTGAATCACTTTTTGTAGAGTTTCAATCAGCCTCCCGGGGCCCCAAAGTTTCTTCTCAGACCATTGGCCGCTGGCTATGGGCCTGTATCACTTCGGCCCACATTCTTCAATCTATTCCGTTGCCACGCCATATCACCACACATTCTACAAGAAGTGCCGCCACTACAGCGGACTGGGCTACCCAGGCACCAGTAGAGGAGATTTGCAAGGCTGCAACATGGACTTCCTTGTCTCCCTTTGTTCAAAACTACAGACTGGACAAATTCGATTCTGCGGAGGGGGCATATTTGGGAGGTGAGTTCTCCAGGGCATTCATACTAGCGGAGAGACCCTGGACGCCTACGCTTCCTGCCCTAGTGACACTTAGCTTGGGTATGTCCCGTGTTTGGACTCTCCAGAGCAGCCCCCAGGAAAAAGACCATTGGCTTACCTGAAGGGTCCTTTTCTGGGTGCTGCGAAGGAGAGTCCAACCCCGCCCTGGGGTCTACTCTGCCAGTTTTCATATGATTCTGCGGAACTCATGGATACTTGTTATAACTTTTGTTGACTTCGTTCCTGAACTTTTCAGCGTGCATTGTCCATGCCTTCATTGAAGAAAATCTAAGATTAGTCGGCACCAGAGGCGTGGCTTAAAGTTTCAATTCAGTCCTGGGCAGATTGGCTGTATTTAACCCATGCTTGGACTCTCCTTCGCGGCACCCAGAAAAGGACCCTTCAGGTAAGCCAATGGTCATTCTCTTCAAGTTATAGATAGATAAATCTTCAAGTTAGGTCACTGGAATGTGTCCAATAGATACTCTTTTTGCATGACAGGATAATACTTTTACATTTAAAAATGATTAATGTGAGATCACCCATGGAAGAGATATCAAATGGTCTTCCTTTCCACTTTAAGACTTAGACCTGAGTTCCATACCTATTCTAGTAAAGACTGTTTAATACTCACATGTGACAATGCTCTTAACAGACATTCTGGTACACAAAATGCAATTAAACGTTATAATTCAACAAACCAGGTTTGAATACAGGTGATAGTTTAGGGAATATGTTATATACAAATGTGCATTTATTTAAAAAAATGTTTCTCTCTCTCCCTCTCCCTCTTCTTTAAAACTAAGTTTTCTCTGACACTACTTCAGAATCAAAGTTGAGAGCATGCTGCATGATAGATAGCAGAGCAAAACCACTTCTGGAGCCCATGAGGATGGGAGAACATAATTATTTTGTACCAAATCACCCAAATGACAAGGCTTATATATCTAATTTATTATTAAAGAGACTTTCATGGCAACCTTCTCCTCTTTCAACAAGTGTCTGTCATCCACTCATCAATTCCCTCAGTGACATAAGTTAACAAATGGCTTTGTTAACTACACTATATACATACACTAGTATATACTTGCTTAGAGGATACAGGAGACAGACAGGAATTTGTTCATACATTCTAGCTATCTCTAGGGCATTGATGAAACAAAATTAAACGAAGTGTGCTATTTGCAAAAACAACACCCTTGAGTACACACTAATTGATTTGGGACAGGTTCTAGGCTATATTAAGCTTATGTTCAGAACAATCCTATCAGAAGTAAACTCCATTATGTTTCTGGGGAGTTTGATGGATATATTCCAAGGAGCAAGAGACAACTCAGTTCAGATAGTTTGTGTCAGAGAAAGAGGGTGAAGAGAGCTCCTTCCTAATACTTCCCAGAATATAGATTCCTGATGGCAAACCTATAGCATATGTGGAACAGACGGCACGTGGAGCCATTTGCTTCACGTGCCCTGTCAAATCCAGTGTGCATGTGCGTGCTGGCCAGCTGACTTCAGCCTTCATATTGGACGTTTTTCGCCCTCTGGAGGATTCAGGATGCTTCCCTGAAGCCTCTGGAGGGTGAAAAACAACCCAACGTGCAAACTGGAAGTTTGGGAACATACTCTCCAGAGGGCTGGGTGTGTGTGTGCTAGAAAGCCTCTGGAGCCTGGGTAGGGCAAAAAATGGGTCCATCACACGCAAAAAGCGGGGGCGACACACACATCTGTGTGGGGTGGGGTGGGGTTGTACAAATAGAATTATGGGTATGGGTGTGCCCACGCAAGACCCTCCTGTGCTCCCCACACTTTTGGCATGAGATGGCAAAAAAGTTAGCCATCACCCGTATAGATTCTGCCTATGGGTGAGGAACAATAGAGAGATCTGCTAGGAAGAATCACAATTCTTTCTTGTCTTTCATCAGTCTGGTCAAGCTAGAGCAAACTACCAGCCACAAAAAAGCATATACAGGTAGTCCTTGACTTATAATAATTTGTTTGGTGACTTTTCAAAGTTATGGCAACACTGAAAAAAAAATAACATATCATTTCTCACACTTACAACTGTTGCAGCATCCCAGTGGTCAAATGACCAAAATTTAGATATTTGGCATATATGTATGATGGTTTCAGTGACCCAAGATCATGTGATCATCTTTTGCAACCTTCTGACAAGTCCATAGGGAAGTCAGGTTCACTTAATAACCATGTTACTAACTTAACTGCAGTGATTCATTTAACAACTGTGGTAAGAAAGATCACATAATATGGCCCAAAACTCCATAACTGTCTTGCTTAGCAATGGACATTTTCAACTCAATTGTTACATTCTTCCATTCCCCAGCATTCCGTCAGAACTGAGGATGCTTCTTGGATGAGAAGTGAAATATCTTCAAGAAAAAACAAAGTCCAGTTGCCTTTTGTGGGGGGGTACCACCTTTCGGTTAACTTTTGTGTGTTTGGTCTATAACTCTGCATTTAGTGATAAACGGAATGAACTAAATGCAGTTAGTACAGAGTTTGGTCTCATCAATATCGAATCTGCTACAATTCATCTGAACTGGAATAAAGCATGTTTTCCAGGCAATAATGTGGCTCTGTGGAATTTGTGGGCATGGGCTTGTTTTTTTGGGGGGGGGGAGTGGAGTCTCCCAGGTCCACTCCCCTCTGTTAATATTCTATCTTCAAAGGTTTTTAAATGGAGAGGAAAAAGAATGGAAAAACAACCTTTGTTTTGATGTGCTGAAACACTTCACATGAATCCTACCTCTGCTTCCAACAATATTTAAATGCACCATTTAATTTTTATTTCATGAACAGGTTGAACTGGGGATGGTAAAGAAGCCTTCCTTGGAGTGTTTAAATAAGTCCACATTTAATGATTCAAGCTGTGGGTATTACTGTGGTGTAAGTTTCTCATGATACTATAATAATATCTGCAAGAAATACCATTTGCCTGCAAGCAAAAAGTGATCGGACCACACAAGATAGACAGAGTAACAGAAAATGAAGAAGCCAAAGAGCTCTGAGACTTTAGAATTCAAACAGGCACCTGACACACAACCGTCCAAAGTGTTCATTAGAAAGGAAAATGGAGGAGGAGCTTCCGGCAATGGCGGTCGCCTCTTGAGCTCCGGGAGACGCTGCGGAGCGCCAATGGGGTAAAGGGTCCTATTCCCGGCCCTCGTTCCATCTGAGGGCCGAGAGTCGGACTGTTGCACCACCCTGGCTGGCTTTGGACCTATTTTGGTCCGCCAGGGTGGTCGGGGTGGTCGGAGGGAGATCGAGGAAGAGCGGAAGAGCGGAAGAGGCTGGGCGTGAGAGCAGGCGAGGAATGGCGGCGGCACAGCAGCGTCCGGCGTTTTGGCGTCTGGTGCGTGCGCGCTGGCAGAGGGAGAGACAAGTGGAGTGACATAGCGACCGGCAGGGAGGCGAGGTGGAGGCGGCCGGCAAGGAGGCGAGGTGGCCGGCAAGGCCGAAGAAGACCGGAGGGCCATGTGGAGTAGAGACAGCGGCGGCGGCAATGTGAAGACGCCGCTGCCAAGGGCCTTGCTGAGGCTTTTTGATGAGGTTTATGTCATCCTCTGGTGGCTCCCGGCGACTCCTTCAGGCCTGCGCTGATAGAAGACGCCGAAAGATCAACGCCAGGAATATCGGAGCGCTGGGTGAGCGCTGGGTGATAGCCTGGACTATTGGGCCCTTTGGGAGGGAGCCAGGACAGAGCTTTAGGACAGGACGGTGGCTGATGGTGGCTGGGGGGGGGGGCTGAATCATCAGAGGCCACTGGAAGATCTGGCCTAGGGCCATGGACTTGGCCTAGGACCATGGAGAGGCTGGAGTGGTGCCTGGATCACGGATACCTGGATACCTGGGCCAAGAATGCCTCCCCCCCACCCACCGAGGACCCTGGATCTCTGTCCCTGAGCTCATGCCCATCTAGGACCATCTAGGGCTATCACCCATTTTTTACTATTTACCATCTAGGGCTATCACCCATTTTCTACTATCTTCGCCACCTCTGTCTAGTCCTTATCATCTGGACACCTACTCCCCCCCCCCTCATCGAAGGACGAACCAGGACAATGCCTCTTACCCCCCCACATTGACTTATTTTCACCATCTATAGCACCTTAACCCCCATTGGAATTTTAATAATAACTTATTCGAGGTTAGACTTGTTCCGCCTGCGGGAGGCCCCTCTCTCGCAGGTATGGCCCTTGGCTCTCTCAAGGGCCCGCCTCGATGACGGGTTCGTGAACCCCGAGAGGTGCAGGAGACGGAAGTTAAGGGGATTTTTAATAAAATGTTTTTTATCTTTTTTAGGGGGTTCCAGGGTGGGGGGGGAGGGCCAATCAGACCGGGAGGAGAGCCAGTGCCAGGCAAACAGGTGAGTCCAGGAAGGACAGGAGTGAGGTGGAGGGGGGGAAAGCAAAGGTCACTTCAACAGAGGGTTGTTCTATTACAATGGTCGTGGGGAGGGGGGGATGCGAGGACAGGAGAAGATCTCAAGGTCGGTTGGGAGACCGTGGCTGTTGGTTATGCCCGGTCACTTGTACCAACCCCTGCAGTCTAGGTGGACAGGAACTACAGAGCCAGGGCCTGCGGCTGATGCTTTGCAATGCAAGGTCTGTTACTAACAAGGCCCCCCTCATCAATGAGTTGATCTCAGAGGGGGAGCTAGACCTTGCAGGGATAACGGAGACCTGGTTGGGCCACGAGGGTGGTTTACCCCTCGTGGAAATGTGCCCACCAGGTTTCCGGGCATTCCATCAGCCCCGGGCCCTGGGTAAGGGTGGTGGGGTGGCGGTGGTTATTCGGGAATGTTTAGAGCCGAGGGAGTTCACTGTCCCTCAGATACCCGGGTGTGAGTCCCTTGGTGTGAACTGGGGCCCAGGGAGGCAGTGGGGCTTGCTGATTGTATACTTGGCTCCTCGCTATGCATCAGCAGCCCTGCCCGAGCTCCTCGAGCTAATCTCAGAGACGGCAGTTGAGACCCCCAGACTCTTGGTCATGGGGGACTTCAACTTGCCGTCGACGGGAGCGGCCTCTGAGGCGGCTCGGGAGTTCATGGCTTCCATGATGGCCATGGACCTGACCCAATTAGTTCAGAGCCCCACTCATGAAGGGGGCCACACACTGGACCTTATTTTTGTATCTGAACAGTGGACGAGTGATCTGGGAATAGGGAACTTAGTCATCACGCCCCTGTCATGGTCAGATCACTCATCCCTCCGGCTGGACTTCCCTGGCGCTATCCCCCACTGCGAGGAGGCGGAACCAGACTCTCCAAGCTGGTACCGCCCCAGGCTCCTGATGGAACCAGATAGATTCCAGATGGAGCTTGGGCCAATACCTGTAGCCCTGTCCCGCTCCCGGTCAGAGGACCTAGTGACTGCCTGGAATAGGGCGACGGCTGGGGCCTTGGACCGGGTTGCGCCTTTGCGACCTCTCCGGCGGCATCGATCCACCCGGGCTCCTTGGTTCACTGAGGAGCTAAGGGTGATGAAGCGCCACAGGAGACATCTAGAGAGCAGGTGGAGGTCCTCACGCTCCGAATCTGACCGAACACAGGTAAGAGCCTATTTGCGGACTTACCTTGTGGCAATGAGAGCGGCCAAGCGTAGATATTGTGCCGCCCTTATTGCGTCCGCGGATAACTGCCCTGCCGCTCTGTTTTGGGTGACCCGCTCCCTTTTATCGCAGGGGACGCGGGGGGCACCCTTACAGGGAAGAGCAGAGGAGTTTGGGGAATATCTGCAGGACAAAATCGCTCAGATCCGGAGTGGATGGACCTCCGTCAGTGGACCGGACGGGCCGTTAGCAGCGAATCTTGAGAGACCATTCTGGGAGGAGTTTGACTCTGTTGCCCCCGAGGATTTGGACAGGTTGCGTGGAAGGCTGCGACCCACTACATGTTCAATGGACCCGTGTCCCTCCTGGCTGGTACTGGCAGCCTGGGAGGTGACACGAGGTTGGCTTCTGGGCCTGGTGAACGCCTCATTGGGTGAGGGATACTTACCAACTGCCTTGAAAGAGGCGGTGGTGAGACCCTTGCTCAAGAGGCCTTCGCTCGACCCAACGGAGCTAGCTAATTATCGTCCAGTCTCCAACCTTCCCTTTTTGGCGAAGGTTGTTGAGAATGTGGTGGCGCAGCAGTTTCCACGACACCTGGACGAATCCGATTATCTAGACTCACGCCAGTCCGGCTTCCGACCCGGGCACAGCACAGAGACAGCCTTGGTCGCGTTGGTCGATGATCTCTGGAGGGCCAGAGATAGAGGTTGTTCCTCTATCCTGGTCCTATTAGACCTCTCGGCGGCTTTTGATACCATCGACCATGGTATCCTATTGCGCCGGTTGGAGGGAATGGGAGTCGGAGGTACCGTCTTGCGGTGGTTCGGCTCCTACCTCTCCGACCAGAAGCAATGTGTGTTGACAGGGGGGCAGAGGTCGACCCTGAGGCCACTCACTTGTGGGGTGCCACAGGGGTCGGTCCTCTCGCCTCTCCTGTTCAATGCATATGTGAAGCCGCTGGGTGAGATCATCCGTGGCTTTGGGGTTGAGTACCATCTGTACGCTGATGATACTCAGCTGTACATTTCAACCCCAAACCACCCCAACGAGGCTGTCGAAGTGATGTCCCGGTGTTTGGAAGCCGTCGGGGTCTGGATGGGGGACAACAGACTCAAACTCAACCCCTCCAAGACTGAGTGGCTGTGGCTACCGGCACCTCGGTTCAGCCAGCTGATACCATCGCTGGCCATAGGGGGCGAACAACTGTCCCCTGTGGAACGGGCACGCAATTTGGGCGTCCTCCTTGATGCCCGGCTGTCAATGGATGACCATGTGGCAGCCGTGGCAAGGGGGGCGTTCCACCAGGTTCGCCTGGTGCGCCAATTGCGCCCCCTACTGGACCGGAGTGCCCTACGCACGGTCACTCACGCGCTGGTGACGTCTTGCCTGGACTACTGCAATGCCCTCTACATGGGGCTTCCCTTGGGACGCATCCGGAGACTACAGCTAGTCCAGAACGCAGCCGCGCGGGTCATCATGGGGAGTGCACGATACTCCCGCGTAATACCCCTCCTGCGCGAGCTGCACTGGCTGCCTGTGGCCTTTCGGGTGCGTTTCAAGGTATTGATTACCATCTTTAAAGCGCTCCATGGCATAGGACCTAGTTATCTGCAGGATCGCATCCTACCACACACGTCCCTACGACCAATCCGCTCTCACAGGGAGGGACTCCTCCTGGTGCCGTCCACCAGGCAATGCCAGCAGGCGACACCTAGGAGTAGGTCCTTCTCTGTGATGGGTCCAACCCTCTGGAATGACCTCCCCCCCCCGACATCAGAACCACCACTGACCTCTGTTCCTTCCGTCAAAAACTAAAGACTCACCTGTTTCAATTAGCTGGCCTGGCACACTCTTAGTCTTACCTCCCGGGGATATATTTTAATTGGGTTTGGGTATTTTAATTGGGATGTTTTAGGGCTTTTATACTATATTTATTTCTTTGTACAGTCTCACCTCCTCCACTCAAATGCTCAAGTATTTAATTGTTTATATATTATTTATATTGTTATTTATGTATTTTATCTGTGTTTCATTGACTGTACACCGCCCCGAGTCCCTTTTGGGGAGAGGGGGCGGTTTATAAATCCAAATAAATAAATAAATAAATAAATAATAAAGACAAAAAAGTCTGGACGGTGGACATGGCAGAACCTGGAGAAGGCAGAATGAACTGGAAAAGATAACAAAATACCCGCAAATAAAATGGCTCTGGCAAAAGAAAGCAAAAATAGTACCAGTACTGATAGGCACCTTGGGTGCAATCCCAAATCAATTGGAGCACTTGAACATCATCAGCATTGACAAAATAACCATCAGTCTATTGCAAAAGGCAGGTTTACTTAGAACAGTTTTCATCCTATAATGATACCGTGTTTTCCCGAAAATACAATTTGTCCTGAAACTAAAGCCTTGCCACATTTTTTTGCGTGGGCAAAAAAGCCCACCCCCGAAAATAAACCCCCTGGACAACCCCCCCTCCAGCCAGGCAGAGCACCGCTCACCGACATAGCGGTATCCTGAAGGCGCCAAGCCGCAGGAGCCGGGGGGAAGAAAGGCGCTTACATTGCTTGGTGCATTTGGGATACCGCTAGGTTGGGGAGTGGCGTTCTGCCTAGCCCGAGGGGGGAGTTGCTGGGTGGCTGCTCCCTTGCCTCAACATATCCGGGCCCAGCTCTCCCTGCAGCAGCAGCCACCACCACTGCGCTCCGAGCATAACATCTTCTCCGGTTGCAAACTCCCTAACTCTGCTGCCGAGTCTTCCAGTAGCGGCCGCTCTAGGAGTGCGCTCTGTGGTTGTAGGCTGGCTGCTAGAACTCTCTGTAAGAGAGTCTTCTGGACAGAGAGTCTTCCAGCAGCCAGCCCACTAGAGCAGCCACTGCTGGAAGACTCGGAAGCCAAGTTTGGGAGTTTGGAACCGGATAAGATGTTATGCTCGGAGCCCCGCGGCGGCGACATTGGCGGCTGCAGGGAGAGCTGGGCCCAGACATGTTGAGGCTAGGAGGTATGCCTGCTGGGGGCTGAACAGGCGCTCACGCAACCCCCTTCTCTAGCTGGGCAGAGCTCCTTGCACTGACCTAGGGGGTACCCTGAATGTGCCAAGCTGCGGGAACTGGGGAGCAGGCAGAGCGCCATGTGGCTTGGCGCCTTAGGGATACCCCCTAAGTCAGTGAATGGCGCTCTTCCCGGCTGGAGAGGGGGTTTGCTGGACGGTTGCTCGCTTCGCCCCTGAGGCTGTGCCCGGCTCTTCGGGAGCCAGTTCGCAAGGGAGCAGCTGCCCGGCAACCCCAAAACAATAAGCCCTCCCCTATAATAAGCCCAAGGCCATATTTTGTAAGTAAAAAGAAAATAAGACCCTGTCATATTTTCGGGGAAACACAGTACCAGAGGTGGTATTCAGCAGCTTCTGACCAGTTCTGGAGAACCGGTAACAGAAATTTTGAGTAGTTTGGAGAACCGGTAAATACCGCCTCTGACTGGCCCCGCACCCATCGATTCTCCCAAGTCCCAAGCTGATCGGGAGGGAATGGGGATTTTGCAGTAACCTTTCCCTGGAGTGGGGAAGGAATAGAGATTTTACAGTATCCTTCCCCTGCCATGACTACCAAGCAATGCCCTGCTTACCAAGCCACGCCACAGAACCAGTAGTAAAAAACTTTGAATCCACCACTGAATGATACCTATAGCACCACCACCATCATCTCCTGACTGACAATGCAACCAACTATAATACTAAGTATTCCTTGCCTTCAATGTGATCTGTTGTATATAAGGGATCCATTCCTGTTTGAATTTGATTAGAATGAATCCATCATGGACTCAAGACACAAAAGAGCTAACAACAACAGAGATTCCTAGACAACACACAGATAAGCACTCAAATATCTCACTACTCAGCACTACTCATTCTTCCCCACTGTTGCTGCTACTCCTACTCCAACTGCTACCCCTTGTGAGTACTGCTAGAGAAAAGCATCCCTTCTACTTCCACACATTAATACACACCACCATCTCTCCTCCCCACCCTTCCAATGTTTCATAGCAAAGCTTTTATAGTCTCTTGCTGTGCTGGCTGGGGAGAGGGCTTAAAGAAAGCAGAAAAAATAGTACAGGTATATCTAACTAATCTTGGTTGGCAAGCAGAACTATGGATGCTAAATGTGAAGCATTCTTTTTGTTAGCAAGATACAAACCCATGCCATTCAATTACAGTGGGAAAATATGTAACTCATAAGAATACCACATTTTTGCAAATACTGGCAACTATTCACAAAATCTATAACAACAATGATTTAGTGAGAGTCCTGCCTAGGGGTGTAAAACACAAGACCATGGGACAATGCTGGGAAACTCACATACATTTACTGTTCAAAGTGCTAACTGTACAGAAAAATTCATACAGACATGAGAAATGGACAGGATGTGATAGTCTCTTTATATCCAATAGAAATATCATACATTCTTGCTATTCTTCATTTTTGACCTAAAATTCTAAGGAGCTTTTGTTGCATGGCAATGCAAATGTGTTACCTACAGTAGTTCCTTCATGTTTTAGAATAGCCAAATTTTTATCTCTGTTCTGATTGCCTCTGGTGGAAAATTCTGCAAGTTAATGGAAGTCAACTACTCACCATGTAACTTCAGAGCTGTTTTTTTATCTCCCTTTTATATCCTACAATGCACATTTGTTGCCTGCGTAAGCAGAGTAAATCAATTAAAATTGTCAGTTTTCATCAAGGCTTCACTGGAATATCTGGAGCAGAACAACCTTTAATCGTGTTACAGTGGAGATGAAGGTATGTCATCACAAATACTAGCAGGAAAGTTGTCATAGTCTTTAAATATTTTAGCCCAGAAGGGAATGGAAATTATGTAACTAGAAAAATTTTTAAAATGATGTTAAGATCATAGACATGCCCAGAGTATCTACAGAAATATCACCAATCGAAACAAATCATGAAATTGGATGGTGATGATGCCTATACAACGGAAGAGGCAGTTAACTTATGATACAACTAGCATAACTTTGAAAAATCGCTCCGTACCATTACAAAATGGGCCAAAGGAATGAAAAGTCCATTTGTTTACTCCAGATAATCTTACAGATTTCCCATTGATGCTGATGTTGGAATCCTATAATCGTACTCAATAGGTTTGCTTGGCTCATTGGTTAGAAAATTTGTATATAAACTATGGCACATATTTATTTATTCATTCATTCTTCTGAAAGATAGTTTCTTCCAAGCAGTTGTAATCTATATTTTATTAGAAAGTGTGTGTGCGTGTGTGTGTGTGAGGGGTGGGGGGGAGGAGAAATGTTGAGAACATACCAGGTTTTGCCCTCCAGGGAAATTCTTTTTCCAGGAGTCCTAAGCAATAAATAATCTCTCCTTGTGTTAAAACAACACTCACTGAAGTTCAGAACAGGAGCATCTGCACTTTGGAATGCTCCCTAGGGTCTCACAGAGAACAAAATGCTGAGGTTTGTGAGCCTTATTACAGGGAGTTTCCCATTTATAATAACTTGCTACACCTTAGGAATCTTCTATCTGGGAGCAATTGTCATTAGAGTTAAAGTATTGAAAACTTTGAGATATTTGCAAAGCAAAGCTGGTTGATATTTCAATTTCTGCACAATGTCTATTAAGGGATTTGGGATTCCTGTTGGATGTCAGATAATATATAAATATATGGTGATTATCACTTATCTATAGTCATTAATCCTTCTTGGCCATCATGTAAAATGAAGAATACCTTCCACTGAATTCTCGCAAGACAGCGTAAGATCGAGCAATTGAAGTAGGCTCTAAAAGCTTCTGAATATTTGGTACCTGTAACATAATGTTAAGCATTTTCATCTCTCTGGGAAGTGGTGCCATGAGCCTAGGCTGAACCATGATTTATTACACCTGAAGGTCAATTTAATAGAAGACAAGAGTATTAATTCTCATTAGTCATAGCTGCTCAAAAAACTATATTGAGACACATATTGGGCATCTTTTTTGGCTAATTTACCAGAAGCATCTGGTTAGGTGGCCAACGGTGGATGAGACATATTTTAGTCCGATTAAGTAAAATAGCATTTATCTGCTTACTTTTTTAGAAATACCAAAAAGATAACCACATTAGTTTTTTTTTCCCTGAAAGAATGAGAGAATAATTGCTGCCTCATTAGAGGTGAACAAATTCACTGTGATGTCTTTCTTAACCTTTGCTACTTTATTGTATGCATGGTTATTCTTGGTGATACGAGACCATTATACTCATTCCAATTCTCTCATGCTCTTATCTCTCATTCTCTCTCTCCCTCCCTCCCTCCCTCTCTCTCTAGGTAGCCACCCTCTATTATCCATAGCACTCATCATCCTGAATTAGCATGGCACTAAACTAGGGTAAATATAAAGAAAATATAAAGTTGTATGCTATGGAAATAATATATACTATAGAGGACAAGTTTCTGAGTTGCACAATACTTAATTAAATGCATCTGAGATACTAACACAAAAATGATTCTTCCACTGTTATTTCTTTTGCAGCAGGCATTTATATCCTACTACTTTTGATAGATGATGTATAGTTATCAAGCACAATACATACAATCTATCTTCCAGGATTTTTTATATCTCCCTCTTAAAGCCATTTATCTTTAAGGTCCCGGAATGCCTAGGAGGCCTCCTTCTTCAACAGAATCTCCCTGCACATGAAATCAGGAACAAAAGTTTTGTAAGAAACACCTCCAAGAGGGAAAAGTCCCCTTTTTGATTATGATTGCATTCTGTGGAACAGCTTACTCCAGATACATGGTCATCCCTCACTGAAGAGACCAATCTAGACTTCCACAGTGTGCATTATAAAGAGCTAGCTCTTCAAGAAAGTTTTGGGCACTTGGAAGTTCCAAGGAAGGTGCTGTCACTTGATGTTGATCGGTGACACAATACTTTTCATCATAAGTTTTATTTCCCAGAAGCTGCTCAGAACCTATGGGAATTAGTGGCACCAAACTCAAATGTGTACAGGTAGTCCTCAACTTTCATTTGGCGACCCTTTGATGTTACAGTGGCACTTAAAAAGTGACTTATGACCATTTTTCACTCTTATGACCACTGCAGTATTCCCGTGGTCACATGATCAAATTTGGACACTTGCAGCTGTCTCATGTTTATGAATTTTTTTTGTGTCCTGGAGTTATGTGATCATTTTTCACAACTTTCTAACAAGTAAAATCAACGGAGAAACCAGATTCACTTTACAACTGTGTTACTAACCTAACAGCTGTAAGGATCAACTTAGCAACAATGGCAAGAAATGTCATAAAATGGGGCAAACTCACTTAACCACTGTCTCATTTAGGCACAAAAAATGTGGGCTCAATTGTGGTTGTAAGTCAAGAACTACCTATAATTAAAAAGCAAGCAAGCAAATAAGTAGTCATTGCTAAACATGATGGAAGCAAATTCCAAATGATGCATTGTTTTAATCTAGGACAAAAATGGACCATGTGCTGTGGCTTAAAAGTGGTCCATGATACAACATAGCCAATAATACATTTAATTTATTGATTCTGAATGGCAGACTTGCCCTCACATAGATGAAATCATTTATTTTAAAATGCATTAAAAAGCAATAGCTAGTTTGATTGATTATGAAAAAGAAAGAAAATTCACAGGTAATACTTTTATTGAAATCAAGTAAAGTAACACAAAAGCGTGCACGATTTTGATTCTTTATTAGGAAAAATCAGGATGTAATATTTTGAGCACTAGCTGAGGAATTATGGGAATTGAAATCCACATGCCTTCAGGCTGTTGAAGTTGAGAAACACTGGTACACATATACTGGCCTCAGTGCAGTAACTCCCGTTTCTGAGAGACTATCACCCATATTCCATAACCTGGACCAAAATAATGCATACAAATAAAGATATTTTCTTTCAAGTGATATATTTAGCATCACTTGCAATTTGGCCCCCATGTATCCTATTATGCTGTGGGATCTAAAAATATCCCAAGTATCTCATTCATCCATTCATCCAATCATCCATCAACAAGAAATCTGCCATCATGTGCCAACAGCGTCCTCCTGCTGTTTGCAGAGCAGAAACATGCAATTGTCTACGCAAGGGAATACATGGATGTGAATTTGACTTCAAAAAGGGCAACATTAAAAAAACAGTGGGAGAATATTTCAATTCTCCCTGCACCCCATGACATTTTGCTATTGGCTTCAGAGTCCCCAGACTTCAAAAGAAAACTACAATATGAAATTGTATTCATCAACACATTCCCACTGGGTTTCATTTCCACAGTAGGTGTTCAATTAGGTTAGAATAGCTGCAAAGATCACATTATCACAGTGACTGCTACTATGAAGGAAGGTCCTGCTGCTCTTATCATGTATTCTTTTAGCCTCAACACAGAAATATTACAAATATTTCCACCACCCTGTCCACTGAATGATCTTCAACACCCTTCTAATGGGGGTTTACTTAACAAACCATGGTTTAAAATTCTAGCTTACTCAAAATATATGACTTTAATAAGTGATTCTACCCTACCTCTTGATGCTATTCTTGTTGCTGATATTAAAGTGGGCTTCTTCCCCCATGAAGAAGAAAGCCAAATTCCTAAGTTTCTCATGACATTTATAACTTCATTGTCTTAGTATTCCATAAGATATAACACTGTGGTTATGATTGTCAAAAAGAGCAGGGTAGTCCAAATTTAGTCACATTATTTCCACAAATAAGTAAATAAATGCCAAGGCTAAAACACAAGTTAGCATTGAACTAACATTGCCAAGGCAGCCACAAATGCCATGTTTTTAAGAAAAAGAAAATACATGCATCAAATCTCATGAGAACACCAAATCTTGAAAATATCAAGGCACATTGATGTCGGAGTGGGAAAAATGAGTCCTAAAGAACTAGTATTTGTATAAGTCCAACAAAACAAGAATTTGGTGAGAGCTAAATGAGCTTAACTAGGGCTTCTTGCTGCAACACGTTTTCCTATAAACATAATATGTATACCTGCATGGGGTACTTAAATGCCTCTGTTAAAAATCTACTTGCAGTGTGATTCAGGCCATATAGTGGTATGTCTTAAAGAAATTTTAAGAAATGATACAAATATTAGTTAAGATATCTGTAGCTACCAAAGAACTAAACAATTGACATCTGATGGTAGTGGTAATGCATCTGTTAATAAAGCAATGTAATGCAGACATATACCCTGTTTCTCCGAAAATAAGACCTCCCCAGATAATAATAATCCAGCTTTTGAGGCATGCGCTAAAATAAGACCTCCCCCCCAAAAAATAAGTCCTTTCCAAAAATATTGCAACACAGCAGCATCTATGAGGTGACCACCCTCGCCACCTCCTGTCGCTCAAAAATAATAAGACCTCCCTGAAAATAAGGCCACGTATTTATTTCAGGGCTCAAAAGATAATAAAACTCTGTCTTATTTTCGTGGAAATTTGGTAAAACAATTCTATGTATATTTATTTAGATGTAATTTCTATGAGTTATTTCCTAGTAATGGAGATGCATTTTTCATCCACAACCACATGCACATCTAACAGGGAAAAGACCAATTTAATTAAGTAAATGTTTTTTTCCAACTGAGGTGCATTCTTCTGGGACGCATGGAAAATGTCCCATTCAGTTTCATAGGACTTAAGTACATAGGCATATATCATTACAATGCTAATGCACAAGGTCTTCACTTGTCAATTATTTTTCAAGACCATGAGTTTTTAAAACAGCTTATCTGCTATCAAATGAGAATGTTCTCATCTATGCTTTAAAAAGCTTGTTTTTCCCATTTTTGCAGATCAAATGTTTTTCAGGACCCAACAGCAGACTTTAGGAAATTACTCCAAGTTTTGCCTTTTTTCCCCCTAGGCAGCCGGCAGCACTAAATTGAATCAAATTATTGGCTTGTACTCACAACTTCCTAAGCCAAGCCACTGTAATTTAGAAAACATAGTTTATAAACAGAAACCTAACCAATTTTTGGCTTATTGAATAAGCTGTGGTTATATAACCATGGCTTAACATGTTTTAAAGTAGCTGACATGTGATGCAATTGTCAAAATTCTTACAAGAACTGGTGCATAGCTACAGACTTTAAAGTACCGAGTATTATCAACAATTAAACTATTAGTCATTCAAGTACCAATTGATCAACAATTCAGTCCTGAACTGCAAATATTGTCTTCTATTGACAAGACTATTATTATTAGATAGAAGAGTATTTTATTTTAACTATATTAGTACCTGAAATGAAAAGAAAGCAGCAAGAGAGAGCTCCTACAGAAAAGTATTTCTCTATCACAGTGTTTTTAATTTGTTTTAAATGTACTGCCTTCCAATGATTTACATCCTGTAAATCCTCTGCTGCCCCAAGTTTCAACATTTAGAAAGAACTGAGAAAACTCCAGGACATTACTAACTATCACAAGAAGGTGAAGAAACAGAAATTATGCACATTCTGCTAATAGTTTAACTGTTGACAAGCCATATCCAGTTGAAAATGGACAGTTACCTAATGAACTGGCAGCCAGCTCCTGTAAGAGTACCTCCTCTCTCAAATCCTTCGGTTAGATATTACGCTTTGGAGTGGATTTACAAGCAGAGATCGAAAGCCAACAGCTCATAGATCTTTCTTCCTCAATGGAGGAGAGCTACCTCTCCGAACACACAGCTGCAATCTGCTCCGCAGCTGCAGTTATTACAAGATGAGGGTGTGAATACTAACCTGATAAACTTAAACAAAACGTAACTGATATTTTAACCAGACAAAGCCATCTGCCAGAACAAACGGTTCTTTCTATCTTTGATTTGATGTCCATGATTAAAACCCAAGTGAACTCATTAAAAGAGGTCCTTGTAAAATATATTGAAAAACAGTCAAATGACAACACTGCTACAGCACACACAGATCTGTATAGTGTGTTTCACGAACATAACCTGCAGGGAAGCCATGGGCAACTTTACACCAAGGAAAACAGAGAGCAATGATCAGAGAACTGACCACTCTCACAGGAAAGGGTAAGAAATAAGTCTCCAGTGGGCATGTAACCAAGGAAGACAGACTATTCAAATCACCAATATTAACCACAGCATATATAAAAAGTACCTTGCAAATATTAAATAATCAAAGACTATGGGGAACAAAAAGGACAATTATCTTTAAGACACTTACTACTTTACATTATTTACAAATTATTTACAGCAGGATGAGTGCCTTCCATCTAGCAGAGACCTAGATCGAACTTTACTTACCTTTAGGCAACACAGAATTTCCATATATTATTTAAAATGAAGAATTTTTGGATACTTTTACAATCTTCTGCTGAGAACAACTCAGTTGAGTCCTGGCCCTGAGTATATTGTCACCTTAGAGAATAAATGTGACCACCTGGCTTTAGATAACTGCAAGGACATTTCTGCCCTCCAAAGGTGACTGCCCAGGCAAAAAGTTTGCTCCACTTAGAGCAAGACAATGCACAGATGACCTTCTGGAGAAAGAAAACCCCTCAATTAACTCTTTTAGTGCCCTGCCAGGTTCAGAACAAACCGATATTATTAAAAGACTAGGCACCTTAGAGAAATTCTAGTGGCAACATACCAGTTCTAATTCTAGTAGCCAGAATTCAAATTGATTCGGTTTTACCAACTACCCAAGACAGTTTCCATCACGTTGAGAAAAGACATGGGGGCGCTCTCCTTCAACCTATGAAATGCAGATATGCAGATCATCAACACAGAGTCCTCTGGAGTAGATCCACATTTTTTTTAGTCACTTCCCTTTTGAAATAGCACTGCATCCAGAAACTTCAAAGAATAAAAATCCTGGATGCCGCTGATGCAAGAGGAAGGATCTGACTGCCTAAAATCACAACCTGAGCCACGTAATGGGCTGTGCTAAGAACATGACATGGACATTTGCAGCTTAACATATCCAGTATCTGTCACATAATCCAGCCCTCTAGCCAAACCTTTCCTACAGGAATCAAAGAAGACATGATAAAGGCAATCTCTACGGCAGGAAGATCATCACCACCACCCAAGATGGAATCAATGTCTCTATCAAACTATATTGATGTGAAACAACAACTAGTTAATGTTCACCATATTAAGTGCAGTTACCTGCAGGGGTGGAATCCTACCGGTTTGACAACCATTTCACTGAGCACGCGCTTCACACAATTCAGAGAAGATTGACCTTCTAGATTACTGCTTGGGAAGGGAAGGAAAGCAGCTGAGGAGCGGCAATCCACTCAGCCGCGCAACTTAGTTGAGAAGATAAAGATCGGTAAAGTGCAGAGGCAGGCAGGTGGGCCCGCTTGCTCGTGGGAGCAAACCAGTTCACTCCCAGCTGATCTTCGGAGCTACCAATTCACCCAAACCAGTCCGATCTGGTAGAATCGCATCCCTGGTTACCTGACTCCATATACCAGCATGAGAATGTTAAAGTCAGGCCAAACTACAACACTGTGTCTTCTTGGATACTGAAGGAACTTTGGTCTTCATCTCACATCTAGAATGACCACAAGTCATATCATTCATTCACAGATCTCAATTCGTTGCCATTCACTGCCTCTGACAACAAACAAGAAATTTCTACACAGAATCACTACCCTTGCTCTCTTGGAACATTGCTGGATGGGGAGCCAAAAATACAGATTTTACCTTTATAAACTATGTCTCCCAAGTCAACATCATTGTGGTCCAAGAGACACTTATCTGCATAATTTGGGAGTGGCTGGGTCCAATATAAGAAGATATAAGCCATAGATCTTTCTGTTCTTAAAGTGCCCTATTATTTAGAATACCACCAATATTTTAAAATATATTTCAGAGATTATTCAAGTGAGTTCCATAACATTATAACCTCAACAATGAACTCAATGATTTCAGTTCTGAAGAATGCACTGTTAATTTAATTTGTATTAGTTCCAGCAATGAATGCAATGGCACTTAATTTCACCAAGCCATTTCTTTCCACATCCCCCTGGAGATGAATTCGAAGTTGATTTTGAGTTTATTTTAATAGGTTTTTTCCCCTCTTCTGATCATTGAAGAATATTGCCTCCAGATTAACAAAACCCAAAGCATATGTTAGTTGCCAGCAGGTTTTGCTATAAGGAAATGGTAATCATTGATCATGCTAAGAATGTATCACATTCACTGCTGATTTGAAAGTTGCTCAGTACAATATACAAAGTCATTCAATCTGTTTCATCCTTTCCCAACCAAAACAGCCAAGGCTGTTTATCATCCAAAGTGTCTGCAGGATTCCACCTAGGAAAAGGGTTGTCTTCTTTATGAATGCACAGAAGACCTAAGGGTCCAATCAAAGAAAAGCCTTGGTGAGTCCCATTTTGCTTTTTGAGAAATTGAAGAAATGTAAAATGCAGCTTATAACGAACAAGCCATATCTGTTGCATATCTGATGTGCGATTAGAGATTGCATTGAATTCCTGAAAGCTCTTACTTAATTAGAGCCATTCAAATGGCAACGTTTTATGCTGTGAAACAACTCCTATACTTGCACAGTGACAGTTTTGCCTTAGGTCGAAGCAGGATGCAAACATGGTATACAATTCATCTGCTTTTCAGCTAGGATGCTTATAACCCTAGAGTTCCCACTGCTCTAAGCCACATATGCTCTCACCTTATGACACAGCTATAACTTCACTTGCATAAAGTAATAAACTGGAAGTGTCTACTAAGCCAGAGGCAAATCAGTCTTACTTGGTATAAAGGCATTTCTCAAACTGATGGAAACAGAGCTGGCCAGCATAATTGAAAGCAACCTGTCCTGTTAGTGCAGAGGTGTTAAACCTGTGGGCCGGATGCATCACATCCGGTTTAGCGAAGCGGGGGGAGGGGAGTCCCAATTCATCACGTGACACTGCTGTGATGATGTGAGTTTGACACCCCTGCTGTAGTGTCTTACTTCAGATTCAATATTTGTTGGGATGTACATGTTGACAAAGGTATCAGACTCTATAGATGCCGGATTACAATTGCTAGAAATTATGGGAAATGAAATTTATCTCATCTGGAAGATTGGAAGAAGGCTGGCCAAATGTCAAGTTTGATAAAATAGAACTAAAACTCAGAGGAGATAATAGTCAGGTGGGTTAATATAAAACAGGAAGATCTGTCCATGATTCTGAAAGATCCAACTCTAATTATCCTTGTTCCTGACTTGAATCTTATCTGCTAAATTTTCACAGACTCTTTCCAGTGGCCAATTATTTTTCCTATCTCCTTTGTTATTTCAAACTGTACCAGATGCTTACTTAGGCCAGGCATAAACATAAGCATTGTAAGCTGAATTTAAAATGTCATATTATTTTTCTGCTTCAGAATTTTAGCTATTAGACGGCAAGGAAATGAACCGAAAGTTCATACAAGCCTCTATCATAACAATCCTATCCCCTTACAAGTCTATGAATCAAAATATTAGGGGGATAAGTCACTAGAGAACATGACTGTGGAGACTCAAATCCACACTCACCTATGACATTCACAGCACAATTTGGAAACAGTTATTGTTTATTAATCTAATTTATCTTCCAAGATTTTTGTCAGGACAAATGGACACGGAAAACTCTTAGATGACACTTTTATCCACCTATCAAAGATCTGCAATAGTGTCATTATTATATTTTTAATAATTTTAAAAATAATATTTTAATGAATAATAGTTCATCTTCTCTGTATTGAGAGGAGAGCCTAGATCCGTGATGGCGAACCTATGGCACACATGGCACAGGTGGCATGCAGAGACCTCTCTGCGGGCATGCGAGCCGTCACCCCAGCTCAGCTCCCCTGCACATACCTGCATGCCTCTCGCCAGCCAGCTGGTTTTCAGGTTTTCGCCTTGCATGCTGGGGGAGGGGGGCAGGACGCACACAGGGAGGTCAGGTGCGCACGGTGGGGGGGAATCACGTGCATACACGGGGGTGGGCTATGGAGTGGTTGCGCTCACATTTCATTATGGGTATGTGTATATATGCACTTTTGGCACTCAACGCCGAAAAGGTTAGGCGTCACTGACCTAGATGATAGATGTTATCTGAAAAGTACTGAGACTGGAAAAACTGTTCATTACAGTCTAGCTTTCCAGGCTAACAAGATTCAGAGAAGATTATTTTAATATGCCATTTTCCAGTTGTAAAGTACTGTCTCTAGGATCATGGTTAGCATTAAAAAAAGCAGTATGCCTTCAAAAGATTTGAATTAACAGCAAAGGCCTCTTTATTTGGTTCTGTCAGAATGAAAAATCTTGAAATGTAAACAACTTCTCCTATCTTGTCGTTCTTGCCTTCATTTCCAGGATTGTTTCCAGGGTCATTTTGAGCACTCCGAAGGTGTCAGGGAAGCCTCCTGATGGTCCCTGAAACCTTTGGAACGCTCAAAACGACCCTCAAACCGGAAGTCACTTCCGGTTTGCTCGGAGGATCATTTTGAGTGCTCCAAAGGCTTCAGGGACTGTCCGGAGGCTTCCCTGAAGCCTCCGGAGGGCGTCTGGGAGGGCGGGGGAGGCTGTTTTTGCCCTCCCCAGGCTCCTATAAAGCCTCTGGAGCTTGGGGGGGGGGGAAAGCATGTAAAATGGGGGGTCACGCCTGTAGTGCGCGTATGCATTGCATTATGGGTGCGGCACGCCCACACACAACCCCCCTGCGCTCCCCCCACTTATGGCATGTGAGCCAAAAATGGTTCGCCATCGCTGCCATAGAGCCAGTGCAGGGTAGACGGGGCCACCTGCGATTTCCATTACCGGTTCGGGCGAACCGGACCAAACCAGAAGAATGCCACCTCTGCCAAGGTGCCTTGTCACTATTCATACATTGTTTCTGGATCAAACAATGTTAAGATCTGTTCAGATATAGTTTGCTTTTCCTTGTTACAAAAATAATAGAAATAGATTGGCTTCCTGCCCCCCCCCCGCCCCCCCGTTTCTCCAGTTCTCCACTAGCTAGCTGGAGGAAGGGTGAAGAAAAGGAAGGACATTCATTCAGTGAACTCAAAATGTTGATGAAAATCTGGAAGACAATGCACAAAATGGCTCTCAGGGGCATAAACCTCTGATGTGATATTGCCCTTTAGGTGTCTACTGAAGTCAATTGGACCAATCAGAAATAGCCCGCTCACTTATTTCAGCATTGTAAATGCTAAATGCAAATCATTGATTCAGAATTTATCATCTTGGATTTGCATTGGTAAAGAAAGTGCACGTCAAAGATACACACACCACTACTTCTGTTGTAAGTTAACAGTGAATTTTAAAAGTGAGAATGAGGCACTATAGTATAACTATATAGATCACACTGATTGGTCTTGAAGCTTTTTTTGTTTCAAATGCTTTAAAACTACACCTCCTATTGGGGTCAAAAGTTCATGCATGGAATCAGACATCTTACATCAGTCTCCACATCACTTATATTCACATTTCTCTGAGGTGATACTTCTGCTAATGGACTCCAATCTGCAATAGATGGAGCTGACTTAATGCATCCTAATTCACCAGTTACCAAGGAATTCTATTCTTTTGACTGATAAAACTTCAAGAAAGTAATGGGTTTTTTTTATCCTTTAAAAAAAATCTCCAAGATACATATGAATTATTATGAGTTAAATACAAACCAGCAGAGATTTTCTGAAAACCTACGTAAATCCATATCCTGAACATGGTAATTAATTCAAACTAGGGAGTTTTAAAGAATCTTCATGGATGTTTTGTCACTAGTTTTCACTAGTCTTTTATATCTTCACTACATTTTCACAGCACTTGGCAATATTTTTAAGAAGGTCTGAATGTTGTAATCAAAATCTCCTAGTAATAGTGTTGTGCAAAATTAATCTTATAAAACAATAAAAATGAACATATGTGATGCAATTTTAAAGAAACCTAATGAGATGTAATTGTCCCCCCACCTTTTTTAGTAGACTTCAAATACCACCACCTCATTTGTCGATTTAAAAAGAAAAAGGCATTTCCAAGAGAGGTTTTTAAAAAAAATAAATAAATTAAAACAATTAAAACTGCTAGTGGTGCCTGGGTGACAGACAGTTAGATAGTCTGTCTTCATACCACATGAAACTTTTTCAATCTGTCACTGCTCCTGTCCATCAAATGGTTAAAAACAATTTGAAGAATTGGCAACTTCAAAATATGAACAGGAAAAGAGTAAAAATATATGCCCCATCCCATGCTGTCACAAGTCCACAGTAATAAAAAAACATCCTCACTTACTTTCACTGAAAATAAAATAAAATACACCCTTTATTTCATTACACTGTATGTGTATTTCTCTGGTGTCATGAAAAATTAATAAATCCGAGCAATACTTGTGAGAGAAAGCTTCAAAGCTGTCACTGTGGAAAAACTTTGAACAAGTTTTCAACTTTCAACTGTCGTAAGAAGCTTCATCCTATAAATTCATTTGCATAATCTCTATTGAAAATTCCAAAAACAAAACCAGAAATATTAATTAACTATCATTACCTCTAAACAAACAAAGCATGGCTCAGTGGCTAAGATGCTGAGCTTGTCGATCAGCAGTTCAGCGGTTCAAATCCCTAGCGCTGTGTAAACGGAGTGAGCTCCTGTTACTTGTCCCAGCTTCTGCCAACTAGCAGTTTGAAAGCATGTAAAAAATGCAAGTAGAAAAATAGGGACCACTTTTGTGGGAAGGTAACAGTGCTCCGTGCACCTTCAGCATTTAGTCATGCCGGCCACATGACCACGGAGATGTCTTTGGACAGCACTGGCTCAATTTTGAAACGGAGATGCGCACCGCCCCTAGAGCTGGAAGTGATTAGCATGCATGTGCGGGGGAACCTTTACCTTACCTCTAAACAAAGATATGAGCATATATGGTGGACTACATAAAGATGGACCCATCAATCCCCAGATTACAATACAATACAATAGCAGAGTTGGAAGGGACCTTGGAGGTCTTCTAGTCCAACCCCCTGCCTAGGCAAGAAACCCTATACCGTTTCAGACAAATGGCTATCCAACATGTTCTTAAAGACTTCCAGTGTTGGGGCATTCACAACTTCTGGAGGCAAGCTGTTCCACTGATTAATTGTTCTAACTGTCAGGAAATTTTTCCTCAGTTCTAAGTTGCTTCTCTCCCTGATTAGTTTCCATCCATTGCTTCTTGTTCTACCCTCAGGTGCTTTGGAGAATAGTTGGACTCCCTCTTCTTTGTGGCAACCCCTGAGATATTGGAACACTGCTATCATGTCTCCCCTAGTTCTTCTTTTTATTAAACTAGACATACCCAGTTCCTGCAACTGTTCTTCATGTTTTAATCTCCAGTCCCCTAAATCATCTTTGTTGCTCTTCTCTGCACTCTTTCTAGAGTCTCCACATCTTTTCTATATCGTGGCGACCAAAACTGAATGCACTATTCCAAGTGTGGCCTTACCAAGGCATTATAAAGTGGTATTAACACTTCACGTGATCTTGATTCTATCCCTATGTTTATGCAACCTAGAACTGTGTTGGATTTTTTGGCAGCTGCTGTACACTGCTGGCTCATCTTTAAATGGTTGTCCACTAGGACTCCAAGATCCCTTTCAGTTACTACTGTTGAGAAAGGTACAATCTATACTGTACATGTGCATTTCTGGCCTAAATGTAGAACCTTACTCTTTTCACCATTGAATTTCATTCCTGAAATTCCTATTCCTGCCAGCTTGGGGTCATCTGCAAATTTGATGAGTTCCCCATTTATCCCCTCATCCAAATCATTGATGAAGATGTTGAAGAGTACTGGGTCTAAAACAGAGCCTTGGGGTACTCCACTGTATACTTCTCTCCATGTAGATGCAGTTCCATTGAGGACTACACGTTGAGTGCGGTTGGTCAGCCAGTTACGAATCCATCTGGTGATGATGCTGTCTAATCCACATTCGTCTACTTCAGCGGTTCTCAAATAGTGGGGGGTGCCCCCCTGGGGGGGCGCGAGGCTCCATAAAGGGGGGCGCGAAGGCTCCCTTTGCATCTGGGTGCAACGGCGGCGGCAGCGAAGGCGGCGGCGGCGAAGGCGACGGCGAAGGAGAAGGCGGCGGCGAAGGTGAAGGACTGGAGTTTCCCACCAAGGTTGCTGAAGTTTCCCGCCAAGGTTGCTGGAGTTTCCCACCAAGATTGCTGGAGTTTCCCGCTGGCTCCTGGCTGAGGGAGGAGCTGCTGCTCCGCCTTCTCCGAACGCGATCCACGCCCTGCAACTGGCCGCGAGGGGAAGCAGAAGCAAAAGCTTTTGCTATCAAGTCTTTTGGAAGTTCCTTGTATCTGGTGGGTGTTATTGCTAAGTTTATTTATTGAAGCCTTCTAGTGGGATACCGTGTCTGTGAGAATGTCTCCCTGTTGAGTTTCCTTTCAAATTTAAGTGCAATATTTTTTACTATTGCTATTATTTGTCTCCTGACTCTTGGAGTGTGTGGCAGAATGAATGTAAGTCAGTCACTCTTGTTCCTTATTCTTTGCAACAGTGGTGTGTACCTTATAGAGACTGAAAAACATCTGTATGTTTCTGTGCTGTGTCATAAAAGGAGGTGTGGAGACATATCCATGTGACTCTTTGGTTCCAGAAAGATGCAATCTCCTCCAATGGATCTTTTGACCAAGTGCCTGGTTTACTACTCGGGCCTATCTCTGCAGTTTAAAATATTTTTCTCCTTTTGTTTTTTTACTCTGTCGTGTCTATTTAGGTCCTAAATTTTAGGATAAATAAAGAGACACGACAAGTTAAAAAAAAAAGTTCATAACATGTCCTATTTATAGGAAACATTTGGACTGTATTTTTACAGATACGACCCCCAGAGATGAAAAGACAGGCGGAGAGAGAAGGAGAGAAGGAGATAAAAGAAAGTCTTCCGAAGGCTAAGACGAGGAAATATGACGAGGCGTATATAGCGCTCGGCTTCACTGTGACTACGGTGGGAGAAGAGGAAAGACCGGTGTGCTTACTATGTCTAAAAATGTTGGCAGCAGACAGCATGAAGCCAAATAAATTAAATCGTCACTTAAAGACATTACACCCCAATCACGCTAATAAGCCGCTTGAGTATTTTCAGCAAAAACGTGTCGAATATTGCAAACAATCATCACGCTTTCTGACTGCTACTTCAGTAAACCAGCGAGCATTGTTGGCATCATATAAGGTGGCGTACCAAATTGCTCAGTGCAAAAAACCCCACACCATAGCAGAAGAGCTGATACTACCTGCAGCATTAGACATGGTCTCTGTCATGCTAGATGACGCAAGTGCTGCAAAAATAAAAACTATCCCTCTGTCAAATGACACCGTTGCTAGACGTATAAATGACATTGCTGACGATCTTAACGAACAGCTGGTAGATGAACTCAAGGATAAACGTTTTGCCTTACAATTTGATGAAGCAACTGACAGCAACAAAGACTGTTTGTTTATCGCTTATGTACGTTTTGAAATGGCAAATTCCCTGTGTGAGGATCTACTTTTTTTTATATATGTCAGAGACAGAGCCACGGCTGAAGAGTTATTCAAAATGCTAGACTGCTTCCTGACTGAGAATGGGCTAAAGTGGGAGAATTGCATGGGTGTTTGCAGTGATGGTGCACAGACCATGGCAGGGATGAGAAAAGGACTTCGGACACTCATCAAGAAGGCCTCACCTAATGCTGAGTGGACACACTGTATTTTACATAGAGAAGCACTGGCATCAAGGCACCTTTCCTCTGAATTAAATGAGGTTATGACTGACATTATAGGAGTAGTCAATTTAATAAAGACCAGACCACTAAAAACAAGAGTTTTCTCTGCTATCTGTGAGGAGATGGGAGCTGAACATCAAGCTGTGCTGTTTCACAGTGAAGCAAGGTGGCTGTCACGAGGAAAAGTGTTGTCCCGAGTTTTTGAGCTCAGAGAGGAGATAAGAATGTTTTTGGAGCAGGAGCACAAGTATGACGTTGCAAGAAAGTTTAGTGATGTGAACTTTCTGATGAAACTTGCTTACCTGAGTGATATATTTGGAAAGCTCAATGAACTAAATCTACAGCTTCAGGGGAAAAATCAACACCTCCCTCAGGCCACAGACAAGATCAACGCTTTCACTCGAAAGCTTGCAATGTGGGGCAGGCGACTTGATGAAGGAAGTACCGTGTCATTTGAGAACTTGCAGGAATTTGTTGACACTACTGACTATGATGCCACCTCAGTGATTCCATATTTTAAGCAGCATATTTCATCACTGATAGGATTCTTTACAAAGTACTTCCCTGAAAACAGTTCCCAGTATGACTGGGTGAGAGATCCTTTTAATGCACCAGCTCCTACTGGTTTCAGTCTTGCAGAGGAGGAGCAGTTCATAGAAATCACATCTGACTCCATATTGAGACTACGTTTCACATCCCAGACACTGAGTGAATTCTGGCTGAGTGTGGAGAAGCAATATCCACTCTTAGGACAAAGAGCTGTGCACATTCTTCTTCCATTTGCAACTTCTTACTTGTGTGAGATTGGCTTCTCTGCTGTTGCTGCTCTGAAAAGCAAATACAGGTCTCGGCTACACATTGAGAAGGAGCTGAGAGTTGCTGTGTCCTGCTTCAAACCCCGCTTCGAAAAGCTATGTATTGCAAAACGTGCTCATTGTAGCCATTAATCCAGACATCACCTCTGATTAAAAAATCAGCTCAAATTATTTTATATATTTAAAGTTAATAAAGGGTTAAAGTTTTTTTTAATAAAGTTAATAAAGCTATTCTTTGTTGTAAATTGATCCACATTTCTTTCTTTTTTTATTCTCTTATACGTTAATAAGGATACAGTGTTATGCAGAGTGTTTATAGGTGTTTATAGACAAATGATACTATTTACAGTTGCGCGGGGGCGCGCGAAATGTTTTCTTCTTCCTAGGGGGGGCATGACAGAAAATAATTGAGAAGCACTGGTCTACTTTATCTAGTAGTAGGTTATGGTCTACTTTATCAAATGCCTTACTGAAGTCCAAGTAAACTATATCAATGGCATTCCTCTGGCCCACTAATTTTGTCACTTTGTCAAAGAATGCAATAAGATTAGTCTGGCATGAACTGTTTTTGACAACCCATGTTGGCTTTTGGCTATTACTTTGTTTGTTTCTAGGTGTTCACTAATTCGTTGCTTGATTATCTTTTCCAGAATCTTTCCTGGTATTGAGGTCAGGCTGATAGGTCTATAGTTTCCTGGATCTATTTTTTCCCCTTTTTTGAAGATGGGAACCACATCAGCTCTTTTCCAGTCCTCTGGCAGTTCCCTGGTGCTCCAGGATCTCTGAAAGATATAGTTCAGTGGTTCTGAGATCTCGTCTGCCAGTTCCTTCAGAACCCTGGGGTGTAATCTATATGGATTAGTGCCATTAGTACTCCTGAATTTACTTAAAGGAAGAGCAAATCCCACATTTGCATCCTATGAAACAGTATACTCTGTTTCGTATAAAAGGGACCATTAGACTTTCAGAAACATTTTTTTTTTGGAGAGAGTAGAATTAGAAACTGAAAAGTGTTTTGGAATATAACATACAGCACATCCAATTCTCTAGATCATCCCCAAAGTATCAAGGTTTCCCCCCTGTCCATGGAGACAATAGAATTAGAAACTGAAAAGTGTTTTGGAATATAACATGCAGCACATCCAATTCTCTAGATCTTCCCCAAAGTATCAAGTTTTCCCCCTGTCCCCCCCCCCCTGTAATTCTGAAGAATTATCTTAGAACTGTTCCTCAGATATTTGAGGAAGTAATTCCTGATTTCAACAGACCTAGGCAAACACTTTATTTAAAGCATACTGTTGTCTGTTAACAAGAAACCAATTTCATGCCTCTTAGGTTTATTGAATACTGCAGTACTATGAACATGTGCAGGAAGAGCCTCTGTAAATGCATTAATACAGAAACCATTCTACCTTCTCCACAAAGTCACCATCATAATGTGTAAAAGAAAATGAAATACAAAACAGCAAGGTTGTTTGAATACAAGTGGCATCCAATGAACAGAGAAAACATTCTGTGACATTCTCCATGCAATTTGAAATAATAAATAACTTTTTAATGCCACACTGGAGTCTCCACTAAACTTCTCAAATATACAATGCATCCAAATGATTGCGTTAAAAAAATCAAATCAGGATTAATGATGCAGAGTAAATATAAGATAGCTAGCATGATTTGATTCTGGAAGATTTCCCCAAACATTCTATAAGCACATTTTTCCTTCTGATAACATCCATGGAATTAAAACCACAATCTTATGCACAAAATGCAGAAATGGGCAACCCATAACTTGAAGCAGAAATCTACTCAACTCCATTTTGTCTCTCTTCCTTTCTTTTTGCCCCTTTCTGGTATATCTGATATATATGCTTTTTTGAAATCCTTTCCATCTATCTTCCTTTTCCCATTTTACTCCCCTCACAATACCTAGTTTCTAAGTATTCAAAACTCCTTCTTTCTCTCATCCTCTAAGCAAAGACAATAATTCATATAAAGTTTGATCTCTTCCCTAAAAACTGCAGGGATTATTCACTCCTATTTTCTCAACTGCTTAAATGCTATTTCCCCAGTGAAAGCTAACCCCAATTCTTATTATCTTATCCTTCGCAAACATTTTCTATTGATGTATTTTCACTGTGTTATTCTCCATAAAATCCAATCTTTTTCTTGAAGCACATGGTCACTATTTTTAAAACCTATATTTGTTCTGGAATGCATATTCCTAAAATGGTCCCAAGTTGAAAGAACACAATTGCATACAAGTCCCTACATCCCAACTAACATCAGCTGTATAATCTTTAGAAGCCTTAGGGGTCATTAGAAAAAAAATTGCAGGCTGTAATCAAGTGGCTACATGTTTTTTTACCTTAGTTTAAGAAAACAAACCAGTTTCAATTTATGGTTAATTATCATAGTCTACATTCTTAAATCTAGCATTCTTCAAATGTTTTGAAGTTCATTCATGCTGTTGTGTGTCTCAAAAAATACTGCATCCAGTATCCAACTACTGTGCTATATCGTTATCTCCTGTACAGTTATGAATATCCATAGAAAATGGATGCCAGGCAAACAGATTAAGTTCAGCTTCAATTAAAGCTACCTTTTAAAAAATATGATTCAGTTACATCTTTATCCCTCTTGGCTCTCACAAATGTATGCATTTCTTTTTTAATTGTTCTATGCTCCAATGTACTCATGACACATGAAAAATTATTCCTTGCGAACAAGGAGTAACAATAATTAATTTAACTGTGAAACAGCCAAGCTAGAATTCATCAGGAAAGCTACGTAATACCTTTCTTATAAATTAAGCAGAATCCAGGATTTCTTACTGTATTACAGGAATTATTGTCTACCTTATCCATGAAATATTGCTTTGCAAGTGAATGTAAATAATACCCAATTGCTGCTAATTATCTCTGCTCTCCTTCCCCTCTAACAAGATGTACATGTATACATAATCCTCTATTCTCATGTCTATATGCCTATCTGATGAAGAGGACAATTAACCACAAAAATCTATGCAGTAATAGTTACAAATATCTTCAAAATGCCATTCTGTACTTCTCCATGATCCTTGGGTTGGCTATTCCCCCTTTTCTCTTATTTAGACATTTTCTATACCGAATGGCTGTGTTTTTATGTCAAAAATTTTATCTCAATTTTCATCCATTATGGAATTTGATTGGTGATACACTGGAGTAATGCACATATTTTTAATTGAAGGTCAAAATATAATTGGGAGGCATGTTGGCATTGCCATAGCACCTCTTCTAAACACCTAAAAGCAATTATATCTTTTTTTCAGAAGTGTGAATAAACTGCAGAAGGGCATTTGAATGATCTTACAGAAAAAGAATGTTGGTCTTATCTGAACGTCCATTTTCGGTGGATGAGAGGGAGGGGTCACATGAGGGTTTTATCACAGCCTGATTGGTCCATAGACTGAGAGAAAATTGTTAAATGCTCCTTCCTTCCCAGTAGCTCGCAGTTTCCACGAAGTCGAAGGTACCGCATCTGCACAAAAGGAAGCACAAGAAGACACCCGGGAACCTCCCAGGTCCTCCCCCGGCCCTATCCTAACTATCTAGGGCGGGAAAGTGACCCCTCCCTCTAATCCACCGAAAATGGATGTTCAGGTAAGACCAACGTTCTTTTTCCGTTGGATTCGAGGGAGGGGTCACATGAGGGACATACCCAAGCTAAGTCCCAGGGAGGGAAGACTAGGGCCCCGGGGGAGGATCTGCCACTACCCTCTGGAGAACCCTATGACCGAAGGACGCCTCTGCGGAGGCAAAGGAATCCAATCGGTAGTGGCGAATAAAAGGGGTCGGGGAAGCCCAAGTGGCTGCCCAGCAAATGTCCTCGAATGGGGCTCTGGTGGTCCATGCCGCTGTGGTAGCCGCGCTACATGTTGAATGGGCCATGATGCCTGCCGGGGGAACCTGTCCTGAGGCCTCATAGGCCACCACTATAGCCTGACGTAGCCACCTCCCTATGGTAGCCGAGGACACCCTGGACCCTAGAGACCCTGGTTGAAAGGAAATAAACAGGGCCTCCGACCTACGCACCCCTTCTGTCCTCCTGAGGTAGATGCGCAGAGTGCGCCGAACATTTAGTCGGTGCCAGAGTCGCTCCCTTTCGTGGGATGGGGACGGGCAGAAATTTGGGAGAATAATTTCCTGTGCCCTATGGAAAGGGGTGTTCACCTTTGGCAGAAAGGTGGGGTCTAGGTGGAGGACTACCCTATCCAGGTGGAAAATACAAAGATCGTCCCTGGAGGACAGGGCACCCAGCTCCGAAATGCGTCTGGCCAACGTGATGGCCACCAGGAATGCCACTTTTAGAGTCAGCAGTCGCAGGTCCAGATGGGCTCAAAAGGGGACCCGTTAGGGCTCTGAGCACGAGATCCCAGGTGGGGAATCTGTGTACCGAAGGCGGTCTGAGGTTCGCCGCTCCCCTGAGAAACTGTTTGATTAGAGGGGAATGGGAAAGGGAATGAGTGCCCACCCACCCCTAGGACTGTGGCTAAAGCCGCTACCTGCCTGCGCAGAGTGTTTAGAGCCAAGCCGCTATCCAATCCCTTTTGCAGGAAGTCTAGTACTTTGGCTACCGATGCCCTGGTCAGATCTAGACCTAGCGGGCCACTCCACCTGACAAAGGCCACCCAGGTGGAATTGTAGATCCTGGTGGTGGAAGGACGCCTAGCGGCCTCCAAGGTCTCAATGACCTTGGTGGACAGGTGGGCTCCTCTCAGGAGTTGCCGTTCAAGTGCCAGGCGGTCAGGTGGAGCCACTGAGGCTCCAGGTGGATCAGAACCCCCTGGCACAAGACAACTTCCTCCTGAGGTATCCTCCATGGCTGGGACACTGAGAGAAGCATCAGGTCCGCAAACCATGATCTCCTGGGCCAATAAGGGGCCAATAAAATGACATGGGCACTCTCTGACACTACCTTCCTGATGGCCCCTGGGATAAGGGGAATGGGAGGGAAGGCATAAAGGAGGCCCCGCGGCCATCTGCTCCTGAGGGCATCAGTCCCCTCCGCCAGCCGGTTCTGGAAGCGGGAGAAGAACCTTGGGAGCTGGGCGTTGAACGACGTTGCAAACAAGTCCACCAGCGGGGCGCCGAACCTCAGGCAAATCTTCCGGAACAGCTGTGGATGGAGCTGCCATTCGCCATCGTCGAGGGTCACCCGGCTCAACCAGTCTGCCTGATGGTTGGACTCCCCGGAGACGTGCTCCGACACCAATGAAGAGAGATGTTTCTCCGCCCACATGCCCAATTTCAGCGCCTCTAACCAGAGGGCCCGGGAGTGCGTGCCCCCCTGACGGTTGATGTGGGCCTTTGTGGTGACATTGTCCGTCAAAAGCAGTACATGGCGACCTCGCACAAAAACCTTGTAGTGTTGCAGGGCCAGACGAGCTGCCTTCAGTTCCAACCAATTGATGTTGTGTTGAAGGTCTGAGGCAGTCCAACGACCCTGTGCAATCCTGGCCTCCGTCAGAGCCCCCCAGCCGAAGAGGATGGCATCTGTCATCACCGTCACTCTGTCCGGCTCCCAGAACGTGTTGCCCTGACGCAAAGCAGGGGAGAGCCACCACTGGAGGGACACCCGGACTGATGGATGAAGTCGAAGAGTCTGCAGGGAGTTGCTCATCCTCCTCTTCTGGTATGGAATCAAGGCCCACTGGAGTGGACGTAGATGGAGCCGGGCCCACGGAACTATGCCGATGCAGAAGACCATGCCAAGTAGCTGAGAGAAGGTGAGGATGGAAACTGACCGACTTCTGCGAACCCTGACTACGAGCTGCAGAAGACTGGTGAGTCGGTCCAGGAGAGTTGGACAATCCCTGTCACTGAATCTATTATTGTCCCTAGATGTAAGATGCATGTGGACGGGGTGAGATGGCTTTTGGGGAAATTGACGGAGAACCCCAGGGACTGAAGCCACCTGATGGTGAGTTGGAGATTGGAGGTGGCTTGGGGCAAGGATGTTGCCTGAACTAATACATCATCGAGGTAACATTGGAGTCTCACTGGCATCGAGCGTAGGTGAGCCACCAACGCTGCCAGGACCTTTGTGAAGGTGCGGGAGCTGACGCCAGGCCAAATGGAAGGGACTGGTACTGAAAGTGTAGGCCCCCATGGGAAAACCTCAGATATCTGCAATGGGATGGCAGGATGGGGATGTGGAGGTAGGCCTCGGTCAGATCTATCGAGGCCAGATAATCCCCTCGCCTGACACCTTGGAGAATGGACTTGAGGGAAGACATTTTGAAGCGTCTGTAAAGGAGGTACTGGTTCAGTCGCTTGAGATCTAGGATCGCCCTGCAGCCCCCCAAGCTCTTTGGGACCACAAGTAAGTTGGAGTAGTGGCTCAGCCCGCGTTCTGCGGCTGGAACAGGTTCGACTGCCTGAATCTCGAGAAGATGTTTTATGGCAAGATCCATTAGACATTGACGTTCCGGGTCCCGAGAGGGGGGGAACGTCCTGAAGAGAGTCGGGGGGTGGGGGTGGAGAGAAACTCCAGTCTCAAGCCGTACCGAACGGTGGCCCTGACCCAGGCGTTGGTGGTGATTTCGTCCCACTGATCCACGTAACTTGCCAGGCAGCTGCCTATGGGAAGGCTTGGGTTCGAGTCACTTCCCCCTGCAGAAAGGGCGACCCCCCCCCCACGAAAGGGCCACCTGTTCTGACCCTGGAACCTGTTACAGTCCTGGTAGTAGGGACGGGAGAACTGCCTATCTGATCTGAAGGAGGAGTATCTCTGCTGGTGATCCTGCTCCAAGGCCCTGTAAGAGGGTCTGTGGTAAGGGGTGGGTCTGGATTCTGGCTTTTTAATATTAGACGAAGGACCTTCTTCTTATCCTTGTTTTCTATTAATATGGGGTCCAGAGCCTCCCCAAAGAGATTGGGACCCGTATAGGGGGCCGCCACCAGCCCCCACTTAGCCTTATTGTCCATCTGCGGAGCCACAACAGGCAACGGGAGGTGACAGACGTGGCCAGGGCACTGGAGGCGAATCTCACAGCGTCTAAGGTTGCATTGGCCGAAAATTGAGAGGCAGCCAAGATTTTTGTTATGTCTTGATGGAGGCGTTCATCCTGAATTGGAATGCGCTCCTGAAGTTGCCGAAGCCACATAATGGTAGTACAATTAAAATAGGAAGCAGCTGCTGCCGATTTAACCGCCCAGGCGGATGCATTAAAGTTTTTCCTCAATGTAAGCTCCGCTCTGTTATCCTCTGGCTTCATTTTGTCTGCTGCATCCCCAGAGACTACAAGGGAGGAGGAGACCAAAGCCGCTATGGGGTTATCAATGTTGGGTAGCTGCAATGCCTTAGCAAAGGTCTGCTCAACGTTATAAAAACGACGGTCATTGCTGCCCGGGTTGGAGAAATTGGAAGGACGAGCCCACTGGTTCTTAACTACCTCAAAGAACAAAGGCGGGGCAGGGATCTCTTCCTTGTTGGTAGCCATGTTGGAAAACATAGGCATGTCAGGATCCCTGGGTGGGGGAACCATGGGATCCCCAGTACCAATTTTTGTGGTCTTCCGTGCCTTATGTAGAAGAGGCTTAAACATGGCCGAAGGCAGCAAGGCCGAGGAAGAGGGGGAATCAGGAGGAACAGAGTCCTCATCCTCCGAAAACCCCATGTCATTATAATTGTCTTCCCCCCAGGTAGAGGATTCGCTCACTACTGATGGGGAGGAGGCTCTAGAAAGATGGTGGCTCAGGAACCTACTGGAATGGGAAGCCCTGTCCCTCTGTGCTACTCCATGCGTGATGGCTGCTGAAATGAGTCTCTTTATGCTCTCGGGCAAAAGCTCCAGATCCACGAGATCATCTTGGAGGGGCCCAGGAGTCTGTGGGGCAAGTCTGGGAACGGCCTGAAAAGATCACCCCCCCCCAGGGGAGTAAGTGAGGCTGGGGGAAAAGGAAACCTGGACTGTCTGAGACCCCTGGTGGACCTGTCCGGGGAAGCTGAAGGGGAAGAGGACTGAACCCCCTGGGTGAAGATCCAGACCGAACAGAGGGAGATCTGACTGGGGATCTATATCTAGATCTGGGTCTGGACCCTCTAGACTGCTTCTCTGCACTGGCAATCACCTTTTCCAAGGCCTTCTGCCTTCTCTGTTCATCCCTGGTGGCTGCCCTGGATGAACCCTGGGAATCCCTGGGATTTGAAGAAGCAGCCCTGGTTCTAGGCCTATCGATCTGGTTCCCACCACCCTCCATAGTGGTACCCTCTGGAGCCTGGGGAGGGCCTGATTTAGGTATAGCCGCCATTGCCTCACTCACATGTCCTTTCAACCTTGTCAGATGTAGGCTGCCAGCTGAAGAGATGACCTCCAAAGCTGCTGGCTCCCTTCTGATGTGGCCAACGCAGCGGAAAACACCTCATGCAGTTTCTCGCGGCCTGCGCACGTGGCACGATACAAAATGGCCACCCGCAATCAGAAAATGGCCGCCGTGATCTCCCAGAGGTCCACGAGGACTGCCCCTCTGCTCAGAATGCCAGCTGCGGCTTGTCCAAACGCCGCAGCTTGATTTTAACGCACCGCAGCTCCTTTTAGACCTGTGGAGGTCTCCGAGTGCCTCTGCAAGCCTCCGCAGGCACCAAGTGCTAGCGCGCTCCCTTTAAATTGTCGAGAGAAGCGTGGCTCGTTTCTGCGGCGTCTGATCGAGGTGGGCGGCAAAACGGAGCTCTTTGTGTGGCTTTGGAGCACCTGTTTCGTGCGAGCTCCCAAGGCTGCCGATTTAGAGGCTGACACACCCGCACGCCTGGGAACCGGTTTGCCTCTTGGCCCACGGGGGGGGGGAGGCAAAGGCTGCCCTACAGGGCCCTCCCTCAACCGCCCGGACAGGGAGACTGTCTCTGGGCCGCAGCCTACAATTTAGAATTTAGATTATCCAATTAAACAGTCAATCAATCAATCTAATTTATTTGAAACAATATTTTTCCTACCAGATAGTGAAGCTACACAGTGCTAGGACCAAAAGACTGAGAGGAAACTGGGAGCTAATGGGAAGGAAGGAGCATTTAACAATTTTCTCTCAGTCTATGGACCAATCAGGCTGTGATAAAACCCTCATGTGACCTCTCCCTTGAATCCACCGGAAAAAATAGCTGTTTCAAACTGTTTCCAACAGGTAACATATGGGCACCAATATTTATTCCTAGTCACATGATCCTTCCTTTTGAATTTGACTACTGCACAGCCTTGATGTACATGGGCCTTATAAAATATTAGTAATACCTTAATGATTGTCTTCTTTTTGTCAAACTGATTCAGGTATATGAAAATGATTGTCAGGGTTAGAAATGGAATGAAGAAGATAGAAAGATTTTATATTTCTGACCAATGTGATTAAATGGTTAATATCTCAGTTCTTAGGTTTCAGTTCAAAATTATTTAACAATAAAAGGAGTAAAAGTAATTCATAGTTATAGCAACTAAGAGAGAGAGAGAGAGAATGAGAGAATTAGAATGAGTATAATGGTTAGAGAGATCTATTTTTTCTTGCTTTATCTTGCTAACTAAAGTTAAAAGTTCTTGCAGTTAAAGTTCAGGTTAGTTAATCACAGTCTAAAATTTTAAATTCTGCTTTTGAAAGTTACTGTGTGATTTACTTCATTTCTTGCCATTTGACAGCTCCATGAACATTGTCTCTATAGAAACAATAAAAACAAAAAGCTTGAATTGATGCCATGAGATCAATACCCATTTCATAACTTCTTCACTTGTAAGCCATAACTTGCTGCTACAATGAATGAGTTACCAAGATTTATATGAATAACCCATCCTAGACTATCATTACAGATATTCTCAGGCAATTTTCTAGAGTAGATGTGGCTTCAGGCAATTTTATTAAGACTTGAGAATCCTACTGACTGCCCCAAATAACCTAATAAATTTTGATGGATCAAAAATGCAAATCTTGAACCCAACATACAACAGAGTACTGTGAGGAATTTATGTTCTTTTGCACATGTTAGTATACTGGTAAAAAAAAGGTTAGGAGTTAAAAATAATTTTGTTGCAGATACTACTAAAGGCAAATCAAACTATTTTACTCTTAAGAGCAGGAGTGTCAAACTCAAGGCCCACAAATCCGACCTACAGGATGCTTAGATCTGGCCCCTGGGGCTGCCCTGGAAACAGCAAAGGAATGACCTATGGTGCCTCTGCCAGCAAAAATGGAGCTCTCCCGAGCTCCATATTCTCTGGCAGAGGGTTGCAGCAGGCTGTCGCATCCCAAAACGGAGCTCACAAGCCTGTTTTCTCTGGCAGAGGGCTCGGGCCATCACAGGCACCCCTGACACGACTGACATCCAGCTGGCCACGCCCACCCTGGCCCCTGAGGTGAAATACAACCTTGATGCGGCCCTCAATGAAATTGAGTTTGACACCCTTATCTTAGAGGATTCAGGTCTGGTACAAATAAAGCCCAGCTAGTTCCAGAGGATCAGAAAAACCTTTGGCTGGGGATGGGCAGTGACTTATTTCTAAAGTAATGTTGCTCAACCTTGACCACTTCAAGATGGATGGATTTCAACTCCCAGAATTCCCCAGGCAACCGTGGACAATTCTGGGAATTGAAGTCTATGCATCTTCAAGTGGTATACATGACACATGATAGCAATGTTCCAATATTTGAGGGGCTGCCACAAGAAAGAAAGGGTCCAAAGCCTGAAGGCAGGGCAAGAAGCAATGGATGGAAAAGGAGAGAACCAAGCTGGAACTAAGAAGTAAGGAGAAACTTCCTGCCAGTGAGAAAATTAACCAGTGGAACAGCTTGCCTCCAGAAGTTGTGGGTGCTCCATCACTGGAGGTTTTTAAGGAGAGATTGGAATGATGTCAGGTCTCCTTCCTGAGCAGGGGGTTGAAGTAGAAAACATACAAGTCCCTTCCAACTCTGTTATTCTGTTCAAGGTTGAAAAACATTGTACTAAAGGCACAAAAAGTCTCATCTTTCATTCTGCATTCAACTATTTACAACTGGAGATTTCTTTGCAATATTTAATAGCTTCTTCTTCAATTCACTTCAGAAAATATGTTTTTGTTTTTTGCTTAAGTCATCCATGCAGAAGTAACAGCCATTAACCAATTAACATGCATGTGTAGGTTTGCTCTAGATAATGGAAAACAATAGGATAAAATAGCAACAAAGATAAAAATTGTTCAAAGGCAGTACAAAACAGCAATGGATCACATTGCTAGTGTTTTCAAAGTTATATCTTTCTACAGGTTTCAAATTTGAGCCTTCTATCACAGTTTCATTAATATATAATATATCAGCATTTGGGATGGGAAGTTTGGATAACATAAGCCAGAGTTTCTCAATGTCAGCAACTTTAAATGCATGGATTTCAACTTCCACAAGTACTGTATATTAGATGAGGAATTCCGGGAGTTGAAGTCCACACATTTTGAAATTGCTGAGGTTGGCAAGCACTGTTGAGATTGAGAAGCATATGTGATTCTTTTCCCCCAATATATTTGATTTGTGTTACTAGATATAAGAAGGGGACTGCGGTGGCTCATGTGGTAAGAGGCTGGGCCTGCGCACCACTGAGGTCACCAGCACATCGGTTGATTCCGGTGAGCGAATAAACCGCGGAAGGGACAAGAAAGGACCCTCCCCCGATTGCCTATCGGCATTCAGGCCTCCCGAGGGTAAAGATAACACGGCTCGAAAAAATTCCTTTCAGAGGCAGCCAGCCACCTCCTCCCATGATCCCAAATTCCATTTTTCAAGTTGAGGCTTCAGCCATGCAAGCTTATTCTCAGGTTCAAGGGAAGGAAATGCAATTAAAAAAGGCTGAGAGGCACTGATAGAAGAAGCTGGTAGGAATAGTGGTAAGAAATACTTGGTACTCAACTTGATTTGTTAATTTCCCAGGACAATTCCCTCCTTTCCCAGTTTTAATATATTCCTTCATTCTTAGAATTACAAGGATTATGAAAATATATGTGTATCAAAATCAAACCCTATAATATCATCCTTTCGTTGCAAAGCTATACATTTCCTTCAATTTATCTAATACATATTTGATGTGATGTAGCACTCCTGAAGCTGAAGATACTCTTAATTGTTGTGACCAGAAATCATCAACAAACCCATCCTCTCTGTTGGCCATGATTTCTCTGAAGGTGAATTCTATGTCACTTCATGAGAATCATATTGTAAAAACTAAAATTCAACAAAGATTGGTTTCTAAGGATGGCATAAAACTAATAAAGGATTTATTACTGTAGCCATAATAAAGTTACCTTTTTAACTGTAAACATAGTGTGCAAGATTAGAGTCTATGCAAAGTATGTTCAGCTTTTATATCTGATGTCACCAAAGTCAACTGAAGGTATCTTAACCAAGGATCCTCTAAACCTTGAATCACTTCATGTTGATGCTCAAAGAACATATAATGCATTTTTTATAAAGCTGATGATGATAAAAAGTCATAGTTTAACAGTCAGGTTTGCAAAGATTTCAGGTTCATTTCTTAGCAATATTAGGTACCGTATTTTTCAGAATATAAGACGCCAAGATTTTTGAAGAGGCAAATTTAAAAAAAAGGTTTTGCACTCTGAAGACTCCCAAAAACAGCCCGTTTTTCGTGAAAATGGGCCCGATTTTGCCCCCCAAAAGGGCATGAAGAGCCTTTAGGAGGCTTGTAGAGTGTTCCTGGGGGAGTGCCCCTCCCCAAATTAAGTAAAAAACAGTCCATTTTTTTGCAAAAACAGCCCCGTTTTTTGTCAAAAAAGGGCATTCATAGCCTTTAGGAGGCTTATGATATGTTCCTGGAGGCTGGGGAGGGGCAAAATTGACCAAACAACGGCCCATTCTTCGCTCATTTCTGCCCTCCCCAGCCCCCAGGAGTACTCTGGAAGCCTCCTAAAGGCAGTGCACGGCCATTTTGGTGAACGGGGCGGGGTTTCAGGAGGCAAAAAATGCTGTATTCAGTGTATAAGACACACCCAGATTTTCCGCCTCTTTTTGAGGGAAAAAGGTGCATCTTATACTATGGTATGTATTTTGCTTAAGAAAAAGCTAAAAGTAACGTTTTTGGATCAAGGACAGAGGGGCAAAGAAAGCTGCCTAGAATAGGCCGTAGCTGGCTTCTTGAAATTGAAGTTTTTTTTAAAAAACCAAGTTTTCTGAGGAGCATTTGTACTGTTCCAGGATGTTTGTGTGCAAAGCCACTTATTTTTAGTTCATTACTGGATTAATTTCAGTAATATAATGGAAAAAGTGTGAATACAACTCTGCAGTTATGGTTCAGAAGGCAGGCAATTTCCAAGCCTCATCCTGCCTCCTCCCCAGTTAATCGCTCTTGCCTGTTGGTGTTAAGATACAAGAAACAAAATATGCATGATGACACTGCAATTCACATTTCATCATTCTGGTGTCATTGTGGGTAGCATCAGATGTCTATGGTTACCTGGCAACTGTACAATTCTATGAACATTCAAATGAAATTCTGATGAAAAATTAATGCCTGCCCCAATTAAATTTTACATAAGAGAAACAGTGCTTCAGAAGATAACTTGAACTATCTAGTTTGTTAAATTATTTTAACAGTTCTTCATAAATCTTTTGAAAGTCATTAAAATACAGAAGTGCAACCGTCCATGCATCATGTATTTTATTACTTGAAAATGAATCAAATAACCTTCAGGAATGCACTTTTTTAACAGAAAGCTATATATGGACAGCAGATTAAGAAAAGTAGAATTATTTGGATAAATAAGTTGTAATTAGCAAACTAAACAGCAGAAAATAATGAATGTATATTTTGTCTTTAAATTATTCTTCAGGCTTTTTTAAAGTGTACAGTACTGGGCAATGAACCAAATTTCCAGGGCAAAAGACTCTATAAATAGTCATATTATACAAATTCTTCCTAAAGCATTCCATTTATAATAATGTATAATTCTAGCCATTTCTAGACTATACAGGGCCTATGGACATAGATGCTTGGAAAAGTTCAGGCTTCAGACATGTAAACACATTTACGAATATTTTGCTAGGATAGTTACTAAAAATAAAAAAGACCACACAGTCAGTGGTTCTCTTCTGCAACCCTGAATGGAGAAAATAATTTGGTAATTATATTATTAACCAATACTTAACATATAAAAGAGTATTAAGCATGGTGGCCACAAGGGTAGAAATGAAAATGCAGGAGTTGTAGCTGGGTCAGACAGAGAGAAGTCTCAAATATGGTTTTAATAACAGTGACGTAAGATTTTATAGCTATTGTTTTGTAGGTCTTAGTCCAGGCCTGTTCAACTTGTAAAGGAGAAAAATGCAATGATGGTCAATTAAAATTAATTGCAGGCTACATAAGAATAGTTGGCATAGATCAAGATTAATGTGGCATGGTTATGTGGTGGAAATGGCAGTTTCAGGGAATACTGAGGTGGTCAGCAATATTTTATCAAGATGATATTTGAGACCACTGGAATAATTTTTTAAAAATGGTGCGTCACACCAAGCTGTTTGGCAGACTACATGTGGCCTACAAGCTATATAGGCTCCACATGCTTGACTTGAAAAACTCTTGGTTGAACCTTGACGATGGTTAACTGGACCTAATGTAAGTATCATGGATACCTGTTTACGTGTATTGATTGATATACACTTATATATTGCTCCACTCAGAATATGGCTTTGAGCTGCTTGCAAACTGGCTCTGAGTTACTAAATAGCTAATTAATCCTAGCAAATTAGAAATTGGCAATACTTTTGAAAAGTTCTGGATTTCAATTACCATCCATCTCGGCTAGCATAGTATTCAACAAGGACTTGGGAACTGTGGTAGTCTAGCAATCTTGAAGGCAATAAGTTGATTACTTTTGGTATGGATATTACAAACCTGCCCTTCCTTTGTCCCTCACCTAATTAAAGAGGAAGATTCAATCTCATTTGTCAAAGTAAGTTGATTGCCCAATTAGAATTTTATCTGGTGTGTAAGAGTTAGAGCTGTGTCACATTGCAATTTATCTTTTGTTAAAACTCCAATTCCTTTTGTACTATCATTAAAAAGCAACTCTTTGTAAACAGAGATCAAGGCAGGCCGCAAGTTGGTTTCTTAGAAATAAGTTTGAAGCTAACAGGTCAGTGCAAAGTTGTTTGAAAACTGAATTTGATGTTCTTGATGTTTTAAATGGTTCACCCAAGGAAAGAAGTTGTCTTTGTAGCATCCCTCCCAAGCAATTGCTATGCAAGAGCTTAAATATGTCCAAACTGACAAGGATTCTGATAAGGTGCAACATTGCTGAAATGTATGAATCAATTACTTTTGCAGAGTAGTAGTGAATCACAGAACTATAGAACTCTAAGAACATCTGCTTCGGACAGGAAGGTGGTGCAATGGTGAGGGTGGCAGAGAAGATCATTGGCAGTTCACTTCTGAAAAACTTGCCAAGGAAACTGCAGAGACTAGTCCAGATAATCTCTAGGAGTCAAAAACTGACCTGAAGGCACAAAAATGTATAAGAACTCTCAACCAGAGGGTGCTTTGTACATTAGGATTTAACTAGTATGGAAAATATGATGTCTTTGCTCTTTTTCTAACACAACTCTGGCAGCAAGCCCTGATCTAGTGTAGCAAAATGTGTGAAGCATATTATTGATTCATCTACTTTACGCAGTTGAGTGTTGCCTTTTAAGGTAAAGTTCTCCCGTCCAGCTTCATGTGCCCTCCAATTTCTCCTTTCTTAACAAGCCTATTACAGCCAGCTTTGACATATTATAGTATAACCAGACTTACCCCATGCTTCTACCTCTGTATGCCACCCCACCCCACCCCTAAAAATCAAGCAAGATTAGGTACTCAGTTTATAGTACAAAAGCCCATCCTGGCAGCTAAAGAGCCACTTTAAAGAGTTTAAAAAGTGTAGCAGATCACAGCATGATAAATACTCTCTTTAATAGGGCAGTTGGTGTTCTTTGTTTCCAATTTAATGAGTTCTTCTGAATTGTTTACACCAAGACTACTACAATGAGAGTTTGCCATTCTCAAAGCAGTCCCCACACTTTATTATGCTGCCGACCACAGAATTGTTTAAAGCAAATACATCAATGTCTGAAAGACACAAATATTGCATTCATTTTTATCATACACAGCAGCCAAGGGGCCCTGTCACCATGTATATAACAGGCAGCCAATAACCCAGGCACGCGACACCCTGAAGTTAATCCATCTATTCTGTGAAGTGAAATCTGCAAAATTCAGGGTGATTGCCTGTCTGCTTGAAATCCTAAGGGAAAGCAGGAGAGGATAAATAGCTAATCTGAAACGCCACTTTTAAATCCATTCCTTTCAGAATAAAAGCTGCACAAAACTGTGTCACGGTTGTCCTGTCAAAGACACAAGAGATGGCCTGCAAACAAAGACACATGTCAATTTTGCTAAGGGTCATGTTGAGCCATTTATGAGCCAGATTCTCTCACCCAAGCAATTTCCTCTAGATGTTTCTTTGCAAAAGGGGCTTCCACTTTGAATAGATGGTTGGGAATTCCTTCAGTATGCCAAAAAGCTATTGTTACCAGCTTTCAGAATTTACATCCTTAAGCATCAAATAAGCCTAAGTAATAAAAAAAATAGAACATTTAGCTCAGGAAATGCAATGAGTATAGAAATGATGGAATCTTGGGGCAGCTGTTTCCTATAGCTCCCTATTGCTAGGTCAGTCTTCTCAATCTGATATGCTGAACTTCTGCTTGGATAAACCACAGCCACCAGAATCAAAATACTCTGCATTTCCTTAACCTAAGCAACACTAATCCAGTTATCAAAAGACTGGGTCATGTATAATTCTATATAGTGAAGAGCTACAAAAAAATGGGAGAGCACTATTTTTAGACTTTGGACTGATCATGTCACTAATGTTGGCTATTGAATCTTCTTGAACAAGAAGAAGACATCTCATTTAGCTGAGCCTTGCTTAAGAAGTAAGGTTTTCCATAACTCTGATTCCTTCCTATATTTTTGGTTTGTCCTTCAATCTCTCTTACTGGTTTGTGTCTTGCATAATTTATCCTATAACCTTCACTCGCCTTTCAATGCTGACTGGACATTTTGTCCACAGCTACTAGTTTTTAACATTTAGATCACCACAATATGTTGCCCACAACTGGTCCACATCATTTTGCATCAGACATACTACACCTTAAACCCTTTTTAAAAACTGCCAGTGTTTTAAAATTATAAAAGATACTGTGAGTTCTACAGTAGCCACTTGGATATTGGTGATCATACCCCAATTCTACGTGACTAATAGCATGTTTCTTGGGTATTGTGTTGAATCAGAATTTGCATATGTAAAGGAAGAAAGTAATATATTGCGCTGCTTTGAACAATACCATGCTTTGCTTTTATAAAATTTAACCGCAATCCTTTTTTTTAATAAAAAAAGTAACCTGTTAGAGGTCCATGTTTCTTCCTAAATTCTATGCTAATTGTCAAAGAAATTTCCTGGCATTTATACAGCTCTAATGCCGAATTATATAGGTGCGGCCAGAACTGGTGCCAGATACTTTATAAAGAATAATCATAATTACCACAAAAGGAATCCATCCTGATACCTATCAGATAATTTTGTTCGATGAAACTTTGTTTCTAATGAAAAATCCAACTGCAACACTTACCTGGCAAGAGGGATCAATGTATTTTCAGACAAGAATTAAAAGTGGGAAAATAATTGAATCATGAATGGTCCAAATAAACTAACTCAAAATAACTGAAATTGTTTGTATCAAACTCAGCCACCAACTATTTATAGTATAGCATAGCCTATTGCCGTGATGGCGAACCTACGGCACGCAGGCCACAGCTGGCACATGGAGGCCTCTCTGCCAGCATGCGAGCCAACACCCCAGTTGAGCTCCACTGCACATGCCCGTGAGCCTCCCACCGGTCAGTTGATTTTTCGATTTTTGCATTGTGTGCTGTTTAATCAAAATGCAGTTAAAACACTATACAAGTAATCAAGAATATAACCATATACATCCAGCAGGAAGAGAAAGTGCCTCTCAGGAACAGACAAAGGTAAATCCTAGAGGCAGGAAATGTATCACTGAACAATGGAGATGAATGCTAGAGAGGAATAAAGCTGTATACAATAGGCAGACATAACACCTGCAGCATGCGCATGCAGGGGGAGCACGGGGGATGCCCCCACGCCCCATTTTTGGTTCCAGAAAGCCTGCTAGGCCCCAAATGGGCCGGGGTGGGTAGGTCACATGCGCATGCATAGGGGGTGCACATGGGGGGTCACGCATGCATGTGCAGGAGTGCAGGGGCATGCAGGGAGTCAAGCGCGCATTGTGTTATGGGTGTGGGCATGCACGCACATACTTTTGGCATGCGAGGACAAAAAGGTTAGCTATCACCGGCCTAATGGATTTACTTCAGTGAAAACTGATCTTTGAAATACACAGGGATGTAAACTCATCAAACTCTTCTTGTTTTACTTCTTCCAGCCTAAAAAGAAAGAATTCAATAAACATAACTATCCCCTTTCTTCCCATGTTCAGATATTTAGTTTTTCATCAGACAGATTAGTGAGCCTCTGTCTCTGTCTTTCTTATCAAAGCAAGACCTATGCAGCCCTAATCAGTTCACTTGGGGCATAACGTTTAAATGTAAAATGCAGCTTTCCTGAAAACTTCAGGTCTCTTCCTACTGAATAGGTGTGAGCAGAGTCTGATGGAGATTGTGGTTCATGGTATCTTCACTAAATATTGAAGAAAGGCATGAGCCAAAAAAAAAAAAAAGAAAACCCTCTTAGCAACACAAATAGTGCTTGGGAGCTAATACTACACACCAGAAAAAAACATGTTAGCACAGGACTTTTATTGGAATGCAGATTCAGGCATAACTCAATGAAAGAAAAACAGCCCTTTAATTATTGTACTCGTTCTGTTGTCCTTCTAATTTCATATAGAAATTAATTTCAATTCATTTTTAAGTCTTGTTTTCCCCAAAAATTATTTTAGAAAGCATATGATCTTGAGAATAACTTTATGAGTATTTTTTAAATTGACAGAATCTATCCAACAAGAACTCTATTCAAGCCAATTACTGAAAACTTGCATTTTGAGAAATTGGAGTTCAATTTCCATCATCACCAGCCTATATAGTTGGGTCAGAGTTGCATTCTGACAGCGGCTAAAAATTTTCATGCCAATGATGAGTGGATGCTCCAAAGATCTGTCATAAAAGAATTTCGGTAAAGGGCTTAGCTAGTTTATGACTGTAATAAAGGTTTGATTGATTGATTGCTATAAAGAGCATCTACTGTTTTCTATAAGGGCACATACCTGAAACTAAAGGATATCCAGAAAATGATTGACCAATTAATTTAACATCTGTTCTTAGTAGTCAAGTGGAAAACATTATTCCGTATAAAATAATTAAACTCACAGAATAAAAAAGTCCTACTGAAAGGGAATCAGCATGGTTTCCAAAAACTTAAGCTCTGCCTGACTAAATCCTTCTGCATTTTTTGAAACCAACCAACAGGAGGATAAACCTGTTCTGACAAACATCAGCAACTCCAGAACATTAATTTTCTACTCTCCAAATTCTCACAAATGATTTGAATTTGATCTGAAATCATGCTTACTTCTGCTAGTGTAGAAATGCAGTCATTCAGGGAGCATGATTAATGTTTGAGCTACCATAACTGGGCTGCAAAAATCCAAAAGAGCAAGAGATAATTTAAAAAAAAATACAATTTTAACTCTCTCTTCACTGCCTTTTGAGTCAACTGGAATTCTGCATCTGAATTGTGGTAGACCTAGACAATGCATCCTAATTCTCTTCTTCAGCTGACCAACTGAACAGTAAAAAAACAGCATTTACTTAATGTCCTATCTCTAATAATATAAATCTGCCCAGGTTTTTTCCATGTAGAAAATAAATTGCCACACGGACTCTTGCTCCCAGTTTTTCAGTATGTACAATTTGCGTGGTATTTTGTCTGGCAATTTGAAAAACATAATTGGATAGACTGAAATGATTAAAAATTTAAAAAAGAAGAGTCAATTGTAAAAAATAATAATAATACTTTCCTTCCAAAGCTTCACCCTTTTCTAGATTCCCTGCTGCATCTAAAAGTCCCAGTGAGTTGACAAGACAAGCTTAACCATGTTTTCCTGAAAATAAGACAGGATGTTATCTTCTTTTGTCCTCTGAAATAAGCGCTTGGCCTTATTTTTGGGGAGGTCCTATTATTGTTGAGGTGCAGGAGGCGGTGAGCGTGATCACCTCATGGCTGTTACTGTGTTGCAATATTTTCAGGGAGGGCTTATTTTCGGAGGAGGGCTTCTTTTAGCACATGCGCTCAAAAGCCTGATTGGGCTTATTATCCGGGGAGGTCTTATTTTCAGGGAAACAGGGAAGCTCTACAGCAATATTTCCCAACCCAGGCTTCAACTCCAAGAATTCCCATAAATGGCTACACTAGTTGGGGAATTCTGGGAGTTGAACTCCACAATCTGGAATTTGCTAAAGTTGGGAAATGAGTTTAGAGGGGGAAAAAAGCCTAGCTGGATCCCAATGACTAGAAGCAAGATGAGACCAAAGTTCCTTTGAATAGGAACTGCTGCAATTACTGTGATTTTGAAATTGAATAAATAAATAAATCAACCTCTCAGAAAAAAACACTTTAAAGTAATCAAGTCTAGAGTTGTTTCCCCCCCCCCCCAAAGAAGGCAAAATATGGTTTGGAGGTGCCTTTTGTTTCCTTAAGCACCTCCTAAATCTGAATTACTCCAGGGCTGTCAAACTCATGGCCTGCAGGCTGGATGTGTCACAAGGTGGCCATGCCCACACCTAGTTAAGCGAAGTGGGGGAAGTCCCAATACATCAGATGGCACCGCAAGTTTGACACCCTTGAGTTACTGTATCTGCTTCAATAAAAGAAATAAAGACAGTCTAGTTTTTTCTGGCATGTTATGATCATCCCAATTGTTATAGCAATATTCAAAAGCTTTTGATGAAGGAAATGTAGCAACCATGGAGCAAGTCTTCCTCTAGAACAGGGGTGTCAAACTCAAGGCTCGAGGACCAGAACTGGCCCGCAGGGTGCTTAGATCTGGCCTGTGGGGCTGCCCTAGAAACAGTGAAAGACTGGCCTGCAGTGCCTCTGCCAGCAAAAATGGAGCTTGGGAGGACTGCATCCTCCCAAGCTCCGTTTTCACTTGAAGAGCAATGCAGGAAGGCATTGCAGCTGAAAACAGGGGTTGGGAACCTGTTTTCGCTGGCAGAGCGCTTGAGCCACCACAGGTGCCTCCTGATATGAGTGATGTCGAGCTGGCCACCCTGTCCATGACTACCCCAGCCCCTCAAACTCAAACATGACCCTGATGCAGCCCTCAATGAAATCGAGTTTGACATTCCTGCTCTGGAACAACAGTTTAAAATATGGTATATGTGTGATATAATTACAGGGATCCTGCCAGGTCTGATTAAGATCTATATTATAAACTTCTTCATGAGTGATTTATAGTTAGGAGTGATCAAAAGGGGGAAAGATAGACAATAGTTAAAATAAAAAGATAATTATGAACTCCAGGAGGATCTATGGAACCAACAACAATGTAATTAAACATAAAATGATTCATACTGGCATCCCCAAATCCTACATTCCCATATTCACTGACCAGGATTGAAAGGATGGAGAAACTGTAAATATACAGTTCAAAGAAAATGCTAGCTGGTAGACAGCTTTATGAAAAAGTAAATTCCACACTGGATGATCAATAGCAAAAGAATTTAAAATACAGTTGTTTAATGATTTGGAAGCTAGAGATGCTTTGTTATGATGTTTCCAATCCTATCTGCAGGACCACCAGCAAAGAGAGGCTATGGGAGATTTCTGTTCATCTCAAAGATACTTGCTTTATTGGTCCAAAAATATATTCTTTTCCTGTTCAGTATCTGACTGACTGCTGGAGCTGATTATCCAGAGATTAGGAATACGGTATCATCCATGTGTGGACCACATTGTCAGATCTACCTTGTTATTCCACCCAAATGCAGTACTTGACAGTTGCTTGGAGGAAAGCCAAGTGACTTGAAATAATTCAGATAAGGTGGTATTTTCAGGTCAGAAATTTGAAAATCAAGAGTATTCTGGTCAGATTGCACACCTTCCTAGGATACAGTTTCATAATCTGGGGCAGTGGTGGGTTCCTACTGGTTCGGCCGAACCGATAGTGGTTTGGAGGCCTGGGTCACTGGAACCGGCAGTGAACCAGGCTTGCCATGTCCCTGAACCAGTTCCCCGGTCGCTCGCCCGACCGAATCACTCCTCACCTCCCAGATGGCTTGCTTGCCTAAGCTACCATATGGTGCCTGTCCTGCGCCCCAATTGAGCTGCCTCTTCCTGCCTACAGGTAAGTCTCGCTAGCCCCCCACCCTCCCTGGAGTTTGCTGCATCTCCCCACTGGGCTTGCAACCTTACCTTCCCCACCCTTTCCAGGAGTCCCCATGAGCCCCATTATTTATTTTATTTATTTATTTATTGGACTTCTAGACCGCCCCCTCTCCCCGAAGGGACTCGGGGCGGTGTACAGGTAAAAATTAAAGTCATACAGTCAAAATACATATAACTAAAATTGAATTAAATACACCCCTGTACAAATTTATAAAATTAAAACTTAACCTTAAAACCAAATCACAAAATTTAAAAATACAAACCGAGGTGGGAAAGCTGGAATTAGGCCAGGCCGGCTAGATGAAACAAGTGGGTTTTGAGTTTCTGGCGGAAGGAGCGGAGGTCCGTGGTCATTCTAATGTCAGGGGGAAGGTCATTCCAGAGGCTCGGGCCCGCCACAGAGAAGGCCCTTCCCCTGGGCGCCCCTGGCGGGACAGTCTAGTGGATGGCACCCGGAGAAGTCCCTCTCTGTGTGAGCGAATCGGCCGAAGGGATGTGATGGCTCACAGGGGGCTTCAGGGAGGCCTGTTAGGCCCGAAACAGGGCATGGGGATGCTTAGCAATCCTCCCTGCAGTCCCCTGGAAGCAAAAATGGGCTGGGGGTGGTGGTTCAAGGGAGAAAGAATAAAATCCTCACCGTTTGGGGAATCCGAAGTGCATGGAGCTTGAGTTGAGAGCTTATTGAAAGTGCTGCTAGCTATCCTTGCTCAGGCTAAGCTAATAAATAGTGGAACTCTAAGAATGCCAGATGATCAATGGGCATGTTCTCCGTTTCAAAGAACCCCAGATAGTCTTTGGTTGGAGGAAGAAACCAAAGACTATCTTGGGCTTCACAGGAAGGGAGAAAGGGAGAAATGAATGGAAAGAGGGAGGGAGGAAGAAAGGAAGGGAGAGGGAAGGGAGAAAGGGAGAGAGAAAGAAAGAAAGAGGAAGGGAGGGAGGGAAGGGAGAAAGAGGGAAGGGAAGGGAAAGTGAATAACATATGGATGGAGGGATGGGGATGGAGAGAAAAAGGAGAGGACGGACCACAAACCTGGCACTAGACACAGCTTCAGGGGATGCTTTGAAACAATACAGCAATCCAGGGCTGAAAGGGACTTCAGAGGTCATCTAGCCCAACCCCTTCTCCAGCAGGAGACCTTAAAAGATCTTGGTTATTTTGGTGCCTCTAACACAGAGGAAAAATTACCCAGGCATTGCCAACCTCTCCCCTCTAGTAAAAAAAAAAAACCTAGAGCAAAAACTTCATGCAGTATTAAAAAGAATAGAAAACAGGGCTGATGTGTATTGTTTAATGGACTGCTACAATGGCAAAATGGACGGCTAAATTAGTCATGCCCAACCAGTCACATGACCGCCAAGCCACACCCACAGGACCAGTAGTAAAAAGTTTTTGAAACCCACCACTGATCTGGGGGCTTTCTTTCATTTGATGCACAAGTGGTCTTAGTAGTTAGGAACTGAGACTGGAATACAGGATTCTGAATTTTGGCATTTTTAAGCAAGGAAACATTCTTTAGTTGCTTCTGTTTGATCCATGGCTCCCTTATGCGAAAACATTAGGTATGAAACAAAGAAAGTTGTTTTACACACACACACACACACACACACACCATGTACACAAACATCTACTGTATATTTGAATATATATTCAAATATCTATTTGAACAGAATTTTTGAAAATATACAATATACAAATATATATTTGAAGAAAAATTTGACGAAGTTAAAGTCACAAAAAATAATATAGACAAGCCTGAAATATATAAAAAGAAAACTAGGAACGGTAGAAGAAAAAGCAAACAACAGAATAGATTGGGGGGGAGAGAGATTTTTTTCAAAAAAAGCTACTACCTATCTTCTGTTACAAACATACCAGAAATCAATACAGTTTCTGCCCTCCTAAATCATATAGCATAGTTCTTTTTCCTTTTTAAGAGTAAATCTAGAAACCACAGTTCAATTTTAACCAATCCCAGGAAAATGACCGTTGTCTTACCTGAATGGTCTTTCTCTAGGCGCTGCGGGAGTGTCCAAGCACGGGTTAACATCAGCTTGCTGCCCAAGGACTGAGTTTGAATTCTTGTAGCTCCGCCTCTTGCTCCCCTCAGAGGCTCAGTTTTAAAAACGAAGGAGTGTCCAAAGGAACTGTCAATGCAATAGTCCAGTCCAATGAAGAAACTACCCCGCGACCCCTGATAGGGTGGGGTTGGACACTCCCGCAGCGCCTAGAGAAAGACCATTCAGGTAAGACAACGGTCATTCTCCTAGGCGCTGCTTGGAGTGTCCAAGCACGGGACATGCCAAAGCTATGATCCCCCAGGGAGGGAAGAACTGTTCACGGGGGCGGGGCTAGCCACAACCCTCTGCAGAATTCTTCTCCCGAAGGCTGCCTCAGCCGAGGCAAAGGTGTCCAGTTTATAGTGCTTGACAAACGGTGACGGGCCTGACCATGTAGCAGCCCGGCAGATGTCCTCGATGGATGCCTGGGTGGCCCATGCGGCCGATGTGGCAGCACTTCTTGTTGAGTGTGCAGTGATACGAGGAGGCGCCGGCCTGCCCTGATGTTCGTAGGCCAGCTGGATGCACGCCCTTATCCAGCGCCCTACTGTAGCGGAGGTGACCTTCTTGCCCATGGTGGCAGGTTGAAATGACACAAAGAGGGCCTCCGACTTGCGGAAAGGAGCTGTTCTTTTCATGTAGATCCGTAGGGCACGGCGGACGTCCAGCTTATGCCACTCACGTTCCTTGGAGTGCCTGGGATGCGGACAGAAGTCCGGGAGGATCACTTCCTGCGAGCGGTGGAAAACGCTGTTGATCTTTGGTACGAATGCCGGGTCCAGATGTAATATCACTCTGTCGGAGTGGATGACGCAAAGGTCCTCTCTGACTGACAAGGCCGCCAGTTCAGAGATCCGGCGTGCCGAAGTGATGGCAATGAGGAACGTCGTCTTGAGGGTCAGGTGGCGTAGTCCAACTGTCCGAAGGGGTTCAAATGGTGGCCCGGACAGAGAACGTAGCACCACGGACAAGTCCCAGGTAGGATACCTGTGGATGGTAGGAGGAGCCAGATTGGTGGCTCCTTTGAGGAAATTGTGCACCTGCGGGTGTTTGCTGAGGGACAGGTGCGACTCAGTAGACAGGATGGAGGCCAAGGCGGCAGTCTGGCGTTTGAGGGTGTTTGGTGCCAGACCCCTGTCAAGGCCGTCCTGCAAAAAGTCCAGCACTTGGGGAACGGTGGCAGAAGTGGCAGAGATCTGGTGATGAAGGCACCAGCGAGAGAAGGCCGACCAGGTGGCTTCATAGATTCTGATCGTTGATGGACGTTTGGATGCCTGGATGGTGCGGATCACCTTCTCCGAGTATGCGCTGAGCCTCAGGATCTCCCCTTCAAGTGCCACACGGCAAGTTTCAGCCACTGGGGTTCCGGGTGATGGATGGCCCCTTGGCTGAGGGAGATGCGGTCCTGAGGAATGCGCCAGGGACGAGACACTGAGAGACTGACCAGGTCGGCGAACCAGGATCTCCTCGGCCAGTGAGGAGCTACCAACAGTACCTCCGCTCCCTCTGTCAGGATCTTCCCGATGACCTGTGGGATTAGCGGCAGGGGCGGGAAGGCGTACAGCAGACCCGGAGGCCAGGGAGAATGAAGAGCGTCCGTGCCTTCCGCCCCTGGGCACTGGAACCTTGTGAAGTACCTGGGTAGCTGGGCGTTGGCCGGAGACGCGAAGAGGTCGACAACTGGAAGGCCGAATCGCAGAGACAACTGATGAAACAGATCTGGGTGAAGGCGCCACTCCGCGTTCTGGATGGTGGATCTGCTGAGCCAGTCTGCAGTCGCGTTGTCCTCTCCCGAGATGTGGTCTGCCCGCAGAGACCTGAGGTGTCGTTCCACCCACCGACCCAGGGATTCCGCCTCCGTCATCAGAGCAAGGGATCGTGTGCCGCCCTGATGATTGATGTACGCTTTCGTGGCGATGTTGTCGGTCAGGATCAGCACATCCTTGTCCCTGATCAGCTGGAGGAAATGCTTCAGGGCCAGTCTGGCAGCCCGGAGCTCTAGCCAGTTTATGTTGTGGGCGAGCTCCGCTGGAGACCATCTGCCCTGGATCACCTGGTTCTGAAGGTGCGCCCCCCACCCGAAGAGGCTGGCATCTGTCGTGATGACCAGGCGCTCCGGCTCCTTGAAGTAGGAACCCTTTAGGAGAGCGTCCGACTGCCACCATCGGAGGGAACGGATTACCTTGGGAGGGAGACGTATCACCCTCTTGGAGTTGCTGGCCATGCATCTCTGGAGGGGCAGCAGGAACCACTGGAGATCCCTCGCGTGGAGGCGTGCCCACGGGACCACCGAAATGCAGGACACCAGCTTCCCTAGCAGTTGAGAGAGGGAAACTACCGTTGCTGACCTGGTGGACCGGATCCTCCGCACGAGAGACCTGATGCTGTCCACTCTCTCTTGTGTGAGGAAGACCTTGCAGGACTCCGAGTCGATGATGGTGCCGAGATGCTGGATCCTGTGGGTCAGGTTGAGATGGCTCTTGGCCAGGTTGACCGAGAAGCCGTGCTGTTGCAAGACCTGAATGGTGGTGTTGAGGTCCTGTTGCGCCTGATCCCTTGATGACGAGTGGATCAAGATGTCGTCCAGGTAGCACTCCAGCCTCACTGGAATTGAGCGTAGGTGAGCTGCGATGGCGGCCAGCAGCTTGGTGAAGGTGCGTGGGGCTGACGAGAGTCCGAAGGGAAGGGCTCTGTACTGGAAATGCTGGTTGGCAAACTGGAACCTCAGGAACCTGCGATGCGCCGGGTGAATCGGAACGTGCAGGTACGCCTCCTTCAGGTCTATCGAAGTCAAGAGGTCTCTCTGCCTGATGCAACCCAGGATGGTCTGCAGGGACTGCATCTTGAAACGCTTGTATTCTAGGTGCCTGTTGAGTCGCTTGAGGTCCAAGATTGCCCGCACCCCTCCCGATGGCTTGGGGACTAGGAACAGGATGGAATAGAAGCCTGTGCCCTCCTGACCCTCGGGTACTCTTTCTATGGCCGCTATCTCTAAAAGGTGGTCTATCTCTGCCCTCATTAGTTGGAGCTTGTGAGGTGACCTGGGAGTGGGGCAGCGAACCCGGGATCTTGGGGGGGGGAAGGGAAGGAAGTCCAGGGTCAGGCCGTGACGGATCGTGTTGAGGATCCACATGTCCGTCGTGGTCTCCTCCCACTGGGCGGCATAGAGTTGGAGATGGCCGCCTATGGGAGGGTCCCTGTGACTGTCACTTGGATTTCCTGAAGGGGCGGTTGGAGAACCCCCCTCGGGAAGGTTTACGGTAGCCCTGTTGTCTATTTCTATCCCTGTAGAAAGATCTGTCCTGGGGACGTTCCTGTGACTGGGGAAAGGGACGGCCTGAACCACCTGAGGAGGTGGAAGGCTCGGAGCCCCGAAAGGAACCCTTCCGAAAGGGCTGGCCCTTGCGTTCAGGTTTCTTGGTCATGGCTGGGAGTACCTTGCGTTTATCCTTGGATTCAATCAGAAAGGAATCCAAGGCCTCCCCAAAAAGTTTCCCACCCTTAAAGGGAGCGGAAGCTAGCTTCCACTTCGCCTTGACATCTGCCTGCCAGTGGCGGAGCCACAGTAGGCAACGTGAGGTCACATTGGCGGCTAATGCCCTGGAGGAAAACTTAGTGGCGCTAAGTGAGGCATCAGCAGAGTATTCTATGGCTGCTATGATTTTATTTACGTTCTGCCTCATTTTAGTGTCCCCAGCCGGTAGGCCGGCCAATAGTTTGCGAAGCCAGAAGAGAGCTGCCCTCCCGAAGTAGGAAGAGGCAGAAGATGCTCTCATGGCCCAGGCAGTGGCCATATGCGTCTTGATAGAAGACGATTCAGCCCTTTTGTCCTCTGCCTTGAGCCCCTCCAGTAATTCAGCAGGTAGAGCCGAATTGGAGGTAAGGGACATAATGGGGTCATCGACCTGGGGAAGCTTTAGAAGCTCCTCCAGAGGCTCTTCCATGGTAAATAGCCTCTTGTCGTTCCGGCTGGGATTTGCCAAGGAACCAGGCTGGGTCCATTGGCGTTGGATAATGTCTAGGAACAGCTGAGGGGCTGGAACCAAGTCTAAGGGGGGGGGGAAACTTCATTGAAAAGCCCTGCCCCTGGGTCCTGGGGACCGATGGTCTCCATGGAAGCCTGATCCGAGGTAGTTTTGGGCTTGGGGGCTGGAAGGCCCATCTGGGGTCCTGCAGCCCGGGCCTTAGTCAGAATAGCCTTAAACATGGAAGAGTTAAAAAGACCCAGAGAGGGGGGAGGCTCTGGAGTGGAATTTTCATCCTCAGAGAGGTCTGGAGCATCACGCTCCACCTCCTCTGAGTCAGAAACCTCGCTGATGCCCGAGGGATCAGGTGAGGCTTCCCTAGCTGGGGGACCTTGTGCCCTAGCTGGTTTCCCCTTACTGGGATTAACAGATGCAAAGGGAAGCTTAGATGCCAGCTGCATCATCCCATCAGTGATACCCCTGGAAATGGCCTCTGCCACCACCTCCTGCATGCTTTTGGGCAAGGGGAGATCATGGGCCTGAGGGGTATCTGGCCCAGTTATTGAATAGATGAAGGACCCCTCCTCTGCCAGGGAGTCTGCCTCATCAAGGTAATCTGCTGCCAGGGAATGGCCTGGGGAACCCATAGAGGCCCTGGATGGATTAGGGGAAAAATCAAATTCCTCTCTTTCCCCTGGAAGGGAGGGAGGAATCCCCTGTCTGGAGGTAGATGGAACAGGAACCCCTTCCTCCCCAGGAGTAGGAGCTGGGGGAAGGGCCTGCTGGGCAGAAAAGGCCTTCTGGAACTGTTTCTCCAGGGCCCTCTGCCTCCTAGCATCTAGTCTCTCCTCAGCCTTAGAAGGCTGCTTGGCTTTAGGAGCCTTCCCCTTAGCTGGGCATCCCACCCCTTCACCTTTAGCAGCAGGGTTGGTCCTGCTGCGTTTAGCTGCTGGTGGGCCAGCCTGCTGATCCACTTGCTTCTCCATAGCGTTGGGAATCCTTCCCGATGGCTGAGGTGCTGGAGAATCTGAGGCTTGCATCTCTGGGATCCTCCTGCTGTAGGCAAGTGGTGGCTGGAAAATGGCTCCGGCTGAAATGAGGTCGGAAGCCAGCAGATCCGCGCTGAAGAAGGCAAGGGTGAATGGTCTAGATGACCAAAAGAACCCCTGCGGCCGCTTATAGGTCTGGAGGGGAAGAGACCCAGTCAGGAGACCCTGCGATGGTCCTCTTCAACCCCTACTGCGGCGATCTGCAGAGAGCGCAGGCAACGCGATGAGGCTAAAAGCCCCGGCAGAAAAAGCGTGCCAAAATTTAAAATAAAAATGGCCGCCGTTTGCGTTTTCACGCCTGGAGCGGCACCGGGGGAAAAGGCAACAGCCTAATGCTGTCCCTTGGGGTCCTAGCCTCCTACCTGCACCCCTGTTGTTCGCTGGCAGCCGCCAAACGAACCCCCCCGGTGCGACTGCTCTCGTCGCTGCGAGAAGCGAGTCGCGCTCCAGGCAGCCTGGTTCGAGCGCCAAATTCAAACTGCAAAAAGCCGAAAATGCAAGAAAATCCAAGAAAAATACAGAAAAATAACAAACTTCTATCTAGGAGCTAACTAAACTTAACTATTTTACTCAAAAGGAGCTAACTACACTAACCAAAGGGTCCAGTCTGCTGCTCAAGGACTGGATCTCCCCAAATTGCGTCCTGTAGGGCGACTGAGTTTTTAAAACTGAGCCTCTGAGGGGAGCAAGAGGCGGAGCTACAAGAATTCGAACTCAGTCCTTGGGCAGCAAGCTGATGTTAACCCGTGCTTGGACACTCCAAGCAGCGCCTAGGAGAATGTCCATAAAGTACAATGAAGTTTCTGTGCAATTGTTAAGGCTCATGAGGTGTGAAAAAAGGTGGTTCTACAAATATTTCTAAGAAGGAAGCATGTAAGAAGCAACAGCCAGTGACTGCCAAAGAAAACAGGCTCAATCAGGTTTCGCTTCATGGCATCTTTCCATATATTATTTGCCTTTCAGCGTCAGAGAGGAGAAATCAGGCAAGAGCAAACTTGAAAGTTCTTGTCCCAAGAGAGAGACAGAGAGAAATCACCCATCTCTTCTAACGTGTGCATGCCAAACCCATTACTAAATCCCTTAGTGATTCTTGCCATGCAACAGTGACTCACTTGCATGAGAGACATGCACTCTGCCACTTCTCAACTGCTTTGATTACAGTAAGCAATGAATCTGCCCCAGATAATGCAGGCCTCACCTCTTTAAAGTCTTAAAAAGCACAAATAGATTCTCATGGCTGATTAACATGCCTACCACTACTGCTATTACGGAACACAGTTTATCCCAATATTTTAATATGTAAACACTGCCTCTTGTCTCTATTTTTCAGTTTCACCTTGAAAAAGATATCTAGATATTGTCTATATTAATATTTTTCATCATATTTCTTCTTAGTAGGATAAAGATGGAGTATATACTTGAAAGAAAGAAAAGCGTATTGTTTGCTGTCAAAGTTTTCACATTCCTTTGGTTATTGCAACAGCATCCTTAGTGATACCTCAGGGAATAAAAGGGAAGTATACTCTGTTTCAAGAATCCAAATATGTAATTTGAGACAGGAGATGGTGGTGCACTACCTGCGCCCATGAGATTCCTAGGTCCATATTGTTTATCACCAAAGAAGAGAAAAGGAATTTCTATAATTCAGCAGGAAAATGTACCACTCTTGCTAACTCTCAGTCTCATCAATCCAAGATCCAGAAAATATAACTTATTTCTGGGAAGGGTGGGTGGGTGGCAGAGTCAAACCAGAGGTGAAGTAGTGAAGAATAGACTTTTCACATCTGTATAATTCTCTATAGAATTTTTTATTTGTAATCAATAATTTGGGTCATGGTCACGTAATAAAAAATTCAAAATAGCTTTGTAAAACTAGTCAAGAGTTGAAAACTGAACTCACTAAGAGTTTTATTCTTCTCTCTCACTCCTATTGTTTTTATGAATTAGCAAAAGTGGAAGATGCACATATTAAAAGCAAAATGTCACGCCAAAATAGCAATGGGATGGAGGAACATTAACAACAGATTAATTGAGGACATTGCTAACTATTTTAAATGGTTAGCATATATGATTAACAGTGGCGTAGCGTGGGTTGTCAGCACCCGGGGCAAGTAATTTGCGCCCCCTAACCCGAGGGCGGCCCGACTGCAGCTGCCCCTTGGTCAACATCAGTCAAGTGAGGCTCTCCATGCTGGCCTCCTGCCTTCCTCCCGAGGAGGAGCTTGACAGGGCAGCGGGAAAAGGCTCGACTGAAGGGAAGCAGGTGCCGCGGGGGTGGGAGGCGCACCGGGGGCTTTGGGAAGGCGCCGGCTCCCCGGGGCGCTCCAGGCGGAGCGGGAGGACGCGGTGGCTCTCCTTCGGCTCCCACGGGGGCGGCGCGGCGGGTCTTGGCGGCTCCACTGGGAGGTAGGCGGTGCGCAGGAGGGGCCTGGGCGGGCCGGGGAGCTTAGTTCGCGGGCCAAGCCGGGCGCGGAAAGAGGCGGCCACAGTCCGGCAAAGGGCGGCGCGGGCCGAGTCAGGGCGCCCCCCCGATGTTGCGCCCGGTGCGGCCGGCACCCCCTGCACCCCCCACGCTACGCCACTGATGATTAATATTCAGGTATATTGTAGAAACCAATAAATGTCCTTTTAAAACTCTTTATACTTTATGAAGTGATTATAAATTTGATTGTTGAGTCAACTTTTACATTAGGCCATTTATTATTTCTGTAAACAGCTCATATTTTGATTATGATTTAACAAGCCAAGGCAATAGAGTGAATTTCAATACATATTATATGTTGAAGATCAATTACTTTTATCATCATCAATACTTTTAAAAGTAAATTCTGTACAACCCGCTACAATCTTTTTATGGGACCTTCTTTACACAAAATGTTATGTTTATATAATGGCACATTAATGCTAATTATTAATCCTAGCACTAATGTCACCTAGCTTGGTAATGAAAAGTCTACACCCCCCCCCCAAAAAAAAACAACTCAAGCTCAAAGACCTCACAGTTCAAACCAGAGCTACTAATATTTCTTTTTATTAATTTATTTAGCATATGAGGGGAACATGACAGAAGAGAAGTAAACATATACACACAATCCACGCAATTACATACAAAACTTCTACAGAGTTACGGCAGTAGCCTCATAACTTCTATTAATGTTCATCATTTATAAAAGGAATAAGTAGTAAAAGAACAAAAGATATGCCACAAACTAGCACTCAGTAGAGTAGCTGGAAAAGTTATTCAAATGTCATTATATGTCTTATTACTTACGAAAATCAGAATAGTATCCCCATAACGCTATGGGAGCAAAAGTTAAACTTAAAAGAAGTGGGATAGGAAGAGAATTGATGCCTTTCAACTTCGGTGATGGAGAAAACTCCTGAAAACACTATAGAAAGCCAAGAAAATAGACTGATAGATGATCAAACAAATCAAAGCAGACTTCTCAGTTGAAGCACAAAGGACAGGCCCAAATTAACCTATTTTGGATATGTATGTTAACCTATTTTGGATACTCTCTGAAAACAAAATTCTAATGCAGGTTAGCGATAGATCATCATGGAGAAAATCTATCTATGTGTTTACCAGGAGTAAACAAAAAACAAAAAACTTGATGACACATAATCAAACTTGATCCCCTCCAGATGTTCTGAATGGCACCCTTCCCAATTCCTTGCCACTGTACAGGTGAATTAGGATACATGGTGTTTCACATATCAGGAGGGCATCATTGTCTCTTACCACCAAATACCTTTCTTCAAAGCATTTTACAGGCCTTGATACATTAAATAGGAATGTAAATTGAACAAAAATTATAATGTCTCTATGGATGGCACTCTACGGGATTGTCCTTACAGTCCTTCATTCTGAAACAACCCACGTTCTTCATTTAAGCCAGTTCTTTTAGAGTCCACCTACAGAATGCAGAGTGTCAAATTATTTTAGAGGGCAGGTGTTCCAGGTGTTTGGTTACAGAAAAAGTTACTGAGGGCTTGGATTACCATTCTTAAAAAACCCATATGCTTCAGCACAGAACATTCAAGCCCTAGGATTGTGCACATTTTTGAAGTTGCCACTGCAATGTTCCATGGATAGGTAAAGGAGGGCTTAAATGGCAAGTGTCAGTTCTATTTCCCATTTGTAAAGAAAATGTAAACTCTAGAATGGGGAAAACATGTCTAATTATTAACACTAAGTCACGATTCAAAACTAACTTATTAATCAATTATCCAGATAATGTCAAAAGTAGTCTCCTGAGTTTAATTAAATATAACCCCAAAGGTTAGCTAGCTGCTTTTTGTTTGTTTAATTAATTTAAATGCAAGTTTCAATCAGAATACATGCATGAAGGGCCACGGTATTTTAATCATTAGCCTTAGAAAGATAAAATTATACAAATGAAAATGGGTCAAAATACATGGATGGCAATTGAGAACTGTTTCCTATAATTAGAGCAACAAATGAAGGCAAAGTAAATGCCCATCTAAACCAGGAAAATGAAGGAGCTTAAATGCCCGACACTAAAATTGTTTTTTGTCTCTTTTCAAGTTTTAATGAAAGGTCTCCTTCTAGCCTTTTCAGTACAAGTAATCAAAAAAAATGTACTAGTCTTGTAGAAAGGTATGGTAGCCAATCTTTCAGCGCACCAAAACAGAATTCCTACAAGCAAAAGAGATGGTCATCTTTTTCCCAAAACAGGATTAGTGCTGCAATTTTGGGACTACTTTATAAGGTATCATGCATATACCTGTACTAATATTTAAAAGAATACATGGTTTGAGGATATAGCAAGACATGAGCTATAGTTTCAATAGCATCTTGAAGGGATGTTCTTGAGTAGAGCAGACTGGTTCTGTTGGGCTCCCAAGTCTTGTGTAAGTGAGCTGACTGCACAGTCATAGGCCATTATTAGGGAATGTCTCCCTGGAAAAAACTGAGATTTTGTGACATTGTCCTAAACTACAGTAGAACCTCAGGTCACAACCATAATTTGTTCCATAACTTTGGTCGCAAACTGATTTGGTTGTGACCCTAACCTAACTTTGGAAATTTGGGGCTTACAAAAAAAATGGAGTGGAAAGGGAAATCAGCCGCGAAAAAAAAACCATGCATTTTTTGGTCAGAACCCAATTTAGTCATGGTCTGAAGAATTCGTGACCAGAGGTTCTACTGTATATTGACTTCTAATTGTTTTGAATAAGGAAAGATCTGTGGAAAAGAACAGTTAACTTCAACCAATGTGCTGTAATGCATATCCATGCATCCATTTTGATTTTAACAAATGCCCCCCTTCCAATACTAATTTTAAAACTCAAGGGGCTATCACAACAAAATCAGTCTTTTAAGCTGGTAACGGGGAGGGGGGGGGATACAGAATCTTTATCAATGTGCATAGATTGCTGAAGATTCACAGTGATAATAATTAGTACACATATGAAAATTCTAGAAATGTCATTTTCATCTACGGAAAAGGGAAATGGGTGATTTCTTGGAAAACTATGAACTCAAAATGTTTCGCCTTTTGTGTCTTTATTTCATTCTGGATGCAATGCAGAATTTTATCCGCCAAATTCTGTCTGTAGATTTGTTCCACGATTACAGCAGGGAGAAATGAGTCATGATGAATATGTGATATACAGTATATGTCAACAAGTATTGAAGCTTTTTTCAAAGAGAACTGAGCGCACGTCAGGATAAAAGCCAAGGTTTTAAAGCATAGTAAGATGCAAAAATATCCAATCCAACAAAGAAAATTCCATATTTCATACAGTAAACAGCCCATGTTAAGATTTGGATCTGTTAGGTGGAATTTATGTGAGGTGGTGCTTTTAGTTCCTGCATCTCAACCACACTATTTTAATATCAAGGAGAAGCACAGCTCAAATGCTGAGCATATTTCCCCCAGCCAAGCAAAATAAAAATATTCACAATTATAAGCCCAGATAAATCAAAGAACAGTATTTGAATACAACAGTGTGCTTATCTACCCACTCCTCAGCTTCATCAGATAATTCTTGGTATGGTAAAGCTCTGGAAACTACTTCAAAGAAACAGGAGCAACTTCTGCATTGAGCATGCAAAGAAAGCCTGCCAAGAAACCAAGCAACTGGAAAACTTTTATGGGGAGAGTAAGTGTGACTGAGACCTATAGTTCAACACTTTGAAGACCAAAGTTGTACAATAGGAGTGAACCAAAATATATTTACCTTTGCTGTTCACTAAAGAGAAGCATGAAAATTAATTCACTCTACAGATTGACCCATAAAGTACAACATTTGATGCTGTTTCCGTGAATAATCAGCTATTTATGGGGGCAACGTACAACATGGGCCTATTAGATTTTTAAAAAGGTTTTTATTATACATTTTCCTTATAATACATCACATTTTCAATTTTATAACAGTCCATCTCTTTCTGTTTCCTTCCCTCTCTTCCCTTCTTCCTTCCACTTCCCTCTCTCCTTCTCCTCTCACCTTCGCCTATTAGATTTGACTGCATTATAAGCAAACTTTTGGCTTTGGACAACTGAAGTGGCATTGTGCAAATCATCTGCTCCAGAAGCAGACAAACAGATGTCTTATTCCAATCTATATCCGTCATTGTTGTTTGGGCAGCAGAAGGTACATCAAACTTCAGAGTTTCAGATAGCCTTACCTGATAAAAGCAGGGATTGAACCTATGACCTTTTGCAGTCAAACACACATTTTTCTAGGCAGCTGTGATATCTTCACAGCTACCCAGAAAGAGCTTAAATAACTTCTAAGTGGCCACCCCAATGTACAAGAGACCACCAGAGAGATGTTAATATGTGTTTGTGGTTATCGGCAAGAAAATTACAGGCAGCAAGTAATTCCATGCCTTTGACCAAAAAAAGGAGGAGGAGGAAGAGAAGAAGGAGGAGGAGGAGGAGGAGGAGGAGGAGGAGGAGGAGGAGGAGGAGGAGGAGGAGAAGAAGAAGAAGAAGAAGAAGAAGAAGAAGAAGAAGAAGAAGAAGAAGAAGAAGAAGAAGAAGAAGAAGAAGAAGAAGAAGAAGAAGAAGAAGAAGAAGAAGAAGAAAGAAAACTACAGAGAACGTATTTTACTACTTAAGGTTTATAAAGTACAGAATATCAAGTGTACATAAAAGTATGGTCATAAGTGACATGTGAAAGTTCCTAATTTATGGCATCTTAAGAAAAAGCCGGTGATGCAGTACATAATAGATACAGTATGGGAGTGTTATCCTGCTGTTTGCCCTCAGAATATTTTTAATGCACAAACCTTAACACTTAATGACTTCAGAGATGTACCCAAGTAGGGGTTTTGGCTAAAATATGGAAAGACATAACATTGCATTCTTTTTGAGATTCTTTTCATTTTTGTATCCAATCTATAGTCCTGGGATTTCCTGACTGACTCCTCTCCAAATATTAATAGAGCTAACTCTGCCAACTTCCCTATTCAGACAAGGGCAACCAGCTATTGATGCCATGGAGATCTAAATTTTACTAAATCCAACACATGGAGAAAGGGGGAGAGGGGGGGTGGGAGAGGGAGAGAGGGGGAGAGAGAGAGCATTTGCACATGTAGCACTGTGCTTATGAAATGCTACAAAAAATTGGAATGGCAAAACTTTAAATAAATCTAGTGACCGCTGTTCTGAAATTACATTTCCATTATTAATGGAATTAATAGTGGCAAACATGCCAAGCTAATACAAAGCTAATAATGGCAGCTTAAAATGGGCGCAGGTAGAATGTTCAGCTCCAAATTACCTTTATCAATTTCTCTCTCTTGCTTCATGAAAATAAAATTATCATGTCATTTTCTTAGGTGATGGAAGAGATCAAGTTGTCCACTAGCCTAATCTCTTTAGAGAAGGGAATTTTTTATTTTAAGAATCTCATTATAGCATGTATACTATAAAACTTTTGTATGTATAAAACTTTCTTGAATGCTACTGAACAATTTGCATGCTACCTAGAGGCAGAAAATTAAAGAAAACTTGCAATATTGTGGATTCTCCTTAGGGCATTACAGAATCTGGGATAGGATAAGGTTACGTTAATTATTTAAAAAAAAAAGAGATTCTCAATGTAATGCTGTAATGGAGGGGAATTACTTTTGAGGACAGTATTAGAAAATTATACATATTCCTTCAAACCAGGGAGATAATTAGGAGATTTAATGATCTGTAAATATCAACAAGGCTTTTTATTGCTGCAATTTAATATTCTACCATGAAGAGTCCTTGAAGGCAAATTTAAGAAGATCGCCTATGCAGAAAAAATTCATCTATGTAGTTCAAAGTTTATTTAATCCTTGACCCGTGTCCTGTGATGTTGCAATTATTATAAAGATCTTAAAAATAGGAGAATACCAACTTTTAAAACATTACTTGAATGTCTTAATGAATTTAGTTTCATTAAGTTTAGTTTAGTTTAGTTTAATATTGTTTATTGGCTAAAACCCTAAAGTAATAGAAAATACTTTTGCTGCTGTGCTATAATGTATCTCAATCTTTTAATTGACCTGATATGTAATAATTTACTTTTGTCAGAAACTTATATCCCTTCTAGGTAGTCTAAACAAAAAGAACAACAATGAATTCTAGTCTTATCTTTGTTGTAGGGATACATTAACAGAAACCTGCAACTGTGAAATTATTTTTTTCCTTCCTATTCTTTTGCTTCCCAAGAAAACTAAGGAGGTTCCCCTTCCAAAACGCCCGCCTTGCTTCTATGGACTAAGATACCTTTTGCATGATGGATGTCTGATCTTCATCTCTTTCCCTTGTCTGTCAAGGTCATACTTACATACCATTAAAGAATCCAAAAAAATCAAATTTGATAATTAGAACAGACAAAGGGCATATAGATATAAACATATTGGTTATTGGTTTTCTGAGGTTTTCGCGGGTGTTTGTATGTACGTCTTTGGTTGTTCGGGTTTTCTCCTGCGTAGAATTGGAAGTATCTTCACGACGTTTCGATGAAGTCTCCAAGCCGGAAGCACCAAACCGGAAGCACCAGCCTGAAGATGATGAATGAGACTTCATCGAAACGTCGTGAAGATACTTCCAATTCTACGCAGGAGAAAACCCGAACAACCAAAGACGTACATATTGGTTATTATCACAAGTTATTTAGCTAATGGTTTTTACAGATACTCCTCAAGTTATGACCATAATAGAGTTCACCCATCACTGTTGCAACTTGTGGCAGTTGAAAATCGGGTCACCCACGTGACCAACACAATTTTAAGACCATTTTTGGAGTAGTTGTTAAGTGAACCAGTAATTTTTCAATAAAATCATAACATGGCTACTAGTTACGGGGGACATAGACAATTTTAAATACTAATTTATCAGGATATTCATTCCAAAAGGATATCCTCTACCACTGATGAGAAATGCAGTTTCCATCTTGGGAAACATGTGGGAGAGATAAAATAGAGATATGTGAAAAAGCAAGATGAAAAGCAAGATGTGTGAAAAAGAAAAATAGCACTCCCCTGAACTTGTCCTTAAAAGGGGGCAACCCTGGTTTTCAACAGACAAGATTCCACTAATATGCCCTACAAGAGTGTTTCTCAAACTTGACAAATTTTAAGACATGTGGACTTCAACTTCCAAAATCCCCCAGCTAGCATGACTTAAAGTTAACAAAGTTAAGAAACTCTCCCACCGCAGTAAAAGGGCATTACTGGGATATCAGTATCTTGACCTCGCCTTTCTTGAAGATATGGCAACCACTCCAGCATCACTTTGTTCTTTTTTCAGAGCAGACAGCTGTATTTGCATACAAATCTTGGTTCCGGTTGCTTATCATATTCATTTTGTAAAGAAACCGAGCCCAGAAAGATTATTGAAAGAAATTTACTGGAAGATAGCAATCGTCTTTCTTGCCTCCTATCTTTTCACATGTCAAACAAAACATATGTAAAATACCAAGTGAGCATAAACCGAGAATGTTCAAAAACCCACTGGAATCCACCTAATCTAGGGGAAGTTCAGTTTTAAGGCATTTTTTTAAAAAAGGAGAGCAAAAAGTATCTTCATCTTGTACACTAACAGCGTTTCAGTATCTCATCCTAAGAGTATGTTAGGATGAGATATATCGCTTTGATTAATTAGGATGGTAATATATCTCATCATAACAGTATGTTATGATGAGATATATTACCATCCTAATTAATCAAAGGAACATATACAAATTTAATGCAAATTGTTATCTTCCTCGCCCTCTTTTTCGTGATGCAATAAGCAAACAGTCTGAAATATACACGGAAGATTATATATTTCAGTTAGATTCCACATTGAAGTCTATCTGCAAATGTAAATCAACAGATAGTTCTTCTCTTTGCTTCACCAGCTCGATATGTGGAAAGCAAAAGAGAATTTGGTGTAAGAACATAAGCAACATAAGCAACTATCATCCTCTACCAGATTTTTTAAAAGCAAGAATGCCACAATTTGGGCCCTTTATTCACTTGGTGGTTAAACTTCATTTCTGCTATATAGAAAAATCCCATGTGGCTGAAACAATGAAGATATTTCATTTTAGAATCAATCCAGCACCACTTTTACAGAGGTATTTCCCACACCATTTAATGGAGCTCAGTTCCTAATTATAAGCATATTGGGCCCCCACTGTGTTCAGATATTCACTATTTGTTATGAATTGTGAAATCCTTACTCTAAAATGATTAAGACACAAAAAAATAATTTGTCCATCAGCCCCATTCAAGGTGACCAGAAACCACTTCCAGTAGCAACTGATTAACAGTGACTGCAAACAACTGCTTGTTAATAAACAGCCGTATGAGTTGGTCCCAAAATGGAAATTTATTGAGCAAAAATGACTACTAAGGAAAAAAGAGGAAAAGGAAAAATCTAAAATTATTCTGGTAAAGTTCTTGTCATATTTTAGGTCCTACATCAATTTATACATATCCTCCCCCTATCTGAAATATTATGTTTCCTTGTACAACTTGTTTTCAAACTATTGTTGCGCTATAAATTAGACAGGTCATGACACAGGGCCTTATTTTTTTCTGTTTGCAGTTTGTGACAGCTTTCTTTCCCTTCCTTTTTTTAGCATGTTATAACTTATCTGACAGGTCATCAAAACCCAACATGGTTGACTAACCAATAAATCATTAATGGGCTTGCATCATCCTGCAGCCCAAGCAACGTGGCTGGTGCTTCATAATAAAATTGTGCTAACTAATTTTCCTTCATAATAAAATTACAGTACACTTCAAAAAATTATAAAAATTATCAAACTTTCTGGTAATTGATAAAATAAAAATATGTTACATTCTATTAATGTAGAATAGCATACTCCCAATGTGGGCACATTTTAATTCGCATTATGCTGAATAAAATAAGTAAACCAAGAATCAGTTTGGTGTAGTGGTTAAGGCATCAAGATAGAAATTAGGAGACCAATGAGTTCTAGTCCCACCTTAGGAACAAAGTCACATGAGTCACTTTAAGCCAGTCATTCTTTCTCAGGCCCAAAGACGACAATGAAAAACCATTTTTGGAAAAAAAAAAAACTTGCCAAGAAAATTATAGGGACTTGCCCAGGCAGTCTTGGAGAATCAGACATGACTGAACAGGAAAAAAAGTAACTTTATCTTTTTATTTATAGCTATGTATTCTAAATAACAAATAACATTAAGACATTTAATCTTTTTCAATGGGGTAAAGATTAACTTGGGGGGAAAAAACATGATCCTAAAGGCCAAGAGCAAAGGACTCTAATGTATCTCCAGAGGCAGTGCGTTCTACAAATAGTAGTTTTGGCCTAACACACTTTTGAAAAAAACTATTTTCAAGCACTATGTTGTCAGGTAACCCAACTCACCTCCAAGGTGCCAAATCCATGCCCATAAAGACAAAGATATGTAAGAAACTTCTCAACTTTCTCATTAGGACATATCTTCACTGTGATAGCTGCATTCCAATTCTTCTGAAATTATGTAAATTTATTTCTAGTTTTACATATGTATATACAAGGCAGTTAATATATGCAACGTACATGAGCATCTGACTTTTTTAGTGAGGCACTTTCGCACTTTGGAGATGTGTAAGTTATAGCATGGCTTTCTCCTCTATGGAGCAGGTGATCTTCAAAGAGGTCACCTGACAAATTTTCAGAAATGCAATTATAAACCAATTACATCGATGGGTTGTTTACAAGGTAAGAAACAGTGCTGAAGAGGAATAGAACATATGAATTTTCAGCCAGAGTTTAGATGCAGCTAACTATTCCCTGGCATCCAATGGGCTTTGGACTACCATGTTTGGTACATATTTAGTGGTGCTAAAACAAATCTCAAAAAGTAGGCCTTAATGTGTGTGTGTGTGTGTGTGTGTGTGTGTGTGTGTGTGTGCGTGCGTATGTATATAATACAGAGATTATTATATTTATCAAAAAGCCATGGATAATAACTGAAGTCAGTTGAGTACCATTCATATTCTAATTATGAATGGACTATATAGTGTTTATACTTTGAACAAAAAGCACAAGTGAAGCAGCATTTGGCTTCTCTAAAATAGAACATTAGTGGATTGACCAGGAAAGAGAATGGTAAACTTCAAGCCAACATAGCTGAAGCATTGCATTTCCTTGATCACATAATCTAAAACCAGTCATTCATGTCTCATATATTTCCTCTCAAAGATGAGAATATTAGATTTGTCTCAATTTATTTTGGAGGAATTTTAGTTGCCACATTTGGCAAAGGCTATTAAAATAAGTATGAGACCAATCTTGAATGGGAGAATAAAACTGCATCATCAATGTACATAATCTTCTATGAAACAGAAATGATCCTCAATATGATTTAGACATTCTCCAAATCATTAAGATAGATGTTAAATAATGTTATGCCCAAAATACAGCCCTGGCATTCATAGATATGATGCTAGTAAAAACATCATCATTTCCACATCTCATTTGCAGTTGACTATTTTTATAAGAAGGTCTTATCTGGTACTGTTTTGCTAAGTTTTTGCAAAGTTTGGATCTAGGGAAAGAGTCAAATACAACCTGCATATAAATGCAGCAAAAGTCTTTCTCACTATCTAGATTTCCCTTCAATGTGAATCAAGCCCATTATTTACCCACGTTATTTGTTGGATAAGACATTTTAATCTTGCAATCAATAAACCTTTTAACTGGAAAAAGATATTTTATCAACACCATGAATAACATCATGAGAATTTCTATTCTCCATTTGATAGCTTTAATAGTAATGGGAATTTAAATAGGACAGCATAAAATTATTTAGACCTGGCAGCCACTTAAATTTGACTATATTTTGTGCCAGCAATATCCCAAGGGCAAATCTGTTTAGTTATTCTTAGATCACATCTAGAAATTAAAAGGTGGGTTCTTAGAGGATGACTATCAACTGTAGAATGAATAAAAAAGACTGAACTCAAGTGCTATCGGTTTCGGATGTCAGGCTGCCATCTATCATGCCAAAGCCTCTTAAACAGATGAACTCAGTAGGCCTGTTACCTAGAATCAAGTCATTTAATATATGCAGATTGAATGTATTGGCTAGATAAATTAGGCAGACACTTTATACAATGGCCTTTTAAAATAACAGAAATCAATAAATCTACCTAAATTTGGGTCAAATGAGTATGCATGTTTAAATACGAAAGTATTATTATTTGGCCCAATTCTGGCATCTACAATTAGTATGGGCTTTGGAGATTTAGCTGTGAGGGATAAAATATAATCCTGCAATTCGTGCATAATTATGTTGGGGCAAACTGATCACACACAGATAAACTCTAGATGCATTCGCTTCAGGCTCCAGAAATAGTTCACCTCTGTTATTCTTTATGCCTTTTCTATAGCCATCCACTGCTCAGCATACATTATCAGCAAACCATCATTCTAAAACCTATTTCCTTTAAAAAAATTCTTTGCCTGCAAAAAGGGGGATTGATTATTTAATGTAAGCAGTTCATTCGACATTTAGATCTTTCCTCCAGGAATGTGACATTGAGTACAAAACAAAAGGTTTGTTGACCCTAACAGATTTTGAAAAACTCAACCCTCTGCAGTTTGTGTACATAAATGTCATTGGGATTTTGGCTTGTTTTCAATGCAGAGAACAGCACACGAAGCCACTGGTGCCACCTCAGCATTATTTAGTGGAAGTAGATAAAATCAGCTACCAATTAATGGTGCAGAATGAAGGCGAGAGGAGAAACAAACAGCAGACCAGTGATTGCAAGTTTACATGAAAAAGCAATGAGGATTAAAGAACCACCAACTGCCTTCCTGGCACAAAACTGAGGTGCGGAGTGTCATTCTGAGTAAGCTTTAACTGGAATGTGAATCTTAAGGCTTGTGAATGGATCTATTTGGAGCCATATTATCATCAGACATTTTTGCAGAATACAAATCTGTAATTTCAGATTAGCTTCAGTTGCATTTTAAGCATAAAAAAGGAAGGAGGAAGAAAGGAAGATTTTGGTAGTAGAAATCTTTCATTTTCTGCAGTGAATAATTCTTCCCAGAATCACTTTATTTCTATTAATTATTAAAGCACTTAAACTACTTGATAGTCCAAGTTATCCATTTTCTTTCTTTCCAATAAATGTACAGATATCTATTTCAATGTGTTTAGTGCTACCATGCTCTATCTATCATCTATCATCTATCTATCTATCTATCTATCTATCATCTATCTATCTATCTATCTATCTATCTATCTATCTATCATCTATCTATCTATCTATCTATCTATCTATCTATCTATCTATCTATCATCTATCTATCTATCTATCTATCTATCTATCTATCTATCTATCATCTATCTATATATCATCTATCTATCTATCTATCTATCTATCATCTATCTATCTATCTATCTATCATCTATCTATCATCTATCCATCCATCCATCCATCCATCCATCCATCCATCCATCCATCCATCTATACAGTGGGGCAAAAAAGTATTTAGTCAGCCACCAATTGTGCAAGTTCTCCCACTTAAAAAGATAAGAGAGAGGTCTGTAATTGGCATCATAGGTAGACCTCAACTATGAGAGACAAAATATAAAAAACAAAAAACAAACAATCATATTGGCTGATTTGGAAAGAATTTATTTGCAAATTATGGTGGAAAATAAGTATTTGGTCAATATCAAAAGTCCATCTCAATACTTTGTTATATATCCTTTGTTGGCAATGACAGAGGTCAAACGTTTCCTGTAAGTCTTCACAAGGTTGGCACACACTGTTGCTGGTATGTTGGCCCATTCCTCCATGCAGATCTCCTCTAGAGCAGTGATGTTTTGGCGCTGTCGCTAGGCAACACGGACTTTCAATTCCCTCCAAAGGTTTTCTATGGGGTTGAGATCTGGACACTAGCTAGGCCACTCCAGGACCTTGAAATGCTTCTTACGAAGCCACTCAGTCGTTGCCTGGGCGGTATGTTTGGGATCATTGTCATGTTGAAAGACCCAGCCACGTTTCATCTTCAATGGCCTTGCTGATGGAAGGAGGTTTGCACTCAAAATCTCACAATACATGACCCCATTCATTCTGTCCTGTACACGGATCAGTCGTCCTGGTCTCTTTGCAGAGAAACAGCCCCAAAGCATGATGTTGCCACCCCCATGCTTCACAGTAGGTATGGTGTTCTTTGGATGCAACTTAGCATTCTGTCTCCTCCAAACACGACGAGTTGTGTTTCTACCAAACAGTTCTATTTTGGTTTCATCTGACCATATGACATTCTCCCAATCCTCTTCTGGATCATCCAAATGCTCTCTAGCAAACTTCAGATGGGCCCGGACATGTACTGGCTTAAGCAGGGGGACAAGCCTGGCACTGCAGGATCTGAGTCCCTGGCGGCGTAGTGTGTTACTGATGCCTTTGTTACATTGGTCCCAGCTCTCTGCAGGTCATTCACTAGGTCCCCCCGTGTGGTCCTGGAATTTTTGCTCACCGTTCTTGTGATTATTTTGACCCCACGGGGTGAGATCTTGCGTTGAGCCCCAGATCGAGGGAGATTATCTTGTATTTCTTCCATTTTCTAATTATTGCTCCATTTGATTTGTTCACACCAAGCTGCTTGCCTATTGCAAATTCAGGCTTCCCAGCCTGGTGCAGGTCTACAATTTTGTTTCTGGCGTCCTTCGACAGTTCTTTGGTCTTCACCATAGACCAATTATATATATAATTTACATCCCGGCTCAGCAGTTAAGTAACACTTAACTGACAGTTTGATACTTAAAAAACTTAGGTAACACTTTAAAAATGGGTTTGCTATTTATTGCCTCAGGTACACCACTTAGAATCTTTTTTAAGATTGAGATGGTTTAGAAATACTATAAATGTATACATATATTTATTGGAGCAGAGTTTATATGATGAAAGCCTACACAAAGCATCATTCAGAGAACAAGAGAAGCAAGTTTTGGCACTTTGGTCACACTTGGATGTGCTGTAATTAAACTCACATTATTCCCTCATATTACCTTACTAGGCTTCCTCAGTTTTCCTGAAAGACAAGATACTAAAATGAACAAGGAAAACTGAAATACTATTGTCTATATTACAGAAATGTTTAAAAAGAAATTCACTGAACCAATGTACCAATTCATTCTTAGGATTTGCATTTCATATTGCAACTTGTTACTAATTACTAGTTAGTAATTAACCTAGTTACCTGCGGGATCGCATCCTGCCCCATACATCCCTGCGACCAATCCGCTCGCACAGAGAGGGACTTCTCCAGGTGCCGTCCACTAAACAGTGTCGGGGGGCGGCGCCTAGGAGCAGAGCCTTCTCTGTGATGGGCCCAGCCCTGTGGAATGACCTCCCCCTTGACATCAGGATTACCTCCGATCTCCGCTCCTTCCGTGTAAAGCTCAAGACCCACCTTTTTCAATTAGCTGGCCTGGCTCAACCATAGTTTTATCCCATTCCTCCTGACAGTCTTTTTAAATTTGTAATTTTAACTGAGGGTATTTTAATTGTTAATTTTAATTCTATTACTACTACTGTATGCATTTAACGATTGTTACCTCCTCCGTGTACGTGTATGTGTTTGTATGTATGTGTATATGTATTTGTATGTATATGTATATATGTATGGGTTTTTATTGTACGCCGCCCCAAGTCCTTTTGGAGAGGGAGCGGCTAACAAATTAAATTTATTCTATTATTCTATATAATTTTATGCCATTAATAGTGGCATAAAATGTAGAAATGCCAAAAGGCAAATAATGAAATGGAATATTGATATTAATTTTACTCAAAAGGGATTAGAACAGTGTTGGGATTCATTTTTTTTTTACTACTGGTTCTGTGGGTATTTCAACTAACAACCATGTTACTAATGTAATAACTGCAGTAACTTAGTTAACAAATGTGGCAAGAAAAGTAATAAAATGAGGAAAAACTTATTTAATAAATTTCTCACTTACTAAGATAAATTTTGGGTTCAATTGTGGTCATAAGTTAAGGATTACCTGTATATAAATTATGAAAAAACGAAGTAATCTTTTTAGAGAAAATTCCACAATTTTTTCCACTAACCACCCCCTTCCCCAGCAACCAAATAAACATACGTGAGCCAGTAACTCTAACAACTGTGAAACAACCAGGCAGGCCAAATATCACAGGTTGAGTATAGTGGATTGTTTCTCAATTATTAAACCATTATCAAATGCAACCTCCATTCTAAAAGCTCCTTGGATAACCTTGATCAAATTGTTGTTCCTTTCAGGGCCATTAAAAGGCAAATGAGCTCAATCCAAAAAAACTAAAGAACTGGATTAATTTAAAAAAAACAGCAATGAACAAAGGAAATAATAATCATGACAAGTCAGTTTGGTCTAGAGCAGTGGTTCTCAACTTTCCCAATGCCGTGACCCTTTAATACAGTTCCTCATGTTGTGGTGACCCCCAACCATAGGAACCAGTGTCTCGGTTCCTAAGACCATCGAAAATATGTGTTTTCCGATGGTCTTAGGCCAGGAGTCTGCAATCTTAAACACTCAAAGAGCCACTTGGGCCCGTTTCCCAAAGAAAAGAAAACGCCGGGAGCCACAAATCCTGAGTGGGCATGGCCAACTCAATATTACTCACTCCCACCGAGTCACTTGACTCCCTAGGCTTCCCAGGTTTTGTGGCTGTTTTCTTTTCTATGGGAAATACACACAGACATACACACATTTCTCCCTCTCCTCTCTTTCTTCCTTTTCCATCTCTCTCTTTTTCCCTCTCTATCTCCCTCTCCCTCCCTCCCTAATCTCTTTATCTGTCTCTCCCTCTCCTCCATCTCTCTCATGCTCCCTCTCCCATCTCTTTTTCTCTCTCCCTCTCCCATCTCTTTTTCTCTCTCCCTCTCCCATCTCTCTCTTTCCCTCCCTCTCATCTCTTTCTCTTCCCCTCCCTCCATTTCTCTTTTTCTACCTTTCTCCCTCCCTCCCCTCTCTCCCTCCCTCTCCCCATCTCTCTCTTTCTCCCTCTCTCCCCCTTCTCTCTCTCTCTCTGCTGAGGAACAATTGCCAGCCATGGTGGAGGCCTTCCTTCAGGTGACTCTCCTCCCCCTCTCACAATCCCCTGGCTTTGCTGTGTCATCCTTCCCCCTCACATGAGAGGAGAAGGAGAGGGAGAAGGAGGAGGCTCGCCAGAGCCTCACTTTTCCTAATTTTTTAATCAATTGCAAATGTAATACTGTCTAGGTCATTAATAGAAATGGCAAATATCAAGAAAATTCTGCAGTCCTCTACTCAATGCTAGCTCCAAGCTGATGTAGAACCGTTTTGATTATTCTTTGGGTACAATCATTCAGCCAATTCTAAATCCATTAAACACTTATGTCACCTAACTCATATTTTACCTCTTCATAAATGAAGAAATTGTGAGTGATGTGATTGCTATGCTGAGGTCAAGGTACACTACATCCACAGCATTCCCTCAGTCTATTAAGCTAGCAATTCTGTTGAAAAAAGAGATAAGATTAGTCTGACATGACTTGGTTGGAACATAACTGACTTGACTTTTGTCTTTTGCATTCCTGTCCAAATGCTCAGAAATATGCAGTTTAATCATCTGCTGAAGGACTTTGTATGAATGTCATGTTGACCGGTCAATAATTTCCTGAATCCTATTTTTTTTTCTAATTGGCCATACAGCCAAACTATTCATTGAGGTCATTCGCTTGGATGTTCATTGCAATGTGGATTGATTAGAGCATAAGTTGCTTTCAAAAACTTAAAACCAAGAACAAAACTTCTTTGAATAAACTTCTTGAAACTTATAAAACGTGTGTCCATAGCCATTTCACTCTGTAACAAGGAAAATGGAAATGCTGACAAACAATGGACCTTTACCCATCTAATAGTTTATCTAACTTGCTCAAAGGTTCTTTCAAAATATGTCTCTGTTTATATAATACTCCTCAAAAATTCCAAAAACACTTCTGTTGTTTGTATGGAAACTTGGCAGATGTGGAATCTGCAGGCTGTTAATTTCTCTGTTCTTGAAGGAAAGGGTTATATTTTACAGAAAGAGTAATATATTAAATTGCAACCAGATCTAGGCTACAATGGCTTGGATTTCCTCTCCCCTTTTTTTCCTTTCTACAGACTTACAAATATTACTTGGAACCTGCTGATCCGAGTAAGCTCTGGTGTTCATCTGTTTAGGAAAGTGGGAGCTGAAGGACAAGTAGAGCACATAAGAATTGGGAGAAAATATTTTCTTCCCCTTACAGAAGGTTCTTCTGTCTAGTTTTAAGCAATTAATTTGATAGGAACAATGCAAACTACGCCCATTCCACTAAGTCTCTTTAATCCTGGATTTTTACAACACACTAAACGCTAAAATTTAATTAAGAAAACACCATTACTAAGCTCAAATAATGTGATGCCTAGTTCACAAAGTAAGTTAAGATAATGGCTTGCTTTCCATAATGCACTGAATCATAAACTGTATCTAATGGAACAGCATTTGTATAAACTAGCCCAATGTTGGCGAACCTATGATACGCATGTCAAAGTTTTATGCCACAATATTTTGAATGGCATACCCGCATTTACCTACACTTGACAACAGCTATTCTTGAACCACAAACCATTCTCATGAGATTTTCAAAGGCTGTGGAAGCTGCACAAGAATAGAATGTGCTCTCACATGGCCTCCAAATCTTCTGAAATTCATGCAAGAGGCTTTATTCAGGCTCTCTGAAAATTATAAGAGGACATCCTTTCAGGGGGGTTGGAGGCTGAGGAGGTAACAGAATAACAGTCCCTGGAGCTGCTTCAAAAACCTCATGTACGCCACAGAAGCTTCAGGTAAGCCACTGAGGCCTATCAACAGAAAATAACATTGCTCAAAAATAAGAAGTGCACAGAAGACCCTGGGGAGGATGGCTTTGGGGGGGGGGGGCAATATGTTTTGACATAAAAATTCCCCTCACACATATGTGTTAGTCGTTCCTGACTCTAGGGGGCAGTGCTCATCTCTGTTTCAAAGCCAAAGAGCCAGCGCTATCCAAAGATGTGGTCATGTGGCCAGCATGACTGAATACTGAAGGCACACGAAATGCTGCTATCTTCCCACTAAAGGTTATCCTTAATTTTCTACTTGCAATTTTACATGCTTTCGAACTGTTAGGTTGGCAGAAGCTGTGACAAGTAACGGCAGCTCACTCGGTTACACGGTTAGGGATTAGAACCGCCGAACTACCGACCTTTGTGATCGACAAGCTCAGCGCCTTGGCCACTGAGCCACCACGTACATACCAAGCCTGAAAAGGTTCACCAGCCTGTCTCTAACATATAAACAACATGAGGAGGGATGGAGGGATAGTTAGCTGTACACACATATAATCTAGAACCGTGACCTTTTCATTAATACAATTAAGCATTGTCTTTTCTAGCAGACAAAATTACATTACTGTTGTCAAAACCAAGAGTGATAAAACCTTCATTCTCTGGAAAACAACAACACATAAAGGAATTTATACGTATAGGGTACATCTTCATTGCCAGGGGCAGGTTTAATAAAACGATATTACTGACATAAAAGCACAGAAAGCACTTCAACCTGTTCACAAATGTTTAATAAATCTAGTCACTAAGTCTTCTCCAACGGGCTGCTATTCTAATGGGGTGGGCTCATACTCCAGGATTTCTTACCAGCATGCATGAACTCCAACAGGAAATTGGTGACTGTAATGCTTGAAAGGGTTCCTCCTGATCACAAAGGTTTATTGCAATTTAATTCATTCCTGCAAGTCTCATTTACTCCAAACCCATTTCTTATTAATGCTAGTTAAAAGGGATTTTAAAAGCAGAGCTGTCCCTGCAATTTTTTATCATTATGCTAAATTGTAAAAGGAATTCCATATTTGTTGCTTTCATTAGTAGTAGTTGTTCTGTCTGCTTGAAGAAATTTTCATCTTAATTGTTTGGCTATGAAGTACTTCCTAAATTTTACTGTGGTGCTAAAGTGCCGCAATTATATTGCAGCTGAAAGCTGATCTACTGGATTAGATACATAAAGCCACTCTAAAATAATATTTATCCAGTAAAAATTATTTTAAGTTCTCCAAGATTCCTAGAGATGTGGTCTCCAAAAAGAAGAAGAATAGGATAAGTTACAAGCCACAAAATCTGGAATTCTTAATTATCTTAAATGAGAGGACGAGATTACTAAAAATAAATTTGTTTAGTCTCCTCTCGGATGTTAAATAGATTCCAGAATGTACCTGGGTTAGGAAAGGACATTGAGAAATATTTGCATAGAGTAGATTATCTGATGTGCACATTCATAATTCAAGCACAATGTACTAATAGAATCCTAGGCAGGGAAAAACATAGGATAGGACTATTATTCTTGTCCCAGCTTGTAGGCTTCACAGATACAACCTTTTCATCACTTTTAATAATAGAAAGATGAACTGTTTCAGACCTTTCTCTTTATGGCCTTTAATACAGGCATTCTGGAAATTACTGCCCACCACATTTGGAACACAATAGGTTGAGGATGACTGGCTTCAACTGATCAGCAATTACCCATTCATTCAAGTATTTCATTGTTTGTTCAATGGAGTGTATTGAGAGTGGAGGTAGTCACACAAAATATTAACTTTGATCCTGAAAGATGTGGCTTCCAGTTCAGTTCAAAATTGAATACTGGGCTACCTTAAGGCTGCCTAAGTCCGATTAGTAAAACAAATATGACAAAGATCTAACCCAATGGAAGCAATACACCTTGTAAAGTATTTTTGTAAAGCCAGCTATATACATTATTTATTCTTATTTGTCAGAACTTGTATAACTTCAGTGAAGCATATTTAAATAGACAAGGAGAAGACTGAACATGCAATGCTTAATTTCAAGACAAACTCCCTTAAATTGAACTCCTGTTCCTGTAGGCAGAGGTAAGGAATTTGATGCCTTCAAACACTCCAGACTACCTCTTTTATAATTTAAAATTCTTGACCATTGATACAACAGGCCTATCTCTGATTTTTGAATTTTTTTTAATGGTGGACACTGAAACAATAGAAAAGAATTCAGCACTATTCAAACTTCCTGCTTTATTGTTTCACATACTTAAAATCTAACCTGAGAGGTTTTATTTCCCCCTGAAAAGAGAATCTAAACCAGCAAGCAATCAAGTCCTGTGAACATGTTATTTCTTATTTTCATTTTTTTTCTTTTAATGTTTTAGTAGGCATCTTGAATTCTTGGGAGTTATGTTGCTTCTTGAGAAGTCCCCCCCCCCTTTCTTTCTTTTCTTTTCTTTTCTTTTTCTTTTTGCAGTCCCCATAGCCATCTCTGATTACAACTCCTGAAAACTGCAGGTATCCGAAGCTTAAGCTTTAAAATAAACTTGGATAGAAACAAAAAACTCATTAAAGTCTTTGCCAAATTCACATACCTTCCTCAAAATACTTGGTGCTATTTCCTCTATACCTATAGATGGCCCTCAACTTACAACCATTTGTTCAAATTTATGACAGCTCTGATAAAAAATGATTTACGATTAATCCTCTTATTTATGGCTGATGCAAGATTCCCATAAATTACATGATCAAAATTCTGAAATGGCAGAATTTTGGCATGAACTTATAACAGTTGCAATGTCTGGGTGGTCACATGATCACTATTTACCGCTATCCCGGGGTCTTCTGACAAAGTCAATGAGGAAGCCATATCTGCAGGATTAAGATTATATGATTTGCTTAATAATCACAGCAAAATTGCTGTAAAATTGGATGTGGCTCACTTAATGAAAACAACGCGTAGAATGGAAATTGCATTTCCAATTGTGGTCATAAGTCAAGGACTTTCTGTGCTGCTTTCTCTGACTATGCACGCATTTACTTAAATGTATCCTTTCCTAATAATCTGAAAAAGAGAAAGAAGAAATCCAAGCAACTAACAAAATAGCCACCAAACAAATAGGAAAATGAATGCCTTATGTCATAAAGTAAACATTCTTCCTGACTTCTCTTTATAATGTGCCATCTTCAAAGATGTTTTTCTACCCTTTCCATAAAAGTTCACCTTAAAAAGTTATGCTTTATTTTACAAATCACAGGATATTTGCAGTAATATCCTTACACCCTAAACAAGTGGGATTCTGATTTTTGTTTAAAAGGAGTTTTGGAATATTACACGCAACAGTTAGCAAAACTAAATTTCTAAGCTCATTCAAACACCTCATCTTTTAAAGCATATGTGATCAGTTCCTAGACATCCGAAATACTGGCTCAAAAAAGTACAATGTTCCCCGTTTCCAGATAGATTTATAGAATTTTTCTTTCTTTCATAAGCCAGGATGATACCTGGAAGCAGCACAAGAAACTACAGATGTGAAGCAGGAAAATGCTCTCATAATACCTGGTTGATTTTGTGTTTGCCACAGGAACAGCAAAGAGATGAGAAATTCCCTTTTTTCTGTCGTCTCTTTGGGAGCGAATTAGAAGACGCTTCCACATTCGAGTCCATATTATTTGTTTCTGCAATATCTCCGAAACCCCCCTCAAACTTACATCACGGTTTCCCAAATAGTGCCTTTATTCTGCATACACATTGTGTGTGCACTGAAACAGATCTATAAGCAAATGTTCTGGCATATCAGGGTGTAGATATGATTCACAAATAGAAAATACCGGTTTTTCATGGCTTGGCTTGCATAGCTATATCTGGGTGTGGCTGAAATGCATGCAGGTGCACAACTTGGACTCTAGCCATAAGGAGAATACTTTTTCTATTAAATATATTATTTATATGGGCAATCTTAAAGACATTATTAGACATGCTTCAAAACTGTTCAGGACATGAAATGAGCTCGTCCCTGATTAAAACTTTCTAAGCAGCACACAAAATTTCACAACCAATGGGGAAAGTAATTGGTACCTGAAACAATGTAGGAGACCAATGACACCATCAATTGATTGGCAGGCAGGTCAAGTCACCACCCATACCAAACTGAAATCATGTCTGCTAACATCCTTAACATTCGGAACTAAAGAATTTAGGCGTTGGATTCCATAGCAGAATTGCTCTAAACTAAGTATGGTCTTCTCTTAAAGACCATAAAAGTTTTTCTGATAGCACACACCTGAAACCATATAGGAAGATGTGAAATTAGAACAGAGAGAGAAAAGTAAACATTATACATAGACAAAATGCAATGGTACATTACTAAAATATCAGAGCTTTCCAAATATAAGACCAAACTGTAGCAATTCCTAAAATTTGCTGTCCCATATCTGATTCCTGATCCCATTTTAGATTGTCCGTCTCAAGCAGGAACACTTTAAAACATTACTTAACACTTTACTTATTAAAAGATATTTACCAGTTTAAAGAGATTTAATTAGTTCATATAAATATAAAATATATTTATTTATTTATAAATTAAAATGCATTATATTAGGATGAGTAATGTGTGAGATGGGTGGCAGATAAATTTAATTAACCGATTGACTGATCAATAATGGATATGCCAGTCACAGTTGGAATGAAGATATTTGGAGGAATGTACATTAAACTGAAGATTTTAGTCCAATTTTTTTATTAAAAACATCAAATTCAGCAAAATGAATCACAACAAATAAATAATTAAAAGAGAAATCAAACTCATTCAACCATTTTCTCATCCTTACAGTATTCTCATTTGGAAATATTATAGGGAACCTATAACCTTCATATACACAACCATTATATGATTAATGAACTAATAATTACTGGAAAAATTAACATATTAGCTTTTGACAGATTTATGTAGGCAACCAAGATTACAAATTGTCTAAAATAAAAATTTGTTGTATTGTTTTATGAGATGCTTAGAAAGCAATAATAGTCCTTCAAGTGGCAATATCTAATTGACTTCAATAGGATTACATTACTACAGTCAGATTGCATACAGTCAGTATCTCTTAGGAAGGCAACATTTTTTTAATAACAAAATGTATCCTCTTCATTGTCATATAACTTGACTTTTAAAGTTCTTCACTTCTCTTACAAGAATATAATTATGAATAAATATGTAGGCAAAGCAAGCTGAGGTTAACTTTATAACTAGGTAAAAGAAATCTATCTTTTTAGAGTACTCTTAAATTAAAATTGTAACTTAATTTTATTTGCTGATCCATTAAGAACAGGATAGGCCAGCACAGGCACTGATGCATTCCTGAAGTACAATTATAAAAATAATACACTGCAATAACAACAAACAATGAAAGTAGAGCATAGCTTCCTTCTCCACCCAAAAACTTTTAAAGGTATTCGGGCAGCAACCCGAATAATTCCTCAACTAGTACTGGGGAAGTTTGTGATATATAAAAGCAACAAAGCAAAAAACTTGCTGGAGCAAACTTAAGTGGAAATACTTAAGTCTGATGAAACAAATTTGTTTTCACTATCGATCTGTTTCCCCCCCCTAAAGTTGGCAACTTTATGAATAACATTTCCCAGAATTCACCAGCCAGCCGTGGTATACATACTGACTTATCAATTCTCTACTGAACAGTCTCTAATTCATCAAAAACAACTGAAGTAGAAGGCTGAATACAACTTACTTGGAAGAATTCAGGTTCAAGATTTGTGCTCCTGCCTATTTGCTGAACATCACACAATGCCTCCATGACTGATCTTAAGGTAGTTGATTACTCACATGGGCATAAGCAAGCCATGCACCAGAGACCTGCTTTAAAAATCTTGGAAGCTCTAAGTATCATGGAAGGTTTTCAGCTCAACAGTAACTGCAGCAACAAAAGTACACATGTGAAATGACAAGAGCATTTATTCTACTAAACCAGTTCTTCTAAACTGGCAATGTTTAAGAAAAGCCACAAGCTTTGGGTGTATGCTGCTTGACCATTGTGGCTCTCCTACTCAACAACAACTGGAAGATACTGGTTGGGAATTTTGAAGAAACTTTTGGCTAAAGCGCAAAATCTACTCTGAATAAAGAGAACAGCCCAAGAGTTGGTTCAGTATAAAAGTCCAGTTCAATACATTTATCACACAGCTCCACTTGTCTGAGATGGAAAACTGAATAAAGCTTTCTCATTCTATCACCACTGTTTACCACATGCTGAAGAAGATAAATAGCAAACGAAGAGCTGCCATACAAGACGCATTGTTGAATTTAGAAGGAGAAGATTATTTGTAAACCCCTTTGAGATGATTACATAGGAAGCAAGGTACTATTACAGATGAAGAACTAATTTTTTCCATGATGAGCCAATCCAGAAGCTTATATCAGCAGAGGGGAGCGCCTGTGAAAATACTCCCACTGTCAGAATATCATTCATGGAGCCTTATACTGCACAGAATGTTTGGCTCCTATTCTCCCACTATTTTTTTAAAATGACAAACATACATAATTTTCACCAAAATGTTAACGGTTTTTTACAATTTTTATTAATTTTAATGTTAGGTATAAAGTTTATATTTTCATTTTAAATATTACAGCTTAAAATTCTTGTACAAATGCATGGGGCAGAGGATAAAACCAACATACACACATATATTTACCTATTTATTAAAAAAAAACCAGATTAATGGAATAAATGGCATCATGCCAAATTGCAATATCTGAGGCCATAAAACAGCTGCTTGGTAACAATTTACTAAATGATACGGCAAGATAACAAAAAACATGAAGAGGCATGTCTTTACAGATACCTCTCCACTTATGACAACTGACCCCCAAATTTCCACTGCTAAGTGAGACAGTTATTAAGTGAGCTTTAACTGATTTTACATTTTTTTTTGCAATAGTTCTGAAGTGAATAACTGCAGGTGTTAAGTTAATAACATGGTTGTTAAGTGAATTTGGCTTCCTTGTTGACTTTGTCAGAAGGTGATTACATGACCCTGGGACATTACAATCATCATAAATGCATGCCAATGGCCAACTGTCCAAATTTTGATCATGTGACCATTGGGATGCTGCAATGGTCAAAAGTGTGAAAATGATCATATGTCACTTTTTTCAGTGCTGTTGTAACTTCGAACAGTCACTGAATGAATGGTTGTAAGTAGAGGGCTACCTGTATTTGACACTAAACTTAACAAAATATGGTGCCACCATCACTGAAATAGTGGGAAATAATTGGACTCATTTTACATAGATAAGTACATAGCTTATTCAGAAGAAATGAAACTCCAGATAGTGGAGTTCATAATTGCCTGAAAAGCCAGTATATGTAGGATTGTCTCCCCTTTTTCTTCTGAAAAGAATTCAAAAAATTACAAACAAGAGAAGATGAGTCACTCCAGATCCATCTTTCTTCCCCTCATGGCAAAAACATGCAAAAAATAAAATAAAATCAGAAGAGGTTTTTTTTTTTAATCCTAAAACTGATTCTGCCCTATCAAAGTTCATGGATGTTTCCCTCTTATCCTCTCTTACAGTGAAAGGCAATCTGGAGACAATGGTATAAACATAAAGAGAGGCAAAGGTTTGGAGTTTGACTGTCCTATTTGCACACCATTAACATAATTTACACTAACAACTTGACACGGAAATTCCCCATAGAACAGCTGCAAAAATAAAATATTGGTGACTTGACATCAGTTCACGTCTTGCTACCAAGCTTTTCAAACATCTCCTGAAGGGTGAACTATGTTAGTCTGTTGCAGTAAAATAGGGTGTTGTGATTCTAAAAGTACTAACAGTTTCATTATAACATCAGCTGCAGGGAACTAGAATCACAACTGTCCATCACGGTGTCAACATCTTCAAAATCATGAGAGCTAGCAACTTTCAAAAGAAAGTTGAAAATAGAGATTTTAACCTCAAATAGCAGACAAAGTATACATTCTGTATTTTTGTGTTTCATACTTCAGGACTTAATCTGTACAATATCTGTTATGGCAGCATGCAAAAAATTGATCTGGATACACAAGATCAATTTCGCCTGTGACACTGCTACCGTTATTACAATTGCAATAAAAAGTGGGTGCAACAGTTTTAGGCCCAAAAAGTAGTTTGTCACTGTCTTACAGTTATTCAATACAGGCGCTATGGTTTGCTCTTTCAATTACCACAGCAGTGCTGAACGATGTCTGACAGCTGGACTAAGATGCCTCCAACTTCAGGTTGCATGTAAAGCTTCATTGTTCAGTAGCATTGTGAATAATTAAAAAATAAAAGGGTGACATGAACAGATGGTGCCAAATATTGCAAAGGGAATAGGACCCAAATAATTGTAGTGTCGACTTCAAGGCAGAAATGGATAATGATGCTCACATTCCCAAGACCAGCATTTTCGAAGCTCAGCAATTTTTAAGGTGTCTGGACTTCAATTCCCAGAATCCTCCAGCCGGCATCTAAAGTTGCTACAGCTGAGAAACACTGCCCTAGAAATCAATAGGTAGAAGGCAATATGCAGAGTGGAAGGATACAAGCCAAAATCAGATGAGCCCACACATATACGTTTATATCAGGGGTGGTATTGACTTACCTTACCTACTGATTCGTAAATGTGAGTACACCCGCACGCTCGCACATGCCACATCCATGCATCAGCACAGCCTTCCGCACATGCGCTTTGACGGAAAAAGAACTTAAACGGGATGCAGTAGAGCCGGGGAGAGTAGGCAAAGCCATCTGGAATTTCCGCTACTGGTTCGGGCAAACCGGTCTGAACCGGTAGAATACCACCTTTGGTTTATATACATATTATATATTCTCCCTCTCCCCCCATCTTTGTTTTTGAGCTCGCTCACAACCAACCACCTATCTCCCCAGGAAAGGATGCTGAGTTTGCTCTTATAAGAGGACAGAACTTTAAGAGGGTTTTGAAAATGGTCTGAGAGTCAAATGAAATTAAGCCAAAGGACACATGTGATGCAGAACTGACATTTTATTATAGGATACAAAGTAAAAAAAAAAATAAAAAGTGTTGGTACACCATGGATTCCAGTTAGTTATCCACCCATCTCCAGGTTTACTGTTTTTTTTTCCAAGTATGAAAGAAAAAGGGATGTTGCCACTGACAGTCACATCAGGCATCAGTTATCCAAGTCAGTCCAGGAATAAATGCTACATTACATTACATTACATTACATTACATTACATTACATTACATTACATTACAATACAATAGCAGAGTTAGAAGGGACCTTGGAGGTCTTCTAGTCCAACCCCCTGCCTAGGCAGGAAACCCTATACCGTTTCAGACAAATGGCTATCCAACATCTTCTTAAAGACTTCCAGTGTTGGGGCATTCACAACTTCTGGAGGCAAGCTGTTCCACTGATTAATTATTCTAACTGTCAGGAAGTTTCTCCTCAGTTCTAAGTTGCTTCTCTCCTTGATTAGTTACCACCCATTGCTTCTTGTTCTACCCTCAGGTTCCTTGGAGAATAGTTTGACTCCCTCTTCTTTCCGGCAACCCCTGAGATATTGGAACACTGCTATCATGTCTCCCCTAGTCCTTCTTTCTCTTAAGCTAAACATACCCAGTTCCTGCAACCGTTCTTCATATGTTTTAGTCTCCAGTCCCCTAATCATCTTTGTTGCTCTTCTTTGCACTCTTTCTAGAGTCTCCACATCTTTTCTACATCGTGATGACCAAAACTGAATGCAGTATTCCAAGTGTGGCCTTACCAAGGCACTAAAAAATGGTATTAACATTTCATGTGATCTTGATTCTATCCCTCTGTTTATACAGCCTAGAACTGTGTTGGCTTTTTTGGCAGCTGCTGCACACTGCTGGCTCATATTTAAATGGTTGTCCACTAGGACTCCAAGATCCCTCTCACAGTTACTACTATTGAGGAAGGTACCACTTGTACTGTACCTGTGCATTTCGTTTTTCTTGCCTAAATGTAGAACCTTACTCTTTTCACCATTGAATTTCATTTTATTAGTGCCCAATGTTCAAGTTTGTCAAGATCCTTCTGTATCTTAAGCCTGTCTTCTGGCGCGTTGGCTATTCCTGCCATCTTGGTGTCATCTCCAAATTTAATGAGTTCTCCATTTATTCCCTCATCCAAATCTTTGATGAAGATGTTGAAGGGTACTGGGCCTTAAACAGAGCCTTGGGGCCCAATACTCTTCAACATCTTCATTAGATTAGATTTCTGCTTTCTCATTCGGCTGCAGTTCCCTTTGTAATCATTTCTGGATTACCTAGGCCAGTGAAGGCAAACCTATGGCACGTGTGCCACAGGTGGCACGCGGAGCCATTTGTCAGGCCACGTGAGGCGCTGCCCTGTCAGCTGGCCAGTGCACATGCATGCGTTGACCAGCTGAGTTCATTTTTTTAAAAGCCATTTTTCGCCCTCCCCAGGCTCCAGAAGCTTTATAGGAGCCTGGGGAGGGCAAAAAGTGACTTCCAGTTTGCTCGGAGGCTCGTTTTGAGTGCTCTGAAGGTGTCAGGGAAGCCTCCGGACGGTCCCTGAAGCCTTCAGAGTGCTCAAAACGACCCTCCAAGGAAACCGGAAGTGACGTCCAGTTTGCTCGGAGGGACATTTTGAGCGCTCCGAAGGCTTCAGGTACCGTCCGGAGGCTTCCCTGAAGCCTCCGGAGGCATCCGTGGGGGCGGGGAGGCTGTTTTCGCCCTCCCCCAGGCTCCTATAAAGCATCTGGAGCCTGGGGAGGGCAAAAAAAAGCATGTAAAAATGGGGGGAGTGTCTGTAGTGCGTGCATGCGCACTTGGGGGGTCGCACATTGCATTATGGGTGCGGCACGCCCGCACACAACCCCCCTGCGCTCCCCCTACTTATGGCACGCAAGCCAAAAAAGGTTCGCCATCGCTGACCTAGGCTATGGAACCCAGCAATTAAGCCCTAAATGTTAACCCCAATCTATACCCAATAGGGTATAGCATTTTACCTATTCCTGATGTAAGGAGAACCAATTTTTGGTTGGAAAGGGGAAATAGGATATAATGATAAACAATCTAGAATCCTTTCACTAGTGGTCAAATAAATTTGAAGAATCAACCTGAGGAGCAGCAGGATTCATAACTTATTTCTGAAATTTTAAAGAACCCATAAATATTTCCAAGTTCACTTACAATAAACAAACAGAAACAGTAAAATATTATATATGTTTCTGGCATATATATGAAAGCTCTAAAGACTATAAACAGCTAAGAGAAAGCAGCTGCAATATAAGCTTTCTTGGAATTGCATCCATCTCTTTTTCTAAAGAAGCATCAATTCAGTTATAAGCACACTAGTTAAAATTTTCTAAAAATGTAGGATGTCAGTAGGCTCTTAAACACGTAAAAGTAAAAAAATAAGATCTACCTACCATTTATTACTTTTATAAGTAACTCAAGGAGGAAAACATATTTAATATTCCTTCCTTCTTTTAGTTTTCTATCCTCACTACAAGAACCCTGTGAATTGGGTTGTACTAAAAGAGTGACTGAATTGAAGTCTCCCAGTTGGCTTTCATGCCTAAAGTGGGACTAGAACTCAAAGTTTCCTGGTTTCTAATATGGTGTTTTAACTAGTAGATCAAACTAGTCCTTATTTGATATTAATGTGATAGTAATAAACTCTCACTCCTCTAAGCTTGAAGAAGCTGGGAAAGAATGAACTAATAATTAAAGTGTATGGTGTATGGCCATTAAAACTATAATTTATTCCCTTCTTCAGGAGTCTATCATTGCCCAGCCACACTACCAGATGGATATGTTAAAATCTCAGGCACCAGTTTAAATTCAATAAAACAACCACAGTCACCACTATTTTCATTGATAGCTATTTCTATGTTAGAAAGGACCAGATGCTTCCTGAGCCTTAATAGGCAGGAGTCTCTCACACACCAACAGCTGTTAACACATAGTTTTCTTCTTCTTCTTAATAATAGCAGCCAAAAAAAACATTCAGGAAAGTTCTTCTGCATAATTGTTAATGCAGAAGAATTTTTCTCTTTTCAGAAAGGAATTCACAGTAAAAGCATAAATGGCACAGATTAGCATCAAACATCTGTGTGTTATTTAAAAGATTTTTTTTTACATAGCAGAAATAGGGGGATTTGCTCAAATATGCAGAGCTGTTTCTAACATATATTTTAAAGCTTTACAGTAAATTGCAATTGTCAAATAACTTCACTTACACTCTCTTTATCACAATCAGATGCATAAGGGTTTTTTTTTTAACGTTCAAAGAATAGCTTTTCTATGAAACACTAAAACTAAACAAAATCTTTTCATTTCTATTGAAATTACTGACTCAATGTAAGTTAAAAAGAGCTAATGGCTTTTAGATAAGTTATTTATACCACTTTAAAGATGTGTATTTTTCTCATCAGAGTCAAATATTTATTCCTTCTGAAAGTAATTTATCTATAAGTCACAACAGATGGATACACAATACTAGGCAACCCTAAGAATAGCAATGGTCTAGACCAGCCTTTCCCGATTGGATGCCCTCCAGAGGAACCGAAAAAATGATGTCTGCACCAGCTGAAAATGATGGATATTGTCATCACAACACTTCCCATGGCAAAGAGAGAGGTCACAAGACATAAAATACGCATATGGAAGAGTGAAAAATTTATATCGGGGCAAAGCTAGTATATGTCTCTAAGCAATCATAGATACTAAAAACAGCCAACTTTACATAAAGCATGGATGAAGAAACTTTTTAGTGTAAACACAACATTCCACAATGGCTAACATGTGAGGGTGTGAGTGTTGGGAGGCATAAATGGATCAAATCATAGGCAGTGCCATCCCTTTGATCTTTGAATCTATTTTGACCCTTCCAGAGCACACATAGCATCTAGGCCCGTGATGGCGAACCTATTTATTATTTATTTATTTATTACTTGAACTTATTAGTCGCCCCCTCTCCCCACAGGGACTCGGGGCGACGTACAAAAGTATTATATAGCGTACAGAGGAGGTAAGAATAAATAAATAAGTTACAATACCTAAAAAAGTTAAAACCCCAGTGAAATTAACCCTTAAAAACTAAAATTACCAATTAAAAATGCCCTGGGCTGGAGAGGTTGTAGAATTATGCCAGGTCAGCTAGTCGAAACAGGTAGGTTTTCAGCTTCATACGGAAGGAGCGAAGGTCGGTTGTTGTCCTGATGTCTGGGGGGAGGTCATTCCAAAGAGTGGGGCCCACTACAGAGAAGGCCCTACTCCTGGGCGCTGCCCTCTGGCACTCTCTGGAGGACGGCACCCGGAGTAGTCCCTCTCTGTGTGAGTGGACGGGTCGCAGGGATGTATGGGGCAGGACGCGATCCCGCAGGTAACTAGGCCCTGTGCCATGGAGCGCTTTGAAGGTGGTAACCAGCACCTTGAAGCGCACCCGGTAGGCCACAGGAAGCCAGTGCAGCTCGCGCAGGATAGGTGTTATATGGGAGAACCTCGATCTCCCCATAATTACCCGCGCGGCTGCATTCTGGACCAACTGCAGTCTCCGGGTGCACCTCAAGGGGAGCCCCATGTAGAGAGCATTACAGTAGTCCAGGCGAGACGTCACCAGCGCGTGAGTGACTGTACGCAAGGCCTCCCGGTCCAAAAGGGGCCGCAATTGACGCACCAGGCGAACCTGGTGGAACGCCCCCCTCGCCACGGCTGCCACATGATCTTCCATAGACAGCCGGGCATCAAGGAGGACGCCCAAATTGCGTGCCCCTTCCACCGGGGCTAATTGATCATCTCCGATGGTCAGCGATGGCATATGCTGGTTGAACCGGGAAGCCGGAAGCCACAGCCACTCTGTCTTGGAGGGGTTGAGCCTGAGCCTGTTGTCATCCATCCAGACCCGTACGGCTTCCAGACACCGGGACATCACTTCAACAGCCTCGTTGGGGTGGTTTGGGGTGGAAATGTACAGCTGAGTGTCATCAGCGTACAGATGGTATCCCACCCCAAAACCACGGATGATCTCGCCCAGCGGCTTCATATATATGTTGAACAGGAGAGGCGAGAGGATCGACCCCTGTGGGACCCCACAGATAAGGGGCCTCGCGGTCGACCTCTCCTCTCCTGCCAACACACATTGCGTCCGGCCAGAGAGGTAGGAGCGGAACCACCGTAATACGGTGCCCCCGACCCCCAACCCCTCCAGACGGCGCAATAGGATACCATGGTCGATGGTATCGAAGGCCGCCGAGAGGTCTAATAGGACAAGGATGGAGGAACAACCCCCATCCTTTGCCCTCCAGAGATCATCCACCAACGCGACCACAGTGGGCAAGCAGAGCCTTTACTGCAGGCATGCGAGCTGTCGCCCAAGCTCAGCTCCACCATGCATGTGTGCACGCCTCCCGCCAGCCAACTGATTTTCAGGTCTCTGCCGTGCATATGCTAAGGGTGGGGGGAAGCACGTGTGTGTGTGTGGCTCATCCCCCCGTGGCCCATTTTGGTCCCAGAAGGCTGCAGAGAGACCTACTAGCCCAAAATGGGGCGCAGGGTGTCGTGCACGCATGGGGGGCGGGGAGTGCGTGGGGAGTGTGCGCACACACAGGGGGCAGGCGCATGGGGTACGTGTCATGCACATATTGCATTATGAGTGCAGGCACGTGCGTGGGAGCTGTCGCATGTGCACATGCACGTACACTTTTGGCACATGATGACAAAAAGGTTAGTCATCACTGATCTAGGCCTTCTTAAAGGAGAAGTCCCAGACTCAGTTCATCCAAAGTCTCATTCAGATGGGTCAATGTACCTCAAAGAATAGAACAAAACTGAACTTTAATCCTAGGAGCTGTGATTGATTGCTGATTTTTACAACATAATCCCATTTACTAGGCCATTGTGGGATATAAATTTAATACATAATATTTTGTTTGAGACCATACATGAGTATGCCTCAGGATTAATTATAGTTGTGACAAATTCGGCCCTGTTTACAAGTATATGAGAGAACAAAACAACAAATCTTCTTCACTAGCCCACATAAAAGTTGCAATCTTTTTGTTCAGTGATGCTACAGATATTGTCATGCCAAAAATATTTATAACAAAGATGCTCTGTGAATGCTTTCTGTCCCAAATGCAATAATGTAACTCACAAAATCCTGTATATCACACATCTCATACTTATTTCTGGGAATTTAAATTAACAAAAACTCAAAAGAATATCAATGAAAGAAAATGTAAGAAACAATGGCAGCTCTTTCTCTTCCTACTGTGTCAAATTATCTATGTGTTGATATAAGTTGTAGAAAGAGAAATACAAGAGAAAGGAAGAAAGTCATGGCAGATTACATATAATTGAAAATAAAAATAAAAATAAATTATAAATATTGAACATGAGAAGACAAAAGAGAATAGAGTTGTGTCAAATCTATAGAAGATCCTTTATATACATTGATGAATATTGAGAGACGAGTTAAATAATTACAATAGAAATACAGCAACATGGAAAACGCTTTGCACAGTTGACTCCGGTAATCTCTGGGTCCAGAATCAGTATTTCTCAACCATGGCATGTTTAAGATGTGTGGACTTCATCTTTAATGATTTACAGGTGCCTGGAGTCACCTTCATACGAGATGGACAGCATGCAAATTGAATAAATTTTTAAAAAACCTCCCCAAATTGCTGGTTGGAGAATTCTAGCAGTTGCAGTCCACACATCTTAAGCATGCCAATGTTGAACAACACCAACCCAGAGGCTCAATATTGATAAGCAGCTTCAAGTCTTCCACTGATGTCTTGAGTGTCTTTATCTTTAACTTGGACCTGAACATCCTTAGTAGAGGTTATCCAGGTTTGTTGTTGTTAGTTGCAAAGTCGTGTCCAACCCATGGCAATCCCATGGACAACATTCCTTACTGTCTCTTCTACCATCCCCCAGAGTCCATTTAAGCTCACACCTACTGTTTTGGTGACTCTATCCAGCCACCTCATTCTCTATCATCCCCTTCTTCTTTTGCCCTCAATCTTTCCCAGCATTAGGACCTTCTCCAGTGACTCCTTCCTTCTCATTAGGTGGCCAAAATATTTGAGTTTCATCTTCAGGATCTGGCCTTCTAAAGATCAGTCAGGGTTGATCTCCTCTAGGACTGACCAGTTTGATCACCTTGCAGTCCAAGGGACTCGCAGAAATCTTCTCTAGCACCATAGTTCAAAGGCCTCAATTCCTTGGTGCTCAGCCTTTCTTATGGTCCAACTTTCACAGCCATACATTGCAACTGGGAAAACCACAGCCTTGACTATACACGCTTTTGTTGGCAGGGCAATGTCTCTGCTTTTTAGTATATCCAGATACAGATACAGAGATACAGAGATCCCTTCAAAGAGAAGGCACCCTAAAGGCATAGGACCTGGCGTTCTGTAGTGGACAGTCACTGCTGATTACACCTCCTAGATAGAGCGAAACAGAGCTGAAAGTGTGGTTTTTTTTTTTGCAGACTGCTGTGAAATTGAATCGCATGGGAAGAGGAATAAATAAAGGCCAGACCACACAGAAATGGCAAATTGTGTCTGTCATGGGGTGCAAGTAAACAGAGCCACTCCTACCTTACCACCACTTCAAAGGGTATGACAGCTCCTGATGTTTGGTGTACAACACCCAAAATTCACTGTCATGAATTTTGCTAAATTGGTGCAATTTAATGAGGAAGAACAGATGAAGTGGAAGAGCCAGGAGGATATAAAGAACAAAACAAGAATGTACTCAGTGGCGATAAGAGCAGGATTTTCTTCCCTCTTTCTGTTGTGCTATTTCAGCAAGTGTATTCACTACCAAAAAAAAGAAAAAGAAACAGAAAACCTTTTCAGCAAGAGATTTACCCAGTTTGTTTATTTGCACTCTCCTAACAGTTTTCTGAAAAGGGGTTTTAAATTTGGGAGATTAAAATCAGTCAGAACTAACTGACCCGCTTAGTCTGCTTTTGTTCAGAGAGATGCAAAACTACAAATGCTTTTGTGCATTCATGCTTACAAAGCTGCACCTCACACTGTTTATATTACTAACCTACAATGTAAATGCACTATTCATTGCCGAAATGCCCCGGCTTAAACCCAGTAACATTCCAACTTGCACCAAAGAAATACATGAGAGCTTCTGGAAGAGCAGAGGCTTACCTTCTACTTTCTACTGTGCAGGTGTAGAACTGATTATAGTACTTAGGAGGGGCTGTCTACTCCAAGAAACATCTTATTTATTGTCTTTTTCTTTTAAATGTTCCTATTAACAAAGATTATAGGCTTGGGTACAGCATCTTTGAGATCAAAGCAAGTGTAGAGGTTTTTTTTTTTTCAGATGAGCACAATCCAAGCTTATTTTCTACTGGTGCTACCCAGATAATTTTGAAGGAGATGTTTTTCAAATGTCCTTAAAATTAAAATGTCCTTAAGGCTTACATGGCCTTAAATAAGATCTATCATGGCTAAGCTACTGAAGATATCTTCTAAAGTCTGTATCTGTTGAGCTTTTGCTATGTTGGGATGTAAGGCATTCTTTGTTCAATATGTTACAATTTTTAAAACTTATTCAAGATTTTAAAATATTTTGAGAGCTTATACTAGTTTTTTCTTCTTCCAAAGTGTTTGAATTGTTAAAAGAATCCAGTTGGGCTTGCCTTCTTAGGGATGCCTTGAGTACACTCTCAAAGTTCAGGTTGACCCTCTGCCTAGAATAGATCTGCCACATATTTTCTGGGGTTACAATTTATTAGGAAAACTTGTTCTTATAGCCAAATAGCTCTTTAATAAGTGCATTCACATCCTTATTGATCTACCTAATATTCTGAAAAAAGTTTGGAAAAACAGGAAGCTGCTGGGTTTCTTAAAAAAAAAACAATCTCAAACTACACTTCTAAATTATCACTTTTCCAACTCCACAGACACTTCTAATTCTAGTATAAAATGCAACCAGGATTGAATTGAACTGGACCAGCATGGGAAATTACTGATTCCTTTCTTTTATTTGCAGAGTAGTTTAAAGGCAGATAAGGCAGTCCTTTTTTTCAGTAGGCAACTAGATTGTGTGCAAGAAAGCATTGAATTGTCTTGTGGCTAGCTAGATTTTTCGCTTCCTTTACACTGCCTGTCAATTTCAGACATAGCAACTGTCTTATACCCCACAGTAATTGCTCACCAAAGAAAAAGTTGACATCTGCTGAAATTCTGAGCAATTGCAAGCATTTGGCATAATATCACTCATCACTGGGTTTCATCTCAAACCAAAACTGGGTTTGCATCCTTCGTATCAAAATATTGCAAGGGCCATGATGGTGATACTGTGATATCACCAGAAATTCATTTAAATAGATATTGAGTATCTTTACCTTTTAGTGGTTTTATCACATTAGTGAATTTTTTGCTTTCATTTTTGAAATGTTAGTTTATTATAAATAAAAATTCATTAGGAAATTGCCTTGCGGTAGGAAAAAATTATTACTCCATGCCATTTGTTTTTGACAATATTCTTTTCTGACTCTTACATGTTCTAACATATACAGTTGAATCAGTTCGCAGAATTAAAAATAATATATTCTTCATGCAATATGCAGAGGGGACTTTCTACATTCAAACATGAATCTATCCACTATGCTATCTCAGATACTCCTGTCTCAGAACTTTACTTAAGCTTTTAAGAATAAGAGTTACAGAGTCAGTCAACAATTCAAAAGAATCATTCTTTGAAAACATTCCAGAACTTGCCTTTATCTTTGCTGTGAAAATTCCACAAAATTGGGATTTTTTAAAAGTCTTGTTTTAGGCATACATACAGCATAAATACAGAACAAATCAGCCCCAGACTCAATGGGATGAGCAAGTGCATTAGAACAGTGTTTCTTAATGCCAGATGTGGAGACTTCAGTTCCCAGAATTCCCCAACCAGTGTTCAGCAAGCATCCTCTTGAAATTCTGGGTGTTAGAATCCACATACCACAACATTGCATTGCATAAGAAACATTGCATTATAGTATGTGGGGATGATCAATACCCTTTCAACACAGTGGTGGGATTCAAATTTTTGTGGGCATGGCTTGGTGGGCGTGGCAGGGGAAGGATATTGTAAAATCTCCATTCCCTCCCCACTCCAGGGGAAGGATACTGCAAGATCTCTATTCTCCCCATTCCAGGAAAAGGTTAATGCAAAATCCCCATTCCCTCCTTATCAGCTGGGACTCGGGAGGCAAAGAATATATGGGGGCAGGGCCACTTACCGGTTCTACGAACTACTCAAACTTTCCGCTACCAGTTCTCCAGAACTGGTCAGAACCTGCTGAATACCACCTCTGCTTCACCATGATCCCTGATAAGAACTTGATTGATCCAACTGGCATGCAGGCAAACCAAATAATTTACATCCACTGTCCTTCTCTTGCACCTGAAACAATTCTCTGCCTTCTATGTATCCAGATTAACTGCTGCAGTGGCTTCATATTTTTGCTGAAAAAAGTGCAAAGTACTGGTCTTCAGAAAATCAATATGGCTGAGAATCTCTGGTATGGAAAGCGGATGAATAAAGGCACTTAGAAACCAAAGAGTGGAAACCTGATCATATTACATCCTCTATAGAAACACAAAAATACTAGGGGGTTATTCAAAATAATTCAATGCCTTTGGTAAGCAGCACCCACATCAAAGCAACCACTGAACTGTTCTCTAGCTAAGGGGAATGTTAGAAATAGACTCTGATGCAGGGCAAAGCTTTTTGAGCAAGAGAAGCATAGGTCCTCCTTTTGAATGTCTATAGATCTCATAAACACAACCCCCAAACAATAACAACAGAAAAAGAGAAAAAACTTGCAGCATTCTATTTTTCAAGGCAGTGATAAACTAGACTCAATTTAAAATTGATTCAATTCTCATCCAACCCAGTCCCATCGAATTATGCTGAACTTCAGCTCCCCTATCAGATAGGGGCAAGGCCTAAGTAGAAAAAAAGGTGGCTCCAATAGTTATTTTGAAATACCTGCGTTCTCCTTATAGCATCATTTATGGCAATGTTCCAAATTCAGCATTCCCATCTCATTGAGTTTTGACATAAATACAAACATTACAATTAATCTTCTCATCGTTCCAATCACCCATCTCCTCCCTCTTATGACTGTATGACTGTAACTTTGTTGCTTGTATCCTTACAATTTATACTGATTGCTTCCTAGTATGATTTGATTGCTTATTTGTAACTATGCCTATGATTAAGTGTTGTACCTCATGATTCTTGACAAATGTATCTTGTCTTTTATGTACACTGAGAGTACATGCACCAAAGACAAATTCCTTGTGTGTCCAATCATACTTGGCCAATAAAGAATTCTGTTCTGTTCTGTTCTGTTCTATTCTATTCTTTTGCAAAGATCCAATAGCTGTCCTTCCCCATGAATATCTTGATTACTTATCTCATATAAATCTCATATAAATAAAGTGTTTGCTATTTTCTTTTAGCTTTAGAACGCTAAAGCACTGCACAAACAATATGTGTGATCTAGGGACAAAAACTGTAGCCGAATAGTTCAAAATATACTGATCCTACACTAGTACAAAATAAATATACTGTTGTTGCCACCATATTTCTATCATGATGGCTATTTAATAGTTAAATATTTAATGATTTAGTATACTATTTTTGTTACAATCAATTGTTCAATTTTCTACATATGGTTCCCAGCCATAAATTTATTCATGGACTATTTGAACTGACTCTAGTTGTTCCATATCTCCTTCCATTCTTCTACTTCATCAACCGCAATCAGCATAATTAATGCAAATCACCCAATTTATTTGACACGTTCATCATGGCATATTTTAATATTAAACACATAAAGCATCAGTCCTTTCTTAAACAAACAACGAAAAATCAGGCTTGGAATTAATCCTATAAATTACCATTAGTAAACTAATACTAGCAATTTATCCACAAGTGCCATGTGAATTTAATTCACAATGTTGTGGACAAAATATAGTTTCATTTGCTTCTACTTATTTTATAAGCATTTTGTGCCTCCTAAATCCACTTCTGCTTGTATTAGTAAGGAAAGCAAAGTGATAAAAAATTTTTTTTTTAGCAACTTTCCATTTTCATCAGATTGCTAAGAGAATAAAAGGTGTTTTAAACAATCCTGTCCAGTCTTCATCTTACCAAGTCCTTTAAATTGAACTGGTGACCTTTCTTTCTTCAAAGATTTGTGCCAACACACCTATTATTCATTTTAAGAAAACTAAACCACTTCCTTTGATGATCTGATGGTAACAGCAGCAACAGACCTCCAACAACTAAAATGCTAGCAACAAAAAACAAGGAAACATTTTCTAGCTAGCCAAGTAACTTTTAGCCAGACAAAAAGAAGAATGAATGAATCATATTCTTCCGTTGCAAAACTTCCAGGCTTCTGATAGGAATGTATTGTCAGAAGAGGAGAGATGTTTTAAAGCGATTCTTCAGAAAACCTTTCCATAAATGAACATTTCTAAAGTTTGACCCGCAAATTAGGGCTTCACGAACTCACAATGAGCCTAACAATGAAAATCAAAGCACCCGATCAGATCAGTTTCTGAAATAAAAGTAATGACACTTTCCTATTTCTAGCATGCCTCCCCAACTGATATCAAGCTACTGTTTGCGCATTTCCTACCCCACGGAATATTGGCTGATCATTTAAATCAAAACTTGGGTGGGGCAGGTGAAGGAGGAGAAGAGAACAAGAAAGAAAAACAAGACAGAAATACATACGGGAGATTAATTCAAGTCTATTCTCCAGAAGACAATGCAGCAAAGTAAACTTCATCCCACATTATAGCCTCCGCCAGATAAAAAGGAAACGTCTGTTTACCTAATTAGAGGACTCCAAAGGCTGCCCAAGAGATTAGTTCCAGAACATTTCCTGTAGCCACCAAAATCTTTAATTCACAACAAAAACTCTTTACAACACAGGCAGGTGAAACATCTTCCATGTCTCCACTGCAACTTCTTTAACCCCTTTTGTGAGTCAAACTTTCTCATTTGCATGAAAGCCTCCTCCAGCCTATGGGACTTTGAACAGCTACAAGTTACACTCGCTGTCTTAACACGCTTTCTGAGCATGATATCCCCCATCTCCATGGTTACTTTAACCCCACCTGCCCATACAGCAAAGTAACCTGTCAGATTCAGACCACAGGATACAATTTAGCTATTTGTCTTGAGTCAATGTTTAACCATCTGCTCCTTGGCACACAAACTTTCAGAAGTTCACTCACAATTAAAAACAGAAGAGATTTTTATAAAAGGCAAAAAAAAAGTTACTGCAGAAATATAGTGCTCTGAAAAACAAGCTGTAGCAATACATTGCTTGTCTGCCTTTCCTTTCCAATGATGTAGAATGACTATTCTAAAGAGGTATCCACACCCCAAAATGGTTATGCCCACGAGCTGGATTTCACTGAGTTTTAATATTATACCTTCAGCGGGTTCATTGTTTCCTTTTGCAATTATTGTTCTTTTTTTTTTAGGAACTAATAATCCTCTCTAAGTAGTACAACCTGTCAAGCAGGTTTCGCTTGGAAGCTTGCTCTCTCCATTTTATTTAGAAAGCCAGCCTCTTGCTATGAGCTCTTCCTAGCACAGTTTCACTCTGACTTCCTCCTGGCTCCAACAATGATTTTTATATCTTTTTTTGGTGATGTGCTCACCTGTTAAAAGCTAACTCTCATGGACTTTAGTGTGGGAAACATTGTTCCTACAAAAGGGGAAATTTGCCATCACCTTCTGGAGTTGCCTTTCTAAATCGTCCAGAACATTTTAATAGAATTCCACTTTTTTCTTTATCTCTCTCTTCTTTTGGAGTATACATACAACTGGAATCATACATGCACTTTGATCAAGTCAGACTTTTGTGGCCAGGTGAGCAAAATGTCTTTTTTCCCATCCGTGTCACAGCACTCGCTGGAGTTGTGATACTTTCTACTGTCCTTTCTAGAAATATCTGCCGAAGTCTGTAGGAGATATTTTTGAAACTTGTGAAGGAGGCCATTTTGAGACTTGTTTAAATGACTCTATTGCTGAGTTTGTTATTCTTACTCTCTCTTCACCTAGGGTTTGTATCATTGTTTTTAATAAAAGTGACTATATATTTTTCTTGCTTGTTGTTTTTACGTATAGTTTTTATTCATTTGTTATGTACCACCCAGAGTCGATGAGATAGGAGACTATATAAATTTGATTAATAAATAAGAGCCATACCCGTTAGTATATTTCTTGAGTCCTAGTACAGTATTGGGTAGAGGTCAGTGTTTAGAAAGCAATTCTTTCCATAGATGCTCCCTCTAAAATAACTATTAAAAAGTTTAAAACCAGAAAAAAATCTATGGGAAATAAAGGGGACCTATGAAGTATATTTTCCAAAAATAGCTGTCCCACCATCCCCAAGACATACTGAAACGGAGGAAATTTAAATTCAGTTTTAAAACTTTGAAGTGACTTAGGTGTGTATGCTTTCTCTAGGGAAGCTCTTCTACAGTGCCCACTTCCATTTTTTTTTTAATCCTGTTAGGAGGAGGAGGAGAGGAGGTACCTTTATAATCATGAAAGGGAAACTGACAAACATAACTCCTTACTGTCATTGTACCTGGCTGCTTCCCAGAAAAATTACAATGGATGAGATTGTGTCCCCATAGATTATTCAGAGGGGAAAAAAGGTAGTTTCCTGGACCAGCTCTTTGATGAATGAACCCCCACAAAAGAGACAAACATAGGATGGCTAAAGCATTGAAATGAATCACCAGGACTATCATGTTACAAAACACACACACACACACACACACACACACACACAAAACAAAGCTTGGCACTCAGTACTGATTATCAACTAGAGATTTGACTTTCTCCAGAGTTCATTTCCAAACTTCCAATTCGTTTGCTATATCTTTTATTATTAGACAAATACTCAGTTTGAGTAGCTATTTCTAGAACAGAGGACTTTTCTACTGATATATATTCCTGCAGGCGTGGAGGGGAAGGGGGGGGCTCACACGGTGTAGGTACTGAAGTTATTGAATGTTTTATTCATAATGTATTCATAATCTGTTTTATTTTAAGCCACTATTTCTAAACCACAAACCATTTGCAGTTTTAAAATAAATATGGATTCTGATATTGCAATGTTCTAAGATCACTTTTACGGCACTTGATTCCAATTTTTAGCAAAGCCACATCTATAGCAACTCATTGGTTCACTTTATAACCACTCTGTTTGCTTAATGACTGCCTCATTTTTTTTTTTTGTAAAAATGGGTCAGTCACATGATTAACTCATTTTACAACCATCATGTCATACCAACATAATGGGCAGGCTCCATTATAATCATACTGTATATAATTTACAGAAATAGACAAATACTCGACATACAAACACCTTTTTCAACTTTACCTTTTGCTTGTGAGCCAGACATAATTGCCCAAGACCAACTACTCTACAACAGGGGTGTGTTCCGGCTTCTGTTATTGCCGGTTCACTCAGGGACGTGCTTCGCTGTCGCTCTCTCTCTTAATGCACACTATGCACGCATGCATAGTAGTAAAAAATTGCTTCTGTACAGGTGCAGAAGCAAAAACAAGATAGCAGTGCCCATGGCACCGCCGATAGAACCACGTTCGGGGGCGTGGCCGACCAAGTTACTACCTATTCGACCGAACTGGTAGGAACCCACCTTTGCTCTAGATGTGTATCTTCTGGTTGTAGCACATGGGCACAGGTCACAACTTACGTTTTTCTGCCCACCTACTTTAATCCACCCAGAAAATATTCAGAACATCACCAGCCAGCTGATTCTACCTGACACTTCAGTTTCCCACAATGCCACTCAAAATGTCTCTCTCTGAAACAATGCTAGAATATTAAGTAGTGGCTTTTAGCCCCATGATAATATTCAGAGTACTGGTGGTAAAACTACAAGAGCAAACAACCCAAAAAAGGGGCTCATTGGGATTCTATTTGCTCAAAGTAGTTCAAATGCAAAATTCCCCTGCATCCTCAGGGAGCCACTCCTAGACAAAATCATCCTGGGCAATTTTTATTCAGTATTCAACCTTTTTCATTTTAGGAAAGGTTGTCAAGAAGGTAGTCATGCAACAGCTTCAAAGTATCCTGAACAAAATCAATTATCTAGAAACCTTTCAGTTGGGTTTCAGGCCTCAACAAGGGACTGAAACCTCATCGGTTGCACTTTTAGGTGTATCCATCCTGGCTCTACTTGGCTTCACAGCAGCCTTCAATACCATCGACCATAGTATTTTTCCGGACTAGTTATGATAGTTAGCTCTGTATCGTGCTGGTTCTCCTCTTTCCTTTGCTGCTGTTCCGGTTGATGTTGTTCCACACTTAGTCCCTGCACTAAGGAGTGCCACAGGGTTCAATATTTTCTCTGCTCCTGATTAACACCGAGGTCATTCATAACCATGAGCTGAGGTATTATCAATATGCTGATGCCACCCAGTTCTAGATTTCCACTTTTTATGAAGTAATCCATGCTTTTCATCTCCTGTCTCAATGCTTCAAGGCTGTGGATGGATGGTAAACAACAGGTTTCAGCTCAACCCTGGCCAAGACTGAGTAGCTTTTGTTTGGAGGCCATCTGGAATTTACTACCTCTAGTTATGGATGGGGTGGTCTTACAGCAGAGAGATCCAGTGCACTTTCTGGAAGTCCTTTTGGACTCATGACTCCTGCTAGATGACCAGATGACAATTGTGCTGGGAAGGTATTTGCATAGCTTTGGCTTCTATGTTTATTGTGCTCATTACTGAAACAGGAGGCCCTATGCTCAGTCGCTCACACCCTATTCATCTCCTGCCTAGATTCCTGTAACACATTGTATATGGGGCTGATATAATTGTATGTAGGGATGAGTTTGAGAGATGGGGGAAGGGCAAGAGAGAGGAGGAGGAAAGGAGAGATGTTGCCTAGGGAACAATCAGATAAGAAGGGTCTTAGCCTGTAGCTCTATAATGGACAGAGAAAGAAACTCAGAAAGTTCCTCCCCCTAACTTATCAGGCTATTAAAAATATGGCAGGAGATTTATACTTCCTCATGATTCTGCTAAGGTAGCCTTACAATAAAGTAGAATCAGCTTATCTGGTCATATTTCCGATCTGAACTACCTGAGAAAGTTGAAGACTCCCGTGGGAAGGTAACAGCATTCCATGTTTCACCGTATGCTCTGAGTTGTCATGTGCCAGTCACATGACCATGGAAATGTCTCTGGACAATGCTGGCTGTTTGGTTTCAGAAATTGAGATGAGTACCAGACTCTAGAGTCAGCTTCAACTAGCAGGGTAAACTCTATGGGGACATCTTTACCTTAAAGGCAGAAACTCATGGATTGTCTTTTTCCCATAGCTCTTTGGACACATTTCTGTAATCATTCAAGAAGGGTACCCCCCGCCCTCATACACACACATTGCAAATTAATTTAAGAATTATCTATTACTGATTGGAATAATATATAATATAATCAAAGGGCAAGTGTTAAGGTTGATTTCCTTGTCTTCTGCAGAACTACGCTGCTCTAAAATTTACAAATTCATTAAGTATACAATTTCAACCTCATTATGAGTACAAGAAACAAGCTGGATATATTATTTCAAATTAATACATACAGATCTATTCAGAAATGAGCTCCACTTACAATGGTGAAACATAATTCCTGAAAAACTCTGCAATTTTAATAAATTAGCAAATATGGCAATCTAAAAAATATAAACAACGAATACAATTTACTGCATTCCTTTTGTAATCCACTGGGTTTGGAGAAATATCAAGTTAAATAATTCAAAGAGTGTCCCTACAGAGATCTGTTCAATTAGCTTGCAAATATCTTCTATGCTGAAGCTAAATATTTACATGACTCAGGAAATATCTAATCTAAGAAAAAATAATTTCTAAATTATCTTCAGTTACCACCCTGCAGTATCTCTGAATATACTGTAGTTCATTACACAAACAGCAAGCACAATCAATAAAATATCAGTGGAAAAATCTGAGGCTTGGAAACTGTTAAGAAGAAAAAAAAAAGAAAAAAAGCAGCAGAAAGTATTTCCAGAAATTACAAAGAAGTCAGAACTTTTGAGAGCAATTTTATATGCTAAATCACAGCTACAGGGAAACATCATATGTAAACTTCCTATGCAAAAAAATCAACTGTGTTTAACCACCAAGACACACCAGCACACACACTCACACACAAATGTAAGATATAGTTCACTCACTTTTCATAAAGACAGGTACACGACCGTTTCCTTACATCCTCTGTAAGGATGTAAGGATACTAGCATAATTAGACCCTAAACCTGTGATGGTGAACCTATGGTACGCATGCCACAGGTGGCACACAGAGTCCTCTCTGCGGGCATGCCAGCCGTCACCCCAGCCCAGCTCCATTGTGCATGTGCGCGCACCTCCCACCAGCCAGTTGGTCTTCGGGTCTCTGCCGCCCATTACGGGGGATGGAACGCATGTGCAGGGGATGCTCATGTTGCATTTTAGGGGTTCATGCATGTGCCATTTTGGGCCTGAAAGACATCCTGCACCAAGCTGGAAGTCGAAACTGGATGTGAGGGGGCAGGGGAGATGTGTGGGGGATGCACTGCATGTGCAGGGGTGCTCACGTTGCATTTTTGGGTTTTGCATGGGTGCTTGGCGCACTCGGCACCAAAAAGCTCTAAGCCATAATGGGCAGTTTTGGCTTTAATAGATTGCACAAATTTCATCATATGAGTATTTATGCTACAGTTTAAGGCTTAATATTTGAATTCCCAACCTATGACTTCCAGACACTAATACACCTACAAATACAGATAGTTCTCATTTAATGTTCACTTGTTCAGTAACTGTTCAAAGCTAGTATGGCAGTGAGCAGGTCCTCGTAGAGAAACCCCGTGGTCACACCGGCGCAATTTGGGTGCTTGGCAAACACTTGCAATTACAATGTCACAGCTTCCCATGGTCACGTGATTGCTATTTGTGATCTTCACTGCCAGTTTCTGACAAGCAAGGTTAATAGAAAAGCCAGAAGGAGTTTGGATGTTGCAGATGGAGATCATGCAATCATGGAACATTGTAACTATGCAGCAGTGACGTGCGGTGAGGTTTATGGCTGGTGAGGCTGGTGACGTCATCAGGAAGGCGGGGAATGGGACCACGTGTGCTGGAGGCTGAGGCTGCCTCAGCCTCCAGCACATGTGATCCCATTCCCGCCTTCCTGAGCGCGCTCCGCCGGCTCGCGCTCTGCGATCCCCAACAGCAGCTGCTTTTCAGTGCTTTTCTGTGCGTATGGCGTTTAGGACATCCAGCTATCTACCTAAACACCAGACGCACAGAAAAGCACTGAAAAGCACTTCGCCTCCAAGCCACTTCGTCTTGATGACGTCGCCGCTGTTGGGCGCGGCCGGCCGGAGGTAACCAGAATGGCGCCGAGGGGTCCAGGCAGACAAAAGAGTGAGTGAGCGAGCGATGGAGGATCAGGCAGCTTGATCCTCGGTCGCTCATCCGCCGGACTGCCTCGGCGCCACTCTGGCTACCTCCGTCTGTCCGCGCATGGCAGCTGCGGTGACATCATCAAGACGAAGTCAGCGGAGGCAGAAATGTTGTCGGTGCTCCCGGACTTCGTCTTGATGACGAAGCCACAAAAGCGACTGGGGAACAACGAGAACCTTCCTGCCTCTGCTGGACTTCATGCGCTCCTCGCGACTGCAATATACGTCCAGAACAGCTTTTGTGGCTAATGGGGTTTGGGCTAACAGTCCCTGCCACTTCTGGACGTCTATTGCAGTCGCGAGGAGCGCGCAAAGTACAGCGGAGACAGGAAGGTTATTGGCGCTTCCGAGAACCCTCCTGCCTCCGCCGGTTGCCCAGCTGGCACCGCCCCACGGGCGCTCCTCCTCCTCCTCCCTCCTCTTCCTCTTCACTCCCCAAAGGCTCTTCTCCTTACTGGAGCTTAGCGGGAGCCGTGTAAAAGGGATGGGAGGAAATATATTATTATTATTATATATTATATATTATTTCATGATGAGAGGTGAGGCTCTGCCTCCCCTGCCTCCCCTGACAGCACATCCCTGCTATGCAGGATTCCTCTAACAATGGCAACAGAGACTGTTGGAGCTGCCATAGTAAGTTGACATAGACATATGACATCACTCCTTTGGACCGAATCACTTAGCAATGGATTTCCCATTCTTATTTACAAGTCGTCCTCAACCTACAATCATGTAGCCACCGTTCAAAACAGACTTACAACAGTCCTCACAATTATAATCTATGAAGAATCCCCACAGTCACATGATCAAAATTCAGACACTTGGCAACTAGCATGTATTTACAAAAGGTGCAACAATCTGGGGTGACGTGTTTGCCATTTGCAACCTTCCCAGTCAGCTTCCAACAAACAAAGTCCACGAGGAAGCCAAATTTGCTTAACAACCATTTAACTCACTAGTCAACTGTGGTGATTTGCTTGACAACTCTGGCAAAAATGTTGTAAAATCAGGCACAACTCATTTAGCAAGTGCTTTGCTTAACAATTGAAATTCTGGTCTCAGTTGTGACCTTTAAGACTACCTGTACGTTGATAAATGAGGACTATCTGTACCTCCTTGGTATCTGTTCAGACTCACATCTCATTCAATTTCATTACTGATTTATTATCTGCTATCAATTAATATCGACTTGTAGGAACCATAGATTTTCTCCAGGATAATTTTCTTGATAAAATATTGGGGTGGTTTGCCATTACTTTCTCCCTCCCAGTATGAAATAGATGCCTTTGCCATTGTCTTTAAAGCAATCATCTGCCTCTACCATCTTCCTATATTGCAGCTGCCTGCTACTGATGCCAGCTTACTTTAGCTAAGCAGCTGGAAATATATAGTCCTGTCATATACTGAGAGGCCTACAAAGTAGTCTAGGCAGGAAACCAAAACCTTGACTACTAACGCTATCCTTATTGTAAGTGTTACATACTAACTTCAACTACAGTGCTTTCCACCAAGGTCCTCTGTTCCGGCAGGAATAGAGGTTTAATCTCATTGGTCGAAGGGTCTGACAGCTCCCAATAAAAGGGCTGCTGTCAGACTCAACCTTCGCTGGATTGTTCTCACTTGTTGCATTTAATAAAGAGCTTTTGTTACCGTTAGCCTGTGTGTGCCTATCTATTACCCGACTAACACTGGCGAAGAAGGTGGGATTGGAAGGCAACTAGGCGAATCAAAAAGAGCGTAGCAATCCAGCAAGTACATCCAGCCTGGAGCTCAGCGCAGCTTCGAGCAGCCATTCTTGAGCGGCAAACTCAAAATGCCCTCTGGACACAAAATGGCCATGCATGCCCCACCGACTCCATATGACCCAGTCACCGAGCACTGGGACTCGTATATGCTATAATTTGACTGCTTCCTCGAGGCCAACGACCTTATGGCCCTTTCTGAAGGCCACAAGAAAAACATGTTCCTTGGTTACTGTGGTCAGGAAGTGTTCGAAACTGCCAAAGACCTGTCAGAACCAACGCCGCTACAATCGGTAGCTTGGTCCGAGCTCCAGCAGATGCTGAGGACTCACTACGCTCTCAAGCTGTTTAAGCACGTTCGCTGGCATGAATTTAACATTCGCAACCAGCGAGAAAGCGAATCAATCAATGAGTATGTTGCAGCGCTACGAAAGGCCACAGCACACTGCGAGTTCCGAAACCTAGACGAACTCATTCTTGACTGCATCATTTATGGTGTGCAGGACATTAATTTACAGAGGAGGTTACTTGCCAAGTCTAACCTCACTCTACCAATTGCCTTGGATGAGGCCAGGACTTCAGAATCGGCCGCCAAGTCCACAGAGACACTGCAGAATCAAAACACTCCGCAAGACGTGCAGAAGAATACAGGCGTTCACCGCGAGGCTGCAAAGGCCGAGAGCTCTGAAGGTGAAGAAGATGCCGGCGCTCAAATTCAAACAACGATTCCCGCCTTGCGCTAGCTGCAGAGGAGACCATGTCGGATCCGGCTTGCTGTTTCTGCGATGCTACCTGCCAGTGCTGCGAGCGTAAAGGGCACATCGCCAAGGTGTGCAGAAGAAAGCATCCCACGACGACCTGGCAGCCAAAAAGCCGAGCTAACCACCAGCAGAGGCCCAACCAAGGGGCATGGCAGAAGCCACCACGGCGCTCAGAGGGCAACGCCAGAGTCACCTACCACACCTCAATCAGCCAAGTCCGTACTAGGCGGCCAAAAAAGCTGAAGGTCACAGTCCTCATCGAGGGCTCTCCATGCAAGATGGATATCGATGGTCAGGGTCATCACTGACCATCATGCCATGGTCTACGCTCAAGCGTGCTATCCCTAGCCTGAAGAAGAAACAGCTATGTGCCCCTGACATCCGCCTTCACAATTTCCAGGGTAACCGAGTCCCCATCGTGGGCCAGGGCACCTTCCGGGTGCAGTTCAAGAAGTACAGTGGCCACTTCCCAGTGACAGTGGTCAGCAGTGACCAGCAGAGCCTGCTGGGGCTTGATTGGTTCGAAGTCCTGGGTCTAGAAGTGAACGGTATCAACGCCTTGAAAGACGAAAGCGCTGAAGCGATTTTTAAGGAGTTTGAGGATATTTTTGGCACCGGTCTGGATAAGTATGTGGAGACTCCAATCTCTTTTAATTTGGACCCCAACGTAGCCCCAATAAGGCTAAAGCCCAGGAGAGTACCTTTCGCTCTCTGCCCCAAAATAGATGGACAAGCTCATAGGCCAGGGAATCCTAGAGCCAGTTGATCAGGCACGCTGGGAGACCCCTCTAGTGACACCTGTCAAATCTAACGGGTCTGTCTGCATCTGCGCGGACTACAAATGCACAATCAATAAAGCGTTACAACAAAGCGCTTACCCCTGTACCTATTGTACTGCACCTGTTACATTCATTAGGCCCGGCAAAGGATTCACTAAGTTGGACATGGTGCAGGCATACCAACAATTGCCTGTAGATGGCGCTACGGCAGAGGCCCAAACCACAGGGGTGCATTCAAATGTCACCGCCTGAAATTTGGCATTAGCATCGCCCCTGGACTGTTCCAAAGCATCATGGAACGGCTTTTGCAGGGGATTCCAGGAGTCGTCCCCTATTTCGACGACATCTTGGTATCGGCTGCAAATGAGGCGCAACTTTTCAAATGCGTACGAACTGTTTTGGCTTGAATTAGAGACAAAGGCCTCTGTCTCAAGAAAGAAAAATGCCAAATTAACGTGCCAAGGGTTGAGATCTCAGAACCACTGAACTATATCTTTTAGAGATCCTGGAGCACCAGGGAACTACCAGAGGACTGGAAAAGAGCTGATGTGGTTCCCATCTTCAAAAAAGGGAAAAAAAACAGATCCAGGAAACTATAGACCTATCAGCCTGACCTCAATACCAGGAAAGATTCTGGAAAAGATAATCAAGCAAAAATTAGCGAACACCTAGAAGCAAACAAAGTAATAGCCAAAAGCCAACATGGGTTTGTCAAAAACAGATCATGCCAAACTAATCTTATTGCATTCTTTGATAATGTGACAAAATTATTGGCCCTAGGAATGCCGTTGATATAGTTTACTTGGACTTCAGTAAGGCATTTCATAAGGTAGACTATAACTTACTACTAGATAAAGTAGAAGAATGTGGGTTAGACAGCATCACCACCAAATGGATTCGTAACTAGCTGACCAACCGCACTCAATGTGTAGTCCTCAATGGAACTGCATCTTCATGGAGGGAAGTATGCAGTGGAATACTCCAAGGCTCTGTTTTGGGCCCAGTACTCTTCAACATCTTCATCAATGATTTGGATGAGGGAATAAATTGCGACCTCAACAAATTTGCAGATGACACCAAGATGGCAGGAATAGCCAACACTCCAGAACATAGGCTAAAGATATAGAAGGATCTTGACAAACTTGAACATTGGGCACTATCTAACAAAATAAAATTCAATGGTGAAAAGAGTAAGGTTCGACATTTAGGCAAGAAAAATGAAATGCACAGGTACAATATAGGTGGTACCTTGCTGAACAGTAGTAACTGTGAGAGAGACCTTGGAGTCCTAGTGGACAACCATTTAAATATGAGACAGCAGTGTGCAGCAGCTGCCAAAAAAGCCAACAGTTCTAGGCTGCATAAACAGAGGGATAGAATCAAGATCACGTGAAGTGTTAATACCACTTTATAATGCCTTGGTAAGGCCACACTTGGAATACGGCATTCAGTTTTGGTCATCACGATGTAGAAAAGATGTGGAGACTCTAGAAAGAGTGCAGAGAAGAGCAACAAAGATGATTAGGGGACTGGAGACTAAAACATATGAAGAACCATTGCAGGAACTGATTATGACTAGTTTAATAGAAAGAAGGACTAGGGGAGACATGATAGCAGTGTTTCAATATCTCAGGGGTTGCCACAAAGAAGAGGGAGTCAAACTATTTTCCAAGGCACCTGAGGGTAGAACAAGAAGCAATGAGTGGAAACTAATCAAGGAGAGAAGCAACTTAGAACTGAGGAGAAATTTCCTGACAGTTAGAACAATTAATCAGTGGAACAGCTTGCCTCCAGAAGTTGTGAATGCCCCAACACTGGAAGTCTTTAAGAAAATGTTGGATAGCCATTTGTATGAAATGGTATAGGGTTTCCTGCCTAGGTAGTGGGTTGGACTAGAAGACCTCCAAGGTCCCTTCCAACTCTGCTATTGTATTGTATTGTATTGTATTGTATTTGTATTATTTGTATTTGTATTGTATTGTATTGTATTGTTGTTGTGTTGTGTTGTGTTGTATTGTAAATGTGATGAGTTATCTGTTGTAAATTGCTGTTTACTGTGGGGGGATCGGGTCATTGTTCCACCCAAACTGTGCATTGCAGTATTAGAGGCATTACATGTAGGGCATCCTGGAATTGTCAGGATGAAGTCTTTGGCTAGGAGTTACGTGTGGTGGCCTAACATGGACAGGGAGTTTGAAGAATGGGTGGCTACCTGCACACCATGCCAGGATTCCAGACCAGCTCCCCCAGAGGCGCCCGCTAAGGAGTGGGAGCGACATCAAGCACCATGGTCTAGGGTGCACATTGATTTTGCTGGCCCAGTTCATGGCCAGACATTCCTCGTAGTTGTGGACGCCTACTTGAAATGGCTAGAAGTAGTCCTGATGACCTCCACTATGGCAGAAGCGGTCATCAAGGTGCTATGGAGACTTTTCTTCACGCACCGCCTGCCCGATGTCTTGGTCTCTGACAACGGGCCCCAATTCACGACCATGCAATTTGAGACCTTCCTAGCAGCTCAGGGAATCAGACATGCCCTGGTCGCGCCATTCCATCCGGCCTCCAATGGTCAGACGGAAAGAATGGTGAGATCTGCAAAAGAAGCCCTCTCTAGGATGGGCCCTGGAGATTGGCAAACACGAGTTGACCACTATTTGCTAATTCAGCACATCACACCCAGTGCCACTACAGGAAGAAGTCCCTCAGAGGTTCTCATGGGTTGCCAGCTAAGGTCCACTTAGACCGGCTACACCCAAACTATTCTGCCTCATCGCCCCCTGACTCCACAAGCAAGATTTGGACTTTTAGCATAGGGGATTCAGTATACGCCCACAACTACATCGGGGGAACTCTGTGGATTCCTGCCACAGTGATAGGCATCACCAGGCCTTGCTCTTATCTCGTAGAGCTCGAGGACGGTCGGAATTGGAGAAGGCACTTTGACCAACACCGTGGCCACCTCCACTCTTAGACAACCAGAGGTAACTCCTGCACAAGTTAGCCAAAGCCCTACCCAAAGGGAGCAATACGCCACTCCTTCCACAGGCAGCTCAAGCCCGAGGGTACTGGGGAACTTATCTGGTTGTGTTGCAGGCCCGCAGCGTGCTCCGAGCGAACCGGCTCTAGAATCTCCAGCCATGGCCTGTGAAAGGTTCCAGGAGCTTCCACCAAGCGGAGCTGCGAAGCAAACAGATCCGTCCGACCTGCTCAAAGAACACCTTCTGACTGAACTGCGCAGGTCAGGCAGAGCTACCCAAAAGTCCACCTACCTGCATGACTAGTAGGATTGTTCCATCTAAGAGGGGAGGAGTGTTACATACTAGCTTCAACTACAGTGGTTTCCACCAAGGTCTTTGTTCTGGCAGGAACAGAGGTTTAATGTCATTGGTCGAAGGGTCTGAAAGCTCCCTATAAAAGAGCTGTTGTCAGACTCAACCTTCGCTGGATTGTTCTCACTTGTTGCATTTAATAAAGAGCTTTTGTTACCGTTAGCCTGTGTGTGCCTTATCCATTACCCAATCTAACAGTAAGGTTACAGTAGCAGAATGCTGCAAGTCAGAATGCACTTCCTTCCTCCCTCCCCTACCTTTACTTTCCTGAGAACTAGGCAGGGTTCCTTCTGAGATGTTTTCTCCATCCCCATCCATCCTTTGGACTCAGATTTCTCTTATGAGACCATTGTCCAGACTGTGACTTTTCCTTCTATCTGCCATAGTTATTCTCATAGCCCATTACATACCCTACCCCCATGATGATGAACCCATGGCACACATGGTGGAAGTGGCACACAGAGCCATCTCTCCGGGCCCACCAGCCATCGCCAATTGCTCTTCTGTGTTCCAGCATGCACATGTGTGCCAGCCAGCTGGTCTTCACGTGCGTGGGGGCACCAGAAACTGGAAGACCAGGTGACTGGCGGGCATGCACACACAAGAAACCAGAAGCTCAGCTTCCCGGCACATGCATGTGCATGGGGGAACTGCTCTTTTGGTTTCTGGCACTTCCTCACCCATCAACACTGTACCACCCCTTTCCAGGAGCATCCCTTTTCAATGATAAGGAAGCAAACTGGAATTTGATGAAGGATTTTTATTAAACTTAGATTCTTTTAATTAAAAAGATATGGGAATATAGCAAAGCCTAGCATCAAATTATATTTTAATTCTTATTTTAAAGAATGCTTCTGAGCCCGCCATTTGTCTTTAAAGCCTCACTGGAATTAGACTTGAAAACAAACACTTAACATAGTATGAAGTGGTAGAAAGGGGGGGGGGAATGATAATATCTACGTCTGGAACATTGTTTTCCTTAAGGTGTTGGCTTTATCTTATAGAAAGAAAGCAACAAAACAACAAGAAATTAGACAAATATTCTAACGCCCAACTAAACTTCTACAAGTAGTTTCAGATAACATGCTAGTCCCCAAGCAATTTGTGTTGCCATTTTGTTTCGTGTTGAGTTATTATTTAGGTTACACTTTCAAATCCACCAAATTCACCAGCATCATATAAGTAAATCCAGCTACACAAATTCTTTAGGGACTAAGAACAAAATCACTGGCCCATAGAGTTGACCAGAGACTAAGTACAGTTGCCCACTCACCCAATTCATATCCTAACCATCTTGACCTTCTGAAATATTTCAGCAGATAGCACCTTCAGCAGTTAAAAACTAAGTAAAATCAACATGAACAGTTCAAAGCATATACACCTGAACCAGATGGTTACTTCCTAGATTCTATTTGTGTAATCAACCCCAACTGACTTTATCTCATGGAGATACATCAAGCAGCATGTATATTTCTATTTTCCACTAGAGGTGGCAGGAATAAGTAAGTCAGACAATTGTCCAGGGCTTGCATTGAGTGCTTCTTCCTCAATTGTGGCATTATTTCAGCAAATAACTTGGGAGGAGCTTACTACTGGCTTCCTTCCTTTAGCTAGGCAGCCAGCTGCACCAATCTATTTGTATACATTTGATGTAACCTATTTTTAGTTTGTGAACTCTTGATCATTTTTTCCAGAAAATCCAGATGGCATTATGTCATTATCCATCTTGGGCAATGGAGAAGAAAGTAAGGGGAAGAAGAAAATCAGAGGGTAATCAAGCAGCAAAATGCTCTAGATAGATGTATTAATATTATGACACTCAAAAGTGGCTAATAGATTATAAAAATCAATCTGTGAAGCCCTCCTGATATTCTTGCTGAATTTCTCCAAGCTCTTTTCCCATCATCACATCTGTAGCAGTATCAGAAATTTGAGTAAATTAGATCCTAAAACTTAAATTTCTCAGTGTACATTTCATTTTACCAATGTCATCATATTTTTTACCAAACAAATGATACATATATTTCTACAAATGATACAATATATTTTAAACTGCATTCATTAGGAAGTGAATCTTCAATTCAATATGAATGCTTTTCTACTTGGCTATTCCACTATTTATTTTTAGTAACATTGTTCGTAAGTGACACATTCTAGATGCCAAAGCATTTGTGGGATCAGCTATGGAAATATCCCTTAGCTTTGCATTTTTCTGAAAGGTTGAATAATAGAAAGAGCAGAACTCAACAACAATTAGCACTTTAGCAATCCTTTGCATGATCTGAAACTATCACATGTTTAAATTTGAGCTGCTTAAGAGCCTTGGGTCCAAATCCAGTTATAATCATATAAATTCCAGTCATCAAGAATAACTGTTGAGCTCACCAAGTAAAATCAGCTCATATAAAAACACAGCTACAAATGATAATTGATTGTGCAATTAACTATTAACAATTCTTCTCGGTTCTGCTCTGGGAATATGCCTTTTTTTTTACATGCATGCATAGTGAATTTCTAAGCACAAATTTCCATAAGCACAAAGGCATCAGTTCAATGAATGTATCTTCATCAAAGCGGACAGAAAATGCCCACAAATTTTTTAAAAAATCTATCATTTTAAAAAGATAACTGCATGTTAGCGTACTGCACAGTTACTAGTGTCACCAGGCTTAATTATAAACAGATGTAATCTAGCTTCCTGACAGGTAATCCTACAAGACTAATTTGAATGTCCACTAAACAGCTGGAATTACAATTCCCAGAATCCTTAGAAATGATTTTTATTTTATTTTATTGGTTATTATTAGATCTATATTCCACCTTTACTTTATACAATTCAGGGCCATAGAGTGAAAATGTATCTTGAGATAAAGCTGCACACTATTTTAGACCTAAACTATATCATTTCATACCTGATCTCTCAGTCTTTCTTGGTGACCCATGATTGCAGATGCATGATGGGGATATTTCTGTTTCAGATGCTCCAGAAACGCTTCTCTTTTTTTGTCCATATCAGAAGGTTGCATTCCCAAAATTTCTTGGGAACTCCGAGGGCCACCTACAGTATGTCTTCGAGGAATATGGCGACCCACCTTAGAATGGGTAGATTGCCTATTTGCAGAAGTAATGAATTCTTTAGGCCACAGACAATCTGTATCATCTAATGAAGCTCCATGCACATTTCTTTTTCCCAGATCTGTGAATAAAAAACAAAGAAAGAAAGAAATTGTTAATGCAAAATCTTAAACACCATGTAGATGAATGGAATTATATTATCCAGTTTTTAAAAATATTTCAGACGAAGTTGCTTCAATTCAAGAACAAACAAAATGTATTATTTTGGAAAAGTAACACTAAAAAGATAGCTGCCATTAGTGATATAAAATAATACATAAGACCACACAGAATATGGTTCATTGAGGAAATGCTACCCTCTAAAGTAAGATAGTGGATGAAAAATAACTTTCTTCTTTAAGCTTTAAAATCAGAACATTTTTTTTTGAAAAAAAGGATTTTTCCCATCATAACACTGCACTATTTTTTTTAAGTAATGGGGCTATTATTAGTTTTCCTTACCATCTTGACTTATATTTTCCCCAAAAAAGTGGAATTGAAATCTTTAATCTTTCTTCAACGTGTTTTCAATGTGTTCTGAAACTTCTGTGAAATAATGAGAAAAGCACTTTTCCTTTTTGTGCACCCAGTTCTTCCCACTCCTAATTTTCAGACTACAGCCTTGGTTTTAAATTTCATGGATCTTGCTTGGATGTTATGCCTCTCTGAGACAGCCGACTGGAAAATATAGTGTCACTTTTTCAATAAACCATTATTTTGAGAAATGAAATAAAAGCAAGTCTATGTGATAGGAAAAGAAATAAGTGGGGGATACAGGAAAGCAAGAAAATTTAAACTTTGAGACCTGTGCATTATAGACAATCCTGAAATGGACACTGCAGTAGACTGGACATTAGAGTCAACTTATCTGCAGGTAACAGAGTAGTGAAGTAGTGAAGGCATTAGGTTAGAAAATGGGAATGTTGTGAGTTTCAATTATATCTTAGACAAAATCCAACTGGATGAAGCTGGGTTAATCACCTCCTCTCAACCCTAGGAAGGAGGCAATGGCAGACCAGTTCTGAAAAAAACCTACCAAGAACACTGCAGAAACTTGTCTGTTTTACTTACTAGAATCAGAAGCAATTAAAAGAAGGGAGGGAAATCTGCCAGATAATTGAGTAACTAAACTCTTGGGTTTAGTTATAAGAAAAATGAAGGTTGAAGAAATGAATAGTGGAGAGTAAATTAAAGAATACAATCCTTTTAAAAAGTTTCCCAATTTTGTTTATAACTTTATTTGTTGTTATTACTGATTTTAAATTTCCTTTTTCAATTAACATATTGTGTAGCATTTCAACTTTTATGTTTACTTGAAAGTAAACCTCTTCTCTCAACTTAAATAGTTTTGCTATTTCAGAGCAAATACAGTATTTAACCTAGATTGTTGGGGGCAATATGCTGACTCTGTAAACCACTTAGAGAGAGCTTAGAAACCACTGTGAAGCGGTATATAAGTCTAAGTGCTATTGCTATTGCTATATAGAGAATTAAAGACATTGGTTGTCCAATGTTTCAATTAGTTTGAATGAACTTTAAGCAGACTATCCAAAATCACAATTCCAAGTGTAATAGTGTGATCTTTTACTTATTTATTTTTTCAGAAGATAGCCTTACTTATTTCTGTGGGATTCGCTTTCATGTGCCTGTGCAAAGCTTCAAATCTATTCTGATGAAGCCACATTGCATCATTTCAATGCCTCCTCTGAAAGTCTTAATACCTATAAGAAGTTTTGTACATAGTTCCAATCGACTACCGGAAATATGTTCTGTTTACATGCAGAAAGCTCTTCTACTGCTAAAGGAATGCTGGTTATATGCATACTCATTTGGAAGTATTGCTTTTATATGCTTTGTTTTCTTTGTATTTACAACAATTTTGATTGTTTTGAGCAATATAAATTCAAACTGGACCCATGTAGCATAATAGTAAGATGGTTTGGTCTAAGATTAGGGAAACCTAAGTTCACCCTGAATTATTAAAACTCAATAGGTTACTTTCTCTCAGCCTCATCTATCTCACCCGTTAACCATTGCAGAGATTAAATAATGGAAATTAAAGTAAGGGATACACTTACTTGAGCTCCTGAGAAAAATGGGGCATAACTCATAACTATTATATGCTCCTAGCAATATCCTAAAATTTCAGGTATCGCATCACTGTCAAACTAAGTCAGAATTCTGATTGATACATGGCTGCTTGTCCTTCTCAGTTCCTCTTTCCAAGTGAAAACTATGGTTTTTGTGTGCTTCGCTTAGTATATATCCTCCATGCACATATGTATATGTCTCTGTTCTTTTTGTATATATGTTTGTCTTATGTGTATTTTTATTTGTTTTGATTGTACGCCGCCCCGAGTCCTTCGGGAGAGGGTTGCGGCTAATCAAATAAAAATTATTATTATTATTATTATTATTATTATTATTATTATTATTATTATTATTATTATTATTATTATTATTATTACAACTTCTAATCACATCTATCTAGTTTAGAAACAATTTATAATCCTAGAACTTAAAACCACGATTTGTTCTTGTATTCTGAACCCTGCGTTGTTTAAGGACCGATTTCCTGTTAAATAAACCACAGAAAGCGTAAAAAGATAAAACCAGGACAAAATTTTCCACCAGCCTTTTGCTTATGTGTGCTACAAAAAATTGCCTTATAACAGTTTTTCATAATCTGATAAATTCCTTTTTTTAAAAAAAAATATTTGTTTAATTAAACAGAACACAAAAAGAAAAAAATAGAGAAAAAACAAAAGCGGGGGGAGGGCACCAACAAATAATGTATACACATACATACATACATACATACATACATACCAGTGGTGGGTTTCAAATTTTTTTGGAACCTACTCTGTGGGTGTGGCCTCCTTTGTGGGAGTGGCTTGCCGGCCATGTGACCTGGTGGGAGTGGCTTGGCAGTCATGTGACCAGGTGGGCATGGCTAACTTGGAAAATGTGGTGAAACTCACTTAATGATGCTCTTGCTTAGCAACCAAAATTTTGGGCTCAATTGTGGTCATAAGTTCTTTTTCTTTCTTTCTTTCATCTCTCTCCCACTTTCTTTTTTTCTTTTTCTTTTTCTCTCTCTCTCTGGCTCTTTGTCTCTCTCTCCCTCTCTGTCTCCCTCTGTCATTTTCTCTGGGTGTCTATCTGTCTGTCTCTCTCTCTGTATCTCTGTCTCTCTCTCCTCCTTCCCCCATCTCTGTCACTCTGTGTGTGTGTGTCTGTCTGTCTCTCACTCACTCTGTGTGTGTGTGTGTGTGTGTCTGTCTCTGTCTCTCCCTCTGTCTCTCTCCCCTCCCTTCCTCTCTCTCTGTCACTCTGTGTATGTGGGTGTGTCTGTCTCTCACTCATTCACTTAATCACTCACTCTGTGTGTGTCTCTCTATCTTTCTCTCCCTCCCTCCCCCTCTCTGTCTCTGAGTGTGTGTGTGTGTGTGTGTCAGTCTCTCTGATTCCCTCCCTCACTCCCTCTCTCTGTTCCTCTCTCTGTCTGTCTGTCTGTCTCACTCACACACACACACTGTGGTCACCTTGTTGAGTGTTCCAATCACATTTGAAACACTCAACAACTGGCTTGCATTTATGGTATTTTGCAGCATTCTGCTTTTAACCATATATTTTGGTCCTATGACTGCAGAATGCTGCAAAATACCATAAATGCAAGCCAGTTGTTGAGTGTTTCAAATGTGATTGGAACACTCAACAAGGTGACCACAGTGTGTGTGTGTGTGTGAGTGAGACAGACAGACAGAGAGAGAGAGGAACAGAGAGAGGGAGTGAGAGAGGGAATCAGAGAGAGACTGACAGAGTCTGACAGAATCAGAGAGGTACTTTTAACTACCTGGCAGCGGCGTTTTTCCTTGGGGGGCTCCTCAGAACATCCCAAGACTTCGGAGGGAAGCCTCCAGCCCGGAGCAGGAGCAAAGCCCCTTTTCCAACTGGCCTTTCCTCGCTTGGAGGGCTTTGGAGGGAAGCTTCTGCAGAAGCCCGGCCGAGTGACAACAAGTTCCCACCGTTACGAAGCCTCGAAGGCTGTAATTTTCTGAGCTGTGCGCGCGCGCCTGTTTTCCACGGCGTGGAGCAGCAGCGAGGCTCTGCGAGGCGAGCGATGATTGCGGAGACCATCAACAGTCCCCCCTCGCGTTCCTCGTCTTCCCGGATGGCATCCTGAGTCATTGCCGGCCACGCAGAATCTCGCCGCTGCTCCACGCCGTGGAAAACAGGCGCGCGCGCACAGCTCAGAAAATTACAGCCTCCGAGACTTCGTAACAGCGGGAACTTGTTGTCACTCGGCCGGGCTTATGCAGAAGCTTCCCTCCGAAGCGTTCTGAGCCTCGGAGGCTGTAATTTTCTGAGCTGTGCGCGCGCGCCTGTTTTCCACGGCGTGGAGCAGCAGCGAGGCTCTGCGAGGCGAGCGATGATTGCGGAGGCCGTCAACGGTCCCCCCTCGCGTTCCTCGTCTTCCCGGATGGCATCCTGAGTCATTGCCAGCCACGCAGAATCTCGCCGCTGCTCCACGCCGTGGAAAACAGGCGCGCGCGCACAGCTCAGAAAATTACAGCCTCCGAGACTTTGTAACGGTGGGAACTTGTTGTCACTCACCCGGGCTTCTGCAGACGCTTCCCTCCGAAGCGTTCTGAGGGAGGAAGGGCCAGTTGGGAAAGGGGCTTTGCTCCTGCTCCGGGCTGTAATTGCGCCTATGTTTTCCACGGCGTGGAGCAGCGGCAAGGCTCTGCGCGGCCAGCGATGATTCCGGAGGCCATCAGTGGGGGGCAGGGTCCCCCCTCATGTTCCTCATCTTCCCGGATGGCCCCCGGAATCATCGCTGGCTGCGCAGAGCCTTGCCGCTGCTCCACGCCGTGGAAAACATAGGCGCAATTACAGCCCGGAGCAGGAGCAAAGCCCCTTTCCCAACTGGCCCTTCCTCCCTCAGAACGCTTCGGAGGGAAGCGTCTGCAAAAGCCCGGGTGAGTGACAACAAGTTCCCACCGTTACGAAGCCTCGGAGGCTGTAATTTTCTGAGCTGTGCACGCGCGCCTGTTTTCCACGGCGTGGAGCAGCAGCGAGGCTCTGCGAGGCGAGCGATGATTGCGGAGGCCGTCAATGGTCCCCCCTCGCGTTCCTCGTCTTCCCGGATGGCATCCTGAGTCATTGCCGGCCACGCAGAATCTCGCCGCTGCTCCACGCCGTGGAAAACAGACGCGCGCGCGCAGCTCAGAAAATTACAGCCTCCGAGACTTCGTAACGGTGGGAACTTGTTGTCACTCACCCGGGCTTCTGCAGAAGCTTCCCTCCAAAGCCCTCCAAGCGAGGAAAGGCCAGTTGGGAAAGGGGCTTTGCTCCTGCTCCGGGCTGTAATTGCGCCTATGTTTTCCACGGCGTGGGGCCGCGGCCAGAAGACAAGGAACAGCAGTGGCGGCGGGGAGTCAGCCCCGATGCAAAAAACGCCAAGGGGGCGGGGCAGGAAATTACTTCCGAGTTCATTCTTCAACCGGATCGCGCGATCCGGTGCGATCCGGTAGAAACCCACCACTGATACATACATACATACATACATACATACATACATACATACATACATACATACTACATATATACATGGGTTTCTCTTGCATGTAGATGCATATATAGTTTCAGATAATTCATTAATAATCATCCACATATATTTCCGCATCTATTCATCAGTTATAAACATCAGGTTTTCAATCCACTGAACTTATTGGGACCACATAAACTTGGTACCTTCCTAATCCATTTTCCAGATTGCTCAGTCCACGCTGAACCAGGAAACACTGAGATATGAACCCTTACATCAAGAAAAAGAACTGGTTGGGAAAACTGCCTTAGTAGCGTTTGAGTTTAGCCAGGAGCTTGCCCAAGGCCATCTATTGAGTTTGTAGCAATGGAGAGATCTGAATTGATGATGTACTGAGTAGAGCTTGGTCTCTCACCTACTTTATCACAGCAATTCTTTTATGAAACTTTTCTCTATGATTTGCAGCTGTAGAAATCATTAGCTCCATTGCCAGCAGCCTCTGTGAAATGCTAATCTTCATGTTCTCCATATATGGTAATTTGCATACACTTTGGATTTCTCTATTTTAGTATTAAATATTTACATTAACAGAAGCATCCCGAGGAAGTTTCTGCACTATCACCTAAATTGTTGTTTAAGATTGGGAATGTTTTTGTCTACAACCCAGGAAATTCATCCATAAACAGCAGCTGCTGGGATTACCTACTTCTTTACTGTTACCCAGCCTACACAACTCCCATAGTTTATCAGCTATGCTATGCACTATTTTGTAGTGTGTATTTACCTTCCACAATGACAATTATGTCTTATCATTTCACATGTCAAGGCAGTTTTTTGAGGGACTGCCAACTCCAATTATTTCTACATGGCCCATCAGATCAGGAAGGCAGGGCATGGTTTTATCAGTAGCCATTCAGAACCAATCAAATGGTTTGTTTGATTGTGTTGTTGCTGCTGCCTGGGATTGGGATGGGTGGTTTAAATTGTGAATTTTTACCTATGGACTTTTAATGTTCTATGCCTGCCTCTCCCTCACTGCTATATAAATGTTTATATATATATATATATATATATATATATATATATATATATATATATATGTATATGTATATGTATATGTATATGTATATGTATATGTATATGTATATGTATATGTATATGTATATGTATATGTATATGTATATGTATATGTATGTATGTATGTATGTATGATGTATGTATGTACGTACGTACGTACGTACGTACATACATACATACATACATACAATGCTATAATGCGGGTCTCAAGAAAAATGAAGGGATTAATACTTGAAAACTGATTTGGAGTTTGGAGGAAACCCAGGTTCTTCCTTACTAGATGGGAACAGCTGCCAATCTGGATATATCAATTCATTTTTTTGGGACTACTTTTGGTATCTAATGTAGAGTACAGATACATGCTTCTAAGTTAAGATGAAGCTAATAGCTGTTGCTTTGCTTTACAACTCTCTCCCCCTCCCTCCCTTTCTCTTTGTGTGTGTGTGTGTGTGTGTGTAAATAAAATCAGGATATACAAGAAGTCTAAAGGAGATCAATAGCAACTACAGTTGGCATGCGTAGCCATATTTTAAGGCGTGTGAGCTGTCAGCTCTGGCACGCATGTGCGTGCCAGCCCAGCTGATTTTCAGCCTTCCTGGGGGCCAGGGGAGGCCATTTTCACCTCCCCAGGCTTTAGGAAAGCCTCCAAAGCATGAGGAGGGTGAAAAACGGGCCCAATGGGCCAACCAGAAGTTCATTCCCGAACTTCCAGTTGGCCTGTTGGGCCCGTTTTTCACCCTCCCCAGGCTTCAGGAAAGCCTCCAGAGTGTGAGTGTGGGTCATGCGTGCATGCATGGGGGGGGGGTCACGTGCGTATACACAGGTGGGTGGGCGCATTGCATTGTGGGCACATAATTTTGACATGCCTTTACAAAAAGGTTTGCCATCACTGATATAGGAGATTAGACTTATACTACAGACAATGCAGTAGGGGTACATTGTGCACGTTGTGCATTATGCAGCTGTGGCAGACGGAGCAGGTGGGTACAGCTGATTAATTCCTGTGATTCTGGGTAATGCTGTTTGCAGAGAGAAGGGCAGCTGAGCTCCCAGATTGTTCCCCATCATGGCTGGTGAAGAACATACAAGGCAGATATAGTCAAACTGTACCTCCCAGGGGACAATGGAACTATGTGCTTAGACATAGCTTCTTCCAGCTTCTATTTGCTGCTTTATGACCTAGAAGAAAATGCTTGAGAAAACAGACATGCTTTTTTTCTAAAAGTGAATAATGAAAAACTCTGAGTCAACTCCTAATTCTGCTGGAGTCACTTTGTCTGCCACTATCAATGACCTGCACAAATATAGGAAGTCTCATTCATTTTCAGTTTCTGGGCATGTATGCATCAATTAGATCAAATACTTCCCAAAATTATTCAGCCTTGCAATTTTACAAAGCAGTAGACCAAGAAAATATGACATTGATATGATTATGCAAATGTATAGGCATTATTTATGCCCCTATGATGGTCTTGAAGATTCAATTCTCTTCTATTTTAGGGATAAAAAAAATCTGATTGTTTTGAGATTATTTTTCAACACAGTTATATTCAAATCTATTGCATATTCCAATAGCTTTATACCTCGAAATGCTACTTGTTGTTACCTTGGGAATTCTTTGAGCTATATCTGAAAAGATGGTCATATTCTAAAATATCAAATTTAGCTCCTTGCAGACTTAATAGATTTAAGCAGAAGTTTGTTTACTATATATCCATAGTAAGGCAAGTAGATATATCATCATTATTTACTTTGAAGGTCGATATATCTTATCTCATAAACTAGTAATTTTTCTCTTGGTCCATTTTTAATCAAGTTGAAAATCTTGCTCCTAAATATGGTAGTGAAATGGCAGTAAGTTTCCACCCAGTGTTCCTATATCATCCAGCAGAGTTTTGGAAACATTTATTCATAGTTTACATATAACAGGGGTGGATACCCTGTAGTATTTGGACTTTTATGCTACCTTCAGTTAATTTCCAAAGAGCCCTGGCAGTGATCAACTCAAATTCCTGGAGATCTCTCCTCTCATTGACTGTCCATTGGTTAGGGGGGGGGGGGAAAGAGGGGCAACAAGACAGATAGACAGAGGTGGCAAAAAGAAAGGGGACAGCTATAAGATGGGAGAAGAAAGGATTACTCTACCCATTTCTGTCCCAGGCCCCACCCACTACTCCCCTATGACCTCTGGCTGGATTTCCTAAGAGTAAATACAATTCTTAACTGAAAAGGGCAACCTACCAACACGGAGAATTGTGCTGCATTCATATGATGTATTAAAAATGATATAAATGAATCATGTAAATGATTCCTACTATAAAACTTGAATTGCCAGATTAAGAATTCCAAGTCATTTTAATACATCCAGACCTTCCAAGATATACATGTGGCTATATGCAACCATGCATATACCTACTTGTGTGAGCCTATACAGATGTGTTTACATGTGTCATCAGTGTACCAGTTCAAAGAAACTAAATTAGCAAGAAGTAATTTTATTAAAACATTTTACGCCACCTTTATCCTTGAGAATATAAATATACACATATGAGTAAAGAAAAATGTTAAAGGAAAACTATATAAACATAATAAAGCAGAGAGGGCAGCAAAAGAAAAATAGAAAATTAACAGGCAACAGAACAGAATAGAGTTTCAATAAATGAAAAATATGTAACACCCCCCCCCCAAAATACACTGGGGATCATTGCTAACACCTTAATTTATTTATTTATTTATTCAGTCAAGACATAAAAGTGTTTCATCTTCAGTGAAATCTCCCCAAGGGGAGATAATAAAATCTGCAGGGACCTGGAAAAATCTCAAATACAGTAACTGAACCTGTATTCTAATTTCCCAAAATAATCTACGTAGAAGAAACATACCTTAGAAACTCCCATAAAGTAGTGCATTTAGGTTAGTCACGTGTTCTGCTATAGAAACATTTGATGCTAAAGCGTAAAACACTGGAGACCAAGCGAACGCACCGTGTCTGACCTCACGACGTGAAAGCCGCGTTCACAACTTATGGCTACAGTCCAAGAGAAACGCGCGTTCCATGCGGTGTAAGCTAAATTTTGAGCGATTTCACTGGACGCAAGAATACGAACACCAATCGGCCACCTTCCCGGACAGTAAAGGACAGGATTTCGATTTCCAATTAAAAATTAATAGAACCCTCTGATGGGAGGCGGACACCTCCCCCCCCGCCCCCCGCCGCTTCGGATTACTTTGGGATTTCCAAAACAGGATATTATTTTGCCTTCCAGAAAGGTAGATTCTTCCCCAAGACAAAAGGCACAGACAACCGCAGATAAATTAAGCATCTGCTCCAGATACTCTTACGAAGATTAAAAAAAGCAGCCACCGAGAGACAAGCTTCAGGCGGTTTAGTTACTTACCCTTCCTCGGATTGCTGCTTGTCGGACAGACCAAGAGCGGCTCCGATTTCGGGTTCTCAGCTTCCTCCATTACCGCTGCCTACACTCAAGCTCTTGCCCCAAGCTTTCGATTCAGAAAGCTTAAAAACTTTCAGCTCAAAAAACTACCCGACGGCCCCTTCCCCGGGCAGCAGAAAGTTCTTTTCGAAAGGTAATTACATTCCAATAAGCCCCCCGCCCAGATATCTTAGTCGAGGTTCGCCTCAGCAAGCCAATGGGCAGCGGCGCTTTCAAAGGCGGCTGTTGGCTCCCTCCGCTGTGGCTGAAATAGCCCCCCAGTCTCGCTCGCTCGCTCGCTCTCTCGCAGAGGCCCTCAACAGGTGATGAGTTTGAATTTTTGTCTTGCCTTTAGCTCACCGTAGCGTTGGTCCTCAACAAGGCAAAGTCCCGGAGGCGACTTTGTTACCCGTGAGGAGTCGGGGGGAAGAATTTAACTTAAAACACAGTCGTGCTAATCATAAATCAATACTAGAGTATGAAAATTTAGTTCTATATATAGCATGAGTCCCAAAAGGATTTGGTCTAAGAAAGCTGATAATTGTACAGCTAACTAGCTAATTATTATTAGGCTGTGCATATGTGTATATAAAAAATAAAATACCTGGTCAGTTGAGATGGGAAAGAAAAATTGGACATTTTTTGGATAGAGCTTCTTCAGGAAAATAACAAAAGACTATGCAAAAGTATCTGCCACATGAAGATAACAGCCTTGTTTGCAGTTTAATGAAGTTGCAATGAAGAATAAAGGCAGAGAGACCGGTCAAAATATTTGCAAGCTCACTTGCAAGATGCATACAGTAGTAGAGTCATTTTTATCAAATTACAACGCAAAGCAGGATCATTGGTTGTAAAATGGAGGTGTGGCTCTAAATACCATACAAACTGAGCAAATGGGATGAAGAACTTGCCTGGACACTTAAGCATCTGTTAAATAAAAGGTAATCAGACGAAAACTGTGCTTTTCACAGACTAAAATTAGTCTCTACCGTAATGCACTGACTGCTTACTCTTATTTCTCTTTTTCTTTATCCCTTCCCCAGCACAAGCAGACTTTTTTCTCAAAGAGGTTAGAACTCATAATTAACAGAGGGCTTAACTTAAACCAATGGCTGTACATTGTCTCGAGAAACACATTGTTTAACAACAACATGAGCAATTGTTCAAGACTTGAGAGGAAGCATCAAAAAGTCAAGATAGCATGATTGAATCTCTGCTCCATGTAGTTGCAGCTACCATCTTGAATTGAGCCTCCTACCAAATGCCTTTATTGTTTGGAGTCTAAAGTCAGAACCCATCAAAAGTATGGTTTAACAGTTGAATTGATCAAATGGACTGATCTCTTTTATAGTATAGCATTTATTGTCATTGTACAAAATAAATACAACGAAATTGGTTTTAGCCTCACTGGTGCAATCCATGACAATACAAACAACATAAATAGTATAAGGCATAATCCCAATGCAAGTAATTAGGGAGAAAAAAAGAAAAAGAAAAAACTAGTCAAACGTTTCCGTGTGTGCATGGAATGATTGTGGTTAAGAGTCTGACAGCCCAAGGATATAAACTATTTTTAAGCCTATTTGTTCGGCTGGCTATACTTTGATGTCTTCTGCCTGATGGTAGAAGTGTGAAGAGACACTGACCAGGGTGTGAATCATCTCTGAGTATCTTCTTACTCTGCTAAAGCAGCGAGATCTAGTGATGTCATCCAGTGGTGTCAGAGGGCAACCAATGATTTCTTGTGCCGAATTGATCACTCTCTGTAGTGCCTTCCTGTCCGCAGCTGTTAAACCAGCGTACCATACTATAATGCAATATGTGAGAACATGTTTTATTCAAGACATTCCAGTTCCTCATTTAAAACATCCCAAAACTTGTCACAAAGGTGCTTTTTCAGGATCATCTGGACTTTCTGGGCCAGAAAGTCCAGTTACCTTTTTTAAAAACCTCCTTTGGGACAACCATGACCTGGATGACTGAGAATCTCCATAGACATTTATCCCAAAACTTATTTCAATGTTTCCTGGTTCTGGTTCTGCTTAGGGATCATTGATTAGGAGTGAGGGGGAGAGAGACTGCCACTGATATAAGATGTCATGAAAAGATAGTAGTAGGCATTCAGAGGAATGTCTGTTCCTTTCAGTACTGGTAGTTGTCAATTATAATCACAGTTGGGCCAAAAGTTTCTAGTGCTAAGCAAGGCAGTTAAGTGAGTTACGCCTGATTTTATGACCATTTTTGGTTGTTAAGTGAATCACTGTGGTTGTTAAGTAATCAAATGGTTGTTAAACAAATCTGGCTTCCCCCATTGACTTTGTGGGAACCGGGCTGGGAAGGCTGTGAATGGCAATCACATGACCTGCGGGTAGGATAGAACAGAACAGAACAGAATTCTTTATTGGCCAAGTGGGATTGGACCAGTGGTGGGTTTCAAATTTTTTTAGAACCTCTTCTGTAGGTGTGGTCTGCTTTGTGGGAGTGGCTTGCCAGCCATGTGACCGGGTGGGAGTGGCTTGCCAGCCATGTGACTGGGTAGGCATGGCCAACTTGTAAAATGTGGTGAAACTCACTTAACAACGCTCTTGCTTAGCAACCAAAATGTTGGCTCAGAAACTCTGGTATTTGAAGCAAGCAAGTCAATTTACAAGATCCTTGCACCCCTAACCCTTTAGGAAAAAAAACCCAGGGGCATTCAAACTTGACAGCTTTAAGACTTGTGGACTTCAACTCCCAGAATTCCTCCTCCAGTCATGTTGGCTCAGGAATTCTGGCATTGAAGTGTGCAAGTCTTAAAGCTGTCAGGTTACAAGACCCTTGCACCCCTAAGCCTTTAGAAAAAAAAACCCCAGGGATGTTCAAACTTGACAGCTTTAAGACTTGTGGACTTCAACTCCCAGAATTCTTCCTCTCGCTCTTCATCTTGATGATGTGCGGACGGGCGGGGGGAGGGAGCTTGAACCGGTTTGAAACGGCGCTGTAGATTTGTGGAGCCTCTTCTATAGAAGAGGTTAGAACTGGCAGGAACCCACCCCTGGATTGGACACAAGGAATTTGTCTTTGGTGCATATGCTCTCAGTGTACATAAAAAGACAAGATACATTCATCACGAATCATAAGGTACAACACTTAATGATAGTCATAGGGTACAAACAAACAATCAAATCATACTAGGAAATAATCAATTAAATCGTAAGGATACAAGCAACAAAGTTACAGTCATACAGTCATAAGTGGGAGGAGATGGGTGATAGGAACGATGAGAAAATTAATAGTAATGCAGATTTAGTAAACAGTTTGACAGTGTTGAGGGAATTATTTGTTTGCTGCAACCATTGTAAATACATGCTGATTGCCAAGCACCCAATTTTTTATCATGCGAATGCCACAATGGTTGTAAGCAAAGACCAGTTGTCATTTTTTTCAGTGTTGTAATTTTGAACAGTTATATTTTTAAAAATGAAGACTATCTGTATCTTAAGAAGTAGAGGATTCAGGTTGGCCATCCAAATAAAATATGCATTTTTCTTCTTTTTTCAGACACATTGATGAATGAATTTATTTCCTACAAATGAAGTTGTAGGAAATAAATTCTACCATGGGGCTCGGTACAAGAGAGCCCTTCACAGGTGTTCCCACCTACCATTTCTAGGCATAAGAACAGTTTCTGCAACATATCCTTCTTCCAAATCCTAACAGTGCAAAAGCTCTCTGGATGATTGCATCTGGCAGTTTTCAAACTGAAATAAATTAAGATTTATAATTGCAGACTTCACAAAAACCATAAAAGACGGCACTAAAGCATGCCAAGCAATAAGCTAGGAGAAAATTAGCTAAGATGAGATGGAACTGGAAACTAAAATAGACAAAAATAGATAAATGAATAGACTTCAGCCATGGACTTGGCAGGCTTACTGGGTCATTAGCTGGGAAAAGAAGGGGGTTTGGCAACAGAAGGAGCAATTCGATGCATGAGTCCCACAGTGTTCACTGGAGCTTATTCTTAGGGAAGTCTGTCTCAGATTGCGGTACTATAGGAGGATACAATCCATAAATCATTAAAGTCAATCAAAATATTGCAGCCTGGCAGATCTCTGAGCAATTTAGAATTATCTCCCAAATGTCAGGAGTTCCTGAAATCTGTGCCACACAACCAGGCTGTACATTATTGCTCTCTCAGTTATAATCCAGGATTGATTCCACCCGCCAAGTTGGCCATTGGGTTTTCTTTCCAGAAAATAGTTATAGAACAAGCTTCCTGTTCCAGCTGAGCCTTGCTTGAGAAATGTGGTTCTTGATTACTGAAGTCTCCTTATTTGATCCTCTGGTTCTGAATCTATTGTCTTGTTTCACTGCTTCACTTTCTTGGCTTATCTTAATTCAGTGTTAAAGATTGAAAATTCAGACAACCATATACAGATCCCTCTGTTATTCATTTGTTTTGAGATGGCAGTGGTGTCTACATCTCGTTAGCCCAAAGTAGAATTGATCCAGAAGCTCAGAGCACCATTCAAGAGAATGAGTATTCAAGATTGTACATATGTGTTCACATATTGCCGGGATGGCGAACCTATGGCATGCATGCTACCTGTGGAACCATTTGTCAGGGCATGTGAGGCATTGCCCTGTCACCTGGCCGGCGAGCATGCGCACGCTGGCCAGCTGAGTTCAGCCTTTTTAAAAGATATTTTTCACCCTCCCCAGGCTCCAGAAGCTTTATAGGAGCCTGGGGAGGGTGAAAAGAGCCTCCCCCACCCCGGGGAACTTCCCTGAAGCATCTGGAGCACAAAAAACCAGCCCTATGGACAAACCAGAAAATCGGGAACGGACTTCCGGTTTGCTCATAGGGTCAGTTTAAGCCCTTGGAGGCTTCAGGGAAGCCTCCTGAAGGTCCCTGAAGTCTCCGGAGGGCTTCCAGGGTGGCGGGGAAGGCTGTTTTCGTCCTCCCCAGGTTCCTATAAAGCCTCTGGAGCCTGGGGAGGGCGAAAAAAAGCATGCAAAAAATGGGGGGAGTGCCTCTCATGCATGCATGCACACTGGGGGGGTCGAGTGTTGCATTATGTGTGTGGCATGCCCACGCACAATCCCCCTGCGCTTCCCCCCCCCTTATGGCACGCGAGCCGTAAAAGGTTCACCATCGCTGACATATTGGGTACTCTAGTGCAGTGTTTCCCAACCTTGGCAACTTGAAGATGTCTGGACTTCAACTCCCAGAATTCCCCAGCCAGCGAATGCTGGCTGGGGAATTCTGGGAGTTGAAGTCCAGACATCTTCAAGTTGCCAAGGTTGGGAAACACTGCTCTAGTGTATGTTTATTAAGCAATTAGTATTTACTTCCTTTCCCCAGATATATGAATGGCATGACATTGCCTTACTCATGATAGGTTGCCAGTTTTGCGCATTTACAATAAAATAAAATATAATATCAAGCTTATGTCATCAACCACATTTTAAGTAAAACAAGTTTTTGGATATTGGAGTAATGTATTTCTGAACAAGTAACAAGGCTATCACAAATTGAGTAGTAATGGAACAGATTAAGGCCTAACATAACTGGGCAACTAACTGCCCTAAAATCCAATCTCAACATAGGATCTCCTGACATAAATCTCTGTATTTCATCTACTTCTGGAGAAAGGAGATGTTGGTAAAGATAACCACAGCAACTGATAAAACCAGCACTGCATAATAGTAGACTGGACCATTTTGGTCCAATAGACCACTGGACTATTTCAAAACTTGGAATCAACATATGGACCTGCTTTTTCTTAAAATATACAAAACGGTTCCAGAACAGGAATACATGATGTAATGATTTGGATGAGGGAATAAATGGGGAACTCATCAAATTTGCAGATGATACCAAGCTGGCAGGAATAGCCAACACTCCAGAAGATAGGCTTAAGATACAGAAGGATCTTGACAAACTTGAACATTGGGCACTATCTAATAAAATGAAATTCAATGGTGAAAAGAGTAAGGTTCTACATTTAGGCAACAAAAACGGAATGCACAGGTACAGTATAGGTGATACCTTACTCAGTAGTAGTAACTGTGAAAGGGATCTTGGAGTCCTAGTGGACAACCATTTAAATATGAGCCAGCAGTGTGCAGCAGCTGCCAAAAAAGCCAACACAGTTCTAGGCTGCATCAACAGAGGGATAGAATCAAGATCACGTGAAGTGTTAATACCACTTTATAATGCCTTGGTAAGGCCACACTTGGAATACTGCATTCAGTTCTGGTCGCCACGATGTAAAAAAGATGTGGAGACTCTAGAAAGAGTGCAGAGAAGAGCAACAAAGATGATTAGGGGACTGGAGACTAAAACATATGAAGAACGGTTGCAGGAACTGGGTATGTTTAGCTTAAGAGAAAGAAGGACTAGGGGAGACATGATAGCATTATTCCAATATCTCAGAGGTTGCCACAAAGAAGAGGGAGTCAAACTATTCTCCAAAGCACCTGAGGGTAGAACAAGAAGCAATGGGTGGAAACTAATCAAGGAGAGAAGCAACTTAGAAATGAGGAGAAATTTCCTGACAGTGAGAACAATTAATCAGTGGAACAGCTTGCCTCCAGAAGTTGTGAATGCCCCAACACTGGAAGTCTTTAAGAAGATGTTGGATAGCTATTTGTCTGAAACGGTATAGGGTTTCCTGCCTAGGCAGGGGGTTGGACTAGAAGACCTCCAAGGTCCCTTCCAACTCTACTATTGTATTGTATTGTATTGTATTATTGTAATGTTGAGCAGTGATGTCCACAGCACGCTATGATGATGTCAAAGTGATGGGTTCATGCCAATGTTGCTATTATGTACATGCATCTCCATGTCTGAGACAAATACAGGTTGTCCTCGACTTACAATAGTTCATTTAGTGACTGTTCAAAGTCATAACAGCACTGAAAAAAGTGACTTACGACTGTTTTCCACACTTAAGACCGTTTTAGTATCCTCCTAGTCACGTGATCAAAATTTGGATGCTTGACAACTGACTCATATTTATGACGGTTGCAGTGTCCTAGGTGGATGTTATCACCTTTTGCAACCTGATAAGCAAAGTCAATGGGGAAGCCAGAGTCACTTAACAACCGTGTTACTAATTTAACAACTGCAGTGGTTTCGCTTAACAATTATGGCAAGAAAGGTAATAAAATGGGGCAATTTTGCAATCTCGCTTAGCAACAGAAATTTTGGGCTCAGTTGTGATCGTAAGTCAACGACTACCTGTACGTGAGTTATGTCATTTGCATGATGATGTCATCATACCCTGCTATCTTTTGCTTCCTCTCCCCCTCATGCTCCCACCACCAACCACATATGCTGAAGAAGATCAGTTTTAATTCCAAGCAAGAGTAAGACATTTCAAGATTAGGAAGGTCTTCTCAAAATGTGCGCCTTTTTTTCCAGGTCTAGCTCAACTCATCTTGAAAGGACCAGGTTGAAGTCAGTTTACGTATGCCATCATAAATTAGTTAAATCTGCATGATGCCTCCAAGCTCTTCGCTGTTTTAAAGTTTAATATGAAAAAATGAAAAGTTTAAACAATAAAGCCAATAGTCTGCCAGATTTGATAGAAAAGAGGATCAGGGGGGAGGGGGGGGAATCAGATGTAAATTGGACAAGGTGGCAAGACAACCTTGTCAATTCTGTGTAACACCAATTACCACAATCCACTGTTCAGAGTCAAGACTAGTCAGTTGAAATCCTGGTGTGATAATAGAGGCCAATGCATTCCAAAAATGCTTTTCTTTGTGCTTCTGGTTTTGTATATAAGTACTAAATGAGAAGTGACAGGAGCTGGCATTTCAGCAGCCCGTTGCCACAATATCCTGTAAAACAGTCATTTTTCATCTGGAATCAAGTTTCATTCTATGTTTCCTGCAGTATTTTAAGCATTCTTTTTTTGGAGAATCAGGATTCTTGTATCCCCATTGAAATGGAAAACTATGGGGAAGGAGGGAGGGAGGGAGGGAGGGAGGGAGGGAGGAAGGAAGGAAGGAAGGAAGGAAGGAAGGAAGGAAGGAAGGAAGGAAGGGGGAAGTACTCAGAAATTACATCTTGGTCCATTAAAGTATAATAACCATATCTGCATTCCTGGGGATTTAAATGGTCACCATTGCAGCATAGTAATGAAAATGACTTCCCAATGCCTTTATTCAGGACTGGGCTGGTCTCCAATATACTAACCAGGTTTGACTTACTTATCTTTCCATGTTCAGCTATGGTCAGTGACGTGCAGTCAGGTGAGGCAAGTGAGGCACAGCCTCACCGCGCTCATCATGAAAAGAAAAAAAATGTAAAAGTAAAAGTTGAGCTAGTTGCTGCCTCACCGTGGATGACTGCTTAACTGTTAAAAAAAGCCTCTTAAAAAGTGCCCTCTACTATGAGGCAGGAGAACAGCATGCCTCATCTAGTCTGACTTTTTAGGTGTTTTATGATCACTCGAGCAGAGTTAAGCAAGGGTTAAAAGCCTAAAAATTCCTGAGGTAGTTGAGGCAGCAGTTCTCCTGCCTCTTAGTAGAGGGCGCTTTTTTAGAGGCTTTTTTTTTAACAGTTAAGCAGTCATCCATGGAAGCCAGGCAAAGAGCCATGCTGTAGCACACACACTTTTCCCCAGCCTCTTTCTTTTGGAAGGCTCGGATCGGCTCCCTCCGGCTTCTCTGCCTCTCCTCTCACCCCAGCCTGCCAGCAGGAGGTGAGTGGATGGGCTTTATTGCATTCCAGTCATTTCCCACCCAGACAGCAGGCTGCATTTGCAATGGTGGAGGTGTTTGGGGAAAGCAGCAGGGGAATGGGGTGGATGGCAGAGGAGCTGCTTTCAAGCCACTGGAAAAGATATCCAATCCAACTTGTGTGTGTGTGTTTGTTTGTTTGTTTGAGAATGAGTGAGAGAGGTAAGGGGGTTGGAGAGATAGTCCAATCCAACTTGTGTGTGTGTGCGTGTGCGTGCGCGTGTGTGTTTGAGAGGGGGGAAGGGAGAGAGAAACAAATGCTGTCATTTTAAATTGGAACTGAGCATGCCTGGCTGTGGAATTCTGGGAGCTGAAGTCCACAAGTCTAAAAATATTTGAAACCCACCACTGTGTCAGTGCCTCACCAGCCATAAACCTCACCGCACATCACTCATGGTCAATTAAATATTGCCACCTGCTGAAACTTGCTTCAATTTAAAAACAGACAAGATGGGTGCTAGTGAAGTTGCTCACTGCTGATGCCACAATTAATAATATGTGTCTGTCTGTCTGTCTGTCTGTCTGTCTGTCTGTCTGTCTGTCTGTCTGTCTGTCTGTCTATCTATCTATCTATCTATCTATCTATCTATCTATCTATCTATCTATCATCTATCTATCTATCATCTATCATCCCATAGTTATAGGAGTCTTGGTGGTTTACAGAAATATAATAGTTAACATGCATCTATATAGTAATCCAAAATCCTAGAGAACATTTCTGTAGAAAACTTGTTTTCAGCTGTTCTCTGAAGATGGTTAAATTAAGAGTAATCTAATCTCTAATAGGAGGCTATTCCAGAGGGATGGCAGTATTATTGAAAATCAGAGCTTCCAAGCTTCATGGAAATTGGGAGCTACCAGTTATTTTTCTAACAAGGTCCAAGAACTGGACCCATTCTAGTAGACAAATGAGGACCTGAAGATAACTTGGCACCAGGCCATACATTTAAAGTTTATTTAAGTCTATACTTAAATTCAGTATTTAGTTTCTATACTAAAGAAAATAAAGTATTAACAAGAAATAAATAAGTTGTTCTATATAATAGCTATGATTTCGAATTCGTTTTCTTCAAATTAGTGTCCAGTGCATGTGTTGAACTTCAACTCTGGTCTTTAATTCTATTCTCTAGAAACTATGGGCTTTGGTGTCCAACATGATACGAGGTTAGGGGAAATGATGTTAAATCATAGTTTGATCTAGCTAATAGGATGTACATACTTGGCAAGGTTTATGCCAAACTACAGTTCAACTACACATATGCCTCATGTCTTCCTTCTCCCAAACAATGCAACTGCAAATGATATACCTGCCGTTAGCTTTTTTTAAAGGTTTTTAAAAAACAAATATATCGAATCAATGTGTGAATAGTGTGGTACCTGGGTGTCATACATTCTAATACAAGTAAAACTGATAAAGTTAATCATAATTATTATATTCAATCAACTTATCTTTTTCTAATAATAATAATAATAATAATAATAATAATAATAATAATAATAATACACATTTATACTAGGTTGCAATCTATCATTCAATTATTCAATGCTTTCTCTTGTTATTACCTTTATTTTATTATATAAAAATGTATACACTAATATTCCCCCTATCTGGCGTTTGCTTTCTAATGACTTGTTGGAAAAAGCTAGGCGGGGAATGTATGTTTATGGGTTAGTACCACATGGTATTGGATAACAAACATGAACAGCTTATTTATTTATTTGCTATATTTGTACACTAGCATACTCCTACAAGATTCCAATGGTTTATAAAGTAGATTAAACATCAAGCCAAATGTGACAAAATTAATTACAAAAGTCCATAGAATAATTTTTTTTAAAGCATCTGTCCTTCTTTCAGCAACTTTTAGTAATTAAAATCTCTGTGAAACTGTTCAATCTTCACCCTCTTTCTAATGTCACGAGAAAGGGTGCCATACAGATCTTCAGGGAAGGCTATGTTTTTCAAACAGCCACTTTAAGATATGTGAACTTCAACTCCCAGAATTCCAGTGTGAAATTCTCATATTGGAATTCTGGGAGTTGAAGTCTACATATCTTAAAGTCACTAAGGGTGAAAAAGCACTGCTCTTGAAGGATAGGGCCATAATTGGAAACAAGGATTCCTATTTCCCCCACTCTCAAAAGAAATTCACACGGAGAATCCCCAAGATCCCATCACAAACCATACAGGCACTTGAAACAGATGCTTTTTAGGAGTTCAGTTTAGGTTTACGAACTATCAAATGCCCTGCTTCTTAAGCATAGCTGAATACAGATATACAAGCAACAAGTGAAAATTCGTTCTGTTTCTTTCTATTGAAAACCATACATAACTTTTAAGTTGCAGTTGAAATTCAACCCAGGTTTGCACAATGTTTTCAGTGAAAGATGCATTTGATCTCTTTCTATAAACAGTGCAAAGCATGAAACCGTGATAAGTATATAATATCTGGCCTTTTGAGAAATAGATTTCCAAGGAATTGTATTACTTGTTTCCCCTTTAAATCAATTCCTTAATTGAAGAAGGGTAACTTGAAACAGAATGTTCCTTTTCAGAAAAAAAAAGCTGAAAAATATGACAACTGAGGTTGTCTTTTAACTTACCCCTTTAGTTTCACATCTGATAACAGCATTAATGACTGAGTACACTTTGACCATAAAGCAAAAGGTTAAATAAATGTTACTTTCCATTTGTTTTGGGAATCTATAAAGGGTAAATTTAATTAGATTTGTCTTCATTGGCCACCAAATAAAAAACATTTAAAGTTAAAATTGCCCAGAATGTCATTGTCTTCCTAGTGTTATACCCGCTGGTGCAGGGTCTGCTTTTCAAATTGACAAATGCCACCTTGCATGATCTGGGTTGAAACATGGTTTCTGGGTCCACGTGGGCAATATTTATCTCTGCATTTATTGTGATTTCTTGCCATCTTTGTTCTGACCTTCCACTCAGGCACTTGCTATCTTGTATTAAAATGAAAGGTGATGCAGGCAACAATTGGGATGTTGCTCATAGGACATTTCTCCCACATTTCCTCGGGTATTGGCACAATGCCCATTTGCTGCTGTACTGTGTCATTGCTGACACGGTCAAGAAGAGAAACATCTAACAACCAATGAAGCGTGTACATCTCCATGGCATGTAAAGAGCGCTCAATGCATTTTGCCAGCACTCAGCACCATATAAAGCTACTGGGCATTCCATTATTTTATACACCGTTGATAGATTGGCATGCAACAATCACAAAGCACTCCAGAGATGTCTCCCATCATAGCCATGCTTTGCTCCCTCCTGCACACACTTAGTCATTAGTCCTGCAGTATCAAAAATTGTCGAAGTTTTATAGGAACTGAAATAACAGTAGTGAATTAATTAATGCTGATCTTAAAACAGAATGAATTTCATGATCAACAGTGGCTGATAAGGTTATAGATATTTGAACTAAGCCCACAATGATAACACAAGTTGTTCTTTTGACCCATTTTAACAAAGCTATTAAAAGTGATAGGACAGTTATTTTATTAGAATTAAATAATATCAACTTTTATTGGGTTTTTTAAAAAATGGGCCAGCATACTTGTATTATATGAACACCGAGTAATATTACATATTATTAATATTAGAATATATTCATAATATTAGTTATTTTCACCTATTAATGAATCTTAATTAATTTGTCACATTTAGGTCACCTCTAATTAGAATATAAGATTATGAAATAGTTTTCAATTGTAGTTTTCTGAGTAGTCACGTTGTTATAAGAGCAAATCTTATTATTTAACCTCTTCACAATGTGATTAAGATAAAATATTTAGAATTAATCTAAAGTGATTTAAAATTATTAAAATTATTTTATTTCATCTCAACTGCATATAACTTTACTGTCAAAAATGTATATCAGATTAGTTTATTCTTATCCAATCTAAACTGCTTTTTAAAGTAAAATAAGATAAATAATATTTTGTTTCAAATCTCTCTGCTATGGTACTATGGAACTAGCAATACATGAAACCTACATGAATGCTACAATTAAAAATTGGACACTATCATTTCACTTTTGAAGACGATAATGCAACTTTTCAATACACCCAGTAATGGTTTTTTTAAAAAAACCTACTACTACTACTTCTACTACCACCACTGCTACCATTAGCAAACAATAATAGCATTAATCTACAGCAGGTGGCTGATGTCAAAGTATGATTGGGCTTAGCTGTTATCTGAATGGAAGACTATCAGAAAGTATATAGCTGCAGAATAGCTGAAAATACTTTGGAGAAAAAGTCAACAGCAATGTTTGTCAAAAGAATGTCTCTAAGGATACACACTGATGCCAAAAATCAATAGTTATTTCTTACCCCTGCTTTAGTTTATTCCTCTGCTGCTGGGTTAGATTTCTCCTTGCAGTCATCATCAATCAGGTACCATTGAACCAGCTAAAAAGTGATTACACTACATAGGTCAAAGATATGTTCAGTTTTGCTTTCCTTTAGATAGCAGTTTAATCATAGCATTGTGTGGGGGAGAGTGCTGGCTTGTTCTGCAGCATATCCTTTAATTCTTGGCAACTCATATAAATTTAGAATTAAAACCGATTAGAATCCTTCCTAGTTGGGAACAAGTATGATGAATAGCTGAGCTGGTACCACTGGTATTTACAAGCTGCTTAAGCCATCAGCTTACAATTCTCATATTTAAGAAGGGGAATCCTTTTTAAAATCCCATCACTGTGTTCTTTGAGGCTGATTCTTCCCTCCAGCTTTAGACTCTGGAACGGCTTCATTTAAAAATCTACTCTCTTGTGATTAGAATGGAGACACAGTTCACAAAATTCAATTCAAGAAAATTGGAAATATAGTTTTAAGCAAATTTCACTTTTTACATGGAGTGTGGATCTGTGGTGTTTTATGGAGCTCTTAGGAATGGCCCAAATTGCTGAAACTAAGCAGATACGGAAAAACTCCCGTCAGGTTCCACTAGAAGATTATATCCAATGAATTCCATGGTGGCCAATGAAGAAGTAAATTTGTTTGAATATAATATCAGACAGACAATATAATATCTAATACATGAGTGTCAAACTCGCTGTGTCATATTGCCGTTAAGTGACGTTTCGCAATGTTCAATGCTCATACGCAGAGCTGGGGCGGGCATGACCTGTGTGTAACCATCCAGCTCACAGGCTGCCATGTTATTCCTGACATTTTAGACCAATTGTCATATGTCTTCCCGAGGCAGTTAAATTACTTATTTATTTATATTTAATTAGATTTTTATCCCACCTTTGTTAATTTTTAAGTACCCCAAGGTAACAAACATACTTCTCTCTTTCTCTACATGAACAACCCTTTGAGATATGTTGGGCTGAGAGAGTGACTGGCCCAAAGTTGTCCCAGGGTCTAGGATAACTCACCACAGCCAGTTTACCACCACCAAGTTGCTTCTGCCAACTCACCGCCACCAACTCATTGCAGGACAGTGCAGGACAATTCAAGACAGCCAATTCATTGTTGGGATAACTCAGTGCAAGCCATCGAAGAGAGAGCTGAGTGGGAGGGCAAACAAGTGGGAAGGTAGAGTACAGAGTGACAGCAGGAGCTGGGCCTTTCCATTTCCACACATACGCCGCCCTCTGGCTGCCCGTGGTGAGCTGACCCCATGGCAAGTTGACCATATTGGGCTGCCCTGCATTGACTTGGGTGGTGAGTTGATAGAGGCAACTTGGCAGTGGCAAGCTGACTGGGCCAAATTCCGAATCACCCAGCTGGCTTTCATGCCTAAGCCTGGATTAGAACTCACAGTTCCTGGTTTCCAGCCAAGTGCCTTAACCACTAAACTAAATACATTAAAATTAAATTTCACAGAAATTTTTAAAAAATGAATTGTGGCTTATGGTTTATACAAAAAAACGGGTTTTCAATATTTACTGAGGTTGAATATATGCAGACCTCTTTTTATGCAATTCTCTCTCTATAAGAAAAACAATATTCTGATTCAAAATAGTCGTGATGGTGACCCTGCTACAGTTTTCTTATATCTGGCATCCCAATGTGATTGCCCATATACTGAGTACTGAATACCAGGAATAGAAGATTTGTTTTCAGCCCCCCCTCCTCCTATCCATGCTGTAGAACAGGGATCCTCAAACTTTTAAAACATTCACAGTCCCTTAGACTGTTGGGGGGCAGGGGGTGGGTGGAGGTGGATAGGTGGTCATGTGACTAGATGGGTGTGGCCAATTTAGCAGTCCATTAAACAATACACACAAATTAAACTTTAATTTATTATGCTCCTGGGGGTGGAAAGCAGGTTAGTGAAGGGATGCAGGTGTGTGTACGTCTCTCTCTCTCCCTCCCCCTCCCCCTCTCCCTCTCCCCCCTTCTCCCTCTGGAGGCTGGGTAGGCCAAACACAAGTCCATTTCTGGCCCCCTGAGATTTTCATGCATCCCATTTTTGGCCTCCTCAGACTTCAGAAGGTGGGTGGGGGTCAGTGGGTAGGTGGGACAATGTGGTGGGGCAGCCTTGTGGTCCCTCGCAGGCTGGATTAATGGCTTCGACGGGCCATATCCTACCCCCGGGCCATAGTTTGAGGAACCCTGCTGTAGAATGTCGTCATTGGGAAAGGATACCTGGTTCCCTTTATATTAGCATTTTGGTTCCAGATGATGGTGTTTCAATTTTCCCAGGCCTTGTTAAAATAGACATGTGTACATGAATATGTTAATTTTTTAAAAAAATCCTATAATGCTGTCACAGAGCTTTTTAATGCATTTTATTTCCTACTAATTTATTAGCTTCTTAGAAGCATCACTGTTTGTAATTTTAGCTGCTTTTTTTTAACTTTATATTTTCCAATTGCAATTTTCATTTCTAAACTACCTTGGAAATCATATGAGGTTAGAAGAGGCCACCGTGGTGGATATATAAATATTAATGGAGCCTTTTCAGCAAAAGCATGTCCAAGCCACGTGCCTAAATTAGTTTAGAGCCTAAACTTTCTGACTTTGTTTGAAGGCCACCTACTAAAACAATATAGAACTGAAAGAAATAGACAGATTTCAAGGTTTGTCCCGAACATCTTACTTTTGGTAATTGTCCAAAAGACAAGATACTGCTCTTTGATCCTTCCTGCTCTGTGTGGATGCCATAATTAAACCATCTGTTTAAAAGAAAACAACCCAGCCTAGATATACTCACATCCTCTACAGATTTACAGGAATAAGAAACAAATTCCCACTCCTGAATTTTGTATCAGGCCTGTAGTCAGCTAAAAGATTAGAGGAGGCCACTAGAAAAAATAAGGGTGGCAATTTAGAGGCCTTTTGTAAATTGAATAGCTGTAAATAATTTGAGACGCACATCTTCCCAGTTGTCTAATGAGATCCTTACTTTACCTCCAGTTCATATTTATTATGTTCTCACCCTTCAGGATGAAGAAAAATACTTCTCTCTTCCTTTCTATTCTGCACTGGTCAGACTGTATTTAGAATTTATCTTTGTCTATGTCCATTTCTGGGTACCATATAGCAGGATGTCTAGGGGAGAGCAGAAAAGATAATATGGATCAAGAATGGGTTCCAGCAGGCACTACTGCCAGTTTGCTCGTGTGCGTGCTTCGTGTGTGCACGCATGCACAGTGCAATTAAAATTGTTCTGCGCATACGCAGAACTGAAAAACAAGATGGTGCCATCTGGGGAACCAGTTCGGGGACATGGCAGGCCCGGGCCTTTGCCAGTTCCAGCGATCCAGGCCGCCAAACCACTACCAGTTCAGCCAAATTGGTCTGAACTGGTAGAAACCCACCACTGATATGGATCCTGGAAAGAAAATGTACGAGGAATAATAGAAAATGTTGAGTATGTTTAGCCTTGAGGAGAGGAGATTGCAAGGACACGACACATGATTAATACTTTTTAATATCTGATGGCTGTCATCTTGAAGATGAGGAAGATTTGTTAAGAGTTGTTCCAGAAGATGGAACAAAAAACCTAGGAATAAGAGAAATGTCCAAGTAGTAAGAGTGATTCAACAATGGAATAAATCTCCTTGAGAATCAGAGGAATCTTCTTAATGGAAGTTGGATGCTGAAATAACATTCAACTCATTGGGTAGAGGACTGTATTAGATGATATCCAAGATCCCTTCCATGTTATGGTCACATTCCATTGTACAAGTATCCTCTTCCTATTGTCTCAATATTGTAACTCAGATAACTACTGTGACTCACAGTATTCTAGTGATTCGGATTAATTAATTAATTTGTTTTATTTATTTTATGGTTTTAATAGTGTACTCAAAGTTTTCAATGTTTTTGAAACAGCAATAATAATATATCTGCCTTTCTTCAAAATGAATAGCAATAATGTTTAACAGAGTTAATTACTAGAGTAATTAAACTTTAGAGTTCACTACCATGAGAGCTGGTGTTGGCTACCAGCTTGGCTGGCTTCAAAAAAGGTTAGATGAATTCATGAAGATCATAAGGATCATTGGCTATTAGCTTGAATGGCAGTGTGACTGACATTGAAGGTCACCTGCTAGGAGTCTAATGAACTTCCTTGTGCAGTCAGTTGGCTACCCCGAGAACAGACTGCTGGACTATAAAAGCCTAGGTCACTACTTAGGATAAAGTTGAGGTTAGATAAAACAAACTACTTCAATGAACTTCGAAATGTTATGAGAGATAGGGCTTCATGGACCTCTGGGGCAGGGAAGTCAACAACAGCACTGAACAGTAAGAGTGAGGAGACATGAGTTTTCAAATTCTAACTGTGGGCTATATTCTGCTTTGTTCCTGCAGCCTGCATGTTATATGAGTCTTAGTCAAATGACTGGAATTGACATTGGATTTATCATTAGGCTTTGCATCTGTTCAGTATAGCAGGCAGTAGTGGAAGAAGGTGAAACAATGGGGAATCTGAAGAGGAGGATATTGGCATCAGCAACAGCAATCCTGAGCTGGAAGACCTCTTACATAGAGGCAATAAACGATTTTGCAGACTAAATTCAAAGAGACTGATGCAACAAAAAGTGACTCACTGTCTCTTCAGCAGGGTGAGGGCAGTGGGCCACAGGACTGAAGAATTTTGTGTCTCCTTGTTTAAAACACTGCATGGTGAGAGAACTATGCAAACAACGTCACTGGAGGTACACTTACCGCTCTTCATAAAGTGTTGAATATAAAATAATTGCGGTTGGGGGAAAGCATTTTTATCACTTAATACACTGGTGCTAAGACATCACAAACTAGGAAATTGAAAAGTGTCCAGAAGAAGAGAATGACAAACATTTCTATAGTTTTGCAAAAACAAAATGTCTTGTATGGCAATCACCATGCAGTCCATTGTTTCTCAATCTTGGCAACTTCAACTCCCAACTAACCTCATGCTGGTGAAATCCACACATTTTAAAGTTGCAAAGGCTGAGAAACAAAGATATAGTCAAAGCAGGAATTGAGCTTAAAATTGAAGAAGGCTGTTCATATAATTACTCTCCCTATTTTCAATCATTTTTTCCTTCCACAATTTATATATGTATACCTTCAAATCAATCTTCAGTCTGGAAATTACCTGGACAAGTCCAAGCAGTTTTTTTGGCAACATCTTTATGAAATGCTGCAGCAGGTAGGAATAACCAGATGAGAAACAGGAAGATAATCCTTGGATAAAAGAGATTTGAATCTGAGACAGAAAAGTAATTTGAGAAAGTGTGTCAGTCTTGATTCTACCTAGTTCTGGAGGGAGAAGGGCATTCAGACTTTCAAGATTGTTACCTTTATAAAACTTTATAATAATTCTTATAATAACCGTACTCGTATTCATAATTTTGATTTCTTAGCTGATCTGCCTCAAAGGCTGACAAATATTTGCCATAGTTCTCTTCCTACTGCTGGGAGAGAATGACTGGGCCAAAGTCATCCAGCTGGCTTCATGGCTAAGAGAATGAGAACTCATCAACTTCCAGCATCTAGTTTTTAACCACTATGTTGACCTGTCTCTGTATTGCATATCCTCCTTCTCATTGATACCGGTTGCCAGGTCATTACTACGAATTAGGCACCCATAATTGGGCACTCATAATTGGGCTTTCAAAAGGATAACCTCTTGTATAGCTTCTCTCAAAAGTAGGGGATGTCCTTTATTTACACCTAGAAAATGGATAAACTCATTGGCCAAGACTTGGTTTTATTGTGGGGCACAAATAGAACTGGAAATGAAGTGGCCAAATTCTTAGAAAGCAACTTTAAAATCATCCCATATCCTGTTAAGGTTTAGATGTAGTTCATAGGGCACTTGCATTATAAATGGCATTCTTCCTCTCTCCAGTCCTGCAATGCACAGAAGTGTCAGAACTCTATTTAAATCCCATAATTCTATCCCATCCTAAGTAAAGTACCTATTGAGCAGAGGAAATGAAAGTATTTTTACCTCTCTTTTATAAACAGTAAAGGTCTAAAGAATGTAGACATATGGACTTCATGGTACTTGTTCAACCATCAAATAGAATCAGGGCACAATAATAAAACAGATAGATCAGTTTGTCCACAAGATGCCTGCTTTCCAATGGAAAATCACAGTCTGAAGCAAGATGCATAATGCTAAGTTTTGTTCCTTGGGACATCATAGGTCATAAAACCAATATAGGAACACTGCTATCATAATGTTGGCAGGAGCAATTATTGGAAAAGTAAGGAGATATATGGTTTCAGAATCTCAACTACCATGTACTAATTATCCTTGAAGATGCTTTTTCTGTGTCTCTCTTGCTTTCTTAATCCAGTGAAGCCAGACAGATGTCCTACTTTTATAACTAGACTCTCAACTAACCCTCATAGGTGCTCCATATGAATAGAAAACTATTCTTATGTTTATCACCAAATTAGCCTTAAGTGTTTTGCCTTCAGAAGCGGAACTGCCTTCTCTAAGGGAGTATGTGGTATATAGTTAAGGTATCCACTTGACTCTGCAAATTAGAGTAGTTCACTGGTAGTTGTCTGAAATGATTCTGCAAGCCCATTTGAATAGTATGTTTAAAAAACTCAGTAGCAGAACAGAATATAAGTTTCCTTTCAGCCTCCAATTAGCTCAGAAAACTTATGGCCTCAGTGGCACAGTGGTTAAAGTGCTGCACTGCAGGCCACTTCTGCTGACCATCAGCTGCCTGATTTTGGCAGTTCAAATCCCATCAAGGTCAAGATTGACTCAGCCTGCCATCCTTCCAAGGTGGATAAAATAAGGACCCAGATTATTGGGGGCAATATGCTGACTCCCTAAATGGCTTACAGAAGGCTGTAAAGCACTATAAAGCGGTATATTAAGTCCTATTGCTATGTGACATTATCATTGGACTACAAGCTCCTTTCATCACTATGTATGAGTGAGGTTATTTCAGCAAATGTGTCCTTCATTTTTAGCCTCAATACTGACATGATTGCATACAAACATAGGTTTGCCCCACTAAGGCCATGATAATGTGAATGGCCCAGAGATTTTTTTACTTAAGTTCAGAACACTTAATTTTAGAGAAACTGTATTGAGAGGAATTACAAAAATTACACATGATGTAGTAAAATATGAACTAATTTAAGATAAGGGGACAGCTCTATAAAGCACTGTTGCTTTTATGCAGTCCAAAGTTATTTGTGCCCAATATATTTTTATAGTAGCATTTAGAGAGTAAATAACTCATTCCTTCCCTTCTAACTCATTCATCTGCAAAATTTTGCATTGTTGATTTTAAAGCCTAAAACCACTTAAAATAAAATTAATTAATTTAAGAATGTAAGTCAGTTAAATGAAAGTAGAATATTTTTGGTGAAACGTTTTTAGAAACAGCAATTACCTTCAGTCTTCTTTATTTCTCTATATGCATGTAATCTCAATCTTTGGAAAATAACATTTCTCTGCAAAAGTATCAGTAATAAAAACTTTCAAACTAAAAGTAACTCTAGAAAGGGCAGGACTCTATGGGGTTTTAATCACACATGCACGAGGGAAGAGCTGGCAGATAAGATAGAGTACCTTAAGTTACAGCTAATAAATATATAGTGAAAAATGTTCAGCAACGAAATGTTCAGCAAAGATCCTCACTCTGTCAAGGATCTAGGAGTACTAATCTCAAACGATCTAAGCCCCAAATCTCACTGTAACAGCATTGCCAAAAAGGCATTAAGAGTTGTTAACCTAATTTTGTGAAGCTTCTTTTCCGGTAACATTATACTGCTAACTACAGTATGCAAAACCTTTGCCAGACCAATTCTCGAATACAGCCTGAAATACACACTGTTTATCAAACATTAATACAATTGAGCGAGTCCAGAAGTATTTCACAGGAAGAGTACTCCACTCCTCTGCTCACAATAGAATCTCTAATGCCACTAGAGATATTTTGGGCTTGGGCAATGTTCTGTCCCGTGATTCCAATGAATATGCAGACACAGGCTTGGCTGTCTCCCACGACTAATTACATAGATAAAGCCACCCGTTGGCTAGGAGCCTAGAAAGTTATCTTCAAGAACCCAAGATTAAAACTTACAGAATGCTTCCACAATGGCTCATATAATGGACTGTTGTTTCCTGCAAAGATTCCCCTCCCGTTGTTCCACCTATAAACTCTTTGGGAGAGGCCACACCCTTAACCAGCTGTCCTTACTTCCTTCTATGATGTCTTCTCCACAGCTGTTCCTTTCTCTTATCAATTCTACACATACGTACAACAGGAACAACCTCCCTTCTCACTGCTCTCTGACTCAGATGAGACCTGGTGGCCAACAGGCCTCTCTAGTTCCTGCTCTGACTCCAAACACCCTCCAGAGTCTTCCTCATCCTCCAGAGCAGTTCCATAATGGTCTGAGCTGTCAGAGTCCACCAACAGCTCAGCCGGCCGCTGCTGGGCCACAACAGGCAACCTGAAACTATGCCGCCTACGCTCTGACCTAAGTATAGTACACAAAATTGTCCGCTACAATGGACAACTACCTGTCAATGACTACTTCAGCTTCAACCTCAATAATACACTGGCAAACAATAGATAAAAACTCAAGGTAAATTGCTCCAAACTCGATTGCAGAAAATACAATATCAGCAACAGAGTGCTCAGTGCCTGGAATGACAGCATGCCTACTGTCCCTGTCCTACTGTCCCCATTTATTTGTACTCATTTCCTTTGCTCGTGCCCATGTTTATACTTATACCTGTTATCTTGTATATATTTGACAAACTAAATAATAAATAAATAAATAAACCCCCATAATTTCTCAGACTCACTTCACCAACCTTTTTTGTGCTCTTCTTCTGACTGGGCACCCTATTCCCTATTGCTTAATTCTGTTCTAGACTAACCATACTCACATCTTGTTAAACGAATTGTATCTAAAATCCTTAGAAGTGGCCAAACCGAATTCTGGTTTATTTCTGACAATAAGCCAAAGCCTTATAGTCAGTCTATGACGTATAGCAAAATCTTCCAAATAATTGTGTCAGAAGAGGATGGGTATCTGAAGAAAGAGCATAGGAATCTGGGGGTGTTTGATGAAAATTACTACATAAACCATGATCAATTATCATCTATCTACCTGTCCACACAATAAACCAGGATTCAGAGAAAGAAGATGCAGGCAAAGTTTCATATTGCCCGCCTATTCTTCCCAAGCTGTGGGACGCGGTGGCTCAGTGGCTAAGATGCTGAGCTTGTTAATCGAAAGGTTGGCAGTTCGGCGGTTCGAATCCCTAATGCCACATAACAGGGTGAGATCCTGTTACTTGTCCCAGCTTCTGACAACCTAGCAGTTCGAAAGCATGTAAAAAATGCAAGTAGAAAAATAGGTGTTCCATGCACCTTCAGCATTTAGTCATGCAGGTCACATGACTACGGAGACGTCTTCGGACAGCGCTGGCTCTTTGGCTTTTAAACGGAGATGAGCACTGCCCCCTAGAGTTGGAAACACCTAGCACATATGTGTGAGGGGAACCTTTACCTTTACCTATTCTTCTCAAAAGTGTTTGCTCTAATCCTTTTTTAAACATAGGCATATTTGAAACATTTCCCTTAAAACCTTTGTCTAAATCAATTATTTACTTAGGCCTCCTCTACTCCCCAAATTCCTAACCCACTCCCTGCTTCCCATTTAGTCAAAAAGTCTGTTTTTGTGTTCCTCTGGAGATGTTTCAAGGCCAAAGAATAAGTCTTTTATTCAACACCCACACAAAGCAAAGAAACTTTCTTTCCATTTTAAAAAAGAATGTTATAATTGGCAGAGTCAAAAGAGACTTCCCCACATTCTTCTTCTTCTTTAAAATTATCTAAGGCACCAATTACACTTTACTGAGTTTTAATAGGGCAAGAGGCTGGCAATACATACATGTACCTGCAATAATAGCTATTTTCCCATGTCATTTAAACTACAATAAAACATATTTATGGCTGGAGTGATTTGCTTCTATTTCACAGCTTCCTAAGATAAATTAACTAAACTCACTTAGCAACCCCCCTCCTGTTTTTTTTTTCAAACTCCTCTACCCACCCATAAATTGTGTTACCGAAATTTAGAGGCCAAAATTATAGATTTGTGATGGCTTAATTTTCCACAGAATAATAAAGTTGGAAAGGCTCATTTAGACCTCCTGCTGTGTCTAGGATCTAAATTAATGTATCACCAATATATGGTTCTCCAGTTTCTTCTTGATTGTATCCAAATTAAAGACTTCTCTGCATAATTAGCCTTACTGCCAAACTACTCTTACTGTTAGGATTCTTTTTCTTCTGTTAGTTAAAATCGGTCTTGTTATAACTTAAAACCATAATTCTGCAAATTTCCTGTTTCCTGAAATGACAGAGAAAATGGCACCCATTCAGTTATTTGAAGTTTATTCGAAATACCCAGAATCATAGAGCTTATCAACCTTTGCCTAACCACATACTTTCAATTGTTGGACAAATATATCAACAAATCAAAGAAATACTCGTGGAATCACCACATTGGGGACTAATAGCAGAGACCACAATGCAACACTTAAAATTTATAGCACTCCTATACATACAATCCAGAGGTGATATTCAGCAGGTTCTGACCAGTTCTGGAAAACCGATAGCAGAAATGTTGAGTAGTTTGGAGAACTGGTAAATACCAACTCTGACTGGCTCTGCCCCATCTGTTCTCTGCCTTCCGAGTCCCAGCTGATTTAATTTAATTTAATTTAATTTAATGCTTCTAGACCGCCCCCTCTCCCGAAAGGGACTCGGGGCGGTGTACAGTTCATACAAAATATAACAAGATACAATAAAATTAAATATGTACAGTTGACAGTTGACATGGAGGAGGTTAAAATGCCGTTAAAAGAACTGTACAAAGCAGATATAAAATAAATTCAAACCCCTAAAAACAAATACAGTAAATTAAAAAAACCCTAAAATAACCAGATATAGTATGTTTGCCAGGAGGGACAGTTGAATTATGCCAGGCCTGCTAATCGGAACAGGTGAGTCTTCAGTTTTTGCCGGAAGGAGCGGAGGTCAGAAGTGGTTCTAATGTCGGGGGGAGGTCATTCCAGAGAGTTGGGCCCATCACAGAGAAGGCCCTACTCCTCGGTGTCGCCCACCGGCATTGTCCAGTGGATGGCACCAGGAGAAGTCCCTCCCTGTGTGAGCGTATTGGCCGCAGGGATCAGAAGGAAATGGGAATTTTGCAGTAACCTTCCCCTGGAGTGGGGTGGGAATGGAGATTTTACAGTATCCTTCCCCTGTCATGCCCACCAAGCCACAATCATAGAACCAGTAGTAAAAAAAAAAAATGAATCCCACCACTGATACAACCTAAAGTATCAATCCATTATATAGATGACACTTTTATCATAAGAAAAAAGTACCAACTAAAGAATATACATGAAACCACCACAATATTTTCAAAAGAATAAAATTCACTAGGGAAGAAGAAAACAACAACATGCTATACTTTCCTGGATATTCTCATTAACAGCAATTGCGATAAATTAGCAACCCAAGTCTATGTAAAACCACCCACACTGATCAACCAATAACCACCCAAAATAACCACCCAACCTCCCACAAGAGAATCCATGTAAGAATATGTTCAAACAAGTATATACTGCAGCAACGTTTAACATCAGAAAAATTAACAGATCGTCTGTACATCTTCCAACAAAATGGACATCCAAGACAAACTATGAAAAGGATAACACTACCATTCATTAAAAGTTCCTGACCACTCAATCCAATATAGTACAACCAACACAAACTATAAAAAGAATAACACTATAACACATCTAAAACATCCCAGGAACCACCAAGAGACTATTACAACCACATGATATCACTTAGCATACAAACAACTAAACCCTTCCAAAACATCTTAAGCAAACCAAAAGACTCAGAAGCCCCAGAAGCCCCAGCCCCAGAAGAAGAAAAAAACAGGAGTGATTTATAACATACAATGTAAGGTCTGCAACAGTTGCTATGTAGGACAAATGGACAGAAGACAAGCAGACTGCATCCATGAACATCAAACAGCAGCCAGAAGATATGATGAAACTCCTTAATTTTATAACACATGGACTAGAGGTGAGTTGCTACTGGTTCACACTCATTTGGATGAACCAGTAGTGGAAATTGGGACTGGGTCGCCAAACCAGTAGGGATGACAGGCTGACCATGCCCCCAAACCGGTTCCCCGGTCTCCTCTGCCATTGCCGGCTTAGTGTTTAGTAATTTTTTCATGTTCTGTGCATGCACAGAACGATTTGCATTCAATGTGCATGTGTGCACAGCACACAAAGCACACACAAAGCAAACCAGCAGCAATGCCAGCAGCAACCCACTCCTGACACCGACAGACTAAAGTATAATTTCAATTAGGAAACTAAGCATCCTAGACCAAGCCAAGTCCAAAAACTAAGCATCATGGATCAAGCTAAGCCCAAACATTCCTGAAGTCTAGCACTCTAACAAAGTGACCATCCATGGGCACCGAGACATACGCAACATCTATGTACCATTCAATCAAAAAGCCAAAATGGAAACAAAAAGACCACAACACTTCCTCACAAACAACACCCAGATGAACAGAGAATAACACCAAATTAACATTAGGCCAACAATCAAGAAGCAAACAATATCCCAATCAAGCAACTACCAAGACAAAGTAATCAACAATCCAATCAAGAAATCATCAAGACTGATCCCACCAATACTGACAGAGACAACCTTTAATATATAAAATGAGAACAATCTTCTTACTAGTGCTGATGATGTTACCTAGCATAGTATTAAACGCCTGCAAGAAAACAACCAAGTTCAGAGCACACCAAGGACCACAGGTTTTTTTTTTTTGGACCACAGTATTTGAAAGTCTGCTATCACATCAGTTTTTTGTCTTCTATTCATGTCCAGTTACTTCAACATCTCTTCATAGGATTTAACTTTCCAATTCCTTACCATAAAATACCATATTGTTATTACTATTTATTAAACTTAGATACCACCATCTTCCTGATAAGGCAATTTGGCCGTCTTACAGATCATAAAAAGATAAAACAGAAAATCAGTTGAAATTTAAAAACTATGCAAAAACCAGGAACCAAGAAAGAGATAGTATGGGGTTGAGATCTTTTTATCCTATCAACCCTGTCCATTGGTGACAGTCACCATCAGAACCCCAAGTCAACTAGAAAAGCCAAGTTTTAATATCCTTCCGCAAGGCCAAGAGGGTGAGAACATTTCTTAGCTCCAGAGTGTTACTTGCCCTATTCTGAAATTCTGTCCATTTTTAAAATCCTTCTTAAAATGACACTTTCCTTGAAAAAGGAACTGACCAAAGGAACTTAGATTAGATTAGCACTTCCTGTCACATTGAGCTGTACATCTGTTCTTGAAACTTAAAACGGCACTTGCGATTTTTGCTGGTCTGACCTAAAAATCAGGAGACTAGCCCCCCCTCTTAGGTATGAAAAGCCAGCTTGGCGACAGGCATTCTCACTCAGCTCAACTCAACTCACCCCACAATCTGGTACACTTCAGATATTTTGGGTTATAGCTTTCTTAAACCTTTGATATCATCATGCTGCTTGGGTCTAGTGGAAACCAGAAGTGGTATTCAGTCAGTTCCGACCGGTTTGGGTGAACTGGTAATGGTGGCTTGCAGGTGGGGCTGCTCTGCCCACTCTCCCCATCCTATTTAGCCGCATTTTCTAAGCTGCGTGCATGCGGGCAAACCACACACATGAGCAAAGTACATGCTCCCGTTTTAGGTGTGCAGCGAATTGGTGGTAAATTTATGTGAAACCTATCTCTGGTGGAAACTGAGATTTAAAAAAATCCAGAAATTACAGATACTGGATTATTATTCTTGGGCTGGGAGGTAGAATGTAGTAACATTAATTCACTTATTATTATTATTTGGGTTAAACTGGAAATTACTTCTTTCATACCCCCATCATCACCTTCTCTCTCAATTATCCCGAATAACCCTACATTTTTCTTTAAAAAGGATGAAACTTTTGAATAATTTAGGTATATTTTCTGTTTTGTTTGCTAGTAATATTCAGATGTAAATAAAAAGATTCCAAATGAACGAAGATATTCTCTTTTGTTGTTTCCAATAACAAAAGACTGAAGAAAATAATATTTGTTTCAACTTGTTTTTGTCTTACAAGCCTTTGACACAGTATTCTGGGCACGGTTTTGCAGAATTTAATTATCCTCCTCTTTTTTTTATGGACTACTGAGAGAAATTTGCTATGACTGAAAAGTGGATTGTGAATAATATTCCAATAAATGAATTATCTGATTAATGAAATTATTTTTGTATCTGTCTACTACTGCCCTCTGTTGGACTGCAGTTCTCCATTAGAGAGATTGAGACAGGCCCTAAATTTCTATCATAACAAAATTGCTTTGATCTTTTCTGTTCCCCAAGACACCACCATGTTGGTTAGCAGCGTTTCATAGAGGCAATCCTTATTCAAGAATTATGAGTATGTGTTCCCTTTGATGGAGTTATTATGAAAAATAATAATCTTCCCAGAACTTTAGTCAAAGAATACCAAATATTGTTAAAAGAAGCAAGAGAGGGACAATTGTAGCTTGAAGTTAAGAACTTTCTCAATTACAACAAGCAATAATAGTCTGTATTCAGCAAGTACAACAATTGCTCTACTTGTAAAAAAGGGGATTCACAAGCTTGCCCAACATATTGAAGATTGTTCCAAAATCAAAAGAAACCACATAACTACAATACAACTACAACAATAATAAACTGCATCTTCTTAATTCTTGAGGGAGGGAGGAAATTCTCATTGGAACATTTTAACATTCAATCAACAATTTCCAGATTTGTTTCACAAGTAAGACTAGTTACTTGCCTTATAGGAGTGCCTAGACCAGTGTTGGTGAAACTTTTCGGCATTGAGTGCTGAAACGGGAGCAACGCACAAGCGCACTCGCACATCTGCCGGAAACTGGAAGAGCAGCCGCCAAGTGTGCATGCAGGCAAGATGATCTTCTGGTTTCCAGCACATGCATGTGCACTGGCCAGCTGGTCTTTGCGCGTGAATGCATGCCAGAAACCAGAAGATCAGGTGGTCATTGCACATGCACACCAGAAACCAGAAATCATCTTCCTGGAGGGTGCATGCACACCGGGCAGCTACTCTTCCAGTTTCTGGCATCCCGGGCACATGAAGACCAGCTGGCGCCCGTTGCTCTTCCGGGTTCTGACGCGCCAGCATGTCAGAACCTGGAAGAGCAACGGGCGATGGCTCGTGTGCCCAGAGAGATGGTTCTGCATGCCACTTCCAGCATGCATGCCATAGGTTTGCCATCACAGGCCTAGACCAATCTTTCATCTTGCTAGTACAAGATACATTTATAAATCAGGAGAGAAAAGTTCCCTTAGACATCAGAAAATCAGCCTACCACCATACTGAATTTATCAAGAGAAACACACCATATGGCTTTTTAAGCCATTGACAAATTAAATACCGTTCATTCTTTCCAAGTGGCCATCAATATCAGCCTCAACAAAAATCACTTAAAACCGTATTTATATATACAACTTTGAATGCTGTCATTATGGATTACAGGTAGTGTGTTAGCATTGGAAAAAGCGATTGCTCCGAACTATACTGCTCAATCTGGATCTTGCCAACTCCTTAAGGCCACCAAAACTGGGCATGTACTAACCAAAATCAGTAATATTTTTCACTACCGTTCACAGATCAAAGTACAAGTTGTTCATTGCTGGCTGATGCTGAAAGTATACAGTATAAGAAATGACATAATATGAGAACAATTTTGATTTGCAAATAAGTTCTTCCTTATGGAATTCCTCATAGTTCCTAAGTCCTTTACAGTCTGACTCCATTGGTTTATGAGACATGTAGAAACATAACCATCTTAGCAACACACACTGGAGCTGCCTGTGGTATTTTTAAAGAAAATACTCTTGTGGAATGTAAGACTGACATGCAGGAAAGCCTTCAGCCTGCTAACTCTTTTTATAAATTAGATAAAAGAATGTAGAAAACAGATGCTCCTCCACAGCAACTGCCAAGGCTTTCAAATATCCTGACAACTTGTTAATCAACAAACATATGGAACCATTTTACACAAACAAACCATCCAAGCCACTCAGTTTACATGGCACTTTTCAATGAAACTATTTCCAGGTTTAGCAATGGGAAGGCATAAAGTAATATTTACTATATAAAGTACTCGGTAACTATACATCAAGCACAGAGTTCTTCAATCTGGATCTCTCCAGATGTGCTAGGATTCAATTAAGCTTCTGTACTGCAGTACCGAATTAAGCTGCTAGAGTATCCAGTGTGATAATTTACAGGTTTTCTAACATTATAGTCTCTTGCTGTATTCAATTTTGAAAACTCTGGATTAATCTCTGACAATAATAAGGACAAAACATCAAGTTCAAGTGAGGTAATCTATCTTTTACTTCTGTTTATAAAACATATATTAATGATAATTTTGCAAAATACTTGTAAAGATTACTTATTGATGTTATAGTCTCTGAAGCGCTAATCTGAATTTTGGTTTGTTAAAGTAACTAAGCATCAGGCCCAAGGTCAGAGACCAGACAATGAGAGCTAATCAAATTCACTCCTTTATTTGCTTTATTTGGACAGAATTTTGCACACCAAATCGATAATCTATTAGATGTCCTAAAGCCATGATGGCGGACTTATGGCATGTGTGCCAGAGGTGGCATTCAAAGCCCTCTCTGTGAGCATGCGCACCATTGCCAGCTGCTCTTCTGGTTTCTGGCGAACCTGCATGCAGGCCAGCTGGTCTTCGTGGATGCCGGGTCCCAGAAAACGTCCCAAAAAACAGCCCAAAACCAGGCCATTTTGGGGGCATTTTCCAGCTGTTCTGAGCAGTTTTCAGGCTTTGGGGGGGGGCATATTTTGGGCCTGTTTTCAGGCCAAAAATGGCCTGAAAACAGCCCCACAAACCTGCCCAAAACAGCCAAAAAAACAGACATGCGCAGACTAGCCAGCTGGTCTTCAGGTTTCTGGCCTCCAGTAATGAAGCTCCCACAACCTCCGAAGGCAACTTCTGTTCCATTGGTTGATTGTTCTCCCTGTCAGAAAATTTTTCCTTATTTCTAGGTTGAATCTTCCCTTGATCAGTTTCCATCCATTATTCCTTATCCGGCCTTCAGATGCTTTGGAAAATAGCTTGACCCCTTCCTCTCTGTGGCAACCCTTCAAGTATTGGAACACTGTTGTCATGTGTCCCCAGTCCTGCAGTAGCCATGCCCAGTCCCTGTAACCATCCTTCATATATTTTCATCTTCAGTCCCCTAATCATCCTGGTTGCTCTTCTCTGCACTTTTTCTCAACATTTTTTTATAGCGTGGTGACCAAAACTGGATGCACTATCCTAGGTGTGGTCTTAATCAAGATCTCCTTCTGGGACAGCTCTGTGTTGCCAAAAGGCATTTCAATTCCTCCTTAAAGGTGTACATTCCACCACACCAATTCGGGCTCCAAATTACCTCAGATTCAGAAGGATGGCCCTCTGGTGCATTTCAAGCATATGAGTCAATGGATACTATGTTGTAAGAACCTATGGATAAAATAATCAGAGTTGCTAACGTATCCAAAAAGAATCCAAGAAATCTGGGGCAACGGTGATTAACAGAATGTTTAGACTAGCAAAATTGCCCATTTCATTCTGATTGAACACATTTCAGCTATCCAAGGCAAATACCATGTCAGTATAATTTGATGTCTAATACTTGGTATGAGTTTGAACTTACAATAATTTATCTCTGTTATGCTGCAAAAGGAAGAAACACATAAAGTCATGTTCTCCAGATGGCATACTCTAGATATGTTTAATCATGATTTCTATCATGCCCTTCTAATGCTTGTGTCACCATATTGATTGAAGGTGTAATTCAATGCATTTGGAAGGTGTCAGGCTGGTGAAGATAAAGCTAAATGTACTTATTAAAAACTTTACTTTTTTTGTAAATATATTGCTATTTTTCTCTCCTGTGGTCCTATATAAAAATATTTTTCCATTGTACTCCTAACCTATAAATATCAATTAGAAACTGAAACTGCAAATCCTATTTAAGAGGCATTGGCCCAGTGCTATTGTATCTTATAGTACAATAATACAATAGCAGAGTTGGAAGGGACCTTGGAGGTCTTCTAGTACAACCCCCTGCCTAGGCAGGAAACCCTATACCATTTCAGACAAATGGCTATCCAACATGTTCTTAAAGACTTCCAGTGTTGGGGCGTTCACATCTTCTGGAGGCAAGTTGTTCCACTGATTAAATTTCTCCTCAGTTTTAATTTGCTTCTCTCCTTGATTAGTTTCCACTCATTGCTTCTTGTTCTGCCATCAGGTGCTTTGGAGAATAGTTTGACTCCTTCTTCTTTGTGGCAACCTCTGAGATATTGGAACACTGCTATTATGTCTCCCCTTCTTTTCATTAGATATACCCAGTTCCTGCAACCGTTCCTCATGTTTTAGCCTCCAGTCCCCTAATCATCTTTGTTGCTCTTCTCTGCACTCTTTCTAGAGTCTCCACATCGTTGTTACATCATAGCAACCAAAACTGAATGCTGTATTCCAAGTGTGGCCTTACCAAGGCATTATAAAGTGGTATTAACATGATCTTGATTCTATCCCTCTGTTTATGCAGCCTAGAACTGTGTTGGCTTTTTGGCAGCTGCTGCACACTGCTGGCTCATGTTTAAATGGTTGTCCACTAGTATTCCAAGATCCCTCACACAGTAACAACTATTGAGCAAGGTACTACCTATACTGTACCTGTGCATTTTGTTTTTCTTGCCTAAATGTAGAACCTTACTTTTTTCACCACTGAATTTCATTTTGTTAGATAGTGTCCAATGTTCAAGTTTGTCAAGATCCTTCTGTATCTTTAGCCTATCTTCTGGAGTGTTGGCTATTCCTGCCAGCTTGGCGTCCTCTGCAAATTCGATGAGTTCCCCATTTATTCCCTCATCCAAATCATTGATGAAGATGTTGAAGAGTACTGGGCCTAAAACAGAGTCTTGGGGTACTCCACTGCATACCTCCCTCCATATAGATGCAGTTCCATTGAGGACTACACGTTGAGTATGGTTGGTCAGCCAGTTACGAATCCATCTGATGGTGATGCTGTCTAACCCAACTTTTTCTACTTTAGCTAGTGGTAGGTCTATTTTATCAAATGCCTTGTGAAGTCCAAGTAAACTATATCAACAGCATTCCTCTGGTCCACTAATTTTGTCACTTTGTCAAATAATGCAATAAGATTAGTCTGCCATGATCTGTTTTCGACAAACCCATTTTGGCTTTTGGGTATTTGTTTACTTCTAGATGTTTGTTAATTCGTTGCTTGATTATCTTTTCCAGAATCTTCCCTAGTATTGAGGTCAGGCTGATAGGTCTATAGTTTCCTGGATCTATTTTTTTCCTTTTTTGAAGATGGAAACCACATCAGCTCTTTTCCAGTCCTCTGCAGTTCCCCAGTGCTCCAGGATCTCTGAAAGATATAGTTCAGTGGTTCTGATACTGTATCTCATCTGCCAGTTCCTTCAGAACCCTGGGGTATAATCCATCCGGTCCTGGTGATTTGAACTCGTCTAGGGTAGACAGGTGCTCACTTACCATTTTCTTCCCTATTTCAACTTGTGTTCCTAATCTGATTTTTGTGGCGCTGTTTTTGGTAGGTTGGACTGTTTTTTTCCCTTTGTGTAAAGACAGATGCAAAAAAATGAGTTAAATAGTTCTGCTTTCTCTCTGTTGCTTGTCACCTTCTTGCCACTTTCTCCCAGCAATGGACCAATTGTTTCCTTAACTTTTTTCTTGTTTTTAATATGTTGGAAGAAGCTTTTTTTGTTATTTTTTACTTTTGTGGCAACCCTTTCTTCATTGTGAGCCTTAGCTTTCCTCACTTTATCTTTGCAGGCTCGGGCTATTTGCTGATATTCTGCCTTAGTTATGTCCTCCCCTTTCCACTTTTTATATTTATCCTTTTTGTCTTTCAATTTGTCAGAGATTTTTTTATGCAACCATGCTGGTTTCTTTTGGGAGCTGTTATTTTTCTTCTTCATTGGTATTGTGCTAGATTGGCCTTTTATAATCTCGTTTTTGAAAATTTCCCAAGCTTTTTTTTTTTAAACAAAGTTTTATTGATTTTTTGGTATTTTACAAAAGGAAAAGGTATGGGGAAAGTTACAAATTGTGGCAGCCGCAAACTGCAGTAGGTATACACCCCCTCCAGACTCATGGTGTACATTTGCATAGCATTCAAATATTACATAATAACATATAGTCAGTGTGATAGATTCATTAATAATTTCAATCAATTTATGTCATGTGGATTTTCTTACTTATTTGTGTGATCTGAGCTTTCTTGATGTTGCCACATCTCCCCCCGTTGGCAGTGCTCCGGCCCCTCCTGTGTCTTGTGCATCTACTGGGATATCTTCTGGTTTTTCTAGGAGTAGTTTATTTTTTTCCATAAAGGCCTGCGCCTCTATAGGTGTATTAATTCTGACTCTTGTCTCCTCCCAGAATATTAACATACCTTCAGGCAGCAACCAACGAAACCACACCCCCTTCTGGTATAATTTATTCACCAATTGCGAATAATATTTTCTTTTCTCCCTCACTTTCTTGGGGATCTGTTTCAGTATGGTTATCTCCTTATCTTTGTATGTCAGGGCTTGTCCCCTTTGTGTATTCAGAATTTCATCTCTTGTGCTTTTCCTAAGAAATTTAATATGTACCTCCCTGGGGACATTGTGTGTTCTAGCATATGCAGAATTCACTCTATAAACCAGGTCTATTTCCCACCCCATCTGTTGTTTTTCTTTCTGGATATACTCAGCCAAGATAGTTGTCATGATGTCCCTTATGTTTTCATCATCTGTCTCCATCACATTTTGAAACCTAAGATAAAAGGACATTCTCTCAAACTCTATTTTCATTTGTTGGGTGTCAAGCTCTTTGTTTCCCTTCTGCACGCCCTCCACCCCCCCTCATCTCAGCCGCCCCCTGCTCCAAGAGATCCAGTCTCTGTGAGTTCTTATTTATTTTTTCGTAGTTCCCTCTAATTTCTTCTTTCATCTCCTTCAGTTGTTTCTTTATTTCCTCTTGTCCCTGTAGAAGTTGCTGGAACATTTGATGAAACTCCAAGTCCGTAGTTTTAGCTTGTTTAAAGGCTGTCAACATTGATTGTGTGCTCGGACTTGAGGTTGCAGATGTCGGGGCAGAGGCAGCAAAGCCAGACTTTCCAGGAGGTGGTCTTTTAGATGTCATTGTTGGTAATAAAGGGTCCAGTCAGTATAGAGAGGAATCAATCAGAGTGGTAGAGCAGCCAAGGGAGTCCGGAGGGTAGAGAGACCAGGCACAAGGGAACTCTCTAATCACCCTGGCAGGGAGCAGACGTTTTTCACTCCAGAAAGTTCAAAGACAAACAATCCACAAGAGAATTATCCAAATAACACGGAGACAAAGACCGGAAGCCTGAAGCTAAGAGGTGGAGTCAAGTTCAGCTTTCATAAAGACAACGGAAGTGTGCCATCTTGCCCTGCCAACTTCGGGTACTGAGGTAACAAATAAAGTTTTCAAAATTCAAAGTTCCCAGGGCTTCCAGATCACATTGTCTTAAAACCTAAAGGTTAAGTCTGAAGATCCATTTAGTTGGAGTGTGACCTCTTTGGTTTGGCTCTCCCCCTCCTCCTTCCCTTGGGGCTACGAGCACGTTTGTTTCTAGCCGCTTGTCCAAGGGGGGGGAAATCCCCCTCCCCTCCAGCCGCACCTCTCCAAGTTAGCAAAAGTTCCAATTAACACAACTGACAAGTTTTAAAGTTGGTGATAGGTATGAAGGGAGTCTACACCTCACCGCACCGCCACCGCATCCTTCAACTTTCTTTTTTTCTTCCGGACAGTCTCGCAGCGAAGACGCTTCAGCGCGTCTCCCCTTCGCGCTCCTCGGTGCCTGGAGCGAAGCGAGAGCCCCCCGACGGCCGCCGCCGATGCAGGGGTCCTCCCGCCGCGCCGCTCCTCCGGCAGAACGCCTCTTCGGGGCGTCCTGTGCCCCCCAAGGGGTGGGGAGCCCACCGGGGATGCGCGGGGCGAGCAGTCTCTGCCCGTCGCTGTCGGCCGCCGGAACCGGAAGTCGAAAATTTCCCAAGCTTCTTGAGTTGTTTTCCCCTTGAGGATTCTCATCCATGGAATCCTTCCCAAGCTCTCTCTAAGTTTATTGAAATTAGCTTTCTTAAAGTCCAATACTCTAGTTTGAGTTTGTTCAACTACTTGTGTTTGCATAATGTTGAATTCCAGTATTGCATGATCGCTTGCCCCCAAAGTTCCTGTAGCTTCAACACCTTCTATCATTTCCTCTCTGTTAGTGAGAATTAAATCCAATATGGCCGATCCCCTTGTTCCCTTCTCTACCTTTTGAGAAACAAAGTTGTCTGCTAGGTTTGTTAGGAACCTGTTGGATCTTCCACTTGGTGGAGAGTTTGTTTCCCAGATGATGTCAGAGTAGTTAAAAAAAACCGATTACCATTGTGGTGTGCTTCCTACATACCTTAGTTAGCTGACTAGCAAAAAGTTCATCTACTTCCTCTGCTTGGTTGGGTGGCCTGTCGTTTTCCCCCCCTTTAATATTGCCCCAAATCCATTCAAGATAGTTCTCATCATTGTTGTGTTCTATTTCTGTAGAGATGTAGTTATTTCTTATATATAGTGCAACTCCACCTCCTCTTTTATTTGGTCTATTTCTTTTAAATAATTTAAATCCTTCTAGCTGTATGTTCCAATTGTTGGTTTCAAGTTTCTGTAATGGTAACAATATCATATCTGCCCTTGTTTACTTGAATTTCTAATTCGCCCTGTTTATTCCTCATACTCTGTGCATTGGTGTATAGACATTTGAGTCCATTTTGATTGACCCTGTGTTTACTGTCTACATAACCTGTGTTATGCCTGACTGCCCCTATTTTCTTGCCACTTGTATGATTCATGCAAATGATATGGCACTCACTATTAAATGCTTGGTTTTGCTTGACAGCAGGATTGATAATCTTACCCGCACAAACATCTATGTCACATGCACTGATAATCCAATGGATTTTAGATTGCTTGGGACAGAAATATTCTGTATCAATTAATTCTCTGTCCCTGCTGTTCAGTTTAAATGTTTATTCAGAAAATCTGTGAATTTAATGCCAAGTAACTCAGTCCCTTTCTTGGATGGGTGCAAACCCTCTCTTTTGTACAGTTTTGTACAGCATTGGAAACACTACAATTTATTTCCAAATAAATATGTATGAATACTTATTAGAGATTGAATAGTAAATCAGAAGTTATGAAAATTTATTGAAAGAAGCAGAGTTTATAGTAAGCAAGATCAGAACTGTGCTATAAAATTGATAATGATTTTTTTAAAAAGACCCACAGGTTGTAATAGACTGTTTTCTAGAGAGGTCTTCAACCTTGGCAACTTTAAGACTTGTGGACTTCAACTCCCAGAATTCCTCAGCCACCTTTCTTTGCTGGCTGAAGAATTCTGGGACTTGAAGTCCACAAGTCTTAAAGTTGCCAAAGTTGAAGACCCCTGTTCTAGAGCACGGGAGTCAAACTTGAGGCATCATGTTGCTGTCATGTGATGTTTCGTGATATTTTTTCCCTTTCACAGAGCTGGGGTTAATGGGGCCTGTGTGTAATGCATCTGGCCGATGGACCAACAGTTTGACACATGTAGTCTAGTGGGAGTACATTTCAGAGTAGCAAGAGATGGTGCAGTTTAGATAATTTTTGTGTGAGAAAAAAAAGGTGAAGATGCCTTCCCCCTAATAGTTACCAGAGTTTTATGGTGCAAGTAGTCTGACAAGATTTCTGTCTATAGGTGAGGAACAATAAAGGAAACTGCTTAAAACAGGGATGTCAAACTCGATTTCATTGAGGGCCACTTCAGGGTTGTGTTTGACCTCGGGGGCTGGGATGGGTGTGGCTGGGATGGGCATGGCCAGCTTGATGTTACTCATGTCAGGGATGCCTGTGATGGCCTGAGGGCTCTGCCAGAGAAAATGGGCTCCCAATCTCCATTTTTGGCTGTGACAGCTTCCTGCAACCCTCTGCCAGCAAAAATGGAGCTCCGTTTTGGGATTGGGAGCCCGTTTTTGCTGGCAAAGACACCATGGGCCAGTCCTTCGCTTTTTCCAGGGCAACCCCATTGGCCAGATCTAAACACCCCCATGGGACTTTTAGTTTGACACCTCTGGCTTAGAAGATTCTCAACATGTCTTTCTTGGATTTTGGAACCTAACCCAGATGAGATATTCAGATAGTCTGATCCTAAAAAAGAGAAAATTAAAAAAATGGAAAGGAAAGGGGGAAAGGGGGAAAGGGAAAGGGCAGGGGAGGAAGGCAAATTTATTTTCTATCATTGTGGAAACTAATTTACAATTAACAGTTTGGTCTGGTGGTTAAGCCACCAGGTTAAAAAGTGGGAAACTATGAGTTCAAGTCCTGATTTAGCTATGAAAGCCAACTGGATGAAAAAGAAAAGATAAAAAGATAAGATGAAGATTTTAATAGATTAAAAAAATGAAAAGAAAATAAATAAATAAGGGACATAAAAAGGAAAAAGAAATAAGAAAATAAGAATAAGATAAAAAATAAAAAGAATAAGATAGGATATGAAATAAGAAAATAAAAAGATAAGATAAAGATAAAAAATAAAGAACATAAAAAGATGTGATAAGAAACTAACAAGATAAAAAGAATAAAATTAAAAAGATGAAAAGATAAGAAAACATCAAAATTATAAGAAAGGATAAGAAAATTAAAAAGATAAGATAGAAAAAGATAAGAAAAAAATAAGAAAAGTAAAAAATATAATATATAAGCTAAGAACATATGAGATGTAAAAAGATGAAAACGATAAAATAAGATTAAAAAGATTTTAAAATGACATCGATAAAACTGATAAGATTGTAATTGTAATTCCTTTGATTGAAACAGGTGCTCTTTGCTAACCAAAGTTTGTATTTTTTTATGGCACTTAAGACCAACTCCAGTTTGACTAATAGAAACAAATAGGAAAAGCATTTATTATATCTGATTATTGTGTTAGGAAGAAAATGAAAATACCAGGTTAGTTAGATCCAAATGTGGCCAGAGAAATAAAGGAAAGTATATTGCTTTATTTGACACATAAAAGCCAACAAAACCCAATAACTTGGATTTGCAGATCGCAATAAGGTATGATTATATATCTGTGGTTTAGGGGATAAATTTTATTGGATGACTTCAAACAACACTAATGTCTGGATTTATAATGCACGTAAAGCAAAACTAATCTAAGCACAGTACTATGTTTAGCATATTGAATAGACCCCTTATAGAAGCCAAGGTAAAGCAAGGCAAGTCTGAACTGAAGGTTATCTTGGAATTAAGCAAACAGACAACAAATCTCAATGTCACAGGAACAAAATAACTTGGTGCAAATCCTAGAAAGAAACAGAAGCCAGTAAAGAAAAATTCTTTGAAGCAAAGTCAGAATAGGAAATCTAGGAAGGAAGCATAGTTTACTCAGTAACATGATATCATAGGTTAAACAGAGGAAAGAAATACTAAAAGGGAACATATTTGGTGAAGCCAAATGCCAGTGATTAGCAAAGCAAGGAAACATGCTTGATCCATGTTTGAAGACAAAAGAATAAGTAGCACCACAGTAATGAGACCACTGTCGTAGGGCTAAAAATACATGCTACCAACAAATGTTCATTATGGATTAATGTTCTGCAGTCTTGTGTTCCAATAAGTATAGCTGGATTTTACTATGACAATTGCATCTGCAGTGGCAAATTATAATAAATTGACTTTCAAAATTATCATTATAACATAAAGAGAACAGGTCCTCTTCCCTTACTGTTGAAGTATACAATTAATCTCTTCAATCTTACTGGATTGAAGTACGACCCAATCTTACTTCAATCTTCTTTACAGTATTATTGTTGACTTAAAGCTGCACTGTTCTACTATTGCAACTTTACAAATGTACAATTTTACAACTGTAAAATTAAATGTACGTTTTCCATTTCTGAGTAAGTCTTTTATAGAATGTCTGCTTGATACAAAGTATCAATAAATATAGCAGATTACTGAGACCCTTAGGATGGAAGCTGTGAGTTTCATACCTTCTCCCCAAAACTCTCTAGGTCTTTTTCCTACACACTTTGAAGTTATGCCTCAATAGTTCCTGTTGCTGCCATTACAGTATTTATTTCCCAGGGCAATTTTGTTTGCTTTCAGTCCCTTATATGACCATATAAGAGAGAGAGTGATCACATAAGGACTTAACTATCCAATTCTTCTCCTTTATACCAACATTAGGAGACAATCCAATCTCACAGGAAATAAAGAAAATCAAAATCAAACTGTGTTTAAAAAAGAAACATGTATCTCGCCCATTTTAAATATTAAAGCACAAACTTTGTAAAGCTGCCCATTTCACAATCAGGTTACTAATTCATTTTTTAAAATCCAAAAGTAGATATAATGGTCTGGCAAATCTTAAAATGGTGTTGTAATGCTACAACTGAACTGCTCTCTGCCAGAATTTCCCAAAAGATTTGGAAAGACTTCTCTTGGATTATCATACATGACAATAGTAGGAATAATCTACAGGGGAGGGGTGGAAATACCTTTCTGAACATAGCCTAAAATAAGAACCAAGGCTGAATACAGAACTAGGATTTAGCACCATGGAATAAATGAGGATAAAAAAAATCTGTTTGCTAACTGGATATTTTACCTATTCCTACAGAAATAAAAAAAACCAGAACAAAAATAACATATTACTTTTTTTACTGTTCTCTAACTTTATAGAGAGGTGGCTCAGTGGCTAAGACCCTGAGCTTGTCGATCAGAAAGGTTCGCAGTTAGGCATCCCTAGCGCTGTGTAATGGAGTGAGCTCCTGTTACTTGTCCCAACTTCTGCCAACCTAGCAGTTTGAAAGCTTGTAAAAATGCAAGTAGAAAAATAGGAACCACCTTTGGTGGGAAGGTAACAGCGTTCCGTGTGCCTTCAGTGTTTAGTAATGCCAGCTACATGACCACGGAGATGTCTTTGGACAGCGCTGTCTCTTCAGCTTTGAAACGGAGATGAGCACCACCCCCTAGAGTCAGGAACGACTAGCACATATGTGCAAGGGGAACCTTTACCTTTACATTTTAACTTTATAGAGATCCCATGAAGCTATGAAGAACAATTAATGTCCCATCATTTTCCTACCCTCAGCCTTCTCCCAAGTTTTATTATTGGCTTTAGAAAAACCAAGCCATTCTATCTCCAATGGAAAGTCAACCCATCGTATTTGTTCCTGCATACCGTGACAAAAATCCTTATCTATTTGTTGAGATGTGAGCTATATGTAGGCTACATTTGTAATTAAATCTCACTTGCAAACAATAAGGAATCACCTATTTTTTCAAACTTTCTCATACTTCTCCAATGCTTTCCTCATTGCCCTGAAAAATCTGACAAGTTGAAATGCGTAGGTTGGACAGAGTGAATGAGGCTATCCTGAAAGAATTTTTTTCAAGTTTTACCTTCCCAGTATGCAGATTCAGATGGGATGATTGCTCATTGTATGATATTGTTTTGGACCACTCCGTGCAAAATGGAAACAATCCAAGAAGGCTTGTGCAAACATGTGCTGCATATTGCTGCCCTGCCCTGTTTTTATCCGCCCTTTGCATCCTAAATTGGAGCTAATGAAATTAAGTGCTGATTTTTTGGGCTGTCAGTGGCAAAGTTTTAATTCCTTTTTGTAAATTAGGCATGCAAAACTTTCTAAGTTTCCCTTAAATGCCTCCATTCTGATCGGTGCCAAAACTGGAATGTGCGCATGCATGCTAGAGCAACAGAACCCGGAGGAGAGCAGCTGGCTGGTGCGCATGGCAGTCAGCTGCACTTCTGAGTTTCGGTGTGTGCATGCCAGTGGTGGGTTTCAATTTTTTTTAGAACCTATTCCGTAGGTGTGGCCTAATTGGGGGCGTGGCTTAGCAGTCATGTGACCGGGTGGGAGTGACCAACTTGTAAATGTGGTGAAACTCATTTAACAATGCTCTTGCTTAGCAACCAAAATTTTGGGCTCAATTGTGATCATAAGTTCTCTTCCTTTTTCTTTCTATCTTTCTTTTTCTTTCTTCCTTCCTTCTTCCTTTCTTTCTTGTGTCTCTCTCTCTTTCTTTCCTTCCTTCCTTCCTTTCTTTCCTTCCTTCCTTTCTTGTGTCTCTCTCTCCCTCTTTCTTTCTTTCCTTCCTTTCTCTTCCTTCCTTCCTTCTTTCTTTCTTGTGTCTCTCTCCCCCACTTACTTTCTTTCTTCATTCCTTCTTGTGCCTCTCCCTCCCTCTTTCTTTCTTTCCTTCCTTTCTCTTCCTCTTTCTTTCTTCCTTCCTTCTTTCTTTCTTGTCTCTCTCCTCCCACTTATTTCCTCCATCCCTCCCTTCCTTCCCTCCTTCCTTCTTGTGTCTCTCTCCAACGTTCTTTCTTTCTCTTTCCTTCTTTCTCTTTCTTTCTCTCTTTCTCTTTCTATCTTTGTCTCTCTCTCTTTCTCTCTCTCTCTCCCTTCCTTCCTTTCTCTCTTACTCTTTCTTTCTCACTCTCCCCCCCCCCCTCTCTCACACATACCTTCCAGTTGGCGAAAATTTCTGTTTTGCCAGCTGGGAGGCTGGCAAAGAAGCCTCGTTTTCCCTGCCGCCCGTGGCACTTCACTTGCTGCAACTCGGACAATGGGGAGATGGGAGTAGCACTGTCCGGGTTTGAGGAATGGATGTTCCTTCTGCTCAGCTTATGCACTTGAAAAGACCCTGCGGTTCCACATCCACAGCTGATCCCTTCTTGGCCAAAAGGGCGCCTTTTCGGTCCCAGCTGGGCATCTGGAAGAGACTGCCGAAGTGGCTTCTCTCTCCTCCTCCTGTCAGCCGAAGGAAAAGCCCCGGGGAGACGGGCTCCGCACACTGCTCTGCCGGGCTGCCGCAGCCAATCCTCCGCTAACCCCTAAAGAAGAGGATCCACCACGTCTCCCCGGGGCTTTTCCTTCGGCTGGCAGGAGGAGGAGGAGAGAAGCCGCTTTGGCCAACTTGTGTAAGATAAGACAGGCAGGCGGGTGGGCGCGTTGTCCTGGGCAGAGTCATAAGCCCACCAGCTTGCCTGTCTTGTCTTACACAAGTTGGCTAGCTGAAGCCTCCCGCCTTTCCTGAGCAGCTGGCAGCTGCAAGAGGCGCGGAGGGGAGGCAGGTGGGCTTTGCAACCAGAAGGCTGGCATTTCGTCTCTGCAGCGTGAACCAGCTTGGGTGTGACTGGAGAAGTTTCCTCAGTGGAGCTCCTGAAAGGGACGCTGGCTGCCACCGCTCCACTGAAGACATTTCTGAGAAGAGAAACCTCTCTGGTCGTGCCCGAGCTGGTGGAGCGCAGGCAAGTGCCGTCCTGTGACAGGGGCAGGGCAGGAACTTACTTCCGGGTTCATTGGCCAACCGGATTGCACGATCTGGTGCGATCCAGCAGAAACCCACCACTGGTGCATGCGCACTGGATAGCTTCGCATGAAGACCAGTTGGCCAGCACGCATGCACATGTCAGAACTCAGAAGAGCAGCTGCCGACGTCGCATGTACCCACAGAGAGGGCTCTGCCTGCCACTTCTGGCATGCATGTCATAGGTTTTGCCATCATGACCATAGAGCCACACATGCCAAATGACTATAACAACAGAGCACAGAGGCTCAAAATGCAATACTCTGGATGTTCCTGAGCTCCAGCTGTCCCACCTAGTACAGCCAGTACTGAAGATGTGGGGATATGAAGGACAAAAAGGACGGAGTAACCTCTTGCACAACATGACACTGCCATACAAGTGAATTGTGTAATATACATCTTGGCACAACTTATGCAAATTAAATAAATAATGTCACTTGCATGCCATAGTTATGTATTGCCTGCATTGGATGGATACTTCTGCTATGACCAAGGGATTCTGGGTGACATGATTTTTCTACATGTTATGTTGCATCTTTATTAGTTTTAGAGCTCTGGTAGGGTCCTCTTCAAAGAACAAACAATTTCCTGGTGTTAAGAAAGGAGATCAAAAACTACATCCAACATTTCTGTAACTAAGGCACTTAGTCTTATTTCATCATTTTCTGACATGCTCCTATATTACAATGAAGTTGCATATTTTGCTGACATTGTTAACCACATTAATGTTAAAATGTTATTTTAAAAATTCCATGATTCAAACATCCCACTCAGTTTTGTGGAATTTACATTGTGGTGAATTTATATAGAATTATTGTTCAGAGCTGCAGTCCTTCATCTGTTACCTGGAGTAAATCTCCTCAGACTCAATGAATTTAGTTTGAAATAAATTAATATAACACAGAAATGTAAGATATTAATTGAAGACAGAAGTTCCATTTTTTAAAAGTCATCTAATTTAATTTTTTTGAATTCATTATAGCTGCAACTAATTATCATTTAAGATATAATTACTTTTTGGAAGGAAAAAATCTATTTGCCGCAAATCTGAAGAATTATAGATACATAATTTGAAGAAAGTAAAAATGTATGCTGGTTTTTAATGACCCATTTGCATTTAAATTTATTTCTGCTCATTTTCTTCATTTAACACTAATGTTTATATAATAGCATTTGATTTAATATACTTTTATCCTCAATGTTACAACCTTCATACCTTCACATATCTGCATCATTTTAGTTAATGAAACTTTAATAGAACTTTCAACAATTTTAATAGAACAGGAAGCATTTAGAAAAAAGTAGTCTGAATTGATAGAATTCCTCACCTAGCCAATGCTTTACTATTCAAAGGACTGTTCCCATTAGATGGTCTTGCCCTATGTTTACATATGCTAACATATTCAGAAAACCCATTACCTGCAGATTCAATGTTTTACTAAATGTTCACAGTCTCATTCTTGAACCTGAGGCAAAAAAAATCTATTTAAAATAGATTTTTTTGGTTCTGAAATGAGAATGGCTTAAATGTTTAAGAAACAACATGTGGAAATATCATCTGTTACGTAATTAAAATCGAAGTGCAGAAGGGGAAAAAAACATGCAATTAGTGCCCTTAAAATGGAGATTAATCATTTGTAACTATCCCAGGATACCTTTGAAAAATCTTGAATGCAATCTTGACCAATCTTGTTCAAATTAAGTACCACAACTTCTGAGTTAAGCAATTTTTGACCTGAACACATAATTCAGAAACAATTCCCCAAGACCCAACTAAGTTATAAAGTCCATCATTTTGTCTTATGAATTACATTAACAATTTGGTGAAGCAGACTTCTTCCTAAGTACGGACTGCAACATTTTGATGAGATCAATTGATATTGATTTCTATTACATTGTGTTTGATATTATTAAATTTTCATTTAATATTAAATTTAACATTTTCAAAATATTTGCATTCTTAAAGATCTACGAATCTTCTTAAAAATAGAGGGTGTTGTATTATATCCAAAAATATATTATCCATTTTAATCTATTATACTCAATAGCATTTGTAATCTCAGTTTAAATTCAATCAAAACTATGATTTTCCTATAACTTCTTAAATAAACTACAACTGACTAGGATTATACAAAATATAATATATGTGGTGTGTAAATGACACTGCTAGATTTGCATAATGTTTTGCTAAGTACAAAACAAATAACTACATTATGGCTAAATTATCATGTCAACCAACCCACTAGATTAATTTCAAATAAAGAATATATAATTAAAAAGTATGAACAACTACTTTGTATATAAAAAAAACTATTCTTAATATTTGAACACAAAGATAAATTTGCACAGATATAAACCATGTTCAGTCCCTACAATATTTTTAAAGATACATATTGACATTTTTCATGTATTTACCATTGTTTTCCTTGTGAAACTAAGTCTTTAATTAGTTATATTACTGTTTGTAGTATAATATTACTATTTATCCTGGTTATACATTATAAAGCTCTTCAGTTTCAAGCAGGAGAAAGAAAGCATCTGGTAAAATGAAATAGGGAATAAATCAGAAAAACAGAATATACTACTGAACGAAGTAATAAAACTTCTAAAAATAAGAGTGCTCTAATAAGATCTGTAGGAAAAACAATGATTTTCTATTGTCCTAAGATCCTGGTACAGAAAATGTATAAAAAGTCATAATCTTTAACACACCATTTCCTTCCTACTGTTCCTTAAAGCAAAGAAACTGATTAAACATCCTGTCACTTACTGAAAATCCTTACACTGCATTTCTTCCTTTTAAAACCAAGCAAGGTCATTCACATGTTAAATTACAGCTCTTGGCATGAATAAAACCAGATTGCAACACTGAATCAATAAAGCTACATGTTGGGATGTCAAAAACAGCTGTGGAAGCATTGAAATACAAGAAAAGTCAGCTATATGTTTATTCATTTTTAAAATATCTGCATCTGCTTCAGGGTGCTTAAATTTCTATTTTTAGACATTCAATCAGCCCTTAAAATTTGCTGTGTGTTCATTTAAAATTCCCCTCACATTTTTTCCTGTATTCCAAGAAAATGTGCAAGGTAGTTTTTCATACCAAGAGATCTTATCAATATTACCTCAGATTCATAGGCTGAAAATTCTTGGCTGAATTTGGAAATCAAGCACTTCCTCTTTCACTGCTATCTTTCTATAACAGTGGTCATAAGATGGGAATTTTGCTTCCTATTTAATTTGCTTATGATTAAATTATGTGTACAGGCTAAAAAAAAGTCTTGGATCAGAATAGAATTCAGAAAAAATAAGGGCAAAACATGTATCAAACACCTCACGATTATTTAAAATTCTAAAATCTAGATATTATAGAATGTCTAAAAAAAAAACCTGTACCAGATCGAAATACTGTACACATGAACTACAATGCATAGAATACATAATATAAATAAAATCATTTTACTCCAAAAACAAAAAATATAAATGTTTACAAATTCTTATAATCTAGTTTGCAAAGTATAAAAAAAAGTTTCAACTTTTCTTAATCTTTGCTCAGAGGTACACACCCATTGTTCTTTCTAGCTTGCTCCAAATCTCATTGTTTATAATGCTAGACATAGATAGAATCGTTTTCTTCATAATAACAAGCAAGACTGTTGATCATCATTTTTTTCCTTCCATATTTCTTTCAACTCTATATTTTCTGAAAACAAATGAAATTGTCTCATCTTTTTGAGACATACAACAAACAAAAACTGTAGCCCCCAAATAAGCTTGATAATTAAAAGAATAAAAAAAGCTTTCATAACAGAATCCTGATTCTTCCTCTCTTTATGATGAAAAAAAAAAGCTTACAAGAGACCTTTCCAGTCTCTGCAACCCCTAGTTGTAACCACAGTGTTTACCTCCTCCTACATTTATTATTCACCTCTGATTGAAAGAAAAATCATTGACAGTAGTCTGTTCCCTAAATCAATTTTTAGTTATTAGCAAAGAGAGCTTTAACTGTGACACATTAGAAGGACAGGACCTTTAGCCTTCCCATCTAAAAATGATCCATAGAAGTTCCTTCTCAAGATATCAAAGAATAATGAATGTCCTGCCCTGGTTTTCATCCCCCCCCCTTTCCCATCATAATTTCAGGCAGTAATTCTAAGTTGCCATGCCTTATTTTGTACATACAAAATAGAACTTTGTAAATTTAGGTATTGCAGCTGTCTACTATAATCAAAATATATTATAAACTTTGTTTTTCTTTTTTCTACCAAGACGTGTCAAGGATTTTGTTTAGAAACTTGGCAAAAACTCATTAGCCTAATGAGAACTACTGTTGGGTTTATTCATTTCACAGACATTGCATTGGCTGACAGTTTGTTTCTGAGCACAATTCAATAGGTTGGTTGTTAAGTTTAAAGTTTTATGGCAGAGAAACATCTTTTCCATACAGAACCTGCTCATCTTCGGCATTCAGGTTTCTGAAAGTCTGGTTTGAATTCATCCTTCTCCATCTATGAGATGAAATGTGGGAGTCTATAAGCAGACCTTCTCTGTGGGAGTCCCAGCTTTGTGAAATAGCTTTGCCCCCCCCTGTCAAAATAGCCCCCATGCAGCTTGCTTTTAGGAGGGCTGCCAAAACAGACCTTTTTCACTGTGTGTTTGAAGTCTAAAATGTTAGCTGATAGGCTGCTGCTGGTAAGTTTAATTTTTAGTAAATTTGGTTTATGACTGTTAATGTCATTTTCATACTAATTATTTTAACTGATATTGGTTTGTGGTTAATGAATTATATTACTATAGGAAGTTTTTCCCCTTTGAATAGGAAGAGTTTAAATTTAGCAATAATCATATAAATCTTATACATTTTCAGTAAATTTAATTTTTTTCAGAATTTAAAATTGTGAGAACATTATTGGGTTCTTTTAGGAGAAGGATGGTAAAAATGCATAATTTTAAAACATATTTTGGATGTTTTAAATATTCTTTGATATATTCTTGAATACTTTGAAAAACAAGTAGACTTCATATTTCTAATAGTTATGTATGTAGCTTTTGTTCTGTTATCTTTTCCCAGATGTGAATACTGTGGCATCCAATCTAGAGTAAAATTAAAACTGTCCATTCCTTGGCATGTTTATTAAACCAAGACATATAAAAACTTCCTGTGAATTGCAGTATATATGGAAGGTTTTTCTTTTTAGTATATCCAATATATTTTATACTGGATAGTTTGTTGGGTTCATATCCAGGTTAAATCAGAGATAACACAACATGTATGCATGATAAGTGATTGGGGAACATTAAATTTGAGTAGGGCAATGTGTCCACACACCACTGAGCAGCTTTGTGTCACAAAAGTGATGTAATTCTTCTTACTATACTGAGGGGTATTGTCTCTTTCTCTCAACAAGGGAGAATTGCATCCTTACTTCATGGAAGTAAAGCTTTGTTATGGTAATTCTGGTCAATTATGTTATAGTCCTGGCCTCTTTCACAAATGCTACCTCTTCTTAAATGTCACCTCATTTTTTTTTTCTTACTGCCATGACTCCTCTCTCAAGTGCAGTTTCAACAACTGCTTTATGCTTAGCACATTGATTTATAGTTTTTCTATGAGTGTTGTCCACAAGGTATGGTCAAAAAAGTCAAGATACTACAAAAGTGCAATTGAAATTCTACCTTTTGTTTAAGCGCAATATGCAGATTTGGTTGTATTATTGTGGTCACCCTCTTGAATTTTTTTTAAGCTTACTCTGTAGATAGCCCAGCTTTGTAGTCATTTCTTTAGGACTGCATACATTCCACCATGTCCAGATTCTGCTTTCCACTTATTATTTTTTGTATTTCCTTGATTTAGTAAGCTTTCATTGCTTTCCTGACTATTTTATCTAAATGTGATGGGTGAATAAATGAATGAATGAATAAATAAATACATTCTTTTGTAGTTCCCCTTCAATTCATGGTTGCTCTCAACTCATTCATTATAGCTAACAACAAGGAACCGTTCCATGTTCAGTATATATTTCTTATTTCTCTTGCACACAGTAATAATCACAATGTCAGAAATTTTTTTGGGGGGGGGGGTGAAAATTCTGGCTGATTATATTTATTTTAAATGGCCATTTTCAGGACATGCTTAAATGGGTCTCTAAGAAGAATTAATGAGCATATCATGTAGGATTTAGGGAAGGAGAAGTGGGACAATTACCATGGAATACCTCATCTAAAGAATAATTCAGTATGACAGCATTTTAAATGAACAAACTGATCGATATTTCTCCTTAATTTTTCATTCAATATTGCTGCAAAATTAATCTATTTAAATATAATATGAAAGAGTTATTTCCAGAAAGATGCTAGATGGTCAGATTATTGATTTCTATTAAGTAAAACAATGGAGGAAAATATTAAAATGGTGTAGGAAGGAGTTAGAACAAACAATTGCCTCCTCCTTTTTGCTGCTTTCCCTTCCCTTCCAACTCTCCTTCTAGTCTTTCAACTCTTTCTTCTCTCCTGCCATCTCACTCAATGAGTTGACTACTGTTCTCATTTTTCTGCATGTCTCCTTGAACATCTGTCATCTTAAAAGCTGAGTGCCAATCCTCTTCTCTTTTTGTTTCTTTTTCAAATTGGCTAACACTTTTTTCTTTCCTTCGGAGCCAGTTTTATAGTTTTCCAAGAAATAACAGTATTGACCCTTTATGCCCTACTATCTCCCCTTTGCCTCCAGTGTTGTGTAGCTTGCCACTTATTTTGCTATCCCAATTTTCTGTCCTCCAGTTTTTCTTTGACCCTCCACTCTCTAATCTAGCTTCTACCTTCTGCATTCCATTTCACTGTAATTGCTGTTTCAGAAATCACTGATTAATTTCCCTGCTGCCAAATCCAATTTTCTCTGCTCTGTCCTCATTTCCCTTGATTTCTCTGCTTGATTCTTCTTAGATAGCTCATCTCTCTTCATGACCTCAATTTCAGACATTCCTTCTCTCAGCTGATCATTCATTGGATGGATCACACAACATGCTTAACCCATCTTATCCCATCTTAAAAACTTATTTGTTTTGCTCAGATAATTTTCTATCCTCTGAAAATAAAAGCATATGGTAACTGAATATATTAGCATGCCCAGGATATGTTAAGACAATGACACTCACTACACACCATGCTAGTTTTGTGTAGCATGTCAATAATTTTTGTTTGCTTTTGAATTATTAGATATGTGATCTATATAACTGTGATTTGCAAATTCTGTTTTATGGCAGGCAAAGGCAATCTTTGCTTTCTTGATATTACAGAATGACTATTACAAAATTTACTGCTACTGAACAACGTTATTTAGGATGCTAAGAATTCAGCTGCATTAGTCCATTCTAGGGTGGATTATGTCTTGGTGCAAGCTCTAAACGCTATCACTCTCTCTGTCTTTCTCATTCCACTTCAAATTTAGCTGCTTCCCAAGGCACCCATATACTGATGACATCTAATTACTGTAATTTTCTATTTTAAAATATTCTACCACTCCTTCATATTTAGTAATTTGGTATTTCCAAATTGCATTTCTCATTTTTCCTTGCAAGCTTTCTTTGAATCATCTCGAGTCTATCCATCAAGCATAAAGTTGATCCCCGTGCTTTCTTTCCCATGGTCACTTTTCTGCCGTTTTAGCTTCGCAAGTTAAACTGGTTGTAAGCTCAAGTGGATATTATTGCAAGGATAAAATGTAAACAATTAAGAACAAATATGATTAGATACAGTGGAGAAATTAGATCATCGAGGAACTGTTCATTTAGGCAGAGCTCTAGCTTTAGGTCTTTTGGCTCAACATATAGCCTAGCTGGTCCGTACTTTGTTGGAGATGAGGTCAGGATGACACAGTGTTTTGAAATTTAAATAAGGACTGGGCTCATTGTTATAGAGAATGAAGTAGGTAGAACATTGGCCATAGTAGTTCTCCAACTGAGCTTCCTGAGTTCCTTCTCTTAGACAACCTCTCACTCTTTGAAAACAAAGCTGTATAGGCTATCTTGACCCCCAAACTAATCTATTATCATCAGATATTCAAGGGGACATTCAACAATTGACTCCAAAGGGTAGACTGAAGATGGAGGAAGAACTTGATTGTCTTAGATAATAAAGTGAGTTAATTTGAGGTGCATTCTTGATTTCTTTTCCTTTTGATGCTTATACTCATTAGTCAGGATGTCCTGACTCACCCATTTACAGAGGAGATAGGAAATAGAAAGTTCCTTCCTGTAAATGTCTTTACATTATCTTAAGAGGTAAGCTAAAAGATGCTAAGCTAGTATCTTTGAGGGAAGATGGGCAATCACTGCTGATATTACCAAATTTTCTTTGCCAGCCTAAAACGTTAGCTGCTTTTTTGTGTATTGAATTGTTTTTTTGGCTATCAATATTATTTTTGGGTAGAAAAAAACTATTTGAAAATGGGAGGCAAATGACAGAGATAAGTCAATTCTACAACCCGACAGCTGAGAACCCGTGGTTCTCCAGAAAGTGCTGGAATGCATCTTCCAGCATCCCTGGCTAACATAGCTAAGATGGAAATTGCAATTTAACAACTTCTGGAGGGCAAGAAGCTTCCCATTTCTGAGCTAGCATCTCATCTCTACTCCTTGATCATAACATCTGCATCTGAGCCAGCTATTTCATTCAACCTGCTGGAGCCAGCCTTCGATGAGGGAGCTTAATAATAAAAGTTTACAACTTAGGCTTTCTCATAATGAATTCTTCTCCTGGATATGCAATCCAGATTGTCTTGCAGCAAATTCCATGTGGTATGAGAGCTTGCTTGGAAAAGCATAAACCTGCTTCCAGTAAAACTGGGCTTTGATTGCATTTCTGGCACATTGAACAAAAGATGTCAAAGATGACTGACTATGTCCTTACCAATAGAAAGTAATACTTCATGTGTACAATTTATCATAACTACACATTATATACGAATTTTGTGTATAATAATTCAAGTATTATTTAGGATACTGCTGTTTTCAAACTTGCAGCTTTAAGATGTGTGGACTTCAATTCCCAGAATTTCCCAGCCAGGAGACTCAGTGGGAGTTGAAGTCCACACATCTTGCCACATTTGAAGAACATAAAAAAACATAATATGAAAACTCAGCTGACCCAACCCATGATAGGTAGTAGATGTTAATATATATGGGTTCATCTGGCAACAATCAGACCAAATGGAAGATTGAAAACTTTGAAAGTAAGAAAGGTAAATGATGAAAAGTTTGGATTAATTAATGAAATGAATAAGTTCTATTGGGTACTTGTGGAACTAAGAAAAAAGAGAAATATGTAGTAGATCTTAATAAACTTATATATTGTAATTGATGAATACATGCACAAAAGAGAACAATTTAAGTATAAAAGAAAGAGCTAACATATATTGCACATAGCATGAATTGATATCATCTATGCTGTTGAGCAAGAAGAACAAACTGTATACCTTGGTATAAATAGGTAATATGGGGAAAGGTAAAAAGAATATTAAGATATGCAAATACTGTTAGAGAGGTGGAGAGCACTACATGGTGAGGAGAGAGAAGAGCTGTCTTATTGGTAAAATAGACATGGGTGTTACATATTATCAGGTATCTCACATAAAAGTGAGTTGACTACAACAGGAATAAGGCATCTACAAATCTTTGTGATAAAACAAAAAGACATAGGAAAAATTAATGGATGTTGAATGATGTGATTGATCCAGGACAAAAGAAGCCCCTTGAGTAAAGTTGGTCATATAGAGAGATTGAGTGAGGGTTGACTTGCAAAAGAAATATATGATGAAGGAAGAGTAAGAGGAATGGACTTTCCTGGAAAGGCCCAAAAAGTTATGATTTGATGGAACTGATGAGATCCCCCAAAACAATGGTCCCCACCATTGACCTGGTATTGGGCCATGCCAATACCAGGGCACCTTGAGGCTTCAGCTGGTCCAGAATGCGGCCGCGTGGGTTATCATGGGGGTACCTAAGTGCTCCCATGTTATACCCTTTTTAGGTGGCCTGCACTGGTTGCCGGTTGTTTTCCGGGTGCGATTCAAGGTACTAATTATGACCTTTAAAGTGCTCCATGGCTTAGGCCCAGGGTACCTGCGAGACCACCTACTGCCACCAGTAGCCTCCCACTGTCCAGTACGATCCCACAGAGTTGGCCTCCTCAGGGTGCCGTCGGCCAGGCAGTGTCTGCTGGTGACCCCCAGGGGGAGAGCCTTCTCTGTGGGAGTGCCTTCCCTCTTGAATGAGCTGCCCCCAGAGTTTCACATAATCCCCAACCTCCGGTCCTTCCGATGCGCCCTAAAAAGTTGGCTTTTCCAGCAAGCCAGCCTGGCCTGTTAATTTTATCTAATTTTAAAAATGTTATTGTTATATTAATTGGGTTTTTTTATACTTATCTAATTTCCTTTTAACTTTTGTGATATGTGTTTTTTAATGTTGTACACCGCCCTGAGTCCTTTGGGAGAAGGGCGGCATATAAATCCAATAAATCCAAATCCAATCCAAATCCAATCCATGGAACTGGGCCATGCAAGCAGGGGGGTAAGTGAAGCTCCATTTGCATAAGCGGCATGTGTCATGCGAAACCATCCCCTCTCCCCTCTGCTGCTATTGCTGTCAGTCTGCAAAGCCTGACTGAACAAAAACAAAGCATTGACATGCGAGTAGATAAATAGATACCACTTTGGTGGGAAGGTAACAGCGTTCCATGCATCTCAGCCTATAGTCATGCTGGCCACAACCACAGAAATATCTTCTGACAACACTGACTCCCTTGGCTAAGAAACTGAAATGAGCACCACCTCCGAGAGTTAGACATGACTGGACAGGGGGAACCTTTACCATTACCTTTAAATTATGTTTGCTATGCTATGTCTGTATTTTTGTGTATTATTTATTTTTATTTATTTATTTCTCAAGTTTTCATGATGTTGCTTACCACAAAAGGCAATAGTATGATGGGTGTGTGTGTGTGTGTGTGTGTGTGTGTGTGTGTGTGTACAGCTTGATGAATGTATCTTATCTTTTTATGTACACTGAGTGCATATGCACCAAAGACAAATTCTTTGTGTGTCCAATCACATTTGGCCAATAAAGAATTCTATTCTATGCATACATACATTACACACAGAGAGATGTGCATATTCATATTACTTGAAAGGAGCAGTTATCATTTGTGTTTTTAGCACGCTTTTTAAAATAATAAAAATTAAGGAATTAGAATTCTTAATAGAAAGTTATTGATATTCATTTATTATTTTAATAGTAGTTTTAAAAAATCCTTAGTAGTAAGCTGCAAAGATCACTTTACAATACTGTCCAAAGTAGTCCATGCACAACATAGTTCAGCTAAAACTGATTTTAAGAAACAAACATTCAATTATTAGATTGCACACCGTTTTGGGACTCTGACCCTGATTTACCCCAGAGTTGAAGTCTTTATAATCTCTGTGCTAAATTCATCCTGATGGATAATAGAAAATTCTGCTCCATTTCCTCTGGGACTTCATGCTCATTAGTCACAGCACACCAATTAAGAGCTTTGTTAGAAAATGAAAGGAATGTGACATTGTACTTGTTCAGACTAGGAAGCTTCTTTCACATTCACCATGGATGAGTGGCTTTGTATGGGAACGCCAAAAATCACATTAATAGGTCGTGTGCATCAGCATACAAGATCAACAAAAGACAAGAGGTTTTTTTTTTTGCAGTCAGCAGAACTCTTTTAAATTTTGAGCAATAATCAAAAGACTTTCCTTTTCCTTCTAAGAATATGAAAGCTGAAGTTTTCAAGAAAAAGAGAAAAAGAAGAAATAGTGTGGCTGATACATTGTACTAGAATTCAGGTATACATCTACCCCCAACTATGGAAGTTCCTGATTCATTCTTCAGATTTATATGCACAATGAACTGATTTCCAGGAGCAACAAATCAATATTTTGAAAATGCTTCGTATGTTTGTATTGTAGTAGCTATTGTATATACTTAGCCTGTATTACCTCACAGAGATGCTATGGGAAAAGTCAGGAAGCTGGAGTGTAATGAATACTGTTAATTCCTGAAGGAAAGGTGGGAAATAAACATGTAAATAAATAAATAAATAAAGCACTAGCAAACATTAAAATAGCAAACATTTCTGACTGCTCAATATCTGTCCAAGGAACAAAAGAGAACTTGGAGTTAATATCTTAATGAACTGCTTATGAACTAGAATACCTACTATTTTGCCAGGGATTATTGGCATTACAAATTCTTTTCAAGTGTTCTTAACAGTAATTCCTAATTAAGGACATTACAGTTGCAGTGCTTATGCTCTGATCATGCAACCGCATAACTCAATCCCAATGAAAAAGCACAAAAGGAAATTTACTAATCCTGCGGATTCCTTTCACACGATGGTTTTGTGCAACAGAATTAAATGTATAAGACTTGGCATCTAAACTAGCATTGGTGGCATAACTCACAGCAAGCTATTAAAATACAAACACATGAAACTCCCTACCCCCATTTGTAAAAATCTTTCTGTTTCTATAACATTTTCCAACTATTAATCTGTTGCTTCCAAAGTCAATCCGTCGTAGATTTAAACCTGAAGATCGAGTTAGTTCTGCCAATGTGAAACCAAGGCTAAGCAGTTATATGTACCTTTCAGCTTAAATATATATTTGTGCAAATCATATGCAATATAACGGCAAGGCTGTGGCCTATATCCTGCATTAGTAATTCTTCTTATGACACATATCATAGCAAATCATGATCAGTATCTTATGTTAAATGGTTAGGAAAGCACAAACAGCAACCAAACATTTGCTGCCAGAGTTAATTTCTATTGGTCATAAAGTTTTAAAATAAAGATGTGTGATACCATTATTTATCCTCACCACATTCATCCAAGTTAACCAAAATTGGATAGCCACAATTAATTATTTTTCAGAGGGATTCTCCTGGGACAATAATATTGCACTTTTTAAGTTGATCATTCTAATTGAATAAAACTAGTTAGGATTTCCTGCTAGTTATTTCTGAGTTTTTAGAGCCTTTGGGATTTTTTTGTTTGTTTCAGCTGTTAAACTTATTTTAGGTCTTACAGGACAGAATTCAAAAGTGAACCACATATTTTTTTTTGCAATTACTTGGTTCCATGATGAAAGGATTTCAGAAGCTGTAATAGAAGCTACTCAACCAGGGGTGGTATTCAGCAGGTTCTGACCAGTTCTGGAGAACCGGTAGCAGAAATTTTGAGTAGTTCGGAGAACCGGTAAAAACCACCTCTGGCTGGTCCCATCCCCTTCTATTATCTGTCTCCCGAGTCCCAGCTGTTCAGGAGGAATGAGGACTTGGCAGTAGCCTTCCCCTGGAGTGGGGAGGAAATTGAGATTTTACGGTATCCTTCCCCTGCCACGCCTACCAAGACATGCCCACCGAGCCACACCCACAGAACTGGTAGTAAAAAAAATTAATCCCACCACTGTACTCAACCCTATAATACATCATGTAGCTATTCTCACTACTTGCCTCCACTTCATCCTTTCTTTTCTTTTCTTTGAAGCTGGGCAAAGATTAAATTGAGAGTACCTGGATGGAACAGTTCTTGGGGTATGGCTAACAGCATGCCAAAGTAGGTGAGACAATAGGAGTAGGTGGGATAATGCTAGTTCTCCAAAGAAATTTGGCCAAAACCCAGTTTCAAGCCAAAGCAAGATCTAGGAACTCTCCATTTTATCTGGTACTTGCCTGATAAAATGACTTCCAACTTGCCAAAAATGTCATCTAGGGTAAGAATCAACGGTGGGTTTCATATTTTATTACCACTGGTTTGCGTTGCGCGTGCCCCTTCCAGCCCTCTGTGCATGCGCTTTGCTCATGTGTGCATCTTCTGCACAAGCACCCAGCCTCAAAACATGCCTAAATAGGATGACATAGAGTCTGGGTGGCCAGCCTATGATTTCCATTACTGGTTCAGGTGAACCAGTTTGAACCGGCTGAATGCTACTGTGTTTCCCCGAAAATACGACCTGTCCCGAAACTAAAGCCTTGCCACATTTTTCGCGCGGGCAAAAATATAAGCCCAACCCCAAAAACAAACCCCCTGGACATCCCCCCCTCCGGCCAGCTCACTGGCCATCCCTCCACCGCTCACTGACCTAGCATTATCCCGAAAGCGTCAAGTCGCAGGAGCGGGGGGGAACGCTCACGTTGCTTTCCACCTTCAGGATACTGCTAGGTTCGGGAATGGCATTCTGCCTGGCCGGAGGACAGTGTTGCCGGGCGGCTGCTCCCTTGTGAACTGGCTCCCGAAGACAGCTGGAGCATGGAGCTCTGGCCGGCTGGAGAGGGGAGCTGCGCGAGCACCAATTCCACCCGCAGCCTCACCAAGCCCTTGCACAGCTCTCCCAGGGCACCACTGCTGGCCGCTGCTGCCCGCCACCCACTGCCGCCCTGCTCTGAGCATAACGTCTAAACTCCAAAACTCGGGGCCGAGTCTTCCAGCATCGGCCGCTCTAGGAGTGCTCTCTATGGTGGGCCAGCTGCTGGAAGACTCTCTGTCTGGCAGGCAGCCCACCATAGAGAGCACTCCTAGAGCGGCCGATGCTGGAAGACTCGGCCCCGAGTTTTGGAGTTTGGAAGTTATGCTCGAAGCAGGGTGGCGGCAGGCGGCAGCAGTGGCCAGCAGTGGTGCCCTGGGAGAGCTGCGCAAGGGCTTGGTGAGGCTGTGGGCAGAACAGGTGCTCATGCAGCTCCCCTCTCCAGCCAGGCAGAGCTCCATGCACTGACCTAGGGGGTATCCCGAATGTGCCAAGCCGCGGGAGCTGGGGGGCGGGCAGAGCGCCACATGGCTTGGCACCTTAGGGATACCCCCTAGGTCAGTGAATGGCGCTCTGCCCAGCTGGGGAGGGGATTTACCAGGCGGCTGCTCGTGGGCATGGTTACCTCATGGCTGCTTCGCCCCTGAGGATGTGCCCGGCTCTTTGGGAGCCAGTTCACAAGGGAGCAGCCGCCCGGCAGCCCCAAAACAATAAGCCCTGCCTGATAATAAGCCCAAGGTCATATTTTGTGGGGCAAAAGAAAATAAGCCCCTGTCATATTTTCGGGGAAACACGGTACCTCTGGTAAGAACTCACTCCCAATCCTCAGTCATGAAGATATGTTCTCTGCCAATAACAGGGTTAACTATTTTGCTATCAAGGCCTCATGTGTTCTGCAATGATCAATAGGGAGGGAGGCTGAAGCAAAACGTAAATGGAGTCCAATTTCTCACTTATTGCCAATTTACTTTTTTCATAATGAAAATTCCAACCTTTCTGTTCTTCTCAAATCCTTTATATTGCTTTATTTTTTCCCCTGTCAAAGAAAAGGCTATGCAAAAGAGGCATAAACTTCTTTCTAGAAGTCTGAATTGCTTGCTTAGAGGGGGACGGTATGAAATTAAGGCGGAAGCTACATTTGGCCTTCAGGCAGAATTGACCAAACTTTGCCTATCATTGTTGGCTGGTAGATCAAGGGAGAAAAGATCCTTGCTACTTAGTAGTTAAGCAAGATAGTTGCAGAGAAGTTGTGATTCCTTCCCAGTGAAGACTAGAGAACAGTAATGTTTGCCTACAGTAGCTAGCTCTACAGAAGATGAATAAAAACTGTCGTTCTATCATCCCATAGAGCCCTGTCTGTCTCCCAACTTTAGGAAATTTAAGATAGTTGGACTTCAACTCTCAGAATTCCCTGAGAGTATTCTTCACTCATACCTACCAACTATAAATTTCATCTCATGTAGTAAGATAGAATTTTAAGTAAACACTGCCTGAACAGATTTTATGAATCATATTATTCATCCTTGAAAAAGAAATCATGAAATCCAAAATGCATCAGAGGTTTTATAGAAGCAGGAAGAATATTTGTTAAGCTTGATTAAACAGTGTGCATGATAACGGAGATGACATTTCCTTAGTCTTATGCATCACAGCTGTTATTCATGGGCCCAGCTTCTGTGCTTCACTTTCCTAAATATCATAATGGGAACAATAACTATGTGAAGGTCTCCACTAGAATAGAGGATTAACTCACCCCATAAATTCCTTATCTGTGTCACACCTGTGCAAAGATCAAATAAGTGTTTCATTTTAACAAAGCTTTGAGTGAAACATCTTTTTAAAATTGACAACAAGTTAGTAAGATAGCAATAGCAATAGCACGTAGACTTATATACCACTTTACAGGGCTTTGCAGCCCTCTCTAAGCAGTTTACAGAGTCAGTATATTGCCCCCAGCAACATGGATCCTCATTTCACCTACTTTGGAAGAATGGAAGGCTGAGTCAACCTTGAGCCTGGTGAGATTTGAACTGCCAAATTACAGGCAGCTGGCAGGCAGCAGAAGTAGCCTGCAGTACTGCTCTTTAACCACTGCACTACCATGGCTCAGATACTTCTATATTGCTTGGCATCACAGGTCTAGGAGGTTTAGGCACAGACCCTCCTTTGCCTCCAGTCACCACCTCAGCCATTTTACAGCCAGCTTCCCTCTTCTGTTGGTCCTCCCCCTGCTATTTTTCATGGCCAATGGAACCCTGGCTCTCTGCCTCTCACCCTTCATCTCTTCCCATTTGTCCAGACATGATTTGACCCCAGCTGCACAGGACAAATAGCTGCCAGACAATCAGATGGCAGGCAGAAGCAATGGATGAAGAACCAGGGGCCCATTGGCCATGGAGAATGGCCAGGGGAGGGCCAGTGGAAGAGGAAAGCTGGCTGAAGGGGGTAGCTGTGGGCAAAGAAGATGCAGTCAAGGGTCTGTGTTTAAATGTTCCATTCCGCACTGCAATGATCTCCTATAGCAGGTCACCTCCAGTTGTAAATTATTTCCAGAAGACTCTTGCAGCTACCAGAGGAACCAAAGGAAACCGTCAGAGGGAAATGAAGACAGGTCGAACAGGCAAATTTTGGATTATTGCTGCACTTTGATGAGCCAATGACCTGCTTTTGTGATATGGTCACCTTGTCAAAGAAAATTATACCTATATTGCTCAAGTCTACTTCTTTCAAAAATCCCCTTCCTAGAAACAGGCATTTTAACTTACCAAGAAGAAAAGGGATAACTATTTTGCCCATTCCTTGAACTGACTACATCAAAAGCTACACTCTCTTTTATTAGCTAAAGTCATAGCAGAGATCATGTAAAATTTAGATTTTTATGAAAAGGTGTAAATAACAGCTGCACTAAACTAGTTTGTAAGCTAAGAGCTTACAGTGTATCACAGTGTTTCTGAATCCTGGTTACTTGAGAGCATGTGACTTCAAATCCCAGAATTCCCTAACCACCCTGGGGCATTCTGGAGCTGAAGTCCACATGTCTTCTAGTTGCCAAAAATTGGGAACACTGCTCTATTACCTCCGAAACTAAATTTCAAAACAGTATAAAAAGTTCAAAAGAATTTTTTATTTGTTTAACAAATAAATAAAGCTGACTATCTACCAATGGAACTTTGGGTATCAAACAAAAACTAAAATGCAATCTAATCAATTAAAAAACCCATAGCATCTTACAAATATGTATCCTCATATACATTGTGCGCCATTAATATCCCTGCACTGGTGCCTGGTGGGAAAAGCAGAATTTTAAGGGCTTCTAAAGGCCAACAAAGTTACCTTCATCCGAATCTACATCATGCTCTTTCTGTCATATCTAGGGAGAGAGGCAGAAACCAATATGGGCAAATAATCTCCGGGGAGAGGGGGCGGTCTAGAAATTCGATAAATAGAAATAGAAGGCCCACCTATTTCCTACCTACATCATGAGGTTCAAGTTTTGGGATAGGCAGTGGTGGTATTCAGCAGATTCTGACAAGTTCTGCAGAACCAGTTGTGAAATTTTGAGTAGTTCAGAGAACCGGCAAATACCACCTCTGACTGGCCACGCCCCCATCTATTCTCTGCGTCCCAAGTCCCAGCTGATTGGGAGGGAATGGGGATTTTACAGTATCCTTCCCCTGTCACGCCCACCAAGCCACACCCACCAAACTACTCCCACAGAACCAGTAGTTAAAAAAATTTGAATCTCACCACTGGGGGTTTTGTTTGCATGCCTCTGGCCATCATTGTGACTTTTAAAATTACAGCCCAGATAGATACTCCTGGGAAACCTTCTATAAGGATGACCAAAATGTCATGCCATAACTGCTAGTTGAGGATTGCATTGTGTCTTAACGCCTATGAGGCTACTTGGACCATTAAAGCAAATGGGGAGACAAAAGGGAAAGTTTCTTTAAATCTGTCCCTGCTTCTCATCCAGCCAGTCTAGTTTAAGAGAAAAGGGGAGCTCTCTTTCTCTCTCTCCCCCTCCCTCCCTCTCTCTCCAATCTCTACTTTAAATAGAGGGAGGCATTCCTATCCTATGTATTTATGAATGCATCTAGCTTTTACTTCAACATATCATAAGCCTGTTAGCATTCACTGATTGCCAGGCAAAGACAAGCTGTGTCATGCTGAACAGAACATTAGCTTCCCCCCGAAGGCAAATAAACCCTTTGGAAGAGAAGCAATTGATGGGATGTAATTAGGGGTGAAATCTACTTACCTTCGCTACCAGTTTGCATGTGCAGAGCATCAAAAACGGACATGATGACATCCAGGCAGGTGGACAGAACCTGTTACTGAGCGCGCCTGCAAAGGTAAGTAGTACAGTAGGGTGGGGAGGGAATCCATTGTGCCACACAATTTAGATTAGCTAGAAAGCAGGAAATCATGATTCTAGCTAATATAAATCACGTGTCACAGCTGATCGTCGGAAATACTGGTTCGACGAAACCGGTAGCATTTTTCTACTACTGGTTCAGATGAACCGGTCTGAACCAGTAGCATTTTACCCCTGGATGTAGTATAGATTGCAAAGCAGCCTTCACCAACCTTTTGCCCTTCAGATACAATTTCCAGGGTTCACCAGTATGGCTGAAGGCTGGCTGAGATGCAGTCTCGGTTCTTCTAGAGGGCAATCTTGGTGAAGACCAGAGTACAAATTTACAGCTGCCCAAATACCACTGCTTCCATTCTCTTTCAGATCTCTTACTTACCCTGATTAAAAAGTGAATGAACATACAGAATAAATTTGTATACAAGTTATCCTTGTGTATGGCTATCTCATATAACAACCACCCAATTATCATGGTGATGAAAATTCTTGTATTTATGACCTTCACAAGTCTTAAAGCAAAGGAAATCTAGAGGAAGATTATAAACACAGTGCTAGTTTCAGTTAGTGATCGCTTCACTTAATGACCAAACTAGGCAACTGAACCACTTGCACATGACCTGCCTCCGTAGAAGTATCTGGTGGCAGGACAAGGTGCCAGGCACAGACGTCCTCTCCCAGATCACACCCAAAAGCCCCCACAAACCGGACAGGCCATGTTGCAAGAATGCCAGACCATCACATCCCTAAACAGATCCTCTATGGTGAGCTGTATCAAGGAAAGCAATTGCACGGGGGACAAAGGAAGTGATACAAAGACATATTGAAAGCCTCCTTCAAGTCCCTGGATATTGACACTACCTCTTGGGAAACCCTGGCACAAGATCGATCAACCAGGCACATGCTAATCCGCCTAGGCTGCCAGACATCTGAGGACAGGAGAACAACCACAGCACAAGAGAAGTGAGCACTCCACAAATACAGAGCTGCAAATGTTGCAACAATGGTGCCCACACATGTCTGCCCGACATGTGGCAGAACATTTCGTGCCTGTATAGGCCTTACCAGCCACCTGCGGACACATCGCAGACAACCCACAACCTGTTAGATGTCTAGGTCCTCTTCAAACACGATGGACAAACATCATCACCAAACTGCCGATCCCAATTGTGGTCACTAATTAAGGACTATAAGTATTCAAGATTAAGTGTATTTGTCCTTAAGTTAAGGCAAAAGTGTTCTGGGAGTGATAAAATGACTCAGTTAGGAACTGATCAATTATGTTGATGGGGTTGATTTGTTTAAGATTACAGCAAGAGATGGCATTTTGCTAAACGTAGTCTAACTAGTTGCTACCGCTTTAATGGACGCCTCAACTATCTCCAACCCCAGTCAGGAAACTATTTCCAAATAAATTTATATGAACTCTTCCTCAGTAACTTCCTTATTTGCCAAGTAATTAAAGTAATCGTTATTCTTGGCTCAAAAACTGCACTGCTTCTGTTATGTTTCGACTTCCTTTATATCTGAGTGCTTCTCATTCCTTGCCATCTCAGTTTTGGACTTGATTTCTGATCCATCATACAACTCTTCAGCATTTTAGTTGCATATCAATTTATGAAATGAATACTATTTGGATTAACATGTCAAATACAGTTTCTTCCTTTTCAGTTATTCACTGGATAGTTCATTGCTTATCATGTGACAAAATAAAGTATATTTCTAATTTGTGGATTGCTGCACAATGAAACAATTCCTGTAATCCATAAGGTTTATATTACTGTTATTGAAGCCCAGGAGATAAAGTTCTTTTCTGGGATTTGGGATCCCCCTCCCCAACTTCTAAAATGATTTGTAAAAGTTTAGAAAGTTTGCTTGCATTCTTTTTTTTAAAATACTCCTAATTCTGAGAAATAAAGCACAAAATGAAGAATTAATGCTACCACTATGTTCATTCAAATATTGCATTTAGCAGTGTTTTAATATTTGCATATTAGTAGAACATGTCCTTATTTTACTCACTAAGAAAAAAGAGTTTAGCTCTTGGAATTTTAATCTGCAGTATTTCTATCAAAACCCAGAATAAACCCAATGATTAAACTCTCTTTTCCTCTTTTTCTTTCTCTCACTCTGCACACATACAGACAATGTGATTAATAAATGGCTCCATATCAAAACTTTTAAAAGATACAAATTGGAGAACAAATCCATTTAACACTTTTTGTATGCACATATGAAGTAACAAAGAAGTACAAATATTTTTTTAAAAGACTTACTTGTGATTTTGTTGCTAGAATAAGATTGCGGTATTCCTTTTGGGGTTATTTTGAAATCATCTCAGCTATTTCAAGGTGCGTTTCTTAGCACCCCAAATATGTAAAACAACATTTACTCTATTTAAAGGAACATACAATCCAACAGGTGGGGTTTATCCAGAATCAAACAGCTGAATTTTCACTCCAGTTGTGTTGTGTCACTCTTTTTTATGTTTTTGACATTTATCGTCACCCAGTTTTGGTTACAGTTGTGCAATAGCCAGAGATTTGAATCAAATGAACTGAGCACTGAAGAAAAACATGTGGAGGATTTCCTGCTGAGATTTCCCAGCAGAGGTACAAATTCAAGAGTGCGTGGAAATTTGTCATAGCTTTCTTTCAGGTTACACCAACTTATGCATTCAAGCAGTGAAAATATTAATGTATTATTCCTCTCAAGATAACCTGACAATAGTATCCTCTGTGCACCACCCAGAATTAATGCTGTAAAATGTTCAGCTCTAAGTAATAAATCCAACAGTCCCAAAGCATTGCTTAGCTCAAAGGAGTATGTTTTTTTAAAAAAAACCATGAAAATGGCTTCTTTTTGTATGCTCTATTGAAGAACAGCACAACACAACACAACCCTAAACCAACAGAAATGGATATTACTTAATTGATTCTAATCACTTGTCTGTAATTTAAGCCAAAACACATAAGCAAATGCAATACCTAGTGAGATTAAGATCTGCAAAATTATTTTTTGACTGATTTAATATACTTCTGCCATTACATGTAATATACTTATGCTTTTCAGATTTGCATGTTTTATTTTATAAAATCAATAAATGGTTAGCCTCAACATCCCAAAATATAACAAATGGAAGTAATCTCTGCCCTTTGGGTCCAGCACTAAATTTTGAAATGAAATAGCTGCAGTATTTTAATTGCTTTTATATTATTCATGTGTGTGTGTGTCACTTGTATTAAAAATTTAAAGCTCTTCACAAGGAGATTTTATTATGAATTCTAAAAATTGGATCAAATCCAACATCAAAACCCAAAATATCATACTAACTAAAAATGTTTTCTAAAACTATTCTTGCTAGTCGTTCCTGTTGCTAAAAAAAGTAGCTGAAAGAGTTTGAACTCTTTAATATTTCAATTTCTAGATAGAATAATTAGACTGGACAATTAATCTTTTCTGAGATTTTAATTAGCCATGATAAAGATTAGCCATAATAGAACTCCTCAATCTAGTGTGAAACATCAATTCTGATAATTCCCCAGGAATTGGGAATTGGGAACCTTAACTCATCTACAGAGTATAATGTTGAGAAAAATCCCGGGGCTCTAATTTACATCTACAGATGTTGTTCACAATAAAACTATGGATCTATTCCATTTAACATCAATTATATATGTGTTACACATGTACTCCTCAACTTACAACAGTTTGTTTAGTAACTGTTCAAAGTTACAATGGCACTGAAAAAAGTGATTTATGACCACTTTTCACAGTTAAAACTTTTGCAGCATCCCTATGATTATGTCATCAAAATTCAGATGTTTGGCAAGTGACTCATATTTATGACTGTTGTGTCCCAGAGCCATGTAATCAATTTTGGTGACATTCTGGCTAGCAATGTTGATGGGGAATACAGATTTAACAACTGGATTATTAATTTATCAGCTGCAATGATTTCAGTAGGAGCAACTATGGCAAGAAAGGTTGCAAAATTGGGCAAAACTCACTTAACAAAAGACATTTGGGCTCAATTGTGGTCAAGGATTATATTAAAAGACTGAAAATTATGCTCACTCATATAATTTACAGTAAAAGTGATCAAACTGTAGCACTCAATCTATTAGCGAACCTTAAGTATGTATGTCCTTTCTTATTGTCTCTACTTCCTTGAGTTGCTGAAAATTGAGATTCAGCAACTTCAGGAATGCCACAGTTTGTTTATCTAGGCTTGCAGGACAATATTTAATCAATCATTGTCCCTCCACCTAGCATGTGTCATGAGGTTCTTGTGAGAATAAAGCTTATGAATATTCCTATAAACTCTTTAGAAAAGAGTTGATGGGATAAAAAATAACATTTTGCAATATATTTCAACATTATCGCAATATGTTTTAAATTGGGAAAATATCTATGGTACATCTTAAAATACGAGCAGAAGAAATAGAATGAATAGAAACCAATATATCTGGAACTCATAGGGAATGGTTGAGCAGCTTGAATATAATTTAAGTCAATATATTTGATTTTTTTAAAAAAAAATCTTAAAACATTGTGCTCATTTATGTACTGTTTGCTTATAAATAAGGGCTTGTATTTTAACATGACTTGTGAATCAAGTCTATTGTAGTTTATCACAATTTAAACAAACCACAAAATTGCATGTTGAATTAAGATTTTTTCAGAGCATTCTTGCAAATCATTGTGCATTATCAGTTGCAGCATTATTATTATTATTGCTGTGCTTTGTGATAATTCTGCAAAATTATTGTTGAATATATGTCAATCTGTGTTGATAATAAAGATTTGATTTGACCATTGTCTAATATGACAAGGTCCAATGATCAATAATAGAGTGATCACTGTTTAAATATCTAAGGGCAACAATAAGCCTAAATTCACTGAAAAACTTACCTTACAACTTCTATTAAACCTTTGGAAGAACTCCTGCTACAGGAAATAATTATGTGTGGAAAAAGTGAATCTCTCTCAAATACATTAATTTAAAGTCAAATATTTGCCCTATCTAGTGTTTAACAATTTCTTGATTTTTCTCTCAGGAAGCAGCATTTTATTATTAAATGTGAGCCCTTATGATTCAGGATGAGAGAGTGTAGAACCCAAGAATGTATTCGAGCCAAGCAACATAAATTGTGTCTAAAATTCATTGCTTTTTCAATATTTAGTGGAAGCATTTCTAGTCCAGATGAAAGTTGAAGAGAGCATCTGCCTCATAATTCTAGGATGTAATAATATTCAAAATCCTTTTCTCCCTTATGTATCCAATAAATGAGATAAAAAGTAGCCAATAAAAACGAGATATAAAGGCAAGAAATATAAAAGCAGAAATTGATGGTGGAATGCATAAGAAAGATGGGCTCAGTAATAATGAACAAGAAGAATATCTATATTATCTATATGGGGAAGAAGGGAGGGAGGGAGGGAAGGAAGGGAGGAAGAGAAGAAAGAAGGAAGGAAGCTATCCTCATTTAGTAAAGGGCTACTTATACATAATTGTCACCTTCTAGAAGTGCAAAAGGTTTCTTCTATCCAGCCAGAAGAAACTTCTAGAAATTAACATATAAAGTGGCGATTTGCAACATTATTCATTTGGAGCATGAGCGGTTGCACTCCATTATTGGGTAAAAACAGGACACCAGAAAGAGGGGGGGGGGGAGAAAAGTTTTTATGAAACTTAATTACAGTTAATATAATTATTCCACACAATTGGCTGCTTTTCTAGGAATTCTGCTGAACCTAGGCCCATGACTTTGGCGCCTAATACACAACATCAATGTGATGCTCCATTATTTGCACTCAGGCTGCTTTGGATTAGGCATGTTTAAAGCAAAGCTTCCTTGAATTTTGCAAACATGTGAATTGATTTACTATTCTGAAAAAGAAAGAAAGAAGGAGAGAGAGAGAAAGAAAGCTAGCTGTATCTGTTTTTGTTTTTGTTTTTAAAAAAGATGTGTGTATGTGTGTACACAAACATATTTGCAAGTGCATGAACATACATACACATATACACACATATACACACGCATAAATATATACACACCCACATTATATTGTATCTTATCCTGTAACTATTATATTTTACCTTACCTTTATTTTAAATTGTTTGTATAAGATTGTATTGGTGACATGTATTTGAACCTTGTGCTTTGATATGGCCTATGGCAGTGATGGTGAACCTTTTCAGCACTGAATGCCGAAAAGAGGGTATAAGGCAGATGCTCTCTTCGTTGGGGCCACAACCCAGAAGAGGAACAGGCAAGGGGGCATGTACACGCCAGAAAATGAACTTCCAGTTTCCAGCACACACATGTGCACCGGCCAGCTAGTCTTCCAGTTACTGGCGTGCATGCGTGCGTGACGATCAACTGGCCGGAGTTCATCCTCATGCTGGAAAATGGAAGACCAGCTCTTCCAATTTCCAGCATTGCTGCATGCATGAAGGCCAGCTGATTGTCGCATGCGCACCAGAAACCTAGAAGAGGAACAGGTGATGCGGCGCATACCAGGCGACATGGTTCCGCATGCCACTTCAGGAATGTATGCCATAGGTTTGCCGTCATGGCATGTTACGGCAAACCTATGGCATGCCGTCAATTAATAAAGCTATCATATATGCAAATATATACATACACATATTTACACAAGCTTACATAGATCCATACTCAGGCCTATATTTGCACACTCTATTGTAATCTGATTTCTCCTTCCATTTTATTCACTATCCAATTAAACCTTAATTACTTTTATTTTAGAAGGTTTCCACTATATCTGATCTGCAAAAAAATTAAATGGAGGGGAGAAATAGAGCATTTTTATGCAGAAAGTATTCATCAATGTTATCAAGCTGAAAACCTTTCATGAATTTACTCTACACAATGTCATATTCTGGAAGCCCATCTGGAGGGCACAGGCCTTGGTACAGCTGAGATGGAATATTTCTTTTCATCAATCCATTAAACTATTTATGGTTTTCTCCCTAATGCTTTCAGAGCTCAATAAGACTTTGGACTTTCAAAAGTAGTTACCAAGAAAACCCCAGAAGAGCTAAAATAACATTACAAAATATTGCCTAGGGTGCCAATATTTTTTATGCACATCAAAGAAAAGATTGCATTTCTGAGTCTTACTGAAAAGTCATTTTAAGAGTTCCCTTTATCCTCATTTGTGCCATATACTTCTGCCAACTTGGGGAGGGAAGAAGAATATATTACATGGAACTGCACTCAATCTATTTATCCTCTTCTAGGGTTTTTTTTTAAATCAAGCTGTAAAAAAAGAGTGCAGAGAAGAGCAACAATGATGATTAGCGGGTTGAAAGCTAAAACCTATGAAGAATTATTGTAGGAATTGGGTATATCAAGTCTAGTGAAGAGGACTAGCAGTGACATGATAGCAGTGCTACAATATTTGAGGGGTTATCACAAATATGAGGAGGGTCAACCTGTTTTTCAAAGCATTAGAAGGCAGGCAAGAAACAAAGGATAGAAATTAACCAAGGAGAGAAGCAATCTAGAACTAAGGAGGAATTTCCTAATGGTGAGAGCAATTAACCAGTGGAATGCCTTATCTTCAGAAGCTGTGGGTGCTCCATCACTGGAGACTTTTTAGAAGAGACTGGACAGCCATTTGTTTGAAATGGTATAGATTTTCTGCTTGAACAAAGGATTGGACTAGAAGACTTCAAAGTCTTCCCTTCCAACTCTATTATTCTATGTTCTAGTCCCAACTCCTCTTACCAAGCAGGAAAAGATTGATATGGAAGCCTATTCTTGGGTCTTGCATTCATGTTCACTGTATTAATAGCTTTGCAACAAAGTTAAGCTGTGATGAGATATATTTTACTCTAGATAGCTATCACGAAGGTAATCACTGTTATAAACCTACAGTAGCGTAGGGGTACACTTGGCAATCATCCAGACTATATGTAGGAAAAGTACACACTGCCAGATGCAGATTGTTGGACAGGGGAAAAATTTTTCACATTAAACAGACGAATATTTTCAAAATCACATCTTTTCATCTGGATACCCTTTATTCTTGGTCATTATTGCTTGCATAGTATTGTTTATTTCATCATATTCATCTCAAGTTATTCTTACCAGTAAGTGGTGAAGATAGTTGGAATTTTAATTTAGAATTCTCTTGACTCTTACCTACAATATTTTTTTTTCCAGATATGGTTGTGAGTGCAAAGTCTAGAATACTAAAATGTAGAACAAAATCTTTCTTGGCTGATGTCTAAGAACCACATTTACATGTACTCGAGAAAGGATATATAAAGCTGTCTAGTTTTCTAACTGTATAAGAATTCTGGAGAGGAGAAAAACGATAGAATTTGGAATGTGAAATATAGTACTGGAACACTAACATAAAATTGCTTGAATTTCCTTCTGGAAATCCACATTAAATCCTCTACTAAATAGAATTTATGAAGGGAAATTGGCCGTTAGAAAATGTTCACAGTATTATGCTTGATCCATAGCTCTCTTTGGAAGATAGCTTCTTAGATATAGCAATTACAACATTCATAATTGGGCTTTATTTGAGCACTTAATCTAGGCATTATTACTGACCTCAGAATATTCTGTATGTATTTTTAGAAGTATTGTGTGAGCCTTATTTCCAATAATTGATAAAGGGTTACTTCATAAAACAATGTGGTACCCACTAGATTTGTTGATAGGAATTATACATGATTATAAGTTCCTATAATTATAGGAAAACTGTGAAGAACACCCCTTTGGAAAGTTGTTCAAAATGAAATCTGCTCTGATAATAAAGATAATACTCCTCCCACAAACTCCCACTCCCTAAATCATGGCTAGTTGGGAAATTCTGGGAATTGAGGCCTAGGCATATCTTAAGAAACCTAGATGGCCTAGATTTTCCAGCACATCAGTGTGTGTGGAGTGGGAGTTTGTGTGTGTGTACTGTGCGTATGTACACACAGAGAGAGAGAGAGAGAGAGAGACAGAGACAGAGACAGAGACAGAGACAGAGAGAATGAATGTGTCTATTGTCCAGTGTATTTTCTTTTTGTAAATATTCAGCTTCTCTCCAATATACTGCCAGCTTTTAATTGGGGTGGGGAGAGAGAACCACCCAATGCATTTTTATTCTTTCCAACCCAACAGTGTTGGAAAGAAATTATAAAACGGGGCTCAGTACTTTGTTTGTCCATCTGTCAGCTGGGTAATTCTTTGAAAACAGAATGGAATAGAGCAAAATGTGATGTGCTGACAGAAGCTGGGAAATACAGAGAGTGATAAAAAAATAGGCTGGCTGTAGCCATGAAAAAAAGAACAAAATCTCCCTCTCGAAGAGATATTTTGGCAGCTATGACTTTACTCCATTCTTAAACCGGCCTCTCTTCCAATCATATGACCAAGACCGAGCACACATACACACCAATACAATTCGAGGACAAAGCAGAAATGCACATAGAGATGCAATGCAGATTAAATCCACATGCATACGCACATATATGCAAAATATAACATGTATGTATACATTCTGATTAGTCTCCAAGATCAAAACGTATGCATGCAAACAAAAAAGCAAACATCATTTTACAGGAGAAAATACAGAGATATATTTCTACTAGTAAAGGGGATGGAAGGAATTGCAGAAATCCTGTTCTGCATACTTTCTCTACCTCATTTGCAATAATAACTACTGTGCTTCCGTGTATTAAGAAAAATTCTATAGCATTCTGGGGAACAAGAAAGCAGTTACTGCTATCTAATTCAGAATTTCATCTGAGCAATTTTGTCTCCTCCATATCATTTACAATACAACCAATTTGGAGATTGCAGGTGGGATGAGAACTGGTTCTTGTGTATTTCTTGCAGACCTGAGTAGCAAACTGACAACCTATAGAAGTCTATCTGCTTTACTTTATGCCTGGTGCCATACCAAAGTTTTGATTAGCATGCTCTACTCTGATTTTCTCTTCATTCAGAACTAACTTTAAAGCAGTGGTGGGTTGCAGCCGGTAAGCCGCCGGTACGGTCATACTGGAGCCTGCCTGGAGCACTGGATACCGTTCCAGTACGGAGCTCTGGAGGGCCCACCCGCCCGCCCAAGCTCCTTACTGGTCTTTTAAGTCTTCGGTGCTTCCGCGCATGGCGTGTACACTGAGCAGCTGGAGCGTTGCGGAGACTCGTGGAAGTGGTAAAAGGCATGTGCCCATGTGTGCTCATGCACTGTGCGCGTCCATGTGGATGATGCCGGGCCTATTCCAACAGTGCCAGTTGGAATGGGATCCAGAACCCACCACTGCTTTAAAGGATGAAACAATCAGAACTCATAAAACAAAAAAAGATAAAACATGATACTGTTATAACTAAAACGGTCTGGCTTGATTTAACAAGCTTTGACTCTTTTTCTGAAGGCTTCAATACAACATTTCACATCTTGAGACGCACACAGGAAATATTTCTGTTATGTATACCCAACAAATAGGCTTCTCAATGTTATACCAAATGTAAAGTATGTTAGTCTTAATGTACTAATTACTAATTATATGCTAATGTAACATATAATTTGGATTCCTTTAGTTTAAGCAACAATACATTTACCTTTTTGCTGCAAAAGAAAATCTTTAATTGCAGTGGATATTAAGCCATGGCTCACTGGCATGTACAGTAGATTGTGGCCAGAAGAAAAACTTCCACTGGTAATGTTAATGATGATTACAGTTCATTAAAATCACATTAAACCAAGGCATCAAGGAGGTGTTCAGATTTGTTGGTTGAGATTTTCCCATACTCTGGATTTCACATATTCCAAGTTTGTTATAAAAACTGGCAGCCAGAGATATAAGTGGCATTAGTTACCCTTAATGTCTTGAGGATGTCTTTCAGATAAAAGTTATATGTGCAAGGGATTGACGTGTACAAGTAATATAATAGCAATAGAACGTAGGCTTATACGTATACTGCTCCACAGTGCTTTACAGCCCTCTCTGAGTGATTTTCAGAATCAGCATATTGCCCCCAACAATCTGGGTCCTCATTTTACCAACCTCAAAAGGATGGACGGCTGAGTCAACCTTGAGCTGATGAGACTTGAACTGCCAAACTGCTGGCAATCAACAGAATTAGCCTGCAATACTGGATTCTAACTATTGGGCCACCACCGAAAACTGGAGCTTTCGCTGATCAACTTTTAAATTGCATCATCTTGCATTCTTATGCATACATTGTTCCAACTCAACTCAAACGCACATTGTAAAGGTATTCTACGTGCTCTTCAATGTTCCAAATTTGCTATTGTAGTATGGAGCATAGTAATTTCCAATAGGTATTCCCATTCCTTGTTTATAGAATCATTCTTCTCAATCTTTGAAACTTTAAGATGGATAAAGTTCATCTCCCAGAAATGAATACACCTCTGGTTGCCAAATCATTGTTCTTATTAGCTTTCTGTGTATGACATTCAGTTCCATATTGTTGAGAAAATTATTTAGTTCCTGGAGAAGTAGATCCTGTCCTCTCTGCTCACACATTTTGCATTATTTCCATTTTAGAGAAGCTATGGAGAATTAGGGAGGGTTGTTGGGAAGGGCACAATTCTGTTGACGGACTATTCTTTAGGGAAATGGAAATATTTTAATAGTTTTTATTAAAAAAATCGTTGGATCTTGCTGATTTAAACAATATCACTTATATCTGAACAAGGCACCAAACTATACTTCAATTAAGGACTCCATATCACTTTAGGCAATTCAATGGACCAGAAGCCTATTTCAGCTGATGTTCTCCAGGTGTGTTGCACTTAAAAACACCAGCTAGTATTAATAAAGGCTATGTTGATTGAAAATTCTGAGAGTTGGGCTGCAATATATCAGGAAAACATCAAATTGGGGTGGAGGCTGGAGGGGTGATTGAAAACTATTTCTGTTTGGCTTATAATAAACACTGGGAACAAAAACTATCTGATGAGTGAGATGACTCCTCATGTCATCCTTCTGGCTCTATTTAACCTTTTACCATATTTAATCAGCCATGGTATAGCCATGGCTTGAATCAAGGCTACTTAAGCACCATTAAAGTTTTCCCTGCTTTGAAGCCTCCAATCTAAAATGCAACAATAGCTGTCAATGAGCTTGTAATGAATTTGTGTACACTTGCTCCGTGATGCAAGTCAGATGAAGCTAAACTGACCATATGATCCAGGGGGTAGTCCCAGTTTACAACTATTCCCCTATTTGGTGTGAACACTTTATCATCTATCTATCTATCTATCTATCTATCTATCTATCTATCTATCTATCTATCTATCTATCTATCTATCTATCTATCATCTATGTTTCTTCAAGCAGTTGCCAGCTTCTTCCCCTTTTAGAATAATAGAAACATAGGACTGGAAGGGACCTTGGAAGATCTTACTGCATTCTGGATAAATGGCTGTCCAAACTTTTCTTCACTATAGACTTCAACTCCCAGAATTCCCCAGCCAGTGTGCGTGGGCTTCAACTTCCCCATGCTGGTGGAGAATTCTGGGGGTTGAAGTCAATCCATCTTAAAGTTGCCAAGATTGAGAAACACTGGGCTATGTCAATAGCGTTCCAGTAATCTTTCATGAGGTCTATTGACTGACCTCACCTACCCAAAGGTGTGATAGGTGTTGTGATTATGGATTCAAATCAAACAATAGCTTAAACAATTTCCCAAGTATTAATAAAATTACTTAACGTACTAGAAACATCTCCAGAATATTATCTTGATGCACATGATGTTATGCTCAGCAGCCAATAATACACCAATTTATACATGTACACACATGATACTCAGTGATTGTTGCTTGTAATTTTGCATAGTATCAGAATAACAGAATAATACAGTTGGAAGGGACCTTAGAGGTCTTCTAGTTCAACCCCCTGCTCAAGCAGGAAACTCTACACCATTTCAGACAAATACAAATCCCAAACATGTGCGCGCGCACACACCTGCACGTACGCACACACACGCATGCACACCTACACATACAGAGAATATTAACATTTTTCTTAATGTATCCCATACAGGACTAAGGAAATACTGAAATACTTCAATTTTTTTGCAAAGTAACCTAAACTTTATTTTTATAAAAACCTTGTAGAACAAAACACATGATACTTTATGTATTCAGAGTACCTACAACCAAGCACCTTGAATCATCAAGTAACTCTTGAAATGCTTCAACTACATAACGAACAGTAATATACTAGAAGAGCTTCATAAAAGCCATGGTCCTGAAAAAACATATTAACGTTCTATAAACCTTTGGAATCCTTTGATGTTGACCCAGTATTTCAGAGAGCACAAGACACAGAAAAGTGATCCTTTCATAATTAACTCTCCGAGTAGCTCTTTTTGTAAATAGAGAAATTGCAGACTAAAATGTAATAATAGTCATGTCATCATAGTAAATCTTCAATTACCTTCTCACTCAAGTTATAGTTGGGAGGGAGGGGACAACAACTATGGTTCTCACAAGAGCTTCATTTCTTTCTCTGCTGTTCTTTCTGGAAGTAAAGGTTCTCTATCAATGGTTAGATCAAAGGAAAATGCATTGCCAAATAGACAACGCTTTTGGCATAGGGAGAATTATAAATTTTAAGCTCTCCCCAAACAGAAGGATGTTTTAGTTTCTTTCCCATTCGTAACTGTCTGCTTTCCATCAATGTCACACCATCCTCTCGCTAGATAATACGGAGAGTCATCATCTCTCTTCTTCGCATGGCATTATAAAGTCATGCAACAGGTGAAGGAAAGGCATCCTTCCAAAGGTACGCTCACTCAAAAACAAAAACAAAAACTACACACTTTGATGATGTGTTTGCATGGATGGAGAGAATGGCTACGGTTTGCAGTATAAAATCAGAGATTTTACTGCAACAGATTTGCTGCAGATTGCTACAATGAAGGGAAAAGATTCTTTTTTTCCCATCTTCTCCATTATGACCGAAAGATGAAAATCTATTTCAAATTTAACAAAGAGAACAGTGCTCTTATTTTTTTAAAAGAAATCACTAACCCAAATTTTAAATGTCATAATATAGCTGAAACCTCTAGTTCCCAGTAGCTATAAATCAAAGTAAAACTTGCTGTACTAAGTTTTTACCATCTCACAATTTGTCACATATTTTATTTAGGAGATCACTGGGTGCATAAGCTTATTTGTTATGTCAGTATATTCCTCCCCCCTCCTGTGTACTGAGTCAATTGGAGCCCATGCATTTATAAATGCTTTCTTGGAAGATCTGGATTTTAGAGTAGACATACTGAATTTGGAACCTGCAGACTAATACCATGCAGGGGGGAAAAAAAACCCATTCCAGCATAGAAAAGAGGGTATATGTATTACTCACACTACTCGTGTATGACGAATAAGAAGAGTGGTAATTTTTGTAAAGCTATATTTCCCAAGTTCAGAACCTATTTTCAGCATCCTTTAATCATAACCTCTGGCACTTTACCAATTCAAAGGCAAGTTAGTTAACAAAAAGTAATAACACTTGATTAATCTTTGAAGAACCATACTTTTTTTTTTCAAGCACAAGTCTTGCTGTAAACTAGACAAGGAGTTTCAAAACCTACTGAGCAAAAAATGTTTTCATGGCTATATAGAAGCACAGCAATGATATTCCCAATTCGATCGTAGTGTTTCCACTTCCCATTTCTCACAGCTGTCCTTGGAACTATACTGTCATAAGCTTGCCTTATTTTGCAACATCTAATCTGGCAGATTCTTTATCTAAGAAAGAAATCCATACTTTACCTTTCAGCCCAGGAGCCCTTTGCCGGAAAAGTGCATCCATGGCTGGCACCTCCTGTTCATGCTGCTGCTGCTGCTGCTTCTTAATCAGGTTCCCTTCGCTGCCAGCTCTCAAAATCTTTTCCCCTAAACTAATTTTCCTCATTCTAAAATCTTCCTTCCTAGACAAAGGCAGTCTAGATGCTGGGTTAGTTGACAGTGGCCTGGCTAGGCGGGACGGTTTGGACATCGTGAATATCCAGCAATCTATCACCTGCTGCAAAAGAACTATGCTAAAAAACACAGATGCACACACATATCCAAAAGCCTCTTTTCTTCCTCTTCCAGCAGACTTCACTGTGAAGAAATTACGCTGTGAACAACTGCAGTGCTGTCAGTGAATCTGTTATTAAACAAAAGCCACTGGATGGCAAGAAGGAAAGAAAAAACAGAAAAACTCCCAGACCCGCGGAGTATAAATGGGACTTAGGGTACAGCAGGGAACATTTCCTCATGGTGGATTCTCAGATCAATACTGGAGAACAGATGTTCTGTCTGACATAGACCAAGTAGCTGCTGGACAGCCAAACCATGCAGATAAACTGCCCCACCTACTCTTATAAAATAGGAGTGGAAACGTGAACTGTACATTGGAACAGAACGGGGATTGCCTGTGCATTCCACTTCCAAATGTGCATTTCAGAGTGGGCGAAAGGCTGCAGTTCTGTGTATTTCTTTATAATGCAGAACCAGGGGGCTAGTGAAGACCTTTGGGAGCCTCCTAAAACAAATCATGTTTGCATCAGCTAAAAGCAACGTTGGACAAACTCAAGGTTGGAGAAATCAATAGGCTGATTGGGGGATGTGAACAATTGAGACATTTACGTACCGGGTTCCAGATACCCTGGTCATCCTGCACATTCTATTTGTTGTTGTTGTTGTTGTTTTTCCATGAATCTTATTGACTGTACTGTCAAATTTTAGCAGTAGCAATTGTTGCAAATTAGCAACTTAGTTTCTTGAGACTTTACAATACAATACAATAGTAGAGTTGGAAGAGACCTTGGAGGTCTTCTAGTCCAACCCCCTGCCTAGGCAGGAAACCCTATACCATTTTAGACAAATAGCTATCCAACATCTTCTTAAAGTCTTCCAGTGTTGGGGCATTCATAACTTCTAGAGGCAAGCTGTTCCACTGATTAATTGTTCTAACTGTCAGGAAGTTTCTCCTCAGTTCTAAGTTGCTTCTCTCCTTGATTAGTTTCCACCCATTGCTTCTTGTTCTACCCTCAGGTGCCTTGGAGAATAGTTTGACTCCCTCTTCTTTGTGGCAACCCCTGAGATATTGGAACAATGCTATCATGTCTCCCCTAGTCCTTCTTTCTCTTAAGCTAAACATACCCAGTTCCTGCAACCATTCTTCATATGTTTTAGTCTCCAGTCCCCTAATCATCTTTGTTGCTCTTCTCTGCACTCTTTCTAGAGTCTCCACACCTTTTTTACATCGTGGCGACCAGAACTGAATGCAGTATTCCAAGTGTGGCCTTACCAAGGCGTTATAAAGTGGTATTAACACTTCACGTGATCTTGATTCTATCCCTCTATTTATGTAGCCAAGAACTGTGTTGGCTTTTTTGGCAGCTGCTGCACACTGCTGGCTCATATTTAAATGGTTGTCCACTAAGACTCTAAGATCCCTTTCACAGTTACTACTACTGAGCAAGGTACCACCTATACTGTACCTGTGCATTCTATTTTTGTTGCCTAAATGTAGAACCTTACTCTTTTCACCATTGAATTTCATTTTATTAGATAGTGCCCATTGTTCAAGTTTGTCAAGATCCTTCTGTATCTTAAGCCTATCTTCTGGAGTGTTGAATTTGAATTTGAATTTATTAGATTTGTTAGCCGCTCCCTCTCCACAAAGGGACTCGGGGCGGTGTACAATAAATAAAAACACATATTATACAATTAAAACATTTCACGGAGGAGGTGTCAAAATCGTATAGTACAATACATAAGAATAGTCATAATAAAATTAAAATTAAAATACCCCAATATAAAATTACAAATTTAAAAGATTGCCAGGAGGATAAAGATGGAACTATAATTGAGCCAAGGCGGCTAGTTGAAAAAGGTGGGTCTTGAGTTTTGAACGGAAGGAGCGGAGGTCGGTAGTAATCCTAATGTCGGGGGGAGGTCATTCCAGAGGGCTGGGCCCATCACAGAGAAGGCCCTGCTCCTGGGCGCCGCCCTCTGGCACTGCTTAGTGGACGGCACCCGGAGAAGTCCCTCTCTGTGAGAGCGAATTGGTCGTAGGGATGTATGGGGCAGGATGCGATCCCGCAAGTAGCTAGGTCCTGTGCCATGGAGCGCTTTGAAGATAGTAATCAACACCTTGAAACACACCCGATAGACCACAGGGAGCCAGTGCAGCTCGCGCAGGAGAGGTGTTATATGGGAGTATCTAGTACTCCCCATAATCATCCGCGCGGCCGCATTCTGGACCAACTGCAGTCTTCGGGTGCATCTCAAGGGGAGCCCCATGTAGAGAGCATTGCAGTAGTCTAGGCGGGACGTCACCAGCGCGTGAGTGACTGTGCGAAGGGCATCCCGGTCCAATAGGGGGCGCATTTGGCGCACCAGGCGAACCTGGTGGAACGCCCCCCCTGCCACGGCTGCCACATGGTCATCCATGGACAGCCGGGCATCCAGGAGGACACCCAAATTGCGCGCCCGCTCCATGGGGGCCAGTTGTTCACCCCCAATGGCCAGAGATGGGATCATCTGGTTGAACCGGGGGGCCGGAAGCCACAGCCACTCCGTCTTGGAGGGGTTGAGCTTGAGTCTGTTGTCACCCATCCAGACCCGTACAGCTTCCAAACACCGGGACATCATTTCGACGGCCTCGTTGGGGTGGTTCGGAGTGGAGATGTACAGCTGCGTATCATCAGCGTACAGATGATATCCCACCCCAAAGCCATGAATGATCTCACCCAGCGGCTTCATATATGTGTTGAACAGGAGGGGCGAGAGGACCGACCCCTGCGGCACCCCACAAGTGAGAGGCCTCAGGGTCGACCTCTGCTCCCCTGCCAACACACGTTGCGTCCGGAGAGGTAGGAGCAGAACCACTGTAAAACGGTGCCCCTTACTCCCAGCCCCTCCAGCCGGTGCAGTAGGATACCATGGTCGATGGTATCAAAAGCCGCTGAGAGATCTAATAGGACCAGGATAGAGGAACAACCCCTATCCCTGGCCCTCCAGAGATCATCTACCAACGCGACCAAGGCCGTCTCTGTGCTGTGCCCGGGTCGGAAGCTGGACTGGCGCTGGTCTACATAATCATTTTCCTCCAGGTGACATGGGAACTGTTGGGCCACCACACTCTCTACAACCTTCGCTAAAAAGGGAAGGTTGGAGACAGGACGATAATTGGCTAGCTCCGTTGGGTCCAGGGAAGGCTTCTTGAGTAAGGGTCTCACAACTGCCTCTTTCAAGGTGGCCGGTAAGGACCCCTCACCCAATGAAGCGTTCACTAGTCCCAAGAGCCAGTCTCGTGTAACCTCCCAGGATGCCAGTACAAGCCAGGAGGGACACGGGTCCAATGAACATGTGGTAGCCCGTAGTCGCCCACGCAACCTGTCCAAATCTTCGATGGCAACAGAGTCATACTCTTCCCAGGATGGTCTCTCAAGACTCGCCTCGGGCGTCCCTCCTAGCCCACTGAGGGGGACCCATTCCCTCCAGATTTGAGCGATTTTATCCTGCAGATATTTCCCAAATTCCTCTGCCCTGCCCTGTAGAGGGGCTTCCCGCGGCCTCTGCGATAGAAGAGAGCGGGTCACCCGAAACAGGGCGGCAGGGCGGTTATCTGTGGATGCAATAAGGGCAGTACAATGTCGACGTTTGGCCGCTCTTATTGCCACAAGGTATGTCCTTAGGTAGGTTCGTACCTGTGTTCGGTCAAGTTCGGAATGGGAGGATCTCCATCGGCTCTCTAGGCGTTTCTTGTGGCGTTTCATCACCCTTAGCTCCTCGGTAAACCAAGGGGCCAGGGTGGTTCGTTGCTGCAGGAGAGGCCGCAAAGGCGCCACCCGGTCTAAGGCCCCGGCGGCCGCATTATTCCAGGCGGCTACTAGGTCCTCTATCCGGGGGCGGGTCAGGTCTACAGGAGGTGGCCCAAGCTCCGTCTGGAACCTATCCGGTTCCATCAGGCGCCTGGGGCGGAACCATCTAGGATATTCCGGTTCCACCTCCCCGCGGCGGGGGGTAGCACCAGGGAAGTCAAGTCGGAGAAGTGAGTGGTCTGACCATGACAGGGGAGTAATAGCTAAGTCCCCTATTCCCAGATCACTCATCCACTGGTCAGAGATAAAAACAAGATCCAGTGTGTGGCCTCCCTCGTGTGTGGGACCCTGAATTAATTGAGTCAGGTCCATGGCTGTCATGGAAGCCATGAACTCCCGAACCACCCCGGATGCTTCTCCCACCGATGGCAAGTTGAAGTCCCCCATAACTAAAAGTTTGGGGGTCTCAACTGCCACCGTTGCGATCAGCTCGAGGAGCTCAGGCAGGGCCGCTGATGTATAGCGAGGAGCCAGGTATACAATCAGCAGGCCCAACTGTCTCCCTGGGCCCCATCTCACGACAAGACATTCACACCCGGATGTCTGTGGCACAGTGAACTCTCTCGGCTCCAGGTCTTCCCGGATAATTACCGCTACCCCACCACCCCTACCCTGGGTCCGTGGCTGGTGGAATGCTCGATAGCCTGGTGGGCACATGTCCATGAGGGGTACACCTCCCTCGTGGCCCAACCAGGTCTCTGTTATTCCTGCGAGGTCTGGCTCCCCCTCCAAAATCAGGTCATTAATGAGGGGGGCCTTGTTAACAACGGACCTCGCATTGCATAACATCAGCCTCAGGCCCTGGCTCTGTAGATCCTGGCCACCTAAGGTGCGGGGGTTGGTACAAGCGACCGGGTGTAACCAACAACCATGGTCTCCCAACCGACTGTAGGTTCTTAGTCTGTCCTCGCACCCACCCCTCCCCACGACCGTTAGTATGACAGAGCCCTGTACTGGAATGCTATTTCCCCCCTCCTCCCCCACTCCGCTCCCTCCCCTCCCGACCACACCTGTTTGCCTGGCTCTACTTTCCCTCCTGGCCTGAATCCTCTTCCCCCCTGCCCTGGAACCCCTTAAAACTGTTAAAAAACGATTGATTAAAAACCCCCTTAATTTCCGCTTCCTCCACCTCTCTGGGTTAACAAACCTATCATCAAGGTGGGCCCTTGAAAGGTCTGAGGGCCATACCTGCGAGAGGGGGGACTCTCGCAGTAGTAGTAGATCTGACCTTGAATGTATAGAGTTCATAAGTAGATGGAAAGAGTAGGTTGGTGAGCTAGCCGGCTAGCCAGAATGGTCTACAGGTGGAGTCTCAAGGAGTACTGGGGAGCAGTTTGTAACAAGGTGGTACTAGGGAGCAATTTGCAGCAGGGCGTTAAGGTAAGCCATAGTCAAGATAGTAATTTGAACAGGGGCGGGAAGTTGTCAGCAAGGATGAAAGGGTAAAAAGTCAGACCTTCAGCAAATGGCCACCAGTCCCCCAAGCGTCTCTATCCAGTCTCAGACATAAGTGGCCATTTGTCTCCTCGGCAACCCGGCTGCCCGGGGCTGATGTTCCCGAGCCCGCAGGGCCGTCTCAGCTTCCCAGAGCTTCCCTGCAGGCCTCCCACTGATCTGCTAGCGTTATTTGGCGCCCCAGGCCTTGTTCTCACCTCTCGCGGCCCCCCCGCTGGTCCGGGATTCATGGCGGCTGAAAGGTCTGGCATTCGGCGTCTCTGACCACCTCCACCACCGCCGTTGCCAAACCTTCGCCGCCTGGGCTGCATGGGTTGTCTGGCATTCCTTTCCTCCTCGGACTGCCGCCGCACCGCTCCATTCTGCTCCATTCTGCTCCCTTCTGCTTTGCTCCGTTCTGTTCTACACATGCGCTGGCGATCGCCAGCACCAGCACCAGCTAGTGCGTTTCTGCCTCTCCGTCTGGCTATCCGACCACCCTGGTGGTCCAGCCCAAGGCCAGGGCGGAGCCGGGGTGGTCGTCGACAAATTTCCGACCCTCCGGATGGAGCAGAGGGCCGGCAGCACCCCTCCCATCAGGGAGCCCCCCCCCTGCAATCATGCTGAGCTCACAAGCTGGCCGCCATTCAATAATACAATAATACAATAATACAATAATACAATAATACAATAGTAGAGTTGGAAGGGACCTTGGAGGTCTTCTAGTCCAACCCCCTGCCTAGGCAGGAAACCCTATACCGTTTCAGACAAATAGCTATCCAACATCTTCTTAAAGACTTCCAGTGTTGGGGCATTCACAACTTCTGGAGGCAAGCTGTTCCACTGATTAATTGTTCTCACTGTCAGGAAATTTCTCCTCAGTTCTAAGTTGCTTCTCTCCTTGATTAGTTTCCACCCATTGCTTCTTGTTCTACCCTCAGGTGCTTTGGAGAATAGTTTGACTCCCTCTTCTTTGTGGCAACCTCTGAGATATTGGAATAATGCTATCATGTCTCCCCTAGTCCTTCTTTCTCTTAAGCTAAACATACCCAGTTCCTGCAACCGTTCTTCATATGTTTTAGTCTCCAGTCCCCTAATCATCTTTGTTGCTCTTCTCTGCACTCTTTCTAGAGTCTCCACATCTTTTTTACATCGTGGCGACCAGAACTGAATGCAGTATTCCAAGTGTGGCCTTACCAAGGCATTATAAAGTGGTATTAACACTTCACGTGATCTTGATTCTATCCCTCTGTTGATGCAGCCTAGAACTGTGTTGGCTTTATTGGCAGCTGCTGCACACTGCTGGCTCATATTTAAATGGTTGTCCACTAGGACTCCAAGATCCCTTTCACAGTTACTACTACTGAGTAAGGTATCACCTATACTGTACCTGTGCATTCCGTTTTTGTTGCCTAAATGTAGAACCTTACTCTTTTCACCATTGAATTTCATTTTATTAGATAGTGCCCAATGTTCAAGTTTGTCAAGATCCTTCTGTATCTTAAGCCTATCTTCTGGAGTGTTGGCTATTCCTGCCAGCTTGGTATCATCTGCAAATTTGATGAGTTCCCCATTTATTCCCTCATCCAAATCATTGATGAAGATGTTGAAGAGTACTGGGCCTAAAACAGAGCCTTGGGGTACTCCACTGCATACTTCCCTCCATGTAGATGCAGTTCCATTGAGAACTACACGTTGAGTGCGGTTGGTCAGCCAGTTACCAATCCATCTGGTGGTGATGCTGTCTAACCCACATTCTTCTACTTTATCTAGTAGTAGGTTATGGTCTACCTTATCAAAAGCCTTACTGAAGTCCAAGTAAACTATATCAACGGCATTCCTCTGGTCCACTAATTTTGTCACATTAGCAAAGAATGCAATAAGATTAGTCTGGCATGATCTGTTTTTGACAAATCCATGTTGGCTTTTGGCTATTACTTTGTTTGCTTCTAGGTGTTCGCAAATTCGTTGCTTGATTATTTTTTCCAGAATCTTTCCTGGTATTGAGGTTAGGCTGATAGGTCTGTAGTTTCCTGGATCTAATTTTTTCCCTTTTTTGAAGATGGGAACCACATCAGCTCTTTTCCAGTCCTCTGGTAGTTCCCCGGTGTTCCAGGATCTCTGAAAGATATAATTCAGTGGTTCTGAGATCTCGTCTGCTAGTTCCTTCAGAACTCTGGGGTGTAATCCATCCGGTCCTGGTGATTTGAACTCATCTAGGGTAGACAGGTGCTCACTTACCATTTTCTTCCCTATTTCAATTTGTGTTCCTAATTTTGTGGTGCTGCTTTTGATAGGTTGGACTGTTTTATCCCTTTGTGTAAAGACAGATGCAAAACATGAGTTAAATAGTTCTGCTTTCTCCCTGTTGCTTGTCACCTTCTTGCCACTTTCTCCTAGCAATGGACCAATTGTTTCCTTAACTTTTTTCTTGTTTTTAACATGTTGGAAGAAGCTTTTTTTGTTAATTTTTACTTTTGTGGCAAGCCTTTCTTCATTGTGAGCCTTAGCTTTCCTCACTTCATCTTTACAGGCTCGGGCTATTTGCTGATATTCTGCCTTAGTTATGTCCCCCTCCTTCCACTTTTTATACTTACTTTTTTTGTCTTTCAGTTTGTCAGATAGTTGTTTATGCAGCCATGCTGGTTTCTTTTGGGAGCTGTTGTTTTTCTTCTTCATTGGTATTGTGTTAGACTGGGCTTTTCTAATCTCATTTTTCAAAATTTCCCAAGCTTCTTGAGTTGTTTTCCCCTCGAGGATTCTCATCCATGGAATTTTTCCCAAGCTCTCTCTAAGTTTATTGAAATTAGCTTTCTTAAAGTCCAAGACTCTAGTTTGACTTTGTTCTACTACTTGTGTTTGGATAATGTTGAATTCCAATATTGCATGGTCACTTGCCCCCAGGGTTCCTATGACTTCAACACCTTCTATCATTTCCTCTCTGTTAGTGAGAATTAAGTCCAGTATGGCTGATCCCCTTGTTTCCTTCTCTACTTTTTGGAAAACAAAGTTGTCTGCTAGGTTTGTTAGGAACCTGTTGGATCTTCCACTTGGTGCAGAGTTTGTTTCCCAGTTGATGTCAGGGTAGTTAAAATCTCCCATTACTATTGTGGTGTGCTTCCTACATACCTTAGTTAGCTGACTAGCAAAAAGTTCATCTTCTTCCTCTGCTTGGTTGGGTGGCCTGTAGTATAGACCTATGGCAATGTCATTTCCCCCACAACCTTTAATATTGACCCAAATGCATTCAAGATAGTTCTCATTATTGTTGTGCTCTATTTCTGTAGAGACATAGTTATTTCTTATATATAGTGCAACTCCACCTCCTCTTTTATTTGGTCTATTTCTTTTAAATAATTTAAATCCTTCTAGCTGTATGTTCCATTTGTCAGTTTCATCCCACCAAGTTTCTGTAATGGCAATAATATCATATCTGCCCTCTTTTACTTGAATTTCTAATTCTCCCTGTTTATTCCTCATGCTCTGTGCATTGGTATATAGACATTTGAGTCCATTTTGATTGACCTTGTGTTTACTGTCTACATAACCTGTATTATGCCTGACTGCCCCTATTTTCTTGCCACTTGTGTGATTCATGCACATGGTATGACAATCACTATTACATGCTTGGTTTTGCTTGACAGCAGGAGTGATAATCTTACCCACACACACATCTATGTTATATGCATTTATAACCCTATGAATTTTAGTTTGCTGGGGACAGAGATGTTCTGTATCTATTAATTCTCTGTCCCCGCTCTTCAGTTTAAATGTTTATCAAGAAAATCTGTGAATTTAATGCCAAGTAACTCAGTTCCTTTCTTGGATGGGTGCAACCCATCTCTTTTGTACAGTTTTTCATTGGACCAGCTACAGGCTTCATGACTAATAAAACCAAAGCCTTCCCTTTTACACCACTCCTTTAGCCAAACATTAAACTCTGCTACACGCTGGCCCTTCCCTTTTTGTTCCTTATATACAGGTAAAACCTCTGAAAAGATAAGCCTACAACCTATACTATTAAGTTCATACCCCAAGTTCTGGAAATCATTCTGCACAGAAAGTACATCTTTCTGGGATAGATCATTAGTGCCAAGATGTATAATAGCATCAACGTCACAGTCCTTACTTGCATTCTTGACTATCTTAAGAATACGCCTCTTGTCTCTGCTGGCAGTAGCACCTGGCAGACACCTGACCTCTTTTAAAACCTCCGTATCCTCTCCTAAATTAACATCTCTTACGATTGGATCACCAACCAGAAGGTGACTTCTCTTTTTACATACCTTGATCTTCTTCTGCGACTGATGTGTGATACCTGGTTCCCCTTTTCGCCTTTCCGAAGAAAGTTCTTCGTTTTGGACCACGATCCCCTGCTTATTTGAGTCATCATTATCACAACTGCCTTGACCTATCTCTTTAGTGTCCCCATTAAGGTCAGCAAGGGCACTATATCTGTTTTGCTGGGTCACAGCAAAAGCTTTGGGTTTATGGTTCACAGCTCTCAACCTGCCAGATCCCACAGTTGTCCAGACAGCTCTTCTCCTGCAAGATCTTTGTGGTAGAGGGGGCTGATAGTGTGGCTTCACCATAGAGTGGAATGGCTGACGTAGACACCTAGTTTCTGCTTGGAGAGCACAGATTACAGATTCTAGATAGGTAATCTGCCTATGTAGACTCGTAATTTGTTTACAAAGGGGACAGTATCCAAATTTGAAAAGAGTACTGCGAAAGACAGGTGCAAAACAGCTATTACATTGAACTAAGCCAGTCATTTTGAAATAAATAAAATCACAATCTCAAACACACTAATCCAGAATGTATTATTGCTATTTTGGTTTATAGATATATGATTCGCGCGCCGTTAGGCGCGCGGGCCCCCACCTCAGTGTCTTTGTCTTGTGACTCACCCCCTCTTTCTCTCCAGCAGCTCCAATCCTAGCTTCAGGAAGATTCAAATGATATGGAGTTTAAGGGCCCCCACCTCAGTGTCTTTGTCTTGTGACTCACCCCCTCTTTCTCTCCAGCAGCTCCAATCCTAGCTTCAGGAAGATTCAAATGATATGGAGTTTAAGGGCCCCCACCTCAGTGTCTTTGTCTTGTGACTCACCCCCTCTTTCTCTCCAGCAGCTCCAATCCTAGCTTCAGGAAGATTCAAATGATATGGAGTTTAAGGGCCCCCACCTCAGTGTCTTTGTCTTGTGACTCACCCCGTCTTTCTCTCCAGCAGCTCCAATCCTAGCTTCAGGAAGATTCAAATGATATGGAGTTTAAGGGCCCCCACCTCAGTGTCTTTGTCTTGTGACTCACCCCCTCCTTCTCTCCAGCAGCTCCAATCCTAGCTTCAGGAAGATTCAAATGATATGGAGTTTAAGGGCCCCCACCTCAGTGTCTTTGTCTTGTGACTCACCCCCTCCTTCTCTCCAGCAGCTCCAATCCTAGCTTCAGGAAGATTCAAATGATATGGAGTTTTCCCTCCGGAAGCTCCTCCTCCAAGTTGGCTATTCCCTGCCAGCTTGGCGTCCTCTGCAAATTCGATGAGTTCCCCATTTATTCCCTCATCCAAATCATTGATGAAGATGTTGAAGAGTACTGGACCTAAAACAGAGCCTTGGGGTACTCCACTGCATATTTCCCTCCATGTAGATGCAGTTCCATTGAGGATTACACGTTGAGTGCGGTTGGTCAGCCAGTTACGAATCCATCTGGTGGTAATGCTGTCCAACCCACATTCTTCTACTTTATCTAGTAGTAGGTTATGGTCTACCTTATGAAAAGCCTTACTAAAGTCCAAGTAAACTATATCGACGGCATTCCTCTGGTCCACTAATTTTGTCACATTACCAAAGAATGCAATAAGATTAGTCTGGCATGATCTGTTTTTGACAAATCCATGTTGGCTTTTGACTATTACTTTGTTTGCTTCTAGGTGTTCGCATTAGGTTGCTAATGAACAAAACCTGTAGCACAGCCTGAAAAAGGTTTAACACACATGAAATGACAACTTCTGCCCTCCACTATAGGGCATTGCATGCCAAGAGAAACTAGATACAAAGATAGATTTTTCCCATGCCATACTCTGCTAAATTTAATTCCCACAACACTGTCTTATGCCTATAGATATTTACTCATTTAATATGGCTATATTGCTTTTATCCTTCTCATTTTCTCATCGTTTTCATCTCATCTTTCTCATCTTTCCTACCAACTTCTCCTAGTAGTATCTTATGATTTATCACTTGTTATTTGTATCTTATGATTTATGATTCTATCTTATGATCTCTGATCTATGACTTACTGCTTTGTTGTTTATATACTATACACTGAGAGTTATGCAGAAGAGACAAATTCCTTGTGTGTCCAATCACACTTGACCAATAAAGAATATTCCTATTCCTATAGCATAATTTTAAAAAGGGTGTTTCCAGGGTATGGGGGGGGGGGGGGAGTCAAGACAACAACTATAATGGTGCAACTGAAGATCCACCCTTTTTTTATGGTCAACACAGCCATCTATAATCATTACATTTTTGCTGTAACAAATCAGTCTGGCGAATAAATGTCAGCGTTATTTTGTTTTTTATTGGTGTCTTTGTATCCTGAAATTTTAATATACTGTAGTTCTTCTAAAAATGGTTTAGTCACACAAAAAGAGTTACAAGGTGGCATTGTCCAAAGGTCTATACCAGTGATGGCTAACCTTTTCTGGACTGAGTGCCCAAAGCATGTGCGTGAACCCCCAAAATGCAATGCATGTGCGGGCCCCATGGATGCCCCCAGCGCATGCACACATGCCCCATGTATGTGACATGCCCCCCATGCATACACCTGTGCCACCTGCACATGCATCCCACTGCCCATACTTGCATGTCCCCTGCCCCATCACATGCACATGTGGCCCCTCCAAACATGTCCTTCCCCCGCATGTGGGGCAGAGACCCAATGACCAGCTGGCCGGCAGGAGCATGTGCGCATGTGCAATGGAGCTAAACTAGGGCAATGATTCAGATGCCCACAGAGAAGGTGCTGCATGTCATCTGTGGCACGCATGCCATAGGTTCGGCATCATGGGTCTATACCTTATTCTTCATTTAAAGAATGAATTACAATGTAAGGATTGCATTGTATACGATTATATGTGGGGTACAATTGCATCTTTGCAGCAAATAGTAATTAAGAAACCCAAAAGCAAGTTCCAGCTTTAAAAAAAGATCAAGAGTAAAAGCAAGCAGCTTTTGGGGGCCAGAAATCACGTTTAGTGTTTTGAGAGCTTATTGGAGGTGATTTCATAGAACAGCTGTCTTAGATGCCCTCACTATGAAAAAATAGTTTGCCATCTGGAAGCTCATGCTTTTACAAATACCTTGCTGCCAAAAGAGAAGTTCTACAACCTCTTCTTACCATAAGAATGTTCTCTTTGGTTTATTTATGTTTTTGTTGTCCAGGAAAATAAGCCCTTTCCCAAAATAATTGGACTTCTTTTGTGAGTTTATGAGAATGCCTGTTGGGTCTGAGGCAAAGTTGGAAGACCTCTAAGCTTTTTCCTGCACTCTTCCTACAACAGGACTTCATGTGAGGATTGTACAGATCCTATATTGTATTAATATTATAAGGAACAGTAATATCCATATTAATGTTTGGGAATCTTTAATATGGGATTCATCGTTCTCACAATTACCATATCCCCAATCCAGACGAAATTCTTTGTATGATACATCTTTGTAAGCAGTCCCTTATCCAGGAGTGGGCTTAAAACTTTTAGGGTTCTCTGCCTAGTTGCTGAGTGGGTGTGGCCATGGTGGGCATGGCCTAGTCGGCCTCCTGCACTATATCGGGGGCTGAGGGGTGGCATGCTTTCCTCGAGCCTCCGAGAGGGTGAAAATGGCCTCCCCAGGCTCCAGAGGCCCTCTGGAAGCCTTCCTGAACTTCTGGTAGGTCCATTTTCCTCCTTCCTGAGTCTCCTGCATCTAAAACGGGCCATGTGGGGACTCCTGGGAAGGTAGGGGTGGGTGGGGCCAGATAGGAGTGGGATTTGGGGTTCTCTGAACTGCACAGAATCTTAGCTAGAGGTTCTCCCAAACTCCTGCGAACTCCCAGCAGCCTGCCCTTGCCTTTATCACAAGAATCTGGTCAAACCTATCATACATCACTAAATAGTAATAGCAATAGCACGTAAGACTTTATATTACCCCATTTACAGCACTCTCTGAGTAGTTTACAACAGTCAGCATATTTCCCCCAAACAATGTGGGTCATTATTTTATTGACTTCAGAAGGATAGAAAGCTGAATCAGCCTTGAGTTGGTCAGGATAGAAGTCCTGGCAGAGTTAGCCTGCAATACTACATTCTAAGCACTGCACTACCACAGTTTCTGATCATTTTGCCATCATGTAATTAATAAAAATAATGTAATCTGCACCATGTGTAGATTACATACACACACACACACACACACACACACACACACACTCCTTGTCCATGTTAAAGTGGAAAACGTTTTGGTGCATCTCATATATGATAGAGATCCATATAGAGTCAACATCTCAATTAAGCCAACTGAACATTTTTAAGGGGAGCTTGGTTTTTAAATTTCCAATAATACAGGGTAATTGATCAGAAAGGGTAATTCTTAGAAACTCAACATCTTTCAATTATTTTATAAATCTTCAATTGAACCTAGTGAGGTCCTGTCTTAATATGGATTCTAGCTATTTCCCCCTCTACTACTATGATTCCTATGACTACTTTTGATGTGACTTAAAAGAGTCTACTACAAACACAGTCAGCGGCATATCAAAACAACAGTGGCACATTAAACATGTGCTGCAGTTAACGTACATAGCAGCACTAATTATACACAGGCCATGTGCTTCAGTTGCTGGGGCATTGGATTTGGGAGACTGAAATGGCTACTATAATTCTTCCTTGATACATTTGAGAAAATATATAAATCCAATAAAAACAAAACAAACAAAACAAAACTACAAATGTTCCAAATGAATCCATCACCTATACTAAGCCATGATAAGCTTTTTTTTTAAAAAAATTGCATACATGAAGTATTTTCTGTTAGATTGGGTAATGAAAGGCACAAAAGGCTAAGATAACAGCAGCTCTTTATTTGGTCAAGTACAGGCATCCACTGAGTGAGGTCTGGCAGCTCCCTTTTTCAAGGGGAGCTGGCCAGCGCTTCAGCCAATCAGGTCTCTCTATGTTCCCGCCTGAAAAGAGAGGACCTGACTGGAAACAACTATTGTCCTTGCAACAACTAGAGGGGGGAGTATCTAACATTTTCTAAATCCAATCACTGTGAATTATAAACTATATTTTATGGCTTTATGAATTGGGTGAACCCAGATAATGATGATTTATTCTACATGTCATAGTAAAACAAATTGTAGCTTAATGCAATTTGTGAATCCAGTTATAATTTTCAGAGTAAAATATCTTACAAAGTTATGTGGCAAAAATAGCACCCTGAGCTTCTGGGGAAAAGCAAGGAGCATTGACATTTTTATTCCAAAGTTCAGTTTGCAGATAAAGACAAATAAGTAGAAAATTTTATTAGATTCAATTTTTGCATCTCAATATTGCTTTATTAAATATTTTGTGTTTTCATAGGCTCCATTTGCTGCTATTTTTCCTTTCAAATAAAGGGTCTGCTTGGTATGACTCGGATAGGATAAATAACAGTGATTTCATGCCTGAAATGTTTAAAACAGCCAAGCCCAGAATTCAACTGAGATGAATATTACTTGTTGCATATTTTCTGAAAATTGTGAGTCGGTAATCCTATTCTTCCATCTGAAAAATGTATGTTTGAAGAATGAATGTAGTGTATGTTTTTATACATTTCCACAGATGGGGTCTGAAGCAGAGGTAGGCTGAAGTCTAAGAGCATTTTGCCAGAGCCTACAGCCATGACCAACTCCTCAACATGCAGATTTCAATATACCATGTATGATTAGTTATCCTTTTATTTCACTGTTGTCTCCAGCAGACTGGGAAAATGATTTTCAACTATGTGAGCCCTATTCTCAGCCCAAAATATTTCCCCCTCTTCAAATTTCCTTGCACCAATCTTGGTCTCAGCCACAGCTTCTTAGATGAAAAAATAGCCATCATTGGAGCAGTTGGGATAGAGGAAAGAATAATAAAGCAATGCATCAAATAGACTTGCAAGTGTCTTTGCCTCTTTATACTGGTACCAGAAAACAAATTTAGAAACATTGGTCTCAGACACTAAGATCTTAAGTTTACTTGAAATGATATCCTGTTGATTTCCTGATCCTCAGGTCTCCATGGAACAGGAATGTCAAGGATCAAAAAAAAACTAAGATAGTAACTATGCACTGATGATGCTACTTAGTTTGGTAATGAACCATCTGCACAAAAACCAAGTTCATAAAACATCAACATTAAGGACCCCACAAATTAAGATAGTAAGTATTATCATGAAATGAAAGCCACTCTCTTGACTTTTTTTTTTTACCATTCCCAATATACACATATGCCAAGTTACAGTTAAATTTCTGATAAATCACTACTTCATAAACACATCTGCCCACATAGAGGAAAGGTGGCTCTCAAGATCAGTATAAAAACAGGTAATAAATACAAAGTAAAAGTAGAACAATAACCACACAGACAATTGCATTATTTATTCTCTAGAACTGTTCGGTGTTAACTATTACTTGAAGACTGCCATCATATATACTCCAAATCCTACTTAATGTTTAATTTCTAAAACTCCAATCAATTTGTAGCTTACTCTTTCTTATATCTCAGGAAGATTTCAGAAATGTGTGGTGCAATAAACTATTAAATATAATTATAAAAAAAATAAGAGCAACCATATCCCAAAGCTTCAGAAGTCCAATTGCCTTTTGAAAAAGCATTTTTGGGACAACAATGACCTGGATGACTGAGAATATCCATAGACAAGAGCAACTATACACACTGTTTATATAGACAAGATAAAAATCTTACTACATGGAATCTTTTGCTTTCCACACCTAGCACCTTTGACCAGCTCTTCCGCAAATTTGTCTTCAGACCTTCCACAAGGCTGTTCTTTTTTTAGTGAGTACATTAGTATGAAAAAACTCAACTAGCCTTGGGTACTCAAATCATGTATTCTTTAAAAACTAGCTTTCATTATTATCAAAACAAAAATTATTTGCACTAACACCAGGTCAATAGATTCGGGAACTATTACATTAATTGTAATATTGTACAGCACCTGAGGGCAGGACAAGAAGCAATGGATGGAACCTAATCAAGGAGAGAAGCAACCTAGAACTAAGGAGAAATTTCCTGACTGTTAGAACAATTAATTGGAGAAACAACTTACCTCTAGAAGTTGTGAATGCTCCAACACTGAAAACTTTAAAGAAGATGTTGGATAACAATTTATCTGAAATGGTATAGGGTTTCCTGAATATTAGCAACAATATCTAAAATGAAATCTAGCTGTTCATATTTTTTGTCGGGTTAGCAAAAGTGGACACAGCTGGAGATGAAGTTCCTCTCTCATTTCTCAGGTGCCTAGATGGACTCAGGACAAATGTTAGGCTTGAGTAGATAAAACTTTGGTCAAATAATGCAATTTGTTGTTTCCTTGCAATCAGCTATTTATTGAAAGCAATCCCTATTTTATCTCTTTCTATTCTCACATTATTCTCACATACACGCTTGATTCAATAATATTTTTTCTAAAGCAGAATAAAATAATTATACATTTATACAAATAAAGCAATCATATGTTATGGACATTTTAAAAACTCATTTTTTACAACCCTGTAATCCCTTAATTTGGGGTAGAGTCGAGGTGACTGTATAAAGCTGTGCATTTACTGGCCAGAGGGCCTTCCTGATGCCACAGATATTGTTTTCTTTGCACCAGTGACGTGCGGTCAGTAGAGGCAGGGCCTCACCTCTCTTCATGGAATAATAGTATATAATATTATATACTATATATAATATTATATACATCCGTCCGGCCGCGCCCGGGAGAATCGGAGGGAGCAATGTTGTCGGCGCCTCCGGATGACGAACCAGTCGCTTGCTTTCGTCATCGGGAGGCCAACAACATTTCTGCCTCCACGTCTCCCGGGCACCGAAGCAGTCCGGCGAGCGAGCGAGCGAGGCAGCGAGATCTTCGGTCACTCGTCCACCGGACTGCTTCCGCATCTCCCGGGCGCGGATGGACGAAGGTAGCCAGAATGGCGCCGAAGCAGTCCGGCGAGCGAGCGAGGCAGCGAGATCTTCGGTCACTCGTCCACCGGACTGTCTTGGCGCCATTCTGGCTACCTTCGTCCATCCGGGCCCGGGAGATGCGGAAGCAGTCCGGTGGACGAGTGACCGAAGATCTCGCTGCCTCGCTCGCTCGCTCGCCGGACTGCTTCGGCGCCATTCTGGCTACCTTCGTCCATCCGCGCCCGGGAGATGCGGAAGCGTCCGGTGGACGAGTGACCGAAGATCTCGCTGCCTCGCTCGCTCGCTCGCCGGACTGCTTCGGCGCCATTCTGGCTACCTTCGTCCATCCGCGCCCGGGAGATGCGGAAGCAGTCCGGTGGACGAGTGACCGAAGATCTCGCTGCCTCGCTCGCTCGCTCGCCGGACTGCTTCGGCGCCATTCTGGCTACCTTCGTCCATCCGCGCCCGGGAGATGCGGAAGCAGTCCGGTGGACGAGTGACCGAAGATCTCGCTGCCTCGCTCGCTCGCTCGCCGGACTGCTTCGGCGCCATTCTGGCTACCTTCGTCCATCCGCGCCCGGGAGATGCGGAAGCAGTCCGGTGGACGAGTGACCGAAGATCTCGCTGCCTCGCTCGCTCGCTCGCCGGACTGCTTCGGCGCCATTCTGGCTACCTTCGTCCATCCGCGCCCGGGAGATGCGGAAGCAGTCCGGTGGACGAGTGACCGAAGATCTCGCTGCCTCGCTCGCTCGCTCGCCGGACTGCTTCGGCGCCATTCTGGCTACCTTCGTCCATCCGCGCCCGGGAGACATGGAGGCAGAAATGTTATCGGCCTCCCGATGACGAAAGCAAGCGACTGGTTCGTCATCTGGAGGCGCCGACAACATTTCTCCCTCCGCGTCTCCCGGGCGCGGATGGACGAAGGGAGCCAGAATGGCGCCGAAGCAGTCCGGCGAGCGAGCGAGCGAGGCAGCGAGCGAGGCAGTGAGATCTTCGGTCACTCGTCCACCGGACTGCTTCCGCATCTCCCGGGTGCGGATGGACTAAGGTAGCCAGAATGGCGCCGAAGCAGTCCGGCGAGCGAGCGAGCGACGCAGCCTGATCTTCGGTTGCTTCCAGAGCTGGAGTGGGATGGAGCAGCCATCGCCTTGGAAGTGAGTCACGCGGACGGAGCTTTGGGGCTGAGGAGAGAGGCAGGGACGGAGGGAGTGGGGGGAGAGGAGCTGCCCCCCTCACCCCCCAGGCAATGGGGAAAGCTTTCCCGAAATGGGGGGGTGTCGCGGGAAATAAAAAGGGCGCGCGCTGGGGGGGGGACGAAGGAGGCTTTGGCATGCCTTAGAGGCGGGCGGGCAAGCAACGAAAGGAGCAGCGAGGGCGGGCGGTGGCTGCAGGCGGCAAGGCTTGAGCGGGGTGAAAGGGACTGGTGCCGGTGGAGGAAGTAATGCTACGCCGCGGTCCCCTTAATGTTCACTCAGGAAGGCGGAGAACGAGACCACGTGGTCTGCACACGTGGTCTGCACACGTGGTCTGCACACGTGGTCTGCACACGTGGTCCCATTCCCCGCCTTCCTGATGACGTCACCAGCCTCCCCAGCCATAACCCTCACCGCACGTCACTGCTTTGCACCCTAGGAGAGAAACATCTGCTGCTACCTAGGACTGAACTGTCGACCCTCTGAATGAGAGGTAAATGACTTCACCAGTGGGGCACAACACTGCTTCATGTTATAGACATTAAATGTCATTAATCATATGATTAATTTATGTTATCATGTGTGAACTGCAAATTTGGGCTAGGGGATATACAGATGTAGCTTGTACACTCCCACAATATCTCAATGATCAATAGTATTATATCTATGAATATGCAAGACTAGGAACAGAGAGACCCAAGTTTTGTCTTCCTAATATAGACAAGCCAATTGGATGACTACTGTGGAACTCCCCCCCCCATGAAAGGAAAGGGAAGAGGATGAACAGCAGCAAGGTGGATGGACTCAATTACAGCAGCAATGGAAGACCTGAAAGACCAGGTTAGAGACACATCATTGGGGGGGGGACCTAACTATGGGGCTGTTCTGAGTTAGAAATCATTTGATGGCACATAATTGATCAATCAAATGATCAGTCAGTCAATCAATCACATTAGTGTGGCAGATTAGAGTCCATAACCTTCAATGAAGATGATTCAATCTGTAGTAGATTGATTTACGCTACTGCTGTTATGTACATATAAATAATAGCATCACACAGAGAGGGGAACATAGGTATAAAAGTAAAGGGCTTCAAGATGGGTCCAACTCTTGGCATCTCATTCATGAATTTTTTTTGACAGCCTACAGGAATAGTTTGTCATTGCCTTTGTCTACATTTTTCTCCCCTTAAATTCATTCTAGCAATTTCTCATTTTGGAATTCCCCTTGTCCAATACTAACAGAACCAGCTTAATTTTGTTGTTTCTATATTCAGCCACCACTGAATGTATATTAGAGCAACTATCATGCAAACATTTCTCCTAAGTTAGACTAAAGATTAATACAATTGCCTACCACCTCATTGGGATGTGCCGAGAGTAGCATATTTTCCGTACAGCTCCAAGAATTCATACTAAACCCTTCCCTGTTTTTCCAAATGTCCCTGCTTCTGAAATCACACCTATTTGGAGGGTAGTAGAATATGCATTCCTTGAATGCCTCTCCTCCTTATTGTGTGATTGTTTTGCCAATTTTTTCCCAGGCTTACAATTATCCTCCATAATCACGGTGTCAAGTCTTCCTACTGCAGTTGCACTGCAGTGTTAAATTAAACCATGTTCCAAACAATGGTTTTTATTACTATTTCACCTCTCAAATACTAATGGAAACATCCTGTGTTAGCCTAACTCTTCACCTCTGCAATTTTGTTTGCTGGTATTGATAAACAAAAGCCAACTCTTCTTTCATCCTGCAGGGAATTAGCTAAGTTTTGAACATAAATCAGAAAAATCAGGAATAAAATCACTATCTCTAAACTGATTACCTTATATAAGGCTATATTAAGCAGCAGTAATCATAAATTACTTTCAGTAAGCACACAATTAAAATGTAGTTTTAAAAAATTACATTTCCATTGCAATGGGCATGTTTGTGATTCACATTTCACCTGTAACTTTTTTTTAAAATGAAAGAAATCATTGGTCCATTTTCTTGCTCCATATATCTCCACTCTAGTCCTTTTACCTAATCTTTTATAAGCTTACTGTCAAATTCAGCACAAGATTTACATTGGGTATTCTTTTACTTACCAGTTACTAATTGGGGGTATTTTTCTGAAACATATTGTTCAGCTGGCATATGGCAAAGAGTAAACACTGTCTCTGTTGTGTTGAATAAATGAGCATCAATGAGCATCATAACTGTAGGAGAAGTAAGATAAAAATAGCAACTATCTAGCTAAGGGGGGAATAGCTTATCTTGAAAAAACCAAGAGGGTCAGTACTTGAGTGGAAGACTATAGGAATTCCAAGGCTGTAGGCTAGACTGGAAAATTAGGGAGGGAAAAAATCCTGGAAAAAAGAAGTGACAAATCACTTCTTACTCTTGCCATGAAAATAAGCCATGTTCTTTCTTTTTAAAGTCCAATGTTCATCCTATATTGTGCACTAAGGTTAAACAGCAAATTAATACCATTTGTGTTTGTTGGAACATCCCTTTTTTGTTACTTAAAGAATATTAATTTTAAAAACACAAAAACTCACACACAAAATCATCTTGAGTCTACTAATCCTTCTCTCTCCCTCTAAGAGGACTTGAAATATTTCCTGAAGTTGTAACCTCTGGCCTGCTCCTGTTATGATTGGCTGTTCATCACATCTTCATTTGATTTCATCCCTATCAACAGCACCCTCTCTAGACTTGAAGGAAATACCTTTCAGGAAAGCACTGTTTTACCCTATAGCCCATCTAGGTCATAACAGCAAATTAAAATATTAGAAGTTTGAAATGTACCAAAGTCACATATGCCCCAAAGTACAGTCTGAGAAGGAGGCACTGACAAATATATAGTAAAACGCAGAGAAAGGGAAGGAAGGGAGGGAGGGAGGGAGGGAGGGAGGGAGGGAGGGAGAGAGAGAGAGAGAGAGAGAGAGAGAGAGAGAGAGAGAGAGAGAGAGAGAGAGAGAGAGATATTTCAAATAGTGACAGGTTGCAGAATGTTGAAACCAACAAAGACTAACTAGGTTGCATAACTCGTATAGAGACTGTGATGAAAACAGCTAGAAATGATATCCTTATTGTATTTCAAGAATGGTAGTTGTAATTGAGAGTTGACAGCCTCTGAGCAAGCAGGAAAGTTAGTTCAAGATTTATTCTGTCAGATTTCAAATCTTTCACACTTGCTTTCAATGCCAACATCTATTAACGGGAGTCTTTGATTTTGTTTTATCTTAACCATGAAAACCCCAGCTGAAAATAAATGCTTGTTTATATTCTCTCTAGTCTGACTCTTCCATTTAGACAAATCTTCCAAACTGGAAATGAACAGTCACTACATTGAACCCCAGAAGTGCATTATGTGAACTGAAAGTGGAATAGCTGGACTTTTGCAAAAACCAATGCTTGCATAGATCTGTCCCAGGATTTTAGGTAAGCTTCACATCAGACTAGCAAGATGATGGATGGATGACATTACATGACCTGGCACAAGAGCAGCCTTGTCTGTCTCTGGAATCTCTTGATCCAACTATACATTTTAAAAACTGCTGGAAAATCTCATTTACCAGCCCTCCTGGTGGCAGGAAATGAGGTTGGCTAACAACTCAGGCTCATTATTTTGCTATTATTTTAACATTCTTCTTTCCAAAATATAAAGATTTTCCTTCTCTCTGGACCCAAGAAATATCTTGAACACTTTCATTCTTTTCTCGTGTAAGACAATAACATAAAACAGTGCAAATCATTTCCAAACCAGTGACATACCAACCATATTGGATACCTGGACTAGAACATTTTTGTTCAAGGAGAGGGATCACATAAATGAGAACTTGGTCATTTATCAGACTTGTAAGATTTGAGAATCTGTGGATTGCAGAATAGTTCATTTCTACTCCAATTTCTATCATAGAATAACATACATACTATACTGATCTTCTGGCACAACTTCATGAAAATAATTTGTATTGGAAGATTACTTCTGAACATTTTTTCCAGATTTTGGGAAATCTTCCAGCTATCTCACAGGTAGAATTATTGAGGATAGAGAAATGCAATGTTGGAATGTTTCCTCCAATGGGTTCAGCCAGCTTGAGATTCCAAGTTTTTGTTCTGTCTCCTGTTCTTGGCTTCAAATAACAGGATTGCTCAGAATGGTCACTCATGGAATAGCATTAAATGAATAAATCTTGCCCTCCTTGAGCTTGATCAAATGGATCATCAAGCAAAGCAATCCAGAGCCCTCGCTTAAGACATGAACAACCAGGCTCAAATTATCCTGCTTTGGATCATTTTGCAAAGACAGAGATGGCTCTAAAGTTGGGGAAAGTGAAAGGTAAGAGAAAAAGAGGACGACAAGCAGCAAAGCAGACTGCTCAGTTACAGAGGCAATGAAGACCTTGAAAAGACAGAATTAGGAACAGATAATCCTGGAGAAGATGCATCTGTGTGGTCACTATGGGCAATGACTTTATATATATATTTCGGTTTTATTCTTTGTATTCGTTTATAATATAAAATACAAAAAGCAAATAATAGGAAAAAATAGGGGAGGGAAAAGGGAAAAGTGTAGGGAAGAATGGAAGGCAATGACTTGATGACACATAATCAATCAATCAGTCTTTGATCTTATTTGCTCCCCTTTCTCATAGTTGTCTGAAAGTGTTCAGGAGCTCATTTGTCCAGACAAATTGTACTTTAGGTGAACAACAACTGTGATTCTTCTCAGATGGAAACAAATGCTTCTGATAATCTTCACACCCACCATGAGAGGGGGGGGAGGGATATAGGAAACAGAGCCTATGAGTAACATGATTCAGAGTTGAGGGCCATCTCTTGAAAACTATGACTGAACTCATGGCCTCCTGGTTTCTAGTGTGGTGGTGCCATAACCACTAGACCAAACTGGCTCTGAATCCTGACTACATCAAAAGTCCACTTGTGAAAACTAGTGAAGAAGTGTTGTTCTGGCTGAAATCAACAGATGCAGGGTATTATTATTATTATTATTAAATGGTTATGTTTTCATAGGACAGAATAAGCTTCTAGATGGCATATAATTGTTAATGTACATGCACAATAGAGAAGAAATAAGAATTAATTTCAAAGGCAAATCACAAACATGTGTTTAAAAAAAAAGAGGGAGGGAAGCGAACTTTTCCAGGAAGGTACATTACTCAACTGAAATATGGGAAATAGCAACAAACTATTTCTGCAGCTGCTAAAGCTTTCCTAGGATTGTGCAAATGGGACAAAATGGGTTCACAATTAAACATAATAATGTTCACGATATTATCCTTCCCTCATACATTCATCTTGTAGAGAAGCACCCATTAACCCATCTAATCAAAATGATGACAATCATAGGAATGGCATTTTTAAAAAGTGCCATTCCTATGAGTGCCATTGCTCTAAACTCTACCTATGTAGGACAGGGGACAAGCAGGCAGGCAGATGGATTAACTTTTTCAACTCAGGAAGTTAGAGGAATTAGCCAAAATACAATCCCAGGCATTATTTAAATTTCTGTCCTTACATTCCCATATGCAACTCTCTTTTGATGAAGCATTTCTGGAATGAATGATGCGAACATGGGGGCGGGAGGGAGATAAGAGAAAGAGGGAGGGAGAGGAGGAGGGAGAGGGAGAGAGATAAGATGATATTGTAAATTACTGTCTGATTAGGTAGTTAAGTTAGATAAAGCAGATAAGGTAGGTGGGTGGATGGATGGATGAGACAGACAGACAGACGATAGATAGATAGATAGATAGATAGATAGATAGATAGATAGATAGATAGATAGATGGATGGATGGATGGATGAATGGATGGATGGATGGATGGATGGATGGATGGATAGATAGATAGATAGATAGATAGATAGATAGATGATAGATACCGTATTTATCGGCGTATAACACGCACTTTCCCCCCCGAAAAATAGGGGGCAAATGATGTATGCGTGTTATACGCCGATATACGCCAGGCGATATACGCCAGGTGCACAGAAAAGGATCACGGAGCACTTCGCCCCAAAAGCAGCTGCTTTTCTGTGCGCCTGGCGTTTAAAACATCCGGCTATCTATCTAAACGCCAGGCGCACAGAAAAGGATCGCGGAGCGCTTCGCCCCAAAAGCAGCCGTTTAGATAGATAGCCGGATGTTTTAAACGCCAGGTGCACAGAGAAGCAGCTGCTGTTGGGGCGAAGCGCTCCGTGATCCTTTTCTGTGCGCCTGGTGTTTAGATAGATAGCCGGATGTTTAAAACGCCAGGCGCACAGAAAAGCAGCTGCTTTTGGGGCGAAGCGCCAAATGGATGGATGGATGGATGGATGGATGGATGGATGGATAGATAGATAGATAGATAGATAGATGATAGATACCGTATTTATCGGCGTATAACACGCACTTCCCCCCCCGAAAAATAGGGGGCAAATGATGTATGCGTGTTATACGCCGATATACGCCAGGCGATATACGCCAGGTGCACAGAAAAGGATCACGGAGCGCTTTGCCCCAAAAGCAGCTGCTTTTCTGTGCGCCTGGCGTTTAAAACATCCGGCTATCTATCTAAACGCCAGGCGCACAGAAAAGCAGCTGCTTTTGGGGCAAAGCGCTCCGTGATCCTTTTCTGTGCACCTGGCGTATATCGCCTGGCGTATATCGGCGTATAACACGCATACATCATTTGCCCCCTATTTTTCGGGGGGGAAAGTGCGTGTTATACGCCGATAAATACGGTATCTATCATCTATCTATCTATCTATCTATCTATCCATCCATCCATCCATCCATCCATCCATCCATCCATTTGGCGCTTCGCCCCAAAAGCAGCTGCTTTTCTGTGCGCCTGGCGTTTTAAACATCCGGCTATCTATCTAAACACCAGGCGCACAGAAAAGGATCACGGAGCGCTACTCAGCGGGGTGTGGGCGAGAGGAGGAGAGAATGGATGAGCCGTCTCTCCTCTCCCAGACACCCGACTAAAACACTTTCTTTCGCCCGCGGAAGAGCTCGGACGGGCGAAAGGAAGCGCTTTAGACAGCGGGGTGTGGGTGAGAGGAGAGAATGGATGAGCCGTCTCTCCTCTCCCCGGACTCCCGACTAAAAGTTAATTAAAAAAAGGAAGGAGGGAAGGATGGAACTGGAAGGGAGGCAGGGAAGGAGGGAGGGAGAAAGGAAGGATAGGAGGATAGGGAAAGAGGAAAGAAGGCAGGCAGGCAGAAGGGAGGGAGGTGCAAGGAAGGAAGGAAGCATAGATAAGCAGGAGGGAAAGAAGGCAGGCAGGCAGGAGGAAAGAGGAAGGAGGGAACTGGAAGGGAGGCAGGAAGGAAGGGAAGGAGGAAGGGAGGGTGGAAGATAGTAGCAGTGAAAGCAGCAGTGTTCATAGTTGCTTTTACTGTCCTTTTACATTATTTACCTTATAAGTGGTAATAATATTAATAAAAAAAAAGTTCTGAGCTACCCTTATTTTGCTTCAAAGTTCTTTATTTGAAATTTAAATTTTTTTCCTGAAATTTCCCTCTTAAAATGAAGGTGCGTGTTATACGCCTGTGCGTGTTATACGCCGATAAATACGGTAGATAGATAGATGATAAATAGATAGATGATAGATAGATAGATAGATAGATAGATGATAGATAGATGATAGATAGATAGATAGATAGATAGATGATAGATAGATGATAGATAGATAGATAGATGATAGATAGATAGATAGATAGATGATAGATAGATGATAGATAGATGATAGATAGATAGATGATAGATAGATGATAGATAGATGATAGATAGATAGATAGATGATAGATAGATAGATGATAGATAGATAGATAGATAGATAGATAATAGATAGATAGATAGATGATAGATGATAGATGATAGATGATAGATAGATAGATAGATAGATAGATAGATAGATAGATAGATGATAGATAGATGATAGATAGATAGATGATAGATAGATAGATAGATAGATAGATAGATAGATAGATAGATAGATAGATAGATGATAGATAGATAGATAGATAGATGATAGATAGATGATAGATAGATAGATAGATGATAGATAGATAGATAGATAGATAGATAGATAGATAGATAGATAGATAGATAGATGATAGATAGATAGATAGATGATAGATAGATAGATAGATAGATAGATAGATAGATAGATGATAGATAGATAGATGATAGATAGATAGATGATAGATAGATAGATAGATGATAGATAGATAGATGATAGATAGATGATAGATAGATAGATAGATAGATGATAGATAGATAGATAGATAGATAGATAGATAGATAGATAGATAGATAGATAGATAGATAGATAGATAGATAGATAGATAGATGCTGTGTTTCCCCGAAAATAAGAACTTTCTACCTCAAAGTCTCTAAAACACTCTGGTCTAAAGCAAACAGCAGCCTTCTCTCATTTTTTCTCTCCATTTGTATCTGGAGGCCAGCTCAAGAATTCTTAATCCAAGGAGCTGAGTCAATAGGCTTATTCTTTTCCAATGGGAACATGTCATGCTGTTAGCTAAATGGCTTGTGAAAGTAACAGGCAGAGGAAATTGTCCTATATCAAATGGCTGGAGGTTGTCAACACTGGCTGTTAGCAGTTCTCCAGAACTATAAGTTGAAGGTTTGTCATGTCTCCTGGGACATGCAAGGGGATGAACCTGTTATCTTCTGTATGCAAAGGTATGGGAATCCTCAAAAAGCTATGTTTCTTCCAAAAAAGAATCGTGATAATTTTAAAGGTGATTTCTGATGTAGCCAAAAGATAGCTAGTTTTTTTAAAGGGAGGTGGGGGTGGGTGGGAATGGATTATATCCCGACTAGCAGAAACAGTTTCCTTGTCCTCAAGTACGGGGTCTCTTTGGATCCTGAACTTGTTATACAGTGCTTTTAAAACATAATTAAATCTGGAAAATTAAATATGAAAAAAGCTTAATTTGCATCAAACTAATTAGCTTCTGTTTGCAAAATAAATTAAGCAAGCCAATTTATGCTAGCTCACTATAAGCCTTATTCTGAACCCAGAATTTCTGGGCAGAATAACATATCATAGTGACAGAAGATATCTGCTTATCGCCAATTACAGAAAAAGAAAAAATGCCGCAAACAAACCAATCCAGTGTGTCTTTGCCAGGACTCTGTATTATGATTTCAAGTCACATAAATTTATTATACACACACACACACACACACACACCATACGTTTTTTTAATGAATGCTCAACTCAAAGACTACATTCTCTGATTCTATATTGGAAGGTTCAGATTATGATAAAAATCAAATCCTAAATTATACAGTAACAGCTATGAAGTTCAAGAAATAATAAATCCCTAAATGCTGCCATCTAGTGCTTGGGAAAAGACAAGAATAGTAACACAGCAAGATACATCTCGTAAATCTACTCCTCCAGGAAGGAAGCTATATATCTTTCAGCATTTGCGGTTGATCTTCTTAGACTCTGATAAGAATCTTGGAGCCTTAAGGGGATTAAAGCGGAAATGGGCACTCCTTTTTTTTAATGCATGTTGTTGAATTAAAGGGGGAAAATTGTACCACTGAAAATGGGCAGTGGTAGCACTGAATTTGACAGTGCAAGCAATGCCTAACACCCCAGAAGTAGGGAAGGAGCCTACTACTGGCTTAAAACAAGGCTAGGTTGTCCTCTTCTGTGGGCCAACTGTGAGCAGATGGCCTAGGGCCATTGTTTCTCAACCTTGGCAACTTTAAGACATGTGAATGTGGACTCCCAAGAATTCCAAGCCAGGATAGGGAGATGAAATGAAGCGACAAGCTGGGGCAGGCCCATTGGACAGGTTTATTATTACAGACACAAAACATGAAAGGTTAAAATTGGTGCTACATGGAAATTTAATTTTTGTTGCATTTTAATTTAATTTTACTGAAAAGAAATGGTTTTTTACCACCACCATCCCTAAAGAATGTTATTTTGGTAAGACCATGTTTTCCCGAAAATAAGACAGGGTCTCATTTTCTTTTGTCCCCCAAAATAAGTGCTTGGCCTTATTTTTGGGGAGGTCTTATTATTTTTGAGGTGCAGGAGGCGGCGAGCATGGTCACCTCATGGCTGCTGCTGTGTTGCAGTATTTTCAGGGAGGGCTTATTTTCGGAGGAGGGCTTATTTTAGCACATGCACTCAAAAGCCTGATTGGGCTTATTATCTGGGAGGTCTTATTTTAGAGGAAACAGAGGATATGCATGCAGATTCTTCATGTTATTTACTTACAAAGTAGCTGAAGAAGCCTGACTTCACAGCACGGTCATTTTTAAAAAGATCTACAACCATTTTGGATTCCTGCACTTCAATTAATTCCAAAGGGTAGTCAGAGGCAACAAGATGCAAGCAACACCACAGCATCGTGATGCAAGCTTAGTCCTTTTGGCATGTGTGTTGTCACATCATGTCCATGTACAAGAGAGTGTGGTTGTGGAACTTATGCTATAATGGCACAATACTGCTTTTTGAAGAAAGCATCAGATTCTGCAGATGCCTTCAGTAGCAGCATGAAAATTGGCTCGGGAAGAAAGAGAAGTAAAAAGAAAAACAAACAGCACCTTCCATTTTTGAAACAAGATGCTACTTCAGAAAAATACTAAAAGAAATTCTCACAAATATTAAAGGAAAACACTGAGAAGGAAAGATAAAAAGAAAAAAAAACCTCTTTCACAAGTTTTAAGGAAATTGGATAATAGTCTTTTGCTACAGCAAACTAAGTATTTGGGTTCACAAAGGTTTGGAATGGATGAGTTGGTTTTGGCTTAGTGTGATATCTAAATCTAGATGTTTGTAGTTTCCTAGCTTATTCCTGGTAGGTTTAGTGCTCCTCGATCCCTCTTAAAAATCTGGATGCAAGACAAGGGAAATTACTAAGGAACAAATCAGAAATTGACCAATTAAGCCGTTATTATTTTGTTTATGTATAAGACTAATTCTAGCAACAACAAACTATTGTTAGAAAAGTCAAGGTTTAACATAAAATATTATCATTATGGTCACCTAGCAAAATACGCATTTTTGTTGTAAATCCCAGGTGTCCATCTACAAAGAGTCCATACTAGACACAAGAGTGAACAGAAATGGACAAATCTCTCCATCGCTGTAACATGAATAGCACAAGAGATATTGTGTTCCAAAAACAATTAACTTTTCCATTTCCCTGGAATTATTCATAACCTACCATGTGTTCAGATTCTGGATTTTGAATAAATTGGAAAGGGCCCAACTATTATTGCTGAGCTATCATTTATTTAAGTGATCTTATATTTTTCCTCTTTATCTTTAAAGATAAAGAAATGCCTGCACTTTTGTACATGTAAATTAGCAGCTGCTTTGTCCTCAGTTGCATTCGAATCTGATAGGGCTAGCAAAAGAAATTAAATATAGTTTCTTTACAGACATTATGTAAGAAAAAAGAAATGTTATTTTGCAAAGAAAGGGCTTTTGGTGTGGCTGGGGTTTCCCATAGATCCAATCCCATCCTGTTTTTAATTTTTTAATCTAATAAAATTGGCAAGAGTTCTTATACAATAACCAGTGGAGTTTGCAGACATATTGTATTAAAAAATGAACAGATGCATCTAAAACTAATGAAATTCAGCAATAAGTAGCAGATATATAGTGATATATTTCAAAAGAGAGTTAATTCAAAGGAAACTTTCTAAACAGGCTTAGGTAAAGGTTCACAAGATTAATCCAGAAAGCAGCCTTTCCCAACCTGATGATCTCCAGATGCTTCAGAACTGCAGTTCCCAGAAATTCTGCCACACTGACTGGCAATTCCGAAAGTTCAAATCCCAACACATCTGGAAGACATCTTATTGGAGATACAGAACATGATCATGTAGATGATTCTGCAAAGCTGAAATCATCATGGTAGTGTAAATGAAAATGACAAATCCACACGAATGTGGATTGTCTCCATAGTTGTCCATGCATGTATTAAACTCTTAATCATAAGAATGCATGAAAAAGGAGTTACTATTATGTAAAGACACTTAAAAGATAAGCAGGCATGGCAAAGAATAAGAAGTAAGAAAGCAGCCATGAATACAAAGAGAAACAAGCTGCTTTTACTAATAAAGCATCATTGGCATATTATTTTTTGTATCTTGAGTTATTACTTTGATTGATACAAAGGCATAATGAGGACATCAAGCTGAGTGGTTTAAGAGAGACAATAGTTAAGCAATACAGTTAAATGGATTTTCTTTACAAGACCCAGTGATGGTCCCCAATCTCAATGCTTTTAATAATATAAAGAAGGAGCAAGCTCCAAAAGCTAGAAGTCATGATACATCTAAATGGCTTCCAATATTGGAGACATGAAGTATCAGGGAGACACGAGGAAGAAGGAGACAATACACTTATGTCAGTGTTATAAGTTTCTGCCATTTTCTTTGTTATTGAAATATTCTGGGAATTGTTCATTCAATTTACCAACAAGCCACCAGATCAAATTGATAAGGTAACCCCATTGTCCCATAGCAAGGAATACAGTAAACAAAAACATATTCAGGTTCTGAAAACATTTCTTAATCCAATTCAATTTTTTAATGTTGCTTTATCACAAAACTTGCTTCGCTGAATGATCTGATGGTTATGATGGCTTTACAGTGGCTAATGGGTTGAACTTTGCTGGCAGTGAATTTTGAGAGTTACTGTCTCTATGCATGTATAAGATGCCAAGTTGGGGAAGGTGACTCCAATTCTACGGTTCTGTGATCCTTAACTGCAGACTATTTCTTAGATATGCTAACTTCATACTGGACCTGGTGATGAAAAGCAAAGCAGACCTCTCCCCCCCCCCCACCTCTTTAAAGTAGCTTTTCAATTTGCTGAACATGGTAAAATATGATATGTAATAAAATAGCTGAGGCAGCACAAATAGGATTATAAATGTAGAAGTCAAGTTCACTAGATAGGGTAAATGCATCAGGATTACAGCTGTGAAAACCATAGACAGCTATATGACCTTTAAGTGCACCAATGAGCCCATGTCAAGGCGATCTAGCAATATTTTAAGACAATTTCCCCTTAGCTGAGTTAGTTCTATATTAGGCACTTTATTTGAGATGTTACAGAACAGCAGCTAATGGATAACAAATTATAAATATAATTGTTACTGCCAGGGAAGAAAAACAATGAAAAGCTTTGCCACAGATGTCCAAATGGTGAATTTTGAATATAATACATATAGAGTAGAAGTGCACCATTATCACAATTTTTTCACAGCATGCATTTTAATTTAATTTTTTAAAATATTTTTTTTATTTTTTATTTTCAAAACAAACACAACACAAAGTATCTTCCTTCTTTATATACTGTAGAAAGTGTATCAGTTGGTTACAAAAGACTTTAGTGCATCTCTTCCACAGTCATCAACCATAATTCATATTAACTCAAGTATTTTAACTCAGATATTTATACATGTTACCATCATCATACCTCCATTTTCATTTGACTATAATTGTTTAAACGTCCTTCATCATAAAATATACCAAGATTTAATACATAACCACATACTGGCATTTCATTTACTAATTCTAAAATCATCTAATAACACTGAATCCTTATGTCCTATTCTGGCTAAACATCCATAATATTTAGTAACAAAAGTTTCTAATCCTCCTTTCCAAATCACTGTTTACAATTTAAATCCAGTTTCCTTTGATGTATGTGTGTGTGTGTGTGTGTGTGTGTGTGTGTGTGTATGGAAGAGAACCCGTGGTTTAGTGGTTAAGACTCCTGCCTAAGATATATACAGCCCGGGTTCTAATCCCAGTAAGGGTATGGCTAGCTGATGAGAGCTAATTAGCTCGAAATAGATCTATCCTAGTCTCCCTTTATTTATTTATCAGTACAATTACAACACACTTTACTTTATTTCAAACTTTTATACCGCCCCCTCTCCCAAAAGGGACTCGGGGCGGTGTGTACACACACACACACACACACACACACACACACACATATATATATATGTGTGTGTGTGTGTGTGTGTGTGTGTGTGTGTGTTATATTTGTTTTTATATATACTTGTTATATATATATACACACATTGTTATCATTATCCCTCCTTTATTTGACTATATCCTGCATTATAACATTTTCCCCCTAATAATCAAGACTTAACTGTATCTAACTTAGTTCTTTTTTTAAAACCTTTATATATAATCCAAAAGGATTTCTAATCTTCCTTTCATGGGTACCATTCAATATTCAAATCCAATTATTACTTATCATAAAACTACACATTGTATACATTATTATCATTAAATTTTTTTTTTAAACACTTCTAGACCGCCCCCTCTCCCAAAAGGGACTCGGGGCGGTGTACAGTCCATATCAAAAACATTATACATAATAACAATTAAAAATTATTAAATGGATAAATACATAAATAAGAGGAGGATAAAATAGACAGAACTGTAATTGCTAAATAAATAATTTAAAATATACAAAGTTTAAAACCCCAGTGTCTTATAAAATTAAGTCCCCTAAAAAACCAGTAGGAAATATATATGCCAGGAGGTAGACATTAAGAATTATGCCAGACCAGCCAGTCGGAACAGGTGAGTCTTCAGTTTCTGCCGGAAGGAGCGGAAGTCAGTGGTGGTTCTAATGTCGGGGGGGAGGTCATTCCAGAGGGTTGGGCCCATCACAGAGAAGGCCCTACTCCTTGGTGTCGCCCGTTGGCATTGTCTAGTGGACGGCACCAGGAGAAGCCCCTCCCTGTGAGAGCGAATTGGCCGCAGGGATGTATGTGGGAGGATGCGATCCCGCAGGTAACTAGGCCCTATGCCATGGAGCGCTTTAACAATTATTTATTTAACTATATCTATTGTCACTAAATTTCACTGAATTTAACTAGTTTTAAATTATACTCTTCCATCTATCAACCTGTATCTTTCCAGTAGCAAAACAGTCTCATATCTTCTGCCATTTGTGGTGTGAGTCCTCTAATCATCTCCTTAATCAAATTTGTATGGACTCCTCTTAGCAATTCCTTGCTTACAAAATCTCACGTGTAATTTCGATGCCCTTCTTCTGTTTCCTTAATCAGTTTATCTTTGATTGCTGGTAGTGTTATCAATGATGCTGCTAATAAAATTTCTCTCCTTAAATCCATAAATTCTTTTGTTTTTTCTTCTTCTGTGTCTTGCCATCTGGGGTAGATTTCCCTTCCATTTAATTCCTCTTTCAATATTCCACTCTTTCCATTTTCAGAGACAAACCAATCACCATAAATACCAGCAAATTTAATTTCTTTATATTCTTTAATTTCTTTAATTTCTTCAATTTTTAGGATTCTAACCACCACTTTTTCTACTTGATAAACATCTCCAACTTCTTCATCACATTTTACTGTTAGATGCTCTAAGTCTTCCAACTTCTTCTCCATCCTCTCAAATGTGTTTAATAATGTTTGTATTTCTAAGAATATCTTTTGCAGACTTAAAGTTTCTTTCTGCTGTTAAAATTGTGCCATTATCTTCAGCCAACACTGCTGCTCTAGCTTGGAAGGTTTTAACAAGATTAATCATAGATTCACAATAAAGTTTTATTTTCACTTTTCTCTGGTTAAAGATATACTTCAAAGGGAAATCTGTATGCTTTTCTTCTTATCACTCTCTATAAACAAGCAGTGAGACCTTGGGGTGCCAAGCCAGGATAATCAGTGAGAAACGTGAGTATTCGTTTCCAATACACAAAACTCCAGCCTCTGAGTAGCAGTGTTATTGTTGCAATTTTCTTTGTTTCTTTTTGTTTCTTTTTTGTATTTCAAGTTTTTAAAAAGTCCAATTCTTGAATGAGTTAGAAGAACACCCGCAGTAATGAAAGAGGAGAATTTTAGTCCATAGGTTACAAAGAATAATAAAAGAAAAGAAAATAGAAGAAGAAAATTTAATCCATTCATTTTAAAAGACTTGCATAAATTCCATCCATGAACATCGCATTTAAAAAGTAAGATAACCCACTGTCCAAAACCTTTCCAAACAATTCTGCTGCTTATTTCTTCTGTTCTCCAATTTAAATTAATGTTAAGTTTTTTATAGACAGTCTCTTTTAAAACGGTAAAAATTCCTCACCAGCTGAAAACACTTTCTCTTTCCATATCCTTCCGTTTTGGAGCTGCCCCGACTTCATCAGCCTAATGGCTGGATTTTTTGTCGCCAGCTTGAAGAACTTCTCTTGGATCAATCAGGGACTTTGCTATGTCCCTGAGATCAGCAAGACATATTCTTCCTGTTCACCATCTCTGCGGGACAGTTTAGGTCTGATTGGACCACCCAGCAGCAAAAGTATCGGCTGCGGTCTCTCACCCATTTTAATTTAATTTCTGATTACTGATTTCAAAGACTTGGCTACAAGAAACTGAATCCGGTATGAGATACTTATAATTGTCCAAAAGGTGGTTATACTATAATTCTCATAATTTCTCATTATTAATCATGCTGGATGGAACTTCATGAGTTGCAACATCTAGAAGGCTATAACTCCTCATCCCAGTTTTAAATAAATGTTTGGCTTGGGTTTGTCTACTTGTTTCTCCCTTGCACATTAGCAATGTAATAACTTAAGTAATCATATGTAGATATCAAATATATTTTTCCCCTTTGGCTCAATCATGGACAATTCTTCAGACACTGCCTGAACAGATCCCTGCAGTTTTCTTGGCAGTCTTTCAGAAGCAGTTTGTCATTGCCTTCTTCCCAGTTTGAGAGAAACTGCAAGCTCAAGGTCATCCACCTGGCTTCATGCCCAATTCACAGTCTCCCCATTTCTAGTCTTATGCCTTAACCATTACAATAAACTGGCTGTGAGTTCAGTGATAAAATCTTCTGAAAATGTGCATCCTGTCTCTTGGCAAGGTGATTTCTTATTGACTGCTGGGAAGTGGATGTCTGGAACATAAATGAACTAATCTGTATCATATACAGGTAATCCTTGACTCACAATCTGTCACTTAAATGACTGTTCAAAAGTAGGGTGGACCTGGAACAGGTGCTTTAGGGCCTGCAAAGCACTTCTGGTCATCATAAAATGTCATGCCACACCCCTCATTTATGGCCAGTTGCAGTAGTTTTTGGCAAAAAATGCCCATCCGGAAGAATGCTTCACATTTACAACTGTGGCATTCACTTAATTACTACAGATTTACTTAACATCCACAATGATTTACTTAATGACTGTTGCAAAGAAAAAAGAAAAAGAAAATTGAGTCTAGTTACATGAATGCCTCGACTTATATCCATAGGACATATATCCATATATCCAGAAATCCAGTCCCGGTTGGATCTACCTATATAACATACAGGATTACCTGTATGATACAAGTCCAGAGTTTGAAAGTACTTTCATTATGGGAGTCCTGTCACAACAAATAGAAGGGTTAATAGAATGGTTGATTAGAAGCATAAGTAGCAATTATTTATTAATTAGAAACAAAAACAAAATCCTCATTCTTTCCTCTCAAACACCATTAGGATTAAAGGCAGGTTAATATTCATTGGATTTATCCATTCTTATTTATAATTCATCATTTTGGACAGCAGGGTTATTTTTTTGTTGCTTAATTATAATGGACTGACAGTATAAAGTTAATTACACTGTTTGTTGGCGTGTTGGGAACATCTGAAGGGAGGGTGGCTATAAAAACAGACATTTTAGCAGCCACAACATCACAACTGAAGCCTTACCCTTTTGTACAGTACATTCATAGCTGCAACTGAAATCAGAAACTTGGTTGTTAAGCAAAGCAGTAGTTAAGCAAAGCAGTACCTGTATCTACTACCTTACTTAAGCTTTCCTTTGCTTTATAGATCTGCATAAATGTGAGAAATGGCCATAAAATTACTTTTACATCGTTGTCATAACTGTAAACTGTAATCTGTTCTTAAATGAGGCAGTTGCTAAATGAGGATTACCTGCAAAAAAAGGGTGGCAACTTTCAACATTGACTTGATGACTGGGAATCAGAGGTGGGCTCCTACTGATTCAGCCGAGTAGGTAGTAACTCGGCATGCCACGTCCCTGAACTGGTTCTATCGTTGATGCCACTATCTTGATTTTCAGTTCCGCACATGTGCAGAACAATCTTCATTGCAGAAATGTAATTTTTCCCTTTTTCTAATGTTGTGCACGTGCACATACCGTTTTAGGTGTAAATGCACATGCGCCCAGTGTGTATGTTTGTTGTGTGCACGAGCGAAGCAAGCATGGTCAAAAAAATTAGCATGCCGAACCACCAGTAATGCCAGCAGCAAATCACCCCTGCTGGGAATGCTGGGAACTCTTATCCTATCCAGATGACCGCTGCCCTAAACATTCCCTTTCTTTCTAAATCCTCCCAGGCACATGATTCTATTGCCTGGCAATACTAGATCTAGTAATGATAGAGCCAAGTGAATTTGCACTGATGACATTCCATTGTTCCTGTTGTGGCCCAGCAGGATCTGGTTTGGCTGCTGATGGACTCGGATAGCGAGGAACCATATGAGTCTGCTCCAAAAGGACTCAGGGCGGCGTACAACATTAAAAAACACACATCCCAAAAGTTTAAAAAAATTAAATCCATATCCCCCAAAAAAACAAATCAAATTTTTTACAAAATACATTTAAAATAAGTTAAAATTAACAGGCCAGGCCGGCTTGCTGGAAAAGCCAACTTTTTAGGGCGCGTCGGAAGGACCGGAGGTCAGGGATTATGCGAAGCTCCGGGGGCAGCTCATTCCAGAGGGAAGGCGCTCCCACAGAGAAGGCTCTCCCCCTGGGGGTCACCAGCCGACACTGTCTGGCCGACGGCACCCTGAGGCACTCTGTGGGATCGTACTGGACGGAGAGAGGCTACTGGTGGCAGTAGGTGGTCTCGCAGGTACCCTGGGCCTAAGCCATGGAGTGCTTTAAAGGTCATAATTAATACCTTGAATCGCACCTGGAAAACAACCGGCAACCAGTGCAGGCCACCTAAAAGGGGTGTAACATGGGAGCACCTAGGTACCCCCATGTGGAGGACCCTGTGCAGGGTTCAGACTCAGAGCAGGGACCAGAGAGGCTGGTTGGCCACTAGGAGGTGCCTGAGGTATGGAGCAATGGGGAGGATCAAAGACAGTTTGTCCCTGATGCTAGATTGAGAAGGGCTGAGAAACAGAAGCAGCAACTCCGTAGGCAGACTCACAGAAGATGATTAAAAGCACAGGTGGTTGTGGATTGGCCCCTCCCAAGAGAGATTATAGGTGAAGCGTTGGGAGGGGACATTTGCAGGAAACAACCATTCGAATTAGTAGTTAAGAAAATCTATCTGTGTATTCTAGCCATGTCTGTTCGTTTGGACTATCTGCGTTGCTTCATTTGAATTATCTGGGTTGCTGCAGAGCTACTCTATTGAACATGAGTTGTCTGGGCCCTCAGCCAAATGATTTGTTATCTCAGTAATTAAACAGTGGCAAACAGCCAAGCCTGTGTTCTGGTTTATTCACAGGCGAGGGGAGTGGGGGGCGGGTCAGAACAGTTCCACATGGACAGAAAAGAATTCCTCCTATCTTATACAAGCATTTTAAGGTTATTCAGCACTTGCTGATTTTACATGACTGAGAAGTATCCCAACAATGCCTGCCATTTCTTTAGATTCTCACAAGTATCATGTGCAATCAGAGATGCTATTGCTGAGTATATTCATCCCCCATACCAGATTGTATACTGTTTTGCTTTCCATAACTGACTAGAGGGTTCACTTTTGGGGGCATGATTGTGAGAAGAAAAAGCAAACAACTGGAAGCAGGTATGAAAAAAGTATATCTTTTGAAAATAGCTGCTCCACCTTTAATACACAAAGCTAGACCTAAGAGACCATGACTAAACTCACTGCATGCATAGTTGTTTCATTTTTAATATGTGGAATAGCAGCTCTGCCCCTGGCTGTGGCTTTCTATTGATAGAAAACTAATAAAATGCACTGACCAGTGTTTCAGGGAAAATAACTTTACCATAAATATATTACTTGCCTAAGGCAACAAATTTTACAGGGAAAGTACTTAAATCCCTGATGATGAGGGGTTATCGAATCTGTTATCAGATAAAATCATTTCGGTCGATACGCTGGCATTGATGTAGCTCAACGTCAATGAAAAATCTCATTCTGAGTTTTTGTTTCATCTCATTTCCAATTTAAGAACTTGTATGTTCTATAATTTCAGCCTGTAGCAAGTCTATCAATTCTTCCTTGGAAATTATTTCCCCTAATGTCCAAGCGGCTTGCCAACCCATGAAGCAGCACATGCATGATTACATCTGGTGTAGAGCTGAATTCTCCCTTACAGAAATGCATTTTAAGAAAGAGCAAAAGGTGAAAATCCTAGATCATTGCTTACAACACAGAGGTGCCAGGAATCAACAAGATTCCAATACTTCTCATTTAAGGAGAAATATCAAAACTAAATACTTCAATAGACAGACTTTCCTCCCCTCCTATGCAATCATCTCATATTGAAGGTTATTTAAGACTGATCCTGTGCAATAATTTTTAGGCTTGTGGTCAATCTTCTTAATTTACTGTGTAAATTAGGGGACAACGGGCAGGAAGAAGAATAGTAGAATATATCACACAATATTCTCTCATCTGATTCATCCTCAAACATGTTATTTTTCTTTTAACAGCCATACAGACTTGTTAACATATTTCCCACGCAGAACTGAAATTTGGTCTCACATTTTTAATTTTTTTTTGACGAGAGTTGAGACATCCAATGTTGTTGTTATCAAGAAAAAAATCATTTGCTTTATTATACCATATTTGACAAAGCAGATAGTGATCTACAAGTAATAGGTCAGAAAAGCAAAATGTTTTTCAGCATTTACTGGGAGAACAATCATGAAAATATATTCTCAAGTTTGCTGTAGCAATATATTCTCCTGTTTTGAAGATTTTAAGTCTGCTAGAATAAGGGGAGTGTATAGAGACTTCATCTCAACTGCGTTTGTGAAACAAAAGGAGTGTAGAAATATTTTTGAGGCTGAGCCAGTTAAATACTGGCTCAAGAATTTTTTTGGAAAATAATCTCTGGCCCAAGTGGTATTCCTCAAGAGCCACGCTTCTCCACAAAAAGCTAAATTTCATCAGGCCAGGCTAATTGCTAAATTCCATGCTGGGTCATACAGAAGTTTGCAGCCAGGTTAAACAAAGGTTTTGAGACTTGAGTGCTTAAAGAGACTGTGCTTTTGTATCCCACCACTTCTATTTCAATGTCATTTATCTACTTTTCACCACCCCTAAACATGTGTTCTCAATTTCTATATCATCACAGTGAAGGACATTAACTCTGGTACATCTAGATGTCTGCTCTTCAATGTTAATGAGGAATGCTCACTCCCCTAAAAAAATGTGTATCTCTTCTGATATTGAAATTGAAAATTATTCCTATTCTGCTAGCTTGTCTAATCAATCATCCTTAATGAATGGAATTGATCATTCTTCCCCCACCCCAATTACAAAATATTTGAGCTTGTACCAATAGTGGATAGGTCATCTTTTACTAAGTGATCATTTCACTGAAATTTTCAGGAACTTTTTTGCTATAGCTGCTGTTTTCAGAAGTTTCTAGATTTCATTGAGATTTATATACTGTACATTTTGTAATTTATTTAGTTACTATATACAACTCCTGTTGTTTTCTTTCTCTTTTAATATGTTTTTTTTTAATTTTATACTATATTGCAACTCAGTCACTATATTTTTTAAGCTCCTGACTTTGGTTCTAATAAATAAATCATATTTATCTAAATATTATATATACTCAAAAAAATTAAAATATTTTAATTTTTTTAATTATCTCTGCATCTTCATTTTTCTGTTTGGACTAATAATAAAGGAAAATTTTAAAAGATCATATGACAAACAGGTTGGGGAAAGTTGGTTGGGGTTTTTTTTAACTCAAAATGAATTCAGGGCTGCTTTGGGTTAAAATTAAATCTAACTTTAGTGTTGAATAGCCCAATAGTATTCGCATGCACATTAATTTAATGCAGTTAATATGAAGATAAAAAATAGGGTGGTATATTTCATGCTACATTACTCATAATTCATGTACAGAGTTTCCCAACATTTCAATATGTAATATTTTCAGCAACATTATTTAAGCAGTCATTTCTTTTTACCCTTGAAAAGAAGAGAGAGCAAATAATTTCCATGGATACTGGTTTTCAAATGTCTAGAGGATTAAAGAATGCTAAGTCCAATATATTTAGACAGCATCTGACTGTGTATAGCTACTCTACTCTGATCATTAAAGAACACCAGAGTTGCTATGAGGCAATAATGTTCCCACCGATGAAAGGTTAAGAACAGCCTAGGAGTAAATCACATTGTATAAATTTGGAAATCTTTAGTACCAAATATGTAATAGATACTCGTTGAAGCAGCCTAAATATGAAAAAGATTTATGAAATTCTGGATTGATATATTTTCTTTTTAGAGCTCATGCATGTACATAAAAAATAGCTATAAAACGTAACTACTTTTGCACAGTCTCTGTCTCTTGCTCTCATTCTCATTGTACATTTCTTTCTCTTTTTTTAATGCAAGCCAACTAACAGAGTAAAACTAATTCTCTTTCAGATTCAGAGGTCGCCATATCCTAGCAAGCAGGCATTAATTCTTGCATTTATTGACCTGGGATTTGTTAGGCAATTAGTTCTAAAAAAACACAAGCCTCTCTTTGGGAAATTAGGAAGTACAATTTATTGAAACTAAATTAAATCATATCTTTGCTACATTTAGATTACTAATATCTTTTAGTTTGGAAATATCATGCACACTACATTTGTATCTATTAGTTTTTCCTGATTCCAGAAATGTTGCCATCTTTTTGGGACCAAGGGAGCATCCCTTTCTGTCATGGCCCCTACCCCAAGAATCAGATGATGCCTATTCTCTTTGGATTCAAAAAGCATTTAAAACTTTGGTTCTAAGCCTGTAGTTGATTTTTTTTTGGCAGGGTGGGCAGGGGAAGCTGCAGTGCTGTATTTTAGTGGCTGTTTTCAGACCAGGCATTTTTGTTTGTCTATGGGACTCTACTGTGATGTGTGTGTGTGTGTGTGTGTGTGTGTGTGTGTGTGTGTGTGTGTTCCAGCATAATTCTGGAATGCCTCGAACAATTTCAACCAAACGTGGTACATAGATGACTTACTCTGTTGAAACAAATACTGTGGGGGTAAGACACCCATAACACCCCTTAGGGTGTGTGTTCTGTTAAGATACAGCCTGTTGTGCCATAAAATGGCTTCTACTGTATAGCACAGTGGAGTTGCCATGGTAATGGCTTCACGATACTCCACTCTGATAAGGGGGAAAACCTACCATTGGAAATTATGTTTGGTCCGGACATTTCCCTCCTATAAATAAATATCGGGGCAACGCCGAGTTATCGGCTGGTGTCCTATAAAACTCTTGAGCTTCCATTAGGCCCCTGCTTCTCCCTATTTTGCTCATGTGGCAGCCAAGCATTCTCCAAACAGGACCTGGTACTGGTTCCTGAATTATATTGCCACCAGGTTTCTTGCTTCATTGGTCTCTCTAAAGCTTATTTCTGCCAAAGTTTTTCCCCCTGCTGTTGTTTTCTCTATACTTCTCTGCCTCTTCATTTCTTTTGCCCAAGAATTTTCATCTTTCCTAATACATTTCAACTTTGAGCCTCTTCATGCTGTCTCCCAATAAGGAAATAAGCTTGTCTGTGCAACATATGTAGTTTGGGTCCTTTTCAGGCAAGAGAACAAACATTGCATATGATTTGCAGGGCACAATGATGCTTCTATAACTGTCCAGATTGCTTGGAACCATATCTGCCAAACCCCCTAGTCAAACTGCCGAGCACTGTTTGCTTGCTCTGGCTGCAAGATCCAGGATAAGCTTGGGCTAGAAGAAATTGGAAAAAGAAAAAAAAGTTTCTTCCTCTTACCCCCTGCCAAAGTGACTTGTTAATTTTTGCTTGTTTATTCAGTGACTTTGCTCACTGGAAATAGGGCTCTTCTATGTCCCGTCGAGCTGCCTCAATTACAACAGCAAAAGCTGTTTTAGGTTCCTGTGTTTTAATCCTTGAAACTGCCCAAAGTCACTGGTGTGAGATCAGTGGCTATGTAAATCCAATCCAATCCAATCAATAAATGCGCCAATCAGACACAGTCGGCAATCACTCAGGAAACAGTCAGTAGTCTTTTTTCCTTCCACGGGGTTTCTTCTCTTTTGTCCTCCTCCTTCTGCCCCTTTCAACTCCTCTTGCTCTCTCCTTATTCACTGTTCCCTTGCTTCTATAAAGAAAGTTGCCTGGGCCAAAAATTAGTCAAAGCTATACCAGCTAAACATGTTCTTCAACATCACATGACATCCAGTGGTAGGTTTCTACCAGTTCGGCCCGGTTCACCAAACCGGTAGTAGCTTGGCGGCATGGATCGCTAGAACTGGCCGCAACCCAGGCCTGCCACACTCCCGAACTGGTTCTCCTGGTGGCACCATTAAGCACCACCATCTTGTTTTTGGCTTCTGCGCGTTCACAGAGCAATTTTCGTTGTACTGTGCATGCACACACACGCAAAGTGTCCCTGAGAGAACCCACCACTGGTGACACCTGATAATTATAACATTTCAAAGTGCTAATGGATTTCTGATCTGCTCTAGAATCTCTCCAATGTTAAAGTTAGACTGGATGATCTGTACCTGGGCCCTCTCCACATTTATAAGAACAACTCTTATTTTCCAGAAATACAATACAATACAATACAATACAATACAATACAATACAATACAATACAATAGCAGAGTTGGAAGGGACCTTGGAGGTCTTCTAGTCCAACCCCCTGCCTAGGCAGGAAACCCTATACCGTTTCAGACAAATGGGTATCCAACATCTTCTTAAAGTTGGGGCATTCACAACTTCTGGAGGCAAGCTGTTCCACTGATTAATTGTTCTGTCAGGAAATTTCTCCTCAGTTCTAAGTTGTTTCTCTCCTTGATTAGTTTTTACCCATTGCTTCTTGTTCTACCCTCAGAGGCCTTGGAGAATAGTTTGACTCCCTCTTCTTTGTGGCAACCTCTGAGATATTGGAACACTGCTATCATGTCTCCCCTAGTCCTTCTTTCTCTTAAGCACTTCAAATAAGGCTAGATTAGAGCTGCCAAAAGCAACAAAAAGAGTACACTTAGGAGGAAAAATAAGAACATGTATAAGACATAAATTACTGTATAGGTTTATTAGTTTCTGCTGAAGTCTATAGTGACCCATAATTTCCTGCCTTTAACTTACTTGAAGGTATTTCAAAGATTGCTCTATACGAATAACTCTCTCAAAAGGCCTACTAATATTTCTGACAGAGAGCAATTTTGCTGCAAAACTGCTGCAGATCATATAAAATTACAAGTACTTTTAGCTACTTAAATATGGCTTCATTATTCAGTCATCCTGCTTTTGCTCTTGCAAGTGACCACCATGTTTTTTTTTCTTTTTAACTTAATAATTTTGACCTATCGTGTAGATGTAGAGATGTCTTAAAATCACTTCCTTTTTTTTAAGCAAAGCAATCCATGCTGCAGAAACTGCATATTTGAAAAAAAAAACAGAAGCAACATCTCAAAATCATCTGTTCAAAGCAGCTTTATCCGTGTTTAACTGAGAGAAACTTCTACTAATTGAGATGTTGGGTACTCCAGAGCAGTATGCCCAACCTAAGCAACTTTGAGACCTGTCCCAAGAACCTTCCTGACAATAGAAAGTCCAGTTGCTCTTGAAAAAGTACCTTGGGGACAACCATGACCTGGATGACTGAGAGTCTCCATAGACATTTAAGACATGTCAACAACACCTCCCCAAACCCCCAGATAGTTGGGAAAACTAGACCAGGCAAGACCATTTAACTTAAAAGTTCATCAGTGTTTTATTGAGGCCAGCTGTGAAAGCCTATCCAATATATTTTAAACCTATTTTGCATAATAATTCATTCACACAATTAGTCTAACTACAGCAAATATAATTGAGCATGGAAGTATTCTTCCTTCGCATCTCATTTTTTCATTAGCCTTTCAGGAGTTTGTCTATAGAAACATCATTTTCCCCCAGTTCAAATGAAAAATCATTTTTCCAGTTAACAGATGTTAGTCTTCTATCGTTTTCTCTTCAGTTCATTATTTATTTTCCCTTAATTTCTACTGTTGTGCATCTGCCATCTGTTACAAGTAAGGTTCTTAAGATATTTAAAGCCTCTTGAATGTTTTGTTTCCCTGGAGTATGCTTTCTAGTTGAAATGAGACTATTCCAAAAGAACATTGTTCTTAACTTTTTGCATGGAAATCCAGTTACTGAGGTTAAGAACTAACATGATGCCCCTGACAGCTTGAATTTACAAAACTCAGAGTTCAAATAATGGGAATTCTCTAATAATATTGACCTCCATTGTTCTAATAATAAAAATATACCCAAGCAGAACCCTGGGCCACTAATAAGAGATTGCATGCAAAAAGATTTTATTCAATCTTCTTGAAATCCAGGTGAAAGAATCAGATGTAGGTGATAGCAAAGATTTTGAAGAGTCAGTGGACGTCGGACAATGTGATATTGTGGATCAATAGTTTAGCTCCTTAAGGAAGCTTCATAACTCCATGCCTTGTCATAATCAATAGAATTGTCTCGTGAATTTAATGCATTTTAGAATTTTATAGCTTGCCTTTCAATCATATTCCAAAGGGTACTATTGTTTTTATGTTATTAAAGTATTTAACTTTAGAAGGATCACTATATAGTTTTTAACTTAGGAAGCATTGCAGAGGCATAAAAGGGTATATACCTTCCAGCTAAATGAATTGAATGCAGGCATAAAAATAAATTAAAATTATACAGAATTCTCCAATTCAGCAAAAACAGTTTCCTCTGAAAACAAAAACAAAATCCTCAAAATCTCCTTATTGTTAGCTGTACTTCTATATCCCTTTGAGAAGCTGAGATTGTAATTATGCAGACGCTAAAGGCATTAAAATTATTATTTAAATTAAGTTATAACTTCAACATACATTTTACTTATTATAAGAGATGGATTTTGTATGTTTTTGAGTGCTTAATTTTAATTATGCTTTAAACTAAAATATTCATTCATTAAATAGTTTGCCTTGTTTCTTTGTGTGATAAACAAATAAACGGATGCATTTCAGATTCAGAAACCAAGTTTTGTGTAGTCCTGTAGCTAGTAGATACCTGGACACTGTGAACCGAAGTCTGTCCTAGACACAAAGCCAGTTGGTGACCTTCTCTCAGCCCTAGAAAGGAGGTAATAGCAAATTACTTCTGAAAAACCTTGCCACGAAAACTGCAGGGATTTATACTGCCAGTCTCAGAGAATCAGACATGACTGAAAGAAGGAAAAAAGAAGTCAAATTCAATACCAATTAAAGTTTGTTTAGAACTTTTGAAGCACACAATCACCTTATATAGATAAAAGCAAACAATCTACTAAATAAGAAAGATTAGTTAATCCATACGTGATCCACATAAATGCAAGCATATGATATATGTCTAACCCAAATGTTCCATTTCAAGAAGAAAACAAAAGAAAAACTACATATTTAAAATGGGAGCAAATTCTTACAATTTTCCAAACAAGTCTTGTTATATGCAAGACTACAAACTATCTCCCAATATGTTCGCTTTATTAAAGAGAGAGAGAAAGAAGAATTATCTGTCCTTAACTCAAAAGTACAAATATCATCAAGCTACAAATAAGAAAACTGCACAGTTCATAAGGGAATTTGCCCTGTTCAAAGAGGTGACATTTAACCTAGTGCTTTCAAATGTTTTGGATATCAGTTCCCATAATGTTTGCCACTAGCAACATTGCTGAAGGTAATAGCAACTGAAATTTAGCACAGAGAAAATTATTAACTTTGGCATAAGGTAATAGAGCTTCAGTTGTTATTTTGTATAAATAAATAAATAAATAAGTTTGAATTTATTAGCCGCTCCCTTTCCAAGTAGGACTCGGGGCGGCGTACAATGGGGCATATAAAACACAGAAAATATATAAAACACATAGGCGTACATACAAAACATACATACAGATACACAAACACGGACTCGGAGGAGGTAAACAATTTACATCATATAGACAGTTAAAAGACCCGCATTAAAATACCCCAGTTGTAAAAACCCGATATAAAAATAAGATTTAACGTTTAAAATACAATTTAAAACAGTTAGGAGGAATAAGAATAATTACGATTGAGCCAGGCCAGATAATTGAAAGAGGTGGGTCTTCAGCTGTACACGGAAGGAGCGGAGATCGGAAGTAATCCTGATGTCACGGGGGAGGTCATTCCACAGGGCTGGGCCCACCACAGAGAAGGCTCTGCTCCTGGGTGTCGCCCCCCGGCACTGTTTGGCGGACGGCACCCGGAGAAGTCCCTCTCTGTGTGAGCGAATTGGTCGTAGGGATGTGTATGTAGAGAAGCCCTGCATTTGTTACAGAGCATATAAATCAAATATAATTTACAGGTAGTCCTCAATTAATCTAATGATACTTCAAAGTTACAACGGGATTGGTACTTTCACTTATGAACTTATCATACATCCCGGTGAACAAGTGATCCCAATTTGGGTGCTTGGCAAGTGAATTAATGACCAGTTGTAATATCCTGCAGTCACAAGATCATAATTTACAAGGGTTCCATCCTCACTACATGCTAATCTGTGTGTAGCTCGACATGCAGCTAAACCCACCTCCAATAAAACAGACCATGTGCATAGATCTGAATGCTTCATTGAAAGAACAGGATGTGGTGAAACTGGGGGAAATAGGGATGCATATAATGATGAGCAAATACAAGATAGACAGCATTGAGTTAGTGCTGAATATAACAATTGATAAATTCAAGCAATTTAAATCTCACCAGCGATGCTCTGTGTATGGCATGTGGGTTTGTTCTTGAATGACCATGTACCACAGATTAAGATGCATTCTTCTTTGTGATTCTGCCTTCTCCAAATGCTAAAGGAAATGAAGTCTGGCTTCCCAGGGTTCATTTGGTTTGAGAGTGCGGGCTGATGGGTAATGGGAGAGGGTCAGCTTCAAACAATATACTTGGGATTTGTTTCTCCTGTTACTAGATGAGGCCAGAGAGCAACTACAGTATATAAAGATCATATGTAAGGGCATATTTGTCCCTCCAGCCACTAGATGAGGCTAGAGAGCAACAACATTATATAAAAGTTATATGCTGGGGCATGACAACAACTTTTAAAAATAATTTCTAGCAAAAAAAAAATATCTTGGGAAAGCTGGATTCACTTAACAATTCCATTTTCTTAATGACCACATTATTTGCTTAATGACTGCAATGATTTGCTTATTGGCTGCCATAAAAATTGTTATAAAAGTCAATTTATGACCACAATGACTTACAATACAAATTCCAGTCCCAATTGTGCTTGTAAGTCCAGGACTATCTGGGTAGTCATTATGAGCTAATAGACAGGCCTACATTTGATTGTGACTATAGAGTTATTGCTTAACGTCTTAGCTGATGTTTGTCTATGTGTGATTATTTAAAAGTTTTGGATGGCCACTAATCTTACAGTGTAACTCAGGGTATTGAAAATAACAATAAACTACAAAATAAAACACAAGTTCTTATGAACAGTTACTTCATAAAATTATTTAAGAAGTCACCAGTAAAAAAAAAGGTTGCCCTTGATTTTCTGTTTTATTTAATCATCTGAAACTACATTTTAAAGTAAAATAAAATAATAGTTCACATCTCTCTTTTTTTTTCTAAAATGTATTAAGAATTTTATTGCACAGTAGCTACTTTCCTTATTCAAATAAAAGTAAACCAAGTATCAAGCTCTGGAACTGAAGTTACTTTGAATCCTCTAAAATGCCACTTTACACATTACGTCCATTCACAAAAGTCATGCAGCACATAATGTAATGACATCTACTTTATTAAAGAAAAAAGCAAACCAAGGAAGAAACTTAGACTTCTGTACAGTATTCTCTTATCTTTAATAGTAACATACAAACAATTTAAGATGCCATGCCAGTGATATAAATTCTAATGCTGGGTCTGGTTTATTATTTTAAAGTGCAAGTTTTCTTCTGGATTCTTCTGAAAATAAATAGGCAGGAACATGCAGTACTGATTTGAGAAGTGTGGCCTTAGCTTAATTTATGGTTTTCAGACCTGTGACTGACACAGGAGAAATGCCACCTTCTATGTCCCATCTATCATTTCACAGGAAAAAAAAATCTGCTACCTAACTAGATAGCAGAGTAATTCTTTATTACATGCAAGGCATGAAGCATATGCTCCATATTATAGTTTACAGTAGTCCTTGTCTAGCTAGGCTAGGCCCAGATGTTAATCGGGAGGTGACCTCAAGTTGACATGCTAACATTACAGTAATAGATGTGATCCAGCTGTTAGGTTTACTTATTTATATTTTGCTCTGCACTGTATATAATACCATGGCACCCGCTAACCAATTTATTGCATACCCAACTGAGTCAGATTACAGTTATTAGTCACAGCTGGATAAAATACCATTTCAAAGGGGTAACAAACAAAAAACAAAAACAGTAACAGCAAAAGGCAAAAACATTGATGTCAGGAAGATGAATATCTTGTAGTCAGCCAAACCTAAGTATTGGCAATGAAGAAAAAACATATGTAATACTATTTGCTGCAAAAGAAAAATGATGTATTTTTGCAAAGGCTAAGAAATCCAATCTTAGGAAATGCCTCTTTTCACAGAATTCAGATTGGTTCTATGTTTATTAAACTCCAAATAAATAAATAAATCCAAAGTAATAAAGGAAATTTGGAGCTTTTTTTCTGAATGTCTATGGTTGGGTTTACATAAAATAAAACAACATTAAACTGCTGATAATGTAGTATGTCCTATAGTTGCATGAAATTTCTCTTAGACTTCTATTTTCCCAAGGCCCTAGCTCAGTGGTGGGCAACCTTTTTTTTCAACTGAGCCAAATCTCGCCAAAACCACGATTGAAATTTATTTTGAGAGCCACATTTTTAAAACCGAAAATACATAGGATGGTACACTGTTTTTAGTTTCAATAAACTCTGGCATTTGAAGCACGCAAGTCTTAAAGCTGTCAAGTTACAAGATCCTTGCATCCCTAACCCTTTAGGGAAAAAACCCCAAGGGGTCTTCAAACCTAACAGCTTTAAGACTTGTGGACTTCAACTCCCAGAATTCCTCCTCCAGTCATGTTGGCTCAGAAACTCTGGCATTGAAGCATGCAAGTCTTAAAGCTGTCAAGTTGCAAGACCCTTGCACCCCTAACCCTTTAGAAAAAAAAACCCCAGGGGTCTTCAAACCTGACAGCTTTAAGACTTGTGGACTTCAACTCCCAGAATTCCTCCTCCAGTCATGTTGGCTCAGGAACTCTGGCATTGAAGCATGCAAGTCTTAAAAGCTGTCAAGTTGCAAGACCCTTGCACCCCTAACCCTTTAGAAAAAAACCCAGGGTCTTCAAACCTGACAGCTTGAAGACTTGTGGACTTCAACTCCCAGAATTCTGAGAGTTGAAGTCCACCAAGGGCATCAATCATATTAGCCCAGGGATCTGCAAAATTGGCTCTTAAGACTGGTGGACTTCAACTCCCAGAATTCTGAGAGTTGAAGTCCACCAAGGGCATCAATCATATTAGCCCAGGGATCTGCAAAATTGGCTCTTAAGACTGGTGGACTTCAACTCCCAGAATTCTGAGAGTTGAAGTCCACCAAGGGCATCAATCATATTAGCCCAGGGATCTGCAAAATTGGCTCTTAAGACTGGTGGACTTCAACTCCCAGAATTCTGAGAATTGAAGTCCACCAGTCTTAAAGCAGCCAACTTTGCAGACCTCTGTGTTAGCCCAAAGCCTGGCGCTGGGTGGGCCTTGCTCCCCCATTGGTGGAGCCCCAAGAAGCGAGGAGGGAGAAAAAGAGACGGAGGCCAAGGAGCTTCTCCCCCCCCCCGCAAAAATCTTATCAGGGAGCCGGCGGGCAGTAGCAAATTATCTGATCACGCGGCATGCGCAGAAAGCGAGGTTTGACCGGGTGGGGCAGTGAAACTCCAGGGCTAATTCCCCATGAGAACTGTTGCCTCTGAAGCGATATTTTCCTCCAATATTTTGAAACTTTAAGCGCCCCTTTCCCTTTTTTCTTTTCAACCCACAATGATTAGGGAGGATCCTGAAGTCGGGCGGGGCTGAGAAGCGAGGAGGCAGAAAAAGAAACGGAGGCCAAGGAGCTTCCCCCCGCCCACTCCCAGCAAAAATCTAACCGGGGAGCTGGGCGGGCAGTAGCAAATTAGCTGATCACGCCGCGTGGGCAGTAGCAAATTAACCGATCACGCGGCGTGATCGGCTAATTTGCTACTGCCTGCCCCGCTCCCTGGTTAGATTTTTGCTGGGAGGGGGCGGGGGGGAAGCTCCTTGGCCTCCGTTTCTTTTTCTGCCTCCTCGCTTCTCAGCCCCGTCCGACTTCAGGATCCTCCCTAATCATTGTGGGTCGAAAAGAAAAAAGGGAAAGGGATGCTTGTTTTGAAGTGCCTGAGAGGAGGGAGGGGAGCGGGCGCCCGGCACACAGAAGAGCCGCATTAAAGTGTGTAAAGAGCCGCATGTGGCTCACGAGCCGCGGCTTGTCGACCTCTGCCCTAGCTCATTGGGGTAATAATTAACTCATTGTAAAATTCAGTAGATGCCAATTTCCCACCCAAGATAAAGTAGTTTACTTTATTTTTTATATAAATTTTCTGTCGACACTCTCTGTGTCCACAGGAAGCAAAATGTGCTTGCCTGCAACCTTCAAAATTACTAGATTAATTAAGTTTCACAGATGTGGTGTGGGAAAAGTTGGAGGAGCAAATGACAAAATGGCTTACAACTGTTAAGAGCACAATGCTTGTTTTATGATTTTGATGGAAGCATTGGATCCCAAGAATGCCTCTGTTGGATGTATGAGGGTAGTGATATGACACATTTGGAGAGTAACAGTTAGGAAACGCGTACCTGTATTTGAGGGCAAGACCATCCATCCATTAGAGAATTGTCTTGAGACAACAAAAAAGGTTGTAATAGTGAAAAGTCTACATGTGGGACTTGAGTATTTATTTATCTTATTACCTCTCTATTTTTTTTTTACCTGAGCAATAAAAAACTGCATCCAGATTGCCAGTTGGAAACAGAGTGAGGAAACTACAAAATAAAAGTAAAAATGGGTTGGGGGGGGGGGGAGAGAATTAATTGTTGTCCTTCTCTTCTACTCCATATTCTGGAAAACAAGAAATTCTTCAAATGATGAGTGAGCAGCAACAAAACATTTAGCCATGGACTGCACCATCTGTCAACAAACCCAGCATCAGAGGGTGTTCAGCAGGTTCTGACCAGTTCTGGAGAACTGGTTGCGGAAATTTTGAGTAGTTCTGAGAACCTGTAAATACCACCTCTGACTGGCCCTCCCCTCATCTATTCTCTGCCTCCTAGGTCCCAGCTGATTGGGAGGAAATGGGGATTTTGCAGTAAACTTCCCCTGAAGTGGGGTGGGTATGGAGATTTTACTGTATCCAGCCCCTGCCAAGCCCACCAAGCCATGCCCACCAAGCCATGCCCCACCCACCAAGCCACGCTCAGAGAACTGGTAGTTAAAAAAAAATTGAATCCCATCACTGCCCAGCAGAGAAAAAGCTGGAAAGTGACAGAAAGAATCTTAATACAATTTTAAGTCAGCCTTCCCTAATCTGGTAGTATTAAGTGTCCTGGGATTAGAGGTTTTTGGCTTGCTGTCCAGGAATTTTGGAAATGGTAATCCTAATACATCTGAAGGACACCAGGCTGAAGGAGACTGCTTTAAAGTGAATGATTGAAAAGACCCCAATAGATTTAACATCTAGCTCTGCATGTTATTTTTAGAAACATAACTTTGAACAGAATGTCTACATTCATAGGCTACATACATTCAAAATTGTCTGGAAAAAAATAGTCAACCAGCATCATCTTTAAAATAAATTATGAACTCATATATCCATTAAAGTCTGCAACTTTAATGATAAATAATAATTACTTATGAAACATACAAGCACATTTTTATTTTAGCCCTAATCACAAGGTAAGCACTTTTGAAATGTTCCTCATAAATTTGACACTGGCTTTGGGACAAAACAATTATAATCCATTCATTTTTGTTTCATTTTTGCTAAAGGATATAGTGGAAATTGTGTCTATTTTCAGTTTTTGGAAAGAAAGGCAAAGCCAACTATTTCACTTGCTTTTTTATAGCTCATCTTAACTATATATGCATGTTTCCAATGAATTGACCATTTCTTCATTTTAAGAAATTCCTGGCCCATTCTGCTTCATCTTCTCTCCAATCAAAATTGAAATCAAATAATTATTTCCCCTTCTATAATTATTTAACTTAATGTGTTTCTTATCCAACAGAAGTCAAGAATTAAACAGTATAAAAATTACTATAACGTGGGTTCTATTTTGCTTCTGTTAATGCAACCTCCAATTCCTCAAAAATATTTTGAAATAACTTGTTTCCTCCTTCCATTAAATCAATTGAAAACAATTAAATGTTTGGTTCTCAGAGACTGCCTGAACAAGTCCCTGTTGTTTTCTTGGCAAGGCTCTTTAGAAATGATTCCCCATTGCCTCTTTCCTAGGGCTGAGAGAAAGTGACTGGCCCAAGATCACCCTGCTGGCTTTGTACCTAAGACGGGACTAGAACTCCCGATTTCCAACCTGATCATAGGGAGGTATAAATTGTAATACAAATTGTAACTGTTCTGTTTAAAATAGCTGCCCTCTGGGATATATTCAATATTTAAATGCTTAACATCTTGCCATTAATAAAAGTCAAGATGCCAAAGTATGATGAAGCCAATTTCTTAAGAAATCCATCAGAAAATCCAAGAATGTTTATTTTACATTTTAATTAAATTTACAAAAAATACTTTTAAATTTTTGAAGTATCATAGCCATTTAATAAAAGAGTAATTGTTTAAATTATTTAAGGTAATCATCTAGGACAGTGATGGCGAACCTTTTTTGGCTCGCGTGCCACAAGTGGGGGGAGTGCAGGGGGGTCGAGTGCGGGCATGCCGCACCCATAATGCAACGTGCGACCCCCCCCAGTGCGCATGCGTGCACAACGCGCGACCCCCTCCATTTTTACATTTTTTTTGCCCTCCCCAGGATCCAGGGGCTTTATAGGAGCCTGGGGAGGGCGAAAAGAGCCTCCCCCGACCCCCCAGAGGCCCTCCGGAGGCTTCAGGGACTGTCCGGAGGCTTCCCTGAAGCCTTCGGAGCGCTTAAAACCACCCTCCGAGCAAACCGGAAGTGACTTCCGGGTTGCTTGGAGGGTCGTTTTGAGCACTCCGAATGCATCAGGGAAGCCTCGGACGGTCCCTGAAGCCTTCAGAGCACTTAAAACCACCCTCCGAGCAAACCGGAAGTGACTTCCGGGTTGCTCGGAGGGTCGTTTTGAGCGCTCCGAAGGCATCAGGGAAGCCTTGGATGGTCCCTGAAGCCTTCAGAGCGCTTAAAACCACCCTCCGAGCAAACCAGAAGTGACTTCTGGGTTGCTCGGAGGGTCGTTTTGAGTGCTCCGAAGGCATCAGGGAAGCCTCGGACGGTCCCTGAAGCCTTCAGAGCGCTTAAAACCACCCTCCGAGCAAACCGGAAGTGACTTCCGGGTTGCTCGGAGGGTCATTTTGAGCGCTCCGAAGGCATCAGGGAAGCCTCGGACGGTCCCTGAAGCCTTCGGAGCGCTTAAAACCACCCTCCGAGCAAACCGGAAGTGACTTCCAAGTTGCTCGGAGGGTGGTTTTGAGCACTCCTAAGGCATCAGGGAAGCCTCGGACAGTTCCTGAAGCCTTCGGAGCGCTTAAAACCACCCTCCGAGCAACGCGGAAGTCACTTCCGGTTTGCTCGGAGGGTGGTTTTAAGCGTTCCGAAGGCTTCAAGGACGGTCCTTGAAGCCTCCGGGGGGGGGAGGCTCTTTTTGCCCTCCCCAGGCTCCTATAAAGCCTTTGGAGCCTGGGGAAGGCGAAAAATAGCTTTTAAAAAGGTGAACTCAGCTGACAGGGCAGCGCCTCGTGTGCCCTGACAAATGGCTCCGCGTGCCACTTGTGGCACACGTGCCATAGGTTCGCCATCACGGATCTAGGAATATCCCACACACACACATATAAAAAAGCTACACTTCTCTTACCTGTATAAGTGCTTTTTAGTACTTTTTAATATTTTTATTTGGTATTATGTCTATGTACAGTACAAGTCCTATTTTCCCTTTAAAATATGAGTTTTAGCCACGCTGCACTTTTTAGGGTGATCTGTGCATATTCCCTGGAGGAACATCTCTGCTGTTAAAAAGCAAGATTCCAAACCAAGGAAAGAAGCAACATTCAATTGCAATTTTAGATTAATTCTAAAGTTAGCTACTATTGTCTTTCACACACAAATCACCTACACTAAGTCCATGGGGGCCCTCCCTTACTCTTAATTCCTTGCATGTGGCTGCTATGTTTACCCCCCACCCTACCCACCCACCCGACTTATAAGGATCATTTTTACACTGCGGTCTGATGCTCAGCAACTGTTCCTTTGTTCCCTTCTTTGGGAACACTGATCCTTGATAATAGCCAGTGGAAGTAGATGGCCAAGAAGAATTAAAAGGTCTGCTGTCATCTTCCATCTTTACCTCCCCTTGGTGGCGTGGAGTGACAAAACCAGTTCCTCAGGGCAAAAGCCAAGTCTTGTGACATCTTGGCTCCTAGCAATGGAAATTCCAGAAATGAAAAGGATGGGAGCAGGCAAGGGTTAGGGGTTGCTTCAAGTCATTGTTGAACCCTAGCAGCTGGCTGGACTAATCCTTACATTTTTCTTGGCAAAATTTTTCAAAGTGATTTGCCATTGCCTCTTCCTGGGCTGAGGGAGAGAAAGTGACCAGTTCAAGGTCACCCAACTGGCTTTGCATCTAAGGTGGGATTAGAACTCACAGTCTCTAGTCTGCTGCCTTAGTTGGGTGGCTCTCATCAGAAGAAATATTGCAAAACGATATATCAGTATGCCCACTGTGTGTTGAAGGAGCTTAAATCTAAGATAAGAGTTTGTTTGGTTTGTTTAAAATCTATCCTTTCCTACAAACACAAAAGTTACAGTACATCACCCTTCACTAATGCCAAACATAATTTCCCCTAACAAGGATCATGAGCCTTTATCACTTTAACTCTAATCATGGATGAAAAGATTACTTCATTCCGCCAGTTTTCCCATAAGAAGCTAAATCTTCTACTTTGAAAAACTCAGCACTTTAAAATGCCACTTAGCAAACTTTTCATCATCTGTTACTCATACCTCAAATATAGGCTTTTAAAGAAAGAAAAACCCACCCTACACAGACACATTAAAGATTTTGAAAGTGTTAGGAATATATGCGTTTGTTTTTAAGACAGTTAGAAGGAGCAAAACTCTTTTCTTAAAATAATTGGTGTTTTAATATAATTTTTTAAAAAAAATATTTAAAAATAAAAGTTTTCTAAATATATTACTGTGATTCTGGGATTCAGGCAGTTGTGTCCATAACTTATTCACAGTAAATCATTGCATTATGTTGTCAAAATCACATATGGCCAGGTTCACACAATAATACTAATGTGTATACTTTCTTTGAGGGGGGGGGATAGGGAGAAGGAGAGAGGAGAGGACAGAGAATAGTTATATCAGGACGTCCTAAGTCTTTGGACTCAATAGCACATTAGGAATTTTAAAACATGCTGTGGGTACTTACATAAAACAGATGCTGACCGTCTTAACTATTCACAAAACAGATTCCATTTGCAACATAAAAAACCACTGATTTACCTGAATGCTATTAGCACATTCTCCAACCTTACCTATTGCCTCCCCCACAAAGCAGGACTGTCTTAATAACCACTCTTTAAATATAACATCTTCTGGTTGAGTTCAATTCTTGCCATTATTACAGATATATCAATTTTCATTTTCTTACTAAAATGCAGATGATCGTTTGCAAAGGTGACCTTTTGCGTTGTTTTCTAGACTTTGAAGCTTACCTTATGGTCTTGTGTTCCATGGAGACTTCCCACCTAAATAGCAAACAGGCCAAACCTTGCTTAGCTTTTGAACCCAGATGTCAGACAGATGTTGCCACCTGCTGAGACCTGCTTGCCTTTGCCATTTTTCCCCCAGACAGATGGGCTCATTTTCCCAAACCTCATTGGGCTGCAGTTGCTCATCAAATTTTACTTTCTACAAAATGTATAGGCCCCTTTGGAGAAGCTGAAATAATCTTACAAATAAAGATGATGTTGGAGCTTGGAGCTTTGCTTTGAAGAAAGTCAATTTCTCATTTTTTAAAATAATGATTTTTAAGTACAAAAGTCAAGGTATTCAGAGAGCTCGGGAAATGCTCCTTGGCTCATCGAGGCATAAGGTTGGGAACTCCAACATGACATTAGTCAAGAAAGAGTGTTTCATTTTTACTAATACAGATTAGAACAAAAAAATTGTCATGATTCAGTGATCTTTATTGTCAGGAAGTAAGGCAAGGGATTTGGGAACAAATAACCGATAAATCTACTGAACATTGCCTCTTATCTGGCACAAATCAGTTCTAGGTGAAGAGAAGAAACTGGCTCTGATTCTATAAAGTAATTTAGTAGGTAATTTGATAAACCCCTGAAATTAAAACCTAAATTTATATTTATAGATCTGGCTTTAAAAAATAGGCTGTTTACTGCCTTTACCAACTTTACGAAGGCCAGTGTCTGCAGGAGTTAATGTAAAACAGAATAATTGTCAATTTTAAGAAGGTTGCCAGTGAGATGGGGTAAATACCAAAAAGAATTAAATTTCATTTGAATTCTGAAAGTCTAAAATGCAAACATATTTTAAAGAGCAAGCAAACAGTGAACTGCTCATGGTTATATCACCTTGTCAATAATTTATGCAATATTATTACAGAATTATTGCATGTTACAGCAACCACAGATACACTGCAAGTACACCGTGACCATATTTTGTAATCTTCTTCTGTCTAGAGAAAATGGATAATTGTTCATTTATTTATAAAAACCCAAACATTTTAAAGTGTTAATCAAATAATAAAAATTCCCAAATAAGCCAAGTGCAACCAAAGGTAATGTTTTAGGAACTTATTCAGCAATATACAAGAAATTAAATTTCTAAGTTATTTCTCTCACTTATTTGCCAAGAGTCTTACACAAAAGAATTCAACTACCGAATGTAGTTTTAAAAAGTCAAGATGACAATCATAACATCAATTTTGACATCCAGTTTTTAAAAAAGAGCTTCAATCACACTGTTGTAACTACTACTTGACGTTTTGGCCAGACCTTACAGAAGTCCTGGAATTCAATATGAAGAATTTACCCATAACAGTGTAAAGAGTAAGGAAGATGGATTGGGTAGGGATATGTAGGTATTGCAGCTACAGACATAAGTTACTTATGGAAAAGTAACCTTAAAAAGGCTGAACCTTTTAAAAAGATCTATGGTATAACATTCAGAAGTGGATCAGGTACATAATTACTAATTTACTGGAGTACAAGAAAGAAGTACAGTGCAATCAAATTTGCAAAATTCTGTGTTATAGTCAATTGCAATAGAAGTAGCTTTAGCCTTCCTATGGAGCTAATGTTCTGCTCTGGGCTACTTAGTGAGGCTGAGAAAGGCATACAGCAATGGAAAAAGAAGAAAAGCTTTCAATTTTTTTCTTTTCAATAACCAGAGGACAAAACAAAATCCTTCCATTAGTTTCCTTTGCTGTTGTTTAGAAAAAAAGATTCTCAGCAAGCCAGCTGTATTTACCCAGGGTGGCACTTTGTGCTGCTCAGACCTCACAGTTTGTTTCATAACAGGAAAATTGTTAGATTGGGTAATGGATAGGCACACACATGCTTAATGGTAACAACAGCTCTTTATTAAGTACAACAAGTGAGAACAATCCAGCGAAGGTTGAGTCTGACAGCAGCTCTTTTATAGGGAACTGTCAGACCCTTCGAACAATGAAATTAAACCTCTGTTCCCGCCGGAACAGAAGACTTTGGTGGAAACCACTGTAGTTAGAACAAGTATCTAACACCCCTCCCCTCTTGGATGGAACAATCCCACTTGTTACATAGTCACGCAGGTAGGCGGGCTTTTGGGTAGCTCTGCCTGACCTGCGCAGTTCAGTAGGAGGGGTTTCCTTGGACAGGTTGGACGGACCTGTTTGCTCCGCAGCTCCACTTGGTGGAAGCTCCTGGAACCTTTCACGGGCTGCGGCTGTAGTTTCTAGAGCCGGTTCGCTCAGAGCTCACTGTGGGCCTGCAACATAACCAGATAGGTTCCCCAGTACCCTGGGGCTTGAGCTGGCCATGGAAGGAGTGAGTGTTTGCTCCGTTTGGGTAGGGCTTTGGCTACCTTGTGCAGGAGTTACCTTTGGTTGTCTAAGAGTGGAGTTGAAGAGGCGGCCACGGAGTTGGTCAATATGCCTTCTCCAATTCCTATTGTCCTTGAGCTCTAGGAGGTAAGAGTGAGGGCCGGGGATGCCTATCATTGGTTCCCCCAGCGTAGTTGTGGGCTACACTCAATCCCCTACGCTAAATGTCTGAATCTTGCCTGTGGAGTCTGGGGGCAATGAGGCAGAATAATTGGGGTGTAGCCGGTCTAAGTGGGACCTTAGCTGCCGACCCATGAGAAGCTTGGAGGGGCTTCTCCCTGTAGTGGCACTGGGTGTGATGTGCTGAATTAGCAAATCATGATCAACCCATGTTTGCCAATCTCCCAGGCCCATCCTAGAGAGGGCCTCTTTTGCAGATCTCACCATTCTCTCTGCCTGACCATTGGAGGCTGGATGGAATGGTGCGACCAGGGCATGCCTGATTCCCTGAGCTACTAGGAAGGTCTCAAATTGCATTGCCGTGAATTGGAGCCCATTGTCAGAGACTAAGATGTTGGACAGGCCATGCATGGAGAAAAGTCTCCGTAGCAACTTGATGACCGCTTTTGCCATAGTGGAGGTCATCAGGACTACCTCGAGCCATTTCGAGTAGGCATCCACAACTACGAGAAATGTCTGGCCGTGAACTGGGCCAGCAAAGTCAATGTGCATCCTAGACCATGGTGCTTGAGGTCACTTCCACTCCTTAGTGGGCCCCTGTGGGGGAGCTGGTCTGGACTCCTGGCATGGTGTACAGGTAGCCACCCATTCTTCAATCTCCCTGTCCATGTTAGACCACCACACGTAACTCCTAGCCAAAGACTTCATCCTGACAATTCCAGGATGCCCAATGTGTAAAGCCTCTAATACTGCAATGCGCAGTTTGGGTGGAACAACGACCCGATCCCCCCCCAGTAAACAGCAATTTACAACTGATAATTCATCACGTTTGGAAAAATACATTTTGAAATCAGCCCCAAAGGCCCCTTGGGCCACCCCTTCCACACCCAGTTCAAAATTTGTTTGATGGTGGAGTCCTTTGCAGAGTGATGGGCAACGTCACTGGACAAGACAGGCCCAGCCTCAAGGCAGTCAATGAGGAGGACTGGCATCTCGGGGGTAGGTCAGTGAGAAGTTCAGGCAGCGAGCAGCGGCTTAGAGCGTCAGCGTGCCCCAAACTGGAGCCTGGTCGGTGGATGAGACGGTAGGAGTAGGCAACTAGGAAGATGGTCCATCTTGTCATGTGAGGTGATAATGACACTGGGGTAGATCAGTCCCCAGCCAGTAAGCCCAACAACGGCTTGTGGTCCATAACCAGTTCGAAGTCAGGGCCATATAGATACTCATGGAACCTCTTTACTCTGGCCACTGCAGCCCAAGCCTCATGGTCCAGCTGGCTGTAATTCCGCTCTGTGGCAGACAAGGTCCTGGAGTAAAATGCATTAGGGGCTTCGGTTCCATTGGACATGTGGTAGCTGAGGACGGTGCCGACGCTGAACGGGGAAGCGTCGCAGGTCAGCACCAACAGCAGGGTCTGGCTTTATTGTACCAGAAAGCAGTCTGCCGACAGGAGTAGTTTTATTGTGGCAAAATGCGGCAGCCTCGGCTCTGCCCCAAGACTACTTTGCATTTTTAGCCAGGAGATGGTGTAAGGGCTCAGCAACGGTGGCTTTCTGTTTAAGAAAGACGCTGTAGAAATTAAGGAGCCCGAGGAATACCTGCAGCTTGGTTTGATTGCGAGGTGTGCTTTAATTTTTTGTGTGGTCGGGTGAATCCCAGTGCCATCGATTAGGTACCCTAGGAATTCAACCCTTGGGACCTTAATTTGGCATTTGTCTTTTTTTGAGACCGAGGCCTTTGTCTCTAATTTGAGCCAAAACTGTTCGTACATGTTTGAAAAGTTGTGCCTCATTTGCAGCCGATACCAAGATATTGTCAAATAGGGGATGACTCCTGGAATCCCCTGCAAAAGCCATTCCATTACGCTTTGGAACAGTCCAGGGGCGATACTAACGCCAGATTACAGACGGTGACATTTGAATGCACCCCTGTGCGTCACAATGGTTTGGGCCTCCACCATAGCGCCATCTACAGGCAATTGTTGGTATGCCTGCGCCATGTCCAATTTTGTGAAAAAATTTCCAGGGCCTAATGAATGAAGGAGGTGCTGTACAATAGGTACAGGGTAGGCGCTTTGTTGTAGCGCTTTATTTGTTGTGCACTTGTAGTCCGCGCAGATGCAGACCAGCCCATCAGATTTGACAGGTGTCATTATAGGGGTCTCCCAGCGTGCGTGATCAACCGACTCTAGGATTCCCTGTCAATTTTGGGGCGGAGAGCAAAAGGAACTCTCCTGGGTTTTAGCTTTTTTGAGGCTATGTTGAGGTCCAAACTAAAGGAAATTGGAGTCCCCACATACTTACCCAGACCGGTGCCGAAGATGTCCGCAAACGCCTTAAAGTTGGCTTCAGCGCTTTCGTCTTTCAAGGCATTGATACCGGTCACTTCTAGGCCCAGAGCTTGGAACCAATCTAGCCCTAGGAGGCTCTGCAGGTTGCTGCTGACCTCTGTCACTGGGAGTTTCCCGCTGAACTGCTTGAACTTCACCTGGAACATGCCTTGGCCCACAATGGGACCCTGTTTCCCTGGTAATCTCGTAGGCGGATGTCAGGGGTGTGAAGATGCTGCTTCTTTAGGCTAGGGATAGCCTGCTTTAGGGTAGACTACGGCATGATGGTCAGTGATGACCCAGTGTCGATCTCCATCTCACATGGAGAGTCCTCGATGAGGACTGTGACCTTCAGCTTTTTTGGCTGCCTGGTGCAGACTTGGCCGATTGACGTATGGTAGGTGACTCTATTGTCGCCCTCTGAGTGCTGTGGTGGCTTCTGCCAGGCCCCTTGATTGGGCCTCTGTTGGTGGTTTGGTGCACTTTTAGGCTGCCAGGTAGTGGCAGGGAATTCGCTCCGGCACATCTTGGCGATGTGCCTCTTTCGCTCACAGAGCTGGCAGGTTGTATCGCGTAAATGGCAAGCTGAACTGGCATGGTCTCCTCCGCAGCTAGCGCAAGGAGGGAGATGCAGTTTGAATTTGCGCGCTGGCTGGGTGCGGCTACTACGCATGGGGCAGCTGTCATCTTCCTTGCCTTCTGAGCTCTCAGCCTCTGCAGCCTCGCGATGTACGCATGTACTCTTTCGTGTGTCTTGTGGAGCGCTTTGGCGCTACAGAGTCTCAGTAGATTTGACAGCTGATTTGGATGCCCTGGCCTTGTCCAAGGCGATCTGCAGAGTGAGGTTAGATTTAGCGAGTAACTCCCTCTGTAGGTTTATGTCCCACACACCACAAATTATGCAGTCCAGAATTAGCTCATCCAGGTCTTGGAATTCGCAGTATGCTGCGGCCTTGTGGAGCACCACAACGTACTCGTTAATTGACTCACCCTCTTTCTGGTTCCTGATGTTAAACTCATGCCGGCAAACATGCTTGGAGGCAATGGCAAACGTGTTCCGAAAATTAACAAGAAAATTTCAGGAACTTCTCCAGGCGGTCCTAAGGAATCAAGACTGAAGGCACCCAACAAACGAACAAATAGTTCAGTATTTCGGAAACTATTTTGGATTACAGACATCTTCTCCAAATTTCCTAGAAAAGCTATTCAAACTAATTTCACATGAAGGATTACAACAGATTTCAACATTCCAATGAAAGGCAGTTAAAAATCCTTGAATCAAGTTATTGCTGTTGTTACTGAATTTAGATTGGTGAAATGGGTATCATTAGGAGAGAGTACAGCTGGCTGGGCAATTGCAAGTATGTGGTTGTTATCACTACTATTCTGTGGGTCTACTATGATCGGGTACAGTGGTGGTTCCACTCCCCGTTGCTACCAGTACGGGGCTCATGGGGCTGCACGTCCTTTTGGGTGCACACACTGTGTGTGCATGCGCACTCCACCACCCCTGTGACACCCAGCTGCTTGTCAGAGCTCGCACAGGCACCGCACGTTGTGCGTGTGTGTGCAATTGGCCAGTTGTTTTAAAAACCGGTATAGAACATGGGTGAGAGGGTGGGCCAAACGAGCCACCATACCGGTATGCTGTCAGCTGCTCCCAGCTACTACTGGTATGCCTGTACCAGGTCGTACTGGCTGGAACCCACCACTGATCGTGTACTTACAGAAGCACCTCATCTGAAATTCTGAAGGCACATGCAGATAAGTATGAAAAATGGTACTCCTTATTTGTGTCCGAATAAAGAACACCTTATAAACTCCAGTTCCTTCAATTGGGATCATCATGTTTTCTTCTGTGGTACCCCCGCTGAAGTCAATCAGAAAATGTTTTGAAGAAGTTGTCCCTTTGGACAATTTTGAACTACAGAAAAATTCTATCTCGTTGCAAAAGAACTATTTATTTTTTGCTGATGATGGCTTACACATAATCAGCCTATGCAAGTTTATTTGGAAATCATCCATTTACATTAAAAAGTAGTTGGTCCCGGGTCAGGATTTATATGAATGCGAAATTACTTTGATTCTTCCAACTGCAGCATCTTATAATAGTTCAAAATTTAAAACCAACATAAAAAACAACAAAGTTCCTCAAGGAACAACACAGAATAAAATCAATTTTTAAAAAATCAGTCTTTTAGTTAAGCACAAAAAAAATCAAAACAAGAGTAAATAGAGTTGTAGAAGAATATGCACAACAGGGTTTCTTGTACATATATTGAGATTGAGGCATATATAAATAGTCCTTGATTCATAACCACAAATGGGTCCATAATTTCTGTTGCTAAGCAAGGTGGTTGTTAGATAAGACATTCTCCCTCCCCATTAAGCCAGCTGGTGATCACATGATTCCAGAGTACTGCAATTGTTGTAAATACATGCCAGTTGCCAAACACCCAAATCCTGTTGTTAAGGATTCCTTAAGGCAGGGATGTCAAACTGGATTTCTTTGAGGGCCAGATACCCTGTTTCCCCAAAAATAAGACCTCCCCAAATAGTAAGCCCAATTGGGCTTTGGAGCTCATGCACTAAAATAAGCCCTCCCACAAAAATAATCCCTCACCGAAAATATTGCAACGCAGCAGCAGCCATGAGGTGACCACGCTCGCCGCTTCCTGAACTTCAAAAATAATAAGACTTCCCTGAAAATAAGGCCAAGTGCTTATTTCAAGGGTCTAAAGAAAATAAGACCCTGTCTTATTTTCAGGGAAACAGGGTAAGGAATGTAGTTCTCCTCCGCGGGGAGGTGGAGAGACAGGATGGATACCTCCTGCAACAACCTGCCGGCCAAAACAGTGTGTGTGTGTGTGTGTGTGTGTGTGTGTGTGTGTGTGTGTGAACATGGGCCCCCCCCATACCCCATTTTGGCCAGCAGATTGTTGCAGAAGGCCATCCAGGCTGAAAATGGGGTGCGGACTCTATATCAGTGACGTGCAGTGAGGTTTATGGCTGGTGAGGCTGGTGACATCATCAGAAAGGCGGGGAATGAGACTTCCGCTTCCACTGCTGATCGCGACGGGCAGGCTCTGCTCGCCCCGCACTCTCCTGGTCGGCCCCTCACCTCTTAGGGGGCACAGGATGCCCCATAGAGGCTCCTGCCAAAGGGGCGGCACCGTGGGGGATCCCCTGAGTCGGCGGCGGCCGGGGGGGCCCCGCATCGCCCTAAGATCGGGAAGCATGATGGGGAGGCACTCCGGCGTCTTCGTGAGGAGGGAGCTGGAAGAATGAGCGATCGGAAGGACGCGGCTGCGGTGCGGTGAGGTGGAAACTTCTCTCCATTCCCTTTGCCTGCTTGTAAAGAAATTGCCAGCTAATTAAAACTCTCTTTCAACTCAGTTTGGAGAAGCGCGGCTGGAAGGCGGGGGATTTCCCCCCCCCCTCGGGCAGGCAGCTGTAAACTGTTTTCACTCTCAGCCCTAGGGGAGGAGGCAGGGAGAGAGCCAACTAATGACACCACACTCATAGCAAAGGCGAATTTCGGACTGTAACCCTATAAATGAAATGATGATCTGAAAACTTTGGAAACTTTTAAAACTTTTTATTATGCCTCCTAACCCTGAAGCTGGCAGGGCAAGATGGCACACTTCCATTGTCTTTATAAACAGTGAAAATTGACTCCACCTATAGAACTTCAGGCTTCCGGTCTTTGTCTCCGTGCTACTCAGACAAATCTCTTGTTGATTTGGATTTTTTGGATTCCCTAGAGTGAAAGACTTATTACTCCATTGCCAGAAAGTGTGACCAGAAAAATCTCCTTCTGCCTGGACCTTTAGTCTCCTGAACTCTCTTGGCGGTTCTACCCCTCTGACTGATCTTTCTCTGTATTGACTCTAAACTCTTTATTGTTCATAAAATGTCACGTAAAAAACCACCACCTGGGAAGCCCGGCTTTGCTGCCTCTGCCCCGACATCTACAACATCTAGTCCCAGTACACAACCAACGATAACATCTTTGATGCAGCCTAAAACTACTGAGACTGATTTTCAACAAATATTTCAACAAATCCTAGAGGGACAAGAGGAGATAAAAAGGCAATTAAAAGAGATGAAAGAAGAACTTAAAGAGAACCAGGACCAGACCAGTAAAAACTCACAGAGACTGGATCTCTTGGAGGGGGGGACAGCTGAGATGATGGGGGGGATGGAAGGGGTGCAGAAGGGGAACAAAGAGCTTGAGATCCAACAGATGAAAATAGAATTTGAAAGAATGTCCTTTTACCTTAGATTTCAAAATGTGTTTGAGACAGATGATGAAGATATAAGGGACATTATGACAAGAATTTTAGCTGAATACATTCACAAAGAGAAGCAACAGATGGGGTGGGAACTAGATCTGGTTTATAGAGTAAATTCTGCATATGCTAGAACACACAATGTACCCAGGGAGGTACACATTAAATTTCTTAGAAAGACTACAAGAGATGAAATCTTGAGTGCACAAAGGAGGCAAGTTCTGAAATACCAAGATAGGGAAATAACCATTCTGAAACAGATCCCCAAGAAAGTGAGGGAGAAAAGGAAAAACTATTCGCAACTAGTGAAGAAACTTTACCAGAAGGGGGTGTGGTTCAGATGGCTGATGCCTGAAGGTATGCTAATATTCTGGGAGGATACAAGAATTAGAATTAATACAATCATAGAGGCACAAGCCTTTATGGAAAAAATTAAAGCACTCCTAGATAAACCAGATGATCTTGCACCAGACATACAGGACACGGGAGGGGCCGGAGCTCTGCCAGCGGGGGGAGAAGGGGCAATACAAGAAAACTCAGATCACAGAAATGAGCAAGAAAATCTGCTTGATATAAAGTGATTGAAATTATTACCTTTATATGCTGACTAAATATTGCTATTTTGTATTGAATTTTGTCAAAATGTATACTATGAGTATGGGGGGAGGGAACACCTGCCGCACACTGCAACTGCCAAAATTTGTAACCTTTTCCATTACCCCTTTCCTTTTTATTCCCTAAAAATCAATAAAATTTTGTTTAAAAAAAAAGGGTTTCTTAGCTTCTGATTAGCAGAAGCAATGCCGAAAAAGCCCAAGAAGTTATTATCAAAGAAGTCTAATCATTGCTAGGCGTCCGATGCAAATGCTCTTTGTAATTAAATCATGTTCAACTTCTTTTTAAAAAAAAGGCGGGGAATGGGACCACGTGTGCTGGAGGCTGAGGCTGCCTCAGCCTCCAGCACACGTGATCCCATTCCCCGCCTTCCTGAGCGTGCTCCGCCGGCTCACGCTCCGCAGTCTTCGAAAGCAACTGGGGAACGACGAGAACCTTCCTGCCTCTGCTGGACTTTGCGCGCTCCTCACAACTGCATATTGCGAAATCCAGCAGAGGCAGGAAGGTTCTTGTCGTTCCCCAGTCGCTTTCGTGGCTTCGTCATCCGGGAGCGCCGACAACATTTCTGCCTCCGCAGCTCCCGGGCGCAGACGGACGGAGGTAGCCAGAGTGGCGCCGAGGCAGTCCGGCAGGCGAGTGACCGAGGATCAGGCTGCCTGATTCTCCATCGCTCTCTCACTCACTTTTTCGTCCGGACGGATTTATATAATATTATTATAATATTTTATATATATATATATATATATATATATATATATATATATATATATATATATATATATATATATATATATATATATATATATATATATATATATATATATATATATATATATATATATATATATATATATATATATATATATATATATATATATATATATATATATATATATAATATATATATATATATATATATATATATATATATATATATATATATATATATAATTATATAATTATATATATATATATATATATATATATATATATATATATATATATATATATATATTATTATTATTATATTATATTATATTATATTATATTATATTATATTATATTATATTATATTATATTATATTATATTATATACTATTATTTCATGAAGAGAGGTGAGGCTCTGCCTCCCCTGCCTCCCCTGACCGCACGTCCCTGCTCTATATCTACTCTAGACTGGTATGAAATGTATATTTTAAAAACCCATCTCATTTTTGTTGTATTGGCCTTGTCCACTGCATTTCTGGAAAACTCCTGAAACACTAGATTAATTTGAATCTCTCCATCCTAGAGTAGAGAGCAGGCCAATCTTGCAGAAGAGATCTGATCCTGGATACTTCTGCCCAACCTCTGGGGCATTCTATAGATTATATTTTTCTTGAAGAGGAAAAAGGGAATGATTCACTGAATGATCTCTGAGCATAATATGAGTGGTGTGAAGATCTGAAACCCTCTGTTTCCTTGTGCAAACCTTCCACCCAGGGAGGACTTATTCTAGCAGTAGACATAATTTCCCATGCCTGGCTTTCTATGGGAAAAAGTTACGATGGACAAGAGGAAGAGGTTGCTGTTGCAACTTTAAAAGTTTTGGTACAAGCTCTCCAAAGTAGAAGGCTCCTGCTCCTGTATTCTTCAGTCAGTGACAGATTATGGCTGCTACTGTTTTTTGGTTTCAGAAATATTTAAAATCAATTACACTGTTTCCCAGACTTACAGCAAAGCAACGCCAGCAGAAAGCATACATATTTGAATTCACATATGCAGCGTCTGGCAATATTGACTGGCAATGGTTTGCAGCAGCACAGAAGGAGTATTTTTGATCATGCAACATATTTATTTCAGTTCCTAAAAACTGTGTTTCCATATACTCTACCAGCACCCCAGAACTGTTACAGGAAAGTGTAACTAAAAATATGCCAGTTTAATATAATGTTTCTTTGCAGAATCCATTCTGATAGCCAGGAATGTTTGCTGTTACAGCTAATTGTTGTGTGTCTAGCAGTACGAAACTGTAAGTCATTGACATTTGCACAAATACTCACTCACACACACTTTTTTTAGACAAAAAAGACAGTCATATTGACACAGCTGTATGTGTTCTATATGCAGGTATTCAGTATTTATTATCTTGCCATTAGTGACTCACATCATGAGCATAGCTTTCCATTTCAGAGGTTTTGTTCCTGTTGCAATTTAAAAAGCTATCTGAAAAAACAGCAGCACATTTCAAACAGTGAAGGATTCTGCATTTCTAGGGTTGAAGAATCTAATAAATGCAGAAAGCATTTATTAGATTCTTCATCCGTAATCTAAAATATTACACACAGATCTAACTGATTGTTTGAGTAAACTACAAGTACCCCAGCCTATAGCCTCCAAATCCTTGAATGCTGTTGAATGAGATCCTCCAAATACCACCAGTTAATTGTCACAGGAGCAAGAATATAGCCAATAAATGGGGAAATGATAACTTTATTTGCATTTCAAAGAAGTCCAGTTCAATTTACATAGCTTTTCTCTTGGTCTCAACCAATTTTGGTAGAAGGTCACTCTCAAATGTTTGATGGCTAAGTGTCATTCTCAAACCAAAATGGGATTAATTGCCATCTTCAAGATCAATAGAATAGAATATTCTTTATATGTGTGAAGAATGTGTGAATGGACATACAAGGAATTTGTCTCTGGTGCAGAAGATCTCATTATATATATTGTCCTAGGGAACCATTGGTTTTTTTTGTACATTAGGATGTCCAGAAATGGGAAATGAGCCACATGGGAAAGAAAAACTGGACAACTTCCAAACCCATCTCAACAGCCTACACCCCAAAATACAATTTACTATGGAAATAGAAGCTAACAACCAACTTCCCTTTCTGGATGTCCTAATCTACAAAAAACCCAATGGCTCCCTAGGACACACCATCTACCAGAAAAAAAAAACACAAATCGCTACTTAAATGCACAATCCCATCACCACCCTGCAGAGATCAACTCTGTAGCCAAGACCCTCATCTCCAGAACCAAATGCCTAGCCAACAAAGACCACCTGAAAACTGAATTACACACCCTCACAAACATATTAATTTCCAATGGATTAAAAAAAACCACAATTACCAACATTATCCAAAGGGAGACATCCCCCAAGAACCGAGACACAGAACAGGACAACGGCATCGCCCTCCTCCCTTACATCAAAGGCACCACAGATAAAATCAGCAAAATTCTCCACAAACACAATATCAAGGCAGACTTCAGCACTGACCAAAAAAATAGCCAACATCTTAAGAAACCCCAAAGACAAGATCTAGCTAGAAAACCAAGGAGTCTATGAAATACCATGCAAAATCTGCCCAGCCACATACATTGGACAAACTAATAGGAGAATAAACGCACGCATTGCAGAACACAAGAACGCAGTCAGAAAAGAAGAAAAAACTTCCTCCCTTTTCCAGCACCTTAAAGCAACAGGACATGAAATTGATTTTGAAGGAACCAAATTACTCTCCAAAACTGAACACTTCAACAAGAGAATAATTATGGAAGCTATCGAAATAGAGAAACGCTCCCACAACATGAATAAATGTGATGATACCTCCTGCCTACCAGACATCTGGAAACTAGCCCTAGTCAATAAACGAATCCCAGCCACAAAAACCAACACAGGACCCAGAACAACACAGGGCACCATCATCAATCACCCTCACCAAACATCAATTCCATCAACCAATCAAGATGTGATAACACAGCCAACCAATCCGTTTAAAGCAACAAAGCCAACATTCCACACACACACACCTATATTTATAGAAAAACAGCAGCTCTGATCATGCTTTGCTCGCACGAGCACGAAGCCAAAGGCACCAGCCTGAAGATGACGAGTGTGACCTTGTTGAAATGTCGCCAAGACACTGTCAATTTTACACGGGAAAAGACCCGAATATGCCAAGACATACATACATACATACATACATACATACATACATACATGCATAACAGATAACAGTAATACAAGTGTACTTACATGGGTAAATATCCTTAGATATAAGACACTCCTGTGGGAATTAGGTATTCGGTAGAGCGATGGCATGTGGGAAAAAACTCTGTGTGTGTCTAGTTGTTTTGGCATACAATGCTCTGTAGCAGTGCCCTGAGGGAAGGAGTTGAAACAGTTTAAGTCCAGAATGTGAGGATTTTGTAGATATTTTCTCAGCTCCCTTTCTGGCTCGTGCAGTATACAAGTCCTCAATGGGAGGCAAGCTTGTTTTTTCTACAGTCCTGGTTATCCATTGAAGTCTATATCTGTCTTGTTTGATTGCTGTACCAAACAAGACAGTTATAAAAGTACAAATGACAGGCTCAATAATTCTTCTGTGCAACTTATCAACAGGTCCTGGGGCAGTCTGAACTTTCTAAGTTGATGAAGGAAGAACATTCTTTGTTGTGCCTTTTTATTGCTGGTTCTAATGTTTGGCATCCATTTCAAATCTGGAAAGATTATAGAATCCAGAAATGTGAAGATCTCTACTATGGATACTCTGTTGTCTAATATAGTAAGAAGTGATAGGATAAAAGGGCTCCTCCTAAAATCCAATTTCCTCTCTACAGTTTTAAGCGGGTTCAGCTCCAGATTGTTCCAGCTACACCACAAAGTCAGTTGTACAACCTCCTATTTGTATGCAGACTTATCACCATCTCAAATGAGACTAATGGTTTTATCATTTGCAAACTTTAGTACTTTAACAGAGGGATCCTTAGAGAAGCAGTCATTGGTATATAGAGAAAAAAGTAATGGAGTAAGCACATAGCCTTGGGAAGACAGGAAGACACCTGTGCTAATAGGGTATTTGTTGTCAGTTTATGCTTTTACATAGGGAATGGGAGGAGATGCACCTGTGCATCTAACTTCACTTGCTGCTTTCTATCTGCCAGAAAGTTTATAATACACCTACAAGTGTGGACAGGCACAGATAGCTGAGTCAGTTTAGAGTGAAGAATTTCTGGAATGATGGCATTGAATGACGAGCTGAAGTTCACAAAAAGGGCCCTTGCCTAGGTCATTGGGGATTCAAGATATTGTAAGATATAGTGCAGTGCCATATTAACAGCGTCATCTGCGGATCTATTTTGCGCAGCAGCAAACTGCAAGGGGTCTAGCAGCAGGTCCTTGATGATTTTCAGGTAGGCCAGCACTAACCTTTAAAAGGTTTTCGTAACTACGGATGTCAGAGCAAACAACCTGTAGTCATTCAGCTCATTGATGGAGGGTTTCTTGGGCACCAGGATGAGATGATAGTAGAGAATTTGAAGCAAGAAGGAACATAGCACATTTCCAGTGGTTTATTAAAGATGTGGGTGAAAATGGGGGCCAGTTGATCTTGCTTTCAATCAAGAAGGAATTATTCTGTCTGGGCCTGGTGCTTTTCCAATCTTTTGTCTATGGAATAAACCTTACACCCCTTTTTTTCTAGGATCATCAGAAGTGGAGGGCCCAAAGAGACAGAGTCAAGTGTAGGAGATTTGGTTATTGTTGGTGTATCTGAGATGGGGAGAGTAGGGATAGCTAACAGTGATCTCCTCTCAAACCTACAGTAAAACATATTCAGGTCATTTGCCAGTTGCCAATTCCCTTCAGTAAGGGAAGGAAAGCTGCTGTAGCCAATGGCATTCTTCAGGCTTTTCTATACATTGGCTGATTCATTTGCTGAGAGCTGATTCCTCAGCTTTTCAGAGTAGCTTCTCTTTGCTACTTTAATCTTCCTTGTTAATACATTCCTAGCCTGATTGTATAGCATTATATCTCCTCTCTTGTAGGCTTCCTCTTTGGCATAATGTACCTACTTGAGCTTAGCTGTGAACCAAATTTTATTGTTACTGTATATATGCAAGCTTTTAGTTGACACACACATATCCCCACAAAAGCTAACACACAATTCACAGTATCAGTGAGTTCATCCAAATTCACTTAGGCAGCTTCAAAAATGACCCAGTCTGCGCAAGCCTGTAGCTTTAGCTTTGCCTTCTCAGTCCAAGACTTCACTGTTTTACTGTTTCACTACAGTTAAAATGGTTAACCATTACACAATAATTTTAATTAAGATTAATTTAAGTCCATTGTTTAACTGTGCTTAAAAACAGTGGGACTTGAATTAATCTTAATTAAGATTATTGTGTAATGAGGATGCTAAATTATTAACAAAACATTGGCCAGAAGATTAAAGAATATTACATTTATAATTCATCCATCTCAGCCCATACTTTTTTTTAAAAAGACAAGCATCTGATAATATTCATCTAATGAATTATATTTTATTATCATGGCAGATAAATTCAAATTAGATGTATAAAATGTATTCTAAGAAATGGTGAGTTCCAGCATCTTGGATTTCAATCTCGTTATCTTTACCCCATAGTCAAATTCATCCCAAATGGTTTTCTTTTTCTAATCTAGTCCTGAATCTTAAGATATAATGGCACTTGATACAATGACATTTTAGATCATTATTAGTAGCTAGTTTGTTAAGGATGTACAGCAATATGGTTTATCCAAAGTAATTGGAAAAAAATAATGTGTGGCTCTTGGGATCTACACTGGATACAGATTACTGCAGGAAATTACAATATATAATTTTTACAGATGCTATAAAATACTGGGTTTTCATTTTTCTTCAAATATATAAGAATATGTTGAATCTATAGATCTAAATGTTTAGATATGATTTCCAAAGTAATAGCTCAGTGCTTAACACTTCCACTGGAGTGTTAAATCTCAGGAATAAGTTCAGTGTAATTAAAATGAATATTACATTGAGACTAATGCATATTTTAAGATGGTTTTCAATGCTAATGCCTATTAGAAAGGTATACTGATAGAGATAGACTGATAAGAAAAAAAATAAAATAAATAAAATAAAAATTTAAAATAACAAAAAATTCAAAACATTTTTGGCCAAATTGAGGTGGTTTTACAGTGAAGATACATTTAACCTGGCAGGTTTTCAATTCTGCCCTTGGGATTTTATTTTACCATTTCTATTCTTCTACAATGAATTGTTCCTCTACGGAGGAGAAAGGCAGAAAGCTAAAAAAAAAAAAAAACTCTCTTTAGACTTATTTAAGCATTAAGCATTTAACTTCTCCAAAATCTTGCATATTTTGGGGTATATAACAAATAAAATTCCTCATTTACAGCTGCTATACTTGATATTAATGCATAAATGATTGTCCCGATTCTGAATCACATAAAGCTAAGGCTAGGAAATAATCCAAATTTGTTTATGTAATGTAGCATTTTTGTTAAATATAGATGGGAAAATTTATAAATATTTGTAGACATTGTATAAGGTTAGAGAAATATATTAGATATTTTATGTATCTTTCAGCATTCAGCCGGAGTATATTTTTTTGTTTGTTTAATTTTACATGTATTTGATATTTGGTGTTTTTTTCTTCTTTTTTGCATACATAGATTCCTTTTTGTTGTTAATTTGGATGTTTGTTAGTATGGGTATTTTCCCACTTTCTTTTTCTTTGTTTTGCATTTTATCTTTAGTGATAAAAGAATAAATATTTTTAAAGAAATAATCCAAATTTTAAGTCAATAGGAAAGACGTTCTTAGGTCAAAAACAAGGGATAAATACCTTAAACCAATTGATTTATAAGGGTTGTTTTAAAGACCTCAAGTGATTGCATTCTGAGTATGATTCAATCCAGCAATATGTACAACTGAAACATGCAATGTCAAAACAGATGCTTGAGTCCAGATGTTTTAGCAGCCCCATAGATAGATGGAACCTCTATGTCTATATTCTAAAAATCAGAAAATGAAACAACGTAGATTGATATGCTCTATTTTTAATAACAAGCTTTGACAAGCTGGATTAATGTGCGATGTATGGGAATATTATGTAGATCTCTTTTATTATTTTTCTTTTTCCTTCTCTTTAATATATTTAACCATTATACTGTATGTAAATATTTCTTAACTGTATAACTAATGTTGTATTTTTGTATTTGCCTTACAAAAAAAAAATCTGAAGAAAAAATGACTGAGTATAAGATTACCTCCATCAAATCTGCCACCAACCTGTTTCCTAAGATGGCCAAACAGATCTCTCTTTATCATAATATGCTATAATAGCAGTAACTCCCGTCCCTTCCTGTTCCCATAGCAACTAGCTGTAAAAATCAATATAAAGTCTCAAAAAACATGTTGTCCTGCCTTTCAAGGAAAAAAACTCAACAAATGACTGAATGTACCTAATACTTTTAAAAAACTGCTAAGTTAGTCACAGCAATGCTCAGAATATTGTCACCTTTACTAGATGTTTTGTTATTCTACTGGAGTGTCAGGATTCAGATGTTGGATTGGGACATAGGAGGTGGTCTCGTATCCTCTTGCACCCACAATGCTTGTTCTGGGATGTTCACCTATAAACCTAATCTACCTCACAGCATTGTACTGGAGTTAAAAACAGAAAGATGCACAGGTGCATCTCCTCCCATTCCCTATGTAAAAGCATAAATAGTACAGTGTTTCCCCAAAAATAAGCCCTACCCCAAAATAAACCTAACCTGATTTCAAGTGTGTATTTAATATAAGCCCTACCCCAAAAATAAGCCCCAGTGAAGGAGAGTGGGCACGGCCAGCATAGGAAGTGGCGAGCACACAAGGGGTCGACAGTGTCCAGCAGCAGCTGGAGCACATGCAACATAGGTGAGTTGATTACTTGTCCAAGCAGGAGGCAGAGGCAGAGATGGGGGGGGGGGGCATGCAATCTGGATACGCCGCATGGACCATGGGAAAGCCAAGAGTCAGTGGGCTGGAGTGAGCGGGCAGCTGCGGGGGGAATTGTCTTTGCATCTCTAGGCTTGCCTGTAGCCTGCGCAGCACATTGGGATCACCTGCCTTCCGCCCCTTGCCTCTGCCTCCATCTGCTGTGAGTGCTGCCATGCAAAGACGATCTTCCCACAGCTAGCCAACCACTACTCTCAGCTTTCCCGCAGCCCGCACGGCAAGTCCAGATCGTCTGCCTTCTCCCATGCTTTTGCCTCTGTCTTCTGTTTGGACAGGTAATCAATTCACAGGTCTAAGAGAGAAAAATTTTAAAAAAACCAATCTGCCTTCTATAATTGCTGAATTTTTGCATAGCCTTCTAAGCATTGAATGTAATGAATGTATTGACAATTGATGCCCTTTGCTCCGTTCCTGGACCTTTTTGACTTTTACATCAAGTATCCCTTGCTGACTTAGTGAACCAATCTGAAAGTTTTCTCAATTTCAGTGATTCTGGATTTCTTAAGACCTTGCAATCTGGGTTATAACCGTGTTTTTAGTGATAGTTTCAGCCATAAATTATTATGATTGTTGCATAATCATTGTTTAGAATGTTATCATTCTATGTTCACAACAATGTGTGAAGTCACTGTTGCCTATTCTTTAGCTGGCATTGGTCTTCATACGCATTGAGTTCTTTCCAAAAACCTAGTATGTTGTAATATACTAGTGTAGTATATGTACGGATTCAAGCAGTGTCGCCTTTTGCAATTCACAGATGTTATTATTCTTACCATTAAATCATATAAATAGCTACTGACTCTTTTCTGATAAGAACAGCTGTATACACCATTTCTCAACTCTGCCCCTTAAACACTGCATAACACATGACTGATAGGGTTCTTCCTATCTCCAAAATATATCTAGGCTGCACACATCCTGGATGGCAGCAAAATGTCTGTGTATTGCTAATTAATATTTGTCTGGAACTTTGTAGCTCACATATGATGACCCTATACTATAGGTTAGCTGACAATTAAAGAACTTTTGCAATTCTGCACAACAGAACTAAGATGTTGTCTGTCTGAATGCATGGTCATGAAACACAGCACAACTGATACTACTATGGCTTTTTACTGAACTTCTGGTCATCAAATAGCTCACAAGAAGCCTCCAGATTGATCTGATAATTTAATTAAGTGGAAAGGAGTCTTTAAAATTGCCCTTCATAGGCGCATTTACTACTCCTTTGGCACAGCCATTGGCAGAAAGTTGGTTAGAAATTGTTAGAAACTACGGTTAGGGATTGTTGAATTTTATATACTGGAGAAAAGTATAACAGTTGCTTTTGATATTAAGCCTAGTTTTCAACTGGCATAAACCCAGACATCTACTAGTTAAGTCAGGTTAAACATTGCTCATGGGCTCTTCTGTTTTTAAAAAAACCTATGGCACAGTAAGACTGCTGAATTTTCCATCCCATGTATAAAGATAAATGGATAGCTTATTTCCATCACAATTTATGAATATATTTTACCTGGATGTATAATGCCATTTATTTTACTTTGCCATTGTGGTCTTAAGAAGTGACTGTTATGTATTTAATTTTCATATTTTAAAATAATTTGTTAGGCTAGGTACCTATTTTTAGAGAATAGCTATAAACTATCTTTTACATGTTATGCACCATCAGTCTGAATAATGTCTTTCCTGCACAACACAAGGCAGAAGTTAATAACGCCTATTTTGGAAATCTAAATGCAGAAACTATTTTTATGCCTGCTACGTGAAATACCAACCTGTATCTGAAGTGTTTTCTAGTGTTCCAGAATCAGAGGAAATAGTCACAGCTCGGGAGTATAAAATCTGTTTGGCATGCATAAGGTGCCCAATTCAATCCACAGCATGCATCCTGTTAAAAAGTTCAAGTAGTAGTTATAGGGAAAATCTCAGACTGAAATCTTGGAGAGTTGTAACAAGTCAGAAGAGAAATCACAAGGCATAGTGTTACTGGAAAGTTTGCTAAGGTGAAAAATATAAAGCCTGAGTTATTGCAATGAAACACCTTTATTATATTGATTGCAGATAGAAGCACCAACCTTACTAATGATAACTGAATGTTACTATGAGTAAATAATGTGATGGCCACTGTGCTACTATTTAACAACATGAGCTGCAAGTAGGAAGATACGGAAATATTCCTATTTCTATTTTAGGCATACAGTAGCATTTCTATAATAATCTGAATATTTTTCTTCAATTGGAGTAATTTGAGATTTATAGAATTATAGAGATTTAACAGATTTTTTTAAAGGAAAAAGATATATCTTCCCATTTCTCCAGAATAGATGGAGAAAAAGAAATATTTTTAAAGAAATCAGCTTCTTTCAGCTCAAATTAGCAGTCAGGAACTCTATACATTTCTAAAATTTTATTATTTTGCATGCATGCATTTATTCATTCATTGTATTTATGTAGTTGTATATCTTACAATCAAATTACCCTTGAATGAAATTTTATTTTATTCAAGAAAAATCAAAGGGAAGATATCTACAAACTCAGATCAGGACACTATTATTATTTTTACAAAAACATGAGAGGAAATATTATTGGATGTAGGGATTTCAACCTAAAAGAACTACTGATTTCATCCCCCCTTTAAATTAAAACCTTCAAATATGAAATCAAAGTATTTAGTAAATAACGTAACACTCTAGTCACTAGGGAAACAATGGGAAAAACAATGGCATATCAAAAATGCAGCAATTTGGGGAGCAAGAATTAAATACAATATACAATATTTGGTTGGGAAGTTCCAGGAAGTATAACATTATTATCAATCATTTGCTGAATTAAATGACTTGATTATATGCAAGGGCTTTGTGCATTTCATTTTAGAAATAGTATATGCAAAAGCTGAAAACTATGATAAAGTTTATTGTTAGGGAAAGATTGACTTGATATGGCATATGGATTAAAAGAAATGCTGATTTCAATATATGAACTAAAAAATAAATCTGCATCACATGATATTTATTACATGCAGAACTAAAGTTTAATCATTACACAATTCACACGTTCTTAAGCAAAATTTCAGAAAACAATTTTTGCTTATCCTAAACTATTAATCAACAAGGATTCCCATAATAAGTAAAACTGTCTGTTAAAAATGTTGGCATGGTTGTGGCTATGGTTAAAAGTCCATACTGTGTTTTTTATGAGAATGAGAGTAAACAAATCTAAATTTTAGACAAAGTTAAGAATTGGATATGCAGAATTAGCTGTCAGCAAGCATTTCATGGATAACTACGAGAGGGTTTATTTTCTCTGTTTCTGCTAGTTTGCTCTTTGTTAGTTTCAGTCAACTCATTACCACACTGTGCATGAATGCCTTCATTTATCAACCAAATAAAATCATTTTACTTCATATTCCTATTATTGTTAGGCATGCTAAAGTATCACCAACAGAACGATTATGACACTTTTCAGTCCTGTTTCTTTAACGTTTCAAAATTGAATTGATGTGGATCAAAGCATTTCATTATCTGCTTCCACCAAACATTCTAAACTATGATTAGCTTTGAACATTGTTGTCTTGTCTAGGCAGAGCTAATCATGATCAATGGTTTACAAGCAACAATAGCTGCTTTCACACATCATACAAGTGAAAAATCAAACCACTACATTATAGCTTAGCACTGTGAGTGAATCAACACAGTGGCATGTGTAGTCAAGTCAGAGGTCTTGGCTAGTTTGAAACCTCCAAATTCAAGAAATTTGGTAAGGGAGGCTTTCAATATTACAAAAGTAAACTTGGTTATGGCCTATGAGAGGACTCTTTTGGGAAATAGACCAGCAACAAAGAGACTGTTATTATCGCTGTGGTACAAGGCATAAAAATCTTAACAATGTAACATTTATTACTAAATCCGTACTCCACACTATATTCTATGAATACTAATACCTTGGACTACGCCATCGTGTACTGTATATCTAAGTTCTAAAATTCTAAAAGTCCTGTAAATAGTTCTGTTCTTTTTTGTTCCCTAAGTTTTAATAAAGTTTTTAGCTAATATTTAACAACGTTCAAGTCAGTTGTCCCAACTGTGCTTTCTTTCAAAAGGCAACTGGACCTTGTTTTGCTTGAAGATGTTTCACTTATCATCCAAGAAGCTTCTTCAGTTCTCACTGAATGATAGAGAATGGAAGTATTTATATTCCCTGCAGTTATGTGGCCATAAGCTCATTTTCTGAGAGTCACTGAGGCCCCTTGGATATTTTCTGGGCCCTCCAAATGGCCTCAATGATTGTCAGAAAGAGGGCTAACGACCACATGACTGTAAAAAAATATTAATCCTTCCATTGTCCACCATTCAGTCAGAACTGATGAACATTCTTGGATGAGAAGAGAAATGTCTTCCAGCAAAATGGCAGTTGGTCTTACCTGAACTGCTATTTTAGGAGTTTGGACAGGAGGCTCCAGTTGTGGTATAATCACGCCCAATTGGCCACAAGACTGGGATGAAGCTGAAGCCACACCTCTGTCCTCCACCTTTCTGACTTCCAGTTTCATCAAAGCAAACCCTCCCGAGACCTGAAAACAAGTCACAAAGGAGAAATCTCCCCCCTCCCCCAGCTAACTAGCTACCCTAGGGCAGGAACTGGAGCCTCCTGTCCCAACTCCTAAAATAGCAATTCAGGTAAGACCAACTGCCATTTTCCGGAGTGAGGGATCCACAAGGATCGGGTACAGGCAAGCTCCGAAGAGAGAGCCTCCTGACGCCAGCTGCCACTCAACTTGTTGTCTGCCTGCCATCCCCGGAGCCAGAAAAGGTGACAAGATGTGACGGACGAAGCCAGTGCCCTGGAAGCGAACTTCATCGCGTTCAAAGTGGCATCACCCAAAAACTGCGACACCACCACCAGCTTGTTCAGGTCCTAGTGAAGGCGCACATCCTCCGGTGGGATCCGTTCCTGGCTCTTCTCCATCCATAAGATCGCCGTGTGGTTAAAGAAGGATGCAGATGACACAGCCTTGATGGGCCAAGCAGCTGACTGGAATGTCTTCCTCAGCGTCATCTCTGCTTTCCTGTCATCCGCCTTCAGGTTATCAGCCACATCTTTGGCCACCAGGGAAGTGGGAGACGCCAACACAACCACAGGAAAATCCACAGTGGGCATTTGCAAGGCTTGGGAAAAATCTGGCTCGATGTTATAGAACCGCCTATCATTGCTGCCCGGATTGGGAAAAGCTGCCAGCTTCTCCCACTGCTTCTTCACTTCCTCCAAAAAGAGGTGAGGAGCAGGAATCTCCTCCTTGGCAGTTTTGGGTTCAGAAAAAAACTGGGCCCAGGGGTTTCTTAGCTGTGGCCCCTTCTTGAGCCCCTTCCTTAGCTCCTTCTTTGGGACCCTCACCCCTCCAAGCTGTGCAGTGGTACGCGCCTTGCGCAGTAAGGATCGGAATAAATTTAGGGGAAACAATCCAGTGAATGCCGGGGGATCTGGAATAAAGTCCTCCTCATCTTCAGAGAGGTCAGGATCCCTCTGGGCCTTACCCCTGGACACAGATCCCTCACTAGCCAGAGAGGGGGAAACAGAGCGACTCTCAGGAGCGGAAGGGGTGCGACCCTGAGAAGTGCTGGCCCTAGGAGCCTTACCCTTCTCCAGGTGCCAGGCCTCAGAGGCTTGTTGCTGCAAGCCTGCAGCGATACCATTGGAAATGGCCTGTTCAATAAGATTTTGAAGCCCCCTAGGGAGATTATCCACATCTAAGGAATCCCAGATGGAACTCCCTGACCCCGCTGGATTGGGGCACCAAGGGAGGCCTAGGTGAAGCCTGATCTCCAGCAGGTACCCCCTGCAAACAGGGATCATCCAATCCCATATCCTGCTCTTCTAAGGAAAGGGGAGGAGAAGGGGAAACCTCCCCAAAATATTCCACAAGGGAGACAGGGGAACCTGGGGGGGAAACAGGTCTAGGCTTACCCTCTAATGGGGACCAGGAGTGGGAAGGAGAAGAGCTAAGCCTGCCTTGCTGGGTCAGCATCTTCTCCGCCCTTGAGAAGGTATTGGTGAGGTCCTTATGCCTTCTCAATTCGTCCCTCTAAGTGACACGCGAGGCTGTTGGTCTCTGCCTGAACAGGGAGCTCTCCATGCCCTCCGCCATCTTGGCTTCGTACGTGCAAGTACTTATGACCCTCCTCGCCAGCCGCCACCTCCGCGCACTCTCCATTCGCCTTCTACAGCTGTAGCAAACAGGAAAAAGAGGAAGGAAGAAGCCTTCCTGAACTCTGCAGGCAGCCCTGACACGAATACCGAGCTTGGCGCGTTCCAGAAGCTCTCCCGGCTCCAAATGGACTTTTGCACCCTCTCACCACCACCGCAGCTCGCCAAGACACCAAAAAGCCATTCGCACTCTTCCCCAGTGCTCTCCAATCGCCGCGGCTTGAATCCAGCCGCTGATGCCACCAACGCTTAACAGAAGCCAATGCAAGGCCGTAGGGCTGGGAATCACAATCCCATTAGCCTCCCTGGCACGCAGGGAGCCTGCAGCCTTCTCCATGTGGTCAGCGCAACCCTGGAATGGCTACCAAGCTACCCAAGTCCCCAGAGGCTCAACAGCCCTCCCTGGTGGCCCAAGAAGTGGCAACCACAACCAAGAACCTACTGGGGAGGAGGCAGGGTCCTTTCAGAAGGGGGCTGGGAAAAACAGAGGAGGGTCCAGAAATGGAATAATCAGGAGTCCAATTTTATATGTCTCGTCTCTGGCCGAACTGGAGGTCAGAAGGGTGGAGCACAGAGACGTGGCTTCAGCTTTATCCCAGTCTCGTGGCCAATTGGGGATGATTATAGCACAACTGGAGACTCCTATTCCCTCACTCTGGAAAACAAGAAAGTCCAGTTGCCTTTTGAACAACCGTGATCTGATTGACTTAGAATCTCCTTAGACATTCAAGTCAGTTGCCTTTTGCAGCTATTGACTCCTGTTTTGGTCTTCTATGCTGATGAGGAGGGCTGTGTATGAAGAAAAGTGCTTTACCAACTCTGGCTGGCTGTATACTCTGTGTTTCTACAAGAGGAGTGAGGCTGCTTTACCCTCTCAAGTTGTCTAACACTCAAAGCTGAAATCATGGCTACTAAGCTGCATATTATCCCAAGATGCATTATTTTACTCCCGTTTTGGCTGCAAGCTCTTCCTCTCTTCTCTCCCATATAACCCATGTTGTCTGGTCTAGTGCTCTTCAGGCTGCCTTAAAGTTTTGGACGGGGGAATAAAGAGAAAGCCACAGCAAGGCCTTCCTTCTACATGGCCTAATCTAGAGCCAGCATTTACCTACAGCAGCAGGCAGAATTGAGCTGCAGAAAACAGCCATGTGCTCACCACTAGATGGCAGCAGAGGAATAAAAAAATCTTTGTTGATTTCTAATGGCCAACCCATCTTTGAAGCCTATTTCTGATTATCTTGTTGATCATCTGGTATGTGGAAATGACCTTGGAGAAAGGAGGAAGAGCTGCAGATTAGACAAGCAGCAGCTGAGTCTGTGGAAAGAATGGGAATGTGGCAAACATCTCAGGGGACCGTTCCTAGTTTTTTGGACTGTAAAAGTGAGGGGGAGAGATGTCCTTTCAGACTTGCAAGATTTTGTTAATGCAACCTTACAATACATTTAGAGCTAGTATTTCTGGATGTGCTTCTTGTCATCTGGATTACCTCGCAAGGTCATTCCACCCTAAAAGACTCCAGCCATCAATGCTGCTTTCTTTTCTGTGAGCAATTTATGCAAATTGTAGGGCCAAAACAGATCTGCTCCTTCTTCATATATAGACATTTATTCCTTTGCTAATTAAAAGAAGGCGGGACATCTGAGACATTGGTCTTGGGGCTAGCCATTTTGTTCCAATCAGTATCAAATCCCAATATTGCAACCTATGCAATTTGTCAATTGGCTTTCACTGGTACAGTTCAGAAGGCATTGATTTTTTTCCTCGTTTTTTGGAAAGTGATTAATACTATGTTGACAAAACAAATAATTATGATGCAGGCAATAAGAAAAATAGATTGGCATACTGCAATTTACAAAAAAGACTATGCATGGACTTAATTTATTTAGTGTCTCACATTTATTCTTAAAATATTCTTCATAACAAAAACTACTCAAAGTCGGTTATAAACCTTATCCCCACTTTGTTAAATCAGCATCTCCTTCGTTTCGTTTCTAGAAGCTGGAGCATCCAAGATTTGTCTCAAGCTGCTGCACCTCTAAGAAAAGCAAGTAGTCTGTATTATCCTGGTTCAGTTGAGCTTCTCCTTTAGCCACATCAGAAATGAAGAAACCGAGATCCCATATGGAACCCCTCTATTTAAGTTTTTCACAGAACAATCAACATCCATAACTGAAGAATAATTATATTTAATGTTCACAAAATGGAATTCAGGTCCTGGCCCCATGAAGCACTCTGAATAATTGTAGATAAATAATTATAAAGAGTAAACAATGTCCAGATTCTAATATTTTCCCCCTCCAGTGCTTCAGCATTGTATTAGATACAAAACTCTTCATTATGAAATAAAAATCCAAACCAACCCTTTGTCATGCAATAATATCCAACTTTAACAAAGGTTTTCCAGAAACCTTTCAAAATGGCAAACCATAATTAATCAAACAAGAATATCTTAGGGGTTTGAGGGGTACCTTCAAATTAGGGTTGAGTTAAGCAACTGTCTTGGCTAAGGCCTATAAGTTTTCTTGGGAAGATTTCAGGTGACATTGCTTCCTTCTTAGGGCTCAAAGAGAAGCCAAGACACCCAGATGGCTTTGTGCCTCCTGCATGACTAGAACTCATGATTTCCTGGTCTCTAGTCTGGTTATAGCAAATTGACTCTCCTACCTTGTTTTTTTTTATTACATTCTTAATTTCTAAAGCACATTCTAGTTATTGGCTGGCTTTTGAACAAGAGCTGAACGTCCCCATGAGGAAATCAAAACTACACATTGGCACAATTCAGACAATTTACTCTAGGAGTGAAAATAACTGGAATTCTAAATATAGTGATAGCACAATTGACAATAAGGCTACCTCCATGTAACCTGACAAAGTAAAGCTACACTCCTGCTCGTTGCAATGGAAGTTATATTAAAGATGATGGTGTCCATAATCATCAAATAATCAAAATTATCATGAGAGCATTTTGCTGCTCAATACATGGTCTCTAGTCACTCAAAGCTCTAATCAAAGAGCTAACGAAAACAATTTGGCTAATACATTTTTCTCCCTGGTCCCTATAAGGTTAGCGAAGTTGATTAATGCACTCTGCTGCACTCTAGCGAGCAAGCTGAGTCATTTAAAAAGAGATAGCAGTAAAAAAAAATTAAATTTAATTAAGTATTTTTCAAACTTGGCAACTTTAAGATGTTCAACTTCCAGGCTTCAACTTCCAGAATTCCCCAGCCAACCAAGAATTTTGGGAGTTGAAAACCACAAAGTAGCCGAAAATGAAAAATACTGCTTTGATTGATTCTTATACACATTAAGGAATGTTATAGTCCATTCTATTATTAAGTGATATTCAATAACAGAAACATGTATGAAAACATGTACAATTGTAAGAAATTGTACGTGTTAAAAATGTCAGCTGGGTCCCTCAGGTGGAGTATTATTAATTACTTCTGTATCTTTTGATGATTGCTTTTTTTTTTTTTGTATTTCCAAAATCTGTGAGTTCAAATGTATTCCTCTTACTAACATGCTTAGATAGCTTATCCCACCTTTGAGGCTATTCTGCTCCTGAAAATACATTTAACTTATACTTTCTGAGTGTGTCTGTCGGTCTGTCTGTCTGTCTCCCCACCCCCCATCTAAGATATAAACTTGATACATGCAGGTATCATAATTTCAGCATTATCCCTAATATTTAAAATAAATGATATTCCATAGGGGGGGGAGCTCTGAATAACTGATAACTTTGTACAAATAGACTTCAAGTTACATGGTTCAATTACTGACTGGTCATAGTTGTAATGGTGTTAAACCGAAGGGAGATTTGCCATTGGTCCTCACCGCTCTGCCCATCATAGGATCCCTGTGGGCACATGATCCCAATCCAGTTGCTTGCAATTACAATGTTGCAGCATGCTGCAGTCACATAATCATGATTTACAATGCTCCCTGCTGGCTTCCCACAAGCAAAGTGGATGGAAAAAACGGCAGGAGGTTGTAACCATTCTCAGTGCTTTTTTGTTCCTCCCTGCGCCAAAGCACCTGCCAATGGCATCTCCTTTGCCATGACACCTGCACATTTTCCCATGCTTTGTGGTTCCTACCCACAGCAACCACCCTCCATTCAATACTTCATTGTTAAAGTCATATGTTACTGCACAGTAATGGATTAGTTTGGACCTTATTGGATTAGCAATACCAGTAGCCATGGAAGTTCAGCAGGCAATTTTGGGCCATGCAATATCTTATAAAGGAATTGCTGTGAAGGTAAAATGAAAGATTGGTGTGTGGGTTTTTTTAATCTGCTACCATCTCCTTCTTTTTAAAAAGATGAAATATAAATCTAACAATTATTTTTCACTTAAATATTATTTTAAAAAATATGTAACTAGCCTCTTGCAATACTGTTTTATTAACATATATTGCTTAAAACCATAATGACAGTAAAGCCCAGAGTTTCCTCAGGTGAAGATAGATTTCCCATATATGTATGCACACACACACAAAGTTCACAATAGGGGAATCTATACAACGACATTAAACTAAGATTTTGCTATATGATATGCAAGCTATCATATTGCATATCACATTTCAAAACACCGTTATGATCCTCAAATATGTATGTATTAATACATTTGCTATGTCTCAAGCTCAGAACTTCAATGATTTACAAAATTAGTTCTGTTCTGATCCCAATATTGATTCTGAATTTGTGGATTAATTAACTCATGCCAAAATTTGCCAAAGTAAGCTTTTCAGGCATCCAGATTTCTGTACAAATAGAAACATAAGCAAATGTTTTGTCAAAAGATGGTAAATATATTATCATAGCCAAATCTCACAATATCTTCGTGTTCTATTTCACAAGAATTGCACTCGTTTTTTTCATTCCAACTCAATGCAATGTTGGAAAAAATTAGATCGTTTTATTTAATTAGATGAAGAGAATAAACTTTGCCCATCCATCATGAAAACAGAACATGACCAATTTTGCTATATGTGATGGTAAAGAAGCCAAAAAAGAAAGAGTAGTTTCAAAAAATTAGTTGGGTTTGTCTAGTGGTCACAGAGAAAAAAAATGCAAAAAAAAAATTCCCACCTTCCTTATAGAAGATAGTTGATCAACAATTTGACATGCTGCTGACATTTTGTCTATCTTACTGATCACAGGATCCAAAATGAAATTTCTATTAATGGAAGTGAAACACATTCTACTTGATTATCCTACCTCTTATCTATTTTGATGGTTAGTTGGCACATTGTTAACCTTAATAATGCACATATGGATTCAATAGAAAAAAGCAGAAGGCTGTAAGGTCAAATGGTCATAAAATGCAAAAATATAAATGCTCTATCTAAGTATATAGTACATTAGAACCACCACCGACTTCCGCTCCTTCCGACAAAAACTGAAGACTCACCTGTTTCGATTAGCTGGCCTGGCACACTCATAACTTTTACCTCCTGGCAGATATATTTTAACTAGTATTTTAGGGGAACCATTTTAAATTTAACTTTTGGGATATTTTTACGGGTTTTTAAAGATTATATTTTAAATACTTTACTTTGATGTACAGTTCTTTTAACCTCCTCTAAGTCTTTAACTATTTATGTATTCTATGTATTTTTTACGTATTGACTGTACACCGTCCCGAGTCCCTTTTTGGGGAGAGGGGGCGGTCTATAAGTGTGAATAAAGTAAAGTAAAGTAATAGTAATAAGAAATGTTTAGATCCGTGATGGTGAACCTCTCTGCGGGCATGCCAGCCATTACCCGTTTTGGGCCTGGAAACCCTCCTGCACCAACCTGGAAGCAAAAAATGGGCGAGGGGGGGCAGATCACATGCACTTGGGGGCAGGGGAGCATGGGGGATTGTATGCTCATGTGTGTGGGGTCATGTGCACATGCACAGGGGCAGGGCACGAGGGGTGACACATGCATTTGCAGGAGTTGGGGTTTGCGGGGGGTTGCACATGTATTGCATTAAGGGTGTGGGCACACTGGCGTGCTATCGCACACGCTTTCGGCACACGACAACAAAAAAGTTAGCCATCACTGGTCTAGATCATGCCTTACCCAAAGAATATTCCCTGTTCAGCTCATTCATAACTTTTAAGGTTTTGTGAATTCAGATATGAAACTCCTGTTTCATCCACCAAGATTAATTGATCGATAGACTTGTTCCCAAACCTTGGTTCAACCAATATGTTAGTTGTGGCTTAGAATAAGTCTGTGACAATTGCCTGTTGTGGATAGGTTTGCACCTGTTTGCACTCTTTGTGATTATGGACGCCATGCATGATGTCAAACTGGTGGACCCCGGGCCAGATGTGTCATGCACAGGCCACACTCATCCCAGCTCCACCAGAGGAAGAAACATTGTGATATGTCACATGACAGCAACGTGATGCCGTAAGTTTGACACCCGTGCCATAGAGCTTCCTGGTTTACAAAGGACATTTAAAAAGCAACAGATAGCTAGAGCATTGCTGGGGAATAATCAATAATAACTCCAGGCTGGATAAGGCCTCCTGGGAGATGGCATGTGGTTGGGTTGTAGGGAAGCAAGGATATGGCCTACGTTGCAGATACTCAGAAAATGTCACATATTATTGTAATAGTCTATGATATTGATTACTGATCTAATATACTGTACCTTGTAGAGCTAATATGGGTCCAAGCCATGGGCAATGCCTCTTTTCAGGAAGAGGAAATGGTCTGGCCCCTTTTTCAAGAAGCCACACTTGGATCTAACAGTGTACTTGAATTCCTCTGCTTTTTTATACAAAAATATACTAGTTTGATTTCTATGTGTTTCATGTTAGGAGGAGCTACATAGGCTTCATTTTGAAAATTACATTAGCAATGAAGAAATAATTGGATTGGCAGAAACTGAAGTCACTGTCCCAATTCATCTATTTTTCCTATGTGGTAGATATTTTCCATCTTATTATTCCAACTCTGGCATTTTAGTCTCCAGTCACAAAGCAGACCTCTTAGTCACATGTTTTGTTGTTTTCCTATTGAACTTGAAGTCAAAACTCAACCCACTCTTCTTCTGCATTAATGGTTGGAGAGTATGAATTTAGGACACTGTCATATTAAAGAGATGTCCATAAAGTATAATTGACATTATTTTGTCACTGACTGCATTATACTCAGGTTCTGTCTTTGCTGTAGCCTTCCTGACTATGAAAGCAACACTGCTCCTTCTCTGTTTTTATGCCCTAAATAACAAACAGTATGATTTTCTCAATAAAAATATCCAATTTGGGTCTATCTGAATTCCCTCACTTTATTCTTTGCATGCATTGTTATGCAGAAGTGAGAAGTCCTTACTTTCCCATTTATTGTTATAAGCGCCTGTTGTCATTCAAATTCATTAACATAATTTCAGAGTAGGGACTGAGGACAAAAGGATTATAATGTTCACCATAATGTTTATGGGTGCATTACAACTTAAGCTCAGACTGTGGCTCCCAGATCAATATTAGCTAAGCCTTGGTAAACATCATGAGAAAAAGAAACATGACTCAGTCCATCCTAAATTCATTAAAACTGAATTTATCCCTTAGTACACCTTATTAGGGCACATGGGCCAAAGTACAATAAAAGATGTTTTTAAAATGTCAGGTACTTACCTGAGACTTATGAAAATACATACCATTTCATACCATTAACCAATCTTCACCATACCCTCTTTTATTTGTTATGTTGAGAGTATGCTCTGAGAGGCATGTGCCTCTCAGAAACACAAGAACACAAGAACATCAGCACATAAAAAAAGAGTCCTGCAAAATATTGGATATTTGGGGACATCATGTGCTAAAATAATATAGTATGCACAATATAAAAAGAATTGCATTTTCAAGGGGAAAAATAATTGAAAATTCAAATAGAAGAAAAATCCTTCCATAGAAAGTTACAAGCAGTGAGTATAAATTAAAATCTAGACTAGGAAGTTATGTAATTGATGTAATGATTACCAATCATATATCGAGTAGATGGAAAAAGGTTTATTACATCCAATGGTATTCATCAAAAACTACAGCACTCAATATAAGGTAAAGGTAAAGGTTCCCCTCGCACATATGTGCTAGTCGTTCATAATTCTAGGGGGCGGTGCGCATCTCCGTTTCAAAGCCCAAGAGCCAGCGCTGTCCAAAGACATCTCCGTAGTCATGTGGCTGGCATGACTAAACACCGAAAGTGCATGGAACGCTGTTGCCTTCCCTTTAAAGGTGGTTCATATTTTTCTACTTACATTTTTACATGTTTTCAAACTGCTAGGTTGGCAGAAGCTGGGACAAGTAACAGGAGCTCACTCCGTTATGCGGTGCTAGGGATTCGAACCACTGAACTGATGACCTTTCGGATAGACACTGTCAAGCCGGCCTCCCTCAGCAACGAAGAAAGAAATCACTTAACTCCATTTTGCAGAATTAAAAGTATTTTTACTGATTATGAAAAGATAGCAGCTAAGCAAAGCAAAATCTGAGACAAAAGCACGCAAAATAATACACATCAATATGTGACCAAACCCCCTCCCCCTGGTAACCCTCATCCCAGTGTCCAATCTGCAAATCCCTTAGATGTCATATGAGTTTCATCTTCAAGGAGCATCATCAGGTTGGTATGCAGGACGGTTGGCCTTGACCGACACCAAGCACTAATCTCCACCATGCGCAGTAGACAGTAAGACCAAAACTCCCTTTTTACAATCTCTCCTGTACTTAAACTTCCCCTCCCAAATACCAGCCCCCCTCCCCATTTCAATGGCAGCCAAAAGCAAATAGCGAAACAGAGGCTGACATCCGGCCCTCCTTCAGGAAAAGAAGTCATCCCTGCAAGAAAATAAACCAATATAAAAGACAACATAAGACATGTATGATTCAAATATGATCAAGGCTTATCAGGGTACTTAGCATAGAACTTCTGTAAGAGTCTAGGAGCTCTAACATGAGATTTATCAACCCACTCAGCCTGGGAGGGGAGGAAATGCTTCCAGGATACCAGATATTGAATTCGATTCCTATGTTTCCTGGAGTCCAAGATTTCCTTAACCTCAAAGTGTTGCCCTCCCTCAATAAGAAGAGGGGCAGGGGGTGCAGGTAGGGGCACACAAAAAGAAGAAGTGTGCTCTGGTTTCTCCCTTTGCTTCACCCTCTTTTTGTCAGCCTGTTTCTTGTGCTCCCAGTGAGCAGCCTCCAATACCTTGTGGGTCATGGCCAAAGTTGGCGAAGCTGGTCACTCCACTCAGAGAGGGACAAAATTTGTGGTTTTTCTCGTGGCAACTCAGGAATTGGTACAAAGTCCTCTCCAAACACACTTCTAAAAGGGGTCAAGCTGGTACTGCTGTGCACAAAGTTGTTGTATACCACCTCAGCATGTGGTAACAGTTCAGCCCAGTTATCTTGTTGATAATTGATGAAACACTGGAGGTACTGTTCCAAAACAGAATTAGTCCGTTCACAAGCCCCATTAGTCTGAGGATGGTGGGCGTAGCTTAGCCCCTGGGCAGAGCCAATCAGCTTCAGAAACTCTTCCCAGAAGAGGGAGGTGAACTGGACCTCCCTATCCGAAATTATGCGTTCAGGTACTCCATTTAACTGGTATACATGTGAAATAAACAACTTAGCTAACGACTTAGCTGATGGGATTTTGGAACAGGGTGCAAAATGAACTTGTTTGGAAAACAGGTAATTACCCAAATCACGGTAAACTCTCTGGCAATTTAACAATGAAGTCCATCAATATCTCCTTCCATGGGGCCTCAGGGCAGACCACATCTTGGAGAAGGCCCTGGGGTTTTCCCGGTGGGCGCTTTGCAGCAGCACAATTGGGACAACTGGCTATGTAGGACTCAATGTCTTTTTTCAATAAAGGCCACCAAAATTGTCTCTTAACCAGATGTAAAATCTTTACAAATCCAAAATGGCCTGCCATTCTCAAATCATGGGCCCATTGAAGAACAATAGTTTTCAGGTCAGCAGGAACATATAATTTAGCCCCTACCCAAGCCAGTCCATCCTTCATAGTGCATTCATTTGAATGTTCCTTGAACCAGTCATCGGACTCAAGGCCCTTCTTGAGTTTGCACATGAGGTCCGTCATGACCTCTAAATTCGAAATGCCTTGGCTTCTAGTAATCACCAGGGCAGCTAGACTTTTTGCTGGGATGACTGGGTGAACTACGCTCAGCTTAGAGCTGTTGTAATGGGCAAACCTAGATAAAGAATCAGCTATGAAGTTCTTCCCCCCGGAATGTACTTGAGGGTAAAGTTGAAATGGTTGAAATGTTGCGCCCAACGCACCTGTTTAGGAGATAGCTTACGTGGGGTCTTCAATGCTTCCAAATTTTGATGATCAGTCCATACTTCAAAAGGGTGTTTCGCCCCTTCTAGGAAATGTTGTCAGGTCATCAATGCCCATCTGACCGCAAAAGCTTCCTTTTCTCACATAGCCCATCTTCTCTCCGTCTCTGTCAGTTTGCGAGAGGTGTAAGCTCATGGCTGCAATTTTCCATCAGCATTCATTTGAAGTAATACTGTCCCCACCGCCATATCACTGCCATCAACTTGAATGATAAATGGTGCCTCCATATCTGGGTGTTTCAAAATGGGTTCAGCTGCAAAGAGTCGCTTTAATTTTTCGAAAGCAGCTTGACACTACATAGTCCAATTCAAAGGCTTACCCGAGTAAATCTGGAAGTTTTACTCCTGGGAGGATCTCAATGCTGCAATCCGTCATGCAGTGAGGGGGTAATTTATCAGAGTATTTTTCACTGAAAACGTCCTTTAGGTCCCAATATTCCTTTGGGATTTTCTCCTCCCCTTAATTTTTTCTTGCACCGCAGCCACTAGGTTAGGTTCAGCATTGGTAATATTGGAAAAAAAACCCTTCTCCCTCAGGGGGTTTAGCGGATCGGATGCACAACCACCCTTTCTTCCAGTTGATGTGTGGGTTCCATTTATGTAACCAGGGTAAGCCCAGCATGAGAGGCCGGTCCATCCCTGGTGCCACAATGAAACTTAAAGTTTCCTGGTGATCTCCCATCCACATGTCTATAGGTTCAGTCACAAAATGGGCAGGAGCGCCCCCAGCGATAAACCCATCTAGCTGGTAAAAAGCAATGGGGACTTTCAAAGTTCTTAGTTTCAAGCCCATTTTTTCCACCACTTCCGGGCTAACAATGCAACGTGTGCATCCCGAGTCTAAAAGGCCCAGCATTTTTGCTTGGGTGCCAGTAGAGGGCACTTTAAGTTCTACTGGGATGGTCATAGGGCCCGATCGGGAACTTACCAGATGGTCGACATAGGATTGGGTTCACTTTCCCCCGATGAGGAGGATGGTTCTTCTTCTCTTGGGATGGGAGGGAATTGTGCAACAGGTTCCACCCCTTTCATGGCGGTGTCCCTTCTCTTCCCAGGTTGTTTCTCTGGCTTCCTCTCTCCCCTGGCAGAGGGCTTTGGGCCAATCTTGGAGCAGCAATTTGCTGCCCGGTGCCCCTCCTTTCCGCAATGGAAGCAGGTGGTAGACCAGGGCTTGCTTGTAGACCAACTTTTCCTCCTTTTGGAGTTCCTTTGGAGGGGTTGGGAGAGGTAGCTTTCTCTTTCTCACTGTCTTTGCGGTACTTGTCTCTGGCTAGATCAATCTCCATGTCTGTTGCCAATTCGTACCAGTGTTACAAGTTACGGGGGGGGGGCTGTTTACACAGTTTTGGTATATATCTTTGTTTAAGCCATTCATAAAACTGTCCATTAAAGCTTCTTCTGACTAATCCCGCATATAAACGGACAATTAACGAAACTCTTGTATGTAATCAGCCACTGGGTTCTTCCCCCGGGTAAGGGTTTTCATTCTGGTTCTGGCCTTCCACTCCATGAGCGGGTCATCAAAGCATTTCCTCAGGCTGGCCATAAACCTATTATAGTCTCTCAGCAGACCTTGGCTTCTTCTGTGGGGAGATCCTCTCTGAACTGTTGCATGAAATTCCAGACTTGGACCAGGAAAAATCCTAGTTCCTTTGGGTAACCTCCAAATTTCACACCAAGCGGAGGAACTTTTGCCATCCGGTGTCTGCACCTCTCCCAAGCCTCTTGAAAGAGTTTCATAGCCTGGGACATCATAAGGTTCTCCTCATTGACATCCTGCCAAGCAACTGCCGGCCGCCGATGTCACCTTGTGGTAACTCCAACCGGAATTTCCTTAGGGTCATATTTCTGTCCCACTCCCAATGACCACCTGGGGCAGATGGATCGTTCCTCCAAATTCAGATCTGCCATCCACTCCGTCTCCAAGGGATACGAGGATGCAGCCGCCCCTATGTCATCCTCCTGGTCGCTGCCTGGGTAAGACATTCCTTTGAAGGTTTTGGTTTTATTTACACTCCCCTCAGAAGGTGTTAGCTCCGGGATGAGTGCGAAAGTGAGATCTTGCTTAATGTCAAGCTGGCCTCCCTCAGCAACCAAGAAAGAAACCACTTAACTCCATTTTGCAGAAATAAGAATACTTTTACTGGTTATGAAAAGATAGCAGCTAAGCAAAGCAAGATCTGAGACAAAAAGTGCAAAATCATACATATCAATATGTGAACAAACCCCTCCCCCTGGTAACCCTCATCCCAATGTCCAATCTGCAAATCCCTTAGGTGTCATGTGAGTTCCATCTTCAAGGAGCATCATCAGGTTGGTGTGCAGGACGGTTGGCCTTGACCTACACCAAGCACTAATCTCCAGCATGCATAGTAGACGGTGAGACAAAACTCCCTTTTTACAATCTCTCATGTATTTAAACTTCCCCTCCCAAATACCAGCCCCCTCCCCATTTTAATGGCAGCCAAAAGCAAATAGCGAAACAGAGGCTGACAGACACCTTCAGAGTGTTAGCCACTGAGCCTCCACGTCCCTTAGCACTCATACTGGCATCTTATTGTTAACTAATTTCTTCCAAATGTTGCAATTATGAAGTTTCATCAGTTTATTAAAAAACAAAACTTTTAGAAATAAGTAATTGTATACAGGCCACATCAATGTCTGCAACACTGACATTGTAGAGTTATTCTGGTTTTAATTACAGAAAAGGACTATTTTTGTTTTAACAAAAAAAATAGGTTGCATACTTTAAAGAACATTTTCGTTTTAAGCAAAAAAAATGATAATCTTCAACTCTAGTGGAAAATGCTGCCTCCAACGAAGCTTAATCTTTTTACTGAATCAGAAAATTGTCATGCGAACATTTTGTTTTTTAAAACCATATGTGTTCACTCTTTTAAGCAACAGTCTTTCAGGTTCTGAATAGACATACAAAAAAAAGCTTGCAAATCGGTTTGTTTTTCTTTTGCAATTAACTTCATGTAGAGAAAATGAGTATTTGCACAATACCACAGCATACATACAAATAGAAAAGGTACAAAGCAGCTTTCCAAGACAAGAGTTTGCTACCTTCCATATCTACTGTCTGAAAACTAAGCTTACATCAACAGAACAGATATTCGCCACAGGAAAAAATAATGAGGCATCATCTGCAAACAAAGAACGGAAGCTGGGAGAATAAGCAAAACATAGAAAAGATTAGTCATTCGAATCCCGGTACATGGTAATTGGACTCACATATTATGATTTCTTTAACCATGATTGAGGGAATAACACATATCTGAGTTACTCAAACTGCTGTTGGACCAGAGGCCACACGGGTATGATCATGCAATATGCAAAGGCAAAAGCACAACTTAGTGCAAGGGGTAGCATGCTTGGTCCATGCACTTGAGGACTTCTTATTTTTTTGCCCTGACACTATTCCACAAATGGATTCTGATTCTGCCCATTTTTAGACTGAGGACCTGAACTGTGAGTCCATCCACGTAATACATACAATCTATCTACAAAATAGATTAAGCATGTATTTAGTGCATGTATTAGAGGGAAATGCAAAACATTTTAAACCACTTACTTCTACATCTCTCTTCAGCAGCTTCAATATTAATCAATGCTAATGCATAGTTAGTCATGTTTTGGTCAAATCCTGAGAGGACTACTACAATGTGCTCTACTTAAGGTTGTGCTTGAACAACATCTGGAAACTGCAATTGATCCAGAATGTGGTGGTAGAAGCAAATATGAGTATAACTCAATATGCTAATATTTCATCTTTGCTTGTTTCTGACAACATGTTTCTGACCACAATTTAAAAATTTTTGTGGCATGGGGGTAAAATGTTTGAAGGATTTCTTTCTTCAATTGTTTCTACTCAGCCCATTGGGGCTGGCAAGAGGGACACGCCCAGTATTCTCACCATCTAGCACAGGGGGGCTCAAACTGAATTTCTTTGTGGGCCGGATCAGCATTGTAGTTCTCCTCCGTGTGCAGGCCAGGGGGCGGAGATGGGAGGAAATGGGACAGACACCTCCTGCATCACCTTGCTGGCCAAAACGGAGCACGGGGGGGGGGGGAGTGTGAGATTCCCCCTATGCCCTGTTTTTGCTAGCAGAAGCACCACAGGCCAGTCCTTTGCTATTTCTAGGCCGCCCTGCAGGCCAGATTTAAGCACCCCATGGGTCAGATTCAGGACCCGGGCCTTGAGTTTGACACCCCTGATATAGTAGATTCCAAGAACTATGCCTTTTCTATTGTGATGTCTGCCCTTTCGAATACCATGATAGCCAAGTTTAAGTTGCCCATAACCCTGCTTGGTTTTTCAGAAGTCTTGAAGATCTGGATGTTTTTCTGAGTATCTGCCAGCTGTATTCTTAACTTGCTGCCTTCTTTTCTCAAAAGAAAAAAAAAAAGGTAGGAACTCTATCAAGATCTTTGTAGGTAAGGGTCAAAAATGAAAAAAAAAAGACTGGTATAGTAGGATTCATAAACTGATGCTCTGCTCTAGCTTAGAATTCAAGATTGGTTACAGAAAAAAGCATTTAACATACATGTACTCTTCATTCAGAAAGTATTCAGACCTCCCTCTTTGGTCAATTTTGTTATGCTGCAGCCTTCTAGGATTCTTGAAATTCATTTTGTTTCTTATTAATCTGCATTCAGTACTCCATATTGACAAAGGGAAAACGTAATTTTAGAAATGTCTGTAAATGTATTAAAAAGAAAAAAACCTGAAATATTAATGCAGATTAGTGAGAAAAAATGAAGTTTGACAACTTTGTTCTTTCATTTTCTTTCCTTCTTTCATACACTTTTTGATGGACTTCAGCCTTTTACATTAATTGCTGTTTCAAAATTCATTACTGTTTATTTGTGTGTGTTTGTGTGTGTGTGTGTGTAATGCTAAACGCTTCTGTCACAGAAGCAACTTTATTCCGAGATAATTAGAGTCATCTGGTTAAATTCACTCTGCTGAATTTCAAGTGGTGTAAACAAAAAGGCATGAGAAATCTTCAAATAAAAAATTAATAATTTTTCTGTATCATCGCCCCTGATCAAAAGAGGCTATATCCATTCAACATGCATGGCTGCTGAAGTAACAAATTTTCCAAACCATTGATTAACCAAATGGCCTGAGAGCATCACATAAACAACACTAACTATGCTTTAAAATAATAAATCTTAGTGTGTTGTGCATAGGCAACCATTAGCAGTAAAATTGGTTGAGTATCTATGCAGGGCCATTAGATCTGGGCTGAAAAAATCTGTCCCAACATTAGATGTAGTTTTTATCATTCTTTTCTGCCATCTGCATTCAAGTGGATTATTGAAGTCCAAATCAGCAACCAAATGTTGCTTAAGCAAAATTAAAGTGAAAAGCAGAGAAAAGCAAACTCATTCAGTCCTCTCCCCTCCCCAATTCTCCACAATCCTTTGCCAATGTCAATGCTACTTAGAGATGAATACTGTATCACTGATGAGGTAAGTACAGGTAAGATATATCTGGTGAGCAACAGGTTACCTACCTCTGGCATAACATCACACTCTCATATACTGAAAAATTGAAGAGCAAATATATTTGCTTTATCAAACAAACTTAGATGCTCTTTTTGCCATGCTAATTCTTTTCTTCACTGCAAAAAGTTTACAGGTAGTCCTTGATTTAGGACCAATCACTTAGCAACCATTTAAAGTTACAACTACTCCCAAATAAGACACTCACAACCCAGATCTTATGGCTGCCCATCTAGGTTCACGTGGCAAATTAAATCATCAAATCCTTTATCTGGTTATTATAAAAAGCCCAGATAATATGGCTTGTAAACTCAAGCCTACAGTTTAGAGGATTTTAAAAAACTGATCTCGCAATAAATCATGGTCAAATCATGAATAAGCAACCCAACACTGCTCTTTTTGTGCTTCGTAAGGACCAATTTTCCATTCTTTTCGATCTCACATTCTCTTACACAGAGGTAGAAAAACGGACATTGGAAGGTGGAATAAAATTGGCAGGTCATAGAGATCAATTTATGGCACACTCTGCACACAGAACACTCTGTTTCAACCTTCAGCCTTTTCACTTAAAATTATCTGTAGGAGGGGATGAGAAAGACCTGTATCTGAGATGAGCAAACAGTTTTCTTTGTATAAGAGAAGAAGGCGTATGTGTCATCTATTCATTCCAGTGTGGAAACTAAGACCACAATCCTATGCAGATTTCTTTGGGAATACAGGTAGCCCTCAGGTTATGAGAGCAATTGAAACTGAAATTTCCAAAGGTAAGCAATCAGTTGTAAAATGAGACGTCACACAACTATCTCTCTTAGTGATGCCAATCCTGGCACATCTGGTCATAATTGTAACCTACAATCATGTGGGTCATTAAATGGAAAGAGACAAGAGTTCCAGGCAAGGAGAGCAAGGGAGTGTGTGGCTGCCATGTTGCAGGGATGTCGCAGGCAGGCACAACATAGCGTAGACTGGCTCAAGAGATTAAGAGGCAGATCAGTGCAACTATGGGCAAGTAGGCAGGGGCCATGAGCAAGTCAGCAGGGATCAGCATAAGTGGGCTGGGAGGGCTGCAGGTAGGCACTATAGCAGGGCTCCCCAAACTGGGCAACTTTAAGACTTGTGGACTTCAACTCCCAGAATTCTCAGCATAGCTATGGAGAATTCTGGGAGTTGAAGTCCACAAGTCTTAAAGTTGCCAAGTTTGAAGACCTCTGCACTACAGAGTGCAGTGGAGGATTTTGCTTTGACAATGGCTGGGGCACACATCCTTGGGAGGTCACAGAAGTATGCCCGAAACCTGTTCTCTGGGAGGAATCCAACTTTCTTGATCTTGAGTAAGTTGACAGAATCCTCATGGATGTGAGCTTGGCTACCTGTGTTTTGGATCTATACCTTCCGGGTTGGTTGAAGCTCCCTGGAAATAGCATGTGGTTGGGTCCAATTGGTGATTATTGTCTCTTTGTGGAAAGGGATAGTACCACATGCCTTGAACCCAGCTGTTTTAGATAACTTTTGTCCAGTCTCCAATCTTGCTTTTTTTCAGGAAGATTGTTGAGATGGTGATTGGAATGAAACTTCAGAATGCCCTGAATGATGCAGATTATTTGGAGCCTTTTCAATTTGGGTTCAGGCCAATATTGATCATGCCTGTTGATGACCTCTGGAAGATTCACGATGGGAGCCCAACAATGTTTGTGACTCTCCTGGATCTCTCTGGGACTTTCAATATCATTGACTATGTTATCTTTCTGGATCAGATCTGGGAGGTAGGAATGGAATGTTCTGTGGTGGTTCTCCTTTTCACCACTTATTTAAATGCCTGAAGGTTGTAAGGGTCTGGATGGGATGGACTGACATTGGCTCAACTCTGGAAGGACAGAGTGATTTGGGGGTTTTGCCTCCCCATCCCAGTTCTGATGATTTGTAATCTTTGACTAAGGATGGGTTGCACTTTCCTGGACTGTCTTTTATGCAAGCCAGTCAAATGCATTTTAGTGAATTAACTGAATTAAGATACCTGTTCAGAAAAAAAATTCCTGCATTTTAATTGTTTTCTTATGGTTGGCTCAAATCTCTTTGCAAAGATCCACATTAAGCAAATTATGAAAATGAACTAATGCAAATCTCTGATGTATTTCTAGGGCCCATAACCAATAAAAGCACAATGTCACATTCAATCATACTTTTAACTAGGAAACCAGATGGATCCTAGGCTAAGCTCTAAAAAGCTCTGATCTAAAAATGCTAAGGAATTTCTGGAAGCTTGGCATTCAGACACATCAGCCATCAATAGGCACATAGAGATAAATCACACTTATACACTATTCAAAAATGTCAATAAATAGGCTAAGTAGGAAACAAAAAGACAAGAACACATGCTTTCTAGCAGCCTACACCCAGATAAGCAATGATTAACACTAGATAAACAATCAAGCTACTGTATATAAACATGAAGCAAACCACCTTACTCACTGGCACTGATGCTGTTGCCTTGTTAGGTAATGAAATATCTGTAAGTAAACAACTAAACTCCGACAACACAAGGACTTCACAAGAAGGCCCTTGTTTGTATAACTACTTCTCTGAGACATTGCCTCACCTAAGATCTGAAAGATTAGGCTGGCATAATAAGGATAATAAGGATAAAGAATAAAACCCAGAGGAATTCCAGGAAACTTTTCACAAAGATGAAATACCATTTCTTATAAGACTGATAAGAACTGAACAAGAGTCAATATCAGCTCTCATTACAATCTGATCCCATCTAACATCGATCCATGTGACAGATACAAATGTTGTGCTCATCTTTCTTATTTTAGAAACCTGGCTGAACAGAATGCTGTGTTTTTTTGACAAAAGGCCAAGTTAACTTCAAAACACAGAAGAGAAAATTGGTTTCCTACCTTTAATGTTTGAGAAATACAAGATAACTGCTCGGTACATAGCAAACAGTATGTGTTTTGTTGTTGTTGTTTTCCTTCCCAGACTCACCAGAAATTGATTGCCTACCCAATCTGCACTATACAAAACTTCTAGATGACTGAGTTTAGATGGGCAGCCTGAACCCACTTAATTTGTTTTACTTAATCACCTGAGTAACCCAAGCTTGACAGTCTCATGGAGAATTACAAAGTAAGTGCAAAACAGGCCTAGGAATGAATGAAAGGGCAATTGCTAGACTTAGCCGGCCAAGACAGTAAGATTGCAATTCTGAGTATAGCTATTAGTTGAAAGTCCATGTTTTCAACGGAAACAATTTGCTTGTAGCATTGCTGATAGTCTATAAGCAGAAAACTGGTAGAAAGGTAATTTGCATTTATTCAACCATTGAACTGCAATTTAAAGAGATGTGCTTTTTTAAAAAAATAGCAGCAGCATTCAGAGTATTGTGTTACATGCCAGGTTACACACACACATAGTGTACAACTAGCCCAGTTATTTAGTTTTATGTTATGAGGTATCAGGTACCAAAGGAAGCTACTTCATTTTGAACTCCCCTACCTCACACTGTCTGCATGCACTTGGGTTAAAACTAAGAAACCTGAACTTCTTCAAGCAGCCTGGAAATGGAAATAGTAAAACAAAAACTACTTGGATAGCTATTTGTCTGAAACGGTATAGGGTTTCCTGCCTAGGCAGGGGGTTGGACTAGAAGACCTCCAAGGTCCCTTCCAACTCTACTATTGTGTTGTGTTGTGTTGTGTTGTGTTGTGTTGTGTTGTATTGTATTGTATTGTATTGTATTGTATTGTACTTCCTAAGAAAGAAATTGGAGGATAGTTTCAGGAAACAAGTAATAGTAATAATTATTAGCAGAAAGTTGCTGCTTGCCTTGGGATGCCCATCTTAAAAGATTTTTCTGAGAAAAATAAAGGCCAGAGAAAGCCTGTTTAAAGACAATTTACAGGATAACCAATCTGATCTAGTGTTTAAGGCACTAGGCTACAAAATGGGAAACTATGAGTTCTAATCCTGCCTTAAGCATGAAAGTGGGCTGGGTGACTTTGGGCCAGTCATTCTCTCTCTTCCAACCCATCTCACAGAATGGTGATAGGGAAAATAGGAGGAGGTAGGACAATTAGGTATATACAATACAATACAATACAATACAATACAATACAATACAATACAATACAATACAATACAATACAATAGCAGAGTTGGAAGGGACCTTGGAGGTCTTCTAGTCCAACCCCCTGCCTAGGCAGGAAACCCTATACCGTTTCAGACAAATAGCTATCCAACATCTTCTTAAAGACTTCCAGTGTTGGGGCATTCACAACTTCAGGAGGCAACTTCTGTTCCACTGATTAATTGTTCTAACTGTCAGGAACTTTCTCCTCAGTTCTAGGTTGCTTCTCTCCTTGATTAGTTTTCACCCATTGCTTCTTGTTCTACCCTCAGGTGCCTTGGAGAATAGTTTGACTCCCTCTTCTTTGTGGCAACCCCTGAGATATTGGAACACTGCTATCATGTCTCCCCTAGTCCTTCTTTCTCTTAAGCTCATTGTTACCATGAGTTATTGGTACAGACCAGTGGTGGGTTGTCATTTTTTTTACTACTCGCAACACTTCTACACATGCACAGAAGCGTCCAGGCGGGTAACCGGTACCTCCCACCCCTGCTACTACCAAACCAGGCCAAACTGGGAGAAACCCACCTCTGGCACAGATAGTCCTCTTGATCAGTCACTTAGCAACAATTCGAAGTTACAAGAGACCCCCCACCCCTGGAGGTACTTATGATCCCAGTTCTGAAGTTCTGATGGCCATGCCCCCCCTCAGCTGTCACATAAGCACACTTCAGGTGCTTAGAAAGCAGTCTGTTTTTAAAGCTATTTGCGGTGCCAGATGGTCATGCGACTGTGTGATTTGTGACTTTTGTTAATCAAACAGTCATTTGCTTCAAATTATCAACAAAGAAACTTCATAGTGAGCAACAGGTGTATTTAACAATCGCAACGTTCATTTAATTACCACAGATCTGCTCAACAATCATAATGATTCACTTAATGACTGCCACAAAAAGAGTCATAAAATTGGGTGATCTACTTTGTGACTGTCATGACTTATGAATGTAATGGGCAGGTTCCATTTTGATCATAAATTGAGGACTACCTGTCAAAAATAATAAAAAATAAATAAATCCTGAGATGCTGTTCAAAAATTAGACCTGTCAAAAAAAATAAAATAAAGCGGAGTTCCGGTTCCGGCGGCTGACGGCGACGGGCAGAGACTGCTCGCCCCGTGCATCCCCGGTGGGCTCCCCACCCCTTGGGGGGCACAGGACGCCCCGGAGAGGCGTTCTGCCGGAGGAGCGGCACGGCGGGAGGACCCCTGCATCGGCGGTGGCCGTCGGGGGGCTCCCGCTTCGCTCCAGGCACCGAGGAGCACGAAGGGGAGGCGCGCTGAAGCGTCTTCGCTGGGAGGCTGTCCGGAAGAAAAAAAGCTACTTGAAGGATGCAGCGGCGGTGCGGTGAGGCGTAGACTCCCTTCATACCTATTACCAATTCTAAAACTTGTCAGTGGTGTTAATTGGAACTTTTGTTTAACTTGGAGAAGTGCGGCTGGAGGGGAGGGGGATTCCCCCCCCTTGGACAAGCGGCTAGAAACAAAAGTGCTCGTAGCCCCAGGGAAGGAGGAGGGGGAGAGCCAAACCAATGAGGTCACACTCCAACTAAATGGATCTTCAGACTTAACCCTTTCAAGAAAATGTGATCTTTGGGAACTTTGAATCCTGAAAACTTTATCTGTTGCCTCAGTTCTCGAAGTTGGCAGGGCAAGATGGCCCACTTCCGTTGTCTTCATGAAAGCTGAACTTGACTCCACCTTTCAACTTCAGGCTTCCGGTCTTTGTCTCCGTGTTATTTGGATACTCCTCTTGTGGATTGTTTGCTTTTGAACTTTCTGGAGCGAAAAACATCTGTTCCCTGCCAGGGTGATAGAGAGTTCCCTTTTGCCTGGTCTCTCTACCCCCCTGAACTCCCTTGGCTGCTCTACCACTCTGACTGATTCTTCTCTATACTGACTGGACTCTTTATTACTAACAATGACATCTAAAAGACCACCTCCTGGAAAGTCCGGCTTTGCTGCCTCTGCCCCGACATCTGCAACCTCAAGTCCGAGCACGCAATCAACATTGACAGCTTTTAAACAAGTTAAAACTATGGACTTGGAGTTTCACCAAATGTTCCAACAAATTCTACAGGGACAAGAGGAAATTAAGAAACAGCTGAAAGAGACGAAAGAAGAAATTAGAGGAAACCAGGAAAAAATTGATAAGAACTCACAGAGATTGGATCATTTGGAGCAGGGGGCGGCTGAGATGAGGGGGGGTGGAGGGCGTGCAAAGGGGAAACAAAGAGCTTGATACCCAACAAATGAAAATAGAGTTTGAGAGAATGTCCTTTTATCTTAGATTTCAGAATGTGATGGAGACAGATAATGAAAACATTAGGGACATCATGACAACCATCTTGGCTGAGTATACCCAGAAAGAAAAACAACAGATGGGGTGGGAAATAGACCTGGTCTATAGAGTGAACTCCACATATGCTAGAACACACAATGTCCCCAGGGAGGTGCACATTAAATTTCTTAGGAAAAGCACAAGAGATGAAATTCTGAATACACAAAGGGGACAAGCCCTGATATACAAAGATAAGGAGATAACCATACTGAAACAGATCCCCAAGAAAGTGAGGGAGAAAAGAAAATATTATTCGCAATTGGCGAATAAATTATACCAGAAGGGGGTGTGGTTTCATTGGTTACTGCCTGAAGGTATGTTAATATTCTGGGAGGAGACAAGGGTTAGAATTAACACACCCATAGAGGTGCAGGCCTTTATGGAAAAAAATAAATTACTCCTAGAAAAACCAGAAGACATCCCAGTAGATACACAAGACACGGGAGGGGCCGGAGCACTGCCAACGGGGGGAGATGGGGCGACATCAAGAAAGCTCAGATCACACAAATAAGTAAGAAAATCCACAGGATACAAATTGATTGAAATTATTTTTGAATTTATCACACTGACTATATGTTATGTAATATTTGAATGCTATGCAAATGTACACCATGAGTCTGGAGGGGGCGTATACCTACCGCAGTTTGCGGCTGCCACAATTTGTAACCTTCCCCATACCTTTTCCTTTTGTAAAACACCCCAAAACCAATAAAACTTTGTTTAAAAAAATAATAATAATAAAGCATAAATAAATATCATGAGATGCTGTACAAAAATTAGACTACCCAAAGCATATTAGCAGCATATTGAATTTGGCTGCAGTAGAATATCTCCTTGTATCCCTTGTAGGTATAGAAGCAGCATGCCAAACTCAGTTTATGTTTGCAAATAATTCAATAAACCTGCTTACTGCAAATAAAATTTTAAAAGGGTGGTTGAATACACAAATTTGGTTGGGCTTCCTAGAATGAAATCCATTGCTCTGCTAGGGATTCACAAATCTTCTCAGGCCACCATGGGAAGCATGGAAGTACACAGGAATGCAATCGTTCTCTTTAAGATCTGACAAAATTTATGGAAGTGTCTCAATAAATAGGCACTGGGCAGTAATTATATGGAAAAGAATGGACAACCTTGGGTAACATGACATTCATAAAGCAATCATATGAAGACAGGGAGAAAAAGAGAGGTAGAAGAGATTAAATTGTTCTTAAATTGTTCTTTTAAAATTGGGGTGGGGGGAATTAGAGTGTGAGTTCCTGAGCAACAGAAAGAAGAAGGGGAAAAATAAGTGGAAAGAAAGAACACCTGCTGCAGAGCAAAAGAGATTGCAGGCAGAGGCAAGACAAAGCAGAACAACAGAGCAGCTTCAATGGGATTTGATCAAACAAATGGCACCCAATGAAGGGATGGGGGATGGAAAGTAGCATGAACAGACAAGAGGCATAAAAAGATCCATATAAGCAACAAATATTTATCTTACTGAAAATGGGATAAAGTAAAGAGGGACTGTATATGCTTGTTTATGTGTGTGAGGAAGTGACAATTACATTACCGTAGTTATAATTTAAACATTTTAAAAAAAACAAGCCGTTATTTAACTAAGACTTATTGAATAAATCACAACCGACTGGATTCACACTTTATGCCATCTACCGGTAATCCCCAAGTTACGAATGTTCCCTTAGCGAATGTTCAAAGTTACACAATAAGCATCCTCTATTGCAGGGATGTCCAAACTTGGCAACTTTAAGACTTGTGGACTTCAACTCCCAGAATTCCCCAGCCAGCTCTGCTCACGGAGTTGAAGTCCACAAGTCTTAAAGTTGCTAAGTTTGGACACCCCTGCTCTAGTGATTACAAACAAGTCCACAAATTACAAATGTTGCAGCACTGAGGCAGATGGTCGCCTATATGAATGACCAGAGGTTCTGTCTATTCCCCCCCTCCCTCCAATGCCAGGTCTTCACAGGAACTGAGCCTGTGGAGACTCACTAATCTTGTGAAGATCTCCTCTCGCACAGTATCTTTGCTTGCTTCGTTGCTTCAGGCTTTCAGTGCATTTGCAGAGAACAGAGGCCTAACGTACTGTGAAACCATGCAAGATCAGTATCTCAAGATCTCATACTACTGACCTGGCATGATTTCATACTTTAGGCTTCTATTCTTTACAAATTGAGGCCTGGACATTTACAAACAGAGGGAAGGCTTCGGTCCTTCAGGCCTTCCATCCATTTACCATTTTCTTGCAGAAGCCTGCAGGGGGATTACATCCCTGTAGGCTTCGGCAGCCCTTTGCAAAAAGCCTTTGTCGACACCAGTGGAGCTTGGGTGGGGTGGGCATGTCCCTCCAAAGCTCTGTTTCTACTGGCAAAGACTTTTTGCAAAGGGCTGCCAAAGCCTAAAGGGACACAATCCTCAAGTGGTTTGGTGGGGAGAAAGGAGGCCCGGAAGGGCATGTGTGGCTCTCCCTGCTTAGTTTTCCATCACCGAAGGCTTCATCAAGTGCTTTGCCAATGAGAAAGGAGGAAGCAGACAAAGAAATAGGAGAGGAGACAGAACTTCATAAGGCAAGTGACCTGGGGCGGCAGGATGGGGGGAGAGCAATTGTAGGAACCCCAGGGAGGGAGAATGAGATATCTCAGTGGGTTGGAGGCAGCCTTGAGTAGTCTGAAGAAGGTGGCCTATTCCATCTTTAGCAGGAGTGGGTTCTGGCAGGCACTACTGCCAGTTTGCTCATGGGCGCTTTGCGCATGTGCGTGGACTTGATGCCCACTGCGCGTGCATGCGCAATACAATTAAAACTGTTCTTTGCATAGCCGAAAACTAGATGGTGGCACCTATGGCACTGCCCAGAGAACCAGTTCAGGGGCGTGGCAGGCCTGGGTCGCTGCCAGTTCCAGCGACCCAGACCGTCAAACCACTACTGGTTCGGCTGAACCAGTCCGAACTGATAGGAACTCACTACTGATCTGTAGGCCCCCATGGCCTTCCCCATCCTGAGTTACCACATGTGCGCTAACGAGCTGTGCATTTGATTAGCGAATGCATGGGTGAAAGGAGGGAGTGATTGTGTTCAAATTACTCAGTTCACTCCTACGAATGGGCAGGCTCCATTACATTCATAACTCAAGGACTACCTGTACATGAATCATAATTTATACATCATTATTAAGTTCAAACCAAACAAAACATACTATGGGTTTATTAAGTTGCATAAACCAAGGTAGTGTTTTTCTATTACACAAAGCTATATGAATGTTGCAAAGAAAAGGAGAAGAATGAATCTCAGGATGTTCTTTATTCTATGAACTTTAATTTGGGATGGAAGGAAATATTTTTAAATGATATTTTGGAGGAGAAAACCTTTTGCCAATGAAGCTGTGTCTAGGACCATCAAATCTGGTATCAAAATGCCATTAAGAAGATAACCTAAGGAAAATGACTCATAACTTGCCAGCCACGAATCTGATGACAGTGAGAGTTTTCTAAATCGTAAATAGTTATCTTTGCTTCTTTGCTTAATGAAAGTACTGTGCCAATGGAACACCTTAGAGCTGTTGCAAAAGTCCAATTGATAGCACATTGTAAATAATATTTTAATTTTTGCTGCCATCTAGTGATCATCCAGATTCTGGCTCCCTAAATAGACAATATCTTCTCACAAATGCAAGTGCAGTATCTCAGTTGTCAGATCTTCCCTAAAGAAAAGGCTTCAGTGTAAGATAATAAATGCCCTGGCTATAATTCAGTCAAATGTGCAGGGCAATCCCCCAAGGAGATTTGTGGAATATATCTTTTTTGCTGTTGTCTCAATTATTTGTAATTTATTTATAATACCAGGAAGTTGAGAAAGCAGGCTGTATTGGCAACCCATGACATTTTGACAACTGAGAAAATTAATTAAGGTAGTAGGCTGAGCAGAGTTATTGCAGCAATTTCTCAAGTTCAGTATCAGAAAGAAATACGTTCCAAACTGGCTTTCTAGTGTGGATAGGATATTAAAAATAAAATATGCCACTGGTTTTCGTACAATATGTGCAATTTGAGTGATTGTTTAGGTTCTTGCCAGTTTACATTTTTCATGGTTGACGGCAGTGGTTGAGGTTCAAATCTCAAATCTTTTTCTATTTTGGTTTCTTTCAAATGTGTTTTTCTAGAGATTGTGAGAAAGAACGTTGGTCTTACCTGAACGTTTTTTTCTGGAGTAGTGGAGGGAGGGGTCACAGCAGGGTTAACACAGCCTGATTGGTCCATTTGACTGAGAGAAAACTTCTTAACCTTCGCCTTCTCCCGTTGGTTCCCAGTTTCCGCGATGTCACGGCCAGTAACTGCAAGTCAAACACAAACAAGAACAAGCCCCCCCGGGGCCTCCCGATTCTACACCTCCCGGACCCAGTCTAACTAACTAACTAGGGCGGGAAATGTGACCCCTCCCTCCACTACTCCAGAAAAAAACGTTCAGGTAAGACCAACGTTCTTTTTCCAGTAGAGTGGAGGGAGGGGTCACAGCAGGGACATACCCACGCTACGTCCCCGGGCGGGCAGACTGGGTCCCAGGTGAGGAATCGGCCACCACCCTCTGAAGGACCCTCCGGCCAAAAGATGCCTCAGCCGAGGCATAAGCATCCAAACGATAGTGCCTAATAAAAGGTGTGGGAGAAGCCCAGGCAGCCGCCCTACAAATATCCTCGAAAGGTGCCCTGGTGGCCCAGGCCGCCGAAGTAGCGGCACTGCGGGTGGAGTGCGCAGTGATCCCCGATGGGGGAGTCTTCCCAGAAGCCCCGTAAGCCTCAACTATGGCCAACCTAATCCATCGTCCGATGGTGGAAGAAGACACCTTACATCCTAACGAGCCTGGACGAAAGGAAACAAATAACGCTTCCGTCCTCCTAATGCCCTCAGTTCGCTTTAGGTAAATGCGAACAGCCCGGCGAACATCCAGCTTATGCCACACCAACTCCCGCTCTCTCGAGGGATTGGGACAAAAATTCGGGAGCACGACCTCCTGGGCCCTGTGAAACTGTGAATTCACCTTCGGAATGAACGAAGGATCCAAGCGAAGGACCACCCTGTCCTGGTGTATTACACACAGGTCACTGCGTGAAGAAAGGGCCCCCAACTCTGAAATGCGCCTGGCCGATGTAATGGCCACTAAAAACACCACCTTAAGGGTAAGCAGATGCATGTGTACCGTCCTAAGTGGTTTGAACGGGGAGCTCGTCAGAGCCTGGAGAACCAGGGTCAGATCCCAGGTTGGAAACCTATGAACCGGAGGCGGACGGATGTTAGCCGCCCCCTTCAGAAAACGCTTAATCAGGGGAGAACGGGAAAGGATGGGGGAACCCTCCCCCCCCAGAATGGTGGCCAAGGCCGCCACTTGACGCCGGAGCGTATTATGCGACAAGCCGTCCTCCAACCCCTTCTGGAGGAACTCCAACACGTTTGGGACGGTAGCCCTAGAAGGATCCAACCCCAAAGGAATACATCACTTCGCAAACGCTTTCCATGTGGCATTGTAAATCCTAACCGTGGACGGCCTCCTAGACGCCTCTAAGGTGGCTATAACTCCCGACGAAAGTCTCTGCCCCCTCAGGATCCTCCGTTCAAGAGCCAGGCGGTCAGATGAAGCCACTGAGGCCCTGGGTGATGTAAAGCCCCCTGACTCAGAACGACCTCCCCCGGGGGAATCCTCCAGGGGTCTGCTACCGACAGCTGGACCAGGTCCGCGAACCAGGGTCTCCTCGGCCAGTATGGTGCTAACAGAATAACGAGAGCCCTCTCTGTGACTATCTTCCCTATCGTACGGGGAACGAGGGGAAGGGGAGGAAAGGCATAAAGGAGGCCCGGGGGCCACCGGCTCCTGAGAGCATCCGCTCCTTCCGCCGACGGAGACTGGAACCGGGTAAAGAACCGGGGCAGCTGAGCGTTGTCGGGGGAGGCGAACAGATCCACCCGAGGTGTGCCGAACCTGCTGCATATCTTCCGAAACAACTCCGGGCCCAGTTGCCACTCGCCATCGTCTAGGGTTGTGCGACTCAGCCAATCCGCCTGAAGATTGGACACTCCTGAGATGTGCTCCGCCACTATGGAGGCCAAGTGTCTCTCCGCCCACAAGCCCAACGACTGCGCCTCTCTCCAGAGAGAACGTGAGTGGGTGCCCCCCTGGCGATTGACATGGGCCTTCGTCGCCACATTGTCCGTAAGCAGGAGGACATGGCGCCCCCGCAGGTGATGACGAAAAGTCCGTAGGGCAAGCCGCGCGGCTTTCAACTCCAGCCAATTGATGTTGTGGCGGAGATCCGAGGCAGACCAACGTCCCTGGGTCATGTCGGAGTCCATCACGGCCCCCCAGCCGAAGAGGCTGGCATCCGTCGTCACTGTGACTCTCTCGGGCTCCCAAAAACAAGCCCCCTGTTGTAGCGCTGGGGACAACCACCACCGAAACGAGAGTCTCACCTCCACCGGTAGAGGAACTGGCCGCAAGGAGTTGCTCATCATCCTTCTCTGGACCGGGATCAAGGCCCACTGGAGAGGTCGCAGGTGGAGCCGGGCCCAGGGCACTATCCCTATGCAAGAGACCATCTTCCCCAGGAGTTGAGACAAGGTCAGGATGGAAACAGACCGTCTTTTTTGTACGGAGGAGACCAGCTGGCGTAGGCTGGACAAGCGTTCTGGAGACAGGCGGACCCTCCCTGACTCGGAGTCTATCACTGTCCCTAGGTGTAGGATCTGCCTGGATGGGGACAGGTGGCTCTTGGGAAAGTTCACTGAAAACCCCAACGCCTGAAGCCAATGGATCGTCAGCCGAAGATCCGACTTGGCTCTGGGGAGGGACCCTGCCTGAACGAGGACGTCGTCCAAGTAGCACTGAAGTCTCACCGGAATGGAACGCAGGTAAGCCGCCAGTGCTGCCAGGACCTTGGTGAACGTCCGCGGAGCTGAGGCCAGACCAAACGGGAGAGCCCGGTACTGGTAATGCCTGCCCCGGTGAGAGAACCTGAGATAACGCCGGTGAGACTGAAGGATGGGGACGTGGAGATAGGCCTCCGTCAAATCTACTGAGGCCATGTAATCCCCCTTCCGAATGCCCTGCAGAATGGATTTCAGGGACGCCATCTTGAACCGCCTGTATACTAGGTAGCGGTTTAGGCGTTTCAGGTTGAGGATTGCCCTCCAACCCCCCGAGGATTTTGGAACTACGAACAGATGGGAGTAGTAGCCCAGACCCCTCTCCGGCTCCGGAACGACCTCCACTGCCCTGATTTCTAGAAGATGGGCGACCGCGAGGTCCATGAGACGCCGCCGCTTCGGGTCCCGAGCCGGGGGAAAAACTTTGAAAAAACTTGGGGGTTTGGAGAGGAATTCTAACCTTAGGCCGTGGCGAACGGTCGCCCTGACCCAACCGTCTGACGTGATCCGATCCCACTCGTCCGCATACAGTGCCAGGCGGCCTCCGATGGGATGACTCGGGTTCGAGTCATTTCCCTCTGCGGAAGGGGCGGCCGCCCCCCCCACGAAAGGGCCGCTTGGACTGCAGCTGATATCTAGAACGGTCCTGAAAACTCTGTCTATTGAATGACCTGTCCTGCCTGTACGGTTGGTATCGCTGGTCCTGATCCCTGTCATAAGACTTGAACTGGGGCCTGCGATAGGGATGACTACGGGACTCCGCCTTCTTGGTGGATGTAGGCATAACTTTCTTTTTATCTTTGTTTTCCACCAAAATCGGGTCTAAGGAAGCCCCGAACAAATTTGGACCCTCAAAGGGGGCAGCTACTAGGTCCCACTTGGCTTTATAGTCCATCTGCCAGTTCCTGAGCCACAAAAGTCTACGAGAGGCCACAGAGGTGGCCAAAGCACTTGAACCAAATCTAACTGCGTCTAGGGTCGCATCAGCCGAATACTGACACGCTGCCATTATTTTAGCCAAATCCTGGTGTACGCGCTCCTCCTGGATCGGAATGCGCTCCTGGAGCTGGCGGAGCCACATGACCGTAGTGCGGTTAAAGTACGAGGCAGCAGCCGCTGCCCGCACCGCCCATGCTGAGGCCTTAAAATTTTTACGTAATGTGAGCTCCGCCCTCTTGTCCTCTGCCTTAAGTTTGTCAGCCGCGTCCCCCGAGACTACTGGAGAAGAGGAGACTAAAGCTGCTATGGGCTGATCTATAACTGGAAGCTGAATAGCCTGCACAAAAGACTTTTCCATGTTGTAGGCGCGACGGTCGTTGCTGCCAGGTGGGGAAAAGTTAGAAGGACGGGCCCATTGGCTAGTAGCTACCTCTAAGAAAAGAGGAGGGGCAGGAATCTCCTCCTTATTGGTGGCCGTCGCTGAGAACATGACCATGTCCGGATCCGTAGGCGGTGGGACCGTGGGGTCCCCCGTGCCCACCTTGGTGGTTCTCCTAGCCTTCTTAAGCAATGGTTTGAACATGGCCTGGAGGAAAAGATTGGAAGAGCGAGGCGGCTCAGGAGCCGCATCCTCCTCCTCAGAGAACCCCCAATCATCCCTCCGTGCCTCCCCCCTAGAGGAGACCTCACTCATGAGGGAAGGCGAAGAAGCCCTAGATCTGGACCTACTAAAGGGAGTAACTCGACTGTGGTGATAAGGTCTGTCCCTTTGGGAAATGCCCCTAGAAATGGCTGCAGAAATAAGCCTTTTGAGATTCTCAGGGAGGTTTTCGAGATCCTCCTCATCTCCTTCTGAATCATAGTCTGGTGCCACATAGGCCCTGCTGGATCTCCTACCCCTAACTGGACCTGCAGAGGTACCTTCCAATGGATCCCCCCTATCTTCTTCTCTAATCCCCGGGAAAGCAGAAGGAGAGCGAGGCGCCCCCCGCTCCTGACTCCTATCAGATCTGCATGGGGAAGCAGAGGAAGAGGAAGAGGAAGGGCTGAACCCCCTAGCCACCGGTGGGGGAGGGCAGGATGCCACTGCATGTGGGGATCTGGATCTGGGCCTAGGATCCCTGGCCTGTCTCTTCTCAGCCCTTTCAATGACCTTCTCTATGGCCCTGGATCGCCTGAGCTCATCCCTTTGCAGAGCTCTCGAAGGCCTGTCCTCAGCTGAAGGCCTAGAAACCCGAGGCCTAACTGGGGGAGTGGGCTCAACCTGATCTTCGCCTGCCTGAGCTGGCGCGGCCTGCTGGGACTCAGTTCTATCTGCCATCCCCACTCACGTGCTCCAGAACGAAGTTTTTGGTAGGAATTGCCCTTCAGCTGGTGAGAATCGCCTGCTCCGGGCCTCCGGTAAAGTTGCAAACAGCACTGCCACGTTTTTCACAGCCTCTCCGTGTTGCAAGCCCCAAACACGTGACTCAAAATGGCCGCCGGCTTCTTTGGGCGGTTCTTTCAAAAGCGCGCCTAAAAATGGCCGTTTACCTCGCCCTTAATTGCTAATGCCTGCAACTGCAAGCTCGCCTTTCCCAAAAAACTCTCCAAATCACTGCTGGGCTCCTAAGCCACGAGGAGCCTTCCAACACCAAGAAAACGATTCCGCGCTGCTGCCGTGGGCTGTAACCGGCCCGGGAAGCTAGCGGTTTAAATTAGAAGCCGAAAAGCCGCTTTCGCGCCGAAAAGCCCCAGCGCACTGCGAGCCTCACCAGAAAGTTTTAAAAAAGACAATTTAAAGCACGCAGGATCGCCCGGCACACCCGAGACCCCAGGCACCAGTCCGGAGCGATCCCTTAGGAGAGGGGGAGGAAGCGCCCCCCCCCACTGACTATCTCAGCCTCCTGAGGGCAGCCAAACAACAGCCCTGCAAGGCGGACCACTACAAACAATTTTGAACTAAAAAAAAAAAATCCGAATTCAAAGTGCCAACAACACTAACACTGACTAATAAAACCCAATAAAACTCTCTTACTAGGAACCAAACCTGTGTCTTGGACCTTGACTGAGAGGAAACTGGGAACCAACGGGAGAAGGCGAAGGTTAAGAAGTTTTCTCTCAGTCAAATGGACCAATCAGGCTGTGTTAACCCTGCTGTGACCCCTCCCTCCACTCTACTGGAAAAGCGAAGGTTCACCAGATTGGGGAAGATCATCCTAGAAGACATCTTGCTGTGTGTCAATTGTCATTTGTAACTTAACACTGGCCATTCACTCAATAACATATATATTAATTGACAGTCTAAGTAATGGAGACTTTTTCACTCCCAAGAGAGCAAAAGCAAACCTTTTTTGTGTCACACAAAATAAAAATGCTTCTCTTCAGCTGGCAGTAGAAATTAAATTAAATGTACTAAATGGTCCAGAAGAGTAAAAAGCAACTAAAATGAATTTGACAGCATCACTCTTGCCTCCTATTTGGTCATTATAAGTTCATAGCAACAAGTACTGAATCCAATTCTTCCTAGTGTGTTTTTGCATCCACATTGATGAGATAAAATGTTTTCAATTTTAAGTATATAATCATTTGATAATATTTTTGACAAAATGAAGTTTTCCACAAATTCAATGTAGTGCAGCAAATTCATTTAAAAGAGAAATTTCATTTCTTACCTGAATATACAAGACATGACACTCTATCCCATCAGTCATGTCACTCTCCGGTGACTTTCTGATTTTGGAACAAAGTACATTTGTCTTTATTCAAGCATGCCAGAGTCCACACTTGATTTGTGCATCTATTACCCAGGATCAGGGGTAGGCTGCTGGGGGTTTGCAGCAGTTTGGGAGAACCTCTAGCTAAGATTCTGTGCCATTCGGAGAACCTCCAAATTCCACTCCTGGCTGGCCATGCTAACCCTGCCCCGCCCCTCCAGAAGTCCTCACGCAGATGCAGGTAAGTGCAGGGCACACATGAAGGCTCGGGGAAGGCAAAAAACAGGCCTATCACAAACTCAGGAAGGCCGGAAAAGGGCCTGTTTCCAGCTTCCAGAGGGCCTCCAGAGACTGGAGAGGCCATTTTCACCCTCCCAGAGGCTCAAAGGAAACCTCCAGGGCCCAAGGAGGGCAAAAGGCTCCCCCCACTGTGGTGCAGGAAGCCAACTAGGCCACGTCTACCATGGCCACGCCCATCCAGCAACCAGGCAGAGAACCCCTTGCTAAAATTTTTGAAGCCCACCCCTGCCCAGGACAGCGACTTTCTTGATTCCTAGATATAAACCTGGAACACTGTATATTATAGCTTCCACATGTGAGCTGCAAAATTCTGGACAATAATGAAATCTAGAAAGCAATAACTTTAATGCCATCTACCAATTACCCAGGTTTTTGGAGTTCTATCAGACATGTATAGCATTTAAAGTACTCAAAACCAGGTTACTTTGGTAGCGCAAGCAGGTGAATTCCTGGCTAGGAAAAAAAATGTTCCCACATGCTTTGGGTTAACAAGCCCCCTATACATCTAGAAGAACCAAGATGATATTGATCACAACCAAGTAATTTTATGGCAATTATAAAATGTGAATTGTGAAAACATACCAGAATATATCAATGGAATATAGAGTAAAAAAAAAATTTCAGATTAGTTTTTGCATTCAATAATTACTGTCAGTTGTTGGAGTTTGAATATAATTAATCTACCAAATAAAAACAATTGTAGGAAATGGTGATCTTTTTTTTTTTAAACAAAGTTTTATTGGTGTTTTTTTTAAACTAATAAGGAAAAGGGTATTGGAGTAGGTTACATAATTTTGACGGTTACAATGTGTGAAGGGTATCCCCGCCCCCGTACTCATAGTATTCATTTAAACAAGTAATTCAATATTACATAGTGATAGTTTGTCAGCATATAAATTCATATAAAAATTTCAATCAATTTATATAAAGCCAATTTCCTTATTCATTTTTGTGATCTGAGTTTTTTTGGTATTGCCCCCTCTCCCCCTGGCGGCAGAGCTCCAGCCCCTCCCGTGTCCTGTATGTCGGGTGTAAGATCATCAGGTATATGTAGGAGTGCTTTATTTTTTTCCATAAAGGCCTGTGCCTCTATGGTTGTGGTGATTCTAACTCTAGTATCCTCCCAGAAAATTAACATACCTTCAGGCATCAACCATCTAAACCACACCCCTTTCTGGTAAAGTTTCTTCGCTAATTGCGAATAGGTCTTTCTTTTCTCTCTGACTTTCTTAGGGATCTGTTTCAGAATGGTTATTTCTCTATCTTGATATTTCAACACTTGCCCTCTTTGTGCACTCAGAATCTCATCTCTTGTGGTCTTTCTGAGAAATTTAACATGTACCTCCCTGGGAACATTGTGTGTTCCAGCATATGCTGAGTTTACTCTATAAACCAGTTCCAGTTCCCACCCCATCTGTTGTTTTTCTTTCTGTATATAATCAGCCAAAATGTTTGTCATGATGTCCCTTAAATCTTCATCATCTGCCTCCACTATATTTTGGAACCTGAGAAAAAAGGACATTCTTTCAAATTCTGTTTTCATTTGGTGGATTTCAATCTCCTGGTTCCCCTTCTGCACCCCTCGCACTTCCCCCTCATCTCAGCCGTCCCTCCCTCCAAAAGATCCAGTCTCTGTGTATTTTTGCTGGTCTGGTCTTGATTAGCTTTCAGCTGCTCTCTCATTTCCTTTAGTTCACTTTTTATGTCCTCCTGTCCCTTTAAAATTTGTTGGAACATCTGTTGAAAGTCCGTCTCGGCAGGTTTGGGCTGGATGAATGATGATAACATTTGTTGACTGCTCAGACTTGAGACTGTAGATGTGGGGCGGAGACAGCAAAGCCCGGCTTCCCCGGGGGTGGTCTTTTAGGTGGCATTGTATTGAGCAGTAAAAGTTCAAAGTCAATACAGAGAGGAAATTAAGGAGGGAAACCGCCGAGAGAGTTTAGAAGGCTAGGAGTCCAAGCAGAGAGGAAATATTCTAATTACTTCTGGCAGTAGAGTAAAAAAAAAGTCCTTTGTTCCAGAGAGATGCAATTCAACAGGAGATTTGTCTGAGTGTCACAGAGGACAAAGACAGGAAGCCTGAACTTCTATAGGTGGAGTCAATTTTCAATGTTTATAAAGACAACGGAAGTGTGCCATCTTGCCCTGCCAGCTTCGGGGTTTAGAGGCATAATAAAAAGTTTCCAAAACTTCCAAAGTTTTCAGATCATCACCTCATTTATGAAGTTAAAATCCAAAATCCGTCTTTGTTATGGGTGTGAAATCATTAGTTGGCTCTCTCCCTTCCTCCTCCACTGGGGCCGAGAGCAAAAGGTTTTAAAGCCGCCTGTCCGAGGGGGGGGAATCCCCCTCCCTCCAGTCACGCCTCTCCAGCCAAGTTGAAAACGACTTTAAAAACAGCTGACAATTTTTTCTTTCCTTTTCTTAAGAACAAGCAAGGGAACGGGGGGGGGGAGTTTCCGCCTCACCACACAGCAACCATGTCCTTCAAATCGCGCGTTCTTCCAGCTGCCTTCTCCCGAAGACGCCGTAGCGCCTCCCCATCATGCCTTCCGGTGCCTAGGGCGATGCGGGGGCTCCCCGGCTGCCGCCGACTCAGGGGATCCCCCGCTATGCTGCCCCTTCGACCGAAGCCTCTACGGGGTGTTCTGTGCCCCCCAAGCAGTGGGGGGCCCACCAGAAGAGCGCGGGGTGAGCAGAGCCTGCCCGTCGGGTCCGCAGCCGGAACCGGAAGTCCAGGAAATGGTGATCTTGAACAGACATTGAGATGATTATTATATCATTTTCTAAAGGACACATCACTGCAAACATGTATTCCACTTAGCTTCTTTTTTCCTACAGGAGAAAGTTACAGGCAGCAGCATACTTTTTTTTATTGAGGGAAAAGAAGCTGAAGATGAAATGAATTGTACAAAATATTTCAGCTCTCCTCCAGATAAACTTTTTTAAAGAATGCAGAAAGTTACACATTTTATTTTTGATTGTTTTTATCCCACCTTTTATTAATTTTACAAGAAACTCAAAGTGGCAAACATACTTTCTCCTTCCTATCTTCCGCATAACAACAACCCAGAGAGAAAGAGTGGCTGGTCCAAGGGCACCCAGATAGCTTTTGTGATGACCTTGACATAAAATAAAGGCAGACAGCAAGGAGTTTGAACTAGAGCTTGTCTTTATTCAGCGGCAGCCATCTGTAAACTGACTTCTGCCCTAGATGACATCATTAAAAAGGTTAACTGTTTCCTAGCCTTCTTAAAGAGCTAAGCACAGCAATTGCACTTAAAATATAACATAAAACTTACACATCATTACAGCTTTCATGGCTAAGATGGAACTCAAACTCACAATCTCCTGTTTTCTAATCTGGTGCCTTAAGTACTAAACCAAACTGGCTCCATACACATGAATGCATGCAACCTTTAGTTTAACACTAATTATAATTACAAAATCAAAAACAGTATACAGTACTACTATTTATTTCCATTCTCTTAAATGATCAACAGGTACATTAAATTAGATGCACCACAAAGATGAAAAAAATACATTCTGATCACTGTATCAGATTAGCAGTTCAAAATGATGAATAAATGAATAAAATATTTAAAATCCTCAAAACACAAGCATGTTTGGTATCAGTTTGAAAGAGTTCCAAATATTTTGACAATATTTTTATTTTGATACAGCAGTGTACAAATCTAGATGTATAATGTAAAACTATAGAAAGTAAAAAGGATACTTTGATTCATCAATGTATAATTAAGTGATTGTAAATTACATTAATTTCTTTAAAATTCTGATTCAATCAGCATATTTTAAATTGGACATTTGGTTTCTCTCTTTTTAATGTTAATTTTTATTTTAACTTCACCATCATACTTTCGTTTTGCTGCACTTAAGCTTAGAGAAATTGCCTTGCTTTTTTCTTTTTCCTTCTCCCAGTGATAATCAAGATGAGAAAAACAAGGAGGAAATTCTAGGATCTTGCTGGTGGTATCAGCATTGAAAAATCAAAATTTAACTCTAGTTTCCTGGCAAAATTGTTTTCCATTCCCTTACAGCAGGGTTTCTAAACAAGGGCAACTTTAGGATGAGTGGACTTCATTTCCCAGAATTCCCCAGCCGACACCAAGACCATTGAACTCAATTTAAAGTTGCTAAGTTTGAGAAACACTGTCCTAGAGTCTAGGCCTTGCAACTTCAGATTCAGACTTTGAACTAGGAATGTTGCTGCTAAGCATACCACAAGTGCTAACATCCCAAATCCAAAGGTCAAAGACTGAAAAGATGGAAAAAGTAGCTGATTTCTTATAGAGTGTCTTGGGGAAAGTGCTCAGTTCAGGAATAGGCTGCTTCTTCCAACTAGGCCAGTAATCACAACCTAATTTAAACATCATTTGCATTTATTGGGGACAAGTAGCTTGGAAGATAAATGCTTTCACTTGGGCTCATTCCAATACTATTATAGAATTCAGTATACCTTGCTTACAAATGCTCAGAATCTTTAATATATTCTTGTTCTACAATTTGGATAATTTGGTTTCTTGCTGCTAAGTTGTTCTACTTATATGATAACGTGTTACGTAAAATTGAATTAAACCTTGAACTCATCTTATTTAATGTTGATTTTTACCTGTTGCCTACCTATATGAAAATCCTAAATAGAATTCCTTCCTTCTATTTTGTATGGTTTCAATATTAAGTATCCAAGACACTAAAGCAGGGGTGGCAAACTCAAGTCATCATGGTGGCATTACATGACTTATCGGGACTTTTCCCTTCGCTAATCCGGGCATGGGCATGGCCAGCACGTATGTGATGCATCCAGCCCGTGGGCCGGGAATTTGACAGTCGTGCACTAGTGACATTAATATCAGAAAATCAGTGCTTACTAAAACTCTATCTGGAATGCCAAAGAGTCAGCAGAAATTTCATTTTAACTGGCAACTGTCATAAAGTAGTCTTTTTGTAGAAGCCTCCTTGAGATTATGAATACTACAGGGGACAAAATTGGTAGCACAGTCACTGAAAAAAGAAATTTCCAAAGAAAATTTGCTGAGCATCTTCAAAACTCTAGGGGGATTAATAACGTTGTTTGTCTTTGTTATATTTGAGTCAATTTTATTTACTCCTGACAAATGGACTAGTTGTCAGGAGTAAATAAAATTGGTTCAAATATATAGTCTATAGTTTTTCAGAAGTTTGCCATTGTCTGCTTGCTAGAGCTGAGAGCGTGTGACCAGCTCAAGGTTACCCAGCTGGCTTTATGCTTATGGCAGGATTAGAACTCACCATCTCCAGATTTTTAGATTGATGCCTTCATCACTACAGGAGACTGTTCTACATCAGAACTATAATATACTTATTTAACAATAAGGTATTTGGGGAGTGCGAGGAAAATTGACTTAAGAGTAGGTAAATAGAGTACTTGATTCCTATATCACATACAACCAGGCTAGTAACTCAAAATTCTATGTGGCTGAGTGCAGTGACTAAGAAAGTGGGGGAGCCTATTACTCATATTGGATTTTCTTCTAGACATGCTTCCTGAATATGTTTTGTTCATTTGTGCCTTAAAGGTAAAATATCTTCTCTTGTCATGAAGGGAAGCCTGTGCTGATAAAGATGCTATAGAAGGAGCTCTACCTCATTAAATAGTATTAGCTTTTCAAGCTAATTCTCCAAAACAACTTCTATTATAACCACAATAAGCCACACTGGTATTCCTTAAGGTAGTGGTGGGATTCAAATAATTTAACAACTGGTTCTCTGCCCTAATGACCAGCTGAGTAGGCGTGGCTCAGTGGTTGTGTGACTGGATGGGTGTGGCCAACTCAACGGCACTCAGGTCGATGGGCGCTTCACCTTAATTGTTAAAATGTCATAAGGGTTAGCTGAAGAGGCAGTTTCTGTAAGCAGGGAAATAAAGATTAGGCTAGAAACAACACCAGAATGTTTCCTTCCTGCCTTCCTTACATGATTAGCCCTGTAAAGTGGGGAAAAAACAAAATAAGATTTCTTCCAATAACCAGTTCTCTGAACTGCTTAGAAAGTTAACAACCGGTTCTCCCAAATAGGTGCGAACTGGCTGAATCCCACCACTGCTTTAGAGGAGATCAAAAAGAATACCCTTTTCCATGTCGGAGGTTACATGTGAAGGGAAGCCCTTCCTCTCCCTCTGTGTTGCTCTCATTATCTAATTGTTTTTCACTGTCTGTATCAGGGACCCACCAGAATCAGGGTCTTTCTGCAACTTACTAGCTTATATCAACAGCATTTATGCAGTAATGCCAAAATTAAGTTGGGATATGGGATTGTTTTATACCAAAAAGAAAACTCTCATTTCTTTAACCAAAGAAATATTGAGTATCATTTTTAAAACCATTTCACTGCCTTAAAGATAAGTTTAGGTACCCACTATGGACACAGTTTTGTGCTAATTTTTTTAAAAAAATAGTAAATTAGCAACGAGTTGCAGTTTACACAGCAAACTTTGTTATACTGGCTTGTTTAGAATTAAATTAGAAATCCTGCTTCAAATTCTGGCTCTGTTCAGTTTAAAAATAGAAGGGGGCAGTAAAACATGCATTAGATTACAGTGTTGTCGCATAATGTTCCAAATGATCCTACTTAATATATATTTATTAGATTTCCCACCTTTAATTCAAGGGTTTAAACATACATAATGCTCCTTCCTCCTCCTATTTCCCCATAACAATAACCCTGTGAGGTTAGCTCGGCTGAGAGAGAATGATTGGCTAAAGATTCCCAGCTGGCTTTCATGCCTAAAGCAGACTAGAAGTCAAGATATAACATATATTTAAATATTAGTGATTTTATAGATTGATTGAAAATGGAAGGTATATTGTAATTGTCGAATAAGAGTTAAGCTTTATTTATAAATGCTAGTAAAAGTCAGAAGCCTTTTTTTTTTTGCATTTTTATTTGGCTCTATCTAACTTACAAATATCTAATACATGTGCTGCAATTTACTAAAGATGGCATTTAAACCACCAATACTCTGGATCTCCTGTAGATGTCACTACAATACAATAAGATATAGGAACAATCAATGCACTCCTAGAATGTCTCAGAATACTGCAATCTACTTAATAGGAGGTTACACTATGGCACTGAATAAACATCCTTCCCCAGCTTGGCGCCAGGTGCCTGGGAAACAGTACAACAGAGAGCTGGTGACTGACTGCTTGCCGTGCAGGAAAGAACAGAATAGAGGACAAAAGGGCAATAGAGATTACATGAAAACACAAGATAACACAAGATAACAGCCAAGCGACTGGACACGGATCAAGGGAAAATTGTTCATGCCCAACTAGATTCCCATCCCTCATGTATAATTCTATTAAGAAGGAAAATGGAAATGGCACTTCTAATATGTAAAAATTCAAACATGCATGAGAACTGTGGTCTTATTTTTATTGCCCAGTTTAACTTCTACTAAAAAAAAATCTGCTTGTAATTTTTTGGCTTCCTACTTATGGCTGATGAGATATTCTCGTATTTTTACAATGACATATTTTTTAATTTTTCCCACCACGTCCCATACAAGGCTCTGCAGTGATCAGGATAAATGAAGTCTACTTTAATCACCTCCCTCCAATACCTGTTTTGGGTTAAAGTTTGAAAGCAGTAACTCTATAGCAGGATTCATAAGTTACATTACCTTAACAAGGTAAACTCAGTTTTGGCTTATGTAATATGTGAACAGCCAATGACATTTCTAAATCATAGTTTACATTTTGCATTATGTGTAAACAAGGTTCCCAAGGCTTGCTTAATATTCTATTTTTTGTATTCAGGATGCTCCCTGAATACAAACCATAAATATGTCAATTGGGTTTGTTTGACACAGCCAATATTCTATCCTGCAATGTGACAAGCAAGGCTATAACCCCAGAAAAATTCTGGATGGTGAATTCTTGCCCAAGGATCATCCCCCCTCCAAAAAAAATTAAGCATCATATTGTGTTTTCATCTTAAGCACTTAAGTTTTCATCTTAAGCATTTACTCTCAGATAGGTGTCTGCAAGTGACATCACCTGTCTCACTAGGACTGGGCTCTGAAGATAAGCAGTAAAGCCTAGTAGTTCATACTTGGATAGAAGGCAGTAAGAGAAACTAGGAAGCTGAAAAGAAATATCCTGAAAATAACTATGGCAAGCGACTATTAATATTGTTTCTAAGACAGTTCCGAGAGGTGTGTCACTCCCAGAAGTCATCAGGAGTTTATGTTATTTGCAAAAAGAGTTTACATTTTTCACAAGTTTCATTGTGATTAATGGATATTAGTCAGAAAAAGCATATTAAAGATAGAAATGAGGGGGGAAACCCTCAATACTTTGCTGGTTGTCACATATCAATTCAAATCCTCCAGAGCGGCCAATGGTTAAGAAGGCAAGAGTGTGAATTCAGTAACATATAAATGCCACTGTTCCCCAAGTTTTTGTTTAGTAGACGTATAAGGCTACCTAACTCAAATAACGTGACTCTGAACAATGCACAGCCCCAATGCAAGTTAATTCTCCTGCCGAGCCTGGAGAATCAGATACATGTCTGATACAATAAGCCCATGCAATGGTTGCCTTTGTATACGTTTGTATAGGTTGTAAAATGGTTGGTTTGTATAGTGGTTCTTTATCTCAGCTGTGTTTTTATGTGTATGCTGTTTTGTACACACTTATTATTTTCATTTAATGTTAGCTATCCGAGTAAGATTGGCAGCAATACAAATTTTAAATAAATAAATGTAACCCCCCCCAACCAAAAATAAATTGCATGCAATATTAAAACATATACCATATATGAATATAAAACAGCAAACAAGCACCATAATAAATTTAAGAACAACAAAAACAATTAAAACACCCATACTCCAAGCTACAGAAAAGTTAATGCTAACTATATTGTAATATAATTTTACAAGGATCTAAACCTAGTTAAAATATAGCTCTTTTTAAGCACAAAACATTGTAAGTTTCTTCTGTGTAGACATAGATAACCATGGTTAAAAGCACAGATTCCAGGGCCACACAGTGCTTTGAGTACAGTCTGCAAAAGATGCTTTGCAGCATGAATTACTATTTGTCTGCAACAAACAGCTGAAAGGAACTGCCCACTGCAAATTTGGGCACTTCAGGAATGCACACTGTTGCTTTAAAGCAGTATTTTTCAAACTTGACAGCTTTATGTTATATGGCTTTCAACACTTAGAATTCCCCCAGCCAGCAATGCCTGGGGCATTTTGGGAATTGAAGCCCACATATCTTAAAATTACTAAGTTTGAAAAACACTACTTTAAGGTGCTCCCTATAAGTGTAAGTTCAGGGTGAAATGCTCTACAATTCACTTCAAATGCATAGTCCAGAGTTTCCTGATCTTTCAGGCTTTGCACACGGTGGGGGGGGGGAGGTTCCATTTGAGTAGCCGGCAAGTGCACAGGTGCAGCTCCATTTGCACGAGAGGCATGCATACGTGCCTGCCACTCACGCAAATGGAGCACATGTATATGTGCTCACTTGCGGCTTGCGCAAGTGGAAAGATGCATGCACAGGTACTCCCCTGGCACACTCCTACTGAATCCATGCAATCCTTTAGCTTAATCCCATGCGGATAGCTTTATATCTACAATGTACCTTAGAAATTCCTCTTCATCAAAAACATACACTGTCATTTTCTGGGCTAAGTTCCAGAATTCCCACATCAGTTTTCGTTCCATATATTTTAGCAATTATCTCTCATTCACCTGGGTGTTAGTGACACATTGTACTGAGTAAAACATATTCATTAATATCCAAAATTAACCCACTGGGTATAGACAAACAATCCAGAATTAAATTCCCTATTTGAAAGATGACATTTCAATAGCGCTGAATTTTTTTTTAAGTAATTGCATTTTGCTTTATGTACAACCTGTGTCCTTAATTAAATATTTTTAAAATAAAAAACCTTCCATATATTTAGAAATATTTTATATTTCTATAGTCTTAGAAATAACCATATAAGTATGTTATAGAGGTTAAAAATGATCAGTTTTTAATTCATAAAAGCGTACTTTATAAAACATCACCTGGAACTAAAATAATAACTCAATCCTATTAAGAGCCTTGAGGATAATTCATGACATTCCTATTTTTGTTACAATTGCCTTTCTTGTTTAGTCTATAAAAGAGTACATTTCCAAAACTGGATAACTTTTTTAATCTAGTAATTTTAAAAAATTGAATATTTACTTACGTTCTCCAGAACGAATCTGACTTCTGTAATAATATAACAGCTGGTTCAGGTAGATAATAAAATGTAGCTGTTAGACTTTAATTTATCATCTGGTCAAGCAACTATGGATTTATGCATCTATTCAATGAATTTTTTTATTTCTGCATGTGCTACCGCTGTAGGACTTGGCTTCAGTTAGGAGTCACAAAGCCTGATCGTTGAACCATTATTCAGCAGAAATGCAGCCAAAGTTGTAGCTATTAATTATAAATAATAGGACTAAGAAACTTAGACAAATAAAACGATCTGTGTTTATTTTTAACAAAGGGCTCAAAAAAGTTGCAAAATCCAATTCAGAAAGAAGGAACGCTTTGCTTCTATTCAGTGTCATTAATTTTAACGGCTTACTGTATTGTCTTTCTGCACACAGGATTCATTCAAGGGGGAATATAGAACATGAGTAATAATTATTAAAGGATCTTTGTTTCAGACACAACCTGTTTCAGACATCTGTAGGGTGAAAGTTAGTTGCTTTGCACACAGCAACTGGAGAGATCTAGATTCAACCTCCCCTTCAACTGTTGACTTTACGTGATTTGAGCCAATCATCATCCCTGAGGATCATTACTGTGGGAAAAATTTAGAGGAGGAAGTGCTATGGTGCTTCCTTGAGCCCCTGGGAAAATAGCAAATGTAAATCTAACAAGCAGTGAGAATATTCTGCCAATTAGGAGTTGAGCAAGGATATAACAGAGCTCTCCAGTCCAAGCCCCTGTTCAAATAGGAGACCCTATACTATTCAGGACAAATGGCTGTCCAATCTCCTCTTGATAGGGAGTACGAGGTACTCCCATGTGACACCACTCCTGCGCGAGCTGCACTGGCTCCCTGTAGTCTTTCGGGTGTGTTTCAAGGTTTTGATTACTATCTTTAAAGCGCTCCATGGCACAGGACCTAGCTATTTGCGGGATCGTATCCTGCCCCATACATCCCTGCGACCAATTCGCTCTCACAGGGAGGGACTTCTCCGGGTGCCGTCAACCAAGCAATGCCAGAGAGCGGCGCCGAGGGGCAGGGCCTTCTCTGTGATGGGCCCAGCCCTCTGGAATGACCTCCCCCCCGACATCAGGACAACAACTGATCTCCGCTTCTTCCGCATGAAACTCAAGACCCACCTGTTCCGACTAGCCGGCCTGGCTTGAATTATGGCTATTCTAATCCCTCTGGATACAATTTTAAATTAGGTTTGACTCTGGGTGTTTTAATTGTTTTTTAATTGCTTTTTGCTGTTTTAATTGATTGATTATTTATTTATTGTGTGTGTATAATGCTTTTTGTATATCTCCTCCTTGTCATTGTCATTATTTGTTATGTAGTAAATTGTACGCCGCCCCGAGTCCCTTGGTGGAGAGGGTGCGGCATATAAAAATGATAAATAAATAAATAAATAAATAAATAAATAAATAAATAAATAAATAAATAAATAAATAAATAAATAAATAAATGTGACTGCAGCAACAGCATAGCATGAGCCAGTAGCACTGAAGCAGCCACAACTTTTCAAAATTTCATTATCTCAAGAATCATGGATCCAGATTTTGGATGCATTCTCTAAGTTAACCTGTTTGAGATACCTGGTGCCCACTGTTACACCTAGTTAAAGGTCATGACAAAAGTTTTAGTGGTATATAGATATGAGCACCCTCTTCCATTCTGTCAGCCCCATCAGAATACAGTCAAATTTCATGCAATAATACTAAGGTCTGTATAGGTTCACACCTGAGAAGAATCTCTAAAACTTTTGATAAAATTTATCCAAAAATTTATCTTCTCTGGTAAAGTAAATACTAACTAAGGTATAAAATGGCAAGAGGGGAAATCAAAAAAAGTCAGGATGGTAACCATGAAGGCATAATCACCTACCACTTTTTACATATGTTATGCAAATGGTCCTCATAAACAGAGGCATTTAATCACATATTTGTAGCTACTACTACTTAAATGGATGATCCTGGTCTCCCCAGTATGATTTGAATTAAAAAACTTGCAGCAGAGGATACCTAATTATTAGTTTATTGGCAGCTAGGTTGGAGAATCTGGGCACTGCTCCAATGTAATTTTTCCATTTAATACTTAATTTGTTTCCAAACACAACCTGTCCTCTAAAGCAAAGAGAAACCATTCCAATCTTTCACTAGGCTATCTAGAAGCAGCATTTCATTACAGAATTACTCTCACAATATTAACCATATCTTACAGATAAATTACATTTTATGGTTATAGATGTCATCATATATGGCCGAGAGAATGAGAATTAAGTGTGGAAGATGTAATGCAGAAAACAGGCTAGAAAAGCCTGCCATACTACAACTGAAACTAAAACGTTGTAATTCTGTAAGTATAAGCAAGTACTCTCATTTTTTAAATAACTGCAGCTGACTCTTGATAGATAGCAACAGTCTATTTATCATGTTTGTATTCGAATGTCACTTTCTTGGCAGTAACGTGCATCTTCTTCCAGTATGCTTTCTGACTTTCCAATCTAGCCTACAGACCAAAACATGATGACTTTCCACTCAAATACAAACCAGTTCTAATATCGCTTAGCTTCTTTGCTTTATCTTCTTACGTCTGCTAAGCTCGCTAGATTTTGCAACCTACCATGACAGCAATATAGAATTGTTGCACAAACCAAACTCTAATACATTTGTTAACATGACTTTATCTACTGATGCTTTTTATCCTGATATCAAAACAAAAACCCAAGGAATGCAAACAATTGCCACAAACTTTACAACACTTAAACACTTGAAATACTTTTTAAAAAATATTCCTCAGAAGTATGGGTTAACAGCATAAATGAGGAGAGATGAAAATCTCATGTCACCTTCCTAAAATCACTATCAAACTTTCTTCAAATGTGTCCCAATTTTATTAGTGAGAAGAGGAATATTTGCCAGAGCAGCTTCTGCCAAATATTTAAGAAATGAGTCAAAGAACACAGGACGGGGTCACCAGCCATGTGTAAAATTTGCTTTTACCTCTCCATGTAACCAATAAGAGGAAAATAAGTTGGAATAACTTGGTCTTTCCTCACAGCTGGAGGTTAATATTGCATTCCATTTAAAACCTCTCAATCTCTAAGAAGTTTCAGATGCCGCACTCTTTTATGCTCAAACTAAGGGTTCAAATTGAAATATAGTGTTCAGAAGCACAATTTGGATTTTCAGTAGCACTGGTCATATCCAAACCTTGTGACTGCAAGCTATAAAACAGAGGGTTAATTTTGCTTGCTTTTGCACTGTACACTGGTATCTCAGTTAGAGTAACCCAGAGCAATTTAGATTGGGTTAACACTATCCCATCCTAATCCTAAAACAGTATTTCTCAGCTTTAGCAACTTTAAGGTGTGTGGACTTCAATTCCCAGAACTCTCCAGGTGTTTGGTTTCCTGAGCAGCCCAATTGCAGCTGGCATGGTGGGAATGCGGCAAACATGTCCTGCACCAAATGCCCAGCTTTCCCTCTTTGGTGTTACAGGTAGCTCTTAACTTACAACTAACAATTGAGACCCAAACTTCCATTATTAAACAATGGGGGTGGTTGAATGATTAACTTCTGATTTTACAATCTTTTTTGCAGCAGTTGTTAAGTGAATCATGTTGTCATTAAGAAAAATGTGGCTGCCCTCATTGTCTTTGCTTGCTGTAAGCTCCCTAGGAAGGTCACAAATGGCGATCACATAATGGATTGGAATGCTGCAACTGTCATAAATATAGACAGGTTGCCAGAATATACCTGAATTTTGATCATGTAACTGTGGGGACACTACAATAGTCCTAAGTATGAAGACTGATCATAAATCACTTTTCCAGAATATACTGAGTAAGAGGGACAAAATGTTGCACCTGAAAACAAATGGATAATTCTTTACCGTAACTCTTTGAAAATAGTAATTCATTTCACTTTAATTCACATCTCAGTTCCATTTGTCTCTGAATTAATTCCTATCCCATCCTCCAACAGGCAGGCAGAGTTTGAAAGGCACCATGTGCATCCTACCACACACTTCCCTACGACTGATTCGCTCTCACAGGGAGGGGCTTCTCCGGGTGCCGTCCACTAAGCAGTGCCAACGGGCGGCACCTAGGAGTAGAGCCTTCTCTGTGATGGGCCCAACCCTCTGGAATGACCTCCCCCCCGATATCAGAACCACCACCGACCTTCCCTCCTTTCGATGAAAACTGAAGACTCACCTGTTCCGTTTAGCCGGCCTGGACCATTCATAACCTTATTATACCTCCTGGCAGATATATTTTAACTGGGTAATTTTAACTGGGTATTTTTTAGGATTGCTGATATATTGTTTTTATTTGCTTTACCTGTACAGTGTCGTATTGCCTCCTCTTCTATGTTTGTATGTTTGTATGTTTGTATTCTATTTTATCTGTTTTTTACTGTACACCGCCCCGAGTCCCTTTGGGGAGAGGGGGCGGTATAAAAATCGGAAATAAAGGTAAAGGTAAAGATGTATTAATTGTTAGGATTTTACACTTGAAGTAAATGCCATCTAGGACAGCATGTCATATTACAGACATTCCTCGACTTGTAACCATAATGGAGCCAGTCCATCACAGCTGTAAGTTGTAAATTATAAATCAGGTCAGCCATGTCACTGGCCCAATTTCATGACCCTTTAGTGACAATCATTAAGTTAATCCATGGTTCAATATGAGTGCAGTTTTGCCAAAAATTGAAAGTAAATGCCGGTTTACAGCAAAATTGTTGTAAAAATTGATCATGTGACCATGGAATGCTACAAATGGTTGTAAATGCTTGTCAGCTGTTGAGTGCCCGACATGAATTCATATAGTGCGTGTCAAAACTCCAAATCCAGGTTGTAAGTATCCCCCAATAGGTTTGCCATGACTTTAAACAGTTGCTAAGGGTCTAGTTGTAAGGAGAAGACTACTTGTAACCACAAGAGAAACAAGAGTTTATGTTACCATTTCAGATGGATACCAATGTAAATTCTAAAGTACAATGCAATTATTCACAGTCTGCCATAATTTCAAATAGTTGCTAAGGGACTAGTTTTAAGCAGAAGACTTACTTGTAACTACAAGAGAAGTAAGAGTTTATGTTACCATTTCAGACGGATATCAATGTAAATTCTAAAGTACAATGGAATTATTCACAGTTATGCAATTTGATCGCTGTATAACGTAGTTGGGGGTAAGGGAGAAAATCCACTGCTTTCTACCTTCAATTCCCCAACGGTTCCAGATCTAATGAGTTTTTATAATTTTTTCAGATTACTCTCACTAGAAAAATCCATTTTGTTGAAATGCATGTTACATGCAATCCAAAATTATTGGAGAAAAATAGAGGATGCAGAATAAAGCAAAAGCATAGCAAACAAACTGAAGAGCACACTGTATATTACACAAGTGATCAGAAGTTCAAACATTGAAGGGGGGTGGAAGCATGTTTAAATTGGTCCTTTGAGTAGTTACATTCTGGAATTGCTGAATATGAGTGTGCAAGTTTTAAAATAAAATGCAAAAGAAAACTAAGCCAATCCTGTTGTACTCTAAAATACAGAAGAAGGAATTTAAACTCTGCATTACAAAAGTAGGGTCTATTTGCATTGGTAATGAAGTTGATGTGCAGAGAGCAAAATTGCTCCAAAACAAAGCCCCACCCAAGAGAAAGAGCAAATACCAAGGACAGGAAGAACAATAAATAATATCAATACAACCGATATGAAGTATACTGGGATTACTGGGGCTTGGCAAACAATACAGAAAAAAGCAAATATGTGTAGAGCATCTTTTTATTTCAAAGCATAGGTCAGAAAGAACAGTTTCCTGATCTTTTTTATAGTGTGCACAAACCAAGTCAACCTTAGTTCAATTAAATCTTACAAAGAGGTCTTGAGTAAGATGAGACACAGCAAAAATTGCTCCTCTCTGTGTGGGGAATCTATTTAAAGAACATTTAGTCACTGTTCTCCAGTCACTATGATCCCTTTGTAGACTTCATTTCACTTTCAATGAAGTGTTTGTTGAATGGCAGGAGGTGGGGAGAGAAGATGAGCGAGAAATCCAGATAGCTGCTTGTTTTTTGGCTTCTGATAGTCCCTGGATGCAGCTGTACTCACTGTTAAAATTCCTGTTCAGCATTTTTGGATACCATTCCATTTGTCTGGAGTGACATAAATTATCTAGTTCTCCAACTCCTCTCTCCATTATCAACTTAAGCTGAAAGGAACAAAACAGGGACATAGTTTTTCATTTTCAGTCACCTACTGCTTATAGTAGAACATGCAGCACTGTCTAAACAAACCATTGTTGAAATTTGGATTGTTCAATAAACACAGGTTAACATTAAACCCTCTTTAAGTTTCCATACTACAAACAGCAATTAGTTGAAAAATCTACAGAGGTAGTATCTTTCTACTTCTGGGATAATGCTTAATGCTTGGAAGCAGGTAAATAGGATGGAAACATGTCCATTCCTCCTCATCCAGACTATCTGTGCTATTTTTCAGCACCTATATGAGGTGGTTGTATTGTTCCTTTTGTAAACAATTACATTCCCATGACAACTGAGCTAAGACAGCTTTATTTTAAATCACTTTTATTGATCATTTCAATATTACTTATTTATTCTTGTCTTTAATATGAAATATCCATTTATTTCAGTGTTCCATCTTCACTCTGCCATAAATTAACAACCGATTGAAGAACCTGTCATTCCATTCTAAGGGCTGGTTCCCATATTGATAAGAATTCAAGAAATGGCTTTATAATCAGACACCTGAAAGCTCATTCATCATCATCATCTTCTTCACCACCACCGATAAAAAAAAAAGCCAGCTCAGAGAAAAGCAATTAGAAATGAAATTACAAGATGATCTTCTTTAAAATTTTGAAAGACCAATTGAATTTAATAGGAAATAGATCACATGCTGAAATTCTTATAATCCTCTGAGTTTCATTTCATAAATGTTATTACAGACAAGTCTATGATTTGTGCTTAGGAAAGGAATGACTTTCAATTTAAGTCAATCATCTAATACTTCCCCAAAATATTCCATATGTTATAGAAACTATACAATGCATAGAGGAATTTTTAATTGAAACATAACATATTTATACTGAGCATAGCTTAAAAAGTAGGATGGAATTGAAAAAAACAACTAACACCTTTCAAATGATGTGTTATAATGGTTTTTGTCAAAATGTTTTGGATTCCTTAAGTTAATGTATAACATTAAGTTATACATCATTTGATATTCCATCATAATTCAGGAAAATTATTGCTTAGGGCTGTGTTTTACAGTGAAGTTAATTCATTCTCTGAAATGCCTTATTCTATTTTAATTAATGGGTCTATATTTTAGCTGATTACATAGACAATTTCTTGTTATTGGCAACAGTGCAGAAGCAATTTGCAATTGCCTTGTTATGCAATGATTCTTCAACTATTCCAATTGGTTCGCAAGGCTCAGATTTACTGGTGTTTTCCCACCCAATTGTAAACACGATCAATTTATCTTTATTTATTTATTTGGAGACAGGTTAATACTTTTGAATGTCCATATTCTTTTGAACTACATATCTATTACATGGAAATCGATGGCTGGACAACAGAAATGGATTACCTATCCTGTTCTTATTGCTGACTTCAATATTAGAATGATAAATTGTAAATGTATGGCCCCAATTCCTCAATGGATTGAACACTTGGTTCTTTATGATTTATAGACAAGTTGCTTATGGACACAGATTACATATGGAACATTATACGAAATATGGTCATAATGTATTGAGGTATTTATATGAGAGAAGCTCTCATATAGACAAAAAAACACAGTTTAACTAGAAAAAGAAAAAAATCTATGAATTGATTAGTCAAATTAATAGATCTTCAATATCTGACAATCTTTGATTTGCTTTTATTAAAATATGATTATACTAGCTCCTTTCCAATCTTCTTGTAATGAAAAGAAAAGCTCAAGAGAATGGTACTAGATATTTGAAGAAAACACATCTCCATCTTCAGTAGCAATTTTAAACCAGATTACTCGCTGCTTTAAAGTCTGTTGTTCTCTCAAACTATTTTTAGTGTTGTATATGATTTTTTTGGTTTAGAATTATAAAACCGAACATAGCAACATTGCAATTCAGCATCAGTTGATCCTGGAGAATTCATAGTACTAAAAGGTCTCTGCTATAAGGATGTCATATATAATTGCCAACTCCTATTTAAAGATGGACAGACTCCAAATTCTTAGCATTCAACACTCATACCAATCCTTGCTAAGACCTACATTTCCATAATGATGAACGAAAGGTCATCCGTCTCGTAGGACTCTTTTTGGTAAATGTTAGTTTTCATACATGTGACATGTTTTGATACTCACCTGACTTCCCATAACGTTTGCTTGTTTTATAATTCTGACATCAAGGCAGGATGAATGATGGGAGATCACAACAGTGCAGCAATTTGCCAATTGGGATTTTGGGAGACTTAAAATTGGAGAGAGGCAGGATAGGAGTGTGAGTTCCAAGTTCCAACTATAAAACATAAAAACTCCTAAAAATCACCTTTGCTGGATTGTTACATTTTATTTTTAAAAAAATCCTACAGATGGCCTAAAATAATATCCAAAGTATAGTGGTTAAAATACCGACCAGGGGGAATATATGTACCATTTCTCAATCCAATAAATCTCTTAAGAGTTTTAGAAAAGCAATAAGGTAAAACCTGTTTGATATGTCCAGGGCAGGTTTGAAATTAAAATAACAAAGTAATTATCTAATATTTTTAAAAAACATGTTTTTTTCCCTCTTAGATAATAGTTGATATAACAATGAAAGCTCTAGGTTGAATTTAAAAGCTGTATACTCACATAGACCATTTCATTTAAAAACCAAGCTATTTAAAATTAGGAACTATTAATTTTTATTGCAGAAACAAAAAGTAAAAAAAATCTCAGTATACTGCCAACTAAGGAAAGGGGGGGGGGTTGAGACTGTTAAGGTACTGAAGATGCAATTTCCTATTCAAATTACCACTTTTAATACACTTTTTACCTGTCTTACTGTCGTATTTAACAAAAGGAAATAAAGGACACAAACAAGCTTGAGATGGTAATCAACAGCCTTTTGCAAAAAATTAAAAGTAATAACAGGAGTATGGAATTAAGAAATAAAAACAACCAAGATATTCATTTCCATATCATTTAAATATGGAAATAAAAAAATAACACAAATGCATTAAGTGAATATGCCAATGTGAATATAAAATGAAATTAAATTACTAATCTCTGGCCAAGCTGACATCTTTGAAAAGCAAAAAGTAAAAAAATATGTTTTAGTATTCTTCACCTGTTTTTGGATAGTCCAATTCCCATTTCCATCTCTGCATTGTTTGAGATATCCTATCAGTAAGAGTTACTAGATACAGACTGAAGGCCTTCTGGTGGGGACCAGGAGTGACTTAAGAGCAATAACCTCTGGGCTAAAGAAGATGTGGTTATTCACTGCTCTTCAATAGATCTTAGAAGTTTGGTTTAGAAAGCAGAGATAGGTTTGATATGATAAATACAGGTGGGCGGGCTAAAATTTTAGTGCCACATATCTGGAACCCTTTCATGGTTTTAAGGGCTTTTTCTATTTTCCAGCTACACAAAAATCAGTGCCATAGTTCCATATATAACTGTAATAGTGTAAAATTGGAAGCAACAGACAAAACTATAGTCGAGTCAAAAACCCTTCCAAGAAATGAAGATATTTTTGTAGGAAATAAATACAAGAAAGCATGGTAAGCACTGAAGTAAGGTATGGCTTGAAATTAAAAGATAAATTGATTTTAGAGAGGATAAAATAAAAATATATAGATATAGCTGCTGCAAAGATGATCAGAAGCCACTTGTTCATAAACTTTTTCTTCTTCTCTTACCTTTAGTTTTTTTTCTCTTGTGATATTTTCTTTTTTCTTTATATACCGTATTTTTTGGAGTATAAAATGCACCGTAGTATAAGACGCACCAAGATTTTGAAGAGGCAATTTTTAAAAAAAAAACTTTTTGCTCCCTGCAGACCTCCCAAAAATGGCCCAGTTTTCGTGAAAAAGGGCGCGTTTTTTGTCCAAAAAAGGCATGCATAGCATTTAGGATGCTTATAGAGTGCTCCTGGGGGGGCGGGGGGGGGGTGGGCAAATTGAGCAAAAATTGGCCCATTTTCATTTCTGCCCTCCCCAGCCCCCAGGAGCACTCTGGAAGCCTCCTAAAGGCAGTGCACGGCCATTTTGGTGAAAGGGGGGGGGGGTTTCAGGAGGCAAAAAATGCTGTATTCAGTGTATAAGACACACCCAGATTTTCAGCCTCTTTTTTGAGCGAAAAAGGTGCATCATATGGCAAAAAATATGGTATTCTACTGTTTTCACTTTTTAAAAAATTAATAAAAAAATTAATAAAAATTAAAACTTAAAAAAATTGATTGATTCAGATTCTATTAACAGGATTATTGATGATTAATGGGTTAGGTTTATTTTAACAGTGTGTTAACATAAAAGGGGAATTTTTAACCTATTAATATGAAAAAGATTTCTATTGGCAATTCTTACGAAATCTGCATTACGAAATTTGATAGCAATTATTAGCATGAGTTATTGACATCATGAAATATATGCATTTAACTGACACTTATGTCTAGTATTTGTATTGTTAGTCATTCCTCATTCTAGAATCAAGTAATATTTTATTTTTATCCTATTTTTTATTAATAATTTTGGAAATGCTTAATTCTTCCATTAATTGTGGATCAAAATATCCAGAAAATAACTTCCCTGCTCTTTTAGCTATTTTTTTCATTCTGTGGATTCTTGTATTTTCTTATCTATCATTGTCAAGTTATACATAGCAACAATGTATCAGATTAAAAACAAACAAATGTGGCTGACATTTGAAAAAAAATGGTAGCATGCAATACTTACTGTATATAAAAGATTTTTTTAAAAAAACAATGGATGAATAATGGTTGTGGAAAATATTCCGATGTACCTAGCCGTAGATAAATTAAACTCACAAAAGGAATGTGATCTGAAAGCAGTAGTTTCACTGGAAAGAAATACAGTTAATCCCTGGGTTACAAGTGTTCATTTAGTGCCCTTCGAAGTTACAAGATAAGAGCCCCCTAGTACTTACAAGCAAGTTCCAAAATGGCAGTTGGTCTTACTGTCAAGGGGGGGGGGGTTCTACCCTGAATTAATGAGGCAAAGATCTTGGCATTCCTTATAGCATACTTCTGAATAAGCAGAAATAAAACTCGAAGCATGTTCTCATAAAAAAAACTTTTAATACAAAATAAAATAAAAATACAAAACTTTGCTAACTCAATTAACTACATCTCTGCAGAGTTATGTTGCCCACCCTGCTATTTTCGGTGCTGGGACAGGAGGCTCCAATAGAGCATATTAACATGCCCAATTGGCCACAAGACTGGAATGAAGCTGAAGCCACACCTCTGTGCTCCACCCTTGACTTCCAGTTTCATTGAAGCGAGCTGCCACGAGACCTGAAAACAAGGCACAAAGGAGAACTCCCCCCCCCCACACCAGCTAGATTAACTAACCTACGGCAGGAACTGGAGCCTCCTGTCCCAGCAACGAAAATAGCAGTTCAGGTAAGACCAACTGCCATTTTCCGGAGTGAGGGATAAGAGGCTCCAGTAGAGGGACCTACCAAAGCTAAGTCCCATGGGTGGGAAAACTACTGATCTGCAATGACATGCTATAGCACCCTACGCCCAAACGCCGCATCAGCCGATGCGAACGCATCCAACCTGTAATGACGAATGAACGGCGATGGTGAAACCCATGTTGCCGCTCTGCAAATGTCGTCTATCGAAGCCTGCGAGACCCAAGCTGCCAAGGTGGCAGCGCTCCTCATCGAATGTGCTATAATACCGGCCGGCACAGGCAACTTCTGGGCCTCATATGCCAGGGCAATAGCTAAGCAGATCCACTGACTAATGGTGGAAGACGTAACCTTTTACCCAGCAATGAAGGTTGGAAAGACAAAAACAGTGCCTCTGACTTCCGGAAGGAGGCCGTCCACTTCAAATTTATACGCAGGGCCCACCAAACATCCAGGCGGTGCCACTGCTGTTCCTGTTCCTTAACCGGATCCGGACAGAAGTCCGGAAGCACAACCTCCTGGGAATGATGGAAAATAGAATTTACCTTTGGCATAAAAACTGGATCTAACCATAGCACAACCCTGTTGCTCTGGAACACGGACAAATCCTCCCTGGAGGAAAGCCCCCAATGCTGACACTTGTCTAGCTGACGTGATAGCCACTAAAAATACCACCTTAAGGGTTAGGAGGTTCAGGCTAGCCATCCTCAATGGCTCAAAGGGCGCGGCCATGAGAGCCCACAAGACAGTAGAGAGGTTCCATGTGGGGAAACTATGGACCACTGGGAGTCACAAGTTGGATACCCCCTTAAGAAACCTCTTAACAATGGGTAATTGGGTGAGGGAAACAGAACCCTCGCCAGGAAGAACTGTAGCAAGCGCAGCAAGCTGCCTATGCGTGGTGCCCAGGGAAAGCCCCTTATCCAACCCGTCCTGGACAAAGTGGAATGGAAGCCCTGGTGGGCACTACCTGGGTGGCCTGACACCAAGCCATGAAGGAAGCCCAGGTGGAGTCATAGATCATCATAGTGAATTGTCTGCGCGAGGCCTCTATGGTCCTGATCACCTGTAGCGACAGGTGAGCCTCCCTCAGATGCTCCTGCTCAATCTCCACACAGTTAATTGTAGCCAGTGTTGCTCTGGGTGAACTAACTTTCCCTGGCACAACTCTATCTCCCCTTCCGGAATCCGCCATGGAGGCCGGACCGACAGAGTCATGAGGTCCGCAAACCGGGATCAGCTCCGCCTGTTCCGTGATTAGTTTCTGAACTACCACGGGAATGAGGGGGAGGGGAGGAAAAGCGTACAAGATCCCGTCTGGCCAACTCATGCGAAGGGCGTCAACCCCCTCCGTTCCCCAAGTTGGGAACCAAGAAAAGAACTGGGGAAGCTGAGCGTTGGCTGGAGTGGCGAAGAGGTCCACCACCGGTCGTCCGAAACTCCAGCAGACGCTCTGAAACAGCTCCTAGGAGAGGCTCCATTCTCAGTTGTCTGGAGATTCTCCCAGCGTTCCTCTAGGGCTGCCACCAGGGATGAGCAAAGGAGACAGAGGGCTTTGGACAAAGCGGTGGCCAGAGCAGAAAAACAGGCGCAGGGGCCCAAGTCTAGGCCTAGATCTAGATCCCCAGTTAGGCCTTCTTCTGTTCAGTCCAGCTCTTCTCCCAAGGGGTTCAGTCCATCTTCTCCCTCAGTATCCCTGAGATCTACCAGGGTCCATCTCCATCAGGTCTCTGTCTGGATGAAAAATGTCCCGGTGGCAGTGGAAAGGAGTTTGAGGTGAGGGAGGAGTAGGAGACAGGTGCCACAAACACTTTTCATGCCCAGGAGCTTCCATCAACTCTTCTCTCCCTCAAAGCAAAAGAAATCATGACAGAGAGGAGACAGATCTTTGCAAGGTGAGTCCAGCATGGCAGGGAGTGGGAAGCATGAGGTATTTTAGTGGGTTGGGGAGGCCTTTGGGCTTGTTACCTAGTGTACCTAGACCTAGTTACCTGCGGGATCGCATCCTGCCCCATACATCCCTGCGACCAATTCGCTCTCACAGAGAGGGACTCCTCCGGGTGCCGTCCACTAAGCAGTGCCAGAGGGCGGTGCCCAGGAGTAGGGCCTTCTCTGTGATGGGCCCAGCCCTCTGGAATGACCTCCCCCCCAACATTAGGACAACTACTGATCTCCGCTCCTTCCGCAAGAAACTCAAGACCCACCTGTTCCAACTAGCTGGCCTGGCTTAATTAGAACTCTACTCTCTAATCCCCCTGGCAATTTTAAATTGTAAATTTTAATTTTAGGGTATTTTAATTGTTTTTAACTTTATTGTTACTGCTTTTTTAACATTGTGGCTATTATTATTATTTATGAACTGTAGAAGTTTTTTATGTATACCTCCTCCGTGCCATATGTTTGTATATTTGGTTGTACGCCGCCCCGAGTCCCTTTGTGGAGAGGGAACGACTTATAAATTGAATAAAATAAATAAATAATAAATAATTGTTCCATCGCTAAGCCCCTGCATGGCCTTCCCCACCCTGATATACCTCATGTGCACTTAACAAGTCATGCATTCGCCCACACATTCAATTAGCGAATGTGTGGGCAATAGCAGGGAGTGATTTCATTCAAGATACGAGATTCACTCCCATGAATCCTTGAGGTACGAATGGAATGAATAGGCTCCATTACATTCATAACTTGAAAACTACCTTTACAGAATTAGAATTCACAGGCTTAGAACTAAATGAGTCTATCCTACACACCTCTCCGAAGTTCAACCCTGCATTCTTTTACAACAGCAGAACCCTGACTGAGTGGAGAAGTGATAAACTGGCTTTTCCTAAAAAGATTGAAGAAGATTGGGAATTGATTTATCCCATTTATTTGCAAAACAATTCCTTCTGGATTTTTTGGGGAAGATAAATAAAATTTGGAGTCTGGTCTTAATATATTTAAATAGAGAACAATTGATTTGAGATGGTATTAAGAAAGAAATATGGATATTTGATTCAGGACAAATCACTGTTATCTTTTCAGATGATTTGGGCTAGATAAAATGTCGTGGTAAATTTTATATGAGTTGTTTACAATAACAGTTTGTTAACAGGAGTTTTGAAACTTTGTTTCAATAATCATACCTTATTATTGTTGTTCTTCCTGTTAATTATTTGATCATTAGTATCATATAGGCTATTATGCAGGCTAATAAATTGCAAATAGATTTAGTAGTTTAAAATTTTGGTTGCCTGCTTCATAAGAGGTAGTAAGTTAGTATTATTGTAATATATATTCATCAGTATTCAACAAAGGGGGGGATAGTGTGTGTGTGTGTGTGTGTGTTAAATGCACTTTTAAAATATCTTGTTTGTTAAATGCATCTTGTTTCTGTTTATTTGTGCTTGTTATTTTAAAGAAAAGATTTTTGGAGATTTGTATTTTTATTTTGAAATTTAACTGTTGTTGAATAAAGTAAAAGTATTTGCATTGTCTCTGATGTTCTTGTAATAGCCTCTCTCTTATATTTAAGGTATTTGCCTTCCTCAAAATATTAATTTAATAATCATGTTTTGTTTTTAAAATCATCAAGTATTTTTTTATTTTTCCTACTAGTTCATATAAATCAGGTTTCTCTGTAAGTTTTTTTTAAATTAAAAAATCTGCTTTTCCATTCAGATGAGATATATGCATCAACTATTTCCTCCAGAATTATTCCTACTTAATATAGAAGTTATCAAAATCAATGAGGGAAAAAAAGATAAAACCATCTTCTCTTCAATATTTTATGGCCATACCTTGTAACTCTGATGCATGCTCAATCAAGCTTAACCTTCCTTAATGTTCTTGACACATCTCTTCAGCCTTTTTAGCACATCAAAAAAGTAAATGAAATATGGAAGCAAAGGTCTCCCCGTTGTCAGCCAAATCTCCCTCCCCCCGTTCCCACTCTCTCACACACAGGCAACAGAAGAGAAGATAACATGCAATATATTTTGTTTCCTGATCATTCCTCTCTGGCTCAATAACTTTGCATATGGAAGCAGCACTCAATTTGCAACACAGTGTAATGAGGCCACAAACATATAATGTCCAGGAAAATTTGTTTTGAGCAACTCAGAGCTTTCTGGACTTGTTTGGTAATCATTCCCATCCAGTTGAGGCAACACAACGGCTGTACATGATAGGCGTTTTCAACTAACACAATGCTATTCAATGCATTAATAAGAAATACTGTAACATGCAGCTAATATCAGAAGTACAGAAATACTGGAAAAAAGGGTTATTATTTATTATTTATATAGCATTTTCTTTAAGCAGATACTGAGAATGCAATACATGGTTATCTCCATATTTTACTTTACAGCTGTTATGAAGAAGTAATTTGGTGAGAATTAGGAAGAAGTCCCCCTTGCAATGGGGCTTGGTGCTAAATTGTCACATTCATTGTTTAAATGTCAGACTAGAGATATGCAACATTTTACCCTACTGATGTGCTACACTATAACACTCAACATCTCTTCCTGTTGGATACACTGACTTGGAGTTGATGGATGTAGCAAATTGTGGAAGTGTAGATGTACGAGTATATGACTAGGGAATATTAAGGGAAGGGTTATTATTTTGCTGCTGGCTTTAAAAAATAATTTTATTACATTATTTAACATAAACAAGTAATTATACTAATATTATCAATCAAGAACAAAGCTAACAAACTTCATTTCATTTATTTATATTTATATTTAATGCTTCTAGACCGCCCCCTCTCCCGAAAGGGACTCGGGGCGGTGTACAGTCCATGCAAAATATATCAAAATACAATAAAAAGTTGAATATGTACAGTTGGCATGGAGGAGGTTAAAAATGTAATTAAAAGAACTGTACAAAGCTAGTATAAATATAAGTTTTTAAACCCGTAAAACAGACACAATAAATTAAAAACAATACCCCTAAAATAACCAGTTAATAGTATATTTGCCAGGAGGGACAGTTGTAATTATGCCAGGCCTGCTAATCGGAACAGGTGAGTCTTCAATTTTTGCCGGAAGGAGCAGAGGTCAGTAGTGGTTCTAATGTCGGGGGGGAGGTCATTCCAGAGGGTTGGGCCCATCACAGAGAAGGCCCTACTCCTTGGTGTCGCCCGTTGGCATTGCCTAGTGGACGGCACCAGGAGAAGTCCCTCTCTGTGTGTGCGAATTGGCCGCAGGGATGTATGTGGGAGGATGCGATCCCGCAAGTAACTAGGTCCCGTGCCATGGAGCGCTTTAAAGATGGTAATCAGCACCTTGAAACGCACCCAAAAAACCACAGGTAGCCAGTGCAGCTCGCGCAGGAGAGGTGTTAAGTGGGAGTACCTCGTACTCCCCATCACAGCCCGCGCGGCTGCGTTCTGAACTAACTGCAGTCTCCGGGCGCATCCCAAGGGCAGCCCCATGTAGAGAGCGTTGCAGTAATCCAGGCAGGACGTCCCCAGCGCATGAGTGACCGTGCGTAGGACATCCCGGTCCAGTAGGGGGCGCAATTGGCACACCAGGCGAACCTGGTGGAACGCCCCCCTTGCCATGGCTGCCACATGGTCATCCATTGACAGCCGGGCATCAAGGAGGACGCCCAAATTGCGCGCCCGTTCCACAGGGGGCAATTGTTCGCCCCCTATGGCCAGCGATGGAATCAGCTGGCTGAACCGAGGTGCTGGTAGCCACAACCACTCAGTCTTGGAGGGGTTGAGTTTAAGTCTGTTGTCCCCCATCCAGACCCCGACGGCTTCCAAACACCGGGACATCACTTCGACAGCCTCGTTGGGGTGGTTTGGAGTTGAAATATACAGCTGAGTATCATCAGCGTAGAGGTGATACTCAATCCCAAAACCACGGATGATCTCACCCAGCGGCTTCACATATGTGTTGAACAGGGGAGGCGAGAGGACCGACCCCTGTGGCACTCCACAAGTGAGTGGCCTCGGGGTCGACCTCTGTCCCCCTGTCAACACACATTGCTTCCAGTCGGAGAGGTAGGAGCCGAACCACCGCAGAACGGTACCTCCGACTCCCATCCCCTCCAACCGGCGCAATAGGATACCATGGTCGATGGTATCAAAAGCCGCCGAGAGGTCTAATAGGACCAGGATAGAGGAACAACCTCTATCTCTGGCCCTCCAGAGATCATCGACCAACGCGACCAAGGCTGTCTCTGTGCTGTGCCCGGGTCGGAAGCCGGACTGGTGTGAGTCTAGATAATCGGATTCGTCAAGGTGTCGTGGAAACTGCTGCGCCACCACATTCTCGACAACCTTCGCTAGAAAGGGAAGGTTGGAGACTGGACGATAATTAGCTAGCTCCGTTGGGTCAAGTGAAGGCCTCTTAAGCAAGGGCCTCACCACCGCCTCCTTCAAGGCGGTTGGTAAGGATCCCTCACCCAATGAGGCATTCACCAGGCCCAGAAGCCAGCCTCGGGTCACCTCCCAAGATGCCAGTACCAACCAGGAGGGACACGGATCCATTAAACATGTGGTGGGTCGCAGCCGTCCACGCAACCTATCCAAATCCTCGGGGGCAACAGAATCAAACTCCTCCCAGGATGGTCTCACAAGACTCACTGTTGGCGGCCCGTCCGGTCCACTGAGGGGGGCCCATCCGCTCCGGATCTGAGCGACTTTGTCCTGCAGATATTGCCCAAACTCCTCTGCTCTGCCCTGCAAGGGTGCCCCCTGCGTCCTCTGTGACAAGAGGGAGCGGGTCACCCTAAACAGGGCGGCAGGGCGGTTATCCGCGGACGCAATAGAGCGGCGCAATATCTACGTTTGGCCGCCCTTAATGCCACAAGGTATGTCCGTAAATAGGCTCTTACCTGTGTTCGATCAGATTCGGAGCGTGAGGACCTCCACCTGCTCTCTAGACGTCTCCTATGGCGCTTCATCACCCTCAGCTCCTCGGTATACCAAGGAGCCCGGGTGGGTCGCTGCCTCAGGAGAGGTCACAAAGGCGCAACCCGGTTATATTACATATAATTTCATGTAATTATAATTTATAATTTATAATTTTATTAAATTTATAGACCGCCCCCTCTCCCCAGAGGGACTCGGGGCGGTGTACAGACCACAATAAAACAATATACAAACTTATATAATTATAAATACCCATTAAAACAAATTAAATGATAGGCTGTACAGTATAGTTAAAAATTAAAACAACCTAAAAAATCTATCCCGAAAAATTTAAAATTTAAAATACAAGCTAGAGGGACACAAAAACTACAGTTAGGCCAGGCCAGCTAAGTTAAACAGGTGGGTCTTAAGTTTCTTACGGAAGGAGCGGAGATCGGTCGTTATTCTAATGTCAGGGGGGAGGTCATTCCAGAGGGTCGGGCCCATCACAGAGAAGGCCCTACTCCTGGGCGTCGCTCGCTGGCACTGCCTAGTGGACGGCACCCGGAGGAGTCCCTCCCTGTGAGAGCGAATCGGCCGCAGAGATGTATGGGGCAGGATGCGATCCCGCAGGTAGCTAGGTCCTGTGCCATGGAGCGCTTTAAAGATGATAGTAAAACTATCATTGAATAATTGATATACAAGCACATTTTAACTAAACTGTACAGGAAAAAGGAGGAGGAGGAAGAAGAAAAAAGAGGAAGAAGAGATATGTTGCAATATTGGATTGGGTTCAGAACCAGAAAAAACCAACAAAAATAGGGTTAAAAGTATTGAATTTGCTAAAATAAAAGCTACATTTCCCGCCCCCCCAAACATGCTTACCTTTAAATTGGAAGAGACATCTTCCATAATAATGAGGTAACAGGAGCACGGGAAGGCAGAAGGAAAAGTCTTTGATTGACTGATTGATTGATTAATTGATTGATTTGTGTAATCTTCCATTATGGAGAATCATCTTAAATTCGGGGTCATCTCTTTTATGGTTGAATCAGGAGTTCAAACAAGAAGACTCTTACATCCTTTCACCTCCGCCTCCTGCTCGTGATCTTGAAAGCTGATGTTGCCCTTGGCTCTCTTCCCCTTTCTCTTGAGCCTTCTGCTCTGAACAGCTCAATTATAGAAGAGAACCCCAAGGAAGATTAATGAAGAACCATGCATTTACAAAATTAAGCCTCTGTGAAAGCAAGCAGAGTACAAACATACCACTGAACACATGGATTGTTATAAATAATCACACTTGAGCATTGTCCATTTGCCGCTGTGTTATTTGTCACTGAGATCAGTGGTGGGATATGACCGGTATGCCCCAGTACGGGCATGCCTGCTGGGAGCACTAGGTATCGTTCCGGTACATTGCTCCGGAGGGCCCACCTGCCCGCCCGCTCTCCTTATCTCTATTTGAGCAGACCGGGGCATTTGCGCATGCGCATGGGGCATACGGTGCCTGCACAATGCTCTGCCGAGCAGCTGGAGCATCGAGGGCGGTGGGTACATATGCGCACGCTGCGTGCATGCATGTGGTTGACGCCCAGCCCCGTTTCAGCATACTGGTTGCAACGGGAGCCGGAACCTGCCACTGACTAATATATGTAATTATAATCTCTGGATGCCATCATAAATTTCAGGTCTTCATCCATTCCCTTGTTTTCTCCATGCAGAAGACTTACTTCTGTCTCAACCAGCCATTTAGGTGAAATCTGAACTGTGAATGTATTTGTGGTGAACAAAGAACACTAGCCTCTTTTGGAAGAAGTTTGAAGCAATTGGATTCCTGAGCCACCACATCCCACGTACAGGTAGCCCTCAATTAATGATCACAGTTGGGACTGGAATTTCCACTGCTAAGCAATGCAGTTGTTAAGTGAGTCACGCTCAATGCTAAAACTTTTGTTGCCGGACATATATATATATATATATTTTAGAGCTAAATCAAAAAACGTTTATCTGAAATAGGCCTTCAATTTGTAGAAAGGAAACCTTGGATTTAACCACAAAACGAAAACAAATAAATAAAAAAGGAAATAACTACTTCGCATCTATGTGAAATATATACACTGACAAACAAGTACCATGTACAGTCAGTGGTAATTCAATATGATCGGACAAGTGATATAAAGTTAAAATCCACCTGCAAGAAATTTAAAAAGTGACTCTTTTTCCTTTTTCCTAGGAAAAGTCTGTAGAGATTCTCAGTCATCCACATCATGGTTGTTCCAAAGATGCTTTTTCTGGAGGCAACTGGACTTAGTTGTTTTCTTTTCTTTGAAGACGTATATATAAATCCTTCCATTCCCCATTATTCTGTCAGAACTGAAGAAGCTTCTTGGATGAGAAGTGAAATGTCTTCAAAGAAAAAACAACAAAGTTCAGTTGCCTCCAGAAAAAGCACCTTTGGGATATTTTCCCAATATTTATATTAAAGTATGATACAATACAATAGCAGAGTTGGAAGGGACCTTGGAGGTCTTCTAGTCCAACCCCCTGCCTAGGCAGGAAACCCTATAACGTTTCAGACAAATGGCTATCCAACATCTTCTTAAAGACTTCCAATGTTGGGGCATTCACAACTTCTGGAGGCAAGCTGTTCCACTGATTAATTGTTCTAACTGTCAGAAAATTTCTCCTCAGTTCTAAGTTGCTTCTCTCCTTGATCAGTTTCCACCCATTGCTTCTTGTTCTACCCTCAGGTGCCTTGGAGAATAGCTTGACTCCCTCTTCTTTGTGGTAACCCCTGAGATATTGGAACGCTGCTATCATGTCTCCCCTAGTCCTTCTTTCTATTAAACTAGATATACCCAGTTCCTGCAACAGTTCTTCATATGTTTTAGTCTCCAGTCCCCTAATCATCTTTGTTGCTCTTCTCTGCACTCTTTCTAGAGTTTCCACATCTTTTTTACATCATAGCAACCAAAACTGAATGCAGTATTCCAAGTGTGGTCTTACCAAGGCATTATAAAGTGGTATTAACACTTCACGTGATCTTGATTCTATCCCTCTATTTATGTAGCCTAGAACTGTGTTGGCTTTTTTGGCAGCTGCTGCACACTGCTGGCTCAAAACTGGTTGTCCACTAGGACTCCAAGATCCCTCTCACAGTTACTACTATTGAGCAAGGTACCACCTATACTGTACCTGTGCATTCCGTTTTTCTTGCCTAAATGTAGAAACTTACTCTTTTCACCATTGAATTTCATTTTATTAGATAGTGTCCAATGTTCAAGTTTGTCAAGATCCTTCTGTATCTTAAGCCTATCTTCTGAAGTGTTGGCTATTCCTGCCAGCTTGGTGTCATTGCAAATTTGATGAGTTCCCCATTTATCCCCTCATCCATCATTGAGCCTTGGGGTACTCCACTGCATACCTCCCTCCATGTAGATGCAGTTCCATTGAGGACTACACGTTGAGTGCGGTTGGTAAGCCAGTTATGAATCCAGCTGGTAGTGATGCTGTCCAACCCACATTCTTCTACTTTATCTAGTAGTAGGTTATGGTCTACCTTATCAAATGCCTTACTGAAGTCCAAGTAAACTATATCGACGGCATTCCTCTGGTCCACTAATTTTGTCATTTTGTCAAAGAATGCAATAAGATTAGTCTGGCATGATTTGTTTTTGACAAACCCACTTTGGCTTTTGGCTATTACTTTGTTTGTTTCTAGGTGTTCACTAATTCGTTGCTTGATTATCTTTTCCAGAATCTTTCCTGGTATTGAGGTCAGGCTGATAGGTCTATAGTTTCCTGGATCTATTTTTTTTCTTTTTTTGAAGATGGGAAACACATCAGCTCTTTTCCAGTCCTCTGGCAGTTCCCTGGTGCTCCAGGATTTCTGAAAGATATAGTTCAGTGGTTCTGAGATCTCATCTGCCAGTTCCTTCAGAACCCTGGGGTGTAATCTGTGCGGTCCTGGTGATTTGAACTCATCTAGGGTAAACAGGTGCTCACTTACCATTTTCTTCCCTATTTCTTTTTTTTTAAATAATTTTATTGGTTTTTTTAACATTTATAAGGGAAAAGGTAAATGGAAAGGTATACAAATTTTGGCAGTTGCAAAGTGTGGCAGGCGCCCCCCCCCCCCTCCAAACTCATAGAGTACATCTGAGTATAAAACATTGATACATAATCATATATAATCAGCATGTTAATTCTATTGATATTTTCAATCAGTTTACACATTGTAGTATATGTTCCACATATAATTCCATTACTACTTTCGGTCAGGATTTTCTTCCCTATTTCAATTTGTGTTCCTAATCTGATTTTTGTGGTGCTGTTTTTGATAGGTTGGACTGTTTTATCCCTTTGTGTAAAGACAAATGCAAAAAATGAGTTAAATAGTTCTGCTTTCTTCTTGTTGCTTGTCACCTTCTTGCCGCTTTCTCCCAGCAATGGACCAATTGTTTCCTTAACTTTTTTCTTGTTTTTAACATGTTGGAAGAAGCTTTGTTATTATTTTTTACTTTTGTGGCAAGCCTTTCTTCATTGCGAGCTTAGCTTTCCTCACTTCACCTTTACAGGCTCGGGCTATTTGCTCATATTCTGCCTTAGTTATGTCCCCCTCTTTCCACTTTTTATACTTAATTTTTTTCTCTTTCGATTTGTCAGAGAGTTCTTTATGCAGCCATGCTGGTTTCTTTTGGGAGCTGTTATTTTTCCTCTTCAATGGTATTGTGCTAGACTGAGCTTTTGTTATCTCATTTTTCAAAATTTCCCAAGCTTCTTGAGTTGTTTTCCCCTTGAGGATTCTCATCCATGGAATTCTTCCCAAGCTCTCTCTAAGTTTATTGAAATTAGCTCTCTTAAAGTCAAAGACTCTAGTTTGACTTTGTTCTACTACTTGTGTTTGCACAATGTTGCATTCCAATATTGCATGGTCACTTGCCCCCGGGGTTCCTATGGCTTCAACACCTTCTATCATTTCCTCTTTGTTAGTGAGAATTGAGTCTAATATTGCCGAATCCCTTGTTCCTTTCTCTGCTTTTTGGGAAACAAAGTTGTCTACTAGGTTTGTTAGGAACCTGTTGGATCTCCCACTTGGTGCAGAGTTTGTTTCCCAGTTGATGTCAAGGCAGTTAAAATCCCCCATTACTATTGTGGTGTGCTTCCTACATACCTTAGTTAGCTGACTAGCAAAAAATTCATCTGCTTCCTCTGCTTGGTTGGGTGGCCTGTAGTATAGACCTATGGCAATGTCATTTCCCCCCCAACCTTTAATATTGACCCAAATGCATTCAAGATAGTTCTCATCATTGTTGTGCTCTATTTCTGTAGAGATGTAGTTATTTCTTATATATAGTGCAACTCCACCTCCTCTTTTATTTGGTCTATTTCTTTTAAATAATTTAAATCCTTCTAGCTGTATGTTCCATTTGTGGGTTTCATCTCACCAAGTTTCTGTAATGGCAACAATATCGTATCTGCCTTCATTTACTTGAATTTCTAATTCATCCTGTTTATTCCTCATACTCTGTGCATTGATGTATAGACATTTGAGTCCATTTTAATTGACCCTGTGTTTACTGTCTACATAACCTGTGTTATGCCTGACTGCCCCTATTTTCTTGCCACTTGTATGATTCATGCACATGGTATGGAACTCACTATTAAATGCTTGGTTTTGCTTGACAGCAGGAGTGATAATCTTACCCGCACAAACATCTATGTTACATGCACTAATAACCCTATGAATTTTAGATTGCTGGAGACAGAAATGTTCTGAATCAATTAATTCTCTGTCCCCGCTGTTCAGTTTAAATGTTTATCCAGAAAATCTGTGAATTTAATGCCAAGTAACTCAGTCCCTTTCTTGGATGGGTGCAAATCATCCCTTTTATACAGTTTTTCATTGGACTAGCTGCAGGCATCATGACTAATAAAACCAAATCCTTCCCTTTTACACCACTCCTTTAGCCACACATTAAACTCTGCTACACGCTGGCCCTTCCCTTTTTGTTCCTTATATACTGGTAAAACCTCTGAAAAGATAAGCCTACAACCTACTCTACTAAGTTCATACACCAAGCTCTGGAAACCATTCTTTACAGAAAGTACATCTTTTGGGGACAGATCATTTGTGCCAAGATGTATAATAGCATCAACGTCACAGTCCTTACTTGCATTCTTGACTATCTTAAGAATACACCTCTTGTCTCTGCTGGCAGTAGCCCCTGGCAGACACCTAACCTCTTTTAAAACCTCCATATCCTTTCCTAAATTTACATCCCTTACAATTGAATCACCAATCAGAAGGTGACTTCTCTTTTTACATGCCTTGATCTCCTTGTGTGACTGATGTGTTTATACCTGGGTCCCCATTTCTCCTTTCCAAAGAAAGTTCTTCATTTTGGACCACGATCCCCTGCCTGTTTGAGTCATCTTTATCACAACTACCTTGACCTGTCTCTTTAGTGTCCCCATTTAGGTCAGCAAGGGTGCTATATCTGATATTCTGGGTCACAGCAAAAGCTTTATGTTTATGGTTCACAGCTCTCACCTGCCAGATCCCATGGTTGTCCAGACTGCTCTTCTCCTGCAGGATCTTTGTGGTAGAGGGGGCTGATAGTGTGGCATCTACATAGTGTGGAATGGCCAAATTGGGCACCTAATTTCTGCTTGGAGAGCACAGATTAGAGATTCTAGATCTGTCTATGTAGACTAGTAATTTGTTTACAAAGGGGACAGTATCCAAATTTGAAAAGAGTATTGCGAAAGACAGGTGCAAAACAGCTATTACACTGAACTAAGCCGGTCATTTTGAAATAAAATAAAATCACAATCTCAAGCGCACTAATCCGGAATATATTATTGCTATTTTGGTTTATAGATATACTACCTCCTAGTCTTCTTTGTCTCTCTGACTCCCCCCTTGTAGCCAGCAGCTCCAATCATCAGCCTCAGGAAAGTTCAAATGAAAATGATGTCTGAAAAGTTTTTGCTCAATACAGAGGTAATCAATTAATGCAATATGATTGTTGTGATTGCAGTATAATGTAGGTACCTAACCCACAGAGGTAATTAGCAACTTTTAATCTATAATCTTAACCTTAATTCATTTAGTGAGGGGGGGGAAGTGTGAGATAACTCAAACACTATATCTGAATATAATTAATTGTTGCAAGAAACTCACTGGTGATAAAAGATTTGGCAAGCAAAAAAAAAGAACAATGACCAAATAAACAATTAAAATTAATAATAGTAATTGAATTTCTTGAATTTCTTGATGATAAAGACTGCATACTAATAAGAAAAGAAATGAGTCAGTAATTCTGAACAACAAAAGCTCTGGTGATTACAAGACAATTGAATTGCTTTCATTAAGTTATACGATTAGTCCCCGACTTATGACTTCAATTGATTCTAAAATTTCTGTTGCTAAGTGAGACATTTGTTAAGTGAGTTTTGCCTCATTTTTCAACCTTTCTTGCCACATTTATTAAGTGAATCATTGCAGTTGTTAAATTAGTAATATGTTCGCTAGGTCAGTCTGACTTCCCCATTGACTTTGCTTGTTAAAAGGTTGCAAAAGGTGGTGATATGACTCTAGGATAATGCAACCGTCATAAATATGAATCAGTTGTCAAGCATCTGAAGTTTGACCACTTAGTGAATCTACAATGGTCATAAGTATGAAAAATGATAATTAGTCACTTTTTTCAATGCCATTGTAACCTTGGTCATTCAAGTTGCAAGTTGAGGGCTACCTTTATAAGGTATAGCAATGGCTATTGCTCAAAATATTATACGATGTTAGAGTTGGATATAAACATGGATGCAAATAGCCAATTTTTCAGCCAACAAATGAAAAATTTGCATCCACCACTTGAACCAATTATTGCTCAGCCAACTTAGGTTTGTGCACCTTGACCAAAATGTTTAAAAAGTATTAATGTTAATTGGATTTCTTTAAAAACCTATTTTTTCTCAATCATTGCAAAAAAAATAAAAAAACATATACTAGAAGGTGAAGAAACAATATTTAAGAATCCCCATTTGCAGTAGTATGTTAGTTATACCCCAAATCATCAGTTAAAATGTCTCCACAACTATATCTTTCAGTTTTCCTGAAGCAATCCATGAGCTAAAATTGTTCTTAAACATTCCTCCACATTAGTGGATGAGTGTCATTAACTGAAATGTTCACCAACATTCAAAGAACTTATAACTAATTGCTGGTAATATAATGATAAGCCACAATCTTTCTAATATAAACACCATTAGTTATTGGAAGAAGGAAGACTACATAGAGAAAGCTAGATAATAATAATAATAATAATAATAATAATAATAATAATAATAATAATAATAATAATAATAATAATAATAATAATAATAATAATTTTATTTGATTAGCCGCAACCCTCTCCCGAAGGACTCGGGGCGGCGTACAATCAAGCAGATAAAAAATACACATAAGACAAACATATATACAAAAACAGAGACATATACATATGTGCATGGAGGAGGATGGACTTAAGTGAAAGACAGTTAAAAAACACAATTTAAAATCCCCTAATAAAATTACCAAATTAAAAAACCCATCAGGAGCGTTACTAAGTTATGGTCGAGCCAGGCCAGCTATTTGGAAAAGGTGGGTCTTGAGCTTGACACGGAAGGAGCGGAGGTCAGTAGTAGTCCTAATATCCGGGGGGAGGTCATTCCATAGATAAAGATAAAGTATGAAAGTTGTGACTTTAGCAGGAGTACAAAACAGAAGAGCAACTAAAGGATAGGTTGCAAATGCATGAAAGCTAAATTAAAAGCAGAATCAAGAAACAGAATTGAAACAACAGGAACTATATAAACTGAGTGGTCAGTGCATATAATATCTGACAGCATGTAGGAAAGGAGCAATAGAAGGAAATGGAGGGAGACACTTTTTGAGAAAAAGTACTAGCATATTGCAACCTCAAGATGTCTATTAAAACTTTTGCTAGCAGAAACACTTCAAAGCAGACTACAAATATAAAACATTAACAACATTTTAAACCCATGAAGCCCAAACAATTATGACTACAACAATACATAGTATTATACTGCCAAGAGTAGGAAACCATCTTACTAGTGATTTATTACCCCTTCACAACATCAGCCTGCCATTACTATATGAATGTAAAATCTGTCCTAGTTACTATTATTTGGGCACAACAATGGTTGAATACCTCTGGAAGTTGCTAATGGGGAAATGATTCTCGAATCTTGGTTCCACTACTTATTAAGCCCCGACCAAGGAATTTTTACCTTATCTCAAATAAGGCAGATATTGGTAACCAAATTTGCATATACAGCCTTAAAGAATAATATGTTCTCATAGGAAAACAGGATATTACCTTCCCAAACCTGTGTAAATAATATTGAAAATGCTGGGAATTGGAGTCCATATAACTGGAGGGTTCCGAAGTTGGAAAAGTTGCCATACAGACTTTGTGTGTTATCACACTGAGTAAGAGATTTACTAAGCCAACAGAATGCTTCTCAAGATCAGCCAGCAAATTTTGATTAACATATTTACACTTTCCTACAGAATAACAGATTTGGATCCCATACAAATGGCTGTCCCCTCTCTTCTTAAAAACCTCCAGTGTTGAAGCACCCACAACTTCTGAAGGCAAGAACTTCCACTGATTGTTTTCACTGTCAGAAAATATCCCCTTAATTCTGGACTGGGTCTCTTTTTCCTTCCATTACTTCTTGTCTTGCTCTTAGGTGCTTTGGAAAATAGGTTGTCCTTCTCTTCTGTTTGTGACAGTCTCTCAAATATTGGAACACTGCTACCATGTCATCATTAGTCCTTCCCTTTTATTAGACTAGACATATCCGGTTACTGCAAGCATTAATTACATTTGCCATTCAAACTGTATTAACATCTCATTTTGTTATTTGAATGTACAGTGAAATAATTCCTTAATACAGAACTATCACGTTGAGTTCAAATGTGGCAAATCCATGAAACCAATGGAAAGCAATTTTTCCTTCATACAATATAGTACATGATACAGTACTATACTATATGTATCATACTATTTACACATTTACTAGGAAAACAGTTTAGTTTGACCTTAAAGCTATGCGTTGATTCCCACTTTACACATGAATGAAAATGAGTACTAAAGTTCACCAGTTTTTCTAAGTAACATTGTCCACTGCAAGGATAGGTCCTATAGTTGTCACATTTTTTGCTGACATAATACCCTGAAAACATAAACATGACACCTGCAGTTAATGGATGATAACAGAAAGAGACTGGCCAAAGGTCTACAGCAGGCCACTAAAATGATGAGAAAAGTGAGGGAATTTTTGTACTGAATTCCACTACCTGCATTCATGTGACTTGCAGAATTGATTGTAAAAGCTGTTCCACATGGTTGGACAATTTTTATAGGCTGGGGCCTTGAATGAGCAATCAGTATTTTGCTTCACACAATACAATTATATTGAACTGTTCTACCTTACAGTCAGAAGTGACCTTAGCAACTTAGTAGGTAACAAGTTTGAACATTAAGAGGAAGCTTGCAGGGCCCCTGCATTAACAATTCCTCCAAACATCATCAAATGCCATGTTTGATGCAGTTGTCCTTTCCAGCTGCCTTGTTCAAAAGTTACAGCTACAGTCCTGAGAAGTATAAAACTTGATTTCGATACCACAGACAGCAAACGAATTGAAAGATACACAATAAAAAATGTGGAACAAATTTCGCACAAATAGTTCCTATTCCAGAGAATACAAAACTGTAGAGAGAAATACCCATACAACACACACATCTATGAAAAGTCTCGCAAAACATATGCCATAAACGAATAAGACTTCTCCCCCCACCTTTTTTTTAAAGTAGCTGCATCACATTTCAAGTCTAGTCTGAACACAAAGCAGTCAATCTAGAGGAAAGAAAATTAGAAGAGCAATTTAGAACTCACACTGCAAAGATTAAATCAGCGTATTTCTTTATGACAGTAATATATCCCACAAAGGCTTATTTATGCATTGATGCAGCGACAGGCTTTTAAACAATCAGTTGAAAATATACAGAAAAGTAATACAGTATATCATAATTTTCCTGTGGTAGAAATTTCAGCTCTAAAAATGCCTGTATAAATTTTTCAGTTTTTGTTTTACACCAAAACAATAACATATGCTTATCCTACACATGTAATTGCACAATAATTAAAGTTTGTTTCGTAGGTTATGATAAATAAATCAATGTAACGGTAAAATTGTACATTCCACAGAGAACAATAATCAAACTGTAAGCCACAAGCAGCATGTGGCCCACAAGCATACTTCTTGTAATATCCAACATTCCCTGGACAAAGCTCCCCTAGATACTTAGCGATAAACCCATAAATCTGTGATACTTTTTTTCAACAATGTTGCTACTATAGTACTTTAGAGTCTTAAGTATGGAATATAGCAGACTCAAAATATAAGGATTCTTTACTACCCTCCCAAAAGAATGGAACCCCCCAGAAAACCATAGGCCACCCCATTTATATAATGAGGTCCCCACACATAGCATTCTTCAGAATCAGAATGCAGAGTAACTGATCACACACAAAATTTAGTGCAACATAATACTATATGGCTCATATTGCTTTTTATTCACCACAGTTATGTGGGAGCTTAAAGACAATCCATAGTGGTCCATAGGAATTGTCTATCTGGCCAATAGAAGCAGATATGGATCTCAGGACATATAGATGCAACCATTTGACTTTGTGTTACATTTAGCCTCCCTCCCCATGTTTCTTCTTCCCTCCTTCAGCGGTGGAATTCACTTCCCTTCCCTTCCAGTTTGCAAATGTGAGAATGCATGCTCTCTTGCATGTGCAGACATGTGCCATGTCTGCACACGTGCACTGCTTTCTGCACATGCTCAGTACTCACGCATTACATCGGGGTGGGCAGGCGGAGTCTCCCACAGCTGCCTATACCGGTTCACCCAATCAGAGGGAACCGGCTGAATACCACCTCTGCCCTCCTTGCCTTTTTAAAGTCTTCTCATTCAACATACCGACCACTGCATCTTTTGATAAGAAAATCCTATAAGATCATCAAAAGTCAGAGGGCCACATCCAGTTAGTACTTGGATGTGAGGGATTCCCACGGCAATTCTGTCATGAGGCTAATAGCTTTTTCCAGGTTGCTTTCACACAGGTAGTTCACATTACAATCACAACTGGGACTGGAATTTCCATCTCTAAGAAATGTAGCCATAAAGTGAGAAGCACCTAAGTTTATTACCTTTGTTGCTGCGATAAAGCAAATCACTGCAAATCTGGCTTACCCTCTTGACTTTGCTTGTTTTAAGGCCCCTGAAAAATGGAAATAGTTAATCATGTGACCCCAGGATGCTGCAACTGTCATAAATACATACTGGTTGCCAAGTAATAGCAATAGCAATGGCCCAAATTTCAATCATATGGCATGGGGATGCTTTGCTGTTCCTGAGGAGGAGTGCCAGTCATAAGTCACTTTTTCAGAATGTCGTAACTTCAGACAATCTTTTAAAAATGACCATAAGTAAGAACTATTTGTACTATAGAATGTATCCCTCTTGCGTTTTCTCATTCCATATTTGGGAAATTTACAAATACCGTATTTATCGGCGTATAACACGCACTTTTCCCCCCGAAAAATAGGGGGCAAATGATGTATGCGTGTTATACGCCGATATACGCCAGGCGATATACGCCAGGTGCACAGAAAAGGATCACGGAGCGCTTCGCCCCAAAAGCAGCTGCTTTTCTGTGCGCCTGGCGTTTAAAACATCCAGCTATCTATCTAAACGCCAGGCGCACAGAAAAGGATCGCGGAGCGCTTCGCCCCAACAGCAGCCGTTTAGATAGATAGCCGGATGTTTTAAACGCCAGGCGCACAGAAAAGCAGCTGCTGTTGGGGCGAAGTGCTCTGCGATCCTTTTCTGTGCGCCTGGCGTTTAGATAGATAGCCGGATGTTTTAAACGCCAGGCGCACAGAAAAGGATCGCGGAGCGCTTCGCCCCAAAAGCAGCTGCTTTTCTGTGCGCCTGGCGTTTTAAACATCTGGCTATCTATCTAAACACCAGGCGCACAGAAAAGGATCATGGAGCGCTACTCAGCGGGGTGTGGGCGAGAGGAGGAGAGAATGGATGAGCCGTCTCTCCTCTCCCAGACACCCGACTAAAACACTTTCTTTCGCCCGCGGAAGAGCTCGGGCGGGCGAAAGGAAGCGCTTTAGACAGCGGGGTGTGGGTGAGAGGAGGAGAGAATGGATGAGCCGTCTCTCCTCTCCCCGGACTCCCGACTAAAAGTTAATAAAAAAAAGGAAGGAGGGAAGGATGGAACTGGAAGGGAGGCAGGGAAGGAGGGAGGGAGAAAGGAAGGATAGGAGGATAGGGAAAGAGGAAAGAAGGCAGGCAGGCAGAAGGGAGGGAGGTGCAAGGAAGGAAGGAAGCATAGATAAGCAGGAGGGAAAGAAGGCAGGCAGGCAGGAGGAAAGAGGAAGGAGGGAACTGGAAGGGAGGCAGGAAGGAAGGGAAGGAGGAAGGGAGGGTGGAAGATAGTAGCAGTGAAAGCAGCAGTGTTCATAGTTGCTTTTACTGTCCTTTTACATTATTTACCTTATAAGTGGTAATAATATTAATAAAAAAAAAGTTCTGAGCTACCCTTATTTTGCTTCAAAGTTCTTTATTTGAAATTTAAATTTTTTTCCTGAAATTTCCCTCTTAAAATGAAGGTGCGTGTTATACGCCTGTGCGTGTTATATGCCGATAAATACGGTACTCTTTTGCCAAGGTTCTATTTCTCAAATCTAATCTTTATTTTACTGCAAAGTATGATACTGTTAATAGTTTAGAATTTTACTTTTTAAACTTTATTAGTCACTGGAGTAGCAAAGCAGGCTATCCGTCAAATTTATTTTAAAAATGCAATTGTGGTTAATTCAGCAACCATAATTAAACAAAGCATGGTTGAGAATGACACACATACATAGTAGGACACTTCCAAACACACAGAGTGATAATGACAATGAGAAAGTCAGTTGTCTTCAACCTTATCTTCCCTTACAGCATTCTTAATCAATCTACTACAGTTGATTCTTGATTTATGACTATTCATTCAACAGCTTTTAACATTATGACAGCACGGAAAAGAGTGATTTATGATGGGTCCTCACTCTTAGGACTGTTATAGCATTTTTGCAGTCATGTGATCACAATTGACATCTGGCATGCACTTAGAATGGTTGCAGCATTCTAGGTTCATGTGACTGCCACCTAAAATGTGACTGCATTTTAACAATCATATCACTTAGCAATGGAAGTTTCAATCTACTCATATAATACTTCATGAGTACTTGTCACTTATGCTGAGAGCTTACAAACATGAGTTTAGTGTTAGTTGAAAGAATAGTAAGGGCTTGTTTCTTAAGAGCACTTGTCCTGTGCTGCCTAGATGGTCAATTTAACCTATAACCACAGACCCGTGGTCATAGTGACCACAACAGTTTTCCAAAATGTTTGGAACATCCCTATTTTTAGAAATAGACCATTCGAGTTGCAAATAGCTTTTGTTTTCACACCAATAAGAATGTATCTAACATCGCAGTTGCATCAGTTATTTGGTGTTTTTTGTAGTGGCATTTGTATTTCAGTTTCGGTCATTTTGACTGCAGATCTTTGTTAATGTATTTTTTTTATAATGCCGGGGCCAACCTTTCTGCCAAAAAGAGTGCAATTTGGTGATCCAAACGTTGAAGAAGCTGTTCTAAAATGGCATGGAGAAGCAGAGAGTGATCTGAGTGAAGTGGAATCGGATTATGACAAAAGTTCTGTAATGGACGATGAGGAACCCACCACCACCAATTTTGACATCATCAGTGATGAAGCTCCAAATCAAATTGATGACTAGGTACAATCTATGTCGTGCAATGATTTATGTGGAAAGAATAAATTCAAATGGACTTCTGCACCTTTTGGAAGCAATAGATTCAGAACCGTTAGTCACAATATTGTTGTGCAATTACCTGGACTACGGCCTGCAGTTAGAAATCTCAGAAATTCACCTACTCCCCTAGAGATTTGGAAATTATTATTTTCTAAAAAAATTATTAGTGCCATCGTTCAGTGGACCAATGTAAAAATTAGAGAAGAAAGATTGAAGTTCAAGGATGGAGAAACAACATAACCTATGCGATATGGATTTGATAGAGATCAAAACATTTTTTGGTTTACTGCTCTATATATCAATTTTTAAATCCAACCATGAAAACATTGAATGTCTTTTTGCTACCAAGGTCATTATGACCTCATGTCTGTAATAGTGTAGCTGAAATAATATGTCTGTGGTTAAGGGTTAAACAGGGAAAGACAGCCAGATTCTGTCATCTTATTCATTTATTCAAATTTATTAGCCACTCAACTCCAATGGTTGTGTCCTTCTGTTGGCAATGTGTCATGTAATTATACTTTATTATTTTGATTACTTGAAGAGTGGGATAGTATGCATATTTCTTCCTCTATTTCTGCTTTGATGGCATTAGGTACCATGGGAACCAGAAACAATTCCACATTTTCCACTGAAATTCATACCTGCCTCTGGGTTTTTCCGGCCATGAGGTTGGAATTGAAATTGTTGGTCACTCACTGACACTCCAGCACCAGTCAATGATGGAGGCAGATGTATTGATTGATGGTACATTAGCCAGGATATTATAATGTTAATGTTCAGTAGTTGTTTGACTGCTTAAGACTGCTAGTCCATTTGGTTCCTGCTCACAAACTATCTAAATGTACACCAGAAGGGGTGAACTAGCTCCGCACTCAGAATGGGTAAAGGCATTCTACAGCATCACCCAGGGCATTTTCCTCCACAGATGTCACCCTACATTCAGGCATCGCATTTGAGCAAGTCTGGCACCAGTTGGATTCATACTTCCACACAAAGCATTGTTACTTTTTCCACTAAAGTGATACATATTTACGTACTTGCATCTAGCATGCTTTCATAGTCTAGCTCTCCCATCACATAGTGCTAGGACTCAAACCATTGGAGCATAGACCTTCTCCAGCATCTTTAAGCCAGCGAGTCACCACACCTCTGACAGACACAGAGTTTGCTTATTACTGTTTCCTCCTATCTTTTTTGCATGATGATCTGTTGACTGAGATATTTTTAGACCTAGATTTGGTGATCTTGTAGAAGAGCAATAGACTTGTGTTCACAAATAGCTTGACTGATCAGTTACAGATGTGAGAGAAAGTTTGTGCCAAGCACCAATATTCCCATCTACTTCATCCCATGCACCCTTGCAACAATGATGATAGCTAGAAGACCACATCTGCTGTTGAAAGATTAACTACAACAGCTGCATCTGCCCAACCTTATCCAAACCCGCATTAGGAAATAGATGCAGTCATTTTCCCACAAGTAGGTTGAAGAGGAAATTAAGTTTTTCTGTAGCTTGGCATACAACAGCTATGTAAAGAAAACCCTTTTCACCAGCCTCATTAGTATTGCAAAGTAGAAATCAGCAATGTGGCGGCACAATTTATGCCAACATATTTTTCGCTGGCTCAAGAAATTGATGCTTCTGTTTGAAATTGTCCATAATCTCATTACAAAAACTGTCATTCAAGAAAAGGTCTTCTGCTCAAAAGCCAGAGATAAACAAACCAACAAACAAAAACCTTTGAGTTGTCACAGTGACACTCTAAAGATGACAGGACCATCCTACCGGATATGTATGCCAGCTTTTAAAACCGCTTATGGCTTTTTCTGAAATCTTAGACTCCAATATGACTGAAAATCAGGAGAAATGATAGAGGATTCATTCTTCCAGTCTGTTTTCAATGTCAGCTTCTTCAGATCATTGTTACAGGGCTGCAGATGTAGGACAACTAGTGTTTTGCTTCTTCTGTTCTCCACATTGAAATTGGTCAGTCCAATTCTGGCTCCATGAGAACTCATGAGGAGGGAGATGACTTTTAGATGGAAAGTTAGTTTCAGCCTGTTCTCAGAACCCTCCTTTCAGAGCTAGGAGTAGTGGAAAAACTGCCAATTGGACATTAATCTTTGCAGCGCAATCCATGATCAGAGGTGGTATTCAGCAGGTTCTGACCACTTCTGGAGAACTGGTAGTGGGAATTTTGAGTAGTTTGGAGAACTGGTAAATACCACCTCTGACTGGCCCCGCCCCATCTATTCTCTGCAGTGGTGGGTTCCGGAATCCGTTCCAACCAGTATGGTTGGAATGGGCCTGGCGGCGTCTACATGGATGCACACAGCGCGTGCATGCATCTTAGCGGCTCTGCAAACCAGCGCGACGCTCCAGCTGCTCAGCGGAGCATCACGCAGACGCTGTGCACACCATGCACGTGTGCAGAAGCGCCGAAGACTTAAAGGACCGGTAAGGAGCTCGGGCAAGCCCTCTGGAGCACCATACCGGAACGATATCTAGTGCTCCGGGCAGGCTCCTGTACGCCGGTACCGGGGTGTACCGCCTGCAACCCACCACTGGTTCTCTGCCTCCCGAGTCCCAGCTGACTGGGAGGCAATGGGGATTTTGTAGTAACCATCCCCTGGAGTGGGGTGGGAATGGAGATTTTACAGTATCCGGCCACGCCTTCCAAACCACACCACACCCACCAAGCCATGCCCACAGAACCAGTAATAAAAATTTTTGAATCCCACCACTGTCCAGGATGTAGACAGGGCTCGAGATGAAAGGACAGAAAACTAAAAGAAATGGTACAGTACAGGTAACTATCACCTTCTGATAGTTTGTTCAGCAACCATTTGAAATTATAAAAGTGCTAACTAAGCACTCCTGTCCAAAGCTACAGCTACTGCAGTGCGAGTACACAGTCCCCACAGTCCCCGCTTCCCCAACTCCATTACCACTCAGTCACTTACCTTTTCCATAAATCTCCTTTGGGAAGCAGCTGTTCCGCAATGTGGCCTTCCTTCACCACTTCCCAAAATACCACCCACTTCCAAGACAGTGCTACACAGCCTCCTTGTAGGAAGAAAGACCATAAGATGCTTCACCATGTGGAGAAGACCCTGGGATGCCTGGGGCAGCCACATGTGAGAAGCTGCTGTAGTGTGAGTCTGAGCCTGTGGTAGGCCTCTCCTGCGGTTCTCTATGCTCCGCTTAATGACCTGCATGGTTTCTTAATGACTGTATCAGGGAGGGTGATTACATGGATGCCTTGCTTAATGACCACCATGGCTTGCAGCCGTAATGGGAGGCTCCATTACAGTCATAAATCAAATATTACCTGTATTCACTTGTGAAAAAGCCCATCCCAATGTTTAGAAGAGACACCACTGATTTTATTGCCCTGTTTGAAGCTGCTATCCAGATTTCACTGTCACATTTTACTGAAAAAAATATATTTTTTAATAGAAAGGAAACACATGAATTTTTAAAGAAATAAAATTCAACTCCATTATAATAGTCAGCAAGGCCAGTGCAATCTCCAATCACCACTCCATGAAATATTTGTGCTAGAATGGTTTATTTTAAAAACAAAACTGCAAAATATTTATGTTAATCACTGATATATTAATAAATATATTAGGGCTTTTAAAATTGCAAGCAGGAATAATTTTGGGACATGACCATTTCCCTATTACTAACAAAATAAACCTTTTTTCCCTAATTGTTTTAATTGCCATTTTTCCCCAAGGAAACTTTATTCTCAGAGGACAAACCCTAACAGAATTTTCAGTAACTTCAATTAATTAAAATTCCCAGTAATGGTGGGAAAAATCCAAACCACTTATTTTCATGGAAATTACATTTAGATTTCAGAACTAGTAAACATTAGCTTTTAAACCAAGATACCTCTAATTGTAGGCCTCTTGTTTTAGCCAGTTTTCTCTTTCTACAATGCTTACACACACATTTAATAACAATGGTAATAAAATGCAATGCAATAGTTAAAATGTCAGGTTAGGACCAGGGACCTGTAATTCACATCTTTTATAAATTCAGGACTCCAGAAGCAGTTTTGGGCAAGTAACTCACCCACTTCATAAGGGCATTGTTAATTAAAGAGAAATTCACATATATGAATCTTTGAGCATAGATAAAGCAGTGGAAATGAAATAAACAAGAAAAAATAATACTGCTCAATCCCTCAGGGTTGTTGCATGGACTATCACAACTCAAATATTTCATTTATGAATATAACTGAGTTCACAAAAGGATGATTTGCTGTCTTAATCTCAGAAACTATTTGTGATCACCAAAAAATATCTTTGAGGACCTGATGGTCACCATATGAGCCGTGATGGCAGATTGGTTAGAATGTGGTACTGCAAGCTACTTCTGCTGATTGCGATTGCCAGCAGTTCGAATCTCACTGGCCGAAGGCTGACTCAGCCTTCCATCTTCCCGAGGTCAATAAAGTGAGGATTCAGATTGTTGGGGGCAATATGCTGATCTGTAAACTGCTTAGAGAGGCTGTAAAGCACTGTGAAGCAGTATATAAGTCTAAATACTATTGCTATATGGGATGGATGAGGGCATTATTGGAGAGAAAAGAAAAGTGCAGGTTTTCTTTAAAAATGCTAGTGTATGCAAAAAGATTTAAACATTTAAAAAGGATGTATGTCCACAGGAAGTACTGTATTTGTGTAAATACATCTAGAGCTGACCAAGCACCTCTGCCTGATTAGCATTAGATTGGGTTTTTCACTGGCATTTCCAGTCTAAAGAGAGTCAGTCTCTGTGCTTTGCACATTTCATAATAAAAAGACAATTTTGCACTATAAAGTATTTATGATTGTAGAACTATCCAACTGTGATGAAGAAATGTAAAAACCTCTGTAATGTAATGTAATAGCTGTAACTTATTAAAGACCAAAAAAAGCACACACAAAACAGTGCAAAGGGAATGGAATTTTCCTTGTATCTTTAAATTCTTTCCCATAAATAAATAAACCCTGACCTACCATGCACTCAATCATTATTATGGTCGAGTTAATTAAAACAGCACTAATCTCAAAAATACGCAAATTACCTTTCCTTCAAAAAAAAAAAAAAGGATGGCAACAATCAAAGGTGATCTCTCCCATCACTCAGACAATGATTCCTGTGCATCGGTAAGAAACAAGTCCAGAAGACTATTTGCCTTTGCAAATTGCAGCTGGAGCTCCTTCTGCAGAACTCAGCATCTATCCATGGGGCAAAAAGACAGCAGTGCTTTGTGCCCTGTATTCACAGCCGGCAATAACAAACAATGAAGTTTGCCTAGCAGAAACAAGTTGAGTCAATAATGGTACCATTACACAAGGGCACTCATTACCAAAATTCAGAGGTTGATTTTTAAAGGGGAACAGAATTTGTCTATAGAAATCTAGAGGTCTAGATTGCTTGAACTCTGCTCAAAGCAAAGCACTGCAGTCTTAGGAAAAGGGTACCTGCCCTAAAGCCAGGAAAAAAAATCCAAGGTCAACAGCTCTCAAATCAGACTCCCCTTGCAGATTGCTGAGAGGATATAAAAGTGAGCAGAGATTGAGAAAGAAGATAGGAAATGAAGTGCTGTCAATCCTGGGATAAGTTACAGCCATCAGAATCAGCCTGCTTCAGCTTGGTGTCCTCCAGATGTACTGGCCAATGCCCATAACTGCAGAACCTGTGATGGCTGAGAACTATGGGAAGTGAATCTTTGCGAGAACACCCAGGCTAGAAAGGCTACATGACAGCTTCTCATGTTTCAGAAATGGGCAACTCTGAATCTTTCAAACGAGGGATGCAAAGACCACAGTCTCGCAATCCAATTGATTTGTTGGCACATATTGTGAACTGATATTTAAATCAGAAGGAACCTAGTAGGATCATTTCTTTTATGAAAAGTCAAAAGCTTTCTTGTGACTAGCAGTTTACCAAAGCTTATGCCCTTCAGTAATATTTGTTAGTTGGAAAAGATTCCTTCTCATTTTGGTTACCATAGTCTAACATACCTTCTACAATGACACATACTTGCTTCTCCAAACTTTGGGATCCAACCTCTCCAAAAAGCTGACCCTTTACTTTTTAATGCCTCTTTCACTGATCCTCTGCATTTTCAGAGTCAATGTCAAAATGGATAAATACTTTACTTGGAACTGGGGGAAAAACAGAACAATCCTCTGAAAAAACCATTCCCATTCATTCCTTTCAGCATGCTGGCTGGGGAATTCTGGGAGTTTAAGTCCAGACATCTTAAAATTGGCATGGTTGAGAAATACTGCTTTAAACACACAAGACACCCTCTGTCAATGGCACTGAATGCAGCAGAGGGGGGTCCTCTCAGTTCCTCCACATGCTCAGCAAACCCACAATCAGTTTGGACCACAATAGGGCAAAGGCAGGCAGCCTATCAGTTGTCCGCTCAGGATTTAAAGTAAATCAGACTATTCAAGTGAAATTTACCGGTACTTCCATTTGTGCCTATAAGCCTGCAGCCCCAATTTCCCTGCTCTACTCCAGAAAATTCTTGCCCTCTATTTTATCCCCTTCCACACCCACTAGTGACATTAACAGCACACTTCAGCCCCCTCCCTAAACACTATCTTCCACAATTCTGCAGTGCGCGCACACAAACACACACACGAACTCGTCTTGCGTTCATAGTATGCCAAGCAAAAAGCAAAATGAAATATTCAAGACCTCAGAATCCCAAACCAGATTTTCCCTCATCGCCGACTCCTGAGCCGACAAGTTCCACGCTTGAGACCAGAAAGCTTATCGCTGCTGGGCTCATTCGAATTCCCATCAAAAATATAAACAGGAGGAAAAGAGTGCATCTGGCCATGAGCAGAGTGCTCCCTTGATTCAGCACAATCGCCGAGGAAAAAAGAGACAATTAAAGTCCAGCGACAAGGTCTTTACAAAGAAATTACACTGACCGCTTGCCCATTCCCTTCTCCTTCGCCTCCTGCACTTCCTCCGACTCCGAAAGAGCCGGGCCTACGTTGAACTTTCCGGGTTACTTACTTGCGCGCTTAAGGCTCCCAGTCCTTCCCACCCCGTCGAGGTCTCTGGCTAGCGAGAAGCCCCTTGCTGCAGACATGCCCGGCCGGCTGAGTGCCTCCCTCTCACCGAACCGGTGGACAGCTCCTTCCAGCTGGGACAACACAGACAGTCTCGCCTCGCAGCACACCCACGAACGCTACTGCCCCGGTGACTGTGCAGGAGCGCGCGGACGAAGATGGTACAGACACCCGTCGCTTGTCCCGGCGGCGGCAGTTGTCAGGGCTACGCTGCAGGGGAAGGAAAAGCGGCTGTGTCCTTCCCGCCCCGCCAACGACTTTCAATTCACCTGCAGGCAGCGCGCGAACGGGAGCAGCGGTGCAGAGCTCTGCCGAGCAGCAAAGACGGTGCAGCCCACGGCTCGGCCGGCAGGGGCGGGGCCTCGCGCGGGGAGCCTGCGTTCGCTTTTCCAGTGCGCCCTTCGCTCAGCCCTCCCGCTGCCGCCGCGCTCTTCTCCTCTCCGCGGGATTGCAAGCATTGCGTCACCTTAGTCGCCAGCCTCCGGAGGCTAGTGAGACCCAATGCCGACCCGTGGTTACCCGGGGGTAAATCCCTCGGGTGCTTTAGTGCTTTTTAGCAGAGGCGAGGGGACTCCGGGCATTTGGAAGGATTTCTCAAGTTGAAAAGGACGAGGAGAAGCCTGCTGGAGGAATCCACCATCTCTCGTTCGCTCCAGTGCCCGGTTAGAGAGGTGCTCCTGCAAGCCGACAAGCGGGGAGGCGGAGTATGAGTAAAATTCCACATTCTGCCGACAACTATTTGCAAGAATGTCCCCAGGGACGCATCTAAACCCTGGAGTAACTTTCTGCGCGTAACCCATTACCCGGCGTTAACTAAATCACGGTTTACTCACTTGATCTAAGTGCCAGGTTCTGATCCAAAAGCTAACCACTTAAGCCGAGTTACACAAGGTCTCAACTAGCTGCCTCCTGGCGAAGCGGCCATCGAAGCGGCTGAATGGCTGATCCAGCATCTCCTCTTGCCTGAGGACATTCTAGCGCCGCGTAGCTGAATACTGTAACCCTCTGAGTGGCTTAAACTCAGGTGTGCAGTGTCGGATGTGTATGTCCGCCTTGGTTGATGGACTGAAGCCTAAATTAAAGGGAAGTTCTAACAAGAATACTGTCTTTGATCTGCCTGAAGTATACTCTGATTTGTTTTCCAATTCGACATAACCTATTCCTCCTGTCTCCTTGTGACCTGCTCAGGCTCAAAAATGAAGCATAATCTAGCCTGCTTAGTACTTGATAGGAGGTTACTAGGTAAGAGCATCCACAGGATAGGATCAGAAAAGTCAAGATGGTGGCCCCAACAGTGCAATTTAAAATTAGTTGTTGTTATAGCTTTCATCTTTACTTTTTTTTAATCCTCTTCTGAGAGCACTTCTTTCCCCTGGGAATCTCAGGACTGTAGTCTAGATGGAGAAGATAAAAATTATCCCAGAAGATAACAATAAGCTATTTCTATATTGCTGGTAAGAAAACTGCAAGGACAAGTCATGCACAACTCAAAAGTGACTTTCAACAGGGTGATGCTATTCAGAAGCACTCTCCTTGTACATGCTTGTCAGAAGATTACAATCAAGTGGTATTTACTTATCTCAGAGTTGGCTTATTCACAACACTAAAACTTGTGAATAAAAGCCCATTGATTGATCTCACAGCATAATATTGCCTTGTTTTCTATTCTCAAGTATAATCCCCAGAGAACTTTGAAAATCCACATTTTAGCCACAACAGGAAGGGTTTTTTGGTATTATTAGATTCTGATCCTAAATCAACAACTCCAAGCACTGCTTCCATGTCCCAGTAGACTTCATTTCATCTTCTCTTAACTATATAATTATTTACTCACTACCACAGTATCAGGTGCTGTGTAAAATAGAAAAGTGACAGTGGTAGGGCTGAATGTTTGTAGTCTTATCTGTAAAAGTATGTAGAAGGAGTAGATGGAAACAAATCTAATGACAATACTTCTGATGAGAAAGAAATTCTATGAAAAACCTGGGAAATTGTAGCCAGAAGACTTTCAAATCATTCGGACTCATGTTTGTTCTAAATTAAAGCTAAATGCAAAATGATGTTGATGTTATCCATTTAATCTTGTCATGGCAATTTTATGGGCCACGTCTCTCCATATCTTCTGATCTTGCAGCTCTGGCTGGTGTCAGCATTAGTGTTGCTGAAAGCATAGATAGAAAGCATAGCAAGGGAGGGCTTCAAAAAGTTTAGCAAGGGGTTCTCTGCCCGGTTGCTGGGTGGGCATGACCATGGTGGGCATAGCCTAGTCAGTCTCCTGCACCACGGGGAGGGCACTTTTGCCTTTCCCTGGCTCCAGAGGCTTTCCTAGAGCCTTTGGGGGAGCAAAAAGAGCCTCCCCAGGCTCCGGAGGCTCTCTGCAGGTCTGATAGGCCCATTTTTCACCCTCCCCGACCTCTGTGGATGCCCTGCACTTACCTGCATCCAAAACAGGTCACATGGGGACTCCTGGGCAGGGTAGGGTAGGCGGGGCCAGACAGGAGTGGGATTTGGGGGTTCTCCGAATTACACAGAATCTTAGCTAGAAGTTCTCCCAAACCCCTGTGAACCCCCAGCAGCCCACCTCTGGGTCACATTAAATCAGAATTAGAACATTCACAACACTAAGGCATAAATTGTTTGTTTATTTCTGCCTTGGTACATTATGCATATTTACCCTGAGATTTTTGGCTGGTCTTTCAAACTTATCCCTGCTTAACCATGGTTTGTCCAATTGATCCCATTTTCTGTATTTGCATGAGATGCACAACCATAAATAAACCACACAAGCTGACTTTGCACAATAATTAGGGTAACATGGCTTTTTTGTCGTTCTTCTTGTCATAAGATCTAGAAAGCGACTGTAGAAGTGTAGTAATACTCTGCAATCTAAGCATGTTTAGTCAGAAGTAACATTCACTGACTTTGGTGAAGCTAAAGTTAATTAATGCTGCCTAATTGTGCTTAGGCTTGCAACCTTGGCATTTAAGAGGAGTGGAAAGAGACTGCACTCAGCATAAAGTTTTCATGATTCTAAATTCTTACCAGAAAGCTAAGAATGACGTTCTGTGAGGTTTTGCTAATCTACTATTTTGAAGTAATTTACCTCTTAATGGAGTTGGATTTATAGTAGTGGTTGCAATGATTTGAAAGCAAGAAATGAGACTCTGAATAATCTGTGACCTCTGTCTTCCTTCAAAAACAATACCATCATTCAGGGAAAGCAAGCATGCTTGCAGTTCACAGCAAGCAATTTATCCAATGGTAATTAAGCTACGTTTGTGCTTTTTTTATCTTTTGGTACCTTTGAGTCAGTGTCAATTCCTGGCAACCATCTGAACTTATCTCTGCAGTTTGTTTGTCCAAAATGTTCACTGTCTTTTTCCTAGGACTGAGAGCAAGTGAGCGGCCCAAGATCACTCGCCTTTTTTTATCCCATTTTTATAAGTAACTCAAGATAATGAGCATAATACTCCTTCCTCCTATTTTCTCCACAACAATGACCTGTGAGGTGAGCTGAGAGAGAAGAGTAATCGACTGAAAGTCACCAGGCAGTTTTTCATGCTTAAGGTGAGACTAGAAGTCACAATCTTATAGTTTTGGAGCCAGCACAATATGAAAGCAAACAAGCTTTCATATTGTATCATAAAGTAGAGTAAAATGTGCTTGATTTGTGATTTAATGTATATGGTTTAATTATAGTTTAGTATGTAGTGCGTTGCACAAATCTAAATTATTAATAAAAAATATTTTATAGTTATAGTATACACTGAAGATGGCATTTAATTTCATTGTACCATGTGCAATGACAATAAAGTAAAGTAAACAAAAAAAAAGGTATCATAGAATTATAAAGTTGAAAAGGACTTTAGAGGTCATCAAATTACTCTCCTCTCAATACAGGAATCCCTAGAATCTGATACAGGACGATCCAGCATCTGAAGGTTTCTTGCAAAGGAAAACTCACCATTACACCTGCAGCCTATTCCACTGTTTGACAGCTCCTAAAATCAAGGAGTTCCACCTAATGGCCAACCTTCATCTGCTTCCTTGTCATTTTATTCCATTGTTTCTAATCCTATCCTCTGGGGCAAAGAGAATGCATTTCTTCTGAGTGACAGCTTTTCAGATATTTGGAGATATTTGAATACACTCATTATCTGTTCTATATACCTATATCCTTTCAACCTCCCCATTCAGATAGTCCTTGACTTATGATTTGTCATTTAACAACAGTTTGAAGTTACAACAGGCTAAAAAAAGCTATTTATGACCCATCCTCACAGTTATGACTGTGCTCCTTCCCATGATCATGTGATCACATTTCACGCACTTCACAATCTGCTTGCATTTATGATCAATGGTTATAGCATCTTATGGTCACATGATCATGATTTGTAATGTTTTCTGCCAGTTTTGCCCCCCCCCCCAAAAAATAGCCCATTCTGAAGAATGGGTTCATCTAATGATCACATGATTCACCTAACAATCAACCACAAAAATGTCATGAAATTGTATCCAATCATGTGGGTACCTTGATATAAGACCACAACAACTCAAAAACTGTCCCAATTGTAGTTATAGGTCAAGGAATGCCTGTATGGTCAACAAGGTAACTCAAACTTCATTCACATGTATTATTAATAAACTAGATTCCCCCCATCCTATATTTGTACTTTATATTTTTCCTATGCAGATGCAAGACTTTGCCATTTTTTTCTGTTAAAATCTGTTTTATTCACTTCAGACTTCTTCGGTTCAAAGTTATCTGGATCTAAATTTTCTATTATCTAAAGGCTTAGCTTCCTTGACCAGTTTTATGTCATCTCCAGGCTAAAATCCGCCAGCCAAGTCTAATAAAGTTCTTGAACAGCCTAGGGACCAGGTCAGAGCCCTGTAGCATTCCACCCCAAGTTGGAGTCATGGGTATAGTCATTCAGCCAACTGTAAATTCATGAACATCAGTGTGACAAAGGGGGCGGAGAACAAAAAGCATTATGATATACTGGTAAATCCCACTCCTAATTTTATAATGTGTTGCAACATTGCATACATGCCAAAAAAGGATGGAGAAAAATCCTACATACACTACTGTAGTTGTATTCCATATTCTATTATGTTTTAAGGAGAGTAACATGAGTCACTCTTGAAGAGTTTGATGAAGTCCTGATACACTGTCTAAAGCATTCTTCTGATCTATTAAACTAACTCTGATAAAGTTGTCAAACAAGGAGATTGATTTAGTGTGAACCAATTTATTTGTAACAAACCCATTCCACTCCTATTAATTGCAGTATGCATATCAAAGCACTCACAAACATGCTGCTTGATAATTATTCAAAGCTTGTCCAACATAGATGTCAAGGGTCTGTTGTTTCCCAGATTCTCTTCTTTATCACTGAGATAACATTTGCTCCCCTCCAGCCTTCTGAAACTCATTCTCCTGCCGGTCTCAAAGACTACCAAAAATGGTTCTGTGATTACATCCACTAGTTCCTTCAACACCTTCCTTCATCTAACCCTGAAGACTTTGTACGAATACAACCTTCACTGGATCCCTGATAATTCTAAAACCAAGTTGCCAACCCCACCTTAGATATATTTCCATTACATATTTAACCCAATCAATAATGGCCATAGCATGGCTGTAGATCTAGATATTATTGATTATTTATTTATTTAGCGTACGAGGAGAACATGACAAGAGAAGAGATAGAAAAGAAGTAAACATATAAATACAATCCACATAGTTATATATAAAACTTTTATGAGAATATGGCAATGGCTTCATAACTAGATGTCCAATTCAGTTTTCCAGGTGATCACTGCTGATGCAGCTTTGTGTAGATCTTCTAGGGAACCAGAGAACATACATCATAGGCAATGTTGCACAATATGTTTAATAGTTTGCATATCAGTACCACAATTGTAACAAAGAAAATTGTACCATCCCCAGGGCAGAGACATTTCTTTCAGTATCACATGTAATTCTGTTCAATTTCAGAATTACATCCAGACAGAGCGAGGCAGATTAAAACCAGGTGGTTTGTTAGAGGAATCTCTAATTGTCAAGCCACAAAAAGGTACTATGAACCATTCCTCTCTCCAAGCATTCTCGAGGTTAAACTAGGTAGATATTAAGTGAAAAGCGGTTTTCCATACTGGCCCATGGATTTTCAGTCTTGTGATGGAAATGCATTGTCCATGCATTGTCTTGGTTAGTGGTGGGATTCAATTTTTTTTTACTACTGGTTCTGTGGGCATATCTTGGTGGACATGTCATGTCTTGGTGGGAGTGTCTTAATGGGCATGGCAGGGAAAGGATACTGTAAAATCTCCATTCCCTCCCCACTCCAGGGAAAGGTTACTGCAAAATCCCTATTTCCTCCCGATCAGCTGGGACTCGGGAGATAGAAAATAGATGAGGGTGGGGCCAGTCAGAGGTGGTATTTACTGGTTCTCCGAACTATTCAAAAGTTCTGCTACTGGTTCTCCAGAATGGGTCAGAACCTGCTGAAAACCACCACTGGTCTTGATGAATAGGAAGGGCCTTATGTCCTTGACATTGGCCAAAGGAGAGCTTGTTGTTTTCTAATGTCAAATGTATGATATTGCTAAGTACTGGTAACCAATGCATAGGAGTGGGATGCAATGTGTCAGAGATGATACACATTGTCTAGTGATGTTGGTCATTGAGCATTTGGGTCTGGACACTGTTAAGCCACACACTGGCACCATATTTAGCTGTGGAATAAAGCAAATCCCAGGCTATTGTTTGTAGGGTGTTAGCATCAGCACCTCAGGATGTTCCAAACAGTCTCTTCAATAAATTGTGAGTTTTTCAGTTTTGCAGCTGTTTTTCCAGGTGTTGTCGGAAGGTTAGTGATCAGTGTTACCCCCAGGAAGTTTGAGAGGTATTACATTATTAAATGCAGTTTCAGAACTTTACCGAAGGCTGGTAATTTGTGTACTTATTGCTGAGATATAATGTGGCTATTCTGTTTTTGTTCGGCTTGGTTGGGGGTGCCATTTTTTGAAGTAGTTATCCAGCTTCTGGAGATCTTAAGAAAGGATGTCCTCTGCGTCATTGAAGTTGTGAGATTGATATCAGCATAAATAGATTTCGGAGAAACGGTTTAAGGCAGGTCAAGTTAAAAACAGGAGAGGATAACACTGATCCTGGTGGTAGTCCATTATTCAACTTTTGATATCTGCTTCTATTGAATTCTGCAAAAACTTGAAATAACATGTTACTCAACACATTAGCAATCAAGGCAAAATAACCTATCTATACTTTTTTTAGACAGCAGGCGGTGATGCTTAGGTCTTAGTTTCCTAACAAAGCTTTTTTAAGCTTTAAATATATGTAATATGTGAACTTAGCCCAGCAATTTTGCTCCATTTGAGATAAAGGGAGCTTTGTATTTGATGTCATGGATACCTTACAGCCACACAACAAATGGAAAACCTGTGGACACTAATTCCCGTAGAATTTGCTCTACATCACAAAGAGCTGATTTATTCCGATAGAAATTTGTTCATCTTGCTTACTACTGAGGACCACTCATTACACTGATACATAAAACCACCCAGAAACTTTAGCTGGTACATAACTACTTACCTAGTATTTGCTGCATAACCGCATCATTGTCTCATAGCACCATTGCCTGAGAGCTTCATTTGTTAGTGGTTTGTTTCCCATTTATCACCTATAAAGCCCTATGTGTCTTGGAGCCCAGATGTCTTAGGAACCTCCAGCAAATACCATACTACCTGCACAGAACAACTAAGATATGCACAACATTCCCTCAATAAAATGGGACAAGGTATGGAGACTGATATTCTGGGTGGCTACTCTTAGAGACTTCCATAGAGGAGAGATCAAACAGTCAAGATGCTCTTTTCACAATCAAAACCTGCCCAACCTTATTTAAATCTGTTTTTTATTTTTTCTCTTCCAGCAGGCAAGGAGCCATTCTGTTTATATATTGGGATAAGCACTGGATGTGTCTTTGCTTTTATCAGAGAAAATATGAAATGTCAATTATATCTTTCAATTACCAGAAGACAAACTGCTTTCTGCAATTATTTACAAAGCCATCTTTGTATGAACATATGGGCAGATGTAACTAGCACCTTTTTCTTAGCTCTAAAGCATCACTAAATAATGCCCTGTTGTTTCTAAAAAACATTTGAAAATCTCTTTCTCCTCCTCCCTCTTTTCTCTCTCGCTCTCTCTCAGACATAATTCAGTGGCTAAAGAAACAAGCAGTTGTGCATGAACCCCCAGCAGCACATATAAACCAGCTGCTGCCAGCAGGCTCTGATTCAGATTGACTAACACAAGGAAGGATAGCATTGATTGTGAAAGACTCCCCTACAGGAAACAGCACCATCCAACTACTGCCCAATAACCTGTCTCCCCACAACAGTGACGTGCAGTCAGGTGAGGCAAGTGAGGCACAGCCTCACCACTCTCATCATGAAAAAAAAAGTAAAAGGAAAAAGCTGAGCTAGTTGCTGCCTCACCGTGGATGACTCTGCTTAACCTCACTGGTGCTCTCCCTCCCCAAGTGTAGTGACTTCCTCCCCAGGCCCCTATTCATTTCTCTCTCACACACACAACTGGATAAAACTATATAAAAATCTAGCCCAGCTTCACTGATTACAAGTTTGAAAAGGCAACGTGGCTCCACCTGCAATCAAACTACACTTGGGGAGGGAGAGCACAAACGAGCACTGAGGAGACCACAGGAGGAGGCAGGAAGCCAGGCAAAGAGCCATGCTGTAGTACACACACTTCCCCCCAGCCTCTTTCTTTTGGAAGGCTCGGCTCAGCTCCCCTCCGGCTTCTCTGCCTCTCCTCTCACCCCAGCCTGCCAGCAGGAGGTGGTGGGTGGGCTTTATTGTGTTCCAGGCATTTCCCACCCAGACAGCAGGCTGCAAGGTACCTGAGGGTAGAACAAGAAGCAATGGGTGGAAATTAATCAAGGAAAGAAGCAACTTAGAACTGAGGAGAAATTTCCTGACAGTTAGAACAATTAATCAGTGGAACAGCTTGCCTCCAGAAGTTGTGAATGCCCCAACACTGGAAGTCTTTAAGAAGATGTTGGATAGCCATTTGCCTGAAACGGTATAGGGTTTCCTGCCTAGGCAGGGGGTTGGACTAGAAGGCCTCCAAGGTCCCTTCCAACTCTACTATTGTATTGTATTGTATTGCATTTGCAATGGTGGAGGTGTTTGGGAAAGGCAGCAGGGGAATGGGGGGGGGATGGCAGAGGAGCTGCTTTCAAGCCACTGGAAAAGATATCCAATCCAACTTTTGTGTGTGTGTGTGGGGGTTGTTTGAGAGTGAGTGAAGAGGGAAGGGGTAGGAGAGATAGTCCAATCCAACTTCTGTGTGTGTGTGTGTGTGTGTGTCTGTTTGTGTGTGTTTGAGAGAGGGGGAGGAAGGGAGAGAGGGAGGAAGGAGGGGAAGGAGAAGAAAAAGAAAAAGAAAGAAGGAGCAAAGGAAAAAAACAAATGCTGTCGCTTTAAATTGGAACTGAGCATGCCTGGCTGTGGAATTCTGGGAGTTGAAGTCCACAAGTCTAAAAATATTTGAAACTCAGCACTGTGTCAGTGCCTCACCAGTCATAAATCTCACCGCACGTCACTGCCCCACAATATGGGAAATCCTATCAGGACCATGGCTACCAAGCTACAATAACATGAGTATGGCTCAGAAAGGCATTTGGAACAACACCAAAGGCTCAAAACCCCAATTGTTCATAGATAGAGCAGTCATCCAAGTCTCAAGATCTAAACAGAACAATCTGAGCACAGCTTCAATTACATAGATTGTGAATGCCTGTCCGTGTACATATTCAACAGGACATTAAGGACCTTCTTCAGGAAATTCTTTCTGTGTGATTTTTCCTGGGGGGAGCAAAAATATTTTTTAGTCTTTGTCAGAGTTAAGCCTGGAAACCCTGTGCCACCTAGGCATCAATGCCTCAACTGTTCTTGCTATTACTGGCTTCAAAAGCCAAGCAAATGACAAGCATTCTTAAGGATAGCTCTACTCTTTGAAACATATTTTCATGTGTTCATGAAGCCTCACCCTTCCTTGCATTCTGCAAGTTAGTGAAATTAATACTAATATCAGCTTTTGGTGATAATTGTCTGTAGGTAACCATTATAGGAATTTTAGATAAACTTTTTTTCTTATTGTTTTCCAAGCATACAAATAAATGAGTGGTGGGTTAAGGCTCACTGGTGCCCTATGCACTGACAAATCTTGGTCCCCCCCTCCTTTGTACATACTGTAAAAATCTTCATTGGTTTTTTTTTCCTTTCTCAACTTTGTGGTGCCCCCTTTGGACCTGGTGCCCTATGCACATGCTTAATCTGCATAATGGTTAATACACCACTGAAATAAATAACAACCATTGTGCCTTCTTACATACCACACTTGTTATAGGATATTTCTGTGTGATGTAGGCAATTATCTAAAGTTAAGTTTTTGAATGCAGTTCCTGGTGACAGCATGAACCTAGCATACAATTTTCTTTGCATCTTATAGAATTGAAATGCTTTTATTATTTTCGTGTGTATGTGTTTGTGTACATGTGTGTGAGAGAGAGAGGAGGGAGGGAGGGTGGGAGAGAGAGAGACTTCCCAGTTTAATCCATCCAAGTACTGACCAATCCTGATCCAGTTTAACTTCTCAGCGCAATGCCAATGCCATCAGCTGTGCAAGTGTAATTATTTTCACACGGTGCTGAGTTAATTCCAACTCATTCCACTATTTCTTCAAACACAAGATGTAAAGCTTCTTTTTAAAAATGGTAATAACTCTACATTTTTTTAATTGATGTATTTCTATAGGCAGTGGCACACTAGCACAAATAATATTCAACTTATTGAGATCTAGTGCATGTTTGGATGCATCTGAAGCTTTGGGCCATTTATTTTGATTGGCTTGTGCTACAGATGTAAAGGAAGAACAGAGATGTTTAAGGAAGTTTCCTGCATAGTTTGCAGAATAGTTCAGGTATTGAAAATTGTTGACTGGCCAAGCCTTAGCACTTCAGTTATCTTTAAAAAGAGAACAGAAAGGCCTTGCTTTCACATAAAGAATATAAATGCAATATATGTTAATCAGAATTCCCCACAACTGAATACAAATTTTATTCTTGGAAATGTAACAATTGATTCTGTTTGATAGAAACAATTGATTCTATCAAAATTTCTGGACAAGCTCCTAATTGCAAGCTAACAAGTTCCTTCCCTCACCTCTTTCTCAAAGATTCATGTTCCAATGGAACTAATACCATTTATTTGCTGCCCATGATATACATGGCGCTTCCTCTCTCAAAGGTCACAGATGTAACCTATCATCATAGACATTCATTACTAACCACAGTTATGAAAAGCAATGCAAGTTCCACCCTTCTGTTTTTGTATCATGATATGGCACACAACTTCAAAAGGGGTAGAGTTCATGTCATAACATTGTGATACAATCTTATTGCGTCTGCGGATAACCGCCCTGCCGCCCTGTTTAGGGTCACCCGCTCCCTCTTGGTGCAAGAGACGCGGGGGGCACTCTAGTTCTTTGAGAAGGACTTTGATAGGTAGATAAACATGTCAAATCCATTCTAAACATCTGGCTGACTGTGCAATGGACCATAATAGTAATAATAATAATAATAATAATAATAATAATAATAATAATAATAATAATAACAACAACAACAACAACAACAACAATAATAATGAACGTCAGAGGCAAGTCTTGAGGCACCACGCTGGGAGGAGTTTGACTCTGTTGCCCCCGAGGATTTGGACAGGTTACGTGGGCGACTGCGAGCCACTACATGTTTATTGGACCCGTGTCCCTCCTGGCTTGTACTGGCATCCTGGGAGGTGACACGAGGCTGGCTTCTGGGCCTGGTGAACGCCTCGTTGGGTGAGGGATCCTTACCTACCGTCTTGAAAGAGGAGGTGGTGAGGCCCTTACTCAAGAGGCCTTCACTCGACCAAATGGAGCTAGCTAATTATCGTCCAGTCTCCAACCTCCCTTTTTTGGCGAAGGTTGTTGAGAATGTGGTGGCGCAGCAGTTTCCGCGTCACCTCGATGAATCCGATTATCTAGACCCACGCCAGTCCGGCTTCCGACCCGGGCACAGCACTGAGACAGCCTTGGTCGCGTTGGTTGATGATCTCTGGAGGGCCAGAGATAGAGGTTGTTCCTCTATCTTGGTCCTATTAGATCTCTCAGCGGCTTTTGATACCATCGACCATGGTATCCTTCTGCGCCGGCTGGAGGGGATGGGAGTCGGAGGCACCGTGTTACGGTGGTTCGACTCTTACCTCTCCGGCCGGATGCAATATGTGTTGACAGGGGGGCAGAGATCGACCCCGAGGCCACTCTCTTGTGGGGTGCCGCAGGGGTCAGTTCTCTCGCCCCTTCTGTTCAATGCTTACGTGAAGCTGCTGGGCGAGATCATCCATGGTTTTGGGGTTGAATACCATCTGTACGCTGATGATACGCAGCTGTACATTTCAACCCCAAACCACCCCAACGAGGCTGTCGCAGTGATGTCCCGGTGTCTGGAAGCCGTCGGGGTCTGGATGGGGGACAACAGACTCAAACTCAACCCCTCCAAGACTGAGTGGCTGTGGCTTCCGGCACCTCGGTTCAGCCAGCTGACTCCATCGCTGGCCATAGGGGATGAGCTACTGCCCCCTGTGGAACGGGCGCGCAATTTGGGCGTCCTCCTAGATGCCCGGCTGTCAATGGATGACCATGTGGCAGCCGTGGCAAGGGGGGTGTTCCACCAGGTTCGCCTGGTGCGCCAATTGCGCCCCCTACTGGACCGAGATGCCCTACGCACAGTCACTCATGCGCTGGTGACGTCTCGCCTAGATTACTGTAATGCTCTCTACATGGGGCTTCCCTTGGGACGCGCCCGGAGACTGCAGCTAGTCCAGAACGCGGCCGCGCGGGTTATCATGGGGAGGTCTAGATACTCCCACGTAACACCGCTCCTGCGCGAGCTGCACTGGCTACCTGTGGTTTTTCGGGTGCGTTTCAAGGTCCTGATTACTATCTTTAAAGCGCTCCATGGCTCAGGACCTAGTTACTTGCGGGATCGCATCCTCCCACATACATCCCTGTGGCCAATCCGCTCTCACAGAGAGGGCCTTCTCCAAGTGCCGTCCACTAGGCAATGCCAGCGGGCGGCGCCGAGGAGTAGAGCCTTCTCTGTGATGGGCCCAACCCTCTGGAATGACCTCCCCCCGACATTAGAACCACCTCGGACTTCCGCTCCTTCCGTCAAAAATTGAAGACTCACCTGTTCCGACTAGCTGGCCTGGCATGATTATAAATGTTACATCTATGAACTCCTGGTAGTATATTCTCATCTGGTTATTTTAAGGGTAATGTTTTAGTTTTAATTGTTTTTAGGGCTTTTAGCCTCATATTTATTTATTCTTCTGTACAGGACTCTTAATTTTAACCTCCTACACATACATACATACATATATTTATAGTCCTATTTATATTTGTATTTTATCTGTGATTTATTGTGGACTGTACACCGCCCCGAGTCCCTTTTTGGGAGAGGGGGCGATTTAGAAATGTGAATAAATAAATAAATAAATAAATAAATAAATAAATAAATAAATAAATAAATAAATAAAATACGTACTTTTGTCACTTGAACATTCTTGCCCTTCTTCTGTGGATGCTCAGGATTATTATTTTCTTGGTGTTAGGAGAGGAAGCAATTCATTTTTAGTGCCCAAGCATTCCAAGACAGCAGGTTGTATATCATGCTGTGTGAACAAGGCCACAACTACACAGGAGAGACCAACCCAATTCTGGACAAGGACTGACTACAGTTAAGCATGTGTATTGATTCTGGAAGCATTACAGCTGGCAAACGTATTAGCATATATTGAGAATTCAATTAGCTACATAAACAGCTTGGTCTTACTGAGGCTGCCTAATCTATTGAAAATTAAAACAGTATGTCATCTTTAGAGCACAGATCAGACAGCTTTGCTAATAATTGAAACGCCAGGAATGCTGGAGAAGGTGCAAAAAGGGCAAACTAAATTCTTAGAAGCTAAATAGTATCCATACAATGAAAGCCTCAGCAACAAGAGAGATTACATAATAAGGGGAGACAAACGAAATCCTGCAGGGTAGGAATTGTGGGTTTTATCAGAGAAGGGAGGAAATGGGAATAAACTCAGCAAGTAGAAGGAAAGAAGAAGAGAAGGATTATGTCACTGGACAGATAAGGGTTTAAGAAATGGTTTTATAAACAGGGAAGAGATTTCTTACTTTACTAGTTCATAGAAAAAGTTAAAAAAATAAGCAGACAAGCATCTACCACATAACACCTGAGACCAATAATTGTACGATAATACCATCAAAAAATGTCTGCATAGTGGTGATGGCCATACCTGGAGACAGCAGAATAGAAGAGAAAGAACTGGAGAAGATCACAAAATACAAAGATCAGCAAATAGGAGGACTGTAAAAGAAACCAATGAAGTTATGCATCTGGGGTATGATCCCAAAACATCTGGAGTACTATCAGTATTGACAAAATCCCAGCAGTCAATTGCAAAAGGTAGCTTTACCTGGAACAGATTATATCCTGTGATGATAATTTAACACCATCAAACAATACATCTAGTTCTTTGAGAAGGACTTTGATAGGTAGATAAACATGTCAAATCCATTCTAAACATCTGGCTGACTGTGCAATGGACCATAATAGTAATAGTAGTAGTAGTAATAATAATAATAATAATAATAATAATAATAATAATAATAATAACAACAACAACAACAACAACAACAATAATAATAATAATGAACTTTATTCAATAGTGTCTTAGGGAATAGTAATTGTATGCTAGAAATTTATCTTGTTGCTGGAATGCCAGTAGCATGATTTCTTTCTTTTTAATAAAGAATACACTGGAATAGATTAATACTTGATCTGATTTATCAGAGCATTTCTTATATTTGTATAATATGCTAACCCATAACATGTTTTGCCTTGCTTTTTTTTAAATAGATTGCTTTCATAACTTGTGGTTCATTTTATATACCATAATCATAAAGCCAGGGCTTAGTGCAGTGGTCAGCAACCTTAAACACTCAAAGACCCGCAAAAGTCCTAACCGGAAGCCCCCGTTCAATTCTGGAGCCGACCAGACATCTGGTGCCCCCACCATAGAGGCTCCCCCTATCATGGTGCCCTTTTTCCTCTACCTGTCTTACCCGAAAACCCTATCAATTGTGGAGCCGACTGGTGACAGGGCGCTGCAGCAGAGGGATGAAAGAGCAACATGCAGCTGTGGGTTGCTGAGCTGTGGCTTAGTGCAATATGTGAAGCAGTGCATGAATGGACTGTTCCCAAATTTCAAACTTTACAACATTAATGGAGAAGTCAATGGGGAAGTATGCAGCACAAATATATTCATCTGTTCATTCAGCATGGAAAGAAAGTAGGAAAATGAAGAAACTGGACAGTACATACTGTATATGAAATATTTATCGGTTGAGATGGCATTAAATTGCATACTGTTCTTTAAAGTGAAATAACTAAAAATGCTGTTTTGTTGGCTTCATTTGATGATTCTAAGTCCTTGCTTGGGATTCAAATCATACATCAGTCAAAACTGCTCATTTAGCAGCCAATTGTATGGCAATGTATTTGGAAGCCAATCTAGAAAATGAACAGCAGCGGAAGAAAGAAGCTATGATGTTAAATTATTTGTTCTGTGACTCAGTATCTTATATTTTTGGAGTTGTTATTTGCCTTTAGAGGACATTTCTACATAATCCAGAAAAAAACCACATTTGTTTGCAAACATTAAAACAAAGTATAGCAATTAAATCATTTTTAACTGAATGGGCTCAATTATATATACTATGCCTTAGATAAGAGAAATATTTCTAACTATATTGGACAATTAGACTACAATCTATTATGCTTATAACCAGAGGTAATTACCAGTGGTGAAATTCAAATGATTTTACTGTGGGTGTGGCTTGATGGGTGTGGCAGGGGAAGGATACTGCAAAATCTCCATCCCCAACACTCTCTGGGGCCAGCCAGAAGTAAATACCCCCCAAATCAATTAAGATATTTTTTATGGGCATAACTGAGATTAAAACATAAGCTTTATATTGACTGAAGCTCTTTTCTTCTTTCAATTTAAAAATAAAATGACAGCATTCAAATAATAGTTCGTAAATTGGGGCTTGAATAGAGTTACCAGATTGAAGCTGCAAAAATCTGGACAGTTTCTAGATGGACAGTAATTTTTATGATACATTTCACATCCAACAGATGCCTAAAGCAATGAGTTAGGGTTGCTCTGGAGGCTAGCATAACATCCATAACAGACAATGACCTCTGTGCAAAGCCATGACATTTTTGGTCAAAAGAATTATGCAATTGCTTCATGTCATCTGATACAAATACATAATGCATTGTTTGCCCCTGAAGATGTCCAGAATAGGAAGTAAGAAGTACTATATGTGCAGTATGAAGTTGGGGGTGTATTCTCCTAGCGCCTACTAGTTTTTTAAAGAAGTGTCATTGCCTCCTTCCTACGTCTGAGAAATCTCTGGCTCAAAATCACCCAGCTGAGCAGATTTCTAGCCTGGTGTCTTAACCACTATACTAGATTGTCTATTTACATATACAGTATAACGAATTATAATATACTGCAGAGATGTTCCCAGGAAGAGAGTTTAAATGAAGGCAAGTTATCTACCTACCTACCTACCTACCTACCTACCTACCTACCTACCTATCTAATTTGTATATCCCCTTTGACAAGATGCTTTGATCAAAATTTTCCTTTTTTATGTATGATACTTTAAATGTACCTTTGAATTCAGTATCTAAAGCTTATTTATATCCTGTGAACACTGTCCCCAGTCTTTTTTAGACAATAAGATGCCATTGCCCAAGAAATGATTGTGTATAACTTTCAGTAGACTCCACTTTAGGTGCTAATTCCCAAAAGTTTTTGACAAGTAACAACTTTGTTAATATTTTTGGGCTGCAAATCTACTGTTATTTAAAACCGTTTTATATTTGCAAAACATTCTTAAAAGACAAGGTAGAAAGTCACTAACAAAAAAACGAATAATATTTATTCATCAGACGAATGAGACACAGCAAAACTGTAAAAGTTTTGGGCAGCTGTCTCATCACCCTTTAATCTTTCCAGAACAAAGGAAGTTCTAAGAAATGCTGCAATTATCCTACTGATTTGTAAATAACAATCAGGCAAAAATAGGATTGTGGTTGTTTTTTTCACCCTCATCAGCCAAGGTATTACACAATATTTTATTTGTCATTGTATTGAGGACATTGGTATTGCTGTGTAGCAGAATAAATCAGCAAAGGCATCATTCCCAGGAAATATTAAAGCAGGAATTCTGGAAGTTGAAGTTCAAACATCTTCAAGTTGCCGAAGTTGAGAAACACTGCATTAGAACAACTGAAGCAAGACAGAACCAGTGTGACCCATGCCAGTGGTGCTATTCAGCCGGTTCTCTCTGGTTTGAGGAAACCAGTAGTGGTGGCAGCGGGAGACTCTGCCCACCTGCCTGAACATCATCATGTGCATGCTCACATTTGCGAACCGGTAGTGAAGGTAAGTTGATTTCATCACTGACCTGTTCTGACCCCACTCTTCATACACCAAAGAACTCCAAGACAAGAAAACTGCTAGACGATATATTCACAGTAAATTAACACACTGACTAAACCTTGGCAGCAATCCAGACTTCCAAGATAAGAAACAGACACGAGAGCTTCTCCAGCGTTGGTAATTAAGTTGAATCCTGCAACCAGCTTCCAGGAAAGTCACTCCTTATATACTATCTTGAGAGGAGCCTAATTACCACTACCTGGGTCCAATTATCTACTGTATCTGTGTAGTTGTTCTCTATGTCTGTCAACCTTCCGTTGCCGGACATCCAGGACCAACTCCCTTGTCTCTTCCCCACTGCTCCAAGGCATGACGTCAGGAGCACATTCCCTTTGGCTTTCACCGCTGCTCCGTGCCTCAGGTGCCTCCTGGTGGCCAACCAGCTTCTCTGATCCTTGCTCAGAGTCGGAACCCTGTTCAGGGTCCTCCACATCTTCCAGAGCTGACTCATAAGGCCCCTCGCTGTTGGAGTCTGATTGCAACTCCAACGGCTCCTGCTGGGCCACAACACTACCCCTCATTGCAGGGCCCTTCCCCTGGGTCTGACACTCGGGGTGCGGCCTCGAGGGATATTGTGCATGATAGGCTCGCACCAAAGCAGGGTCATGCATGTCCATTGCATCGGTCCAGGTCACCCCGTCCAACCCCTCATCCTTCCAATCAACCAAGTACTGAAAACGTCCCTTCAGCCATCTCGAGTCTTGGATCTGGGCCACTTCATGTGATAGCCGTGTCTTTACCTTACACGATGATGGCTGGGGGGGAGAGGGTTGGCGGAGAGGACAAGCCGACTGCTCAGGGATCAGGAGCAAGCGATGGAACACCGGGCGAACTTGCATCGAGCGTGGTGGGGTCAGGCGATAGGCCACTGGGTTGGGCCATTCTCCACGGGGAATGGCCCAAGATACCAGTGGTCCAACTTCTTAGCCGGCCGGTGGGATGGAAGATGCCATGTGGACAGCCACATGCGATCTCCCACAGCCAACTCTGGCACCGCACATCGAGACTTATCTGCCACCCTTTTGTCGTCCTCCTTTGCCTGATTCAGATAGCGGCGCATCACTTGGTGGATCACCTGGAGCTCAGAGAGGAAGTTTTGTGCTGCAGGGACCGGGGAGTCCACTGGGGTGAGAGGGAAAAAGTGAGGGTGATACCTGACGTTAGCCATGAAGGGTGTTGTCTGTGTGGAGGTATGCTGCGAGTTGTTAAACACGAACTCCGCCACAGCCAGGTAGCCCACCCAGTTGTTCTGCTGCTGATTCACAAAGCAGCGCTGGCACTGTTCCAGGATCCCAATTACTGCCTCCGTCCCCCCATCAGTTTTGGGATGGTGCGCCGAGGACAAACAAACCTGGACATCTAGAGCCGTCATCAGCCCTTTCCAAAATTGGGCCGTGAATTGCGTCCCACGGTCTGACATGACCCGGTCGGGTAGACCGTTCAGCCGGAAGACGTGCTGGATGAACATGCAGGTAGCGGCACGGGCTGTCGGCAATCTCCGACAGGGGATGAAATGCGCCATCTTGGTGTGCATGTCCACCACCACGAGGACCATGGTAAAACCTGAAGACAGAGGCAGCTTTGTCAAGAAGTCCATGGACACGGCTCCCCAGGGTCTGTCTAGGGTCGGCAATGGCTGCAACAAGCCTGGAGGAGCTCCTGTTGCTGTCTTGGCCTGTTGACACTGCACACATGACGTGACGTACATCTGCACATTGTGTCATAAGTGGGGCCACCAGAAAGTACGGGAGACCAGGTTCAAAGTCTTGAAAAGGCCAAAATGTCCCGCCACTGGATTGTCATGACACTGGGAAAGAACAAGTCCATGGAGAGGCCTTCTGGGCACATAGAGCCAGTCTCGGTATCTCAAAAGGTCATTGTCAAAGGTCCATGGGGAAGCCGGCCCTACCTCTGCTCTCCGTTGCTCTACCCACTCATCGCCCCGCTGCGCATCCCGTATCAGAGACCGTAAGTCCACGGGCTTGTGAATGGCAGCAAAGGATTCGACGGGTAGAACGGTCCGGGGTGGAAGCGAGTCTGCAGGGTCAGAGTACTCCGGTTTCTTGGACAGGGCATCCGCCCTTTGGTTTTGCGCACTAGGAATGTAAGTCACTTTGAAGTTGAATCGGGCAAAGAACAGAGACCACCGGATCTGACGCTGGTTCAACTTGCTCGCCATTATCAGAAACTCTAAATTCCTATGGTCCATCTGGACTTCGACTTGATGCCTGGCCCCCTCCAGGTGATGCCTCCAGGCCTCAAACAGCACCTTGATAGCCAGCAACTCCTTCTCCCAGATGGTGTAATTGCACTCGGAAGGATTGAGTTTCCGTGAGTAATAAGCACAAGGTAAAAGGGTACCATCAGGGTAACACCGCACCCACCGCAATGTCAGACGCGTCCGCTTCCACCACAAATGGACAATGGGGATCAGGGTGCTTCAGGATCAGCTCCTTCGTAAAGGCATGCTTCAGGGCCACGAATGCCTGTTGCTCCATGGGCCCCCAGCAAAGTAGCACTTTCTTTTGCAGGAGCCGAGTGAGGGGCGCAGTCAAGAAAGCAAAGCTGGGGATGAAGGTCTGGTAATAGTTGGCAAACCTGAGGAGTCTCTGAACATCCTTCATACGTCGAGGAGGTTGCCAACTGCTCAACGCCTCCACCTTGCCCGGCTCCATCGCAATTCCATCAGGGGAGATACGGTGCCCCAGGAACTCAATGGTAGTCTGCCAGAACTGACACTTCTCCAGCTTTGCGAACAAACGATGTTCTTGGAGTCATTGCAAGACCAAGCGCAAATGTTGTTGATGATCCTTCCGGGATGTCGAGTAGATCAAGATGTCGTCCAGGTAAATGATGACAAACTGATCCAAGACGTCCCGGAAGATATCATTCATGAAGTGTTGGAAGACTGCCGGGGCATTGGTCAACCCAAATGGCATGACCGTCTACTCGAAATGTCCGTACCGGGTGCCAAAGGCCATCTTCCATTCATCCCCCGCCCTGACTCGGACCAGGTTATAAGCCCCACGCAAGTCCAGTTTCATGAACACCATCGCCTCCTGGAGCTGCTCCAATAACTCCAGAATCAGGGGCAGTGGGTAGCGGTTACGCACCATTATGGCATTCAAGCGATGGTAATTGCAACAAAGTCTTAGATCCCCAGTCTTCTTTTTAACGAACAAAACTGGGGCAGACAGTGGCGAAGACGAGGGCCGGATAAAACCTCGGGTGAGGTTCTTGTCTAAAAAGTCCCGCAATGCGGCCAACTCCGGCTTGGACATGGAATACAGGCGACCCGTAGGGAGCTTCACATCAGGTACCAGGTCGATGGGACAGTCATAAGGCTGGTGTGGCGGCAGTTGATCCACTTCCTGCTCACTGAAAACATCCGCAAACTCCGCTAAACTCGGCGGCACGGCCACCTTGGGCGAGCTGAGTGTCACTACGTTATTTTGGTTTGTCCACTTGAGCCTCTATTCTGAGCTATACTGTAGAACAGTGTTTCTTATCTGACAATGATTTACTGCGCATGTTTTCTTAATATGTCACACATTCTTGTACTTTCTTTCTGATCTTTGTTTGCCTACCGGAGGAGGTGGGCGACAATTGCTCTTGCCAAAATATAAGTTTTAGATAATAAGGTTTTATTTTATTTCATATTAAAGTTGTTTTCATTAGAACATGTTCTCGGGTTTTATTTATTTCTTATTAAGAGATATGCTACTCGGAAAGGCTGTGATCCACACCTCGTTAATTGGAGGTGGGAGGGAAACTTCCCATTCCTTCACACTGAGCACCTGGCCTGCATAGACGTGACGGGTGTGGTCAACACATTGCAGAGAAGGGAATGTGATCAGGTTCTGTGACCAATAAATCTGAGGGTCGTGCGCTCGCAGCCAGGCCAAGCCCAAGACCATGGGGAAATGTAGGCCTGAAGCAACATAAAATTGGATGGCCTCCTCGTGCTCCCCAAGGACCAGGCGCAAGGGCTGCATGGCGGCCTTGATAGGCCCAGACAGAAGCATCTGGCCGTCAATGGTCTTGACCCGCATCGGTGGGTCCACCGGACACAGAGGGACATCGTACTTTGTAGCAAACGTCGCATCCATAAAGTTCATGGTAGCCCGGGAATCGACCAAGGCATGGGTGGGAATTCCCTGCGGACTACCAGCCAGGAGGATGCGTGCTGCCAAGATCATGTGCCAGGGAGAGCCATCAGTCTCAGTTTCAGCGTGCGCCTGACCTAAGGTCTCCCTCAGATCGGGCTCCGCCCGTTTCTCGACCCATTGCTCTGAAGCCGAAGGGATGCCTCAGACCTCGCAGCCCCCTACTCTTTTGGGGGCAAACCAAAGCCAGGTGTCAGGATCCCCACAGTAGAAACACAACCCCCCTGCACGCCATCTGTCCATCTCCGTGTGCGACAAGCAGGGTTTGGCGGCACCCAACTCCATGGGCTCCTCCCATGCAACTCTAGTCTCCTGAGGGACCGGCACCCTACTGGTCTCTGGGGGTGCACAGCGGGGGCCCTGTCTCTGAAACCGGGCATCTATCCGGAGGCACAAGTGGACCAATGCATTGAACGTCAGTGGCCTGTCCACCCACACCAGATCATCCTGCAGGTCATCTGACAGCCTGTCCTGAAAAGTGTCCATGAGGGCTAGCTCATTCCAAGCTGAGTCCTGACTAAGCAGCCAGAATTTGCTGATGTAATCCTGCAAGGAGCCATGGCCCTGCTGCAGCGACTTGAGTAGTCTGGTGGCTGTTTCCCCCTTAATGGGATCATCATACATCAGCCTGAGATGGTCACAAAAGCCCCGAAAATCATCCAGCAGAGGGCTAGCCTGGGATAGCAAAGAAGTAGCCCAACACGCTGCTGTGCCTGAAAGCAAACTAATAATAAATCCCACCTTAGTCCGGTCAGTGGGAAAATCCTCCGCTCTCAAGCTGATAAACAGCTGGTATTGTCCCAAGAAGGCAGGGAACAGAGCTTGGTTGCCAGCAAACTTGTCTGGGATAGCCACTGGACACTTCCTCCGAGGCTGGTGGTGGATAGCAGGCCCTTGCAGCTGAGCTATCGAACCAGCTAGCAAAGCCAATTGCTGAGCCAACTGAGCATTCTCAGCACGCAGTTGCTCCATTGTGGTTTAATGGAGCTTAGTATGGGGCAGGATTCAATGGGTTCTGACCCCCCTCTTCATACACCAAAGCACTCCAAGACAAGACTACTGCTAGACGATTTATTCACAGTAAATTAACAATCCAGACTTCCAAGATAAGAAACAGACACGAGAGCTTCTCCAGCGTTGGTAATTAAGTTGAATCCTGCAACCAGCCTCCAGGAAAGTCACTCCTTATATACTATCTTGAGAGGAGCCTAATTACCACCACCTGGGTCCAATTATCTTCTGTATCTGTGTAGTTGTTCTCTATGTCTGTCAACCTTCCGTTGCCGGGCGTCCAGGACCAACTCCCTTGTCTCTTCCCCACTGCTCCAAGGCATGACGTCAGGAGCCCATTCCCTTTGGCTTTCACCGCTGCTCCGTGCCTCAGGCGCCTCCTGGTGGCCAACCAGCCTCTCTGATCCTTGCTCGGAGTCGGAGCCCTGTCCAGGGTCCTCCACATCTTCCAGAGCTGACTCATAAGGCCCCTCGCTGTCAGAGTCTGGTTGCAGCTGCAACGACTCCTGCTGGGCCACAACACAGACCCATGCCAAACAATCTAGCTGACAAGGCAGTGATGCTGTAGCCCTCAACATAGACCCTGTACTTAATCCCAGTGTGTTCCCTTTCCTTGCTGTTAAGTTGGCAGAGTTTGCTTACTTTTCTTGGTTTTGATTCAGTGTAGTGTAGTGTATTGCAGCAGTTAAGACAAGGATATTCAATCTATGGATCCTATGCCAGAGGTAGTCCTAAGCCACTTTGAGAGGGGTCACAATCTTTTTTTAATCCAATGAAGTTTGTGTAAGCAATACTTGAGTGCTGTCAAAACTCACTTTGGTTTTGCTCTCCACTTTGCCTTTGAAAGCCCACTAAGTTTTATAAATACCAGATTAAAATGTAATCATTCAAAAATTATAATTATGTTTTGCCTAACCCAACCCAATTAAAATATGCAGGGAGGCAGGTGGTGGGCTTTGCACAGATTCCATGCGAAACGGTTGTAGTAGCACAGTGTTTAAGGACTCTGTGTTAAGGCATGAGACTTGGACCAGGGAGGTTCAAATCTAGGGCTACCTGATCCAGATGGCAAAAATCAAGATGGCAAGACAGAGCATAGCAAGATAGAACAATTTAGTTTCATCTGATAGTCACTTTTCTACAGTCTTCTTCAAACCCCAGCTTCAAAACAGAACACTTTCTTGCAGACCTCTTACAATGTCTGTCAGATATATTATGTTATTTATTTTTTATCATACCCTTATTATTTTTTATAAATAGCTTCAAGTGGAGAATATATCTAGTACTCCTTCGGTTTGAGAGAAAAAATATCTTTGCAGTAATTAGCTTTCCCATGTGTCTTAGTAATTTTTTAAAAAGTCATCTTGATGTCCCATTTTGGGGGCTCAAAATTTAGGATAAGTAGATGAAATTCTTCTCTCCAACCTTTCCTTGAGTCGACCATTTCCCTGAATCCTATGGTGTCACATTCATGCTTATAAACATTTTTCTCTCTAAACTAACTAAACAAAATTCAGAATCTTTATGTCAGAAGATGGATCTTAACAGTGTATGAAGGGAAAGTACATTAAAATAGCTCACTTTCACAAAAACACAAAATAATTTTTAAAATCATGCAAGAAAGAAAGGACAAGCTTTACAACAGCAAAGACAGAAAATAGGGAGAAATGTTCTGATCAAGTTTTATTGTAAATCATTAGGAAGAGGTTACTTCAAGGACGCTGATTGGGGATTCTGGGATATGTAATCTGATTCAACTACGGTGTGAAGGATTTGGAAAGGTTAATTTACATTACAAAATTACATGGTATAATATCACTAAATTAATGGAAATTCCACTAGAATGATGCAATTTGGTGCTGATAAATATTAAATAATCCTATCTTCTTTCTCTTGTGGTAGTTCAAAGAATAAAGTTGCAGAACTTGCTAATGACTAAGTAATAACTATAATTTAAATGTACAGATACTTAAAATCATCAGCACAATAACTAAAGCAAATCCTGGTATTAACAAATTTTATTCTAAATGAAGAATGATTTTTTTGTTGGCGACAAATGTTTACATATACAGAAAAAGCACAAAGAATGTTTATGCAGGAATGATTTGTTTGAATTGAATTTTTAAATAGTGAAATGACTCTCTAATGAAACACAAAGGAGAACCAGCATAAAGATCAAGTCTGTGATCTCTGCTCAGGATGGCTACTTATTTGTTATATTTTCAATCAACCCAGTAACCAGAATTCCTTAAATGGATTACATAAAAGGAACAAAATCACATTAGTGAAAATTTCTCACAGGTAAAAAAAAATCACTGTTCTACGAGCCAATCATTAATTTAAAGACCTATAGTGCTTCAAAGGAAGAAAAGGCCCTCAAAGCAGAGTGAACAGTACCAAGTTAGAATAGAGAGCACCTTGCAGGGGTGGGTTTCAACTGGTACGGCCATACTGAATGGTGAAATTTAGCATGCCTTCCCGTACCTATTGATCAGGAGGCCCTGTACTGGAACGCTCCCTCCCCTCGTTTGCTCTTTCACTCGCCCCTCTCATTCGCATCATGCTGCCAAAAAGTTCTCAGAAGAAGAACCAGAAGAAGAGTGGCTGGGGTGGAGTGGGGAGGATGTTGGGAAAGAGGGAAGAGGCAGAAGGGCTGCTGGAAGAGTGTGTACGTGTGCACAGGCTGTGGGTTTTAAAACGCCTAAGTGAATCTAGGAAGAGGGAAGAGGCAGAGGGACTGGAAGATACTATACGAACACACACATCCAGCCCCTCTGCCTCTTCCCTCTTCCTTGATTCACTCAGATGTTTTTAAAACTCACAGCCTGTGCATAGCACACACTCTTCCAGCCCCTCTGCCTCTTCCCTTTTCCTGGATTCACTCAGACATCTTTAAAATTCACAGCCTGTGCACAGAGCACACACTTCATCCCCTCTGCCTCTTCCCTCTTCCTGGATTCACTCAGACATTTTTAAAACTCACAGCCTGTGCACAGCACACACTCTTCCAGCCTCTCTGCCTCTTCCCTCTTTCTGGATTCACTCAGATGTTTTTAAAACTCACAGTCTGTGCACACGCGCACACTTCCAGCCTCTCTGCCTCTTCCCTTTTCTTGGATTCACTCAGACATTTTTAAAACTCACAGCCTGTGCACACTCACACACTTCAGCTCCTCTGCCTCTTCCCTCTACCTTGATTCACTCAGATGTTTTTAAAACTCACAGCCTGTGCATAGCACACACTCTTCCAGCCCCTCTGCCTCTTCCCTTTTCCTGGATTCACTCAGACATCTTTAAAATTCACAGCCTGTGCACAGAGCACACACTTCATCCCCTCTGCCTCTTCCCTCTTTCTGGATTCACTCAGATGTTTTTAAAACTCACAGTCTGTGCACATGCGCATACTTCCAGCCTCTCTGCCTCTTCCCTTTTCCTGGATTCACTCAGACATTTTTAAAACTCACAGCCTGTGCACAGCACACACATTTCCAGCCTCTCTGCCTCTTCCTGGATTCACTCATACGTTTTTAAAACTCACAGTCTGTGCACACGCACACATTTCCAGCCCCTCTGCCTCTTCCCTCTTCCTGGATTCACTCAGACATTTTTTAAACTCACAGCCTGTGCACAGCACACACTCTTCCAGCCCCTCTGCCTCTTTCCTCTTCCTGGATTCACTCAGACATTTTTAAAACTCACAGCCTGTACACAGCATACAGTCTTCCAGCCCCTCTGCCTCTTCCCTCTTCCTGGATTCACTCAGACGTTTTTAAAACTCACAGCCTGTGCACATGCACACATTTCCAGCCCCTCTGCCTCTTCCCTTTTCCTGGATTCACTCAGACGTTTTTAAAACTCACAGCCTGTGCACACGCACACACTCTTCCACTCTTTTAAAAAAGTCTGAGTGAATCCAGGAAGAGGCAGAAGGGCTGGAAGTATGTGTGCTGTGCACAGGCTGTGAGATTTAAAAATGTCTTGTGTGTGCACAGGCTGTGAGTTCACTCTTCCACTCTTTTAAAAACGTCTGAGTGAATCCATGAAGAGGCAGAAGGGCTGGCAGTGTGTGTGTGCTGTGCACAGGCTGTGAGTTTTAAAAATGTCTGAGTGAACCCAGGAAGAGGAAAGAGGCAGAGGGGCTGGAAGTGTGTGTGTAAGGTGGTCTGTAATGTTGAAGACTGGCAAGGGCAGCCATATTTCCTCTGTAAGTAGCTGTTTTATTGTTTGGTGTACTTATTTTATTGTTATTTAAGTAGTGTTGAAAGAAATGTCCTTCTGGGTTCGGCTCCAAGTGGGGAAAAAGACACTGGAAGAAATACTCATCCACTCATGTACATTCATGCTAATTATACAGCTTAGTCCATTTCTGCCCTCTCCTAAGGATTCCAACTTATATCCTGTGAATGACTTCCATGAATTGTGGTCATTCAACTCATTTTTTTTGGTTGCTGCAAAAATACCATGCAGGAATAGAAGATGCTGCCCAGAAACTGATGGCACTGCTGCATAGATGTGCAGATTATGCACTCGGATTATGCACTCAGAAGTACTCCAGAAAGAGAAGGGTTTGTATGGGGTACCCATCAATTCATGTTCAATCAACCACATGGGTCTCCTGGCTAATGGCAGTGTGTGTTGGGTTAGGCTGTGCAGTGAGTTTCCTGAGGCTTCTCAGGCTGAGCTGTGCTCCTTGTAGGCATCCCCATCTTTCTACCCTTTGCCTAGTAGAGAATTCCATATGGTGGGAGAGTCAGGCTTGGAACTTCTCATTCTTTGACATTTGTTTCTTTTCTCCCTTGACACCAGTGGTGGGTTTCAAATTTTTTTTACTACCGGTTCTGCGGGCGTGGTTATTTTGTGGGCATGGCTTGGCAGTCATGTGACTGGGTGGGAGTGGCTTGGCAGTCATGTGACTGGGTGGGAGTGGCTTGGCGGACCTGTGACTGGGTGGGAGTGGCCAATTTAGCCGTCCATTTTGCCAATTTAGCAGTCCATTAAACAATACACAGCACCTCCCTTTTCTATTCTTTTTAATATTTCATGAAGTTTTTGCTCTAGGTTTTTTTTAGTAGGGGGGGGAGAGGTTGGCAATGCCTGGGGATTTCTAGGAATTTCTCCTCTGTGTTAGAGGCACTAAAATAACCAAGATGATATAAGGTCTCCTGCTGGAACAGGGTTGGACTAGATGACCTGAGGTCCCTTCTAGCCCCGGATTGCTGTGCTGTTTCAAAGCATCCTCTGAAGCTGTGTCTAGTACCAGGTTTGTGGTCCTTCCTTTCTCTTCTTTTTCTCTCTCTCCTTCCCTCCCTTCCTCTTTCTATCCATCCATCCATATTTCATTCACTTTCCCTTCCCTTTTTTCCTTTCCCCCCCTTCCTCCCTCCCTCCCTCCCTCCCTCCTTCCCTTCCTTCCTTCCTTCCTTCCTTCCTTCCTTCCTTCCTTCCTTCCTTCCTGTGAAGAATCCCAGGTAGTCTTTGGTAGGAGGAAGAAAAGCCAGACGTTTTGAAACTGAGAACATGGCCATTGATCATTGGCATTCTTAGAGCTCCACTATTGATTAGCTTAGCCTGAGCAAGGATAGCTAGCTGCACTTTGAATAAGCTCTCAACTCAAGCTCCATACCAGAGTTCTTCAAACTTGGGCAACTTTAAGACTTGTGGACTTCAACTCCCAGAATTCTCCAGCCAGCAGAGCTGAATTGTGGGAGTTGAAGTCCACAAGTCTTAAAGTTTCCAAATTTGAAGACCTCTCTATTCCATGCACTTGGGGATCCCCAAACGGTGAGGATTTCTTTCTTTCTCTCTTGAAGCCCTCCTCACTTTTTTTCCCAGGGGGCTGCAGTGAGGCTTGCTAGAGCCTCCGCTGCTCTATTTTGGGTCTAGCAGGCCTCCCTGAAGACTGTTGAGAGCCAAAATGGGTGTGGGGGGGCCCCTCCCCCCCACTCTATTTTGGGCCTAGCAGGCCTCCCTGAAGCCTTCTGAGAGCCAAAATGGGTGTGCCCCCCATGCTTCCCCATGCCCTATTTTGGACTTGGCAGCCTCCCTGAAGCCTGCTGAGAGCCAAAATGGGGCTGGTGGGGATCCTGAAAGAGGTGGGGAAGGTTGCAAGCTCAGTGGGGACGGGGAGGGCGCAGCAAGCTTGGGGGGGGGACTAGCGAGACTTACCTATAGGCAGGGGGAGGCAGCTTAGGCAAGGAAGCCACCTGGGAGGTGAGGAGTGACTGGGTGGGCAAGGCATTTGCACTTAAAAAGTTCTGCGTATGCACTCACCATTAAAGGGGGGGGGAATTACATTTGTTCAATGAAGATTGTTCTGCGTATGTGCGGAACAGAAAACCAAGATGGCGCCACCGAGGATAAAACCTGTATGGTCACATGTCTGCCGGAGTTACTACATATTCGGCCAAACCATACCATACTGGTAGGAACCCACCTCTGCTTGGCACCCTCCCAGTCAGTCATCTATGGTCAAGATCAGCTCCAAATTGACCCTGCCTAAGAATCTATCACTATCTTAGAAAATGGGTACATGGAATGAACTGAAAAAACAAATAAGTCCTCTCCCCAAAATATGAAAACCCTCTTTCGCTCTACTCCCTTCCTTTAAATAATTTCTCTTACGTGATACCAAAAACTTGAAAATAATGGAAGAATATGTGTGATAATTTCTTTGCAAAGAAAGAAATCTGAAGCAGCTTGTTGAACAATCCATAGCAGTTTAGTTCATTTCTATTGCTATGTCATAAATCAGAGGTTATAAGCCACAATAGCTGAATTTATGTTGCACTTAGAATCACAACCAAATCAATCAATGTAGGGCTGTGTGACTATAATAAGCAATATTTCATTGTCATTGTAATGACAAATGGTTCCTGAAAAATGATCATTAAGCAAGGACTAGGTGTACAGTTCCTAAATTCTACTTCACAATATTCAGAGTTGAAGGGTTCCTTCACAAACAGGATTCACAGGAAGACCACACACAAGCAAGACACTGTTTCCAGCAAAGGGAACATAGGTCAGGGCTGGCTCTGATATCAGGCTGCAACCAGCTGTCACTAATCAAGAGATTTAGTCATTTGCTTGGCAAGGAGCCTCACAAAATATCTTTGCTCTGGTCTCCTCTCTACTCGCCACAAGTTACATCATCCTCGTTTGACTGCTTCAGATGCCAGGTGATTCCTGTTTTTGATCAGCCCATGTTAGTGTGGGATTGACATCTCCAGAAGCTGACATTCACAGGTTCAACTTCCTCAGATTTGGATTCAAAATGTAAGTCCTGAAACCTGTCTTGACACTTAGCATTAAATGTTTACTATTGTTCTTTCAATAGTTTGAAAATTACATTTACTATAATATCTCTTAAGATCAGACAATTCCCCATTTTTGTGTATGTTAATTATTAATAATGCCAATCATATTGTTCTCTGCTTTGCACAGTTGTCTAATAAATAAATAATAAACTTCTATTGTCAGGGTATGCTTAGAGCATTCCCCTTTTTCCTATCCTATAATAGAGCAAAACAAGACTTTGTGTGTCACTTCACTGTTAAGAGTTGGTATTTTTGTATATGTATATTTTTATCTTAAAGGACAAGACAGCCAAATAGATGATTAGGTATCAAAACATATCAGATGAGAATGTTTTTATCTTTTTTCAGATCATGCTGGTTTATTTTATCAGAGTGGAACTAATATACATTGGAAGTTAATAGCTACATTACACATTTGTTGGAATGTGTGCCTAATACAAAGGTGACCATAACCTCTAATTTTTCCTTTAAATTGGATTATAATTTTCCAGTTAAAAGTAATACATGCAGAGATTAAATATGTTTTGTTTCTAAAACAAACAAAGTAGAATGTCTGTGTTAGCGGAACTAATTATTTGGGAAGACGAAAAAAAATCTGTTTAACATTTGAAATAAGCTCTGTGCCATTTATTTAATTAAAAATGACCCCTTACATCAGAAATCTCCAATTTAATTTTTGCAAGAGTAAAGTTCACCATATTTTGTTTTGTTTTGTTTTTCAATAAAGGTCAACAGTTTGCATAATGCCCAATTGCATGATTGGTACAAATGAAAGAAACATTCATTTTAAAGGACTATTGAATCAAATAATTTGTTTATATACTGCTAAAACTCTTGTATCTGCAATCTTTAACTGAATGAAATGATGTATCATGAAGCAAAACTTTTTGAACTAAGATAGATGGACTAACTTACATAATGTATTCAAAATGACTCCTATAGCATTGAAAACTGGTAAATTATATCAATATTTTATGACATAAAAACTGTATCATACAAAATGTCATAAAATATTTTCGGTGGTCGGCTCCTGATGTGTGGTTGTGTTATACAGTTCGACATGGGCTACTTTCATGTCAGGTACATATCTTCCTGAGTTTTTAAGAACTTCTCAAATACATCAGAAGCTTTATCATTGTTGAAGGTATTGAGGAATCTAGTAAGGAAATATCACCAAAATGATGAGCCAAGGGGTCACAGGTTGTAATATACTACTATTAATGTTTGTCTTTTTTGATAGGGAAAAATCTTAGATTGTAGGGAAATATTTTTTGAACCAAAGTACCTTAAATGGGCCAACTTAAAGAATGCCAGGGCCAACCATACCTGTAGGAATGAAATTTAGGAATGTTGTAGCTGCTTCAGTACAGGTAGTTCTTTTAGCGACCATTCAAAGTTTCAACAGCACTGAAAAAAGTGACTTATGACCCTTATGACTGTTGCGCCATCTTCATAAATAAGTGATGAAAATTCAGGCACTTGGCAACTGACTCATATTTATGATGGTTGCAGTGTCCTCGCGTCATGATTGCACCTTCTGCAATCATCTGACAAGTAAAATCGATGAGGAAGCCAGATTTACTTAATAACCATGTTACTAAATTAACAACTGCAATTATTCACTTAACAGCTGTAGCAAGAAAAGTCATAAAATGAGATAAAACTCATTTAACAAATGTTTCACTTTGCAATAGAAATTTTGGACTCAATTGTGGTCGTAAGTCAAGGACTACCTGTGCTGCAGTGCTGCTACTGCTTCAGCACCGTCTTGCTGCTGTGGTTAACCATGGTCACATGACCATCATTTCCAATATTCCCTGACAGCTTCCCACAAGTCAGTGGGGAAGCCAGCAGAAAGTATAAACTTGATCGTGATTGCTGATAGTCCCTGCCAACTACCCAGAAGCAAGGAGCAATGGTAATGGAGGGAAGATTGGAAGTTTACTCAGGTAAATCTCCCCCACTCACACAACCATCTCAACTCCTTTGCATTTTGAACACCCCACATACCTCTCTTGATCTGTGCCACACTCCAGTGCATCCTCCACAATTCACACTGTACCTTTTCTGCACTTTCATGTGCTTTTCAATTCATGCTGCACTTCTCATGAACCTGTGCACCCATACAGACTTGTACAAAACCTGTACACCCTCCACAATCCTCACAACACTTATCACACAGCCTTGCACATATTCCATGACTCACACCACACCTTTCATGGACCCTTACACACCTCCCCAATCCACATGGTACCTCTTGCACACCCTTCCCAACCTGGACCATGCTTATGCACTGTCCCTGATCCATACTTCACCCCAAGGTGCACTCCCCAACCTATACTGCATCTCTCACACACTTTTTGAGTAAAGTAAGAATTATATGTCACAGGGGGAGGGCGCATCAGGAGTTTAGAGATGCTTAGGTGAGGCATGGCCGAAAAAAGCTGGGAACCACTGCTCTACTCAGAAAGGGTAAATGTTACATCGTAGGATCAAAGTTTGATCAAAACTTTTGCTGTGGATTAAGAAGGTAACAATTAACGTTTTAAGTTGCAGTTATAAATAGTGATATGTAGCTCATAAAGTCCAGTCTCCTTTGTGACATCATGTTCTAAATCAGTATTTCTCAAACTTGGCAATTTTAAGATGTGTAGACTTCAACTCCCAGAATTCCCTAGCCTCCCCATTCTTGGGGAATTGAAGTGCATTCATTGCTAAGTTTGAGAAATCTAACCTAGACAAATGGGTTTCCTCTGATCCAGATCCTAACCAGGATTTTAGTAAATTGCATATGAAAGTGTTTATAAAATGAGGTAAACTTCAAAGGAACTCCCTCACCAACAAAATAAATGAAATGGTAATATTGTCTAAATGCAGGCTGTCTATTGGGGGGGTGGGGGAGGAGAAGACAGCCTTTTGAGGGTTGTAAACAGTCCCTGTCTACAACTTTTTAAAAACATCTGCATCTTTTCCCAGGATCCTAGGAGATCTCCACAGCTTCTAGGAAACCTAGGAAAAACTGCAGCTGCTATGTTGGCACCTTCTCCCCTCATTCTTTGAAGCACCCTATTGAAATTTAATTTGAAACACTGTCCAACTCTGATTGGTATTGTTTAATGTGCAAAGTGTGTCTTCTATAACTTTATTCAATTATTCCATCTAAAATTGGCAATACTGTATTGTTTTCTTTTAAGAAGGCAAACAGTCTTCTTGTTCTTTCTTCCAAAGCTAACTTTCCTGTCTTGTTCCAGGGTAGACTTCAAAACAGGGCTTTTAAGGTATAGTCATTAACTCTTCTTTGCTGAACAAAAATCAATTCTTGATTAATGGTAATTAAATTGGTACTTTATCTAATGTTCACAAAAGCAGCAACCAAACTTCTGCTAGCTGACTATTTTAGCACTTAATCTCCTCCTCTTTTGAAATGCAAATTATATGTATTCCTTGTTAAAATCCCAGGTAGCTCTGGATAATTTGGATTAAGTAAACATTCACAGATTTTTTAGCAAATGGTCCCCTTCTCTAATCACTTAAGAAATCCATGAATAGATATATGTTCTTTCCTTGTGGTGAGTCACTTTAATCCTGTCTTTGGGAATTACACAAAAGCCTTAGAGCATCAAGATAGCTCATGATTTTGCAAATAGTCTGGTTAGTAATAAGCTATATATTTAAAGTCTTTCAAAGTAGAAAATCTATAAGAAGACCATTACCTTCTAGCCTTGTAACTATTTTAAAAATTATTCCAAGTATTAACAATGCAGCCAACCAACACTGTTTTTTTAAAAAAATATCATAGTAATAAAACTAAATAAAATGCATTATGGAAGCTTATTATTAAGCATTCATATTCAGCATTCATGTCCAGAAGAACATTTGTTGAGAAGATAATTTATAAGGATATACTTGATTTATATAATAAATAAATGGGGTAATCCCTTTGATAGTTTAAGAAGAAAAGATTGAATTTGAATAAAATAATTCCTAATTAAATAGTTGACTGTTAGTATTTCAGACAGTGTTAATTCTGTCACTTTTAAATAGCATTAAACCAAGAAGAGATTAACTATACAAATTAGGAAAACTAAGGTAACCTCACTTACTGATATATTGAATCATTTTTCCTTGTAAAACTTCAACAATTCTGAAACCTAGCCGAACATTGTCAAAAAATATGAATCACATGATTACATTCCTTCCAATATACTCTAGAAAGATTATTATTATTAGTATAATTTTTAAAAGATAGTAATATCTATGGATTCTTGATAACTTGTCCAAAAAGGGAGTTACTTTAAAAAATTCAAAGTTGCCTTATTAAGTTCAAATGTGTTCAAGAAAGTTATTATGAATCAAACTATGCCTGTCCTGAATGTAAAGGAGAGATGAGTTGCTTACAATAAATTAACGCAGAGCTTCAAAATAGCATACGGATAATTACTGAAAATAAAAGTAAATGCAAACTGTGTTTTTTTTTAAAAAAAAAAAAACCTGGGATTTTAAGAAGTCTAGACTGCATGAGTTACCAAAACAAAAAACTAAAACCATCCTCATTAAAATAATTAATGAAATGTTAAAAGACAGTTGTACCAAATAAGCCTTCTAATGTGGCATTACTTGCTTTAATTGGCAGGGACATTGAAAACAGGAACTGAAAAGAAAACAGAAGCAGAATTAAACAGTATAAAAGACCTGTTTCCTGTGAAAAGAAGAAGCAGTGAGGGGTTGTGTGTACTCTAATGGCCTCTACCAAAAGTTCCATTCAGTTTATTTGATTTCTTCATAGAACATAGACTCATAGGATTGAAAGGGACTTCAAAGGGGTCTTCTTCTAGTCCAACCCCCTACTCAAAGCAGTCCTATACGATTCTGGACAAGTGGCTATGGAAAGGAGACAGAATTAGTCTTTCACTTCAGGGAAAAAAGGATTTGAGCTAGGACAGTAAGGATTAAAAGCATTCACCTGCTTATCTGTGTGGGCTCACAATCTCTCTCTCCCTCTTTGTATAATTGATCTCAAGCCAGGGGTGGGTCACTACTGCCGGTTCACTCGTGGGCACACCACACGCACGTGCACACTTGATGTGTGCTTTGTGCGCATGTGCAGTACAATAAAAATTGTTCTGCGCATACACAGAAGCAAAAAAAAAGAGAGCTGCCAATTCCAGCAACCCAGGCCACCAAACCACGACCGGTTCAGCCGAACCAGTCTGAACCGGTAGGACACACCACTGTCTCAAGCCATTTAGGTTTCTAAAAGAGGAGTGCCGAAGTTATGCTATCTTGAGAGCTGTAGCACATATTATGTTGTAAATCAAAGGCTACACTGGATTGGAGAACACTGAAAAACACTTTGCTGAAGTGACTAAATTAGTAGATAAGGGAAATGGTGTGGACATAGTTAGATTTCAGTAAGGCATTTAACAAAGCAGACCACAGCTTACTTCTTGATAAGATAGAAAAATGTGGGCTAAACAGTATCACCACCAGGCATGTTCGCAATTGACTGACTGACCACACTCAGTATGAAATCCTCAATGGACCTACATCTGAATGGTAGGAATCAGGCAGTGGGGTACCTCAAGGTTCTGACTTAGGCCAGTATTCTTCAACCGCTTCACAAATGAGCCAGATGAGAGGACAGAGGGCAACCTATCAAATTTGCAGATGGCATCAAACTCAAAAGGAATAGCTAATACTTTAGAAGACAGACTCAATATTCAGAAGGATCTTTTTTTTTTAAACAAAGTTTTATTGGCTTTTTTATAAAATTTACAAGGGAAAAGGTAGTGGAAAAGGTATACAAATTTTGGCAGTTGCAAAGTGTGGTAGGCGCCCCCTCCCTCCAAACTCATAGTATACATCTAGGTAAAAGTCATTAATACATAGTCATATATAGTCAGCATATTAATTCTGTTAATACTTTCAATTAGTACTTTCGATCAGTTTATGTCAACAAGATTTTCTTATTCATTTTTGTGATCTGAGCTTTCTTGGTATTGCCCCATCTCCCCCCGCCGGCAGAGCTCCGGCCCCTCCCGTGTCCTGCATATCTGTTGTAGGATCTTCTGTTTTTTCTAGGTGTGTTTTGTTTTTTTCCATAAAGGCCTGTGCCTCTATGGGTGTGTTGATTCTAATTCTTGTCTCCTCCCAGAATATTAACATACCTTCAGGCATCAACCATCTGAACCACACCCCCTTCTGGTATAATTTATTCGCTAATTGTGAATAATTTTTTCTTTTTTCCCTCACTTTCTTGGGGATCTGCTTCAGAATGGTTATTTCCCTATCATGGTATGTCAGGGCTTGCCCCCTTTGTGCACCCAGAATTTCGTCTCTTGTGCTTTTTCTGAGGAATTTAATATGTACCTCCCTGGGTATGTTGTGTGTTCTGGCATAAGCTGAGTTCACTCTATAAACCAGATCTATCTCCCATTCCATCTGTTGTTTTTCTTTATGGATATATTCGGCCAAAATATTTATCATGATGTCCCTTATGTTTTCATCATCTGCTTCCATCACATTTTGAAATCTAAGATAAAAGGACATTCTCTCAAATTCTGTTTTCATTTGTTGGGTATCAAGTTCTTTGTTTCCCTTTTGCACCGCCTCCACCCCCTCCCTCATCTCAGCCGCCCCACCCTCCAAAAGGTCCAGTCTCTGTGAGTTCTTATAAATTTGGGCTTGATTCTCTTTAATTTCTTCTTTCATTTCCTTTAATTGTTTCTTAATTTCCTCTTGTCCCTGTAAAAGTTGCTGAAGCATTTGTTGCAAATCCATCTCTGTACTTTTAGGTTGGATCAGGTCTGTTATCTTTGATTGTGTAGCAGGGCTGGAAGTTGCTGATGTCGGGGCAGAGGTAGCAAAGCCAGGTTTTCCAGGAGGTGGTCTTTTACGAGCCATTGTTTATAAAATAAAGAGCTCAGTCAGTATAGAGAATGGACAGTTAGAGCGGCAGAGCAGCCAGATGAGTCCAGGAGGCAGAAGGTCCAGGCAGAAGAGAGTTTCTCTAATCACCCTGGCAGTAGAGCAAAATTTTTCACTCCAGGGAGTTCAAAGAGTAGCAATCCACAAGAGATTTATCTGAGTAGCACGGAGACAAAGACCGGAAGCCTGAATTTTTAAAGGTGGAGTCAGGTTTCACAGTTCATGAAGACAACGGAAGTGTGCCATCTTGCCCTGCCAGCTTCGGGTTTAGTGGCATAACAAAGTTTTCAAAGTTCCCAAAGTTTTCAGATCATCAGTACATTAAGGGGTTAAGTTCAAAGAAAGTCACTTTAAGCAAGGGTGTGGCATCATTGGTTGGCTCTCCCCCCTCCTCCTTCCCCTGGGGCTGAGAGCGTGATTGTTCCAAGCCGCCTGTCCGAGGGGGGGGGGAAATCCCCCTCCCTCCAGCCGCGCCTCCCAAGTTAGCCGAAAGGAAAAGTTTTAAACTGCTGAAAAGTTCTTCAATTCAATAAAGGGAGTGGAGGGGGGTATGCGCCTCACCGCACCGCCGCTGCTTCCTTCTGCTTGTTCATTCTCCGCACAGCATTCAGCGAAGACGCCCACGCGTCCTCTGATCTGCTCCCCGGTGCCTTGGGTGAAGCGGGGGGGCCCCCTCTGGCCGCCGCCGATCCAGGGATCCCCCGCGATGCTGCCCCTTCGGCAGGACACCTCTGCGGGGCGTCCTGTGCCCCCCAAGGAGTGGGGAAGCCCACCGAGGAGCCGGAGCGAGCAAACACTTGCTCGTCGCTGGTGGCCGCCGGAACCGGAAGTCAATATTCAGAAGGATCTTGACAGATTTGAACAATGGGCCATGTCCAACAAAATGGAATTCAGTAGTGAGAAAAGTAAGGTCCTACACACAGGAAGAAAAAAATAAATGCACAGGTATAGAACAAGTAGCACCTGGGTCAACAGTAGCAACCGTGAGAGGGATCTAGGAGTCACAGTTTGTGCATGTGTACACACACACACACACACATATACACACATACATACATATATGTGTGTGTGTATACCTATACACATACACACAAACATACCTGTGCATTTATTTTTTCTTGCCTGTGTGTAGGATCTTACTTTCCTCACTGTGTGTGTGTGTATATGTATGTGTATATGCATATGTTTGTGTGTGTGTACATACGCACACACACACACACACACACACACACACATATATATATATATATATGTGCGTATGTACACACACACACACACACACACATTATATATATATATATATATATAGTCTCCCTTTATTTATATATCAGTACAAATACAACATATATATATATATATATATATATATATATATATATATATATATATATATATATATATATATATATATATATATATATATATATATATATGTGTGTGTGTGTGTGTTTTACTGTGAAAGTCCGAAATCTGGTGAATGTCGACATTCACCGGTGAATGTCGACATTCACATAGTCGCTTGGTGTATCCGTGAAAGACCGAAATTGGTGAATGTCGACATTCACATAGTCACTTGGTGTATGTCCGAAAATTCCCTTATCCTCTCGACACCCTTACCCTAATCCCCTTACCCTAAAACCTCGGCTCCTCGCTTCCTTTGAAGCGTCTTCTATTCGCGGACCTTTTTTTTTTTTAAACCTGCAATCCTGCGCGGTTAGAACGAAAAGCAAAAGTAAAGCGTTACGCTGACTCGTTATATATCTGTCACCGTGAAAGACCGAAATTGGTATGTGTCGACATTCACCGGTGAATGTCGACATTCACCAACATTCACCGGTGAATGTCGACATTCACCAATTTCGGTCTTTCACGGTGACATATATATATATATACATACACACACACACATACATACAAACGCACGCACACACACAAACACACACACACACCTCCTGGGTCTATCTATGAAGAAAATGGGCAGTTTTTTTTAAAGGTAGATAAATAGAACAGTTTATAAACAATCATTTTTCATCCCAATAACAGCAGCATATGTGTGATAAGAGAAAGAAAGGCATTTTGAAAAATGAAAGTAGACATATCTCACTGTTTACACAGTGTCCATAGATAAACAAAACAAATGCTGGGGGATAGCTGCTGGTGAGAATTGTCAAGAATTGTCCTGGCAGTTTTCTGAATAGGCTAGGGAAAAGAAAACAGCTTATTAGGAAAAGCTTTGCTAATTCATTATGTCCACTAACCTTTCATTAGGCCCGCCTTCTCAGCTGTGTGTTTTCTATGCCACATCATCATCTGTATGCAATATGCAATGTTAGTTAGGGATTTAAAATTGTAGCCCAACATATCTAGAGGGCATCAGATACAGCCTAAGCAAGCACTCAATTGACCCACCTTGTAAAAGAGCAGTTAGCACAAATCTAGCTTCAAGCATGGAGCAGTACCACTCACAGGAAAGAATTTGTTAAGAGAAAATACTTTCATTTCCAATCAGATCTTTTAAGGGATAGGGCCATTTCCAAATATTTAGACTGGACATGTCAGGGGGGGAGTTCCACCCTGAATTAATGAAACATGGACCGTAGCTTTCCTTGTAGCATACTTTTGAAGACAAGCAAAAATAAAACCCGAAGCAAGATCTAATAAAAACATTTTAATATAAAAGAAAATAAAAATACAAAACTTTGCTGACTGAATTAATCACATCTCTGCAAGAGTTATGTGCCTGCGTCCTTCGCAGGCAAACAGAAGATCAGAAGAGAAAGTAAAGGAATGTGAATGAGCATGTGTACTAAATCATTTGTCAGATAAGAAATAGTTCAGTCTGCTGTATAACTCAGAATATAAGCACAAGCTGGCAAACCAATAAATGCAGTGACACCCCTTCTTTTGCCAGTTGGGCTGATGTCATCAAATCATCAAATAAGGCATATCTTCTTCCGCAGATACTCGTGTTGAGTTGCTGGAAGCAGTTTGTTGAGCATGTCAGCAATTTGATCATGTGTAGATACATATTGCAATTTAACAAAACCTTGTTTAACTAATTGCTTTGTGCTTTGATAACGAATGTCAATGTGTCTGGACCTAGAACCTGTGAAATGTGACTCAGAAATATAAACCACCGATTCATTATCTTCCATCATGGTGATTGGTCGAATCGGATGTGTCCAGATATCTGTGATCAAAGCATCAAACCATGTTAGAGAATTACATGCATCCGAAACACAAGCATATTCAGCTTCAGTAGATGAACACGAAACAAAATTCTGTTTTCTAACTTGCCAGTAAACAGGACGTCCATTCAGGAACATTATGTAACCTGAAGTACTTTTGCGTGATTTCTTATCACTCGCCCAATCAGAATCTGCATAACAACATAATTCTGTATAATCAGTATGTGTTGGTTCTAGCAGTAACTTTATGTGTTTAGTGTGTTTCAGGTATTTCAATAAATTCTTAACACATGTCCAATGAAAATGTGTTGCCTTACCTATGTGTCGTGATAAGAGATTAATACTAAGTGCAATGTCAGGTCTGGTCCAACTGCTAATGTACAACAGTGACCCAATGACTGAACGATAACGTGTTTGATCTTCAAACTCAGGACTTGGTTCATGTGTTAAGTTGTGAAAATCTGTTTGCATGGGTGTCTTTGTTGTGTTAGCATCTTTCATGTTGCAATGATGCAGAATGTGGTCAATTTTCTCCTCTTGTGAAAGACTAAACCCCTTCTGTGTTTTGTCAATCTGAACACCTAAGTAAGTGTTAATATGACCTAAAAGTTTCAATGTGAAGTATCTCTGCAAACCTTTAGCAAAAATCTCACTCATTTTCTTATTTGGACCAATATAAACAATATCATCAACATAAACAAGAATTATCTCATATGCATTGTTACATCTTTTTGTGAACACGCATTCATCAGTTTCGGACTTAATAAAGCCCGTTGAATTTAGTTTGTCAGTAAGACATAAGTACCACATTAAGCCTGACTGTTTCAGACCATAAAGACTTTTGTTCAGGAACCAGGTATCCCCTTCTTGCTGTCAGAATCCTGGAGGTCCTCTCACGTAGATCTTTTCATCTAGGTCAGCATGTAGATAAGCCGTGTCCACATCAAACTGGAAAACTTCTAAACCAAGAATAGTTGCAGTGGTTAAAGCAATGTTTACACTTTCAGTTCTGACTGTTGGTGAGTAAGTGTTTGTGTAGTCCTCAGGATAACGTTGAGCGAAACCCTGAGCTACAAGTCTGGCTTTGTACAATGACTCACCATTCGGTTTCTTCTTGATTCTGTAGACCCATCGAGTGCCAATGACTTTCTTGTTTGCTGGAGGTTTTGCAGGTGTTAAGTTTCTTTAAACTGTCCATTTCATCCTGCATTGCCTCATACCATTTGTCTTGCTCCGAATCAGGAAACTGCTTGATCTGTGTAAATGTATCAGGAGGAAGTGTAACATTGCAAATCAAAGGCAAGGGTGTTTTTGTCAGTTGCCATGAATATTGTTGTGGAGGGATTCCTTTTGTGACCCTCTTGGAATGTCTCGGAACAACAGTCCACTCTTCTTCTGCTTCTTTGTCCTCGTCCTCACATTCGTTGCTAGCATCAGCATCTGCGGCTTGCGAAAACGGAACATCAGGTTGTGAAAAACTGGTAGAAGGAATATCTGCCTGTGAATCTTGGTCATCAGACTGGGTGGCATCTGCAACATCATCTCTAGGAAAATAAACTCGAGGATCATTGGAATGAATCCTGGACCAGTCAATATCTTCCTCAAAATTAGCAGATTGAGAAATCACAATTACATGTTTAGGGTCAATAAATTTGCTCCATTTTGAATTATTATCAATACCCATAAATCTCAGTCTCTTTGCTACTGGACCTCCTTTTCTTCTTTGAGCTAAGGAAATGTTCACCATAGCGTATGAAAGGAGTTTGATTTATTACACTGATCCAAGTACTGTTGACAATGTAATTTGCATATTTAATAGCTTCATCCCAGTATATGTTACTGAGATTGGTGTCTTCTAGGAGACAATGCATCATGGTTTGTAGAACCCCTTGTCTTCGTTCTGTGACTCCGTTATGAGCCGATGTGTATGGAGCAGATGTCTGATGAAGAATTCCATTCTTACGCATTCAGTCCTGGAAACGCAGAGACATGAATTCGGCACCACGGTCACTCTGGATTCTGGCGATGCGAACTTGGTATTGGGTAGAAACAAATGCTGCAAAGTCTTTAAAGATCTGAAAGGTCTCAGAATTCTCTTTCATAGGATATACAAATCCATATCTAGAATGATTATCTACAATTGTTAGAAAATACTTTCTACCACCAATTGTTGGTGGAAAAGGACCCACTATGTCAGTGTGTACCAAATCAAAAATGCATGTTGACAGGCATGTAGCGTGTTTGGGAATGGCAGCTGCTTTGGATTTAGCTTTCCAGCAAACTGCACAATCCAAAAACACCTTACACCCCTTTAGATCCAAACCTTTTGCGAACTCCGGCATTTTTCTAAGAACACGGAAACTGGCGTGCCCCAATCTTCTATGCCACTTGTGGATACACCTGGAATGCAAAGTTAGTTAGTGAATTTTCAGCATTAACAGTTTCATGAGGAACCTCAGGCTTGCTCTGAGCAACCTGCTTCCTTATTTTCTGTTTGTTGGCTTTAGGAGCCTTTGGAGTAGCAACAGGATCTCTCTCTGAACCAATTCTCTCTGGGCCTGTGCTTTCCCTTTTTGGAGTTTGCATACTTGCCTTTGCTTGGGGTTTAGGCTTTGGCTTTAAGTAATAAACACCACCAATCAGCATGGTTTCAGCAACAATATCTCCATCTTTAACTATGTAACTTGCTTTCTCGAGGTGGTGAACCTGAAACTTTAACACTCTAGACAAGTGACACCGACTAAGCAAATTACTGGTTGCTGAAGGTATGTAATAAACATCAGGGATGAGTGTATCGAGCTCTTCAACGTAAACAGTTCCTTTTCCCATGATCTTACAAGGGTGGTTGGAGAAGGAATACATTTCTCGATATTCAGGTTCGGGCTCGTACATCTCTGTGAAGATTTCCTTTCTGTATGTAACGTGTAAAGCTGCTCCACTGTCCAAAGTCCACAAAAGATATCTGTCATACTCTGGATCAGGTTGTGGATCGTTGGTTAAGGCCAATGTAGCAAGTGGAGCTTGTGGAACACGCCTTGGACCACGACGACCTTATCTTCTGCCTCTACCTCTGCCTCTGGAGTCTGTTCCTCTGGGCTTGTATGTGATGGGAGCTGGAACTCGTTGGGGACAATCCCGGGTGTCATGTCCCATACGGTTACAGATGTAGCATCTTGGCGTCCTTGGAGAGTAGGCTCTTCCTCAGAAAGGACGTCTAGCTGGAGCTCTCGACGCTGGCGGCCGTTGCAAATGTGGTGTGGCTAATTTGATAGCTTCCTCCTCAATTAAAAGTCTGCATACATTATTAACAATGCGTTGAACAATAGGCATGTGGTTAATCTTTGCAATGGCATCTCTCCATTCATAATTCAATGAGTTAATGATAATGCTGATCATTTGGATATCATCAATAACATGGCCTCTTTCTCTCAATTCACTTCTCATTCCTTTCATGTTGGTTAAATGTCCACCAATTTGTTCACCAGGTTTCAATTTCGAACCATGGAACTCAGACATGAGGAAACATGAAGATTCAATTGAAATGGGCCTGTAGCAATCTTCCAAAAGGGCCCAAATTTGTTGGGCTGTTGCATCAGGTGGAAAAGTAACCTGCAGTTCAGTGTCCATGGACATCAATAATGTTGTGCAAGCTCTAGTCTCTAGGTCTCTTATTGCAGGAGTCCATGGTTGGGCAGGAGGATTAAACACTATACAATGGGTACCTTCTCTGCGAAGCAAGAGTGCAACCTCACTGACCCAGGCTTTATAATTCTGTCCCGACATTTTTAATTTGGACTCACCAGTCAAAGGAGTGTCAGAAAATGCCTGTTGAGGAATATGCATTTGAACAACTTGCTGTGCAGGTAAAAATGCTGGTTGTTGAACCAGGGGGCGCTGTAATCAGACCTGTGGTCTCTGTATTACAGGTGCAGTTGATGCTTGAGCAGCAAAATTAACTTGGCTTGCTTGGGGGGCAGACATCTGCCTTTGCTGTATTAAGTACTGTCTTGTTCTATCTGGAAAGGCACGTGCACCATCAGGAGGTGCTGAAAATTGGGCCTGAGAAGGCATTTGTGGCCTAACAGCCTGAATACTTGAATAATCTAGTGACATTTGTGAAAGAGTCTGTTGCATTGCCTGAAATTGCTCGTTGATTTTAAAATGCATGTCGGTTCCTTCAGTAAATTATTTCTGCCAGGAGATGGCGGTGCAGCTTCACTTCTTGGCTGCAATATTTCTGCCTGCGTGGCATATATTGGAGAACAAAGGAGATCACATGGCAATTGTGACGTGTGCACATCTCTCTGTTCTGATTTGCCTGACACAGTATCCTCCAGGGGGTGTGTCTTAGGCTTTGGAGAAAAAGGCAAGATGGCGTTTTCAGAAGTTTGAAAGATAGGAAAACCCTTCTTACTTGCCTCTAACGCTGCATAATCTATTTTGGCCTGTAAAAGCTGCCGTTCAAAAAATTCTATGTGATTACGATAGCTTTCCATATCTTGCTCAGAAGTCTGGGAAGATTCATAAGTTTCTCTTTCTGCGTGGGGGTGAATTTGCTCTAGCGACAGTGAACGCTTTGGTTTAGCCCTGAGCATTTCAAAATCTCTTGGAGATATTTGGGAACATGCATAATTAGAGGGGAGATGTTCTACTAACCTCAGTTGTAGATTGTTATCTCCTGGAGCAGTCCCATCTTGTTGAGATCTTTCCCCCACAGCTGATTTTTCATCCAGTCCGGTTGCTGAAGCTATCGGCATTTGGAAACTTGGAAGCCAGCGTGAAAAGCTTTCTGCTTCTGTATCAGAGGGGAGGGAGCCATTGGAATGTGCTCCATCTTTCTTTTTCTTTTTTGGCATTGTTAGAAAGATGACCTAATAGTTCCTCAGTCGATTGTAAATCATTCTTGTCTAATTAGACTATACGCTTATCTCTTGGAAATAGCTTAACAGGGAGAAAAGCCATAAATTAAGCAACCATGTTCTTGCTACCATTTGTCGGGGAGGGAGTTCCACCCTGAATTAACGAAGCGTGGACCGTGGCTTTCCTTGTAGCATACTTTTGAAGACAAGCAAAAATAAAACCCAAAGCAAGATCTAATAAAAGCATTTTAATATAAAAGAAAATAAAAATGCAAAACTTTGCTAACTGAATTAATCACATCTCTGCAAGAGTTATGTGCCTGCGTCCTTCTCAGGCAAACAGAAGATCAGAAGAGAAAGTAAAGGAATGTGAATGAGCATGCGTACTAAATCATTTGTCAGATAAGAAATAGTTCAGTCTGCTGTATAACTCAGAATATAAGCACAAGCTGGCAAACCAATAAACGCAGTGACAGGACACACTGGATCATGTTGCTACAAAGACAATTGAGTAGCTTTCCTTAATTTGATTCCGACCCATCTGGCCTTTTGGAAGACCCTGAGGACATGCTTTTGCCATTGTGCCTTGGGATCCAGTGGAGATATGAAGCTTACAAAATAGTTATAATCTTTGAGAGATATTGATTGCATACCTTGGCAAAACAAAGAACAGAAGTAGAGGGCAGGGTGGGGCAGGGCAGGGCAGGAGAGGAGAGTACAAGAGGAGAATGTACATCTGAAAAGGAGAATTACATAGATCTTCTTCACTGTGTGTTCCTTTTCTCCTATATTCTTGGTTTTATAGCATTTTGTGAATTCACAAATAACCAGGAATAACAGAGAGGAGCTTAAGGAAATTTTTGTTTTTAAGGTTGGCCTGTTTCTGTTCTGTTCATTTAGAAAGTTATTAAGATAATGAACGTCCTCCAAGAGTGTGTATAATAACTATAAGTGTATACTTTTGGAGGATTTCCTTTCCATCTTCAAAACTACTGTAGTCATGGAGGAGTTTAACTATCCTGACATCAACTGGGAAACAAACTCATAAAATGGGAGATAGAACAGGTTCTTGACCAACTTAGCTGACAAGTTTGTCACCCAAAAAGTGGACAAGGGAACAGACTGCCCCTAATTTTTACTAATAAAGAAGAAGCAATAGAGGTTGAAGTTGCCGGTACTTTGGGGGAGAGTGACCATGTCATATTGGAATTCAATAAAATGTAAACACCAACAATAGAACATAGTCAAACCAGTATCTTAAACTTTAAAAGAGTTTATTGTAACAAACTTAGAGAAAGCTTGGGAAAGATTCCATGAATGAAAATCTTAAAGGGAAAATAACTCAAGAAGCTTGGGAAACTCTGAAAAATATAAATAAAATATTATGAATAAAGGCCCAGACTAGCCCAATACCAATGAAAAAGAAAAAAAATCCAAGAAGAAACCAGAATGGTCACACAAAGAACTCTCTGATAAATTGAAAGACAAAAAGAATAAGTACAACAAAGAGGAACACATAATTAAAGCAGAATACCAACAAATAGCCCAAATTTGCAAAGTTGAAGTCAGGAAAGCTAATGCTCTGAATAAAGTAAGACTATAAAAAAAATTTAAAGTTTCTTTCAACATATAAAAAAAGAAAAAGGTCAAGGAAACAAAGTTCATTAATGAGAGAAGATGGCAAGAACATAATTGGCAGTAGAGAGAAAGCAGAGCTACTTACTTCATTCTTTGTATCTGCATGAATTTGGTTTGTTTAGTTTAGAGAAAAGAAGGACTGAGGTGACATGACAGCAATGTTCCTATATTTATGAGACTCCCACAAAGAAGAGGGGGGCCAGGTTCAACCAAATTTTCAAAGCACCAGGAGCCAAGGCAAGAAACAATGGATGGAAACTAATCAAGGAGAGGAGCAACTTAGAACTAAGGAGAAATTTCCTAAAAGTGAGAAAAATTAACTAGTGAAATGGCTTTCCTTCAGAAGTTATGGGTGCTCTATCACTGGAGGCAACTAGACAGCCACTTCTCTGGAATGGTATATGTTAAGTCCTTGAGGCTATGACCCCATTGACTATCATTGCCGGCTCCTGATTGGTTAAGATGCGAGCAGCCAGCTGGTGGGAGAATGCAGCCATTCTATTGGTTCAGTGTCTGACAGCTCTGGTATAAAAAGAGCTGTCAGCGTCAAATGTTGCTGTTTGCCAGTCCGAGGTTTGCCTTGCATTTTGCCTTGTTAAACTGTTAATAAAGGTTGTGTTAGCTTCAACCTGCCTTGCCTCGTTCTCTCTACAGAACAGTATAGGTCTCCTGCTTGAGCAGGGGATTGATCTAGAACAGGGCTGTCAAACTGGCAGGCCGGAGGCATCACATGCAGGCCATGCCCACCCCAGCTCTGCAAAGGGAGGAAACGTCGCAAGATGTCAGATGACAGCAACGTGTTTGACACCCATAATCTAGAAGACCTCTGAAGTCCCTTCCAACTCTTTTATTTCTGTTACTTTACTGCTGTGACTCTGTTCTGTGCTATTTTTTGTCTAGTTCGTATAATTTATTTACTTTGTTTTAATTAAGGTTAAGGGACAATTAATTCTGCCAGTCCAATTATAGGGGCAGGACTGTAGGATAAATTTACATAAGCCCAATATCTCTATACACAAGTCCCTCAACAGACTCTTGGGGAAAATTGTAGTCAGAAACAATTCATAATGTTGGTGGTCTTTCTTCTCTTATTAATCTTCATTCTATCCTTTGGATCACACATGTTCCCCTCTCCCCCAAATCATTTAAGTATTACACAAGGATTTTAGAGGAAACATTGCTTAGCTGTCATTTAAATTGGTACGTCTGTTTGAATTTTGCAGTGTGTAGAAATCACTTGCCAGTCTTGAGTGAATGTGACAAATTAAAATTAAACTACCTGGAAAAGGATAATAGTATTCTGAAAACCAACTAGAATAAAGAACAAAAGTTCAGAGAGGTTGTTTTGGATGCCAGTTACATCTGTGGGGAAAATAAAGATAACTGAGAAGTATGAAGCTGATGAGAAAACAGATAACTGAATAATGGCGTACAGCATTAGAAAACTAAGATTTAAGGAAAAAGTGGGCAGTGTATAGCTCCTAGTCTTTTTTGTAGCCTTACCCAGAAATTGATCACAGCAATTAATTAAGAATTAGTCTTACTAACTCTAGTCATTATTTAGAAGAAAATAATTTAGAACCCATAAAGAACTTCACATAAGTTTATCACTTCTTAAAATAGAATACTCCCACTGAGAAAGCAATCATGCATATATCTATAGCAGCAATCCCCAAACTTTCCAGCTTTGTGGACAGGCAGGAGGAGGGGGAGAGAGAATGGTTGCACACAAATGACAGGCGAGTGGCACACATACTTGTTCAAGTGGAGCCGTGTGCATATTCACGCACTGTTTGCACAGCCCGGTTTCAAACGGACCAAGGCCCAGTAATGGTCCTTGGTGCTGTCTGAGCTTGGTTATCATTTCATTATCCAACCTAAGTAACATCCTCACTGCTTATGTTACCTAGTTTGTGTAATGAAAGGTCTGCAAGAAAAAAACCAAGACCAGAGATCATCAACAATCCCCCCCACCCTCCATGCATATCTCTGGAATTTCAGTCTTACTTACAGTAGCAATATGTATCAGCAATCAATCACAGTATACATTGAGAATCCTAGGACTTAGACTGATGCTTTAATCTAGCTTTATTTTCAAGAATACAGCCTCATTTTACTACTACAAACTTTGTTGAAACATTATGAAACTTTCTCAGATTACTTTAAGTCAAGCCTCTCTCTGCCTATAAAAATCAGGTTAGATATGTATCTGAAATAATAGCAAAATATCCAGTTAACTATGATGAGAACCTTTTTGACGTCATGAAACTCTTAATCCAAAGCATATAAACATTTGGGAGGAGGGATTTAAAATATTTTTCTTATACATATCTATTGAAAAATCACATCCATTTCCATGAGACTTTCTCCTAGATGTGTGTGTGTGTGTGTGTGTGTGTGTGTGCGTACATACTAGTGGTGGATTTCAAATTTTTTTAGAATCTCTTCTGTAGGTGTGGCCTGCTTTGTTGGAGTGGCTTGCTGGCCATGTGACTGAGTGGGAGTGGCTTGTCAGCCATGTGACTGAGTGGGAGTGGCTTGGCAGTCATGTGACTGGGTGGGGATGGCCAACTTGTAAAATGTGGTGAAACTCACTTAACAACGTTCTTGCTTAGCAACCAAAATGTTGGCTCAGAAACTCTGGCATTTGAAGCCCGCAAGTCTTAAAGCTATCAATTTACAAGACCCTTGTACCCCTAACCTTTTAGGAAATAAAACCCAGGGGTGTTCAAACTTGACAGCTTTAAGACTTGTGGACTTCAACTCCCAGAATTCCTCCTCCAGTCATGTTGGCTCAGGAACTCTGGCATTGAAGTGTGCAAGTCTTAAAGCTGTCAAGTTACAAGACCCTTGCACTCCTAACCCTTTAGAAAAAAACCCAGGGGTGTTCAAACTTGACAGCTTTAAGACTTGTGGACTTCAACTCCCAGAATTTCTCCTCTCGCTCTTCATCTTGATGATGAGCGGATGGGCGGAGGGCGGGAGCTGGAACCGGTTCTAAATGGCACTGTAGATTTGTGGAACCTCTTCTATAGCAGAGGTTAGAACTTGCAGGAACCCACCCCTGATACATACATACATACATACATACATACATACATACATACATACATACATACAGGATTGCAGTCGTAATGGCCCATAATGTATTAATTCCCTTTTCTTTTCTTTCTTTTTTTTGCAAGGAGTGAAGGAATATTACTTTCAATATATGGTCAATTATTGAAGAATGTTACATGTAATAACTATTCAAAAGTTGGATCCAGAAGTGATTAATTTTAAGGCTCTGTCTTATGGAAACTGATGTTTAATCCATTGCAGTAATCAACTTGATGATGCTGCCCAGTATTTAGTAATATGAAAGAAGACAGTTGATTTTTCTATTAGCTGATGATAACTGCTTATTATGCTATGGATGTTAAATTTCAGTTTTGTTTATTATTCTATGAAGAATAAAACAGAACAGAACAGTAGAGTAGAGTAGAACAGAACAGAACAGAAACAAGGTATCATTTATATCTTGATTTTTAACAATAAAAAGGAAACCTGACATGAATCTCACAAAAAAAAAGTTTTAAAAATCTTATAAAGTGATAGTCAGAATAGTTATGTAGCACAACTAAGCTAGCAATCGTTACTCCAATAGTGAGAATAGTAGCATATAAATTTAATACATAATCAAATAAACAAAATTACCAATGGGAGACATAGTCCAAGGTTTCTGAATAGTACCAGGTTGCCCATCCCAGTTTTCATTTTCATTTTTTATTTTAATTATTTATTTTCCAAATGATAGGGTTCCAGGAGTCCTAAATTATTTTTCAATATCCTATAAATGACACATGAAATTTATTATTCTTTTAATGAAAATACATGGGGGAGCCAATTTCATTGCATGGGAGACATTGTTTCCCCATGTGAATTCTATCAATTAAATTGCCTCCAGAGGCTATCTATATACTCTATCTACTGCAACAAAATCATATTTAAATCCTACTAAATTCAATTGGATTAAAAAAAGCCATCAAAATCCAACTGCAAGTAGGGTTTATAACTTAAGAGATAACTGACCTGAAGCTGAGGAAAAGAGGTAACAAACTCTTCTTAGGGCATAACCCTAGTTGAATTTTTTTCACTATAAAGGAATTAACAGCTCTAGATCTCCTCAATAATAGATTATTTGGCCATAAATATTCCCTGTGAAGAGATTCATGATGTCTGACACCTCACTGGGATCCAGAGTTTATTTCTGTTATTTTTCTATTGCTTTATTTAGTTAAATACTACCTGATAACCCAGTGTTGCCCGGGAATTTATTTATAGGGGGGAGATTTCCAGACCAAACTTAATTTCTAATGTTGGATTTTCCTCCTTACATAGGGAGCCCCCTTGTGGAGTACTGTGAAGCCATTGCCATGGCAACTCCACTGCGCTGTACAGTAGAAGCCAGTATGGCAGCATGGCACAACAGGCTGTATCTTGACAGAACACACACCCCAAGGGGTGTTAGGGGTGTCTTAACCCCACACTATTTTTCTTCAGAGAGTAAGTCATCTATGTACCAAGTTTGTTGGTTGAAATTGCTCGAGGTGTTCCAGCGTTACTGTATGTTGGAACATACACACACAGAATATATACATACATACATACATACATACACACACACACACACACACACACACACACACATTACAACATATATATATATATATGAAATTAATTTTGAAGGAACCAGGTTAATCTCCAAAACTGAACACTTCAACAAGAGAATAATTATGGAAGCTATCGAAATAGAGAAACACCCCACAACATGACGATACCTCCCGCCTACCAGACATCTGGAAACCAGCCTTAATCAACAAACGAGCCCCACCCACACCTAGGCCATTACAACATGAAACAACAATGGACACACAGCCAGCACCAATCAGCACCAATCTACCAATCATGATACAACCACACAACCAATCATTCCACTTACTGAAACAATGCCAGCACTCCAAACCCCCCCCCCCCAAGATTTATAGAAAGATGGCAGCTACAGCCACACTTTAAGCCCAAAACCCAGCCTGAAGATGGCGAGTGAGATCTTGCCGAAACGTTGCCAAGACAATCTCAATCTTACACAGGAAAAGACCCGAATACAACAAGACCAAGACTGGCAGTATGCTCCCTCCCATATTTGGGCATATCAGGTGCTTTGAAATAACTCTTAATCATTTCCCTGTCTCAGCTAATAAGGGAGGAGAACTTGTGGCTTAGAGGTTAATGTAACTGCGTAATATGTAAAAACAGCCCAGGTTCGAATCCCAGTAAGGGTATGGCTGGCTGGTGAGAGCTAAATAGCTTAAAATAGATCTATAGTAGTCTCCTTTTATTTATTTATCAGCACAAATGCAGCACATGTATATATGATGTCTCCGGAAGTAAAAGTATTTTAGGAGAGAAGGCCTAATTGAGATGTTTTCAATTAGGAGATAAAAGGAGCTGAGATGCTCAGAGAACCAGAATTTCTTGAACAAACTGAAAGGAGCCACCTCTTATTTTCCCCCAAACTTTGCTCCAGCAATGTAATTAAACTCAGAATATTGTATAATGTATGTCCAAGGGAGGGAACTAAAGAGAAGCTAATGTGAATCAATATGGAAATCATTTAATGCTTTAGAAAATCTTTCCATTACAAAGCTCTTTGGGGCTGACATGTCTAACTTAACCTTTGTCTTTGCCCATTTTCTCAGCTCAGGGTCTTCAATGTCACCAGCTGCAAGCTTTAATCCTTATGCATTACTGTTCACTGATACTTTGTCCCTGTTCAATACTAGCCTTTGTTTTAAATTTGACATGATTAGAACAGCTTTAATCTCTTGACAATAAGTGAATGAGTATGATGCTAATACTTAAAGGCACTGGGTTCAAATATTACTACTTTCAAAATAAGAGGAATTAAATTAAAATATATAGAATTCTTTATTGGCCAAGTGTGATTGGAGACACAAGGAATTTGTTTTTGGTGCATATGCTCTTAGTGTGCATAAAGAAAAATAGAATAGAATACATTCATCAAGAATCTTAAGATACAACACTTAGTGATAGTCATAGGTTACTAAAAAGCAATCAAATCATACTATGAACAAATAAAACAATATTATAAAGATACAAGCAAACATGTTTATAGCCATAAGAGGGAAGAGCTAGGAAGGATGAGAAGAATAATAGTAATACAGGCTTAGTAAATAATTTGACAGTGTTGTTAAATTATTTATATTATAAATTGTAAAAAACAATAATGAGAGAGAAATTATAAAGAACGATAGGGAGACAGTTTTTAAAGCTATCAGTGCGATTCTCTGTGCTGGGTTCTTCCTCTGTGGCTTGCCTATCTCTGTGGTTCTGTATCTCATTACGCCATAATGCTTCATCTGCCTCTGCCAATGAACATAGAGAATATTTCTCAAGCCACATCTCTGACACAATTGAGATCTGTCAGTGAAAACAGGACAAATCTTGCCAATCAAGTCTGCCAAGTCTCCCAACTCTACCAGAAATCCAGGCAATCAGAGTCAGCAAAACTATCCCACTCCACAAGGGTAATAAGCAGAGGTGGTATTCAGCAGGTTCTGACCAGTTCTGGAGAACCGGTAGCAGAATTTTTTTTTTTTAAACAAAGTTTTATTGGTTTTTGGATGTTTTGCAAAAGGAAAAGGTATGGGGAAGGTTACAAATTGTGGCAGCCGCAAACTGCGGTAGGTATACGCCCCCTCCAGACTCATGGTGTACATTTGCATAGCATTCAAATATTACATAACATATAGTCAGTGTGATAAATTCAAAAATAATTTCAATCAATTTGTATCCTGTGGATTTTCTTACTTATTTGTGTGATCTGAGCTTTCTTGATGTCGCCCCATCTCCCCCCGTTGGCAGTGCTCCGGCCCCTCCCGTGTCTTGTGTATCTACTGGGATGTCTTCTGGTTTTTCTAGGAGTAATTAATTTTTTCCCATAAAGGCCTGCGCCTCTATGGGTGTGTTAATTCTGACCCTTGTCTCCTTCCAGAATATTAACATACCTTCAGGCAGCAACCAACGAAACCACACCCCCTTCTGGTATAATTTATTCGCCAATTGCGAATAATATTTTCTTTTCTCCCTCACTTTCTTGGGGATCTGTTTCAGTATGGTTATCTCCTTATCTTTGTATATCAGGGCTTGTCCCCTTTGTGTATTCAGAATTTCATCTCTTGTGCTTTTCCTAAGAAATTTAATGTGCACCTCCCTGGGGACATTGTGTGTTCTAGCATATGTGGAGTTCACTCTATAGACCAGGTCTATTTCCCACCCCATCTGTTGTTTTTCTTTCTGGGTATACTCAGCCAAGATGGTTGTCATGATGTCCCTAATGTTTTCATCATCTGTCTCCAACACATTCTGAAATCTAAGATAAAAGGACATTCTCTCAAACTCTATTTTCATTTGTTGGGTGTCAAGCTCTTTGTTTCCCCTTTGCACGCCCTCCACCCCCCCCCCCCTCATCTCAGCCGCCCCCTGCTCCAAATGATCCAATCTCTGTGAGTTCTTATCAATTTTTTCCTGGTTTCCTCTAATTTCTTCTTTCATCTCCTTCAGCTGTTTCTTAATTTCCTCTTGTCCCTGTAGAATTTGTTGGAACATTTGGTGAAACTCCAAGTCCATAGTTTTAACTTGTTTAAAAGCTGTCAATGTTGATTGCGTGCTCGTACTTGAGGTTGCAGATGTCGGGGCAGAGGCAGCAAAGCCGGACTTTCCAGGAGGTGGTCTTTTAGATGTCATTGTTAGTAATAAAGAGTCCAGTCAGTATAGAGAAGAATCAGTCAGAGTGGTAGAGCAGCCAAGGGAGTTCGGGGGGGTAGAGAGACCAGGCAAAAGGGAACTCTCTATCACCCTGGCAGGGAACAGATGTTTTTCACTCCAGAAAGTTCAAAAGCAAACAATCCACAAGAGGAGTATCCAAATAACACGGAGACAAAGACCGGAAGCCTGAAGTTAAAAGGTGGAGTCAAGTTCAGCTTTCATGAAGACAACGGAAGTGTGCCATCTTGCCCTGCCAACTTCGAGAACTGAGGCAACAAATAAAGTTTTTAGGATTCAAAGTTCCCAAAGATCACATTTTCTTGAAAGGGTTAAGTCTGAGGATCCATTTAGTTGGAGTGTGGCCTCATTGGTTTGGCTCTCCCCCTCCTCCTTCCCTGGGGCTACGAGCACTTTTGTTTCTAGCCGCTTGTCCAAGGGGGGGGGGAAATCCCCCTCCCCTCCAGCCGCATTTCTCCAAGTTAAACAAAAGTTCCAATTAACACCACTGACAAGTTTTAGAATTGGTAATAGGTATGAAGGGAGTCTACGCCTCACCGCACCGCCGCTGCATCCTTCAAGTAGCTTTTTTTCTTCCTGACAGCCTCACAGCGAAGACGCTTCAGCACGCCTCCCCTTCGTGCTCCTCGGTGCCTGGAGCGAAGCGGGAGCCCCCCGACTGCTGCTGCCGATGCAGGGGTCCTCCCGCCGTGCCGCTCCTCCGGCAGAACGCCTCTCCGGGGCGTCCTGTGCCCCCCAAGGGGTGGGGAGCCCACCGGGGATGCGTGGGGCGAGCAGTCTCTGCCCGTCACCTTCAGCCGCCGGAACCGGAAGTGCGGTAGCAGAAATTTTGAGTAGTTCGGAGAACCAGTAAATACCACCTCTGACTGGCCCTTCCCCCATCTATTCTCTGCCTCCCGAGTCTCAGCTGATCTGGAGGAAATGGGGATTTTGCAGTAACCTTCCCCTGCCATGCCCACCAAGCCATACCCACAGAACCAGTAGTAAAAAAATTTGAATCCCACCACTGGTAATAAGGAGCCATTCCTCAGTGTCTTCAGTGTAAATAAAAAACTCAGAGCATATTTTTAGAAACTAGTTGTCAGCGTTCCAAATATCATGCAGAATTAAATCAGAATTCAAGGCAGAGCTATCCTTAAAGTTCCAATTTAATAAGACAGACATGTTGGCATTGTGCTATGAAATTCCAAATCTGATTTGCTTCCTGGGATTCCACCCAGTTGAAAGTTCATGATCTTATCCCCACACCCATAATCCATCACATGGTCCAATCTTCTTCGGCCATGCTGGCATCTACACCCCTCTGCTTCCGGTCAGGTGTCGAGGTGCAGAGACAAAAGATGACCTTGAGCTTCTAGAAAGAATGACAACAACACATTCCACAATTCTACTCCTTTATATTCCCCCCTCCCAACTACTACACTAATGAAACAGCATAAGAAATTAATAGAAAGTGTGGCAGGCCAAAGATCCTAAAAGAAACATAACTACAGGCCTGATACTAGTTTTGAATTTTACATTTCTAAATTAGCATGACTCTTTCTCATAGCTTCGGCTATCTTCTCTGTTAGTTCATTTTAAGACCATTTGAAATTTGTTTTACTGCATTAATTCTCAAAATGAGGTACAGGTAGTCCTCAGCTTATGACCAGTTGCTTAGCAGCCATTCAAAGTTACAACAGACCACCAAAGGATACTTATAACCCAGTTTCAAAGATACAGCCTCTGCAATACAGGGATGCTGCAGCAGGACCCCATCTTCTGAGTACCCATTCTACTGAGTACCTGCAGATCTTGGCCTCTCCCACATCCAGCCACTCAGCTACCTAAGAGAGCCTACAGCTGGGCAGCAGAGCTATGGGGAGCATATAGGGCTATTATACAATACAATAGTAGAGTTGGAAGGGACCTTGGAGGTCTTCTAGTCCAACCCCCTGCCTAGACAGGAAACCCAATACCGTTTCAGACAGATGGCTATCCAACATCTTCTTAAAGACTTCCATTGTTGGGGCATTCACAACTTCTGGAGGCAAGCTGTTCCACTGATTAACTGTCAAGAAATTTCTCCTCAGTTCTAAGTTGCTTCTCTCCTTGATTAGTTTCCACCCATTGCTTCTTGTTCTACCCTCAGGTGCCTTGGAGAATAGTTTGACTCCCTCTTCTTTGTGGCAACCCCTGAAATATTGGAACACTACTATCATGTCTCCCCTAGTCCTTCTTTCTCTTAAGCTAAACATACCCAGTTCCTGCAACCGTTCTTCATATGTTTTAGTCTCCAGTCCTCGAATCATCTTTGTTGCTCTTCTCTGCACTCTTTCTAGAGTCTCCACATCTTTTCTACATTGTGGTGACCAAAACTGAATGCAGTAATCCAAGTGTGGCCTTACCAAGGCATTATAAAGTGGTATTAACACTTGACGTGATCTTGATTCTATCCCTATGTTTATGCAGCCTAGTACTGTTTTGGCGTTTTTGGCAGCTGCTGCACACTGCTGGCTCATACTTAAATGATTGTCCACTAGGACTCCAAGATCCCTCTCACAGTTACTACTATTGAGCAAGGTACCATCTATACTGTACCTGTGCATTTCGTTTTTCTTGCCTAAATGTAGAACCTTACTCTTTTCACCATTGAATTTCATTTTGTTAGATAGAGCCCAATGTTCAAGTTTGTCAAGATCCTTCTGTATCTTAAGCCAATACAATACAATACAATACAATACAATACAATACAATACAATACAATACAATACAATACAATACAATAGTAGAGTTGGAAGGGACCTTGGAGGTCTTCTAGTCCAACCCCCTGCCTAGGCAGGAAACCCTATACCGTTCCAGACAAATAGCTATCCAACATCTTCTTAAAGACTTCCAGTGTTGGGGCATTCACAACTTCTGGAGGCAAGCTGTTCCACTGATTAATTGTTCTGTCAGGAAGTTTCTCCTCAGTTCTAAGTTGCTTCTCTCCTTGATTAGTTTCCACCCATTGCTTCTTGTTCTGTCCTCAGGTGCCTTGGAGAATAGCTTGACTCCCTCTTCTTTGTGGCAACCCCTGAGATATTGGAACACTGCTATCCTATCTCCCCTAGTCCTTCTTTTTCTTAAGCTAAACATACCCAGTTCCTGCAACCGTTCTTCATATGTTTTTGTCTCCAGTCCCCTAATCATCTTTGTTGCTCTTGTCTGCACTCTTTCTAGAGTCTCCACATCTTTTTTACATCGTGGCGACTAGAACTGAATGCAGTATTCCAAGTGTGGCCTTACCAAGGCGTTATAAAGTGGTATTAACACTTCACGTGATCTTGAGCTTCTTCTGGAGTGTTGGCTATTCCTGCCAGCTTGGTGTCATCTGCAAATTTGATGAGTTCCCCATTTATTCCCTCATCCAAATCATTGATGAACATGTTGAAGAGTACTGGGCCTAAAACAGAACCTTGGGGTACTCCACTGCATACTTCCATCCATGTAGATGCAGTTCCATTGAGAACTACACGTTGAGTGCGGTTGGTCAGCCAGTTACGAATCCATCAGGTGGTAATGCTGTCTAACCCACATTCTTCTACTTTATCTAGTAGTAGGTTATGGTCTACCTTATCAAAAGCCTTACTGAAGTCCAAGTAAACTATATTGACGGCATTCCTCTGGTCCACTAATTTTGTCACATTATCAAAGAATGCAATAAGATTAGTCTGGCATTCGTTGCTTGATTATTTTTTCCAGAATCTTTCCTGGTATTGAGGTCAGGCTGATAGGTCTGTAGTTTCCTGGATCTATTTTTTTCCCTTTTTTGAAGATGGGAACCACATCAGCTCTTTTCCAGTCCTCTGGCAGTTCCCCGGTGTTCCAGGATATTACAGAGACTAGACCTCAGCCTGCTTTCCCAATCAGCCACCCAAGGGAGTTGCAGGACTTGGCAAGCTCCTTAGCCAGTTCCAGGGCCCAGCAGCATTAAACTTACCTTTTTTTTTTAAAAGAGAAGCACCTGGCCAATGCAATACAAGGTCCAACTATCCTACTGACTGCCTCATGGCAATCTGTGCTATTCTGGAAACAGATACTGCTGTTGGAAGCTTGTAGGAGGCTCCATTTTCATAAAGAGCCTCCAGAAAAATGGACAGGGGATACACCCAGTCTTAATAAAGCCACTGTTTATCATAAAAAATAGAAGAACTTTCAGGACAAAATATTTTGTCATTAAGAAATGACAAAACGAAGAAGACCATAAGAGAAAAAACTCCAACTCAATTTTACATAGAACAAATTATCTTTAACTGCAGAATTTAAAATGGCATTGGATAAGCTGAACGTGCACTTATGACCAAGTTATTTCCTTAACAACCACAGTGAATCACTTGACAACCAACTGAATAAGGTCACGTGGTGACTCGATTTATATCCATGACATGATCAAAATTCCTAGCTCAATTGGGATCATAAGTCAAGTACTACCTGTAAAGATAATGAAAAGGTATCAATTAGGAGTAGATTCTGGCAGTCGGTATTGCCAATTCACTCGTGGCTGCTTCATGTGTGCTTGATGCATGCTGCACACACATGCACAGTAAAATAGAAATTGTTCTGCACATGCACAGAAGCAAAAAACAAGGTGAGAACTGGAGAACTGGTTCAGGGACGTAGCAGGCCTGGGTCGCTGCCAGTTCCAGCTACCCAACTCACCAAACCACTACCGCTTCGGCTGAACTGATCCGAACCAGTAGGAAACCATCACTGGTATCAATGCATGGGAGCAGGGAATAATATTTTTTACCAGAAAAACCACCTGGACATAAGGACCAGAATAACAGCATTGGAAGAGACCTTGGAGGGTTTCTAATCCAACCCTGCTGCTCGGGGAGAAAACCTTAAACCATTTCAGATACGTAGTTGTCCAATCTTTTCTTAAAAACTTCCAGTGTTGGAGCATTCACAACTTCTAGACCCAAGTTGTTCCACTGATTAATCTGTCATAAGCCAGGTTAGAGAAAGATCACAGAAAAAATCTATGTGATCGCTAAACACTGACTTAATGGTACATAATGAATAAATAGCAAATTATTATAAAATACTTTTTAGAAATCATTCTGGAGAAGAATATCTAAAAATGTTTGTATAGTATGATTTCATTTAGAACATTAATGTCTTATATTTTAATGTACAATTATTTACCATAATTACATATTATTTTATAATTCAAAGTCTCAGTCACTTGTAATAGATTATATATTAGGTGTGTTATTAACAAGAAAGAAATTTATCTTTAACATAGTTTATATCAATATGAATTATTTAAAGAATTAAAGTTTTCCCTTAAAACTCCTGTAACTGGCTGAGAAATCATACTCAATATATAGTCCTTAACAGAACTACACCCACATAGAGGGAAGTGGGCAGTGGGGTACCCCAGGGTTCAGTTTTAGGCCCAGTACTCTTCAACATCATAAATGGTTTAGATGAGGAAATAGAAGGGCAACTCATCAAATTTGCAGACAAATGGCCAACACCCCAGAAGACAGGCTGAAGATCCAGGTTTGAACACTGGGCCCTATCTAACAAAATGAAATTCAATGTTGATAAAGTAAAATTTTACACGTAGGCAAAAGAAGCTGTTTGTAAAGGTATAGACTGAATGAAACTTGGCTCAATACCAATAATTGTGACAGGGATCTTGGAGTCCTAATAGACTTAAATATGAGCCAACAATATGTGGTTGCAGCCAAAACAGCCAAAGCAACCATAGGCTGCATTAATAGAATACTCGTCAAGTATTAGTATTTAAACAATTCAATATTCAACTATTTACAAAACTTTAGTTAGACCATACTTAAAACAGTGCATCCAGTTTTGGTCACCATATTATAAAAAGATATTGAAACACAGGAAGGAGTGCAGAGAAGAGCAACAAGGATGATTAGGAAGCTGGAGGCTAAAACTTATGGAGAATGGTTGGGGGATTGGGTATGTCTAGTCTGGTGAAAAGAAGGACTAGGGGACATGATAGTAGTATTCCAATATTTGAGGGGCTATAACAAAGATGAGGGGGTCAACCTGTTTTCCAAAGTACCAGAAGGCAAGACAAGAAACAATGGATGGAAACTAATCAAAAAGAGAAGCAACCTAAAACTAAGGAGAAATTTTCTATCAGTGAGAACAATTAATCAATGGAATGCATTGTCTTCAGAAGTTGTGGGTGCCCCATCGTTGGAGGCTTTTAAGAAGAGACTGGACAGCCATTTGTCTGAAATGGTATAGGGTCTCCTGCTCGAGCAGGGGGTTGGATTAGAAGACCTCCAAGGTCCCTTCTAACTCTGTTATTCTGTTCTATAAATAATTCCGTTTGAGCTGGATATAATCTAGTTATCATGGTATTAATGGTTGCCATAAGGTAAACCTTGTTACTTGATGGATGAAGCAATGCGACACAAAAAAGTGTATTTTTCCAATATGAAAGTGCACCACATAAAGGTATTTTCAACTATGCCAAGATGTATCAAGTAGGCTGTCACTTAGGTTTTTTTAACTTCATTTCCAGGCAATTTATTTTTATCTGAAGACTCCGGAAAAGTCAAAATAAATTACATGTGAGAAATATATTTATATATCAGCCCACTCACAAACACACACACACACTGGATTTCTTCACTTCTTATTATGAAATAAAATATTTTTCATCCTATAAGCTCTCATGATTGAAGCACAATGACTTTTTATGCAAAGGAATTTGTTATGTGAGAGAATTGATTCCTCAGCTTGATTCATCCTTATGTGAAAATGATAGTGTGAACATTAATTGCATAAATAGCGTAACACAATTTACAGCACGGATTAGTAGCTCGTACTGGATTTTGAAGCAGGTTACCAAAGGATAATTGGCCACATGAGTACAAGAGCATGTGTTGGAGTTAGGAGGCAGATCCTACTAATATTACTACAGGAATAATTAGAACTCTGGATTCTGCATAAGATGAGTTGTTAATTCTTTCAAGCAATAGTATTATTACAATAATACAATAGTAGAGTTGGAAGGGACCTTGGAGGTCTTCTAGTCCAACCCCCTGCCTAGGCAGGAAACCCTATACCATTTCATACAAATAGCTATCCAACATCTTCTTAAAGACTTCCAGTGTTGGGGCATTCACAACTTCTGGAGGCAAGCTGTTCCACTGATTAATTGTTCTCACTGTCAGGAAATTTCTCCTCAGTTCTAAGTTGCTTCTCTCCTTGATTAGTTTCCACCCATTGCTTCTTGTTCTACCCTCAGGTGCCTTGGAGAATAGTTTGACTCCCTCTTCTTTGTGGCAACCTCTGAGATATTGGAACACTGCTATCATGTCTCCCCTAGTCCTTCTTTCTCTTAAGCTAAACATACCCAGTTCCTGCAACCGTTCTTCATATGTTTTAGTCTCCAGTCCCCTAATCATCTTTGTTGCTCTTCTCTGCACTCTTTCTAGAGTCTCCACATCTTTTTTACATCGTGGCGACCAGAACTGAATGCAGTATTCCAAGTGTGGTCTTACCAAGGCATTATAAAGTGGTATTAACACTTCACGTGATCTTGATTCTATCCCTCTGTTGATGCAGCCTAGAACTGTGTTGGCTTTTTTGGCAGCTGCTGCGCACTGCTGGCTCATATTTAAATGGTTGTCCACTAGGACTCCAAGATCCCTTTCACAGTTACTACTACTGAGTAAGGTATCACCTATACTGTACCTGTGCATTCCATTTTTATTGCCTAAATGTAGAACCTTACTCTTTTCACCATTGAATTTCATTTTATTAGATAGTGTCCAATGTTCAAGTTTGTCAAGATCCTTCTGTATCTTAAGCCTATCTTCTGGAGTGTTGGCTATTCCTGCCAGCTTGGTATCATCTGCAAATTTGATGAATTTCCCATTTATTCCCTCATCTAAATCATTGATGAAGATGTTGAAGAGTACTGGGCCTAAAACAGAGCCTTGCATACTTCTCTGCATACTTCCCTCCATGCATACCACTGCATACTTCCCTCCATGTAGATGCAGTTCCATTGAGAACTACACGTTGAGTGCGGTTGGTCAGCCAGTTACCAATCCATCTGGTGGTGATGCTGTCTAACCCACATTCTTCTACTTTATCTAGTAGTAGGTTATGGTCTACCTTATCAAAAGCCTTACTGAAGTCCAAGTAAACTATATCAACGGTATTCCTCTGGTCCACTAATTTTGTCACTAATTTTGTCACATTATCAAAGAATGCAATAAGATTAGTCTGGCATGATCTGTTTTTGACAAATCCATGTTGGCTTTTGGCTATTACTTTGTTTGCTTCCAGGTGTTCGCAAATTCGTTGCTTGATTATTTTTTCCAGAATCTTTCCTGGTATTGAGGTTAGGCTGATAGGTCTGTAGTTTCCTGGATCTAATTTTTTCCCTTTTTTGAAGATGGGAACCACATCAGCTCTTTTCCAGTCCTCTGGTAGTTCCCCGGTGTTCCAGGATCTCTGAAAGATATAGTTCAGTGGTTCTGAGATCTCATCTGCCAGTTCCTTCAGAACTCTGGGGTGTAATCCATCCGGTCCTGGTGATTTGAACTCGTCTAGGGTAGACAGGTGCTCACTTACCATTTTCTTCCCTTATTGCTGCAGTCCAGGGTGGGATGTAACAGGTTTGCCCAGATTTGGGAGAACACGTAATTAAAATTATGGCTGGTTTGGAAAACCTCCAAATCCCACCCATGGTTGGCCCCTCCCACCCCGCCTCTCCCCTCCCACCTCTCCCCTCCCCTCCCAGCCCTTTTTGGGATGCAAGGTAAGTGCAGGGATCACACTCCCAGAAGTTCTAGAAGGCTGGAAACAGGCCATTTCCAGTCTCTGGAGAGTCTCCAGAGCTTGGGGGAAACAGTTTTCGCCCTCCCATAGGCTCGAGGAAAGCATCCAGAGCCTGGGGAAAATGAAAATGTCGTCCGTCCGTCCGTCCCCCGCAGTGGTGCAGGAGGCTGACTATGCCACGCCCACCATGGCTACGCCCACCCAGCAACCAGGCAGAAAACCTGTTGCTAACAGAAGCCCACCCCTGCTGCAGTCTATGTAATAGAATGTGAGAAAAACCTTGGGGGATCGGGCAAAGGGACTCTGCCCAGGAATCAGTCAGATGAGAGACAGCATAATCTGCAACTATAGTGGGCAGAGCAAGGGGCTCAGAAGAGACCCTCCCTAACTTCTCAGACTGTAAAGGAGATTACAAGAGAACTGTACTTTCAGACTTGCAGGTTTCTGTAAGTGTAGTCCAACAATGAAGTAGAATTATCTCATCTGGTCACATGGCAGGTTCACCTGATCAGGCAGACAATCTTTGGTGATCAGATTCAAATGAAGCCCCCCTTTCTAAGCAGTCAGTTAGCTTTGCCAGAAATGAAACTTTTGACAAAAAGAAGAGAGAACATAGTCTGGATAATATGTACAGATAGAAATTTGTATGCATGCAAAGTTTGACACTATCATTACAATCTCAGTATAAATGCAGTAATTTCACAGTTGTGAAAAAAAATCTGTGACCATATCTGCACCCCCCGTTCTCCCTTTTAAGGTTCTTTAATTTTAAATTGAGATTGGCTTAAGCAGCCCTTCAAACTGAGAGTGTCTTCAAGTAGAGGAAAGTTTTATTTCCATCATACAATCAACAAGAAAATTCTATTCAAAGTGAAAATAACATTTTAGGGCCATGCAATAAATCTATGGTTAAATTGGACTGTGAAACCCTATATTACCCCAACTCCAAACTGGATTATTAACCATATATTTTGGAGCCAACGTATAAGAAAATTCTGGGGGAAAGCTGTAGCGAAGCAATTACAAGATTTATTCTTGTAAGCTATTATAATGTCTTTTGTGGAATAGGTTTATAATACAGTAATATAATGATACACAAATACAGATACATTATTTAGACACAGACAATACTAGATGGCAAAAACTAATATAATCTTATTTTGTTAGAACAGGTTTTTCAAGTTGAATTATAGATACAAAAAATGGGCCATAACTCCTATACAGATAGTCCTCGACTAACGACTGGTTGTTTAACAACCAGTTGCACTCATAACAGCCTCAGAATGGGTGTTTTACTTCTCACTATTGTTAAATGTTGCTCTGGCCTCCCTTGGTCGCCTGACTGGCAGTTGGCAATCTATTTGCACTTATAATCAGTTATAATCGTGTGATCATCATTTGAAATCTTTTCTGTTGGCTTCCCCAGAAAGTCAATGATGAAATTGATAGCAAGCAGTGGGGACATAGGATTTGAGGTCCGATCCCCCAGTACAATGACAAATTTCCCCTTCTGCCTGTGCAGAAATTGGGAATCTTCACACACACTGGAGGAATGGATCTCAAATCTGGCAAAATGCTAATGGATGCCAGAGTTATGAGCTATTCAGAAGAATGGCATTTGCCAGCATTTTCCTAGTCTAATGGGAAAGGCTCAAAATGCAGGTTTTGGAAAAACCCTAAGAAAATCATCATTTTGAGTCCTAAGCCTCCAGAGGGGAAATTTCTAGCAAAAGGCAGCATTCTGAGCATTCATAAAGGATGACATTCATTCAAGTTTTCCAGATTTGAAATCCTTTCCTCTCACATGCCAAGGGATTTCTCCTCTGGAGGGGAAATCCCTTAGTGTGCTGTAGGAAGGGAACTCAGATTTGAGTGAATGTCAGCGAACAGTGAATGTCATAGTTCTCCCAATTATTCAGAAAACCCCTTTCCAAATTGCATGATTGTGAGAATGAGGCCCACTTGCAGGATGGAGCAAGACAGTCTTGGTAGACAGCAGCTCAGAGCAATAGAAGGATAAGTTAGTCTAGGCATGATGGGACCAAGAAAGGGCCCAGTGTCAGGCATGGTGGGAAGCCAATGCCCTCTCCCCAGTCCAACATACCTGAGAGGCCTGAGCCCCTTGATGATAACAACCGGGAGAACTGTGATTGCGGTCCTTAAACAAAATGGTCATTTGTTGTGTCATTTAATGACATCTCCATTCAACAATCAAGATTTCAGGCCCAATAGTGATCATAAGCTGAAGACTACCTATATTCAACCAAGATCATGTAAATATGTGGATTACGGTAGCTATATTCACTCTCTTTTCGTGAATTGAAACCCGATATATTACAGTTTAGAGAGCATAGTGTTGCCCTATTGATTTTCAACAATTTGATTTGTAGTCATGCACATAGGCTGCCATTAGACTGGTAAGCTGCTTTGTATTCTCCCTAAATACTTGTTTGGAAAGAAGAACGTAACACTTCTGAGTGTGCACGTATGAGGCAGAATCCATCTGTCCTTTGCAATGACACTATTTGAGATTTCTTATATGAAACAGTGCAAATAAAACATGTCCTTCAACTGTTCCTTTCTAAAAACTAATCAGTCCCACATGAAATACCTTTGCATTACTTGGTAAGGCATACTCAAAATATTGTTCATATGATATATAGTATATGTCCGTGATGGCGAATCTATGGTACGCATGCCACATGTGGCACACAGAGCCATCTCTGAGGACACATGAGCCGTTGCCCTAGGTCAGCTGCAGCATGCTGACCAGCTGATTTTCAGCCTTCGAAGGGCCTCCAGGGGGGGGGGGGTGCCATTTTCACCCTGCCCAGGCTTCAGGAAAGCCTCCAAATCCTGGGGAGAGCAAAAAAGAGACTATGGGGCCTACCGGAAGTTCAGAAATGGGCTGTTTCTGGCTTCCAGGCAGTTTTCACCCTCCCCCAGGTTTCAGGAGGGCAGAGGGTCATGCATGCATGCACTGGGGGGGCGGGGCAGTAGAGGGGTCATGTGCACATGCATGGGGGGATTGAATTATGGTTGTGGGCACGGGCGCATGGGCACTTTCAGCACCCAAGCCAAAGAAGGTTAGCCATCACTGGTATATGTTATCCAAAACTAGCTAATGTGGCAGAGAAGAACCAACCAAAAACTAGCACAGACTCATATTTTTAATTATAATTACCATGTTCCCCTGAAAATATGACAGGGTCTTATTTTCTTTTTACTTACAAAATATGGCCTTGGGCTTATTATAGCGGGAGGGCTTATTGTTTTGGGATTGCTGGGTGGCTGCTCCCTTGTGAACTGGCTCCCGAAGAGCCGGGCACAGCCTCAGGGGCGAAGCAGCCATGAGGTGACCACGCTCATGAGCAATAACCCGGCAAACCCCCTCTCCAGCCGGACAGAGCACCATTCACTGACCGAGGGGGTATCCCTAAGGTGCCAAGCCATGTGGCACTGTGCCCGCTCCCCAGCTCTCCCGGCTTGGCACATTAGGGATACCCCCTAGGTCAGTGCATGGAGCTCTGCCCAGCTAGAGAAGGGGATTGCGCAAGCAGCATGCCTCCTAGCTTCAACATGTCCGGACCTGGCTCTCCCTGCAGCCGCCGCTGCTGCCGTGCTCCGAGCATAACGTCTTCTCTGGTTCCAAACTCCAAAACCCTGCTGCCGTGTCTTTTAGCAGCAGCCGCTCTAGGAGTGCGCTCTATGGTTGTGGGCTGTGGCCGCTGCTGGAAGACTCAGCAGCTGAGTTTTGGGGTTTGGAACCCGAGAAGACTTTATGCTCGGAGCGTGGCGGTGGCGGCGGCTGCTGCAGGGAGAGCTGGGCCCGGACATGTTGAGGCTAGGAGGCATGCCTGCTGGGGGTGGAACAGGTGCTTGCGCAGCCCCCTTCTCCAGCCAGGCAGAGCTCCATGCACTGACCTAGGGGGTGTCCCTAATGTGCCAAGCCACAGGAGCTGGGGAGCGGGCAGAGCGCCACGTGGCTTGGCACCTTAGGGATACCCCCCAGGTCAGTGAATGGTGCTCTGCCCAGCTGGAGAGGGGGTTTACCAGGCGGTTGTTCATGAGCGTGGTCACTTCATGGCTGCTTCGCCCCTGAGGCTGTGCTCGGCTCTTCGGGAGCCAGTTTGCAAGGGAGCAGCCGCCTGGCAACTTCCCCCTCCGGCCAGGCAGAATGCCACTCCCCAACCTAGCTGTATCCCGAAAGCGCCAAGCAATGTGAGCGCCTTTCTCCCGCCCCCCGGCTCCTGCAGCTTGGCGCCTTCAGGATACCGCTATGTCAGTGAGCGGTGCTCTGCCTGGCCGGAGGGGGGGTTGTCCAGGGGGTTTATTTTCGGAGGTGGGGTTATATTTTTGCCCACGTGAAAAATGTGGCAAGGCTTTAGTTTCAGGACATGTCCTATTTTTGGGGAAACATGGTAACATTTGTTCCAGTACCTTTTATGGGTAAAGTTTTCAGGACCCCCAGTTTCATGGGGAAACTCTGGCAGCTATGAGTCAAGAAAGGCCACATGGGTGCAATCCTGTCCAAAGTTTCTACCACCCCTCTATTCTAGGCCATGATCAGAGTTTCAGCAGGACCATGTAGCAAAGGCCCCAAGGTATCCCCCAGTTCTCTTTGGAAACCATTTGAGTCCATCAATCATCAGAGATGAACAGCTCATGTGAATCGAATCTTCCTGTGGACAGGAACAGCATAGGAGAACTTCAAGAAGACCAGGGCATGATCTGACCATGACAGAAAGGCTAAAGACACATCCCTCACAAGATTACATTGCCATTGCTCCAGACTGTGGCCACTATTCCAAGAGCAGCTCTGGATTACCATAGCAACCACAGAGGCCATGAACTCCCAGTTGCTTCTGAGGCCAAGTCCAAGGATGGCAGATTGAATTCCCACAGGACTATAAGTGTTATGTATCATAAGTTTTCCCTCTGGTCCGTTGCACTAGGGGGCGCTGTGCTAAACGCTGATTGGCTGACTGCTTGACAGCCGGCATATATAAAGGTTGTCAAAGCAGAGCTCAGCTGTTGCCTGTTAGCTGAACGCGTGAAATGCGAAGTGCCACATTGGCAACCTGTTAGCAATAAACTGTTAGCATTTTGTTAAGTCCTGGCTCGCCTCCGTTTGTCCACCCATGTTCTCCGCAAGCTAGAACATTGGTGACAAGGATGGGATTCTCAGGAGGAGCCCAGGCAGAGCTGTGAAAGTCACTAACCACGGGCTGAGTCACTAAGAGCTGAATTCCCTCAGGGAATCACTCGACGAGAGGTCGAGTAAGTCACTTGCCTACGAAGACTGCCTCCAGTTAATCGTCGAAGGAAGAAATTACCTCAGAGATGGCCCCAATGAATACCTTTCAACACGACCACAGAGACTTGGGTTTCATACATTTCATTCCAGTGAGATGGGCTCTAGCAGTTTAGGCAGAAAGGTTGCCACACAGCAGAGAGGCAGTACAGAACAACAAGCCCAACTTATCGCACAAGCCCAGCTTCAGGAACAAGTCCCACAACCAGAGACTTAGGGAGATTCCCAGAAGATAACTGCCACCCTGTCTTGGCTAGTGCAAAATCTTAAACCAATCTGAACACATCTCTGAAAGGGGGGTCTTTGGAGTAAGCCAGGTCTTGGTGATATGTGCTAGGTTGGTTTGCTCTTCCCCAGTGATGACACAAATGAGATAAGCCCTGTTGTTAACCAACCTGGCGTTAAGCAGCAGCAACCAAACTTCTGGGCCTCCATATTGTTATATTCGTTGTCTTGAGTTATATATGGAAAAAAGGTTATGTAAGGGGAAAAGGTGAGATTAAAAATGATGATGAGTGTTGATGGATGAATGCACTTTGCATCTAATATTACATGCTTCTCTGTAGGATAGCCTCAGAAAAGATACTCACCTGAACTCCTAAGACTACAGCATTTAAAGTAGACCATGAACAAAATGTTTTGTCATATCTTTTCTTGATTATACTTTATCACCTTTGATTTCTTGATCTCATTTTCTATCTCCATTTCATATAATGTTGTTTGCATTCAATGTGAATATTGGAGATAAATAGAAAAGAAATTAGTAGATAACAATGCAGAATAGCATTAACAATTTTTTTTAGGAAAATCAGAATATAAGTTTTGAAAGATGGTATCCAAAACAGCACATAATATTCCAATCGTTTATGCTCTATAGATGTACACAACATTTGACATTAACAGATTAGACTAGATTCTTTTCACAGCAGATGCCAAACCAGCCAGGAGTGGGAATTGGGGGGTTCTCCAAACTGCATGGGAGAACCTCTTAACCAGAGGTTCTCCCGAACCCCTGCAAACCTCAGCAGCCCACCCCTGTCAGACCCAGTGCTCATTTCTCTTATTTTTCTATTGCTTAATGAAACACAATGTCTCTAGAAGTGAGAGTCTTTTGGGGACAAAGCATAATTGAGAGGCGTCTAGGAGACAAGAGGAGGTAGAAATGCTTGGAGAACCAGAATTTTTTGAACAAGTGAAAGAAACCACTTCTTATATTCTCCCAACTTTGCTACAGGCAATATAATTAAACCCAAAACATTATAACAATGTATGTCCAGGGGAGGGAGCTAAAGTAAAGTTAATATGAAATTCTGAAAGAGAAAGTCAGGTTGCTATCTAAACACCACCATCACCACACCACACCACACATTTCTTTTAAAACTTTGTTTTCCACAGAGATTCTTTCCAATTCCATGTCACTAAGGAATTTCTCACTTTTGAGCTGTTCTGTATTCAAGAATAAATCTTAAAAATCATCAGGATCTGTCTGTAAAATATCTAGTCTAGAATGAAATTATTTTACTTAAATCATCAAAAGCTTTTTTAAAATAAAAAATAGAAAATTTCTATTTTGATTGTTGTACATGACAATCAAAATACAAAGTGCATTAGACTTTATAAATCCACTTAACACCATACCAATCCATTTTAATTTATTTATTTTTCTATTTCTATTGTAATAGCTAGCAATCCCTTATTATAAGAACCAATGTTTTAATGATTTCATTGTATACTTTAGAAATACTCAGTAGGAATGATGAATAAACTTTATTTTACTTGCTTTACTTTAGTTATAGTTCACTTATATTCTTAAGGGATTTGATTAGCTACTTGAAGATTATGTTAGCATCATTATATTAACAAGTATAAGTACAATTAATTATTTTTACTTTAATATTTAATACTATAAAATATATTAATACCACCAAGGAGTCTTAGGATCTATGCACCTTTCTTCCCTTACATTAAGGTGACCAACTTTTTTACAATGAAAAGGAGGACAAAACACGTTCTATTGTCCAAAATGCTAAGGTGACCAACTTTTTTACAATGAAAAGGAGGACAAATAAATTGGAAAAAATATATCATAAATAAAAGAAATATTTTATTCATTGCAACAATAATACACTAAAATATGATATATGCATAATAAAAACATTTGCAACATTTTATATTGTAATTATGCTTGCATGCCTGTTAATTATTATTTAAATGAGTACTTTTCCATTGAATTAATATTTTTTGTCAATGTATCATCTTCTAACAATATATTGGAAATATCTGAACAAGAAATATCCTTCATATTGAATTTTACGGCAAGTGCTGCAGCTAGAGTATCAACATTCAATCTCGATTTCTCACTTGTCAAAAAATCATTGGCAATTGAAAAAAACTCTTTCAACTGCTGCATTAGTTCCAGGGCAGCACAACGTAAATTGAACAAGTATAAATAACTGTTCACATGGAATATGTTCATTTTTGAAATGGCTGAAAATATCCACCCATCTTTTATCAATTTCAACATGTTGATTTTCCCATTGTATTAATTTTTCAGAATTTAAATATACATTCAGTCTTACAATTTCTTCAAAGAGACAATTGTCGTCTATTTTAATGTCTAGCATTTCTTTAGATAAAAATTCAACACAAGATTCAATATCTGTTCAATATACTTACGATGAAGTAAAAAAAAACACCATTAAAAACTGTTTAATAAAACGTGAATTGTACTTACCTCTGTATAATTGAATATTCACTGAGAAAGAAATAATTACAGTGAGTCATTCAATTGTCGACGTGCCGTGAGTCTACTGCGTGCATATGTGCCGTATTGTGTTTCGGTAAGAAGTAAACAAAGCCACTTGCACGCGGCGCTCTCTCTCAAGGTCTCCCGTGTGGAGCGCATGCGTCTCATAATCGCGTCTTATACCGCATTATACCGAGTTGACGAATTGTCATGTCAAATACAAATACGTCACATAACGCGCAACAGATTAGCCTTCAAATATCGAAAAGGAGGACATGTAGGAGGACACTTTTCGAGGGAGGACAGAACTTACAAAAGAAGGACTGTCCTCCCTAAAGGAGGACGGTTGGTCACCTTACTTACATACCACAACAACCACAAACCAATTCAAAACATTTTTCAGAGGTTTTGGATTAAATGTATGAGAAATGTTCTCTCTCAGTTTCCAAATACCAAACTGCAAAGATAGCCCACCATGTTGCTTTATAAGCAGTTTAAGCAGTATCCTATTTGTCAGGTCATATGAGATCATAATTGTATAAATAAAACATGTAATCATTATGACAGACTTCATTTAAAATACAACTTGTCTATTGCTATTAAAGCCTTTTTCCAAAACTTTTACCAGAAGAGTACAATTTTCATCTGTACAACTTTTATGACTAGAAAGATTGAGGAGACTGAATTTGTGTGGGTTGAAATAAAAAACAAAAGGGAAATAGAAAGGTGACATCAGGTTAACCTTCTACATTTGTTCTACAATTTATATGTATTTAATCCAGGGATGCATGCTGTGTCATTTTTCTTTCACATATAATATATAGGTTGTGCCATTTCCCTTCTCCTTTGGCCCTCAGGTCCCTTTGTTGGAGGGAGGGTGAACAACAGAAGCCATGAATTATGAGGAAAACTATATCATCTCTCTCTATTCTAGGATGTCCCAAAAATCCTCTTTAGAGAGGAAGAGTGTTGCTATGCCCTCCTGTGCCCTCCAGCCAGGCCTACCTGGTTAGCAAGCATCCAAGTAGCTTGCTTATCCTCTCCTAACTGACCACCACCATTAAGAGATTTCAAATTTTAGCCTTGATTTCAAAGCCACCAATGATTGCTCGCCTTTAGGCCTTGCTACCAGCCAACTAGGCGCAGAGGTCAAAGGAATGTAGAAAGAGGGTGGGATTATGATCCTCTCATTTTCACTTGTGTCACACAACTCTGTATGTCTAGGAAATGTAGATGGATGACATAATGACACTGAAGTGCCCACAACTTTCTCAAATTTCATTCTTCAGGAGTGATGGATCCTGGCATTCTATAAGTTAGTCCATTTCAATTCAGTTCAATAATTGTTGCCCTATACTTTCCAAATTCACCAACTAAACATTAAGAATAGACACAAGAGATTTAGTAGTATATAGATTAATGGCTATAAAACTTTAAAGAAACAGGCACAACCCAGCAATGGGGAGAATTTGGATCAAATCCATAAAATTTACTCCAAGGTACAGATTAAAAGACAATTGGTACAAAATGTTTTACAGATGTTACACAATTCCATCAATAATTTCCAAGATAAATAAATCATACAATAATAAATGTTCAAAATACCAAAAAAAAAAAAAAAGTAACATTTTATCACTTGTGGCAGACTTACTGGAAAGATGTACCTAATAGAGAATATATGTGGATCAGAGTTGAATAGTGGAGATTTTGGTGATCTCTGAGCTTGTTTGTCAGTTTGCTTGTTTTTCTTTTGTATGCATCTTTTAAATTTTTGTCTACAACCTTGAGAATAGCTCTTTTCAGTTAGAAGTCATTCTATAAATGTTGCAACTACATATATTCATGCATGAATGTTACAGTTAAGAAAAAGCAATCATAAATGACAATGAAATCTATTTGGTGAGGTAGAGGAAATCAAAAACAACATAGAATTCATGGTGAAGAGTTGCTTTATGGGTGAATGACTAACCAGGAGACTGAGAAACTGCTGAAGCATAAAAAGTACATTTTAAAGCTATTAATGCTGACACTGTTGCAGAATAACAGTGATTGAGGCAAATTACTTTGTCTAGTTTAATAAAAACAAATGTGTTGAGACTTTTATTTTAAAGAGTAACTGAGAAATCTGTGCTTTCATCATCTAAGACCAGTTCTGGTTGCAAGGAAACCTTCTCTAATCTGGTTTGTACCAGATGCATCTGAACAGATGCTCATCCTCTCCACTGGATGTCATCCTTGAGTATAATAAGATGCAAAAAAAACCCTATTATAATAGCTCACATTAAGGTACAACATGACCTCTAAGACAGCAGTTATTTGCGCTTTCTCATGGACACTGCTGATAATAATTTGCGTCATTGAGCTAGTATTGCATCAACCTATATTTCTTCCTGGATCCAATTTTGGGAAAAAGATTCTGATATGTGTTTATCTACAAAAGTATTATTTTATAACATGTTATTTAAAATTATTTTACAGGATATGTTAGGCCCAGATGTTATCCTTTTCCTCCATATACCTGAAACAATATCTACAACCTCCAGAAGTCAAGATTAAAAAAAAAGGAGATAAACCTGAGAGATTAACCAAATGCATAGCGCTTGAATATGAGTGGCCCTTATGGAACTTTTATATCAATATATTAAGTCACAGTTGCATGAATATTAAGGATTAGTTATTGCTTTTGCACTTTGTTCAACCTCTGTTCCCGCCAGAACAGAGGACCTTGCTGGAAACCATGGTAGTTAGAGTGAATATCTAACACCTCTCCCCTCTTAGTTGGGATGTTTCTATTGGTCACGTAATCACACAGATAGGCGGCTTTTTGTTTAGTCCTACCAGACCTGTGCAGTTCATTTGGAACCAGTTCTTTGGGCAGGTCGGACTGACCTGTCTGCTCTCCAACTCCACTCTGTGAAACCTCCTGGAACTTTTCCCAGGCCGCAGCTGGAGCTTCTGGGATTTGCTCATTTGGAGCTCGCTGTGGGCCTGCAACAAATTCAGATAAGTCCCCCGGTACCCTCAGACTTGAGCTGGCTGTAGAAGGAGTGAGAGTTTGCTCCTTTTGGGTAGGGCTTTGGCTGATTTGTTCAGGAGTTGCATCTGCTGTTCTAAGTGTGGAGTTGGAGAGGCGGCCACGGAGTTGGTCAATATGCCTCCTCCAGTTTCTACCATCCTCGAGCTCTAAAAGATAAGAGCGAGGCCCGGTGATGCCTATCACCATGGCAGGAGTCCACAGAGTTCCCCCGGTGAAGTTGTGGGCATAAACTGAATCCCCTATGCTAAAGTTCTGAATCTTGTTTGTGGAGTCAAGGGGTGATGCGGCAGAATAATTGGGGCATAGCCGGTCGAAGTGGGACCTTAGCCGGTGACCCATGAGAAACTCAGAGGGGCTTATCCCAGTAGTGGCACTTGGCGTGATGTGTTGGATTAACAAATAGTGATCGACTCGTGTTTGCCAATCCCCCGGGCCCATCCTAGCGAGGGCCTCTTTTGCAGATCGCACCATTCTCTCCACCTGACCATTGGAAGTGGGATGGAATGGCGCGACCAGGGCATGCCTGATTCCCTGACTTGCTAAGTAGGTCTCGAATTGTATGGCTGTGAATTGGGGCCCATTGTCAGAGACCAAGACATAGGGCAGGCCGTGCGTGGAGAAAAGTCTCCGTAGCACCTTGATGACCGTTTCTGCCATGGTGGAGGTCATCAGGACTACCTCTAACCACTTCGAGTAAGTGTCTACAACTACGAGGAAAGGTTGGCCATGAACTGGGCCAGCAAAGTCAATGTGCACCCTAGACCAGGGTGCTTTAGAACGCTCCCACTCCTTAGTGGGCGCCTCTGGGGGAACTGGTCTGGACTCCTGGCACGGTGTGCAGGTAGCCACCCATTCTTCTATCTCCCTATCCATGTTAGGCCACCACACGTAATTCCTAACCAAAGACTTCATCCTGACAATTCCAGGATACCCACATGTAAAGCCTCCAATACTGCCCTGCGCAGTTTGCTTGGAATAACCACTCGGTCCCCCCACAGTAGACAGCCATTGATTACCGACAACTCATCATGTTTTGTAAAATACAATTTAAAATCAACCCCCAAAGGCCCCTTGGGCCACCCCTCCACACCCAGTTCAAAATTTGTTTGATGGTGGGGTCCTTTGCAGAATGACGAGCAAAGTCATTGGACGAGACCGGTCCAGTGTCCAGGCAGTCAATGAGCAGGACCGGTGTCTTGGGAGTGGGGTCGGCAAGAAGTTCTGGTAGGGCACAGCGGCTCAATGCATCTGCGTGTCCCAGCGTGGAGCTGGGGTGGTGGATTAGTTTGTAGGAGTATGCAGCCAGGAAAACAGTCCACCTGGTCATGTGAGGTGATAATGAAACTGGGGTAGGTCAGTCCCCAGCCAGTAGTCCCAGCAACGGCTTGTGGTCGGTCACCAGTTCAAAATCCCGGCTGTAAAGGTACTCGTGGAACCTTTTGACTCCTGCCACTGCAGCCAGAGCCTTGCAGTCATCTGGCTGTAGTTTCTTTCCGCGGAAGACAAGTTTCTTGAGTAAAAAGCAATAGGGGCTTCTGTGCCGTTGGGCATGTGGTGGCTGAGGACAGTACCAATGCCAAATGGAGATGCGTCGCAGGTTAACACCAACGGCAGGGTCTGGCTGTACTGGACTAGAAGGGAGTCAGCTGTCAGTAGTCGCAAATACGGTAGCCTCGGCTCTGCCCCAGGACCACTTTGCATTCTTGGCCAGGAGACGGTGAGGCGGTTCAGCAATGGTGGCTTTCTGTTTAAGAAAGACACTGTAGAAATTAAGGAGCCCAAGGAACGCCTGAAGCTTGGTTTGAGTGTGGGGTGTGGGGGCTTCTTGGATTGCTTTTATTTTTTGTGATGTCGAGTGAATCCCAGAGCAATCAATCATGTACCCCAGGAATTCAACCCTTGGTACATTAATTTTGCATTTTTCTTTTTTAAGCCAGAGGCCTTTTTCTTTAATTCTGGCCAAAACCATTCGAACTCATTTTAAAAGTTGCGCTTCATTTGCAGCCGATACCAAGATGTCATCGAAATAGGGGACGACTCCTGGTATCCCCTGCAAAAGTCATTCCATCATGATTTGGAACAGTCCAGGGGCGATATTAACACCAAATTGCAGGCGGCGGCATTTGAATACACCCCTGTGCATCACAATGGTTTGAGCCTCGGCTATAGCGCCATCTACAGGCAACTGTTGGTATGCCTGTGCCATGTCTAATTTCGCAAAGATTTTTGCCTAGCAAATGTAGTAGGTGCTGTACAATGGGTACAGGGTATGCATCTGCGTGTCCCAGCGTTGTTGTAGCGCATTGTTAATTGTACATTTATAGTCCACGCAGATGCGGACTGACCCGTCAGGCTTGACTGGGGTCATAATAGGGGTCTCCCAGCGAGCATGGTCGACTGGTTCTAGGATTCCTGGCTCACAAGCTTGTCAATTTCCCTGTCAATTTTAGGGCGGAGAGCGAAAGGTACTCTCCTGGGTTTCAGCCTTATTGGTGCTATGATGGGGTCCAAGCTAAAGGAGATTGGCGTCCCCACATACTTATCGAGACTGGTACCGAAGACGTCCTTGAACTCCTTAAAGATGGCCTTGGCGCTGTCTTCCTTTACGGAGTTGATTCTGGTCACTTCCAACCCCAGAGCTTGGAACCAATCAAGCCCCAGGAGGCACTGCAGGTTGTTGCTGGCCATGGTCACAGGAAGTTTTGCACCGAACTCCTTGAATCTCACCCGGGAGGTGCCCTGGCCTACAATGGAAACCTGGTTCCCCTGGTAGTCTCGTAGGCTGATGTCAGGGGTACGAAGGTGCTGCTTTTTCAAGCTCGGAATGGCTTGCTTCAGGGTCAACCATGACATGATTGTTAATGACGATCCAGTGTCTATCTCAAGCTCATAGGGAGCATCCTCTATGAGGACAGTGATCTTCAGGTTTTTTGGCCGCCTGGTGCGGACTTGTCCTATCGCAGTGTGATAGGTAACCTTTGTTTCTCTCTCTGGGTGCCCTTGTGGTTTCTGCCAGGCCCCTGGCAGAAGTTTTAGGCTGCCATGTGTTGGCAGGGAATTTGCTCCGGCACACTTTGGCAATGTGCCCCTTTTGTTTGCAACACTGACAGGTTGCGTTTCGGAAACGGCAAGTAGACTGGGCATGGTTACCTCCACATCTTGCAAAAGGCGACAACCGTGAATTGAATTTTCACGCCGGCTTTGTGCGGTTACTTTGTATGCAGTACCTGTCATCTTCTTCGCTGTCAGAGTGCTCAGGCTCTGCGGCCTCGTGGTGGATGCACGTTTGTTTCTGCGCAGCTTGTGGCATGTTTTGTTGGTGCTGCAAGGTCTCCATTGACTTGTCTGCTGATTTGGATGCTCTGGCCTCATCAGGTGCGACCTGCAGAGACAGATTTGATCTGGCAAGCAATCTTCTCTGCAGATTAATGTCCCACACACCGCATATTATGCGGTCCAATATTAAGTCGTCCAGGTCACGGAACTCGCAATAGGCGGCTGCCTTATGAAGCGCCACCACGTATTCATTGATTGATTCGCCCTCTTTCTGGTTCCTAATATTGAATTCATGGCGGCGAACATGCCTCGATGGTTTGGGTGCATAGTGGGTTTTCAAAGTCTGTTGTAATGCCGTCCAGGGAACCGCTTGGAGTGGGGTTGGCTCCGACAGGTTCTTCGCTGTTTCAAAAACCTCTCGGCCACAGTATCCCTGAAAGAGGTTCTTCTTTTGGCTTTCAGGGATGTCTATAAGGTCGTTTGCCTCGAGGAAGCATTCGAATCATAACATATACGATTCCCAGTGCTCGGCCACCGGGTCATACAGAGTTGGTGGGGCGTGCTTGGCCATTTTCGTACAGAGGGCGATTCGAGTTTGCCTCTCAAAATGGTCGCTCGATGCCCGCCAATAGCTCTGGGCTGGATCTACTTGCTGGATTCTTTGTTCTTCTTTTTTGCCTATTTGCCTTCCAATCCCACCTTCGTCACCAGTGTTAGATTGGGTATTGAGAAGGCAGGCACATGCTTATGGCAACAACAGCTCTTTATTAACAGTAGAACAGTATGTACAATCCAGCAACTGCTTGGTCTGACAGCAGCCCTTTTATAGGGAGCTGTCAGACCTCTCAACCAATAGGATTGAACCTCTGTTCCCGCCAGAATAGAGGACCTTGGTGGAAACCATGGTAGTTAGAGTGAATATCTAACACCCAAGTTTGGTGCTTTCTAAATGTGTGGATTTCTCTGATTTGGCTAGTTGGGGAATTCTGGAAATTGAAATCCATACCTCTGGAGGTGTCCAGACTGGGAAGGCCTCGTCTACAAAATGATTTGTTGGAGCAATAAAAAGAGAAAATTCACATTTTGTCTCGTTAGTTTATTACCATACCTTATACTATTTTCTATTTATAGTTATAATATATATTTCAAGAATGAATGTTCTTATTGTGAGTTGCTTTGAGATGCAACAGAACTGTCTCTCTATTAAAAATGTAGAAAAAATATATTGTGTCTCACAGAAAATTACAATAAAAGTAATTGTTAGATATTATTTAAAAAAGTAAAAAGCTGTAATTGAAGAAAGAAAAAAGATCAGATTAATGCTTCAGTTTCCCTACTTTGAGATTAGCAATAAGACTCCATTCTCAAAGAAAAGCTGTTGATGTTATTAACTTTTCTATTTCTTTTCTATTAGCTAAGCTTTGCTAGCTTGTGAGCCTGGCTCTTTCCACTATTGTGAAACTCATTTTGAAAAGGCCTTAAATTTGACGAGAGTAGGAGTCAGGGGTATCCTAGAAGGTATTGAGAATCCAAGACATATCAGGCTTTCTCCCCCCTTTCTTATAACCAGAAATAATTTTAGACTGAGGAATCAATTTGGTATGTTACTGCCATACCAAATGAAGTAGGCCTCTGTCACCATGAAATCTATGCACTCTGGAGACTAGAAGTCTGACACATTGACACTTTCGTGCTGAAGCAGAACTAATTTGACTTCCCAGAATGCAAACAGATTTGATCATGGTCATGTTTAGCAGAAAAAAAAATACTAATGGTAAAGAAGATAAATATAAAGAGGATAAAACCTAATAATGATGCCAAATCAGCATTTTTGGAAGATAGAAAAAATGGGAAAGGACAGAATTGGTCGTTGGGTCCAGAAAAACAAAAAATAACATGACATTTGCACACTGTTCTAATGTCACAGTGTCCTCTGGAGCACTGCAAATTATTGGAAATAACCAGATTGACCCTGGATAATTTCCATCCATCCAACCTTGATTTTGTTTTGTACGGATATCTAGCTGACATTTGTTCTGAATATAACCAGCATACTGTGTGTTTACAGTTCTGCAGTTTAAAATATCAAAACAACTTTTCATATTAAGAAAATATTTGTAAGCTTGTGTATTTAAGTAGAAAGAAGATACAAGTTATTTAAAATGGTCTATTATTTGTTGAAGATGCATTCTGAAATTATGTCTTGATCTGCATGAGACATTTTGCTTTATAGAAAAATTGTCACATTAAAATATTGGGATAAGGTCACAGTTCTATTCTGATTTCAAAGTGCATGCCTCTTCCAGGGCAAATAAGCATTTTGCTTAATTAAAAAGAACATTCAACTCGGTAATAAACATTTGATTGAGCTCAAGTCATTTTTATAATTCTGACATTTCTGTTTCAGTAGCAGAAAGGCAATCAGTAAGCTGACCTCTTCTATCACGCCCTTCCATTTGATCAGCAAACATGTAGAGATCAATATTAAGACTGTTAAAATTGGCAATAGTAATTGTTTGAGTCACAGGAAGGATGAAGGAGAATCAGGAGACATGGGGTTCTCCTGTATTTCCTGAGGTAATGGTTTGCTAGGAATAGAATCTGAATCATAAATGACAAAATACTAGGTTATTGATGCACATGGTTAGACAAAAAGGGAAAAATAAAATAAAGTCTGCTTCTTCAAAAATGCAAATGCAGCATACTTACAGTATATTTTGGTAGGGGAAAAAATACGAGTAAAATTTGAGAGGGAACCATCTAAGTCCGTGATGGCGAACCTATGGCACGCGTGCCACAAGTGGCACGCGGAGCCATTTGTCAGGGCACATGAGGCGCTGCCCTGTCAGCTGGCCAGCGCGCATGCGCGCGCTGGCCAGCTGAGTTCACCTTTTTAAAAGCTATTTTTCGCCTTCCCCAGGCTCCAGAGGCTTTATAGGAGCCTGGGGAGGGCGAAAAGAGCCTCCCCCGCCCCCCCCGGAGGCTTCAGGGAACGTCCCGAGGCTTCCCTGAAGCCTTCGGAACACTTAAAACCAACCTCCGAGCAACCCGGAAGTGACTTCCGGGTTGCTCGGATGGTCGTTTTAAGCGCTCTGAAGGCTTCAGGGAAGCCTCGGGACGGTCCCTGAACAGGCACGAGACGTGCGTCTCCATCGCCCGGGCCCGGATCGCCTCCACTGCGCGGCAGTGGCGGCGGCGGCGGCAGCAATGTGAAGGCCGGGCGCAAGGACGCCGAGCCTGAGGCGCCGCGCGGTGGAGGCTATCCGGGCCCGGGCGATGGAGGCGCACGTCTCATGCCTGTTCAGGGACCGTCCCGAGGCTTCCCTGAAGCCTTCAGAGCGCTTAAAACGACCATCCGAGCAACCCGGAAGTCCGGGTTGCTCGGAGGTTGGTTTTAAGTGTTCCGAAGGCTTCAGGGAAGCCTCCGGCCGTTCCCTGAAGCCTCCGGGGGGGGCGGGGAGGTTTTAAGTGTTCCGAAGGCTTCAGGGAAGCCTCCGGACGTTCCCTGAAGCCTCCGGGGGGGGCGGGGAGGTTTTAAGTGTTCCGAAGGCTTCAGGGAAGCCTCCGGACGTTCCCTGAAGCCTTCGGGGGGGCGGGGAGGTTTTAAGTGTTCCGAAGGCTTCAGGGAAGCCTCCGGACGTTCCCTGAAGCCTCCGGGGGGTGGGTGGGGAGGTTTTAAGTGTTCCGAAGGCTTCAGGGAAGCCTCCGGACATTCCCTGAAGCCTCCGGGGGGGCGGGGGAGGCTCTTTTCCTATAAAGCCTCTGGAGCCTGGGGAAGGCGAAAAAATCATGCAAAAATGGGCGCGTTGTGCGCGCATGCGCACTGGGGGCGCGTTGCATTATGGGTGCGGCACGCCCACACACGACCCCCCCCCGCGCTCCCCCCATTTGTGGCACGCGAGCCAAAAAAGGTTCGCCATCGCTGATCTAAGTATACATATAAAAACGATCTTATGTCATGGAGCGTAACAAGCTAAATATGAGTCAATAGGAAAATGTACCTAAAGAAAAGAGAAAAGAAGGGAGTGAGGGAGGGGGGAAGGAAGGAAGGAAGGAAGGAAGGAAGGAAGGAAGGAAGGAAGGAAGGAAGGAAGGAAGGAAGGGCTAATCTAAAATGTACTGAGATAAGTATATATGTCATAACCAAGGTACATCATTTCTTTTCACTCTGTGTTCTAGGTTGGTTCTCTCTGATTAGTTTCCATCCATTGCTCCTTGTTCTGCAGGTGCCTTGGAGAATAGGTTGAACCCCCCCCTTCTTTGTGGAAGCCCCTTAGATATTGGAACACTGCTATCATGTCACCCCTAGTCCTTTTCATTAAACTAGACATACCCATGTTGTTCAAACATTCTTTATATGTTTTCATATTTGGTTCTCTAAACAAATATGTTCCTTCAGATCACTTCCGGTCACTGAAGGCAACGGACGTTGTTGTCTGCTGTTCGTCTCTCTGGTGGGCTCCTTTCGGGAGCACAGGGCGTCTCGGAGGGGCCATCTGCCGCAGGGCGGCTTGCTGGAACCCCCCAGATGCGGCAGCAGCCGGCGGGGATGTTTCCAGCCTCGCCCCAGGAGCTGGGGAACGGAGGGGGGGGCATGGAACAGCATTTGGCTGTCTATCCTTTCGCTGAATGGGTCCGGGAGGAAGGAGTTAATTAAGGAGGAGCGGCTGGAATGCGGGTGGTGAGAGATCCGTCCTAATCTCCTTAATTATTGTTGATGGATAAGCAGCAGACTATTGTAAATTCGTGTTCAATCTATTTGAAGCTGGAAGATTAGAGGGGGTTCATTTTTCTCTTTACCCCCCTCGGATAAAGCAGCATTTGAATTATCTCTCTCTATATCGGAATGGAGAGAGAATAAAGGCTGACTTGTCACCTGTATTAACTATGTGAGAAAGATTCATATCACAACTGCAAGAGGTGATTGCTGAGCTATTTTCTTAAAGGAAAAAAAAGTTTATGGAAATCTTTGTTCTTCTCCCTGTGAAAGGAGGAGCCAAGATGGCTCCCCTCCGTCTTCATTTTTGTACTTACAAATGAAGCCTGCCTTTTGAAACTACTTTTGAAAAAATCTCTGGCATTGTATTATTACCCCCCCTGAAGGACCCCTGGACCTCTCCTGTTATATGGTCTTCCTGGATTTTGATTATTTGATTTTCCCCTTTCTGGTGTGCCTCCGTGTCTTGGAACTGTGATGGAGAACTAACTTTTCACTTTCGGATTTGCCTGCCTCCTTGGATCGGCACAGCTGCGCACTCCATTGACGCCATTTCTTTTGTAAAAGATTTATACCATCTCTGAACTCAGATAAATGGGGCCCAAAAAACCACCAACGGGCAAGTCATTCTTGGCTCCCACATCTGCCACCTCCAGCCCAAGTATGCATCAGACGAAAATTACTTCATTGTTACAACAAGAAGGGTCTGGAGAGAGCTCAAAAGGCTTATCCGTTACCCAAATGTTTCAGGAAATTATGAGGGGTCAAAATGAGCTGAAAAAGAAGGTGACAGATCTCAAAGAAGAACTCAGAGGTGTACAACACCATATAACAGAAAACAAACACAAATTAAGGTGTTGGAGGAGGGGGAGGAGGTTAAGGCAGTCCGGAAGGGGAATTTAGAATTGAAAATTTTATGGCAAAGATAGAACTTGAAAGAATGTCCTTTTTTCTCAGATTCCAGAACCTATCAGAGACAGAAAATGAAGATCTTAAGGATATTATGAGTCCAATTTTAGCAGAATATATTAAGAGAGACAAAGAACAGTTGTGGTGGGATATGGATCTGGTTTACGGGATTAATTCAGCATACGCTAGAACACATAATGTTCCAAGGGAGGTACATGTTAAATTTCTTAGGAGGACCACGAGGGATGAGGTGCTAGGGGCTCAAAGGGGGGGACCACTAAAATATAAAGAAAAGAAATTACTATTCTTAAGCAAATTCCAAAAAAAAAAAAATAAGAGAGAAAAGGAGAAAGAAATTCCTCCTTATCAAAGAATATATAATATTATATATATATATAATAAAGGAGTTTGGTTTAGATGGTTATTGCCAGAGGGAATGTTGATCTTTTGAGAGGGAAACAGAATTAGAATTAATACAGTGGGGGAGGCAGAAGCCTTCATTAAAAAACACAGCTCTCTCCTAGTGGACGAAAATATGGGAAGTAGTGAAAAAGGTAATAATGTACAAGATATGAAGGAGGGAGGGGTTGTGGCTCCATCTGGAGACAGGGAGGAGGGAGCAATATCGAAAAGGCTCAGGTCACAAAAATAAATGCATTTGAAATATTATTGTAATTGTTGATATACTAGAAAGTGACAAAAAAAGACATGATTGAACACATGGTTGATATAATGTAGAACAAGATTCTGGTTTTGCTTATCTTTTATACGTTGTCTTTAACATTGTAAAAATTGTGATATTTGGAGGGATTTCTACCACTAGCACGGGAGCTGCCAAAATTTTCTATGTACCCTTTTACCTTTCCCCATAAATGTTTAAAAACCAATAAAATTCTTTTTTTAAAAAACCAAATATGTTCCTTCAGTCCCCTAATTAAGTATGATTCCCATGAACATTTCTTCCAGAGAATATGCTGCCTCTTACTTCTTTTTATCCAGAGTTCTTTCCCAGCATCTAAATACTATCCACTAGTCTTCTAAATCAGAGTACTGCTCATTTGTTTAAAAATATTATATCCATTCAAAACATAAATGCAACAATTAAAATCAAACACTGTTGTATTTTATTATTAGGTATGAAGGAGGAAATCTGGACTTTTAGGTGTAGGACACACTTAGAATCTACATCAGCAATGCAGTATCCTGAAAGTAATACTTGGAACCAAAATTAAATCAAAATAAAAACACTGACACTTTTTTAATGGCCAACATTTTGAAATTGCTAAAATTCATCAGTGTTCTTATTTAAAGTTTTTAGATGTAATGGGTGAAATTTCCCAGACTTCTTGGGACAGAAGTTTTCATGAAGTTATAGGTAGAAGCCTATAATATTGAAGAGTATGCTTTATATTGAAACATTTTAGTGCATTTTACATTTATATCAACTGTGTATTTCATTGCAGATAGAGGCTCCTCAGGAGAGTAGCTTAAATGAGAAACTTTCTAGAAAAACAGATTTTTAGCAAGATCATGGGCAAGGCTGATTGCTTGTCGGGTCATTTTTTAATAGATCCTAAAATAGGCTTTTATTTCTTGCATGAGAAGTGAAATATCTTAAAGAAAAATCAGAAGACTGACTGCCTTTAATAGCAATAGCACTTAGACTTATATACTGCCCTGTACCACTTTACAGCCCTCTCTATCCAATTTACAATGTCAGCATATTGCCCCTCAGCAATCTGGGTCCACATTTTGCCAACCTTGAAAGGATGGAGACTAAGGCAACCTTGAGCCCAGTCAGGATCAAAATCCAGGCTTGGACAGAGATTTCCTGCAATACTGCACCGCCACCAGAGCACCTTGGTTTAAAATAAAAGCACTTTTGGGACAACAATGATTTGGATGAATGAGAACCTCCATAGACAGATCCTAACCAATTTCGTTGTACACATGATGTACATTGACAAGTCTATCCTATCCTAAACTATAAAGTAAGATAAGAAGTTATAATTTAGAGCTCAGCATTAGCACTAACAAGTGGGTTGATTTTAACAAGAAAAATGGCTGGGCAAATGATATGCTAAAGCAATAATGTCTTCCACATTATTATCGGCAACAATATTTGCAAAATAAAGCTTTTTTTACTTGTGGATAGAAATTAGTTCTTAAATCCTCAATCAGCTTACACCATTATTATGCTAATTAGTGACTTAAAGCAAATTAAGTCTACATAAATAATTGGAATGAACAATATTTCCATAGAGGCTTTAAAACATCACGGAGTAGTATTAACACTATCACCTAAATGAGAATTAAAAAATTTCTTCAATTAATTTTATAGGCACAGTTCATTTATAATTAAATCCAATCATAAATATGTTCTCCTGTCCAAATTCATTCATTTGGAGAGCCCCTTTTATTACTTTATTTAAATGAATGTGTTTTCCCATATCTTTATCCCAAAGATGTTCACAGCATAATAAAATCATATATTGAACCTAAAACATAAACCCAATTTTGTTTTTAAAGGTACCTCCTATAATTCCAGTTTCAGATTTTTTAAATAAAAAACTACAAACCAGAAAGTTTCTGTACTCAAGCAAAATAATCATATAACCAAGGAACTTTGGGGTTTGATATGAATTATCCTACCACAGTTGATGGCTCCCATTGGTCAGGTTGCATAAAAAAGAACAGTTCAAGAGCTTCAGATGAGGGAGATACTAAAATTTGATTTGGCACTTTTATGTCCTCAAATGATTTCAAATGAAGCTAAAATATCTAGAGAATTATCTGCTGGGATGCAGCAGTATCCAATGAAATATATATTTGTAAAGAATGTATTATTAGGAATACTTCCTATACTCAAGGAGTTGATCTTGTTTAATGACTTCCTCTTAGCAATTAAAATCGTGTTCTTTTGTTTTAAAAAAGCTAAAGCCATTTTCTCACTGCTTTGATTAAATTCTATTTAGTAAAAGGGGGATAATCACAGAAATTTCGTGTACTGTACCTTTATTGATAATAAATTTATTAGCTAAAAATTTAGCAAACCTTTTGCTAATCCAAACAATATTGTAACAGCAATTTAGAATATATTTTGAAGTTTAAGGGGTCTCATCATGGGAGTTGTTTAAGAATATATATGAATGCTCTCTAATTGCAGAGTACGAAATCTTTCAGTGGTATCTTATATCTCATATCCTCACCAACAATGTGATCTGCTTATTTTGCTTTACCTTGACACAAACTACTGTGGTTTGTAAACACAGCTTATTACTTCATTTGCCGTGTAACCCTATTCAAATGTAGTTTAGTCGTTAAAATATTCTTCAAAAAAACATCACTTTGTACAAAGTATTGATTGTTATATTCTTGCTGATAGAAAATAACAAATAAATAATAGAAGCAAAACACATTGAACTATCAAAAATAACTTTTTAGCTTTTTTCATTTGCACTGCAAATAGTCTTGCAAAAATCGTAAACATTAATAGAATAGAATAGAATAGAATAGAATAGAATAGAATAGAATAGAATAGAATAGAACAGAATTCTTTATTGACCAAATGTTATCGGACACAAAAAGAATTTGTCTTCAGTGCATAAGCTCAAAGTATACCTATAAACAGCAAAAAATAGGTCATGATCATAGTTACAATCATTAATCATGTTATAAACAACAATTGATATATCACAAAAAACCAATAGTAGAAGATAGTAGGAAAGATGAGAAGATGAGAAAAGATGAAAAATGAGTCAGTGCTATGGGAATTAACTCTTCAGCAGAGTGTTGGCACAGGGGAAAAAATCTATCTTTATGCCTGGTTGTTTTGGCATTTAATGCTTTACAGCAGTGTTGAGAGGGGAGAAGTTGAAATAGATTAAGTTGTGAGAGGTCTGTAAATATTTTCTCAGCCTTCTTTCTGGTTTGTGCATTATACCGATAACTATCCACTGAAATCTGTACCTACTAATTGAACTGAATCCTGAACTGATAACAAAACCAAAATGATCCCATGCTAGTGGATCCCAGTAAATACATACTTAATTGCTCTTCGGTGAGCTTGGATTCATTACAAATGGAAGCGCTGGCATATGGCTTAGGCTATAAAGTAAAGCCTAGAAAAGGTGGTTTGAATATATATTGAGGCACGGTTTGAGAACCTTTTTGACCAATTATCTGAACTGCAATCCAAAAGTACAGACCGCTACAACTGTCTGAAAATTAAGCTCAAAAACGCATACGGGTTTTTGTTAGCATCTACTAACGATAAATGTGCACTTTCGAGAAAACATCTGCAAGCACTGCCTGAACTAATGCCGAAAGATGTGGTCATACTAAAACCTGACAAAGGCTCTGGAACTGTTGTATTAGACAAAGAAATATACAAACAGAAAGTTTCCTCAATCTTGAATAATCCAATGAAGTTCTGAAAAGTTGATAAATCCAAAAGTATCAGCATGACAGAAGGAAGAATACATCGACATTTAGAGATGATACTCTTGTCAAAAATTACTGATGAGAAGACTTAAAATAAGTTAAAACCTAAAGGGTCCATGATGCCACAACTCTATGGACTCCCAAAAAACACATAAACCTGGAATGTCCATCACACCTATTTTAGCTATGTTGAGTTCTGCTTACCATCAAGTTGCACGGTGGGTTCATGACATCCTGGTGTCTGTAAGAAAGAACCTAATCAAAACAACAGTATTCGTTTGAGCCTGTTAACGAGTTGAATGTCCCTAATGTATAAAACAGTATCATGTGTTCGATGGATGTTCAGTCCTTTTTATGAATGTTCCACTTTATGAAATGGTCAATTATATAGGCAGCTTAGTGGAATCTAACCAGGCACCAATTCCTATACCGATAAACATCTTAAAACAGACCGTGCTACCCTGTACCGAAAATGTTCATTTCCATTTCCTTGGTCAGTGTTACCAGCAGATTGATGGAGTTGCCATAGCCCTCTGGGCCCAATCCTAACAGACTTTTTAATGCATATGATTGAATCACAGTTGGCTGGTCATGTATCCCGTTTGCCATATTATAGACAATATGTGGATGATACATTTTATTTATTTATTTATTTATTTATTATTCATATTTATAGACCGCCCCCTCTCCCGGAAGGGACTCGGGGCGGTGTACAGTCACTAAAATACGTTATAAAATACATACAAAACAGTTAAATAATTAAATACGTAGGTGGAGGAGGTTGCAAGACTGTACATAGAATAATAAATATTAAATATAGTATATAGTATATTAAAAACTTTTTAAAACCCCAAACCCAATTAAAATAAATAAATCCCCGGGAGGTAAAACTAAGAAAGTGCCAGGCCAGCTGATTGAAATAGGTGAAAAATCAAACATTGATTTTTTACCCATCAAGACAGAGTATTAAATACTTTATGTATCACTTAAACAGCTGTCATCCCAACCTGAAAGTATCATTAAGTATGAAGCTGATGAACCTTTCTGGATATACCGAAGGAGTGGCAGTTCTATCAAAAGAACAGTGTATAGGAAGTCAACATGGTCTGGCCATTTGAACTTTTCAAGCTTCATGTCAGCCCGAGATCTGTCTTTGGTCAGACTTTAAAGGGCTGCCACAGTGGGAATGGGAGAGTAGTGAAGGGAGTAAATTATAACATTCTTTCACATGAGATCAAAGTTGGCTGCTGGCACCTGGAGCGGAGTGAACAAAGTTTGTCAGCAGCTGAGACAGGGAATTGATTGGGCCATGTGATGTGAATATCACTGGATAGGGCAGGGTGTGTGTTTTAGTGTGTGTGGGGGGGAAAATGCGGGATTTCAGATTCAGGTTTTCCCCAGATGTGCCAATATGACTTCTCTAATAAAATCTCATTTTGGTAGACTTTGTCTTGGAGTTCTGAATTGCAATGAGAAGTTAGTTGGAACGCTGACACTTCATACCAATCAAGCATAAACGTGCGCTGGTACAGACACTATTCACACGAGCACATCGAATATGCACTGTTTAAAAAAATGAAGTGGAATTTTTAACCCAAACTCTTCATTCAAACGGTCACCCAAGCCGCTTCGGTGACAGGCACACCAAAACAAGAGTCTCAAAACTGACAGTTTCAACTGACAGTAAAAAGAAAATATTTATTGAGCTGCCATTTAAAGGGGATCAAATAGCATGCCTCACGATCCGACGTTTAAACACTTTAATTGAAACAACGTTCAGTATGGGCGAGCTTTACATAATGCATCAAACCCAGAGGCTACTGCTACGGTCAATCAAGGAAGCACAATCTATCTGTGCCAAAGCCCATTGTATTTATCAATTTGTTTGTAATTGTGGAAACAATTACATCGGCTGAACTGATAGGTGCCTGGCTTCCAGAATGAAGGAGCACTTGCCAAAATGGGTTCAGACAGTACTGAGTAATCCAACAGCAAACCATGGCCACAAAATACCTCATTGTGACACATATACTAGCTACGGGTCATTCAAACACTGCATTCAAAGTTTTGGTGTGCCACTGGAACTCTCATTTTCTGTGTTTAGCCAAAGTGATTACCATTAATCGATTTAAGCCTCCTTTGTGTGTCCAGAAACAACTGTATGTCAATCTACACCTTCTGTGGGTGTAAGGTTTGACATGGGCTGGTTTCCTCATATGTCACATGTTTAACTACATTATCGCTAGACTCTATGTTTTATGTCGCTTTCAATTGTGTTATTGTAAGTTTGGTACTGATGAATCAATACGAAATGCTTGAATGCACCAGTGTTTGTTTTTTAACTGCATTGTTCAAAATGTTTTTGATTATTTTCATTTTCTGATTTTCTGTATATTGAGAACTCAGAACCACGTTTGACTTTTGAATCGCATATTAGGCTGTGTACCCTTAAAGTGAGCAATACTGAAGCACAAACCTGCAGAGAATTGAACAGAAAGTTGTGTTTTAAATCAGACAAGGATTACTTAAATGCAGTTAATATAATTTCTCATTGTTACTTAACAACTATCTTCTTCTGTCACCTTAAAATAACTGGTGTCTGCTTCTAAAGGTGTTCTGGAGTCTGTATCCCAATGTTTGGAAATAATAAATTAATAAGCACTGAAAACTGGATATATTGGTTTGTTTTGCTAAATATATACATTAGGAAATATCTGCTGATGATGCCTGCTTTAGTTAAATGTGGCTGAGCTGACACTATGTTGTACTGTAATCTGAATTTAGATACTTGAAGGATAACAGGAAATTTGCTGTTGAGTATCCTCAAAATCAAAAAATTGTCAACATCTTATGAGCTATAGATAAGCTTTCCCAGATAACGTCCCTTGTTTGCTATACAAAAGAAACCAAGAACACCTGTTTATATAATGGAGTCCAACATTATTGTTGTTCTCCCAATTCTTGTCAAAAATTTTTTTCCTGATTATCTACTTAGAAATATTTTAATAACTTACTCCTTTCCCTAGCTCAGTGGTGGGCAACCTTTTTTTTCAACTGAGCCAAATCTCGCCAAAACCACGATTGAAATTTATTTTGAGAGCCACATTTTTAAAACCGAAAATACATAGGATGGTACACTGTTTTTAGTTTCAATAAACTCTGGCATTTGAAGCACGCAAATCTTAAAGCTGTCAAGTTGCAAGACCCTTGCACCCCTAACCCTTTAGAAAAAAAAAAACCAGGGGTCTTCAAACCTGACAGCTTTAAGACTTGTGGACTTCAACTCCCAGAATTCCTCCTCCAGTCATGTTGGCTCAGGAACTCTGGCATTGAAGCATGCAAGTCTTAAAGCTGTCAAGTTGCAAGACCCTCGCACCCCCAACCCTTTAGAAAAAAAAACCCAGGGTCTTCAAACCTGACAGCTTGAAAACTTGTGGACTTCAACTCCCAGAATTCTGAGAATTGAAGACCACCAGTCTTAAAACAGCCAACTTTGCAGACCTCTGTGTTCGCTGGGCGGGCCTTGCTCCCCCATTGGTGGAGCCCCAAGAAGCGAGGAGGGAGAAAAAGAGACGGAGGCCAAGGAGCTTCCCCCCCACCCCCTCCCAGCAAAAATCTAACCGGGGAGCCGGGCGGGCAGTAGCAAATTAGCCGATCACGCAGCGTGATCGGCTAATTTGCTACTGCCCGCCCGGCTCCCCAGTTAGATTTTTGCTGGGAGGGGGCGGGGGGGAAGCTCCTTAGCCTCCGTTTCTTTTTCTGCCTCCTCACTTCACGTCCCCGCCCGACTTCAGGATCCTCCCTAATCATTGTGGGTCGAAAAGAAAAAAGGGAAAGGGGCGCTTGTTTTGAAATGCCCGAGAGGAGGGAGGGGAGCGGGCGCCCGGCACACAGAAGAGCCGCATTAAAATGTGTAAAGAGCCACATGTGGCTCGCGAGCCGCGGCTTGCCGACCACTGCCCTAGCTGAATCAAAAACTAAAAATCAGCGTAGTCAAGTTTATTAGTAAAACTTAGCAATTAACAATTACAAGAAATCAAAAGTCTATTTTATAGGCCTTTAAGATACCTATTTGATATTCACTTCAATGAATATTTATGCCAAAAAGAATTTAAACTAGACAAGAATTTTGTGTTAGTCTTTGTTAGCACAAAATTCTGGTCCTCCTAGTTAGAAAAGGAAGCCTATGCTAGAGAACACTTCTATAGCCAAGGAGTAGAAATAATTGAAAAAGAAACGTGAGATATTTGAATAAATTCCTAACAGTGTCAGCAGATGCATGATGGAATAAACTCTGGTCTTTAGGGATGGCATTAAAGGAGGAACCTTAAGATTATCTGTCAGTGATGCTGCAGTTGCAACCTGTCCTGAGCAGGGGAATGGATAACCTTATTCACCCTGATCATCATCACAGTATATGTTAGCTCTTGAATCCCAGGAATGACAGATTATAATGGGATCTTAAAGTATATGATGGGAAAGGAACCTGTGGATTCCTAAGGTAAAATTGTTTCACAAGTTGAAACAGCCTGAAGCCATTTATAAATATTCTTGTATAAGAGAAGAATTCTCCATCCTTTTGTTAAAGTAACAATATCCCATTCTGCAATTCTCTGCAAAGAATTCTGGGAGCTGAAGTCCACATGTCTTAAAGTTGCTAAGGTTGAGAAACACTCAAGATGCATAAAGACCTTGTTTTGTCACCCATAATTCTTGAAATCAAGGTCAAGTATCCTATTGTGGGTACAGCCAGAATTGTGTTTGAGAGTGTTGGTTTGTCGGCAACCCAATCATTCTATTCATTAGCCAACTTCATCAATTCATCTCAAAGCATTGTATTCCCCATCCCATAAACATTTTGTCTGCTGGGTTCCTTCAGTACCACTCACCTCCCACCATCACCTCTATTTTTAGCATCAATTCCTCTCCAATTTTTCAACTACTTTGTTTGGGGAGTATAGGAGGCCCTATAGTGCAATTTTATTTTAATGACATTTTAAATAGAGTCACTAGGTATCTGTATCTTTTTGTGCAACAGTATTGCTTTTTGTTTTTGCAGTATCCAAGAAAATATTGATATGCAGTATTTTAAACTGTTTTGCCTGTTTTTCTTTTTTTCTTTTTGCCAGTTTCCTAATATTTGTGACTTTCGATGGCATCCCTGCCTGTCCTCTTTAAGGTAAGAGATGAGGTTGCCCAGCAACTATTCACTTTCTATTGAATAGTTGTAGCAGGTTATGTTCCTTTCTCACTGGGACTATTTCCTCCTACGTTTCTATACATATTTTAACTGAGAGCTGCATAAATGGAATATGAGAAGAGAAGGAAAGAAACTGGAGAATCTCATGCATAATTCTAAAGACAGACCCCATCCCATTTCTTCTGCAATGACACATATGGTAAATGTTTCATCAATAATGGGTGACATGCTGGAAGGGATGGGAAATCAGACTTGGAAGATTGATGTCAGTCTTTCTAGGTACAACCACATGAGTTAATTCTAGTTTATTACAGGGCTACAGAAACAGAACGTTGCAAGTCTGATAGTACTAATCTCCCACTGTCTCTTTTACAGTATGAAAAGTTATAAAAGTTCTTTTCTAAATATCTTTCTCTCCTGATTATGCAGCTACAGGGTATATGTTCCTTTACCTGATCATTCTCTGGGCAGCAACTCTCCCTAAATCATTCCCAAATACCATTACATTGCAAAAGAAAGAATGCAGTTATTTAAGAGTGGCTTCTATTATGGATCTGAATCAGGGTTGAAATCCAGCAGGTTCTGACAGGTTCTGGAGAACCGGCAGCAGAAATTTTGAGTAGTTCGGAGAATCAGCAAATGCCACCTCTAGCTGGTCCCAGAGTGGGGTCGGAATGGGGATTTTGCAGTATCCTTCCCCTACCACGCCCACCAAGTCACAGCCACAGAACTGGTAGTAAATAAATTTGAATTTCACCACTGATCTGAATCTGCAAACAATCTAAGAAATAATAAAAATTCTCCAGAAACGTCACAAGTAAGAGTTTTTCTTAGAGTTTAGACCAGTGGTTACCAACGTGGGGCCCACATCCCACAGAGGGGCAATTTGATTTTAATGAGAGCAGTGTGAAAATCAGCTATTAACTGTATTTTTTGAAAGCCCGCTAATTGTTCTTATATATTTGTGATGAAGCAGCTGTGTTTCGTGTTTACGTATTGTGTTTACCTATTGTTGTCTTTGTTAAAGTGCATTTCCTAGGGCCTGGTCTGAAAAGAATATCCCAGGTTGCGGGGGGGGGAAGGGGAGCAACTGCCAGCCAATCAGATTCCCTCTAAGGAAAGTCATAAACATGCAATCAAATCACTTTTTATTTACATTGTGACACATATAAAAGGCATGGCTTAAATCTGATAGTTGTGGCCACCTTCTTGATTTTATGTGCACATCCCATTCACACTCCCATAAACCTCCCTGGTTGGATATCTCTTTATGACAGGGGTGTCCAAACTTGGGAACTTTAAGACTTGTGGACTTCAACTCCCAGAATTCCCCAGCCAGCATGGCTGGCTGGGGAATTCTGGGAGTTGAAGTCCACAAGTCTTAAAGTTCCCAAGTTTGGACACCCCTGCTTTATGAAGTACAATGGTACAATCCATTTATAAATGAAATCATGTTTCATTCAATACCACTAGGTGGCACAAAATCATATGAATGAAAAAACAGATAGTCATATGATCTAAATTATTTAGATTATTTGTAAAATTGTATTTAGTGGCATTTCCAATATAATCTTAATTTTTAAATTAAAAAATGGAACATTTTCTTTAAGTTATAGTTTCTCTGAGGCAGATCTTAGATAACACAATCGCCCTCGGATATTACAAATGCTTGGCTGGTTCATATTGCTTTTATGAAATAAATATAATCATGGCTACCCATGAAAAATAACTAGTGACTAAGAAATAGAACTTTGATTTTTACCTGAACAAAATACTCAATTTGTTTTAAGAAATCATTTCTAGAACTTTTTTTTGCTGTAGTATATAATCATGTTTATAACCATCAATATTTTATGACTTTGCCTAACTTTCTATTACATATTACACAATAAACTAATATTTACCTGAATATTACTTATTGACAGCCTACATTTTTTGATATATACTTGCTGTCATTTTTAGATGACATTGAATATTTTCTAGGCAAGCCATTTCTTTACAGAAGAACTGGCATCATTTGCCAATGTATAAAAAGGTCATGTATCACTATTATTTTCTCTATAAATTCAACATGTTTGGAATACATTCTCTTAAAAATGCAGCAGTGACATTGCAAAAGTTTTGTAAATTTTGCTAGATGCATGCATGACCAGCATGGCCAATGGTTAAGAACACTGAGATTGTCATTCAGACTGCTTTCATGTTTTAAGCAAATATCGGGTTTAATTGTTCTTGCTTCTCAATAATATTATTGAGATTATTTCTCCGTCTCCTTGATACTCATATTGTGTTAGTTTCCGTTAGTTTACTTTTTCCCCTCTCAACAATCCTGCAATTTGGGTAAAATTATGTAAGTTTCTAGAAATTTCAAAGCGGACTCTTTTTTGACAGAATCCAATGACTTTGTTCTTGTGCTACTCCAAATTGGCTTTCTGGAAAATGGTATTATTTATCTCTGCTATGTATAGCCAAGAAAACAAACTGATGGATGTTCAAGTAAATTTTCATTTGAGGCACAAATGATCAAAATAATCTTACTTCAGATACATTATATGAAGACCTGGTTCTCTGGAAAAGGATCTAATGCTGGGAATGGTGGAAGGAAAAAGAGAAGAAGGCAACAGTGACAAATGCCTTTATTGGAAGACTTGAAAGATTAGGGACAGATTATCACAAAGAAAATCTATCCATGTAGTCACTAGGAGTTATCATGATTTGATAAACACAATCAATCAATCAACGTTGCAGCACCACTCTAGTATTAGCAACAAGAATTGGGACCTAATGTTTTTCAGACCAATTACTTCATTGTGGAATGTTAAGTTGGATTATTGTTGTTAGTTGCAAAGTCATGTCCGACGCATCGCGACCCCATGGACAACGTTCCCCCAGGCCTTCTTGTCCTCCACCATCCTCTGGACTCTATTTAAACTCACGCCTACTGCTTCGGTGACTCCATCCAGCCACCTCATTCTCTGTCGTCCCATTCTTCTTTTGCCTTCAATCTTTCCCAGCATTAGGCTTTTCTCCAGGGAGTCCTTCTTTCTCATTAGGTGGCCAAAGTATTTGAATTTCATCTTCAGGATCTGGCCTTCTAAAGAGCAGTCAGAGTTTATCTCTTCTAGGACTGACTGGTTTGATCGTCTTGCAATCCAAAGGACTCGTAGGAGTCTTCTCCAGCACCATAGTTCAAAGGCCTCAATTCTTTGGTGCTTAGCTGTCCTTATGGTCCAACTTTCACAACCATACATTGCAACTGAGAAAACCATAGCCTTGACCATACCCACTTTTGTTGGCAGGATAATGTCTCTGCTTTTTAATGTGTTGTATAGATTTGTCATAGCTTTCCTCCCCAGGAGCAAGTGTCTTTTAATTTCTTGGCTGCAGTCCCCAACTGCGGTGATCTTTGAGCCTAGGAAAATAAAATCTGTCACTACCTCTATTTCTTCCCCGTCTATGTGCTAGGAATTGAGAGGCCAGATGCCATGATCTTAATTTTCTTAATGTTGAGTTTCAAGCCAACTTTTGCACTCTCCTTCTTCACCCACCTCAAGAATCTTTAGTTCCTCTTTACTTTCTGCCATTAGAGTGATATCATCTGCATATCTGAGGTTATTGATATTTCTCCCGGCAATCTTAATTCCAACTTTTGATTCATCTAGCCCCATCTTTCTCATGATGTGCTCTGCATATACATTAAATAGGCAAGGTGACAGTATACAGCCTTACCGGACTCTTTTCCCAATTTTGAACCAATCAGTGGTTCTGTGTCCAGTTCTCACTGTTGCTTCTTGACCTGCGTATAGGTTTCTCAAGAGACAAATAAGATGGTCTGGTACTCCCGGCTCTTTAAGAACTTGCCACAATTTGTTGTGATCCACACAATCAACGGCTTTAGCATAGTCAATGAAGCAGAACTTGATGTTTTTCTGGAACTCCCTCGCTTTCTCCACAATCCAGCGTACTTTGGCAATTTGATCTCTAGTTCTTCTGCCTTCGAAATCCTACCTATACTTCTGGTAGTTCTCGATCCACATACTGCTGGAGCCTAGCTTGTAAGATTTTGAGCATAACTTTACTAGCATGTGAAATGAGTGCAATGGTGGGATAGTTTGAACATTCTTTGGCATTGCCTTTCTTAAGTTGGATAACAAATATTTAACCAATTCCCCTTCTACTGCCAGTTGTTCTGGATCAGTCTTCCCTTAATCTTGGTATTCTTTACAAGAAGGACTTTATTTCCTAGAATTCCCAATAATGGGCATTGCTAAGATTCTATATCTGGAGAATGGCCCAGTTAGGAAAGGGTGATTAAGTCCTGAAGGTGCATGACTGATCTTAAGTGAAGTCTCCAGAATCTCCTAGATATCATGGGATTATTGATTTGTCAAAAATAAATAGTCTGTCTTATTCATTTAAGATCCAAACACAGGACAACCTTTAGGGGGTCCAACAAGCTGACTCAAATTTCTCAACCACATGCCCTCCAAATCTCACCATTTAAATCAGTAGAGCCAATAACTAGGAATTATATTTACTCTGTACAACAAAGAGGATCAATTAAACAATCAAATAAGTATACAAAAATCCTTGAAAGTCAGCAGTGGTCCACTTTAAATAAAATATTATCAAAAGCAAGCACTGATAGACATGGAAAATTGCCAACCTCTTGGTTCCCTTTAGCTCAGATGCAGAAATTAACACACAAAGTACAATATCTGGTTTAATGTGCTCAAAAGGTGAGTTCCAAAATGTCAGAGGAATCTACACAAGGGTCAAGCATTACATTATAGCGATGCAAGTTCTGTTCCTCTCCAACAGATGTCAAATATTTATACAGAAAGGGTACTGCTTGCATCAAAATTTTGACAAAACTGCTGCAAATACCCGCAAATGCCTCTTGAGGACAGCTATTCCGAAGTCACACCAGACAATGAGTCTGAATGTTGGATAAATGTGGTGTGTAGGGAGCAATTAAAATTGCGTTCATTATCTAAGGATTTTCTTTAATGTGTCATTGCAGGAATATTCATGGGAGAGGTCTAAAAGTCAAGATAAGAGTCTTCACTGTGTAATCAAGGCCTTGTTCCTTTTTTAAAATGTAATGTGCATTTCAATCTCTAATGTGCACCCTGAGGGCACAGGTAAACCCCCAAGTGGCCTCAACAGCTCTCAGAGAGTGCTAACGATCAGATGACTGCAAAGCAATAAAACTTTTCCATTCCCTCGCCCCATCCTATTAGAACCTATCCTTCTATCCCACCCACCCCACTCCCATTCAGTCTCAACGGTTAGTACCTATATTTTCATCTCCATGCCATCAGAATGGATGAAGCTTCTTGGATGAGAAGCAAAATATTTTCTTCTTCCTCAAGGAAAAAAAAACAGTGCAGTTGCTTTTTGAAGAAAAAAAGCACCTTTGAGACAACTATGACCTAGATGATTGAGAATCTTCACAGACATGCATCTCAAAGGTTGATCATGAAGTCTCAGTTGCCCTCTTAACATCTCTCTCACTCTCTTTCTCTCTCTCTCTCCCTCCCTCCCTCCCTCCCTCCCTCCCTCCCTCCCTCCCTCCCTCTCTCTCTCTCTCTCTCTCTCTCTCTCTCTCTCTCTCTCTCTCACACACACACACACACACACACACACACACACACACAGAGAGAGAGCAAACAGCAAACTATTGATCATTGAAACTTTGTTTTGGAAAAGTTTCAGCTAGATTAAATTAAAAACCTGCAATAGAAACACCCCACAATTTTTCATGTACACGGTCATTACCATATTGTGCTAAAATTGCATTTTGCTGTATTGAATTGGATATGTGGAAATACATATTCAGTAATGCAAAACAATTGCAAGAGTTTTCCCAGCAGAGTACAAAATAAGGAAAAAAATGGAATAGTGAATGGGGAAAACATGAAATAAAAGGATGCAATCTGTTCATTTTCTTTTGGCAGAGAGGCAGCATATTCATTCAAAACAAGCTGACACTTGCTTTATCAGTTCTCCAGAATTGGCATCCTTCAGCGTTTCTCCTAGCCTACTGGCATACTTCTGATACAGTTATTCTGATACTTTGAAAAATGGTTTCACTCCACTATCAATAAAAAACCAAAAAAATGGAAACTAGAGTGTGGCATCAGTTGAGGCATCTGTTCTTTTGTCCCTCACATTGTGTTGCCTAAACAATTTGTTGTCATGAGTCAAAGCTGATGTAACCTATTTGCAGGTTTTGGGTTTTCCTTCATCACAGCTATTGGTCTATTATTGCAAGAACTTTTCAATTATGCATTTCATTAGAGGACTAACAACATGCTGTTAATGGGAAAGAGAGGTGTTAACTAAGACTATACAGAATTCTTCAACTGTAAGTGTAAAAACAAAAGGTTGTTCCTATTTATCTACTTGCATTTTTTACGTGCTTTCGAACTGCTAGGTTGGCAGAAGCTGGGATAAGTAATAAGAGCTCACTCCATTAGGCAGCACTTGGGGTTCAAACCACTGAACTGCCGAACTTTCTGATTGACAAGCTCAGCATCTTAGCCACTGAGCCACCATGTCCCTTTAGCAGCTAACTAGATGTGTGTAAAAAGTAAGGAAAATAATCTTGATGGAAATATGCAGGAACCATTACCTAAGCAAAAAAGGCTAAAATATATTTTAAGTTCACAGTGCTGAGGATATCCAAAAGCAACTGAGGCAGATACCTCTCTACTTCAGTACAGTAGAAGAAGGGGAATGAGTTACAATACAATCATATTTGCAAGACTCTGTTATTACAATCAGTCTCAACTGAAGTAATTATAGTCTTTTCTGTATCGATTTTCTGATCAATTCTACTTGGTGGAACTGACAATGTGAGATCCTCTATTTAAAGTTCATGAATTGATGGGATGGATGGATGGATGGATGGATGGATGGATGGATGGATGAATGAATTAATTTTAACTGGATCACATGTACTTGAAGTGCCTGGGGCACAGTTCTATGGGATTATCTGAGATAAATGTGAATTTGTGACTCTCAATGAAGTTCTGTATCTCTTTCACTCAGGTTTCAGAAAAGTATGCAGTCCATTTCTTATCCTAATGCCTGAAAGACAGTCAAAGTTCAATCCTGCCAAGACCAAATGGCTGCACTTTTTTAGCCCCTCCAAATCTGGTGATTACCATCTTTAGATATCCATAGGGTTACAGTCTCTCATTCAAGACTGGTAAAATCTGGGGATTGTCTTGGATTCACAGTTCCTGCTTAAAGAATAGGTAGGAATTGTGGCTAAAATCAGATTTACACAGCTTCATCTAAAACACCTGTTATTCCTGTTCTTGGACCAGGAAACATCTCAGACAATTACTCATACTTTACTCACTTCGTGTTTGGATTACTGCAATACACTCTATGTGGGGCTATTTTGAAGACCACTTGGAAGTTACAATTAAACCAGAATGCATCAGCATGGGCAGTGTTGGATGTGCCTTGATATATTCGTGTACCCACTGCTCTATGAGCTGCTTTAGTTGATGATAAGCTCCTATGTGCAATTCAAGGTCTTGGTTAGTATTTATAAAGCTCTTTATAATGCAGAGCCAGGTTATTTGAGAGACTATCTATCTTCATGATTTCTGCCCATCCAATAATTTCAGACAGAACTGTTCTACTTCAGGTGTCCTATGTTCAGAGAACAGACTTACCTAATCATCTGGGAATGGTTTGATTCTGTTGGATGCCAGGAAGTAGTTAAGATCCTGCACACTGCAAACACCATCATCTTCATATTAGATCCATGCTCCCTCCTCGCTGACTAAAGCTGCCCCAGAGGTGGCAGGTGGGTAGGTGGTGGCAGGTGAGTGGGTGGTGGCAGGTGAGTGGGTGGTGGCAGGTGAATTGGTGGTGGCAGGCGGGTGCATGGTGCAGGTGGGTGGGTGGTGAATTCATCCTTGTTGAAGGGAGTGTTTCCAGGTTCCTTTAAAGAGGCACTAGGGTGCTCCTTATTGAAAAAGACATTGCTGGATCGTACTATGTTGGACAATTTTTGCCCAGTCTCCCACGAGCCTTCTAGGAAAGGTGATTGAGAAGTTGATGGTGTTGCAACTCCAGAGGACCCTCGTGGTAAAAGACTATCTGGATTCTTTTCGTTCAGGTTTCAGGCTTTGACATCAGACCAAAATTGCATTGGTCATGCTCATAGAAGATCTCTGGCAGCAGTGGGATGTGCTACATCCATATTTACTCTCCTTGACCTCTCAAGAGACTTTTGATACCATTGACCATAGTATTTTTGGGGCCAACCTAGAGAGTTGGGGGTTGGCAGCACATTTCTGTGCTGTTTCACTTCTTTCCCCCAAGGCTGGACTCAATTGGGAATGAGAGTTCCAACTTACAGCCCCTTCTCTGTGGGGTGCCGACGGGCTTGGTGCTCTCTCTTTTTAACATTCTCACAAAAGTGCTGAAGAAATCATCCATCACTGTAGGATGTGCTGATGCTGATTCTTTCACAGTGCCAGGAGGCTTTGGGATCTGGGTGGAAAACAACACACTTCAACTGAACCCTGGTAAGATAGAGTGGCTGTGGATTGGCCCTGCTGTATCCAGGAGTTTATCACCTTCAGTTCTGGATGGGTTGCGCTACCCCAGACAAACCTGGTGCTAACTTGGGGGTCCTCATGGACTCATGGCTCTTACTTGAAGAACAAAGGGCAGTCATACCCAGGAGCGCCTTTTATCAATTCCATACTGTGTAGCAGTTATGTCCCCTCCTCAACTAGAACGTTCTCCATTTGGTCACTCACTGGTAATCTCCTGTTTAAACTATTGCACTGTGCTCTACATCAGATTATCCTTGGAAAATATTTGGAAGTTTCAGCTGGTGCAGCTGCATGAGCCATATTAGATGCCCCAAAGAAGAGCAGATATAACACCTTTGATCTGTGAACTGCACTGGTGCCAGTTTGCTTCTGGGTCCAATTTAAAAGGTTAGTTATCACCTATAAATGTCTACACGTCATAGGGGTTGGCTACCTAAGGAATTGGCTTCTCCCAAATACATAATTACATAACTTGATCAGGCAGGGAAGGTGTGCTATGGATCCTGTCAATCAAAGTATTTTGACTGGCAGTGGTCTAGGAAATTAGTCCTCTCTGCCATTTCCCTAGAATTATGGAATATCTTGCCCCCAAATGTGATGTGTGCCCCTACTCTCCTGGCCTTCTGCAAAGGGATTGAAACTTGGTTACGCAGCCTTGCATGGAGGGCACATGCAATTATACAACTGTGGGGCTGGCCGGCCCATGAGAACCCCCCCCCTCTATATTAACTATTGTTAATATTGCTCATTTTGGAAATTTTTACCTTTTTGAAATTTTGTTATGTTTTATAATTTTTTTAAAATCTTAAATTTATTTTAATATTTTAATTTTACATGTTGTTTATATAATGATTACATTGTAAAGCCCTCTCTGAGGGAGATGGGTGGTTATGAAACAGGTAATATAATCAAATAAATATAACCAATTTTCCTTACCACAACATTGTCAAGTGGGTTGGACTGAAAAAAGGGACAGAACCAAAGTCATCCAAGTGGCTTTCATGGCTAAGGCGGGACTTGAAGTCAGTGGCCTGCTTTCTAACCTGGTGCCTTAACCGCTGGACCAAACTGGCTGATCAAGTTAACTGGTTAAAATTATCTATCTGCCGTGCCAATTGCATCCATTCCTGAATTGGGAAACCTTACTGACAGTCACCTCCTGTTTGAATTACTGTGGGTAATCTACATGGGGCTGCCCTTGAAGGCCATCTGGAAACAGCAATTGGTCTAGAATATAGTGAATGCACAGTTTTGGGTGCTCCACAGTTCACCCAATAGCACCTGCTGTCAGAGCTGCACTGGGCTTCCAGTTGCTTTCTGGGTGCAATTCAAATTGCTGGTTACCATCTTTAAATCCCTATACGTCACGGGACCATCTCTGCTTGAGGATATCTTCCATCCCACTAGATTACATAGGATGGATATGTGACAGGTCCCATTCCTTTAAAATGTTGCCATTTTATGGGATCTCAAAGTCATGCTTTCGCTGTGGCTCCCCCAGACTTTTGGAACACCTTCTCACCAGAGACCAATGGGACCTCTGCCTTTCAGACTTCCAGAAGGTTATGAAGACCTGACTTTTCCCCTAAGCATTGAGCTAGCATGAAGGGGTTGAGTGATGATGTTTTGGTGCCTAGAATTATTGTATGAAATAGGCAGCCATATAAATTAGGTAAATAAATAAATAAATAAACAAATAATGATTACACACAAACATACAAAGAGACTGTAGATTTATTAATGCAACACTGGGTAAAAGGGATTTAAATTTTTGCCAGATTCTTTAGTTAAGAGAAGACTCCTGGAGAAAGAAAATCATTTTAACAAGAACAGAGGACAATAAATAGAAAATCACCACATTATTTGCTCAAGCATTAGGATCAGTTCTTACATAAATGATATTACTTGCCCAAGAAAGGCATGCTAAGTATTTGATGAAGCAAAGCCTGTTAGAACTGTAAATACTACTGAAGTCCAGGGTGCGGATGAGTCAGTTACAATAACAGGTAGCAACCATGTCAGGAATATAATTGTTATGCCATGCCATCATTCTGGAAGAAAATGCTTCAGGTATTTAAGTGTGCTTTTGCTTTCAATTTAAGTTCTACCTGCCATGCTAGACAAAAAAACAGTATGCAATCTCTTATGTTTCATAAGCAAAAGGAGATGAAAAGGAAAATTCCTGACACATCTTCCTGAATGGATTGAAAACTTAAAGAACGTGAACATAGCGTTAGAAAACAACCAGTTTCAATGAAGCAAGCTGTACTAGTATTAGCTTAAAAGGAAAAGAAGGGGAGAGAAGGAGAAAACACAAACATCAGAAAGGCTGTCCTACTGCTGCTTTTGCTTTCCTTGAAATTCTTTAGATATCCTTGCCTGAGCTGGAGCCAATTGTTCCAAAACATTTCTCTGAAGAAACCCTGAACACAGGAGGTACAATAATCTTTGGGCCAAAGAGTAGCACTGGATCTTGGGGTAGACTGCCAGAGATACTAAGCTAGGATGAATCTGGGCAAAAACAAATTGTTGCTCTTTCTTCTTCAGTCGTGTCCAACTCTTCACAACTACAAAATAAAAAAGTACCATAGTTGGATTTAATTTTATAGTTAATTTAAAATCAAATTAATAAAAAAATATCAGTTATTAGCATTTAATAATTTCGTCTAACATACAAAACTGTCCCTTGAGTTGTCTCCATATAATTACATCCATGAAATTTGTTTGCCAAAGTTATTGAAACTATTTGTCATTAAAATACATACTTCTGGTGTTGTTGTTTTTTTAACATTCTAGCATCATTTTAGTGTTACATTAAAAATGACAATTTGGTATCCCGTTTTGGACGTGCTCTGCCTGTCTTCCTTCCAAATTGACATGTGTTTTTCCCATTACCTGGCATTCCCTCAAGACTTATTAATAACTTTCAAATAAAGGATTAAGACTACAGGAAGTCCTCAATTTACAACCACAATTGAGCTCAGAATGTAAAGTGAGAAATTTGTTGAGTGAGTTTTGCCCCCATTTTACAATCTTTCTTGTCAGAGCTGTTAAGTTAATCACTGCAGTTGTTAAGTTAGTAACACAATTGTTAAGTGAATTTCCCTCATTGACTTTGTCAGGAGGTCACAAAAGGTGATCATGTGATCCTGGGACACTGCAACTGTGAGAAATATGAGTCACTTGCCAAGCGTCTCAATTTTGATCAGGTAATCCTGGGGATATAGCTATGCTTGTCAATGTAAAAAATGGTCATAATTTGCTTTTTTGTAACTTTGAACATTCACTAAGTGACCTATTGTAAGTCGAGGACTACTGTAGCTGTTACAGCCACTCATTTTGCTGAAATGAATAGGTAACAGCATTTTCATGGTAAAAAGAAGTATTTCATTTCTTCATCTATTGGATCACTGGTCCCACATTTAGTTAAATAAAGGAAAATAACAGTTTTAGCACTATCATTCATAAATGAGAGTTCTTTTATTTGTATCCCACTTTTATTACTTTTATTACAATAACTCAAGGCAGCAAACATATCTAATACACCTTCCTACTATTGTATCCACAACAACAAACCTGTGAAGTGATTTGGGTTGAGCAAGAGTGACTGGCCTAAGGTCACCCAGCTGTCTTTCATGGCTGAAGTTGGCCAGAACTCAGTCTCCTGCTTTCCAGCCTCATGCCTTAGCCCTTGACTTTTTAACGGAGGGCTTGAAAATTGCTCACAAGATTTCAGTGGGTTAGCTATCCAGCATTGATAAAAATTATGCAGCCAACAATCTTTTTCTCCTTTTTGCTGACTGGAGAATTACTCTTTTTTTTTCACCAGCTTCTAGTGTTTTTATAATGGTAAGCTCAAGAGTACATTCACAGTACATCGTTACCCATTCAAACTACATCATTATGAATCCAAAAGCATAGACACTGTACCTCCAGGTTATTAAAGAGAATAATAGTTTATTCTCTCTTGTGCTCAAATTATAGTATTTTTCTTTTTGATAAAACAGAACTTTGAAATTTATTCAAGAACTGTATATACAAATAGCAAATTCATTTTAATTGTAGACCCTGATACAGTTGAAACAGCAATCCTACGCAAAAAGGTAATAACCAGCACATTCAAAAAAAATTTTTTTAAACTTTTTTAGAACAGAGAAAGTACAAACCAGCCCAATTAGGACAAAGAATTATTGCAGTGTGTTTGGAGCTATTTTACAACTTTCTTGACAGTTCTTAAGTGAATCATTACAGTTGTTAAAATTAGTAGTACAGTTGTTAACTGAATAGGCTTCTCCATTGACTTTGCTTGTCAGGTCATTAAAGGTGATCACATGACCCGGGGCACTATAACCATCATAAATATGAGTCAGTTGCCAAGCCGCTGAACTTTGATCATGTGATCACGGAGAAGTTGAAACAGTCATTAAGTGTGAAAAAGATCACTTTTTTCACTGATGTTGAAGTTTTGAACTGTTACTAAATAAACTTTTGTAAATTGAGAATTATGCTAACATGTTTTTGCCAGGTGGATTTTTATGAAAAGACCCCCCCCCCAAAAAAGATACAGGAAATAAGTAATGTAATTCATACCTTGAAATGATTGACATAATTTATGACAACTTAGGTCAAAGTCATGCTATGGACCAGTGGTTCCTAACGTGGGGCTGACGGCCCATAGGGGGGCAATTTGATTTTAAATGGGGACAATTTGAACCTTGTTTAAACCAAGTTAATGACCTTTTAGGCTTCCTCCCCTTGAGTAGTTCACTTTTTGAGTAAAGTAAGAATTATATGTCACCAGGGGAGCATTAGGATTTTAGAGATACTTAGGTGGGGCATGGCCAAAAAAAGGCTGGGAACCACTGTTGTTGACAATATACACACATCCTTGTGTGTGTATATACCAAGAATATTAGAAGTCCAAAGTGTAGCTATGCATGTGGGAAAAAGCACTTATTTACTAGTTCTAAACCTCTTGTGTGGAACTTTGGAGGACAGGGGATCATTTTCTTTATTATTCACCATTGGTCAATGAATATGTACTGTATAATGAATGTGAATCGAATAAAATATTGACACTTAGTGCTTCTGATGACTAAAATAAGCAGGGGATCGTGGTCCAAAATGAAGAACTTTCTTTGGAAAGGCGAAATGGGGACCCAGGTATCACACATCAGTTGCACAAGAAGATCAAGGTATGTAAAAAGAGAAGTCACCTTCTGGTTGGTGATTCAATCATAAGGGATGTAATTTTAGGAAAGGATATGGAGGTTTTAAAAGAGATCAGGTTTCTGCCAGGTGCCACTGCCAGCAGAGACAAGAGGCATATTCTTAAGATAGTCAAGAATGCAAGTAAGGACTGTGACGTTGATGCTATTATACATCTGGGCACAAATGATCTGTCCCAAAAAGATGTACTTTCTGTGAAGAATGATTTCCAGAGCTTGGGGTATGAATTTAGTAGAGTAGGTTGGGTGCTTTATCTTTTCAGAGGTTTTACCAGTATATAAGGAACAAAAAGGGAAGGGCCAGCGTGTAGCAGAGTTTAATGTGTGGCTAAGAGTGGTGTAAAAGGGAAGGCGTTGCTTTTATTAGTCATGATGCCTGCAGCTGGTCCAATGAAAACTGCACAAAAGAGATGGTTTGCACCCATCCAAGAAAGGGACTGAGTTACTTGGCATTAAATTCACAGATTTTCTGGGTAAACATTTAAACTGAACAGTGGGGACAGAGAATTAATTGATACAGAATATTTCTGTCCCCAGCAATCTAAAACTCATAGGGTTATCAGTGCATGTAACATAGATGTTTGTGCGGGTAAGATTATCACTCCTGCTGTCAAGCAAAACCAAGCATTTAATAGTGAGTGCCATAGCTTGTGCATGAATCATACAAGTGGCAAGAAAATAGGGGCAGTCAGGCATAACACAGGTTATGTAGACAGTAAACACAGGGTCAATCAAAATGGACTCAAATGTCTATACACCAATGCACAGAGTATGAGGAATAAACAGGGTGAATTAGAAATTCAAGTAAATGAGGGCAGACACGATATTGTTGCTATCACAGAAACTTGGTGAGATGAAACCCACAAATGGAACATTCAGCTAGAAGGATTTAAATTATTTAAAAGAAATAGACCAAATAAAAGAGGAGGTGGAGTTGCACTATATATAAGAAATAACTACATATCTACAGAAATAGAGCACAACAATGATGAGAACTATCTTGAATGCATTTGGGTCAATATTAAAGGTTGGGTGGGAAATGACATTGCCCTAGGTCTATACTACAGGCCACCCAACCAAGCAGAGGAAGCAGATGAATTTTTTGCTAGTCAGCTAACTAAGGTATGTAGGAAGCACACCACAATAGTAATGGGGGATTTTAACTACCCTGACATCAACTGGGAAACAAATTCTGCACCAAGTGGAAGATCCAACAGGTTCCTAACAAACCTAGCAGACAACTTTGTTTCCCAAAAAGTAAAGAAGGGAACAAGGGGACCGGCCATATTAGACTCAATTCTCACTAACAGAGAGGAAATGAGAGAAGGTGTTGAAGCCATAGGAACCCTGGGGGCAAGTGACCATGCAATATTGGAATCCAACATTGTGCAAACACAAGTAGTAGAACAAAGTCAAACTAGAGTCTTGGATTTTAAGAGAGCTAATTTCAATAAACTTAGAGAGAGCTTGGGAAGAATCCCATGGATGAGTATCCTCAAGGGGAAAACAACTCAAGAAGCTTGGGAAATTTTGAAAAATGAGATTACAAAAGCTCAGTCTAGCACAATACCATTGAAGAAGAAAAATAACAGCTCCCAAAAGAAACCAGCATGGCTGCATAAAGAACTCTCTGACAAATTGAAAGACAAAAAAGTTAAGTATAAAAAGGTGGAAAGCGGGGGACATAACTAATACGAATAGAATATCAGCAAGTAGCCCGAGCCTGTAAAGATGAAGTAAGGAAAGCTAAGGCTCACAATGAAGAAAGGCTTGCCACAAAAGTAAAAAATAACAAAAAAGCTTCTTCCAACATGTTAAAAACAAGAAAAAGGTTAAAGAAACAATTGGTCCATTGCTGGGGAAAAGTGGCAAGAAGGTGACAAGCAACATGGAAAAAGCAGAACTATTTAACTCATTTTTTGCATCTGTCTTTATACAAGGGGATAAAACAGTCCCTATCAAAAACAGCATCACAAAAATCAGATTAGGAACACAAATTGAAATAGGGAAGAAAATGGTAAGTGAGCACCTGTTTACCCTAGATGAGTTCAAATCACCAGGACCGGACAGATTACATCCCAGGGTTCTGAAGGAACTGGCAGATGAGATCTCAGAACCACTGAACTATATCTTTCAGAAATCCTGGAGCACCGGGGAACTGCCAGAGGACTGGAAAAGAGCTGATGTGTTTCCCATCTTCAAAAAAGGAAAAATAATAGATCCAGGAAACTATAGACCTATCAGCCTGACCTCAATACCAGGAAAGGTTCTGGAAAAGATAATCAAGCAACAAAGTAATAGCCAAAAGCCAAAGTGGGTTTGTCAAAAACAGATTATGCCAGACTAATCTTATTGCATTCTTTGACAAAGTGACAAAATTAGTGGACCAGAGGAATGCATTGATATAATTTACTTGGACTTCAGTAAGGCATTTGATAAGGTAGACCATAACCTACTACTAGATAAAGTAGAAGAATGTGGGTTGGACAGCATCACCACCAGATGGATTCGTAACTGGCTGACCAACTGCACTCAATGTGTAGTCCTCAATGGAACTGCATCTACATGGAGGGAAGTATGCAGTGGAGTACCCCAAGGCTCTGTTTTAGGCCCAGTACTCTTCAACATCTTCATCAATGATTTGGATGAGGGAATAAATGGGGAACTCATCTAATTTGCAATGACACCCAGCTGGCAGGAATAGCCAACACTCCAGAAGACAGGCTTAAGATATAGAAGGATCTTGACAAACTTGAATATTGGACACTATCTAACAAAATGAAATTCAATGGTGAAAAGAGTAAGGTTCTACATTTAGGCAAGAAAAACGAAATGCACAGGTACAGTATAGATGGTACCTTGCTCAATAGTAGTAACTGTGAGAGGGATCTTGGAGTCCTAGTGGACAATCATTTAAGTATGAGCCAGCAGTGTGCAGCAGCTGCCAAAAACGCCAAAACAGTACTAGGCTGCATAAACATAGGGATAGAATCAAGATCACGTCAAGTGTTAATACCACTTTATAATGCCTTGGTAAGGCCACACTTGGATTACTGCATTCAGTTTTGGTCACCACAATGTAGAAAAGATGTGGAGACTCTAGAAAGAGTGCAGAGAAGAGCAACAAAGATGATACGAGGACTGGAGACTAAAACATATGAAGAACGGTTGCAGGAACTGGGTATGTTTAGCTTAAGAGAAAGAAGGACTAGGGGAGACATGATAGTAGTGTTCCAATATTTCAGGGGTTGCCACAAAGAAGAGGGAGTCAAACTATTCTCCATGCACCTGAGGGTAGAACAAGAAGCAATGGGTGGAAACTAATCAAGGAGAGAAGCAACTTAGAACTGAGGAGAAATTTCTTGACAATTAATCAGTGGAACAGCTTGCCTCCAGAAGTTGTGAATGCCCCAACAATGGAAGTCTTTAAGAAGATGTTGGATAGCCATCTGTCTGAAACGGTATTGGGTTTCCTGTCTAGGCAGGGGGTTGGACTAGAAGACCTCCAAGGTCCCTTCCAATTCTACTATTGTATTGTATAATAGCCCTATATGCTCCCCATAGCTCTGCTGCCCAGCTGTAGGCTCTCTTAGGTAGCTGAGTGGCTGGATGTGGGAGAGGCCAAGATCTGCAGGTACTCAGCAGAATGGGTACTCAGAAGATGGGGTCCTGCTGCAGCATCCCTGTATTGCAGAGGTTGTATCTTTGAAACTGGGTTATAAGTATCCTTTGGTGGTCTGTTGTAACTTTGAATGGCTGCTAAGCAACTGGTCATAAGCTGAGAACTGCCTGTACCTCATTTCGAGAATTAATGCAGTAAAACAAATTTCAAATGGTCTAAAAATGAACTAACAGAGAAGATAGCCGAAGCTATGAGAAAGTCATGCTAATTTAGAAATGTAAAAGGGGAGAACGGTAGCCATCTGTCTGGAACGGTATAGGGTTTCCTGCCTAAGCAGGGGGTTGGACTAGAAGACCTCCAAGATCCCTTCTAACTCTGCTATTGTATTGTATTGGGGGCCTACGATGTGACAGAATGTCAGGCTTGCCCAGCTTTCAGCTTCAACCAGATCTTTTATGTTCCATGGACTTATCATTCCAATAAGAGAATACATCATTTCCCACAGCAACAGCAACCAGTTAGTGTGGAAAATCAGACCTTTTAATGTATAATGCTTTAATGTTTTCTGTTAGCTCATTTGATGGCCTAGATCAGCACTCCTTATTTTGGTGTCCCATAGATGTGTTGGGGATTGCCAGAATTTGCAGTCATAATGACCATAGAAATTATGAAAAATGCAATTGAATTGCATTGGAGGATATTAGAGAAGCTCAGGAAATGAAATCAGCATCAAACAGAATCTAAGGTAAGAGCAATTCAAAGCATAGCTCAAGACACTTCAATGAAAAATTCAGATGGCACACCCCCTTTTTCTTAAATGTAGCATTAAAAGAATTTGTTGGGTTTCAGGGCTAAGAAAAAAATGAAACACATGATCCCTTAAATTTTCAGCTTAACTTTGTGTCCAATGGCCAAACCAGCTCTTATTCAGACCTTATAGTAAATGATGGTTATCAGAAAATTTGCTGCCAAGGACATTTAACCTTGACACTCGTCTCTTTGAATTTTTCTTCTTCTGCCTTTTTCTTAAAGAGAACAACCTCCCACCACAAAGAATTTTTTAAAATTCTTTTTTAAAAGTTATGTTTATATCTACAGCTTTTTAATAAATGGATTCATGTTTATAAAAGTAATAAATATGCTTTGCCCAGAACGCACACACCTATTTTTGTGGTTGGATAGTTACAAAATGACACTTCATTATCCAAATCATGGTTTCCGCTGGTGATTCCCACTTCCAAACTGGACTAGTCTGGTTTATAAATTGATGTTAATCAAAATGAACTCAGGAGCAAAATTCTGTATGCTTCATCCAATTTAAAGTGAAAGCTTTGTTATTCTTCCATAGTTGCAACCCTGGACATTTTGCACTTGGGGCAGCATTCATTAATATTGCAAGGAAGCAGGCTTGAAAATCTCTGTGGCAAAACCCTCCTGTTTTATGATTGGTTCACAGAAGACCTCTTTCTACTGTTAGAACAAGCAGACCCCACTTCCATATTCTTAGGCAAATTCTTCTCATTTTTAGGACATCAGTTTATAGGATTTGATGCAGAACAGCCTGATATCAAGTTAATTCCACTAATCATGACACTTCCTGTAAAATGTGATTTCTGCAATTTGATTAGTATACAACAGGATTTGTTGTAACTGGAATTCCTGATTAGTCTATAATATGTTCTTACCTGTCCATGCTTATTGAATATGTTTGATTGATTTTAATAAAGCTGATTTCTATGTATGCTATCACTGAATTACAGTATCGTATTGTAATTCTAAGCACCATGAAAAGTTATATTAAATATGTAAACTGTTGCCTTTGGGGCTGAATGGTAGAAAGTCTTCTGGCCTGTAGCGAAAAAGTTACACCTTTACCACTTTGTAGTCCCAATAACTACATTATTAGGTATCTAACTTAGCCCCAATAGGCAGCCCATTCTGTCTGCCCCCTCTATCCCAGGCCCTGCAATTATAATCATTAGTACATTATTTTGAAATGGAAAACACACTAAAATTAAGACTCAAATAAATTGAATTGTTTGTGTGAATACTCTTCCCCTAGAAGTAAAAAATCCCAACTCTGTTGATTTTTCATCACTGCCTTCACCAAAAATATGGTCCCTCACTTTCCGTGAACATTTGTAAGAGTAATATTTATCTTCTAACCAGTTTATGACTTTGGAGCTAGGTTATATATTAAATGGCTCATATAAAGTCTTCACATCTCAACTCTTTCCCACTATTTAAAAAGCAGAAACAACAGGACAAATTGTATCATGGAGATACTCCAACATCTATATTCATGACACTTGATTTTCAGGTGCCTTCCTATTCACTATTCCTGGTGTGGATCCAGTAGCAAGCTTAGTGCCAAAGTACCAAAGAAAAAATTTAGGCTTTTCCAAGAACTTTCGTTTTCTTTTTGCAGCCTAACCAGAAACCCCAAGTTTAGGACAGATGTTTTCATCCCACAGACATGTGTCAGAGATCCAAGCAAAACTATACATTTATTCCAGAATGCTAAGAATATTGCTATTATACAAATACAGTATAAATTCCAAAGTCACAAGATAAAAAAGTACAAACTCCATTTAATAAATATATCTAACCATTTCAGTTCATTCAAAATTGAAGAGGGTGGTTTCTACCTTGGATGTTTGACCCAGCAAACCATACAAACTTAGTATAAATATATTTGTACATAATACCATCTTAAGCCAATTAGAAACAAAAGAATGTGATAAACCTGCTGATGGACTACCAAGGGGCAGACAGGAGCTCCTAAAAAGAGCAAGACTACTTTTAAAGTATCTTTGTGTGTCTGCAGTTTTTTAAACCACATTGTGTGATTAACAAACAAAAAAGACCAGTCAAATACATTGAAAACCCATCTTACTCCAGCTAACTGAACACAGAAGCCCAATTGCTCTCCACCTTTGCTAGAAAGCAATACAATTTTTCATTGAAAGAATGATACTGTGAATGTGTCAGATATTAACATAAAATAACTGTTATGCTATCAGCCACCTAGGCCAGAAAAAAAATCTATAGGCAAATAAAGAATGAAATTAAATTTTATTTTGGCTGTGAACAAAGACTAGAAAAAGTGCAAAAAGAAAATCTTCTCTTAAAGAACAGAGTGTATGGAAATAAAGGAAACATTATATACACAAAATGAAAGATAGGAAAATAACTAGTATCTGATAATCTATAGATAAGCATTCATTATAAATCTCACTCTCCCTTCCTTCTCTTCAGGTTTTTGCTCCATGTAAGAATTACAACTGCTAGAGAAAGAAATGGAGAACAATTAAGGCACCAGAACAGTAGGCAAGGGATGCAATGCCTATCTCAGGAACAGGCATTCTGCTCAATGTACATCTTAGACAAGGACACTGCCATAGTTTTGGCCAGCTCCTCGTCCCTCCTGCGCTGCACCTGAGTCTTCCTGCACCACTCCTCATATTCTGGATTGGGACACTGATGATCCAGCACAGCATCATAGTGGCCATTGCTAAGCCAGCTCAACCAAATGCTGGCTCGGCTCGGATCCTCGGGGCCCAGGTAATGGGTCATGGTGGAGACGGTGGGGCTCTCGGATCTGCCTCCGGTGGTGAGGTGGATATTGACATTCAGCATTTGCCCCATGGCCAGAAGCTCAGGGTAGCCGGCCCAGGCGCCGTCTTGGGCAGCGTTGATGAGGAACTCTCCGACGTCGCCTTCGATGATGGGTGCGAAGTGCTCCAGCTGGTCGGCGATGTAGTGCACTGTTTGCTCGCGAAGATCCCCATGCAGCCGCTGGTCCCCATTGATGGCTTTGCAGACGGCCCGGTACAAACAGTTGCCGTCGGGAATTATATGGAAGCGGAAGCGGCTCTTGTGCCGCAGGTACTTGTCTTGCTTCTCCACCTCGGCCAGGTACAGCGCCAGCTTTTCGCTCCGCTCCGTCTGACGCAACTGGCTGGGGCTCGCCTCTTCGGCAACTTTCAATGTGGTGGCGGGCTGAGATTCAACTGCAAGTCCGGAGTAGGAGCCGGCTGCCGCCGCCGCTTGCAAGGCCTGGCAATGCTCGTTGAAGCGGAGACCACGATTGTTGGGCTCAGGCTGCAAGGTTGACTGGGCGGCGGCCGCGACTTCGCCCCCACTGCTCTCCAGCAGCAACCACGGGTGGGCATTGGAAGCCGCCTGCGGGTCCAGCTCCCCCACCGCTCCGACGGACTCAGAATGCGGCACCAGTTGGATGGGAACAACTCTCTCCAGCTGCCGGCGGCGGGTCATTTGCGCCGCGGAGCTGAAGACCTGCGGCTGCTGTTGCGGCTTCCTCTGGACGGGCCCCGCCGAGGGCAGCAGTTCTAAGCAAGAGAAGGCGGGCATGGTGTTGGCTGCTCCTGCTGTGACGGCACTCGCGGTCCCTCCTCCGCCACCTACGACGTCGCTCTCAATTCCAACCGGGCTTTGTCCCGCGGGCTCCGGCGAGACTTTGAACACGACTCCCGGCCCGCTGGACGCGCTGCTTCCCGCCGCCGCTGCTGCTGCCGCGGCCGGATAATGAGTGACGATAGTGCTGTAGAGCTGCATCCTCGGCTCTTTATAGGCTGTTGCGGTGGCGGCGCTCACAGCAACCCAGGAAGGCTGCAGGGGCCGGGCTAGAGAGCAACCACTGCGGCCACTGCTTTGCCGCCGCCCCTCCGTGCAAGTAGCCAGAAAGGATGAGGCGAGCGAGTAAAAATAGCCTCGGGCATCCCCGCCCCCCCCGGCGTCGCCGTCCGGAGACCGCTTCCGCCCCCTCCTCAGTTCCTCACGCGGGCGGGAAGGCGGGTCCGCAGAAACAGCGCCCCCTCCCTTCGCCCTCCCGTTTTCCTCGGGCCGCGCCGAAGCGGGAATTCCTGCTGCGCCACAGCTCTGGGCGGCTCCCTCCTCCCTTTCGCAGGCCTAGGCCCTCCTGGAAGGTACTGGAGGCCCGGCACAGGGGGAGCGGCCAGGGAAGGCCGGGCCTTGTTTACTTCCCGCCCTTCAGCACGTTGCGAGACACACGTCGCCAAGGTGGGAGGGGCTTGGCGGGAACCCAGCGGTCGCTCCTCGGCCACGTCCCCCGCTGGGGCGTTTGACAAGGCTTCCGGCAGAGGTTGGCCGAGTTTCCCTCCTGCCACAGCCGGTTGGCCAAGGTCGTTAGCCGCAAAAACGCACACGCGCGCGCGCGCACACACAAACTTGGTTCGCTGTCTCTGCCACCTCAGGAAGGGATGGGGGGGGGGGGGGAATAGGAATTACTCAGTTTGGAGTCCCAGGGGTTCGCTTTCAACGCCACGAGGAAGTTGCAGTAACAGCAAGGAGCGAAGGAAAGAGAAGAACCCCACTGGTGGGTAATAGTCAGGCACGAAGAGACAGGTGGGGACGGCCACAGAGCTAGGAGCCCGGCTTAAATACAGGGAGAAAATGCCTCTGAGCATGGTTACAATGACGAAGGAATGCAGAAAGAAATTCTACTGCCCTTCGGCCGCGTCTTGTGCTATTTTTTTAACTTTTTTAATGCAGTTGCTACTTAAAAGAAGTGTGTGTGTGTGTGAATGTTTGTGTGTGAGAGAGAAGAAATAGTATTGGGTACCCGTTTGATGGAATTGCAGAATACCAAATACATTTTCTCCTCAATTGCTTAGATTTAAAGCTTCCCCAAGTGCATGTTTTCATCTTTGAGTACTATTTGCTCTTTAATATTGCTGTTTGGCTTAAAGTCTGCTGTATCTACATACATTTAAGATGGATACCTACCAAGTCTTTTATAGCGGGGGTGGGGGGAAGTATTGCTTTATATATTAATCTTGAGGTTGTTGTTTTTTTTAGAAAATTCAGATATTTCATTGGTTTCATTCAACCTCACAACTAGTGGTGGGATTCAGAAATGTTTACTACAGGTTCTGTGGGTGTGGCTTGGTGGAGGTGGCATGGCATGGCTTGGTGGGCTAGCAGTGGAAGGATAGTGTAAAATCTCCATTCCCTCCAGATCAGCTGGGATTCAGGAGGCAGAGAAAAGATGGGGGTGGGGCCAGTTAGAGGTGGTATTTACTGGTTCTCTGAACTACTCAAAACTTCTGCTACCGGTTCTCCAGAACTGGTCAGAACCTGCTGAATACCACCTCTGCATACAAAACTCTGTATCTATAGACCCAGAACTAGTGAAATGTTGCGGTTCATGGCAGTAGTACTGTACAACACACCAGATCTAATCAAATATACTAACATCAAAATGCCCAGTATCACAGATTTCATCAACCTCTACCTTACTACCTACTTTCAGGTTGATAAACAAATATACCAGCAAATCAGAGAAACACCCATGTGATCACCACCTTCAAGAGTCATGGCAGAGACTGAAATGCAATGTCTAGAAACTACAGTACTCCCACACTTGCAACCAAAAGTATGAATCTGGTATGTAGACAACACCTTTGTTATAATAATAAAAAAGAACTACATGACAACATCTTCAAAGAAATAACATTCACAAGGAAGAAGAAAGCAACCCTAACCTACCTAGCTATCCACATCAGCAAAGGAAATGGCATCTTTGAAATACAAGTCTATCGAAAACCAACTAAGTATTTCCCTTCCAAAGTAACAAGCCATCTTCTCCCAAAAGGAGCTGTTTAAGAACATTATTCAGACGAGCACAAACACAATGCAGAACACCAGAGAACAGAGATAAACTGCCTATACAATATAGGCAACACAGGTAATTATACATCACTGAAACCCACAATTTCAAAATATGTTAAGTAAACCAAAAGAACCAATAGCCATTAAGAGGCACATACGGATAAAGCACATTTACACATGGATTCAAAAGAGACAATTAAAAAAATTAAAAATAAAACAAAAATGCGGACTGGCCCCCAAAACAGGAGCAAACCCCACTACTTATTAGCACTGAAGATGTTACCTATAGAAGTCTGGAATGAAACATCTGCAAACAAACAGCACCGAAGATTCTAGAAAATTAAAATAGGTTATATGTAATAAATTAGGGATATGTTGATGCTGAATTACAAGTGCTGCTTTCCTTTGAAGCTGCAATAGCTCCTGGTTGAGCAGCAAAACTAAGGAAGTAGTTTACATTTGTCAATATAATCCATATTTTTCCAACAATATTAATCTAGACACATTTCTATCTCCCACACAAAAGTATACAGGAAATGATAGTGTGTTTTACATTTATTTTAGGGGTGAATGTATACCTAAACAGAAACATATATCCCTATAATTCCCTAGTGGAAAGTGAAAATTTTAGCCCAGTATAGCTGCTTAATATATATGGTGCTGTGCCTGATCAGAAGGAATTACACCGAATTTGATTGATCTTGTTAAGAAGCTGAATCATGATAAATACTTTGATGGGAAACTATGAGAAGTTATTAATGCTATGTAGCTAAGAAGTTCAAAAACAACTCTGAAGAAACCATAATTGCACACCAAATAATTTAAACATTTTTGTCAAGGAAAATCCCTATCCTTGGCCATCAGTAATTCATCTCCACTTGAAGGGCATTTTTTATCTTCCTTTTTGGAAAAAAACAAAACATCTAGAAACCCCTGGTTTGGGGCTAAAGTCTGCTTGAAGGACACTTTTTATCTTTTAAAAAAATATCTAGAAGTTGCTATGCACAAGCAATTTGATTACTTGACAAATTGATGACAAACTGTTACCTGCTTTCTTTTTAGAAAGAACCCCTGCTCCAGTGATTATTTGGGAGTGAAAGTAAAAAAAAGTTAGGTTCCATTGTTAATTATTCAAAGCAGCAGGATTAACTCTTTCTTTATGAATCAAGTTTATAGTTTTTAATATAATGAGATGTAAATTGATATTTATCTAATAATAGTCAAAAATACTGCCATGTGTTCTGATTCTATTGTAACATAAACCAAAATCTAGTTATTTTCTTTACTGATTGCATATTTATTGTCAATTAGAATTAGATATTGGTATAAGTATATTGTCCTTTAACATGCAATTTGTGAACTTTTAGTTCAAAAAGTAAACTAAAGTGAAATCTACCATTATCTTATACTGCTTATCATAAAATCCAAGAATTGGAAAGGATCTGGAATTCTAGTCCAATCCCAAGAACGAATCCTGATATCATTCATACAAATGACTGTTCAATTTTCACTTCCAAACCTCTAGTGATGGAACTTTCCGGGAGGATGTTGAAATTGATGAGATATCCAAATTGATATTTATTTTTTTAATAAAATAACGTGCATTATGTTATTGAAAAATCCCAAAGTTCAATGGAATTCTTCAATAAGAATTAATCAGATTTTAACTTAAGGCATTAAAATATATCATAATGCTGCCCCTTCTCAGCCATTTCAGTGAAAAAGCACAATTAGTGGCTTTTCATCATATTAAATATCCCAAATTGAACCTAAATATCTTATAATATTCCTAATTTTAAATTACATTGAAAGCATTTTAATTTTGAACCAAAGCAAATTCTATGTTAAGTCTAGTCCCGCCCATTTTCTGAAATGTGCATATCTAATATCTCATTCAGACCAAGTATGGCTTACATGTACTAATGATTTGCATATTTTTCTGCAACATGAAGATATTCTGATGTGTTAGGATTGAAACACCAAGAATTTTCAGTCCATGGGAATTTTGGCAACCTCAGAAACACTTGCTGCTATCACTGCTGTTACTGAGTCAATAAACCTCCTTTCCAACTGAAACCTGCCTCAAATATTTTGTCTCCCTACATTTCTCTCCCAGATTGGAATAAAACACAGACCGGATTTAACTTCCAACACAAAACAAGCAAGACAAAAAAGTACATTGGGAAAGAAAGAAACCTAACACCTATAAACATATTATCTCCCACACTGATTAATACATCATTATATCACCCTTGGCAAAACAAGCTCAAAAATTTTTAAACTACCGTTTGCAAATTGCTAGTCTGTCATCTATATACAATATTGATTACAAAACAGTTAGCAGCAAGAACAATAATTATAAGGACAAAATGTACTATCTTAACAAACTACGCTTTTACAACATGGAGCACGCCTTCTCTCAGGCCCTTCAACTGCCTATCATAGACACTCCAATAGCCCCCCTGGCCAATGCTTCTTCAGTCGTATTAGGGGACGGGGCTGATAAGTTGAAACCGGAGGACAAGCGGGCAGAGCTTACACTGCGTAAGAACTTCAACGCTTCTGCGTGGGCAGTTAAGTCTGCTGCAGCTGCTTCTTATTTCAACCAATCAACAGTCATGTGGCTCCGTCAGTTGCAGGATCGCATCCCTGTTCAGGACGAGTGCCTCCATATCAGGACATCAATAAAATTATTGCTGCCACCCAGTTTTTGGCAGATGCAACCCTGGATGTAGTCAAATACTCGTCCTGGGCTCTGGCTACCTCGGTGACTTTCAGACGGTTGCTCTGGTTACGTAACTGGCAAATGGACAATAAGTCCAAGTGGAGCTTGGTGGCTGCCCCATTTACTAAACCCCATTTACTAAACTATTCGGTGACTGGAGCCAATTCCCGTAGAGAATAAGGATAAGAAAAAGGTTCTACCCACTAACTCCAAGAAGACGGACAACCGTCTGCCCTCTTACTGTAGACAGTCCTTCAAAGCCCCAGAGCAGGAGTATAATCAGCAGAGATATGCCCCCTATAGGTCTGATAGGCAGTTCCAGTGGCCCTACTATCAGGACAGGGGCAGCTATCAGAGTCAGTCCAGGTGGCCCCTTTGTGGGGGGGGGGCTGCCCCTTCTGCAAAGGGAAATGACTGCAATCTGGAGCTTCCCATAGGAGGCCGCCTGGAACTCTTTGCAGATCAGTGGGACCGCATCACGTCAGATGCCTGGGTAAGGGCCACAGTCAGGAACGGACTCAGGCTGGAATTCCTCTCCAGACCCCCGACCTTCAGAACCTTTCCACTATCACGTGATCCGGAATGCCGTTGGCTGATGTCTCTAGCCATACAACATCTGCTAAGCATCAGGGCGGTAAAACTGGTCCCGGAGATGAAATGCGGGTTGGGTCCCTACTCCAACCTGTTTATTGTTCTGAAGAACTCAGGGGGCTGGAGAGCCATACTGGATCTCAAATGCCTCAATCAGTACCTGGTGTACAGACGATTCAAAATTCATCCCTCAAGTCCATTCTGCAGGGCATCAGGCGGGGGGACTATCTAATATCAGTGGATCTGACAGAAGCATACCTCCACATCCCCATCCTTCCCTCCCATCGCAGGTTCCTCCGTTTTTCCCACAACGGACTCCACTTTCAGTACAGGGCTCTTCCCTTTGGATTAGCTTCGGCCCCACGCACATTCACAAAAGTTCTGGTGGCACTGGCGGCTCACCTCCGATCGGTCCCAGTGAGGCTTCAATGCTACTGAGATGACATGCTTGTGCAAGCACAATCCCGCTCCCAAGCCGTTCACGATCTCGAACTCACCATTCGGACCCTAGAGGCCCTGAGGTTTTCGGTCAACTTCCACAAGAGCCATCTCTCGCCCTCCACAAGGATTCTCTATCTGGGGACAATGATAGACTCCTTAGAGGGCAGGGCCCGCCTATCCTCAGAGCGGCTAGTCAATCTGCAGGCCCTGGCAAGGCAGGAGCGTGCAAGATGATCCGTTTCCATCCTGACCTTGTCCCACCTACTGGGCAAGATGGTGTCATGCATAGGAATTGTCCCTTGGGCACGGCTTCATTCCCAAGCTCTGCAGTGGGCCCTCATTTCCTTTCAGCGACAGCGCATGAGTAACTCTCCGTGACTCATCCATCTGCCGGTGGACCTGCGTCTTTCACTGCGATGGTGACTGTCCCCAGCTCTGCAATGCAGCTCGGAGATTTGGGAGCCGGAGTGGGTGACCATCACTACTGACGCGAACCTCTTCAGTTGGGGAGCGCTCATGGACTCCAGGATGGCTCAGGGTCGCTGAACCCGGTCGGATTTTCATCACAATATAAACTGACTGGAGCTGAAGGCCGCCCGACTGGCATTGCAGCTGTTCACGTTCGATAGGGGGCCAGCGTGTTCTGCTGATGATGGACAATGTGGCTGCAAAGGGTCACATAAACCATCAAGGGGGAACTCTTTCCAGAGCCCTGTGGCTGGAGGCACTGAAGCTCGATTCCTGGGCGGAGAGGCACCTGGCACGGTGGTGTCGGAGCACATCTCGGGTGTGGCCAATCACCAGGCCGATTGATTGAGCCACGCAACTGTGGACCACGAGGAGTAGCAGATTCTACCCGAGGTCTTCCAGAAGATCTGCCTGAGGTTCGGTGACCCATTGGTGGACCTGTTCGCAACCCCGACGAACGCTCAGCTCCTGAGATTCTTCTCTCGGTTCCCGTCCCGGGCCGCAGAAGGGACAGATGCCCTCCAGAGCAGATGGCCTCCCGGTCTCTGGTATGCCTTCCCCCTGCTCCCTCTGATTCTGGGGACCCTAAGGAAAGTGATAGTAGAAAGGGCAGACATCATCCTGATAGCGCCCCATTGGCCCAGAAGGCCTTGGTTTGTGGACCTCGTCCAGCTCTCCATTTGTTCCCATGGAGGATTCCCCGGGAGGAGCTCTCCCTGCTCCAGGGGGTCTTAGTCCATCTGGAGCCCAGTGACTCCACCTGACTGTCTGGCGCTGGAGCAGAGCCTCCTGAGGAGTGCCAATCTGTCTGCCAGAGTCATAGCAACCATTGAGGCACCCAGACTCCCCTTCACCACACAGATTTATAATTCCACGTGGGCGGCGTTTGTCAAATGGTGCAGCCACTTCGGATCTGTCCCACTGAGGCTTTGGTGGCCCAAGTTCTGGAATTTCTCCAGAGTGGTTTGAACAGAGGTCTCTCCCATAACACTCTGTGGCACCACGTGGCCACCCTAGTTTTGGTTCTCCCAGGGGACGGTCATTCGTCCCTGACTCACCATCCCCTGACCAAGAGATTTTTGAGGGGAGCTGCTAATTTACAGCCCCTCTGGTCCATAGGTTTCCTACGTGGGACTTCCCCCTAGTTCTTAGAACCTTGACGGGAGCTCTCTTTGAACCTTTGCCCACTGTCCACCTTATGTTCTTGTCCCTTAAGGTTGTATTCCTGGTTGCCGTAACTTCGGCCAGGCGCATTTCTGAGCTGGGGGCTCTGTCCTCCCAGGACAACCTCTGCCAGTTCCACCAGGATAGGTGGTTCTACGATTGGACCCCGCATTTCTTCCAAAGATCAATTCGCCCTTCCACTGGGCGCAGGAGGTTATCCTTCCCAACTTTTTTCCAGATTCATCCAATGAGAGGGAGCGCCTATGGCACAGGCTGGATGTGCATCGCGCCTTACGCATCTATCTAAGGTGCACATCTGCCTTTCGTAGGTCTGAGGCCCTGTTCATTTCTTTTCAACCGGGCTCCCTAGGGACCAGGGTTTCCTCTGCCACCATTGGCAGGTGGTTGCAACAGGCCATTTCCTCGGCCTACGAAGCCTTGGGCCGTATCCCCCCTTCGGGGATCAATGCCCACTCCACTAGGAGTGCGGCCATTATGGCGGCGTGGGCCTCGAGGGCCCCATTCGAAGACATCTGTCAGGCAGCTGCTTGGTCTTCCCTTACACCGTTTATCTGCCACTACTGGCTGGATGCCTTCGCATCAACCGAGGCCTCCTAGGGCGTAGGGTTCTACAGCAGGTAGCGACTGCTCCTCCCCCCGAATCCTAGTGGGTTTCCTTCCCAGGAACTGGAACTTGAGTATGTCCCATGAGTCGTTCCTCTCTCAAGTCTATCGGAAAAAGAATGTTGGTCCTTACCTGAATGTTTCTTTTCGGTAGACGAGAGGGAGGGGCTACCTCCCACCCCATTATAAGTTAGAGTTAGTCGGGGTGAGGTGCGGGAGGGTGGATTTGCCTTGTTGTGTCTGTTTGTGTTTTGGCAGCGTTTATGGCCAACTTCGAGGAAGTGGGAGCCAACAGGGAAAGAAGGATGTTAAAAGGATTTCGCTCAGTCTTTGGACCAATCTGGCTGTGAGAATATTCCATAAGTCACCCCTCCCTCTCATCTACCGAAAAGAAACGTTCAGGTAAGGACCAACGTTCTTTTTCTACAAGTGGGTTACAATGTTCTCCATCCATTCTCAAGTTGGAATAAAACTACCTGTATAAAGGTTCATGTCCTCATTGCAGATCATTTTGACTCCTCTCCCTTTATTCCCAGTTGCTATCAATTCCCAGAGTTTCTTCCAAGGTGACAAAACCTAATGGACTTCAAAGATTTTGAGGCTGCCTTTGGATTGTGTCAGGGGATAAGCTAACAATAATTGCAAGAGCTGAGAGGAGTGGAGGAAGACTGAAGGTATGGTACCATACTGCTGTTGGTTTTGCTTCATCATTAAACTTTCTTTCCAAAGAACGTCCATGTTGTTTCCAGTGCCTTTCTCCCAACTTGGAACTGAACTAAATGGATTTTCCTTCCAACAGTACCATAGTTAAGTGCAAGTGGGAACATGGCTGACATAACTCTTTTCTCAGTCATCTGGCCTTTTAATGCTCTAAGGCACTGACGTAAGGAAAGAATGCAACGGGAAGCATGCAACAGAAGGAATGTTGAGGGGCAACAGATGCATTTAACTATATTCTTGGTCACCACATAGTACTTGCCCTTCATTCCTAGTATATGTTATCTTTTGCTGTTGCAAAATGAAACTAAAGTACTACAGACTACAAAAATGAAGAACTAACTCGGTCCTTTCCCTTTCCCTTCTCCTATTTTGCGAGATCACATGGGATTAAATCATGTGACTATTTTTTATTCCACTGTATTTCTCAATCTTGGCAACTTTAAGATGGCAGGACTTCAACTCCCAGGATTCCTCAGCCAGGCTTGCTGGAAGTTGAAATCTGCCAAATTGCCAAGGTTGAAAAATACCACATTAAGATGTTAAATCAGAAGTTAAGAGCAAATACTTTATTCTTCATTTAAATATTAGTTGATTTAGACATAGCAATGAAATAATTCCAGTTACCTTCATGTGGTCATAAACACCACATAATCTTTGTAATCATTTTTTCAAGAGACTAGCTGATGGCTTTGAAATCTATGCTTTGGAATGCTAACAATCATTCAACAATATTTCTCAGTACTCTGTAATACTTATGCCTTCTTCCCAATATTTGGTACTATTTCAAAGTTCATAACTTCCTTGAAAAGTATTAGTGTTTGTAGCATGAAATAAAACTACTTTTTTAATATAAAATTTTCACAATTGGAAAACAACATATTTAAAGAATGTGAAGTAATTCTTGATGTGACTTCACTGACAATGTGCTATGACATTATGTTCTCTCCCAAATAATCCGTCTGAATGATTCAGTGTAAAAGTAATCCGTAACATTCCCTTGTATCCTAGCAACTAGCCTGGCAGGCTTGGCATCTCTAGGAAAGCAATACTTTCAGAATGAGTGACAGTGACATCATAGCAAATCAGGCAAAGTAGAAACAAACTTTTTGTTTAAAGAAACAGGCTTACAATTTTTCAATATGTTCACCAAGTAGTAGTAAAAATATCAAATATTTAGCTTTTGGCAGACTTCAGGTGGTTTGCAGAGTCTCTATAACACCTATATTTGTTGCAAACTAATGCAAACGAAAAATAGGTGAAAGAATATGCCAGATTGATAAACAGATTGCTATCGGAAAAAATACTTTACAAAAGTTTCCTCTTATATAAAGCAATCAGGGCAGGTTTAAAAAAGATAGAACATTAAACATGATTACAGGAATGTGAAAAGGTATACTTTACTTCATATATTGTATTTGCATTTACTGAACTGTAAATTAATTTCCTTTTTTGGTTCTAGAGTTCGGATATTAAGAGTTAAAACAATGTCGAGAAAGGACTGTCTTTGCAAAATGGCTGTCAAAAGGAATGCAATGAGGCAGTGGTGGGATTCAAATAGTTTAACAACCACTTCTGTGCCCTAATGATATTTTCCAACAACCAGTTCACCAAACTGCTCAGAAAATTAACAATAGTTTCTCCCGAAATGGTGCAAACTGGCTGAATCTCACCACTGCAATGCCATCCACTCCAGTAAAATATCATACTTTAGGTTGATTAGTAGCCATTAGCAGAATAGACAAAAATTGAAGTTTTTGTATGAAAACTGCTATCTTTCTGTCAGCTTTTTCTTCTACTCTGCAATTTATGCAAAAAACAAAACAAAAAAACGGTACTCTTCTGTTGGAATTACAAAAGAAAACATTATTACATACTTAAGCATAGTTTAATCTTGCTAATCAAGAAAACACGTATCCTACAATTATGTTTCCACTACTGGCATAGTAAGAACTGATTCATGGGTAGAATTTAAAGAGCTGCATAGATTATATGGGAATTAAACCAGCACTGTGTACAAAGCCAGTGGCAAAACATTCATATCCAGTGATGTCAGCCTGCATTAAGATTGCTTTTCTCTCACTAACAAATTCTACAAACGTAACAAATTGACTCTGCATTTGACAAGAAAAAATATGCTTTATTTGCCCTCCTGTTTAAAAAAATCTGTTTTTTCTCACTTTCATGTTCCTATCTCAGTTTTTACATCTATTATCTATTAACAAATCTTATTAGTGGAGGTGTCACTATATTTTGTAAATACCTTGTACATATCAGCTCTATAATAAGTAGTAGTCACAGTAGAAGCAACAGTACTTCATATTACAAACTAACGGCTGAGTTGATTCAAGTCAATATTTGTTTTAATTATGTTTTGAAGACATAATAATATGTTACTTTCACTTATCACTAAAGCTTCAGACCTGAGGTTTTCAATGTGATTGCCTTGGGGGAGTGACCTGCGTGAGCCTCACCTGGTGACCTTGGGTTACCTGTCCAATTGACTTGCTAATTTCCACCAGGACACCACAATGCCAGCCATTCTGTGAGAGGGCAAGCCATAAACACACTCCTGGTAGCCATAGAGCCTATAGTATATATCAAAATGAGTTTCCCCCAGTCAAGAAAAATAAAATATCTGAAAACCCACAATTATTAAATTGATAAAATATAGTAAGCCAAATCCAAAGAAACTACCTTATGGCTTTGTAAGGCATAATCTTAATTTTATCATCTCTTTCTCCAAGAATTAGAAAATCATAGGGGTAGCTCATTACAATATTTCATTTATTACTAAGTAGAAGAGAATAAACCTCCAAACATGTATTTCCCCTTTGTACAAAAAAAAGAGTTGGACATTAATCACTTCTGCCAAGATTAATCTCTTTATCTTCAGTTTAGCAGGTTGGACATGTGTAATATTCTAGTGGCCATCAAGGTCAATGCCTGCATAAACAACTTCTCAGACTAGGAAAGGATGATATTAAAGGAGTAAATGAAGAGATTATGAGACAAGTACTATGGCAACAAAATGACATACAACAAAGTGTCCCGGCCTAAAGGGCAACATTTTTTTAAAGCAATAAGTTATTTTTTTTCCAGGAAATCTTGTGACACCCATGTTGGGCTGGGGAATTTTGGGAATTGTAGTTTATACTTACTAAAGATTTTAAAAATACTGGTCTATATAACAATGGATATTTAAGTCAAGGATACTTGCTGGTACTAAGTAACAAGGACAACACAAGCCAAACACATAATTAAGCCTAATAATTAAGTAAATTATTACTTCACTGAGTTTACAAACACATCATATTCCTTTTATCAAATCATTTTCTATATTTTATTACTTGTGGAAATTTAATTTAAAAATATAACTTGCTGACTTCCTTAGTAAAATCCCGAGTTTATAACACACCTCAGTCTTATTAATTTCAACAACAGCAAAAGATTTCATTTAGATCAATAGAACCCAAACTATTAGTGCTGGCTTTCAAAAATGTCCAAACTAGCAGTGAGAAATGGAACTCTAATTGTGCTGCGGTCTAGTGGCCACTTGAATGTTTTCAGGCATGATTTCCTTACCCTTAGTAGTCCGGGTTATTTATGCCTATTTTTTTTTAAAAAAATCCATAAGTACTACATTCTTACTCGATAAAAAGTAAGCCTTCACTGAGCTCAGTGACAATGACTTGGGAAAATGTACTGTGTTTTTAAAAAAAATATAGGCACAAGTAAGGACATCATGCCTGAAAACATTCAAGTAGTCACTAGTTTGTACCATAGTTAGAGTTCCAATTCAATATTTGTCTGATCCATGTAAAAAAAAATGGAAATCACTTCTGTTTTCTTTCCTTTTTGCTGCACTTTTGGCTTTGTTTCTTTTTTCTTTTTGCTTTACTTTTTTCTTTCTTTTAATTTTTGTTAATTTTTATATTTCTTGTTTAAAATTCTAATATGGTTATTTAGAGAGAGAGAGAAAAAAAACCAAAGATGGAAAGTCCCCATGTCCAGAAAATACTACAGTCCAAACCAATAGGTCTTATGAGGGCTGTCTTTGAACTTGTTCTCCCTACCTACCGGTACATCTCAGAAGCATCCATATACCAAGACCAAACTTCAGCAGCATTGTTTGGAGGAGCCAGGGTTGAAATGTACAACTGAGTGTCATCAACATACTGATGTTATCTAACTCCATGCTGATGGAATACTCTACCCAGTGGCCTCATTTAGAAGTTAAATTGGAGAAGGGGCAGAACCAGTGCTTTGCAAAGCAGGAACCTTCAGCTACATCTCTAGATTGATGGTACCAAAACTATATTGCAGTGGGCAGCTATTTTTTTTTTCGGAGTAAGAGCCAGAAAGTGAATCTATACACCCAGCTTTAATTCTTTTGAAGTCAGCTATCAAGGGTGGCCATCTTCACTGAGTTGCACGGATGAAACAGTATTTATATACAAAGCAGTTTTTGAGTTACAATGGCAATTGGTATCAGAATTTCTGCCACTAAGCGATACTGTCATAAAGCCCATTGTCTCATGAGCCTATCACTTAGCAATGGCAAACCTATTAGTCTCAGCTGCTGTCCTAATCTCTGGACTGCACAAGTTGCTGAGCAGGAAGTAGTGGAAGTCACAGGCAAGCAGCATAGAGAGGTGCATAGATGTTGCAGGGTATGGGTGGTACTATAGGCAGGTGCCACAGTGTAGCTGGGAAACTGGAGGCCACTGGGACTGTTGGCCACCAGTCCATGGAATCTTGTACTCTGTAGCAATAGCACTTAGACTTACATACCGCTTCACATTGCTTTTACAGCCCTCTTTAAGTGGTTTACAGAGTTACATATTGCTTCCAACAATCTAGATCCTTATTTTACCCACTTCGGAAGGATGGAAGTCAACCTTGAGTCTATAATGGAACTTCTCAGGAGAAAAAATGATGGATAATCTTATGGGACTGACCTTCCACACTTGTTTCCCCATCTGTGCTTATAGGAACGTGGCAGGGAAGGTGTAAATGGCAGTTCTGTGATTGTGGGATACTGTAACCATCATAAGTGGAAGCCAGTTGCCAAGTCCCCAAAATTGCAGTCAAGTGACTGCAGCAATGCTACAATGGCTGGAACTTTAGTCTGGTCAGAAATATGACTCATTCAGTATTGTCATCTTTGAATGGTCACTAAACAAGTTGTCATAATCCAAGAATTACCTATATAAACAAATTTCCTTTTTCTGCACATTCTGTTGGCTAAATATTACAGAGATAGCAGATAATTTATTAATTATTGGTACTAAAAACAAGGTGATAGGTTACAATGGAAGAAGAAATGCTTTAATTATTGAGAAAAAGGCATTTTAGCTAGTGCAGTTAGCTTGTCCTTCTGTAATGCGAGAGAAGGAGAAATTGAACTGAAATATTGTCTTTTACACCATTGAAATTAAAAGTACATTAATACAGTAATGTGGACGGTACTAGTGAACCATCAGACACTTTTTTATTAGTTAAGATTAAGGGTCAAACAACATACAGCTCAAATTTTAAAAATGGGCCATCTGACTGTTGTTTTTAAATGCATGATAAGGAACCTATTAAATCCCTTATTTCTCCTCTCCAAAAATATTATTAGTTTAGCTAGAAGAAAAAGATAAATAATTTATGAGTCTTTAAATTTTTCCAATTTATTAACTATTAGCACTAAAAACATAGAAGACAAAATAATTTAAGGGAGAGGAGACACAGTAATAGGAAAGACAATAATTTCAGGGAGAGGGTTTTTTTAACGAGGGATTAGATCAGAAAGAAAGAGTAAATTCCTTTTCACATGATGATGATGCTTTAAAGGTGAAACTATCCATAGTTCTTTTAAAAGCATTTAAACTGAAATCTGATAACAGATATTTTACGTCACTGCCTATTTTAGCTCTTAGTTAAACTTTTGGAATGTACTGGAACTTTGCTGCCGTAACTTCTCTGTCCACTAAAAATAATTGCTTTTAGTTCTTTGCTATCATTTCACACTTGTCAGATGACATATTGAAGGAATTGTGCTGACAATGTACCCATTAATCATCACATAAGAAATCGTCACCATGATAGCCCCTAGTAGCCGATGTATAAAGGTTGATGAATAGTGTCAAGCAGAAGTATGGTCATCAAATAAGAAATATGATCATTCTATAAATGTGTATACAAATAAAAGGTATGGTTTCTAAATATAAACAATAGAGAGCATATCTCTTAGCTCTTTTTCAAGAGAGAGAGAGAGAGAGAGAGAGAGAGAGAGAGAGAGAGAGAGAGAATAGATGAGAGAGAGATCAGAGAGAGAGCTATATGGGGAATGGATAAATAGATGATGGATGGATGAATGATAAATTTTTTATTTCTTAATCCATATTATTTCTAGTTCATTATTTCTTTTAGAAAAAAATGAAATTCTACACTCATTCATTATACCCTATTGATAGTATTTGATTTAGTAATAAGCATAAATTATAATCCTAAACAAAATTGTATCGAAAGCCAAATTATTAGAAAGTCTTGGAATGAAATTCCTACAGATTTAGTGCGATGAAAAGCCATATTAAACATGGCTTACTTCTAATATGTGTTTACATTTGTAGGCATAGAATGCAACTGTCATCCACATTATTTAGGAGAAAGCATACATATAATTTGATAGGCTGCAATTCTAACAGTCATAAAACACTTTCTTGAGCATGAATTGAACTGAACACAGTTGAAGCTTCTTCAGAATAAACAAAGGTCAAATGTAAAATTATCTTCTTTATTATATAATTTCTCAATAGCCTAGGCAAGTAAGTGTCTATGCTGGAACAGTACAATAAGACCTCTAGCAAAAATGTGTCCAATTGCATAGTATAAAAATATTTCTATAATAAATAAGATTTTGGGTGTGCTTCACAACTCTGTATACATTCTATTCTCAGAGTCAGCAAAAGAAGCTTTTAACAATGAAATAATATATGTACAAACAATATTTATTGTTAAGTAATTAAGCTCCCCATTAGGAGAGCGAGTATGCAGAGAAGCGTAATGAGAGTGATATGGAATAACACGCACAAACCAGCATACAGAGACACTGAATAGTATAAAAATATAGTAGTTTACTATGTAGAAATATAGAAGTATTCAGAGTCCGGTTAACAGTCCAAGTCATACACGGTTCAGTAATTCAGTTATCAAAATAGTCAGTCTAGCACACAAAATTGGTTTGGTTTGGTTTATTCAATTTATAGACCGCCCCCTCTCCCCGTAGGGACTCGGGGCGGTGTACAGACCGTTTATGTTCAAAACAACAAAACATAACATAAGACATCAGACACAACAACGCACACATACCGTCTGTGTATAAAACCCAAAACCAATTTAAATAATTAAAAACAATTCTAAAACCAGTTTAAAACCCCAATTTAAAATTTAAAAAGCCATCCAGGAAGGTTAGTAAAAGATGTTCCCTGTAAATACAATCATAATTACATTTAGGCCAGGCCGGCTAATCGAAACAGGTGGGTCTTGAGTTTCTTACGGAAGGAGCGGAGATCCGAGGTGGTTCTAATATCGGGGGGAAGGTCGTTCCAGAGGGTTGGGCCCATCACAGAGAAGGCCCTATTCCTAGGCACCGCCCGCCCGCATTGTTTAGCGGAAGGTACCCGGAGGAGACCCTCTCTGTGAGAGCGGATTGGTCGCAGGGATGTATGGGGTAGAATGTGATCCTGCAGGTAACTAGGTCCCGAGCCATGGAGCGCTTTGAAGATGACAATCAACACCTTGAAACGCACCTGAAAAGCCACAGGCAGCCAGTGCAGCTCACGCAGGAAAGGTGTTACATGGGAGTACCTAGTACTCTCCATAATAACCCGCGCGGCTGCATTCTGAACCAGCTGGAGCCTTCGGGTGCATCTCAAGGGGAGCCCCATGTAGAGAGCGTTGCAGTAATCAAGACGGGAAGTCACCAGGGCATGAGTGACTGTGCGAAGGGCGTCCTGCTCTAGTAAGGGGCGCAATTGGCAAGTGGAACGCCCCCCTAGCCACGGCCGTCACATGATCATCTAGTGACAGCCGGGAATCTAGGAGGACGCCCAAATTGCGTGCCCTATCCACCGGGGGCAGTTGTTCCCCCCCGATGGCCAGAGATGGAACACATTGGCTAAAGCGGGGCACCGGTAGCCACAGCCACTCCGTCTTGGAAGGGTTGAACTTGAGTCTATTGTCACCCATCCAGACCCGCACGGCTTCCAGACACCGGGACATCACCTCGACGGCTTCGTTGGGGTGGTTCGGGGTAGAGATGTACAACTGAGTGTCATCTGCATACAGATGGCACTCAACCCCGAATCCTCGAATGATCTCGCCCAGCGGTTTCATGTATGTGTTGAACAGGAGAGGTGAGAGGACCAACCCCTGTGGCACTCCACACGTGAGCGGCCTCAGGGTCGACCTCTGCTCCCCCGCCAACACACATTGCGTCCGACCGGAGAGGAAGGAGGAGAACCACCGCAAAATGGTGCCCCTCACCCCCATCCCCTCCAGTCGATGCAATAGGATACCATGGTCGATGGTATCGAAAGCCGCTGAGAGATCTAACAGGACTAGGATGGAGGAACAACCCCCATCCTTCGCCCTCCAGAGATCATCCACCAACGTGACCAAAGCCGTCTCCGTGCTGTGGCCGGGTCGGAAACCAGACTGGCACGGGTCTAGATAAGTAATTTCCTCCAGGTGTCGAGGGAACTGCTGCGCCACCACACTCTCAACAACCTTCGCTAAAAAGGGAAGGTTGGAGACAGGACGATAATTGGCTAACTCTACTGGGTCCAGGGAAGGCCTCTTAAGTAGGGGCCTCACCACCGCCTCTTTGTTCTGCAAGTTTGTTCCCTAAAAATTTTCCCATTTATCCAATTCAATATTATAGCCAAAGTTCTGTGCCCATTTTATCATTTGTTCTTTCACGATTTCATCTTCCATTTTATGCTTCAGGAGAAATTTATATATTCTCCCTATCATCTTTCTATCTGAGCTATGAATTACTTTATCCAATTCATGTGGTTCTGTTTCGATGTCATATCTTTTAGTATCATTATTGTGTTTAGTTTTGATTTGCAAGTAGGTTAGCCAGTCAACTTTCATGTTTTGTTCTGCCAATTCTTCAGTTATTTTTAAATTTCCCTGTCCGTCAATTATGTCTCTGTATCTTAGCATTTTATTCATATCTATAACATTTGGATGGATCGTCCTTTCTGTCGGTGATAGCCAATTCAGGATTTTCACATAGTGGACTTTTTTGATTTTGAGCCAGTTTTGCAATAACGCTCTTCTAATTAAATGTTTTTGAAAGTATTTGTGTGTTTTATTTTTATCATCCCATAGGAATGTATGCCAACCTGCTTGCAAATCATGGCCTTCTAAGGTCAACATTCTTTTATTCTTTAGCTCTATCCAATCTTTTACCCATGTTGTTGTTACTGCTAATGTGTATAATTCTCAGTTTGGTAATGCTAAACCTCCCCTCTCCTTGCTATCTTGCATTGACTTTAGTTTAATCCTCGCTTTTTGTCCTTGTCAAATGAACTTAGCAGTTATTTTGTTTAATTCTTGAAAGAAAGTTTTACCCGGGTTAATAGGTAAGGCTTGCAACAAGAATAAGGTTCTTGATAAAATATTCATTTTGACTGTGGCTATACGTCCCATTAGTGATAGCTGAATATTTTTCCAGCTTTCCAAATCTTTCTTTATTTGTGTCACTAGTTTATTATAATTATCATCCTTAATTGTGGAACATTTTGCAGACACCCAGATCCCCAAGTATTTCACTTTCTTAGTTATTTGCATTCTAATTGCTAATTCCAGTTCCTCTTCTTGCTTTTTTGTCATATTCTTGGTTATCATTTTTGTTTTGCCTTTATTGATATTTAATCCTGCCACTTCACCATATTCTTCTAATTTTTAATTAATTTCAGACTGGATATTAATGGATCTTCTAGAACAAATACTAAGTCATCGGCATAAGCTTGGGCCTTATATTCTTCGTTTTTGAGTCTCAAACCTTTTATTTCTTGGTCCTTCCTAATTTCATTTAATAAAATTTCCAGGGTTAATATAAACAGCAAAGGAGCGAGGGGCATCCTTGTCTGACTCCCTTTTTTATCTTGATCTTCTCTGTTCTCTGTTCATCAGAACTTTGGCTGTCTGACTGTTATAAAGTTTTTCTATCATTTTTGTAAATTTTCCTCCAAATTTCATCCTGTCTAATAGTGTTATTATACATTTCCAAATTACGTTGTCGAATGCTTTTTGTGCATCAAGGAAAACCAGTACCATTTGTTTTTCTGGATGCGCCTCGTAATATTCTATTATGTCTAGGATGACTCTCATATTATTTTTAATGTGTCTGTGAGGTAAAAATCTGTTTTGGTCCAGGTGTATTCGTTCATTTAAAACCTGTTTAATTCTTCCTGCCATAATTGCTGCAAATATTTTATAATCGGAATTTAGTAATGAAATTGGTCTGTAGTTTTGGATTTCTTGTAGATTGGTTTCTTCTTTCGGGATTAGCGATATTATTGCTTCCGTCAATGATTCAGGCATCTTGGTTTTTCCTAAAACTTCGTTAAACATTTCCACTTCTAGTTCTTCCAATATTATTTTATTATATTTGTATAGCTCCACCGGTATTCCATCTGGTCCTGGGGTTTTATTATTTTTCTGGTTTTTCAGGACTAATTCCACTTCGGCTAATGTTATTTGCCTGTTTATCGCCTCCCTTTGTTCTTTTGAGATTGGTGTTATCTTTTCTTTGTTTAAATAATGTTTTATCTTTATTTCCTCCATACTATCTTGCGCGTATAGTTTTGTGAAGTATTTATGAATAATATGTTTCTTTTCTTCCCCTTTGTATTGAATTCTTCCCTCATCATCTTTTAATTGGTATATCATCCTTTTTTCTCTTTCATTCTTCAATCTGTATGCCAGCCATCGTCCAGGTTTGTTGGCTTGTTCAAAGTAATTTTGTCTGGCCGCTTTAATTTTCTGTGCTAATTCCTTTTGAGTAACTGGCATGTATTTATAATGGCTAGTGTCTCAAGGCATGTAGATTCCATTTGCACTGGTTTCCAACCAGCAAAGTCAATGGGTAAAAATGGATTCACTTAATGACCAATGATTCAGTTGACAACGGCAATGATTCATTTAACAACTGTGGCAAAAAAGGTTGAAAAATCAGATGCAACTCACTTAACAATTGCCTTGTTTAGCAATGAAAATTCTGGTCCTAATTGTGATTGTTTAAGTTGAAGACTACATGTACTGTGCATAATCAAGGCGAAGTTACTCTAAATTTTTCTTATGCTTACTATTTCAGGGATGAGATTTCATTTAGTCTCTTTTACCAATTAATGGCTTTTGTGATCTTTCATCAGTGTTCTTCCTGTCTTCCTTTACATCTCCAATATTTATTGGACTAGACTTTTCTGTCCTAATGGCAACTCATAGGAGACCTTGTCTATTTTCCAAAACACCAGAATACAAGACAAGAAACAATGGATGGAAACTAACCAAGGAGAGAAGGAGAACTAAGGAAAAAACTTCCTATCAGTGAGGACAATTAACCAGTGGAACAGCTTGCTTTCAGAAGTTGTAGGTGCTCCATCATTGGAAGTTTGTAAGAAGAGACTGCATATCCATCTGTCTGAAATGATATAGAACCTCCTGCTCGAGCAGGGGGCTGAACAGAAGACCTGCAAGGTCCCTTCCAACTCTATTATTCTGTGTTATTCTATGATGTGGAAGACTGGACTGGATAGAAGACAATCAGGGAACCATTAATGGTATGTGGAAATGACCTTGTGTGTGTGTGCTGCCTTCAGTTAAGAAAGGCCATAGCCTGCAACTTCATAATGGATGGAGAAAGATTCAGAAGGGACCTACCCTAAGTTCTCAGGCTATAAAAAAGAAGGCAGAGGATTTGCACTTTCAGACTAGCAAGATTCTGTTAATGTATCCTCACAATAAAGTAGAATCAATTCATCTGTCATTTTCCTATGTAGTCCACCTAGGCAACCTGACAGAGTTTAAGAAGATAGACTAAACTAGGAAAGTAAAAAATGGTGATAAGTCAGAGAGAAACTACTTTGGTATTTTTGCCAAAAATACATGCTCTTACAAAGTCTATGAAACAAGTGCAACTTGAAGGAGACTTTTATCACTGCCTACATCCTAGCATCCTTTGGATGTGATGGACAACAAATATGTAATTTTAAGAGGCAGCATGAGAGTGCTAGTTATAATGCAACCTAGTTCCAATATACAAATTCATCTCCAACTGAGATGTGGACTTCGTTGATGACTAAAATTGTACTTTATATTGAAACTGGAGATAGGGGCGGGATGGGCCTAGGGCCGTGATGGTGAACCTATGGCACACGTGCCACAACTGGCACACGGAGCCATTTGTCAGGGCATGCGCGCGCTGGCCATCTGAGTTCACCTTTTTAAAAGCTATTTTTCGCCTTCCCCAGGCTCCAGAGGCTTTATAGGAGCCTGGGGAGGGCGAAAAGAGCCTCCCCTGCCCCCGCCCCCCCGGAAGTGACTTCCGGGTTGCTCGGAGGGTCGTTTTAAGTGTTCCGAAGGCTTCAGGGACCGTCCGAGGCTTCCCTGATGCCTTCGGAGGGCTTAAAACGACCCTCCGAGCAACCCGGAAGTCACTTCCGGTTTGCTCGGAGGGTGGCTTTAAGCGCTCCGAAGGCTTCAGGGACCGTCCGAGGCTTCCCTGATGCCTTCGGAGCACTTAAAACGACCCTCCGAACAACCCAGAAGTCACTTCCGGTTTGCTCGGAGGGTGGTTTTAAGCGCTCCGAAGGCTTCAGGGACCGTCCGAGGCTTCCCTGATGCCTTCGGAGCACTTAAAACGACCCTCCGAGCAACCCAGAAGTCACTTCCGGTTTGCTCGGAGGGTGGTTTTAAGCACTCCGAAGGCTTCAGGGACCGTCCGAGGCTTCCCTGATGCCTTCGGAGCGCTTACAACGACCCTCCGAGCAACCCGAAAGTCACTTCCGGTTTGCTCGGAGGGTGGTTTTAAGCGCTCCGAAGGCTTCAGGGAAGCCTCCGGACAGTCCCTGAAGCCTCCGGAAGGCCTCCGGGGGGTCGGGGGAGGCTCTTTTCGCCATCCCCAAGCTCCTATAAAGCCCCTGGAGCCTGGGGAGGGCAAAAAAAACATGTAAAAATGGGGGGGTCGCGCGTTGTGCGCGCATGCGCACTGGGGCGGTCGCGCGTTGCATTATGGGTGCGGCGCGCCTGCACTCGACCCCCCTGCGCTCCCCCCACTTGTGGCACGCGAGCCAAAAAAGGTTCGCCATCGCTGGCCTAGGGATAGGACACATAGGCAGAAATAATCATAATTGGGATATTTCCCCTTTTTTCTTATTTTGTTGAGAGTGAAGTACTTTTGCATTAATAGACTATTAAGTCTCTTTTAAGGTGTTACAGTTTTATAATCAGAGAGAGAGAAAGTAAATTACAGTTTCCACTCATGTCTCAGTTGGGAATAACAGGAAATCACATCTCTGACTTTGAGCAATCATTCAGCTGCACTGGCAGAAGGATATAGGAAACCACAAAAAGATGGTTTGTAATTTGCTTACCTTTGAACCAAGAGGTTTGGATGGGTGTGTGATGTCTAGTATTTCACAATAGACTTGTAACCTCAGCTTCCAATTCTTCATCAATCCTCTCTTACCCTGAGTTTCCTTAGCCTAATCCTCAGTGCTGTCACTCAGAGCTGTAATTGTTTGTTCAGCCAATGGGAAAACTTTAGTTAGAGCTCCTGGGATGCTGGAGAAGTTTTAGTTTTATCTTTAGTTTTCTGTTGTCTCTACAAATCAAACAAATAACTAAATTGGTTATGTGGAAAACTCTGCTGATCTGAAAGTGAAAGTCAGTTACAACTTCCTCTCCTCAAAGTTCACTCCAGCAGTCTTCTCCAGCTAGAATTACTTTTTTGTTCGAGAAGGAATAGAAGAAATACAGTAGTAAATACAGAATGTCCACATTGCTGCCATGGTAACCCATGATTGGTTCCTTGCTAATGTTCTTTCCAAGACTCAAGAAGAAGAGGAAGAAAGATGGCCAAAGCCCATGCACTTCCTGCTTCTGCCTACCCCTCCAAAGAATATAATGCTATTAATACCCTTGAGCAGACTTCTACCCTGTTGTCAGCCCACAAGCTGAGCATCTCACCACACATCCTAGAACTTTTAACTCTGCCTTGTGGTTTAGAGGAACTGGAAAAGGACTACCGGTAAAATGCTGAACCAGCTACAGGGAGCATTTTGGGAGGATTCATAATAAAGTACAAGAGTAAAAGGGAGGGAGAACATGGTAAAGGTATGAGGTAGGGGTTAGATACTCAAGACTTCTTCAGGTGGGAAGTATATGGACACACTTCATTTCAAACAAGTTTAGCTTTTTAAAAATTGAAATATTCTGCCACTCCAGCCTCCTGGTGTGGGTATATGCCCATAATGACTTTAAACAATCATATAATGACAGGAAAACAAAACAAAACATGGAACCAAAAAGGCAGGAGTAGTAGAAGAAACGGCAAAACTAAAGCAGAATAAAGCCAAGGTCAAACTTGGTGAAAAATCTTCATTAACTACCTAGAAGTAATTAATTGAAGCTGTCCTAAGAAATAATACAGCTCTAATGTATTCAAATTATCTGGGTAAGAACCTGGTGAGATAACTTAGGTTATGTGATAGTGACAATTCATTTAGAAACAATGCACCTACAAATTACATGGGTGTGATGGAGTCATCAGAACATGATCTCATTCTTAACTTTCATATCATCACCCTCCCAAAGGACAATTGTCATTTTTAAATAGAGCCAACTCACATGCCTGGTTATCATGGGTAACCATACAGTATATGCCGTGTATATACAGAAATATGTAATATATTACTGAAAGTATACAATTACTGTATGCTATTACATCATAGTCCATATTAAAATAATTACAGTATGTAACTGGGCCCTGTGTAACAACTTATGAGGCAAAACAAATTTCTGCTATTAAATAATGGAGATGAATATTACTGCTGTGCAACCAACTCAGAGGCAGATAGAATTGGGTTTGGAAAAGGCAGCCCAGTTGCATTAGATTCCACAAAATGAATGAAACTAGGAAATAAATGTCCTAGGGGAGATAGGACTATTTTTACATTTTTATATATTGTCTCAGAGGTGCTTTTTTTCAAAAGGCAGCTGGATTTCCTTTATTTTTCCTTGATGTCTCATCCAAGAGGTTTCATCAGTTCTGACTGGATGGTAGGAAATATGGAAGGATTATATTTTTTGCAATCATCTGGTTGTTAGCACTCTCTCTGAGAGCCATTGAGGGCACATGGGGGTTTATCTGTGCCCTCAGGGTTCAAATCCCTAATGCTGCGTAATGGAGTGAGCTCCCGTTACTTGTCCCAGCTTATGCCAACCTAGCAGTTCGAAAGCAAAAAATACTAAGTAGATAAATAAGGACCACTTTTGGTTGGAAGATAAAAGCATTCCATGCGCCTTTGGCGTTTAGTCATGCCAGCCACATGACCACAGAGACGTCTTCAGACAAAACTGGCTCTTTGGCTTTGAAACAGGGATGAGCACTGCCTCCTAGAGTCGGGAACGACTAACACATATGTGCAAGGGGAACCTTTACCTTACAACCTTCATAGACCATCCCAGTCCACACGGACTCTAAAAATTCAGTTGCATCTCTGGGGCCATATTTGGAACCAGGAAAGGTTCCAAATATCCTCCCTGCTCCTGCAAGTGAATATTTTCATGTTCCCTTTGGAAAAGTTTGAAATATGGCACAAATTCACACACTGGGAATCACTTGTATACCACAAACGAGGAGCGATTATGGCATGAAGTCATTTCAAAACAATTTAAGAATGGCATTATCGTGTGTCTTATTATAGTTTTGCATTAAGAGTTCCCTTTCTGAATGAGCTAAGTTTAGCTTGGATGACGTACATGTTGACTCAGTCTGATTTGATGGTCAGAAGACTAAGCAGTCACTGTATGCATCTGTTTGTCAAAACTGCCAAAGCCGGGGAATCTTTGGATACTTTCCACCTTCAAGATAGCTAGACATTACGAGCTGTCCCCACAAGACCTTGCTAAGGAAAATAACTGGCTTTTCAAATAAATTGACAATGGGAATTAAGGAAGCAACAAACCTTTCCTAAATTCTTCTGAAGAGTTTTTTATGCTGTTGTAGCCTGAAAATGTCAATATGATGAATCATGTATACGCAGTTAGCTTAAGAGTGCAGACTCTTCAGAGAACTACTTGAAGGCACAAGATAGTTAAATTATTTAATCCAGTGTCAGGCAACATATGGGCCCCAAAAGTCTCTCTAAGTCTATCAACCCGAAAAGAGTAATGTAACTGAAGGAGGAAGGTAATAAGTACACAAGAAGCCAATATAAACTGCATTCAATCAATCTGAACTAAATTCAATGTTAGGTATTATCATAACTTTCCCAACATTTTGTAGTGTGGCTATAAGGCTACAAAATGAGGCCTATTTTGATCTAAAAGCCTTCTATGCTAGGACTACCAAAAGGTTTACTATGTATGCTGTACATCAGAGGTATTAAGCTCGCAACCTGCGGGCCCAATGTGTCATGCACTGGCCGTGCCCACCTTCGGTTTAATGAAGGGGGGAAAATTATGATGTGTGATGTGATAACAAAGGGACGCCAGAAATTTGACACACTATTCTATATGCTATAGTCTCTCCCTCTCTCTCTCTTCCTCCCTCCCTCCCCCTCCCTCCCTCCCCTCTCTCTCTCACACACACACACCTGAACCATAAGCTCTGCATAAGAACAGACAATAATTGTTAACCAAGACTAATTAATCATTCAGCTAAGAATCAGGATTCAGAGCAAGACCAATCATGTAAAACCCAGTAGATATTCCAACTCTCACAAATAGTTGAAAAGGACAGTTTTTCCCCTGGTTTTTGTCTAGACACAATAGCCTCTCCAGATTTAGGTTTCTACCTTTAAAAGCAAAATATTTGTGGGTCACTTCATGGGATAGCAGACAACTATTTCACTCAAATTCTTTAATACAATGTAAGACTTTTAACTACAGTATATGATATGGCTCATAGACCGAAAGAAAGAAAACTTGTTATTCCTATATTATATTTTAAGACCTGTATGTATAATACATACATCTTACACTGAGGCTTAGATAAGTATTTAGTGTTCTTCTTTGATATGGGGTTATGTTTAAGTAGAAGTCCAAAAATGCTGGAATTAGAATATTTATTATGTATTGGTTTGGTTGTATGATCTGCTTTTTTGCAAAACCAGGCAATGGATAGATATGACATCAAATAGAAACTGTTGGAGTGCTGAAGGTGACACATTGACATATCTAAGAGGGCTGGTTAGCTATGTACATAGAATCTTATGTTTACAAACCCCACAACTACGAATTAGTCAACCACATTTTGGTCTAATATGTTGGCCAATCCTAGCTCCTCGGTTTAGATTCATTCATTCATTGGGAAACCAGAAAACTGAAATGAATAAACCATAGTAATTACACCTAGAAAAACGTTGTGCAGACAAAGCCAAAAAGAGAAAGACTAAGGTGGAAGGGGATGGGGTTCCGAGAACATTAGTGTAGGCTAGAGATGCATGAATGACAGGAGTCTAGTTTATAAGAGGAAAGAGTTTCTCTTGGGTATTGTGAGATAGGTATGTTGAGTAGATGGGTCCTATACAATTGTGGGCTGACCTTGATTGAAAGGAATTAAATTAAAGTTTTGGAATTAATCCTGCATCCTTTTTTCTTCTTTTCTTTGTTGAATTATTTGTTTCATCATTTATCTCTGTTTGTTTGAAATGGGTTTGTATTGGAACAGAGCATTATGTAAATTAGCTGGTCAGACAGTTACACATTCATAAATTAGATGAGCAAATTGTACTGGATGTAGTTATCTAGATTTCAGGTGCAGATTTTCCACATCATCTGCTGTTTTAAGAAATGCCCTGAATTAAATCTGGAATTTTCTTTAGACAACTTCTTATTTGGTCCTCTATATAATGCCCATCAAGTGGCAGCATACAGCCAACCAGGGCTAATTTTAGAAAGATGAAAGGAATTAGACCTGGCTAACATTTGGCCAAAATGCTTAGGAAACCCCGGAGGCTAGATTGGGAAACTAAAAAAACAAACAAAAACAAACCCTTAGGAAGAAAATGAAATGGCAAGCTACTTCATATTACTATCAAGAATAAAAGTTCTGATTGTTTATAGGGCTCTTTACCTTTCCTAGTTCTTAGCTATACCCAGTTGTGGGATTCAAAATTTTTTACTACTGGTTTTGTTGGTGTGGCTTTGTAGGCATGGCAGGGAAAGGATACTGCAAAATCCCCATTCCCTCCCCACTCCTGGGAGAAGGTTACTGCAAAATACCCATTCCCTCCGCACCCCACTAACCTGCTTTCCAGCTCCATTCTCCTTTTCAGGGGAACAAAAGAAGATCAGCTGGGAGGCTGCAGGGCAGGGCCAGCCTATTTGCTGGTTCTCTGAACTACTCAAAATGCCCTCACTGCTCTAGAACCTGTCAGAACTGGCTGAATGCCACTTCTGGCTATACCATCTTCCAAATGAGAGAATTATAACATTCTACTGCAGAATAATAAAAACAAAGTACAAAATCAATCACCCAAAAGCACTATTCAAGTTGAAGACCAAGGAACGATAAATAGACTTGCTTGAAAATATATGGGGATTAATTCCATCCCAGTTATGTTTATTACACTGAAGATATATAACTGAAACAGAAATGGATCATTTTGTAAATTAAAATGCCAATTTCTATTAGGCAAAGCTCCTCTGCTGTTTAAAATAACTACTTTTTTTAAAAAAAAATTCTGCAGGCCTTGCATTTCAGAGGATCTAAGAATAGGTTTTGTCATCTCTGATCATGCCACTCAAACTGAGATAAGTGAAGTAGGAGAACTGAAACAGTCTGCAGCAATGACAAGAACTTTATTAGAGGTAACTTTGATTACCATTTTTCAGATATTCTCTTTTTATCTTTATTGTGCTTTTTACCTTGCCTTGTTTTATTATAAGCCTCCAGTTTGAAGTTAGCGTATGAATTGAATTGCATTGAATTGAATTGTTGCAGTGCATGTGATTAATTGCCCTTGTTTATATGAGGACTAGTTCTCATATAAAATCTGTATGGGATTCATATGTCTATTGTCTCCATTATTCTTCAATATTTGCAATGATCTTTGCTTCACTGGTATTTACCTTTGCATTTCTGATCAACCTTCTTATTATTTCTTCTTTATTTTCAACTACCCACAAAACATGGAAACAGAAAGTGAAACCAAAGTAAAATAAATCCATCATAGTCAGTAACTACCTTTTGTAATCATAACAATTCCAAAAGAAATTATGGATTTATATAACATTTATCTTTTTTTTTGAATTTTTAGTTTACATACTCTCTCTGTGATGACTTTGCAATGTATAAAAATATTCTGAAAATGCAGTATGAAGAAAAAATACAGGAATATTCATCCAAAATCTGGCTAGAGATAAGTGACCGACTGGAAGACATTGAGAAACTTTATAAGCAGGTACAAGTTAACTTCTTCATCTTCATTTTGCACCTTGCATGATTGTTTCTGTGCTGTCTATAAATAGCTCATAAAAGAACAACCAAGAACCATATTTTTCGGAGTATACTGGAGTATAAGATGTATCAAGGTTTTGAAGAGGCAAAAAAAAGGTTTTTGCCCGTTTTCTGCGAAAATGGGCCCGTTTTTTGTCCAAAAAAAAGGGTATGCATAGCCTTTAGAGGCTTATAGAGTGCTGCTGGGGGGAGGAGGCAAAATTGAGCCAAAAATGGCCCGTTTTTCTGCCCTCCCTAACCCCCAGGAGCACTCTGCAGGGCTCCTAAAGGCTATCATGGCCATTTTAGTGAAGGGGGCGGGGTTTGAGGAGGCAAAAATGCTGTATTCAGTGTATAAGAGGCATCCAGATTTTCAGTCTCTTTTTTGAGGGAAAAAGGTACGTCTTATACTCTGAAAAATATGGTAATTACAGAATAACAGTCCAATTATTATAAAAATGAGTGCAAGCTTTTATACTCTTCAGAACTTTTATTTAAGGAGGAGGAAGAGAAGGAGAAGATAAAGATGATGATAATGCAAAAGAATAGAATAGAATAAATACAATACAATACAATAGTTGGAAAGGACCTTGGAGATCTTCTAGTCCAACCCCCTGCACAGGCAGGAAACCTTATACCATTTCAGAAAAATGGTTGTCCAATCTCTTCTTTAAAATGTTCATTATTGGAGAATTCACAATTTCTGGAGGCAAGTTGTTCCACTGGTTAATTGTTCTAACTGTCAGGAAATTTCTTCTTAGTTCTAGGTTGCTTCTCTACTTTATTAGTTTCATCCATTGCTTCTTGTCCTACCCTTGGGTGCTTTGGAGAATAGCTTGACTCCTTCTTCTTTGTGGCAACCCCTGAGATATCAGAACACTGCTATCATGTCACCCCTAATCCTTCTTTTCGTTAAACTAGACATACCCAGTTCTTGCAACCGTTCCTCATATGTTTTAGCCTCCAGTGCCCTAATCATCTTTGTTGCTTTTCTCTTCACTCTTTCTAGAATCTCAACATCTTTTTTACATCATGGTGACCAAAACTGAAGAGTTTGTGTTGTAAGTTAGTCCTAAAATTCAGGCAGTGGGCTGACCTTAAGGGGCATTGGAGCTGCATTAAGGTCCTTTGTGTTTTCAAAGCTAATTTTTTATCTCACGATGGACAATACATATAGTCCTCAACTTACAATATTTTGTTTAAATGATTGTTCGAAGTTACAGCAGCACTGAAAATGGTCACTTGTGAGCATTTTTCACACTTACAACCGTTGCACCATGGTCACATGATCAAAATTGGGATACTTGATAACTGGTTGATATTTATAACAGTTGCAGTGTCCCATGGTCATGTGATCATCTTTTGTGACCTTCTGATGAATCAGTAGTGGTATGGTGGCATGGGTCGCTGGAATTGGCAGCGACCCAGGCCTGCCATGCCCCTGAACCAGTTCGCTGGTCAGCGGCACCATCTTGTTTTTAAGTTCTGCGCACATGCAGAACAATTTTAATTGAACTATGCATGCATGCACTGCACACATCCAGCGTGTGCACACACAAAGCATGCACACAAGCGAGCCACCAGTAATGCTGGCCAGAACTCACCCCTGAGTCCGATCCATCAAATTCAGTAATGTCTTCCTTAATCAGCAGACATCCAATAATGCTAGATTAAAATTCTAATAGTGTGCACTCTAAGGGTTTGGCAAGAACTCTGAAGCAGACCATACTAGACAAACTGACTTATGAATCACACTGTAGAGTAGCTCCATACCTTAATATATATAAATTTAGATATATATTTAAAAAGAGAAATTTGATAACTTTTTTTACAATGGGGATTACATGTTTGCTACTTTTTCAGTTTGTTACAACTATTAATGTAATAATTCTATTAATGTAATGAATCCTTTCTTTTTTAATTACAGAAAGAATTGAAAACACGATATAGCTACCAACAACAATTAAGTGATGCACTTGCTATTCTTAGAATGAACTATTCAGTGAGTTTTTTATTTTTGCGACTGTGTTTACTTGAGACATCTAATACAACATATGTTCTTTGCTCTGACTTTTTATTAGAGTGGTTGAAAGTTTTTTATAAATAGTGTGTTATGTTTCTCATTATTACCTGCTTTCACCATCTATTTCATTCTTTCCCTTTACTGTACTATTCTTTTATTGCTTTTTTTCTGTGTTTATAAATTGACCAGAATCACTTGGAGTCAGGCCATGTAAAATTTAAATAAAAAAAGTAGAAGGATATAACTTACTTCTAATACTGGATTTAATTTGGTATTTGAAGCAAATTATCTCAATGTTTTAACTTTCTGACCAAGAACCTGAATTGATAAAACAACATACAAGTGAAACAATCTGAAAATATATTCTAAAGGACCAATGTGGATAGATGTTGTCATTCTGCCCAATCATTATGTAAAGCAATTTTTACATAAGAGTAAACAGGACTACTGGAATACATTGGCTTCCCGAATCCCATCTAAACTTTGCCACTCTATCTACTAAAATACACTCAAAGAGATTAGATATGCATGGTAATGACAAGAAACTCTGAATGGTTTCAAAAAGGATTGTATTAGTTTATGGAAGCTAATACTGTCAGTGGCTATAAATACTAGTAGCTGTTCATTACATGCTGAATTGTAATCTGCAAGCCTTCCACACTGACTGCTAAAAGTGAAAGGTGCTATCATACTCTAATTTATATTTGACAGTTTCACTGACTCATCCAGCAGGCCACTGTGACATTCAGTGCTGGATTGCATGAATTTAAGGCCCAATCCCATTTATCCCAAATTTAGCTGCTAAAGTGGTGATGGTTTGGGTTTAAACTATTGGAAGCTGGAAGTTCAGCCACTGCATCCCCCCCCCCCCCTTTATGTTAGTTATAGGTGCCTCTAGGATGGCACTCATTATATTCTGTTCCATGAGCTGCATTGGCTGTCAGTTTGCTTCCAGGTGCAATTCAAGGTGCTGGTTTTGACTTTTGAAACCCTACATAGCGTGGGGTCAGGCTATATGAGGGAACACCATCTGCCTATCCCATCAGAGCCAGCAGGAGGGGCGTGTTGCACATCCTGTTTACTAAAGAGTTCTATCTGATGGGACCCAGACAGTATGTTTTTTCTGTTGTGGCTTCTGCCCTCCAAAACATTATGCCCGATCAGGAGAGGAAGTTAGTTCTATCTCTGTCAGCCTTTTCGAAGGCCCTGAAAATGTGGCTTTTCCGGCAGTCGCGGACCCCATGAGGGAGTCTACATGATGGTCATATTGGGTTTAGCTTGATGTTCACCTCCTGCATTATTGTTTTTATTTATATTTTATAGGGTTTTTTTAAACTGCTGAGACATTCTTTTGTTAGTAATACATGGCCCAGAGTCATCTTCATGGGCACTAGCTCAATTTATTAAATAAATAAATATTTCCCCCTCTTCTGCTGTGATTTCCACTGTTTCCTAATCTGAACACCTCCACCCCAGGGAAATAATTTATCCATGTTTTATCTTGAGGGTTAATTAAAGTTTAGGAAGTTAGCGGGATATAAACTGCTGTATCATAAAATATCAGACCTCTCCCCGCCTTCCTTGGCCACCTCGTAATTAAAATAAACACAAAAGCTCTTATTTTTTTTTCCAACTTTGGTGGTGACAACGGCCATGCATGGGTTAACTCAGTCAGTAACCAATAGAACTGAGTCTACTAAAGTGATGTCATCACCTCAGAGGAGTGTCCTCCTGCTTTTTTAGACTCAGTTCAATCCAAACTGGCTGTGCTAACTGCTTTCTCCTCAACTTTAGTAGATATTATAATTACCTTTAATTGGATATTTTTCTAAATTTCACCAAAATTACATCCAAATTGAAAGGAATCAGTGGATAGCTCCTCAGAGCTAAGTCTCTCAATTAGCCCCCGGGCTTCATGGAGAGACTCACCAGGGCTTCTTTGAGGCTTCTGCCTCCTGACCTTACCGGCAATTCAGAGGCTCTCCTGCAAGCAGTGCCTCTCAGCAACGGCCATTGGAGGCTGCGCTCAGCGCTGCTGCCTCTGCTGGCCTCTGGGCCTTTCCCTTGTACCGCCAAGTCCGCAGCCGCTTCCAAGCGCCGCCAGCAGCCAAAAAAAAGCCAGCAGTGGCAAGAAGCACTGCTGCCACCACTACACACCGCCAGTGCCTCTCAGCACTCCCGCCTCACCAGATCGCAGCTGCTGCTCCCCTCGACCTCCACAGCCTCTCCGCAGGGCCTTCGACGCCCTCACTCGGCCTCACTGCAGCCTCGGCTATCTCGTGGCGCCTGGCCCATAGGCTCTGTAGCCTCAGTGGCCATTTGTTTTGGTGCAAAGATCCCCGGTGGCCATTTTGGGAACTTCAAGGAGTCGTGAGTACAGACCATGGCCTCATCTCCTGCCCCTGAGCCACAAGTGCTTCTACCCACCAACAAGACCCCTTCTTCTGGGACCTGCAAACACAGGCCTGCCCCAGAAACCTCCCCCACGGAGCCCTCTCCCAAGGCTCCCAGAGAGTCCCATAGGGGTGTAGCCAAGCCACAAGCAAAGGATAGTGCCACCCAGGTTCCTCCCAGCAAGGCCAAGGCCAGGACCAACCACACTGAATCCCATCTATTTCAGGCCCAGAGGCTTTCTCAGCCTAGTCCTCCTCCTGACTTATCCTCTGATTCGGAGGATGACCTCCCCCCTACTGACTCCATCATTCAACCTGAGGATGCCAGGGGCTCAGGCAGTTTCTCCTGCAGTGGGGATGAATCTGAGGGTGGCAGGAGCATCACTCCAGATGAGGAGCCCCTCTACCAGGAGGAAATTTCCCCTCCTCACTGCCACTGCCGCCACCGCTCTTACTCATCTGGTATGGCAGACATGATATCTGAGACCATTGAACGCGGCATAGCAGCTGCCCTTAAACATAGGTCTTCTAACCACTCTATTCCACGCAGGTCTGCTTCTTCCTCTGGTTCCAGATGCAGGAATGGTGATATCTCGGCTGCTTCATCACATGAGCTCCCTGGCATGTCCAGTCATCCTTCGTTTTTTGGCGAAGAGGAACGTCCGGCAAGAGATTCAGATCTCTCGGAAGACAAGGGTTTTCCCCTGACCCACCTGCATTTGTCGGTTTCTTCAAACCTGCTGTCTTTCGCTCTCTCCTCTTTAAGGCCAAGAGGATCACTGGCATCCCTTCTCCTAAAGCACCTCAAGGAACGGAAGCGGACAAGGCGGACACTACTGAGGATCTTCCCATAGGAGGACGTCTGTCAACCTTCGTGGATCGTTGGGATGACATCACCAATGACGCATGGGTCAGGTCCACGATCAGATTCGGCCTTCTCTTGGACTTGCGCTCCAGCCCTCCGAACCACTTTGTCCCGCGCCCCATATCCAGGGACCCTCAAAAGAGGCTCCCAGTAGAGCAGGCCATCCATCATCTGCTCCTTATTTGGGCCATTCAACCTGTGCCTCCAGGTCAGGTGGAACGGGGGTTCTACTCTCATCTCTTTATCGTGCCGAAGTCTTCGGGGCCTGGAGAGCAATCCTCGATCTCAAATTCATAAATTGATTCATCAGGTACAGGAGGTTCAAAATGCACTCTCTCCTGTCAATCCTAGAGAGAGTGTGCAAACACGATCTCCTCACATCAATGGACCTCACGGAGGCTTACCTCCACGTACCCATTCACAAACAACACAAACGATTCCTCCAATTTGTCAATGCGAGCCGTCACTTTCAGTATCGGGCCCTCCCCTTCGGGCTATCACCAGCCCCAAGGGTCTTCATCAAGCTCCTGTCAGTCGTAGCAGCCCACTTACCTGCCAGACCCATTTGGATCTTTTGCTACCTGGACGACATCCTCCTGTTGTCCAGGTCATGCAACCAGGCCCTGCGGGATCTTTAGGACACCTTGCAGCTGCTTCAGGAGGTGGGATTCTCCATCAATCAGGAGTAAAGCCACCTTGTTCCCACCTCTCGTCTAGTGCACATGGGAGCCCTCATCGATTCCTCTCAGGGGAAGGTCTTCCTGTCTTGGGAACGACAGATCAGCCTCAGGGATTTAGCCTTCAAGGTACAGAGGAGACAACAGGCACCTCTTCTCCAGCTGTCTCAACTGTTGGGGAAGATGGTCTCTTGCTTCTCCATGGCCCCTTGGGCGCGGCTTCACAGCCACTGCCTCCAGTGGTTTCTTCTGCCATTCCAGAAGACCAACAGCAGCTGTTCCCTAGCAAAAGTCAGGTTGACTCCAGAGGTCCTTCACTTTCTGGACTGGTGGATCTCCCTGGCCATCTCTCAGGGGTCCTTCAGGGAACCTCCTCATCTCGTAGTTATGACGGATGCAAGTTTGATGGTTGGGGCTCTCACCTGGAGGACCAGGTAGCTCAGGGTCTCTAGTCCGACTCCGACCTTTCCCACAGTATGAATTGGCTAGAGTTGAGGGCCATCCATCTAGCTCTCCTTCAGTTCCAATCTTCAGTTCACATGTGCTAATTCGGACAGACAATACAACAGCCAAGGCACATGTCAACCGCCAGGGGGGGACGAGAGCAGTTTCCCTCATGGAGTCTGCCTTTCACCTAGGGATCTGGGCGGAAGCCAACCTTCTCTCCCTCCACACCGAACACATCTCGGGCTCCAACAACACCAGAGCAGACTGGTTGAGCCGCACAACAATTGATCTGTGGAGTGGGCCCTCAACCATCGCATCTTCAAACAGCTGTCGACCAGGTACAGGACCCAGGTTTCTAGATCTCTTCGCAACAGCATCCAACGATCAACTGCCCAGGTATCTGTCTTGCTACATGACACCAGGCGCAGAAGGGACGGATGTCTTAAGGTGCAGGTGGCCCCACGGTCTCCTGTATGCCTTCCCTACCTTCCCCCTGATACAGAGGGTCATTCAGAAAATGATGGAGGAAGAGGCCAAGTTCACCCTACCTGCCCCCCATTGGCCGCGCCGTTCATAGTTTGCGGACCTAGTCAACCTCTCAGTGGGCCCAGAGTGGCGTCTTCCCCTGATACCGTCCCTTCTTCACCAGGGATCCATCCACCATCCTGACCTATCTTGGCTCTGCCTAACCGCATGGAGGCTGAGCGGGAGGTTTTAAGGGTGGCAAACCTTTCTGAGACTAATTCAAACTATTCAGGCTTCTTGACACCCGGCCACCAATAGGATCTACGAATCAACGTGGCAGACTTTCAGCACATGGTGCCTTTCTAGAGAGGTTTCGGCCCTGGAGGCTTCGGTTCCCCAGATTTTGGAGTTCCTGCAACAGGGACTAGATAAAGGACTTATGCGTAACATCTTACGGAGGCAGGTGTCGGCTCTCTCTTCGGTTCTCTCTTCACCAGGATGAGCCTCTCTCCTTGCACCCTCATGTACGCCGCTTCATTAAGGGGTGCGTCTAATCTCTGCCCTCCTGTCATTCACCGCTTCCCCTCGTGGGATCTAACCAAAGTCCTTGACTTTCTCACTGGACCACCCTTCGAGCCTCTCAGGTCGGCCTCCCTGCATCAACTCACATTGAAAACAACCTTTCTGGTGGCTATAACATCTGCACAATGGGTCTCAGAATTGGCGGCCCTTTCCATCCGTTCCGACTTGTGTACTTTTCACTCAGACTGCGTGGTCCTTCAACTTGATCCCACTTTTGTCCCAAAGGTCAATTCAGCCTTTCATCGGTCTCTGGATCTCACTCTACCAAACTTTTGCCCTAATCCCTATCACAGTCTTGAGCGCAAATGGCACAGGTTACACATAAGACGGGCTCTTAAGATCTATATTGCCAAGACGGCCGCCTTGAGGCGCCCCAAAGCACTCTTTGTGTTTTTCCATCCTACAAACAAGGGTCTAAAGGCTTCTCCATCTATGGTTGGGCACTGGATCCTTTCAACCATAACTAGAGCTTACCTGGCGAGTCACCTCATGCCTCCATCCAACATCACGGCGCAGTGCAGCTACGTGAGCAGCGTGGACAAGGCAGGCCTCAGTGGAAGAGATCTGCAAGGCGGCCACCTGGGCGACACCCAATTCCTTTATCCGCCATTATAAGATGGACAGATACGCGTCAGCAGATGCGGCATTCGGATGGCAGGTGCTTCAACAAGTTCTTCCCTCTTCAAGCTCCTAGCCCAGTCTCATTCCCACCTGGGGACATGCCCAGCTTTGGTACGTCCCATGCATGACCGCTGTCTCCACCAACATTGGAGAATGGGGCGTTGGTTCTTACCTGATATGCCCCTTCTCGAGGCAGGTGGAGACAGCGGTCATCTCCACCCTTTGAGTCCTGGCCTAGTTCGCGGAGGGAGTTCTGGAGCTAGGCTAGAGTTTTGGAGGATTGAAAGCAATCAACTAACGCACAGCAGTCTACTTATCTCCTTTGTCACAAAAGCGGGAGGAGACTCCTCTGATGGGGTAACATCACTTTGGTAGACTCAGTTCTATTGGCTACTGACTGAGTTAACCCATGCATGACCGCTGTCTCTACTTGCCTCGAGAAGGGGTAAGAATCAACACCCCATTTTCTTTAGATTAGACCAAAAAGAATGGTAAAACACTTTCGTAAACCATATGCCTCCTGAAGCTACTCATGTTGTTGTAACTGAACAACTAACTGCAATGGGATCTCTTACTATTCTTTCTTTTGTTTTGACAGAAATATATACAAGTGGATGAACAATGCAGAGTAGATTTATCAGCTGCAAAAATAGATAAGTTAAGGAGAATCATTGATGAGCAAGCAGATAAAATCGAATATTTAACAGCGATGTTAGAGGAAGAGAAAGACATGAGAGATGAAAAGGTATGTTGTTTTTCATAGCCATTAAAGAAATTAGGCCAGCTGTAGGATCTGCTTCATTGAAGCTTGTGGTCCAGCAGGTCTGATGCAATCCATCAAAGATAAATATGCCTTAAAATAAATCTTTTTTTCCAATTTTGTTGCAGGAGTGTCTCTCTCTCCCTCTTCTCTCTCTCTCTCTCTCTCTCTCTCTCTCTCTCTCTCTCTCTCTCTCTCTCTCTCTCCTACACTGTCATTAGATTGAGCTCACCTTGGCTTAGCCTGGGTCTTTTGTGTATCTTCAAATAACCATTAACTTACCTATTTTGGAGGTACAGAATGAAATAAGGTCATCTGTGTCATTTTTTAATAAATAACTGGGAGCACAGAGTAAATAGAAGTGACACCATACTGGATGAAATAGCAAAAACCTTAAAAGACAGAGATAGCATTAAAACATTCTTGAAAGTTAGAAAATTGAATAGATAATAACAAATGAAATAGCAATCAATGTACATTTCATCATAAAAAAAAGAAAGCAATAAGATACTAGCCTTGATCTTATTGCCAGAGGGAATGTTGATTTTTTGAGAGGGAAATAGAATTAGAATTTATACAGTGGAGGAGGCAGAAGCCTTCATTAAAAAACATAGTTCTCTCCTAGAGGACGAAAATAGGGGAGGTGGTGAAAAAGGTAGTAATGTGCAAGATATGAAGGAGGGGGGGGCTGTGGCTCCATCTGGGGACAGGGAGGAGGGAGCAATATCAAAAAGGCTCAGGTCACAAAAATAAATGTATTTGAAATACTATGGTAATTGTTGATATACTAGAAAGTGACAAAGAAAGAGATGATTGAACATATGGTTGACGTAATGTAAAACAAGATTCTGTTTATGCTTATCTTTTATACGTTATTTTTAACATTGTAAAAATTGTGAGATTTGGGGGGACTTCTACCGCTAGCACGGGAGCTGCCAAAATTTTCTATGTACCTTTTTTACCTTTCCCTATAAATGTTTAAAAACCAATAAAATTCTTTTTTAAAAAGATACTAGCCTTGATCTTGATTAAAATGCCAAGAAGCTTTTTCCCAAATTAATTTATACTCCAAGAAAAATTCCTGTTCATATTCAAACATCTGGAAAATATTTTCAGAAAATAAAATCTTAATTTAGAAATTTTGTATGAGGTTCTTTGATTCTGAGAATACTTTTTATAGGAAATGCAACCACCAGTTAGGGAAGATTTGGTTTTCTAAAACAGGAAATTTGACTTCAAACTTATCTATTGTCAAGTATTAAATTCTGGAAGCTAGTAACTGATGTTACTTTTCAGACCTAGACAACTTTGGTATGCACATAGATAGCACCTTTGGTTTAATAGGCAGTGTTTAAATAGACAGGATCTAAATACAATAGAACTCTAGTAGAGTATTTCCAGAAACTATTATGTCAATTAGAAAGCTATGGAATATAATATCTTTAAAAACATGATTCTTTTTCCCATGCCATATTGACATTTTGGGGAAAGCCAACATTAAAAATTGAAAAAAGATGGTGATATGAAAAAATTGCATGAAACCTCAGATATTGACTTTGGACCATTTGGTACATGATGATAAGAGACAATATATGTGTTAAGAGACACTGATCATCTACCAGATGTCAATGGGGATTCACAGTCATCCAGGACATGGTTGTCCCACAGGCGTTTTTTTCAAGAGGCAACTGGACTTTCTGGTTTTTCTTCGAAAACATTTCGCTTCTCATCCAAGAAGCTTTTTCAGCTCTACCAGATGTAACCCAATGGCAATATTTACAACTAGAAACCTCTGTTAACAACATTGTTTGGACCATTAACATTTTCAGCTTTTCAGGTATTCAAGATATAAAACAGTTAAATCTTTTAAAACAAAAAAACTACTACAGGTAGTTCTTGGGTTACAACAGTTTATTTAATGACTGTTCAAAATTGTAACAGCACTTTAAAAAGTGACTTTTGACCATTTTTCACACTTATGACCATTGTGGCACACCATTATCACATGATCAAAATTCAGACACTTGGTAACTGACTTATATTTGTGATGGTTGCAGTGTCTCAGGGTCATGTAATCACCTTTTACAATCTTTGGACAAGCAAAATCAGTAGAAAATCCAGATTTCCTTAACAACCATGTTATTAACTTAAAACTGCAGTGATTCATATAACAACTATGACAAGAAAGATTGTAAAATGGAACAAAACTCCATTTTAACAAATGTTTCACTTAGCAACAGAATTTGGGCTCAATTGTGGTCATACGTTGAGGACTATCTGTTAATTTCAATGAGTCAATTTGATATGCAGATGGTAAGAGATGAGTAGAAGGAAGAATTAGAGGTTCCCCAGTTTAGACACTGAGAGTGTCTTAACTTCTATAACTAGGGTGCCAGTGGATGTTAGCCTACAAATTATACAAGAAAAAATGGTATTGAGAATTGTAACTCTGAATTGTAATCGTTAACAGTTTATACAAAATCTAATAAAAGTTTAAAATTAATTAAAAGCATATAAAATATAAATTACCACTTTAAAACAAGAAAACCATAGTCAGTGGCCAAAGTCATTGTAAAAGCTTCAAACTACTAAAGATAAAGGTTCACCACGCACATATGTGCTAGTCGTTCCCAACTCTAAGGGACGGGGGTCTTCAAAGCCGAAGAGCCAAGCGCTGTCTAAAAACATCTCTGTGGTCATGTGGCTGACATGACTAACTGCCAAAGGCTCACGGAACACTGTTACCTTCCCACCAAAGGCATTCCCTATTTTTCTACTTGCATTTTTATCTGCTTTTGAACTGCTAGGTTGGCAGAAGCTGGACAAGTAACGTGAGGTCACTCCCTTACGCGGCACTAGGATCCAAACCATTTCCAGACTTCAAAACTTAGCAAAAGAACAATGATTAAGGTTTTGGGCTTAGTGGCTGGGAGGACCCTTTCTAACATTACAGGGAATCTTCGACTTACAATCACAACTGTGCCCAGAATTTTGATAATAATGAATGCTCGATAAGCAAATGATGTGGTTGTTAATCACATTGTAAGCCTGAATTCAGCTTATCGATTGGGCATTTTTTGCAGAAAAGGGCAATAAACTTTGCAAAATGGGATCATATTATTGTAGGACACTGCTACCAGTTGCAAATGGTAACCAATTGCCAAGCACCCAAAATGACTGCAGGGGTGATGCAGCAGTTGTAACAGGTCATAAGTTACTTTTTTTTAGTCTGTTCTAACTTCAGATTCATTAGGAAAATAGCCACAAGTCAAGGACTACCTGTATAGTTGTGTATGTTTGTGTGTTCGTGTTAACCAATTATGTTTGCTTATTTAAATTAAATCAAATCAAGTAAAATGCTGTATCCTTCTTGCTCTTCCTTGAATAATAAACCTGTACAACAGCCCCCTCTTGTGGATCTAATCATACTAACATACATACAGTATGTTGATTTTTTCCTTAGAAGGAAGAAACAAAAATATTACAAAAGGCTACAGAAGCTGTTGTTCCTCCTAATGGGATTTTTGTGCAAAATCTAGTTTGATTTTGCAGTCCAACTTACCTTCATCCATTGTAATTGCTGTATAGTAATTTTTCTGAGGCAGAAAACATTGGGATAAAATCAGCAGTGTGGCATGTATTGGTATATAAAAGTTATAAGAGAGTGAAAGGTGTAAAAGTTTGGATTCACTTTCTAAAGGACAACTTGGAGATTAGAGGCAGTGATGGGAAACAATTCCAGCAGCACTTTTCTTTCCTAAAGTTGAATGGCTTTTAAGTTGCTGTATTCAAAATAGCAGAGTACTGGCCTCAACTGGCCCAAATATTATTAATGTATGCAAAGGTTTTAGGACCCAACTCTTATCTTTATCCATGTAGTGTATGTGTGCCTCTCCTGGTTTTGTGATTTAGCAATATATGGGAAATCTGAACAAGGTGAGACATCGGAGAGAGCTCCCCTCTGCATTCAGTTCCTACTTGTCTGTGAAATGCCAATCAAGAATTAACTTTTAAAGTACTAAAGTACTAAATTTATTAGTACTTTTAAATCAGAACAACTGATTTAAATAAAGTCTTGAAAGTATTTTTAAAAGACAACTGCAAACTACACTATAGAATTTCACCAGAGAGTACAATGTGCTATTCTGGCCTATAAAACAAGACAGACAGACTCTCTCTCCCTCTCTCTCTCCCTCCCTCTCTCTCCCTCCCTCTCCCTCTCCCTCCCTCCTTCTCCCTCCCTCTCCCTCCCTCCCTCTCCTTCCCTCCCTCTCTTCCCCCCCCTCTCTCTCGATATAGTCCAGGGGTGCTTTGGTGCTTACCTTTGCTAGAAAGGTAAGCGAATCTGCAGTGCCACATGATTTAGATTAGTAATCTAGACTAATATAAATCGTGTGTCACAGCTGATTGTCTGAAAACCCGGTTCACCTGAACGTAGCATTTTTTTTACTACCACTTCAGGTGAACGGGTAGCATTTTTACAACCGGCTCAGGCAAACTGGTCCAAACTAATAGTATTTCACCCCTGATATAGTCCCGTCCAACTTAAAGACTACCTTCTGTCACAATTAAAATATTTTCCTATTAAGCAATTTACAGTTTTTATATCGATGCTAAGAGGCCATAAATGTGCTGATTCTGCAAAGGAGTGTTGCAGTCAAAAGTCATGTTTCTTGAGTATAAAATTCATGCATATGAGATTTGTGCTACATACAGAAAAAGTTAGAGATAGCTTTCTAAACACACCATAACATTTTATTCTAGAACCACTAGTGGGAGCTAGCCAACAAGAAGTAGGGGTTAGATCAGTGTTTAAGTCCACACTCAGCCATACCGACTCAGACATCGAATCAGTAACTTTAAGCCAGTCACTTCCCTTCAGCCTAAGATACCTCATAGGATTGCTATTGAAATAAAATGAAGAACATTTCCTATGTAAAGTTACACTGGATTCTAAGGGAAGGAATTGTGGTGATATAAAACAATTAAGAGAGCAATGGTAAAGCCAGATTCCCTTAACAGCTATGTTACTAATTTAACAACCGCAGTGATTCACTTAACAACACTTAAGCTATTAGGGTGAATGTTGACTTTCTCTATTTTGGTTAATTGATGTTAAAATAATTTAAATTAAGAGTATTAATAGTTTTTTACTTTTGTTATTAGTAGGCAGTATTCCGTCAGTTTTGATTGAAATCAAGAGCATAGTATATTAAATAAATTATGAAATAATAAAAATAATTTTTAATCATATTATACAATTATTATTAACTTACTAAATAGTTTAATTAATTAAATTTTATAAAGACAGTTCTACCGCTCATGCTATAAAAACACAGAGCATGAGATACACCTAAACCAAGCCAATCATTTTATAATGGTAAATTGCAAAATGAAATCTATGCTTTAATAAATGCAAAATGTGATATCGCTTTCAACTTTCAAATTGTCTGATTTACTACCTGTTTTTGGTAAGCTGGAACCCTTTCCTGGAACTGCCTGCTGGTGCCCTTAGGCTCCCAGATTTGGATTTGGGAAGTATATTTATCATAAGACACAGTTTGTTTTCTTAGCAGTTCTTATGTGTAATGGGTGGGGGAACAAGTGTTAAACTTCAATCATGCAAATAAATCACAGCCTATCCATGGATTAAACTATAAAGCGCCAATGCAGCTTAATTGGATTAAATGTCTGCGTTCAAATAGGCTTGCTTGAATTTTAAAGTAATTTATTTCCATTCCTTTGAAAATTCACTTGTTTACTACAGTGTTTACAACTTGTTTACTTTTTTACAACTTGTTATTATGGTGTAGTCTACATATTTTTTTCCAACTAAATGTGGTTCCTAATATTTCAGTTAAGACGCTAACTATTAAGCCTGTTAAAATCAGCGGTCCCAAACCTTTGTGGTTTGGCAGCTTGGCTGGGAGACTGAGAGGGGAACTGAAGTGTGCAAGCAGTGGGCCTGAACACACATGCATACACCACTCATGTGAACGGTGAGTCACCACTCACATGCAGGCGTGCCGGTCCACTTCTCATGTGCCCCAGTTCTGAATAGGCCCCCACCCGGTAGTGAGCCATGGCCCAGAGTTTGGGGACCCCTGTATTAAGTCATGATACTGTTGATTTGAAACTGGGGGTTTCCTATGTAACCACACATGGTGGAAGGACATCAGAGGGAATGCACTAATCACTCCTTTATATTTATGAACATCTAGAGGCAGATCTTTATTGAGGATTATTGAAGTTCTTATGGGTTTTTTCCCCATCTTTCTTTTTTCTTTTTAATACTGAGCAGAAGCACTACTTTGCTACTAATTTGCCTGAACCAACTTGGGTTGATTGCAGGAGGCTGCAAATGGTATAATAAGCATCTGCTGAGAGGCAAGGAAACAAATGAAGCAAAGTATATTGCACCAACGCAATACAAGCTCTTCCCCAAACATAATTAAGTGATACTAATCAAGTAAAGTACAAAAGAGCTTGCACTGTGGTTTTATGACTCACATTTTACCATTTTGGCATCATCATTCAAAACTAGGCAACCTTATTGTGTCATCATTTCAGAGATATTTCTTTACTTAAGCAGAGAAACAGAATGACCAAAGGTGGGCAAAAAAGCAGTGAAAATAGGAGCAACTTCAACTTCCTGCTGACTTTCCCATTGAATTTCCTTCTGGGAATCTGGCAGGAAGCATTGGAAATTTACCTCCCCTTCCCTACTTTACTTACTTACTTTTATTTAATTTATAAACCGCGCCCTCTCCTAGAAGGGACTCGGGCGGTGTACAGTCATATTAAAACAACAATATAAATACATAAATATAGATGGAGGAGGTAACATATAAACTGTACAGTAATAATTAAAATTAAAATTAAAGATACATTAAAAACTATCCCTAAAAAACTACCCCAGAATAGAATGTTTGCCAGGAGGTTAAAAATGGGACTATAGATCGGCTAGGCCCGCTAATTGGAACAGGTGGGTCTTGAGTTTCTGTCGGAAGGAGCGGAGGTCGGTAGTGGTTCTGATATCGGGGGGGGGAGGTCATTCCAGAGGGTTGGGCCCATCACAGAGAAGGCTCTACTCCTGGGCGCCGCCCGTTGGCATTGCTTAGTGGACGGCACCCGGAGGAGTCCCTCCCTGTGGGAGCGAATTGGTCGCAGGGATGTATGAGGTAAGATGCGATCCCGCAGGTAACTAGGTCCTGTGCCATGGAGTGCTTTAAAGATGGTAATCAACACCTTGAAACGCACCCAAAAAACCACAGGCAGCCAGTGCAGCTCGCGCAGGAGAGGTGTTATGTGGGAGTACCTGGTACTCCCCATGATAGCCCGCGCGGCCGCATTCATAACTAGCTGTAGTCTTCGGGTGCATCTCAAGGGGAGCCCCTTGTAGAGAGCGTTGCAGTAGTCCAGACGAGATGTCACCAGCGCATGAGTTACTGTGCGTAGGGCGTCCCGGTCCAATAGGGGGCGCAATTGGCGCACCAGGCGAACCTGGTGGAACGCCCCCCTCACCACAGCTGCCACATGGTCATCCCTATCCTTCCCTTCCATTCCTTTCTATTTCCTTCCCCTCCCTTCCCAGCTGGCAGATAAATAACTGCTGCTGAGGAGGAAAGGGAGCAAAGGATTGTGAAACTGCCTGGAAAACTGTCATGGAATCACTGAAAATGAAAATCACATGACCATAGTCTCAGCCTAGCTGAAGCAAATAGCACTGAGCAATCATATGACCTTTTTTCACATTTAGAACCATTGCAGCATCTCCACAGTCACGTGATCAAAATTTGGATGCTTTCCAACTGACTCATATTTATGACAGTTGCAGTGTTCTGGGACTACATGATCTCCTTTTATGACCTTCTGACAAGCAAAGTCAATGAAGAAGCCAGATTCACTGAACAACTATATTATTAACTTAACAACTGCAGTGATTCAGTTAACTGTGGCAAGAAAGGTCATAAAGTGGGGCAAAACACTTAACAACTGTCTCACTTAGCAACAGAAATTTTGCGTTTAATTGTGATCATAAGTAACTACTTGTGCTGAAATGTTTATTACTGTATATTTTCATTAAAAGAGGCCTTTTTTGCTCTTTCTGCTTTTTACAATAGCAAACATAAATAGAACAACGAATAAAAATGATTGCCTTTACAAAATAAATTACACAAATGTTCAAAACAACTAGACCAGAGGTTTGGGGACCCCTGAACTAGGAGAACTAATCAGACATATAATGTCTTCTTATCGGAAGGAAATCTGGTTTTAAAATCCAAGGGAAATTTTCTATTGCAACTTGTTCTCCCATTGTCTTTTGGCTTTTACAAATTTCTTGCCGATTTCTTTGTGCCTGTGCCAAATCGCATTGTGGCATGGTCTTTTTAATTCTTTTAATCCTTTTTCTGATTTCTTTCCCTATCACCTTATCTGTTTTCTCAGACTCAGAGTGGTTTGTTTGACTCCAGCTGCCATCCTGACTCCTTTTTGGGGTATTCTCAAGTTGATCTGAATTTTTAATAATTTGCTTCTTTTCCTGCTTTTTTTACCATTTTCTATGTTTCTCCTCTTCTTACTTAATATTCCCAACATATCTAACAAATTTCTGCTAACAAATTTGTGCTTTAAGGATTGTCCTAAACTATTATGTAATTTCTTTATTCCTGTTCTCCGATTCACATTACTGTACTGTCAAATGTTCCCTCTTAAAAAACATAGAAACATAGAAAACTGATGGCAAAAAAGACAGAGTGGTCCATTCAGTTTGTCCTTTGAGTGTTCAATTTGTGTTTTTGTTTTCTTTTTAATTATTTATTATATTGTTATTGTCATTATTATGGTTTGTCGCACAGTCAGAAAATGTTTCAGGCTGGATTTGGCTTTTTGTCTGCCTCTTGAGCCCTTCCCAAAGATCTAGGATAGGTAGATGTGGATGTGTTAGAGTGTTAGAGGTATTGTCACAGGATGTAAGCTATTAGAATAGAATATAGAATAGAATATACTTTATTTTTTATTGTCCAAATTTTATTGATTTTAAAAGTTTTACAGGGAAAAAGGGGTTGAAAGGTTATAAAACATTTTGACAGCTACATCGTGCGGGGGGGGAGAAGCCCTCCCAGGTCTCACAACTTTTACAAAAAAAGATAGAAAATTATCAACATTTACATAGATATTAGCAGTTTTAAGTTTAACACAAAATCATCAGTATGTTTCAATCATTTTGCTTTTTATCACTTCCATAAAGATACATTGTAACAACATTTGCAATGATGTTTCAAATCACTTTTGTGATCTGAGTCTTCTTGTTGTCGCATCCTCCCCCCCCCCCCCGTCCACCGGCAGTGCCTCAGCCCTTCCCTCCTTTGTTTCTTGTATAACATCCCCCATGTCACCTAAGAGAGCACTGCATTTTTTAGTGAAAGCTTCTGCTTCCGCAACTGTGTTAATTCTAATTCTACTGCCCTCCCAAAAAATCAACATGCCTTCTGGTAACAACCACCTAAACCAAATCCCATTATTGTATAATTCTTTTGCTAAGAAGGATTATTTCCTTCTCTTATCTCTTTCTTTCTTTGGGATCTGCTTAAGAATGGTTATTTCTTTATCCTTATATTTTAATGGTCTTCCCCTTTGAGCTCCTAGAACCTCATCTCTTGTGGTTTTTCTAAGATATTTAACATGAACTTCCCTTGGAACATTGTGTGTTCTTGCATAGGCTGAATTAATCCTATAGATCAGGTCAATATCCCACCCAAGCTGTTGTTTGTCTCTGTTAATATATTCTGCTAACATTGTGGTCATAATCTCCTTAAGATCTTCATTCTCAACTTCTGGCAGATTTTGGAACCTAAGGAAAAAAGACATCCTTTCAAATTCCATTTTTATCACGATTCTCAAATTCTACATTCCCCCTTTGGATTGTCTTCAGGTCATCTCTCATCCCAACCGCACCCTCCTCCAGTACACCTATCCTCTGCTCATTCTGTGTGGTTTGTTGTTGCGTCTCTCTGAGCTGATCATTTAAGACCTGCAGTTGTTTTTTCATTTCGTCCTATCCCTTTAAGATGGCTTGAAGCATCTGATGAATGGACAAATCCTTTGAGCTCTCCTCAGGGGCTTTGGGTTGTAAAAAAGATCCCAGTTGTGACTGGTGGGCAATGGGGCTGGACGTAGAAGATGTCGGGGCCGATGAGGCCTTTCCAGGCGGTAACTTCTTAGGACCCATCATGAAGCTCAGAGATAGTTATTGTTCTGTACAGAAAAATGGTGTCTGTGGGAAAGCACAGCCGGTAGAGATCACCAGACAGGCAGGTCCAAAGGAGAATAAATCGTTTAATACAAAACTAGAGCAGGTAGGTGGATCAAAATATTCCAAATCCAGGGGAAAAACTTATTTGAAGAGGCTCTTGGAGGTCTCTGGGGTGGAAATTAGTTCAAAGCCAGAAAGTTTTTCAAGGGAGGAGTCTCATGCACAAAGACAAAGAAAAAGGAGGAAGTTGGCCATATTGGCTCAGCCAGTACAGGTGGTCAGGAAACAACAAAATCAAAGTTCCCATGCATAGTTTAGAGAAGAATCAGTTGTGGTCAAAAGGAAAAAAAGATTTCCCCCCCCCCCATTATTTAAGGGAAGTGAAAGTAGATTTTAAACTTTCTCTCTCTCCCTTACAAGGGAGAGATTTTCCAAGTGCTGCTTTTCCAAGGGGGGTGGAAATTTCCTCCCTCCCACTCCAATCTGAACTCCTCCAAAGGTTGAAACAAAGTCCCCCCAAAAAACTGCAGATCAGTCAATAGAGTAATAAACTGTAAAAGACCTGGGGAGACCCCCCACCTCACCGTGCTTCAGCTGTTGCATTCAAATTAATCATTTCCTTCCAGGCTGCGTTCAGCGAAACACGCAGTGACATTCCGCGCACTCCCTACGCTCTATGGCTCCTGGGGCAAAGCTGGAGACACACACACCCCGCGGCCGCCGCCGCTCCAGGGGATCCCAGCAAGCCACCCCTACGGCAGGGGGCCCCTCCAAGGCACCCTGTGCTCCCCCTAGGATTTAGGGGAGCCCACCGAAGCAGCGAGAAGGCGGGCGCACGAGACCGTCGCCTTCGGCTGCCGGAAGTCATCTCGAATAGAATATACTTTATTGTCCAAATGTGATTGAATACACAAGGAAGTTGAGTCTGGTGCATAAACTCTCAGTGTACATACAAACAACAAAATAATATATTCATAAGATACTAATAGGAGAAGGTAGCAGAAAAGATGAGAAGCATAATAGTATTGCAGCCCTATTACATGTGTAAATATCCTTAGGCATAAGACAGTGCTGTGGTGACTAAGTGTTCAGGAGAGTGATGGCATGAGGGGGGAAAATGTCCCTGTGTCTAGTTGTTTCAGCATGCCATGCCCTAAAACGGTATCCTGAAGGGAGGCGTTGAATACCACCTCTGATGTGATTGGATAGAGAAACCAGTTGTTTAATAAGATGCAACACATTACATGCCTAGTGAAGCCAATGAACCCATTAGGGTATAACTATGAGTCATGGGACAGAACTACAAAAATAATGGGGTGTTATTTGTTTCTAAGAATTACTTTCTTTTTCTTCCCTAAAACTCGTTTTGCCCCCAAATAACTTTCCCCAGCTTATCTGTACTCTTTGGCCTTCTGAATGTTCTATGGATTTTTGTTGTAGGGTAGTTGCCTAATTTGGCACAATATAGCTGTCTTTTTTTCCCCCACTCTGGAAAGATGTATTAGAGGCTTTAACCTGTCACCACAAAATCTCCTACAGTTCCCTCCTTTGAAGTTTGACATATTTTATTATTTTAAGCTTCATCATCCCTCAAAGATGTTCATGTCATGCAAGGTGTTGATTGCAGGTCCAATCTTATGCTACTTAATCTGACCAATGATTCAACTTAAACTCCAATGCATAAAATGACAGATTGCACTATCGGCAAAGCTGTAGTAGTCACAAGAGGCTGAACCATGACATAAACACAATTCCAAACATAGTTAGCGAACCAATTTGAAAACACTGCTTAACGATGTGAACACTGCTTAACGATGTGAACATGGAAGAAAACCAGATATCTGAAGCTCTATCTATTACTGTGTCAAAAGCATGTGCCAGTTCATATGACTCTGAACATAAGTATGGATCTTGGAGAATGCCTAGATTTGGTAGACCAACCCAAACAAGCCAAACTGGATGACAGTGCCCAATAAACTGAAACTTTTAATCAGGAAAAGAAAGAGTGTGTGGCACATTAAAACATTGTCAAATTGAAAGATACTATGCAAAAACATGAATTTTATGAACTCTTTATCATTCTCAGATGCCTAACTGGAAGAAATAAGTCAACATAGAATTATATATATATATGTTGAACATGTCTAAACTATGTTTCTAGAGTGTATTTTGCCATAAATATATTCTATATAGCATTTCAGTTTACTATATTGTCAGTATCATTGTACTCATTTTTCTTTCTATCTTCAGATGATCTAGAAAAGAATTATTTAATAAATATCTTAAAAAATTAATAATACTGCATCTTTAAGTAATTGAGCTATTTACTGTTAGATTTCAGGGTGATTTTTTAAAACTTGTTTCAACTCCCCCCCCCCTTCTCCTTTCATTAAAAGAAATATGCAGCAGTAAAATCTCAACAGCCATTTAACAATATATGCAAATGTTCTAAATAGCTTTGAAGCAGACAAGAAGAAAGAGTAGTTCTCCAAATAAGCTTGGATGCATACAAAGTCTTTTCCATAATGAATGTGGCCAGATTTTAACAAAGGCCATGCATAATAAAAATGTAAATGAGTTTGCTTTACTAAAAGTATAACTTTAAAGTCTTTTGTTGTAATGCTGTCCTGAAACTTTCTTACGAGGTTATCACTGCTTGCATGATGATTTACCCAAAACCTTCAATGGCATTTTTAAAAAAAACTCAAAACCCAATAGCCTATGTGTGATGTGCATGCAAAACTGCTCTAAAGCTGAGAATATGAATTGGCTCTGGGTGGCTTCAGCACGAAGCAAAAAGCCAACTATATTGCCGTAAGACTGCCTGACAGACTCCATGTGGCTCCCAGCCTAGAAATTTCTCCACTTTTGACATGTGATGTACTCGTCACTGCAATGGCAGCCCTGTCACTGAGAAATGGCACAAAAGACAACAAGGCACCCCCTCCCTCTCCTTAGCCCTGCACATTGCAGCCCCCTGGAGCTGTCTGCCCATGGTTTCCCTGGCCTGCCTAGTTACAGACAGCCCTTCTAAAATGAGAGATAAGGGTGGGTGGACTGGATAGGCCCCAGCTGCCTTTGGGATGCAGCTTCCACAATAAATTGGCCTGAATGATGAGGGCAAACAAACAGTATGATATGTATTATGCCTGTCAATAACACATCCCCACATGTTTCCATCTTTGTATGAGCGGGACCAAAGCTTTTCTTCGGCAAGTTCTACTTCGTCTCCTAGATTTTCCTTCCATTCATATTATAACTTACATGACAGGATTCAGAAATTTTTATGATAGCGGCATTGTATAACCATTGTGTGTCCGTCCCCCACCCATCCCAGCGTCAGATTTACATTTTGTTGTTCTTTTATGCCTCTTGCTTTAGAAATAGATGGCTTCTTAATCTTTCAGCTTCAACGTGAAGGATACGTTGATGTGGAGTGGCATCGGCAACAGATGCGAGAGTTGAGAGAGCAAATAGTTAGCCTGGTTGAAAAAAACTCACAGCTTCAAGAAACTGTGAAACTGGGAGCGAAGGAACAGACTAACTTAGGTAAATTTTACTTGTAAATCAAATAAAGCATATGTGGAAAAAGAAAGAGAAGTAGTGAGAAAACTAAATGGCAGATTAGTGTCTAACCAGCAATTGTTCATTTCTTTCCAATTTGCTCTGTAATTTGAGTTGGTCTTGAACTTTGATATACTTAGTGGAATTAATTTATATTGAATATATGTTTATTTTCTGGTTTTTATTCTGGTAAATAGAAAGTATGTTATCTATGAATGTCAAAATGTTGACTATTAATAGATTAATAATTATTTTTACTTCTAATAAGACAACAGTATTTTTCCACTCCTACTAAATAATAAATGAAGAAATTTAGGAAAACGTCTATTAATGTGATACATACATATCACAATAGGTTTTCTTCTCCTTGCTGCACATTGGAAAGTGGAAAATTAGAAATTTGCAATCATAAGTCATTTCTACGTCTTAGGAATTAAGAGTTTTAGAGCAATTAAGTTCATATCCAAACCAGATTTAAAGACATACATATAATAACAAAGAGCAATGATGCACATGTAGCAAAAATAAAATAGAAAGATAGGATACTATTGGATGGGAATATAAATTAGTACAAAGCCAATATTTTTGCAGTTTTATCATCTCTGATGACTTGCCCAAATCTCGGGCAATATTTAGAACCACCTGCTAAAGCATTTTGTATCAGCTGTGACTAGCAGCACGAATGAATATTAATGAAAAGCAAAGGTTGCTCAGACACACTTGGCTCTTGAACTTATTTCTTAATCTCCCTCTCTCTGACCAGCCAGCTGAACAGCAGGCAGAATTCTGTGAAGGTCAAGGGCAGTTGTGAAGGTCACCAGTCTGCTCATGCCTTCATCTACCGTGCACCCGGCTGACCTGCAGTGCACAATATGAATCTATTCAAACAGCCATGTAATTTCATGGTGTGCTTTATCCCTGCCTTACCCTTACTTCTTTCAGAGAGCGAAATAAAACTTTTGCAGAACAAAATGGAAAAAGATACGAAGTTAATGGAAAAGGTACTGTATCCTTTACTTATTTATGTCTGTAATTGATTAACTTGTACAATAGATGCAGGAGTCTAGGAATTCACAATATTTAAAAGAGGATCCCTACAATTCTATTGTTCCGAGCTTGTTAACTTTTATACATTGTTTTCAAAATATAGGATTTCTGTGGAAATCTTGCATCCTGAAGTTAATCTGGATTAGATGCAGGATAGAAAAGCAGAATGAAATACCATATAATATAAATGGAAAGTATTATGATGTTCCTGATTTGCCAAGTTTGGTCCTATTCCATATAATAGGAATTTCATATGGTTGAATTTTTGGAAACAGAATGGAATCACTGATAAAAATAACAATAATTCATTATTTATAATTATAAATATGATTTATATACTAAGAGGGTTCTGCAATTCCCGGTATATGACGTGGTACGAGTCCACGGCCCATTGAGAATTGGGCCGCCCAAGTGGTAGACGAGTGCAGGAACCTCCATTTGCACAAGCAACAGATGGCAAAACCATCCCCTTCCCTGCTACTACCAATCTGCAGAACTGGAAACTTTGGGGATTGCTGCATTAGAGGAATTTTCTAAGTAGTCAAGAGTAGAGAAGTTAGTAAATAAAATTAAACATACACTTTTTTAAATTTCCAGGTTGGTAATGGGTGAAAGGATGTAAAGGACTTTTCTTTGTTGCTTTAGATCAAATATGTCCGAACCAGGGCCTACGGGCCACATGCGGCCCTGGACAGTTAGTAGTGCAGCCCCACAAGATCATAAACTTTAACATTATTATGAGATTATATATGCATTAACTATTTTATATATAGCCCAAGATAATTCCTCTTCATTCAGTGCAACCCAGGCAAGACAAAAGGCTGGACTCCCATGCTTTTCACCTTGGACATTGTGGTATTTCTGAAAGTGGGACTGAATTAAATGGCAGGAAAATGTTTTGATGATAGAAAACGGAGGAAAGTCATCCCTGTTGGATTTGTGGAGTCTAACAGTCATTCTGTCAAGGGAGGCTTTGATTAAACCCTTAACGTTTATTTTGATAATTTCACTGTTGAAGGAATAAAAAAAATCAGAGATATTTTAAGCCTCATCTTTAAAACCAGTACTTAAGAAGAATTCAGGTTTAGAATTATATATGAGGACAAGGAAGGGAAATGGACAAGGAAATTGATATTTACCGTATTTTTCAGAGTATACAGTAAGACTACATTTTTTCCTCAAAAAAGAGGCTGAAAATCTGGGTGTGTCTTATACATCGAATACAGCATTTTTGGCCTCCTGAAGCCCCACCCCTTCACAAAAATGGCCTTATATACCCTTATGGAGGCTTTCAGAGAGCTCCTGGGGGCTGGGAAGGAAAGAAATGAACAAAAAACAGGCTGTTTTTTGCCCCCAGCAGCACTCTATAAGCCTCCGCAAGGCTATACATGCAATTTTTTTGACAAAAAAACAGGCTCGTTTTCGCAAAGAACAGGCCGTTTTTTGCTCATTTTTGGCCTCTTCACCCTCCCAGGATCACTCTGCAAGCTCCCCCAAGGCTATTCATGCCCTTTTTTGGGGGGGGGGGGGAACGCCCGTTTTTGGGAGGTTTGCAGAGTGCAAAAACTTTTTTTTCCCCCTTTTGGAAAGCTCTTTAACTGATTGATGAGAATTACATTGATCAAGTGCTGTGCCAGCAGAAAGGAAGTCTTAGGTGCTGCAGATTGTCAGCAATTTCCTTCTCCAGCACATGGATAAATACACCTGGAAACATCTACCTATCTCTATCTCTTTCTCTCTATCCCTCTTCCTACCTACCTACCTACTTATACCTTCTCTCCCCTCCTACCTACTTACTGTATTTCTCTATCTCTTTATCTATTTCTCTCTCTCTCTATCCCTTTATCTATCTAGCTACCTACCTAACTACTCTCTCTCTCCCTACCTACCTACTGTATTTCTCTCTCCCTCTCTATTCCTCTGTCTACCTACTTTTTTTAAAATTTGCCTCTTCAAAACCTTGGTGCATCTTATACTCCAGTGCGTCTTATACTCCGAAAAATAAGGTATGTTCTTTAATGTCTCAGGTAAGAATTTGTTCACATTAATGTTTTCTTGAACCTTGGTTGCCTGTAAATGTCCTGGACAGAAATGTGTCCCTTTGTTTGTTTTTTTAAAAAAGGAGATCTATTACAACTAAAATGTAGCTTCTCCCAAAATGTTCAGAGAGAGAGATTGTATCATTCAGATTGTTATCATTCAGATCAATGTATGTGTAATACAGAGCTGGATAAATTCAAGCAGCCAAAACGCTTATAAGGTTTAACAATAGCCCACAGGCCGCAAGTTTGACCTACAGTAGAGAATCACTTTTATCTGGTGATGATGGGCTAGTTCTGACTAATAGCAAGTACTGTTCTACTCCATGCCAATACATCTGAACTAAAGAGCTGGAGAATTAAAAAAGTTAATAGTCCACGTTTCCTTTAATTGTTAAGTTTAATATAATTTTTCAATGCACATATTTCCAGACAACTTCCAAAACATCTACTGTGTTTCCCCAAAAATAGGACATGTCCTGATAATAAACCCTATTGGGTTTTTCAGGACATGTGCTAAAATAAGCCACCCTCCAAACTACTTAAATGCATGCGCAGCCGGTCCCTGCCATTTCCACTGATTGCTTTACACGCAAACAACTGAGATGGGGGAAGGAAGGGCATGCCCCATGCACCCCACATGCCCTTACCGTACCTACTGGTACAGCTGATCGCCGGGCAAAAATGGCCCGTTGCAAAAACAGACAGCCCAGCAACACTCCTCACACCCCATTTCTTCCCTGGCAAAAAGGGCCCGCTGCAAAAAGAGTGGCTGGCCAGCAACATGCCTCATGCCGTTTTCCCCCCCTGGCAAAGCAATAAGCCTTGTGTCCCATTTCTTCCCGAGCAAAAAGAGTCCACTGCAAAAAGAGCAGCAGGTCACCAAAGCGCCTCACTCCCCCTTCCTTCCCTGGCAAAACAATGCACCTTGCTCCCCGTTCCTTCCCATGCAAAAAGGGGCCCATCGCAAAAAGAGCGGCAGGCTAGCAATATGCCTCCTGCCCGTTCCTTCCCTTGCAAAGCAACGCGTCTCGTGCCCCATTCCTTCCCATGCAAAAAGAGCCCACCGCAAGAAGGGCGGCAGGCCAGCATGCACCCCATTCCTTCCCGTGCAAAAAGAACACATCCCACCCTGCCCCAATGGCAACAGCATCCTGGCTGCTTCTCTTCCCCACCATCTCTTTAGCAAGAGGGGTGGCAGGTGGGATGGACGAGAAGCGAGACATGCATCCTAGCAGTACCTGAGACTTGCAGCTCCTTGCCATTTTGTCCAGGGAAGCACCTTGTAAAAAAAAACTCGGGCAGGGTGGGAGGTGTTGAGACGTGCATCTTACCAGACACTGGCAGCTCCATCGTGTCTCTAGGTCAGTCTGTTCAGGGAAACACCTTGCACGGTAAAGAAAAACTTCTTGCGAGTTCAAGAAGTTAATTGCTTGCACTCGCAAAAAGTTTTTCTTTACCGTGCAAGATGTTTCCCTACACAGACTGGCCAAGAGACGCGATGGAGCTGCCAGTGTCCAGTAAGACTCACAGCCCGGCCTACCCCATCCCCCGTCCTACCTGCTATCCCCAAATTGTTTCTCACCGTGAGACGTGCCTCCTACCGGAGACTGGCAGCTCCATCGCATTCCTCGCGGTTTTGTCCAGGGAAGCACCTTGTAAAAAAAAACCTCATGAGTTCAATCAAACTTCATCGCATTCCTCATCATTGTGTCCAGGGAAGCATCTTGTAAAAACTCCTCCTTGGACGTTCAAAAAGTTTGATTGAGGGGGGCGTGCTTGACGTCGCAACGACATGACATGCAATCTTGGGGCTCCAGGATTGCTGTCGATATCTCTGTTCCTGGATGGTCCTTTTGGACCTAAACTGTTCTGAAGGAGCAGTGATAGAGAAGAGCATGTCCTGCTGATCTCAGGGGCATCGCAAAGCCCCTGATTGATCCAGGAGAAAGCTCTTTTTGCTAGCTACAAGAGAAGCAGCCAAAATGGCTGCAGAAGTTCAGGACAAGCCTGTGAAACAGAAGCAGTACAGGAGTGATGTCGAAATGGTGAGAAAAAAATTTATTATTAGAGAAGGGAAAACCCAAAACAATTGGAATTTAAAATAAAATTGAAGACAGAAGAAAATAAGCGGCAAATTAACCCTGGTTTAAGACTATCATGTTATCTTTTCTACCTTAATGTTGTTTGTTTTCTATGGATGGACTTTTTACAAATGCCTCTTACTTTTAAACTGGACTGGTCTTTTTTCCCCCCTTCTTCCTCTATACTTATCCCATTTTTTGTATTCATGGATTAAAAGCTTCTTCTCTCGTAAGGCTTGGACGGAGCGTAATTTTTAAACATTTTTTAACCTCTCTCAGAACTTGGTGTTTACAGAAAGAGGCAGAAACAGATGGAAAAGAGGTAACACTGCCATCTGGTGGCTAGAGGCTTAGGAATATCTGATAAAGCTATAAACTTTGTTTACTGAAAGGCTCAGTGGAAAACGTTTTGTTTATGCAGGTGTTCCTTTGAAGGAAAGAGAAAGCTGATGTCAGCCTCTGCTTTGCTACTTGCTTTCGGCTGCCACTGAAACGGGGAAGGGAGGAGATAACATGGTATTTGGGAGGGGAAGCTTAAGCACAGGAGTGAATGAAGAAGGGAGTGGTTTTCTCACCATCTACTGCGCATGCTGCAGATAGTGGAATTGCCGCCAAGGCCAACCGTCCAGCATACCAACCTGATGATGGGTTTTGAAGCTGCAGCCCACATGACACCTGTGGGGTGTGCGGATTGGACTGGGGGATGGGGTTACAATATGGGTCACATATTGATATCTATGATTACGCGCGCTTTTGCCTCAGATCTTGCTTTGCTAGCTGCTATCTACTCATAACCAGTAAAGGTACTCTTAATTCTGAAAAATGTTGAGTGGTTTCTTTCTTGGTTACTGATGGAGGCTGCCCTGACATTAAGCAAGATCTCAGTTTCGCATTCAACCCGGAGTTAACACCTTCCGAGGGGAGTGCAATAAAATCTCAAACTTCAAAAGAATGTCCCACCCAGGCAGCAACCAGGAGGAAGACATGGGAGCAACTGCATCCTCTTGCCCTCTGAAACGGGGCGAATGGCTGGATTACACTTGGAAGAACAATCCGTTCGCCCCAGATGGACATTGAGAGTGGGGCAGAAGTATGATCCCGAGGAAACTCCGTTTGGGGTCACCACAAGGAGACAGAGGCGTCCAGCCGCTGAGTGGCAGGAGGTTGAGGAGGAGAGCCTTATGATGTCTCAGGCCATGAAATTCTTCGAAGAGGCTTGGGAGAGGCGACGTTTACGTGAGAGTGATCCTGGAAGAGAAGATCTTCTCCCAGAAACAGAGGAGAGAACTGCAGAGGTTCTGCTCTGCCCGAGAGAGACTGGGGGCGCGGATGGTGGTGATGATCAGGATGAACGAGCCCCAACCCCAGTAGCAGCAGCCACCAGAACCATCCCAAGAGGAGGAGGCCCCCCCCCCGCAGATGCCGGATGGCCAAAGTTCCTCCACTTGGAATGAAATTTGGTGGGGAGGCAAAAGATCTTGGATTTTTTTTAGTTCAAGTATGGAATTAGATGCGTCAGTTTGGCGAGGATTTACTTACAGAAGAAGCCAAGGTAAGAATTGTTATCCTGGCATTAGAAGATAAAGCAGCTGCTTGGGTGGTTGCTCTGCATAACACTAATTCCCCCCTACTGAGAGATTACAATAGGTTTATGGCTGCCCTGAGGAAACGCTTTGATGACCCTCTCACAGAGCAAAAAGCCAGAACTAAGTGCAAAACCCTCACTCAGGGAAACAGGCCAGTTGCTGAATATACACAAGAATTTCGTGAATTGTCTGTTTATATGAGGGGTTGGTCCGAACAAGCCCTATTGGATGGCTTCATGGACGGTTTAAACAAAGATATATACCAGAACTGTGTAAACGGGGGGGCTCCCCGCACATTGCAGCACTGGTATGAATTGGCAGCGGATGTGGAAATTGACTTGGCCCGGACAAGTACCGTGATGACAGTGAAAAAGAGAACGCTACTCCCCCCCCCAAAAGCCCTCCAAAGAGTTCCAAAAGGAGGAAAAAGTTGGTCTACTAGCAAGCCCCGAGTCATCACCTGTTTCCATTGTGGGAAGGAGGGGCACATCGCAGCAAACTGCCGCACCAAGATGGGACAAAAACCTACTACTGGGGGAGAGAGAAAACCAGACAAACAGCCCGGGAAAAGAATGGAAACTGCCATGAAAGGGGTGGAGCCAACTTCGCAGTTCCATGCCACCCCAAGGGAGGGGGAACCATCCTCCTCATTGGAAGAAAGTGAAACCGAATCTGACGACGAACGTGTGGTAAGTTCCTGATCGGGCCCCATGACTATTCCAGTAGAACTAAAAGTGCCCTCTAATGGAGCGCAAGAAAAAATGCTGGCCCTCTTAGATTCAGGATGCACACGTTGCATCGTTAGTCCTGAGGTGGTGGAAAAACTGGGGCTGAAATTGAAAACTTTAAAAGTCCCCATTGCTTTTTGCCAGCTGTACAGCTCAATAGCTGGGGGGAGCCCTGCCCATTTTGTAACTGAGCCAATAGACATGTGGATGAGAACTCACCAAGAAACTATAAGTTTTATTGTCGCCCCAGGAATGGATCGGCCTCTCATACTAGGGTTACCTTGGTTACGGAAGTGGAACCCACGCATCAATTGGCGAAAATGGTGGTTGCGCATCCGATCCGCTACACCTCCTGAGGGAGAGAGGGGGCTCCAAAGCCCATTAAGGCTAAACCTAACCTAGCGGCCACAGGACAAGAAAAAATTGAGGGGAAGGAGAAAATCCCAAAAGAATATTGGGACCTAAAGGATGTTTTCAGTGAGAAATCCTCTGATAAGTTACCCTCTCACCGCGCAACAGATTGCAGTATTGATATTCTCCCAGGGGGGAAACTTCCAAAACCCCAAATCTACTCAATCCCCCCCCCCGTGAAATGGACAAATTATGGAAATTTATTGATAAAAATTTATGAAAGGGGTTTATTGAACCTGCCAGGCCCCGAGTGGCTGCTCCAGTGCTGTTTAGAGAAAAAAAAGATGGCTCTCTTCGTCTCTGTTTGAATTATAAGAACTTAAATGTTGTGTCTCTACACAATGAAAAACCACTGAATTTGTTTGACCTAAAAGGTCTCGGATGTTTTGGCAGTGTTTATAACCTGGGAAATGGCACAAGGTGAAGAAGAGAAGGCACTAACTTTGCAAAGAATTTTCTTAGAAATTCAAAAAGTTTTAATAATTACAGATAGAATTGAAAAGAGACATGAAATTATAGATCAAAATACAGAAAGTACGGGGACAGTGATGAAGTTTGAGGACAGAGCTTAAAAAATAACAGAGACATATGAAAGTGATAAGAAAATTGTTGACGCTGACCACAAACTGAGAGTGGAGGGAAATGACAAGTGTGAAATACGGAAAGGAGAAATTGATGAACTGGAACTTTATTTCAGATGTCAGAAAATAGATGAAGAAAGGAGAGAAAATTTGGCAGAAATAATGAGAGTAATCTCGGCAGAAGTACTAATGATAACAAAAGTTAAGCTGATAAAAAGAGCAGATAGAGGGTTTCAAATTCTTATAAGACATGCAATGAACAACAAGTTCTTAAGAGAAATCCACATAAGACTTATCAAGAAAACACTTAGAATACAGACTTTACAAATGGCAAGAGATATTGGACTACACTATCTCTGGAAGGATACAGGATGATGAAATGAAATGTCACAATAAAATTTAGTTAAATGTAGTTAAATTTTGAGTGTGCAACGTAATAATAGCTATAGTCAAAAAATGATTAATAATGATAAAGCATTTATATATACTAGATTGATAATATGAAATTTATACAATAAGGTAAGTGAGGATTATGGAGATGATGTTGAAAAGCCTTTTTATAAAAGATAAACAATTTTTATAGAATAGAATATAAAGATGTAATATCATTGGATGATTTCATGATGATGTAATAAAATGTCATAATATAAATTTATTTTAAATTTAATATGCCTTATGTTGAAAGGATGTAATAATAGCTAGGTTAATGGATGTTTAATAATTATATCAATTTGTATACAAGTATATTAGATTGATGATACTAATAATGGGGAAAAAACATGGAATTGAAAATTATTAGAGAATGTTATTAAGGCTAAAATAATAGAATGATGTCACAATAAATCTTAGTTAAATATAGTTACATTTTGAGTGCTATGTACAATGTAATAATAGCTATAGTCATAAATAATAATGATAAAGCATTTATATATACTAGATTGATAATATGAAATCTTATACAAACTGTAAGTGAGGATCATGGAGATGATGTTGAAAAGCCTTTTTATAAAAAAATAATTCTATATGGAATAGAATATAAAGATGTAATAACATTGGATGATTTCAGGATGATGTAATAAAATGTCATAATATAAATTTACTTCAAATTTAATATGCCTTATGTTGAAAGGATGTAATAATAGCTAGGCTTAATAGATGTTTAATTATAACAATTTGTATACATGTATGTTAGATTGACAATACTAATAATGGGGGGGGGAAACATGGAATTGAAAATTATTAGAGAATATTATCAATGCTAAAATGATAGAATGACTTAGAATAGGAGGAAGCATAATAACAATGTATACAAAGATATCTTGATTGTCAATATGTGAATTTTGATAAAATTCAAGTAAAGACTATGGAAAGGACACAGAAAGACCTTGTAACCAATCGACACACTGTGTGTAATTGAAGAGGCTTTTATGTTATATGTGTTGTGTGTTTGTCTGAAAATAAAAAAAATATTTTTTAAAAAAAGTTTGAACTCACAAGAAGGGTTTTTATACAAAGGTGAGGAACGCGATGGAGCTGGAAAGGTAAGATGCGCGTCTTGCTTCTCACCTTAGTTTCTGCCAGAAAATAATAAGCTCCCCTCTCCCCCCTAATAAGGTGAAGGCCATATTTCAGCGGTCAAAAGACCCTGTCTTATTTTTGGGTAAATGGGGTATTTTTTAAAAAACAATTCCTCTAAAGCTCCATAATTATTATTTTTTAATTAGTTAACAAATGGTTTTGACTTACTGAAGGCGGAACTTGACAGAGAGAAGGAAAAAGTGCAAGCAAAGACTCAGGTAAGATTATTTTCAAACGAATTAAACTGTTAAAATATTTTTTTGTTTTCAGTCTGCCTCTCCTAAGCCTGGAAAACATATCTGTACACATGTTATGCCCAATATTTCACTCTTCAGATTTCCCCATTAACATTTATTAATTCAAAACTAATGCTTCAATTTGCATATAACTTAGCTAATTTTATGCCAGCAGGCTCCCATCATCAAATTAAATAATAATATTACTGTATATTTGGGGGAGATGTGTATTGTCTTTGAAAACTGGAACTTTCAAAACAGCTTGGTGTAGTGTCTAGTATGAAGAGTATATATACTAGATTTCCTCATGATATGTTAAGGCCCATGAAAGATATTATTTTGTATGTGCTTTATAGCAATAGCACTTAGATTTATATATTGCTTCACAATACTTTACAGCCCACTCTAAGTAATTTATAGAGTCATCATATTGCTCCCAACAATCTGGGTCCTCATTTTACTGACCTCAGAAGGATGGAAGATTGAGTCAACCTTGAGCCGGTGAGATCAAACCTCTGGCAGTTGGCAGAATTAATCTGCAATACTGCATTCTAACCACTGCACCACCACTGTTTTTCTATAGTTTTATGTTTTTTCTGAGCTATATGAAAACAAATGTGAATACATAATGATCTCAGAAAAAAAAATCCCTTTGGCTACAGGAATTACTTTCACTATTTACCATTACATAAATAAAAACATCATCTCTATAAACTTTTCAGAATTTGAAAAGTTTGCCATACTACTTTCAGTTCAGAGCAGGAGACCGGCGGGGCAGTTGGGCCACCTGCTTCAGCCAGCGGGACGGGGTCTTGCCCAGGCAGGCGCATGCCGGGATTCAAGCCGCCTTGGGCCTGGACGCTGCCTTGGTCGCCTCCGCCGCTGGACCTGTCCTGCGGGCTAAACTGAGCTCAGAGGCTTTTTGGGCCCCGGGAAGGGCTGGCAGGAGAGGCCGGAGGGAAGGACAGGCCCGCCCACTCATTCCTTCCGTCCCAAGGAATTCCACTCGGGACAGAAGCACAGTTCGATGTAGTTTAAGCCTCTGTTTAAAATCCCATTTAAAGAGCAACTTCTTAATCTATGTTTAAGAGAGAGAGAGAGAGAGAGAGAGAGAGAGAGAGAGAGAGAGAGAAGGGAGGGAGAAGGGAGGGAGGAATGGAAAGAAGAAGAGGGAGGGAGGAATGGAAAGAAAGAAAAGGGAGGGAGGAATGGAAAGAAGAAAAGGGAGGGAGGAATGGAAAGAAAAGAAAAGGGAGGGGAGAATGGAAAGAAAGAACAAAAGGGAGGGAGGAATAGAAAGAAAGAAAAGAAAAGGGTGGGAGGAATGGAAAGAAAAGAAAGAAAGAAAGAAAGAAAGAAAGAAAGAAAGAAAGAAAGAAAGAAAGAAAGAAAGAAAGAAAGAAAAAACTGGGTGGGGGGAGAATGGAATATTAAAAAAGTAAACTTAAAAAAGTGAAACTCATATAAACCACGAACTGCTGCTGGAAGCAGGCAGGGAGGTTGTTTTATCCTGGAAAATCCCAGCCTGGCTGATCTCCCAAACCAAGATTCGCAAATTAATCACTATGCTTTAATTATGTTCATTTTGTAATAATGAAAATACATCCTGCATATCAGATATTTATATTACAGTTCATAACAGTAGCAAAATTACAGTTATGAAGTAGCAACGAAAATAATTTTATGGTTGGGGATCACCACAACATGAAGAACTGTATGAAAGGGTTGCGGCATTGGGAAGGTTGAGAACCACTGCATTAACACAAGATGAATTAATTTGTGGTTTTTAAAAAGATACTGAAATATGTCTTATAACACATCTATTGGTTAAATATTTTTGTAAAATACTTTTGTCCTTAATTTTTTATAAGTGCAAGAAAATTCACATGTGAGAACATCACTGATTATATTGGAACTTGGTTCTATACATTAGTTTGATTGTAAATCAAGGCAAATAAACATCTTCTTTCTAGTGCTAGAGATTCCCATCACCTGTTATTGCAATTATGTTCAATTCTATTTTATCTTTATTTTTAAGGAACTAAAAGAAGCTCAAGATGCTGCCGCAAAATTAAAAGAAACTGGAGCTCAGCCAATAGCAAAGGTAAGTTAGTCTATTGACTCATAGTCCTCAACTTATGACCGCATGTGAGATCAAAATTTCCATTGTAAGTAACTGCGGCTATAAGTCAATGATGGATCCAATGTTACAACAATTTTTAGATTGTTTGTTAAGCAAATCACTTGGTCATTGAATCATGCTGTTGTTAACCAAATTCAATTTCAATGGGTGTTTTTTTTACCAGAAATCAGTAAAAAAAGATCATAAATCATGACCAAGTAATTTTAGGATACTATTGTTAAGTAGAAGCCAGTCGTCAAGTACCCAAATTGTGATCACATGACTATGGGAGTGGTACATTAGTTGTAAGTGCAAAGACAGGTTGTAAGCTCTTTTTTTTTGAGGCCATTATGATTTTAAGCAAATGGTTATGTCAAGGACCAATTTCCATATATAACATTTTATTTTGCTGTTTTTGAATTAAACGCATTTCAGCTCCTTAGTCAGATTTACTGGCACATATGAGTGATTTAAAGGGACACAGTGGCTCGATGGCTAAGAATCTAAGCTTAACGATCAGAAATGTTGGTAGTTTGGTGGATCAAATCCCTAGCACCGCCTAATGGAGTGAGCACCCGTTACTTGTCTCAGCTTCTGCCAACCAAGCAGTTTGAAAGCATGTAAAAATGCAAGTAGAAAAATAGGAACCACCTTTGGTGGGAAGGAACAACGTTCCATGCGCCTTCGGCATTTAGTCATGCCGGCCACATGACCACGGAGACATCTTCGGACAGCGCTGGCTCTTCGGATTTGAAACAGATATAAGCATCTACCCCTAAAGTCAGGAACGACTAGCACATATGTACGAGGGGAACCTTTACCTTTTATGAGTGATTTGCATAGTTTACCTGAAGATATGCTTATACAATATTCTGTGCTAAAAATAGATGAAGGATCTTACCAAAGGAGGCCAAAAGTTTTGTCTAGCCCAGTGCTGTTTCCAGCTGTGGCCAGTCAAACATTTCCACTGATAAGACATGAAGCTAACAGACTGCCTTTGTTTGCTATTCACAAGTCTGCTTTAAGAATATTAAAATGCATTTAGATAATAGCTACATCCAAGATTTTAGAAATAATTGCACAAGGATACATAAATATTAATATATAAATATATATTCTTATTCGTTAGATGTAAATAATAAACTAATCCTACCTACATAGCGGAGGAAAACAATGGGATCAAAGAAATCACATGCTTTATAGTTTGTTTAAAAATAACTAGAAAAAAAATCTGAAAGCGGAGCACGGAAGCTGTTCACTGAGGATCGAACATGATGATTGAAATCGATGGGAAACAAAGTTTCACAAACCACACCTTGCTCCATTTTTGTTTTTAATAGATTCTCAAAAAATTATGAGTACATTTAGAAGTTTAGATTAGATGGTTTAACACCTGAAACTCTAGCAAGATTTCATAAAAAACTTTGTGCAATGGTCATATCTTAAGCAAGTTTAAAAAACCAAATATTTGCAACTGATCACCTTATTACAAAATCATCTTTATGGTACTTTAACATTTTTTTCATTCAGCATGTTCCAATATATGGATGAGTCAGTTGGTGCTTTAAGTAATAAATGATTGTTTTTGTATTCCTTCCTAAAGATATTCTTAATATCGAATTTGAAAAACTGTGTTTGACTAAAGGCTACTGTTATCCTACATCTTTCTCAAACTTCAAATAAAGGCACACAGCAAGCAAGCACTCAGAAGTTAATGTCTAAATCCATGTATAACTCACCTGCTCCTTTGATGCTGCATTGGCTGCAAGAGGAATTTGCTTTCCTTTATTAATCAAACCTATATTTGTAAAAGTGTGACATGTAGTGGGAAAGTCACACATGCTGAGATTAGCTGGACTGGAAAGCAGTCCCCAAAAGAAAGAAGGGAAATATGATCAGTTAATTATAATGTGGTAAATAGTTTTGAAATATCTCTGATTTGTTTTCAGATAAAAGAAGTAATGTGTTATCAAGACGTTTGTGTTTGCTACTTTTAAGAGGGTAACTCAGTAACTAATATATCAGTGTCATTATTCCCTTAAACATGCATTTCTAGTAAATCATTTTGTAGCATCAACTAAGTTACAGCTCTAGGCTCCGACACTTTGCTTTGAGTTTGATGTGGTTTAAAACCATTATGAATGGACTTCTTGGACTTAAGCATGGGAGAGGAATGCCTTGCACTGGGACTGAAAGACTTATTTTAAATTTGGAAATTTTTGTTATTGATACAGCAAACCTAGAAAAATTCAGATAGTCAAGTGAATTTCTTTCTATATAAAAATCAAAAGACAAATTTTAAAGGTAGGAATAATACTTTCTTCCAATCCACATTCGTCATTTACTTCATTTTAATTCATCGTACGACAGTCCTGTATTTATATATTTGGAAGCTCTTCAAAGATTGTTTTGAATCCCAAGAAATGACAGCATGTTTCCAGTTTTATAGAAAAATACATTTAAAAAATCAAAGAGAATAAGGACCTATGCACATAGATGAAGCGAATAATGATTCACCCTATTTGACAAATGTAAAGTCGAAAAGTCTCTAACCAGGATTTTCTGAGTCACCATTGTTACAGAAAGACAAACATTTGTATTAGAAAACAAAGCTTGAATTAGTGAGATGAAGTGAGAGATGCTACATCTTATAGCTCAAGGAGAGCCTTTGTACTCTTTTGTCTACAATGCCAATTGCTGCCCTCCTGAACGGGAGGCCTTGTTCATCATCATTCATACCTTAGTCACTTTTCATTTGGATTATTGTAAGGCACAATACATGGGACTTCCTTAGAATATCATCTAGAAGCTACAATTGGTCCAGAATTTGACAGTGTGCATGGTGATAGATGCTTCCATTTTCCTCACAGGTGTAATTCAAGGTGCTGATTATTAATTTGAAATCCTTATATGGTACAGAGTCAATTAGGTTAGATACTGCCTCTTCTTCTGGTCACTATCCTATAAAGCAAAGGTGGTTTACTAATTATTTTACTACTGGTTTGGGCACGCTCCTGTGCTTGTGTGATGCTTTTGCGCATGCGCAGAAGCGTCCAGGCGGGTAGGCAGAGCCTCCTGCCAACACTACTACCAGTTCAGCCAATCCGGGCTCAACTGGCAGGAACCCAGCTCTGCTACAAAGTCAAAAATAATGGGCACACTTCTAGCTCCTTCTCTTAAACATTGCCATTTTATGGGATTTGGGGAGTGTACCTTTTCCATGGCACTCCTTCCCTAAGGAACATCCTTCCCCTATCCTTCCCTCACAGCCCTCTGAAAAATATTTAAGACCTGACTTTTTCCCCCAAATGCAAAATACATTAAATGCAAATATAGGGTGAGTCTGATGAACTGCATGTGAAAGTGTTCTTGATGCCAAGTGATAAGGTTGGTTTTTTAATAGATACATTTTTAATAGATTATTGTTATATTGATGTTGTTTTTTGGGAGTCACCCAGAGTTCTATATAAAATGGGCAGCTAGATAAATGCTTTAAACCGGCAAATAAATAATGTGTTTTTCCTCTTTAACAAAACAATAATCCCCAAACCCTGTGTTCCATCACAGCTATCGCCAAGCATCCATTCCTAATTCACTTAATATGTATAATTAAATACTGCTTAGACTCACAGCTCTGGGATGCAAAAATCTAAACAGTCAATAAATGGCACAAAAAGCATACAGAAAACTAACTCTTTGCTGTCTTCTATTAGCTGTCCTGATTTTTACAGTACAGCTTTTTATGTGAGAAGGTTAGTAAACAGAATTATCTGGTTACTTTGGGCTGTTATTCAGAGGTATACTGGAAACTGTACAATGAAGTTCATGAAGCAGCATAAGAGAAAATAGAATATAATTGTAGTTAAACATATGTATGCTTTGTTCAATATTTGTCTTCTAACACAGATTTAGTGAAGTAGCTGGAATTATGGGTAGATACAGTAGTGGGCACCTGTCAGGATTTCAAAAGGTTCCTTACATCTTATATTTGTATATATCTGGGCCATATTTGTACAAGAAAAATATTTTGTATTAAAAAATAAAAAGCAAAGTAAGTTTAATATGTTTTAATCAGCACAAGTTCTTGAGTTGCCTGATCCTTGCATACATATAACCACAATTGTGTAATACATTTGTTTAGCTGTTGAACAGTGCAGGTCAATCAGGAAACACAGTTGTTGAACAGTTCTTCACAAAGGGAAACTATTTTATTAATTGATTTATTATGTGCAATCAAATTGGTATTGACTCAATGACTAGATAGCTAGACCTAAATGGATGATTTGTCCTCAAATTAGGCCTTTCAGATCTTCCAATAGTGCACTCATTGCTGCTGCAATCAAATCTACCCAGCTTGATGCTGGTCATCCCCTTCTTTTTCCTACTACATATATTTCCCAGCTTTGTTCATTTATATGTATCCCACCTTTATTATTTTTATTTTAAAAACTCAAGGTGGCAAACATATCCAACCCACATTCCTCTTCCCATTTTCCCCACAGCAACAATCCTATGAGGTGGGCTGAGAGAGAGTGACTGGCCCAAGGTCACCCAGCCGGCTTTCATGGCTAAAATGAGTCCTGAACATGGTTTCCTACTTTTCTAGGCCTGATGCTTAGCCATTATGCCAAACTACCTCTCCTTATAGACTTCTCAAGACAACTCAATTATACCCAAAGTATGATCCTTGAGCCTGGTTATTTGGACCTTAAATGAAAACTCCAGACTGATTTGTTCTATATTTGTTTATTTCTTGGCTATCCATCTCTTCTCAGGGGTTTCTCCAACATCAAAGTTCAAAAGCATCCATATCCTATTTCTACAAAGTCCAACTTTTCTCCACATGGAATTATAGAGAAAACTATTGATTATTCAGTTTTGATCTCTGCAAGTATAAGCACATTGTGACATCTAAATATATTGTCTTTATTGCTACTCTGTGACATATATTGGAATTTTGCTGTTGACAGTCAGCATTGAAAGGCAACATTTTACATTTATTCAAGAAAAAACAAAATCTCAGGTATAGAACAAATGGCTCAAAGCAATAATTTTGAGAGGGATCTAGGGGTCCTAGTGGACAAGTATGAGGAGTGTGCTGCAGCTGCCAAAAAGTCAATGCAATCCTAGGCTTCATTAACAGAAGGATAATATCAAGACCACATGAAGTGTTACTACTACTTTATATTGCACTGGTGAGATATCACACTTGGAATACTGCATCCAGCTTTGGTCAGTACAACACAAAAAAGTTTTGACTCTTAAAACTCCAGTGCACAGAAGAGCAATAAAAATGATTAGAGGACTGGCGGCTAAACCATATAATAAAGAGTTACAGGAACTGAGAATTTCAAGTCTAATGAAAGAAGGAGTAGGGATGAGATGATAGCATAACCAAAAATCAGACCAGGACTCAAAAAGGTGATCCCCCAGACAAGCCCAATCCAGAGCACACTGAAGATGTAACCAATTTTGTTGTATACATGATGTACAATGACAAAGGCTATATACTATGTCTCCTTGAACGAAGGGGACGAAACATTTGCAACCAAATCGCCAAGCTCGGAGCTCAAATCAACAACATCGCTATCAACCCAAACTACTAATATACAAAGACATTTCATACAGCAATATATTGATGTTTTATCTTGAAGTTTTAAAACCACACTAATTTTTCAGTTCAGCTTCCTTCCTATATATTCATCATATAGGTTGAAAAAAAATTAAGAGAGAATATATAGCCTTGTCTCGTTGTTTGCCAACCTGGAACAGTCTATTTTGCCATATTGTGAAAGGCAGGAATCCAGGCTGCAATTTCCTGCCTAGTCTTTAGGTTTCACACAAGGAAATATATTCTGGGGTTGCCATTTTCTTAAGCACTTTCTACTGGTTGATGCAGTTGAAGTATTTTCTATAATCAACGAAGGACATGCAAGCTTCTTTTTAGTGTTCTTTGGCTTTCTCAATTATCCAGCACAGATCAGCTATAATGTTTCCCTGAACCTTTATAAAGCAAATATGAACAATTTGGCATATCTCTCTTCATATGTAACTCTCTAACCTGCATAATCCTAAGAATTATTTTGCTAACATGAAAATTGCAATTTAATCTAATAGATTGAATATGCTGTAGTTCTCCTTTCTTGATATTGGTACATAGACTTACCTTTTCCATTTTGTTGGCCACTCTATTCTCCAAATTTCCTGTATAATTTTGTTAGAATCTTTCTGGGTCTTTTTCTGTTGCTTCCATATTTGTGTAGATTTTTCCATCAATTTTGTAAACTTTCAACTTGGTAATGATCAGAATGCTGATTCAACATCACCTTCTAGCACTGGAGGCTCATATGATTAGCAAGTATTTTTTTAAAGTTACCTTGAATGCTGATATCTCTACTGTACAGAATTTTAGTCCTCAATTTACAACTATTTATTTCATGACCAAAATCACAACAGCACTAAAAGAAGTGACTTATGACTATTTTTTCACATTTAACAACAGTTGCAGCATGGCATGGTCACATAATTAATATTCGGAAGCTTGGCAACTCACATTTTTCAATGGCTGCACTGTCTTGGGGTCATATGATCACCTTTTGCAACCTTCTGACAAGCAAAGTTAATGGGGGAAGACAAGTTCACTTAATAACCATGTGATTCACTTAACAACTGCAATGACTCACTTAACTACTGTGGCAAGAAAGATTGCAGAATGCGGCAAAACTTAACCACTGCCTTGCTTAGCAATTTGGGCTCAATTGTAGTCGTAAGTCGAGGACTTTCTGTGTATTCCATCCATCTTTATTTCATATTCTTTGAACCACTTACTATCCCATTCTTTGGCAGCAATCACAATATAATACAGGCAATCCATCATTTATATTTGCTAAGAATGCCTCTCAGATTTCCTAGGATACAGAAGCATTTTTATAGAGCCGTTTTTAAGAGCTGTGGTGGCGCAGTGGTTAGAATGCAGTACTGCAGGCTACTTCTGCTGACTGCAGGCTGACTGCAATTTGGCAGTTGAAATCTCACCAGGCTCATGGTTGACTCAGCCTTCCATCCTTCTGAGGTCAGTAAAATGAGAACCCAAATTGTTGGGAGCAATATGCTGACTCTGTGAAACTGGCTGTAAAGCCCTGTGAAACCGTATTTGTCTGCTATATTTCAGCTTATTCTAGAGGTTATCACCTCATTTGTCTGCATTTAACTTCCTAATTGTTTATATATTTTAAAGCTATTACATAGTGCTGATTGGCACCAGATGATATACCTTGCAGGTATACTGGGAATCAAAGACACCAGCGAAGAAACTTAGAGTAATTTCTTTAGAAACCGAGAATGCTTTCTTTAACAAAGCTTGGTTTTAAATATTCAATTTAAGATCTGTAGAAGACCATTGTTCTGATCTGAAGTTAATATATACACATGTCTGAAAATAATATATAACAGTAATAAAATTCTGTTGACATATTTAATAGTTTAAGGCAGAAATAACAAACTTCCCCCCCCCCTCTAAAGGGCCATATTCATTTCTATTGTTGCTTTGTTTCCCAAAGCCTGCAGTTAGTATTCTGTTTATAAATCTCATCTTATTTCAAATGCATTTCATCTACAACAGGGGGATATCATAGGCCAGGGGTGGCGAACAAGTTCGACAAAAAGAGCCAAAATTTTAAACTGTGAGAGTCAGAGAGCCACACCACGCAGTGACCTGCCAAAACAGACCCGGAAGCAATGTTCCCTCTAATTTTTTTTCGATGTGAGCAGAAAAGTATAGTGTTTGAGCGGCACATTTTCATGCCTGAGCACCCGAATTTTTTTCACAGATGTCACCTAAGACAACAACGAAATCAGTATTATTTGAAACTCAAAGTTATGTTTCTTCAAGGTACCCGCTTAATTCAAAGTGTTATATAATATCAGTATCACTTAACAACACTCCTGCTTAGCAACCAAAATGTTGGCTCAGAAACTCTGGCATTTGAAGCACGCAACTCTTAAAGCTGTCAAGTTACAAGACCCTTGCACCCCTAACCCTTTAGGGAAAAAAAACCCCAGGGGTCTTCAAACCTGACAGCTTTAAGATTTGTGGACTTCAACTCCCAGAATTTCTCCTCCAGTCCTGTTGGCTCAGGAACTCTGGCATTTGAAGCATGGAAGTCTTAAAGCTGTCAAGTTACAAGACCCTTCCACCCCTAGAAAAAAAATGCAGAGGTCTTCAAACCTGACAGCTTTAACACTTGTGGACTTCAACTCCCAGAATTCCACCTCCAGTCATGTTGCAGCGACGTCATCTGCGTGGATCTGCTCCATCTTTGCTTTCTTCATTGTGGGCAGGGCTTCTGCTGAAGATGCCGACGAGTACGAGTTGCCACCAGAATAACTGCTGCTACCTCCTCCTCCTCCTCCTCCTCCTCCAACAGAATCACCAGATTTGCTCCTGAGCTCAGCGCTGGGTTACCTCTGCCCCCTCCCCCTCCTCCGTGCTTTTGAGGAGCCATGAGGCTTTTTTTCCCCTGCTCCCCCCCCCGCCTTCCTACTGGCTCCTGCAGCCTCATGGCTCCTCAAAAGCATGGCGGAGGAGGAGGAGGGGGCAGGGGTAACCCAGCGCTGATTGAGCTCAGCTGCTCCGAGCGGAGGGGAGGCGCCGCTGCCACGCGCGGAGATGCCGGCTGGAGCTTTGGCGACTTCATCTCAGCCGCAGCGCCGGGCGGCAAATCCGGCAGTGCTGCCTGTTAGAGGAGGAGGAGGAGGAGGAGGAGGAGGTGGCAGCAGTTCTTCCGGTGGCGGTGGGGGCTTTGGGGCTTCACAACTAGCCTCAGTCGCCCCGTGCTCCTCAAAGCAAGTCTGGGGAAGTCCTTTGCAGGTGGCCCGTTCTAGCTGTCTGCAAAGGACCTCCCCAGCTTCCGAAAGGGAGCGCGCGATCCGAGCCACAGTATACAAAATAATGATAAGAGGCAAAGAGCCTCATTCATTTTGGCCAGGAGCCGCATGCGGCTCGAGAGCCGCGTGTTCGCCACCCCTGTCATAGGCACTTAACAAATCAGATTTGTCCTGTGGAGTGAAAATTAAAAATAGTTTTTGCCCATTGTGTTCCTCCTCCCACATTAGTTTCCTTATCTTACTTGCCTTTTTCATCCTAGCTGTGCATTAGCTTTTTATTGCTGTTTTTAAATCTTTTTTGTTACTTTGACAATGCTATGATTGGACTAGATAGCTCCATTATCTTATAAATTGCCATTCAGCCTTTCAAAGCTTGTTATTATTGTGTTTTATTCATTTCGAATATTTATAAACCCTAAGAAGCAGGAATCTCTGAAACAGCCATCAAAGAATGAACAAAGGTGAGAGGAGGTGAGTTTCCCTCGGGAGAATATTTGAAGTGCTAAACAAGATCCACTCCCCACCCCCACCCCACACACAACTAGCCAAGTTTTGAAATGAGATTTCTATCAGGGCTTAATGCCTGAGAGTTATTTTACAAAGAACTTTCATGTCTTAAATTGAAGGATTATTAATTGTATTTTATAGAAAGTCTCAGATCAGGAAGAAACAGTGAAAAAGGGCCGAAAAAAAGACATCAAAGGGAAAACTGTCAAAGAGACATCCAGTAAAGAATTAGCTCTTAAACCAAAAACCACCAAAGACACATCCACCAAAGAAGCAAGCACCAAACAGTCAGCCACCAAACAAGCAGCCACCAAAGAAGCAGCCACCAAAGAAGCAGCCACCAAAGAAGCAGCCACTAAAGGAGATGGGACAAGTGAAATTTGGGATGAGGTATTAAGCTATTTTTCTAAGCTAAGACAATCCTGATCCACAAATCACATCTTCATCCTCAGCTGCAGCATTGTCCTCATAATTTTTCTCAAAGACCTTTGTAACAAAAGGGCAAAATGAAGAGGGAGCAAGGAATTTTCTGTTTTTCCTTGGGTTTATTCTGACAGGTGGCACTTTCCACACTACATTCCACTAGCATTCCTCATTAGGTGTTCAAATTGAGAAAACTACTCTAGAGCAGGGGTCTCCAACCTTGGCAACTTCCTCAGCCAGCTGGGGAATTCTGGGAGTTGAAGTCTGCCAGACTTAAAGTTGCCAAGGCAGAAGATCCCTGCTCTAGAGAAGATGCATCTTTTCTCTGGACGAAAAACTGAAAAGTGAGATTAGGCTAAGATTTATTGGTTTTGTAAGGATGTGTTGATCAGTTTAATAAGCCACAACATGCAGAAGCTCTGTAATCATGTTTGTTGGTTTGTTTCATTTATGGGCCATTCATCTTATCTCATGCTCTGTCTTTTCAGTAACTATTCCCACTTTGTCACAGTTTTCAGTTAATCACAATTTCCCATTATGTCAACTCCCCAACTGTTTTTCGGTACTGAAATAAGCCAGAAATAGAATTGTTTTAGTCAGATATGGTAACTGTAATGTCCTGCTTGGACATAACTGAAGTTTTGTTGTATAATTACGGAGAACAAAGGAAGAAATGGGCAGAATAACAATGGAAAATATATTTAAGTCAATTATGCTAAGCCCTCTTTCTCTCTCTTCAAACTGGGCCAGCAAATGAACAAAAATATAAACTCTTTTAGTTAGAATTCAATTTACTGGCCACTGTACCTATGGGTGGAACATCTAATGACCCCGAGACCTCTACAACTCTAACAAGACCAGTTAGCATTCCAGAGACTCTGGAGTTTGGAAGCAATGTTCTTCACCAGGGAAGCAGGGCCTAATAACAAAATCAGCATTGCATCACTGAGGTGTAAGTCCCATCTTTTTTGTCAATGACACAGCAGATAGGTAGGAGAGGGCAGTTTTGATGAAGATAGTAAGATTCAGCAGATGCCCTTAGTTATTGCCATTTGTAGACAGTGGACATCATACTTCTAATCTTCACAAATCACTACCTTTTTCAATAGCCTTCAAAATAATCTGTTTTTAATATGTCATCTTTTTTATCTAGAATTAACAATAACACTTTTAGATTTTTAAACAAGATGTAGGCTTCTGAATAAACTTGCTGTACATACTGTAAGTACATACTGCTTTCCAAGGCTTTTGTATAACCCATAGCCTTCTCAGCTGCTGTGTATTTTTGGTTAATAATTACATTCAGTAGTTTTAATGTGGTGTATGGCAGGTAGGTTTTTTCCTACAGGTAGTCCTCGACTTACGACCAGTATTAAGCCCAAAATTTCTGTTTTTGGAGAGACATTTGTTAAGTGAATTTTGCCTCATTTTATGACTTTTCTTGACATGGATGGTAAGTGAATCTGACTTCCCCATTGGTTTTGCTTGTCAGAAGGTCAAAAGAGGCAATCACAGGACCTCAGGACATTGCAACCGTCCTAAATATGAATCTGAATTTTGATCATGTGACCATGGGGATGCTGCAATGGTCGTAAGTATGAAAAACGATTATAAGGCACTTTTTCCATGCTGTTGTAACTTCAAACAGTAAATGCTGTTGTAACTTCAAACATTAACTGTGAACTGATGTAAATCGAGGACTACATGTAATTCCAATTCTAAGGGAATTTGGCCATGGAGATACATTTGATAGGTAGGTAGATAGGTAGGTAGGTAGGTAGGTAGGTAGGTAGGTAGGTAGGTAGGTAGTAGACAGACAGACAGACAGCTAAGGTAGGTAGGTAGGTAGATGATAGATAGATAGATAGATAGATAGATAGATAGATAGATAGATAGATAGATAGATAGATAGATAGATAGATAGATAGATAGTAGATAGAAGATAATCTTAAATGAATAAATATTACTCTCTGCTCAACTGTTATAACTGTGTTCAGCATTTTCCATACATCCATAATTAATGCATGGTTTGTGTGTATGTCTGTGTCTATGTGTATGTGCTGCAAATTATATTTGAAAAGGGAACGGCGGCTGAGAGAAAAGCATTGTATAATGAAATTAAAAAGTTTAAGAAAGCTGAAGAGCAAGCAAGATTGCAAGTACTAAAGTAAGTGTACAAGAATGTATGTATAAGACAATCATGCCATATTTACAAAATTTATAAATGTTCCTCTTTTCTTTTTTCAGACTTCAGAAGGAATTGAGTGAGTTGAATCAATGTTGGGAATTAAAGTTTGATATTCTAAAGAGAAGGTATTATGTTACTAATAATATCTATTTGATTGTATTAACACATACCACATACACATATCTTGTGTGTTTGCTTTGTTGTATGCTTTGTTGAACCTATCATTGTGGCCTATTTTACCCATAACCCTAAGTACAGCTCTCACACATAGTAATGACAAAACCTCTTTGGACATTTTAAAGTGTTGGTAAAATACATACGCAACTAGAATTAGTCCAGAATCCTATAAGCAAATTATGTAACCCTTTTTGTGCATCACCTAAACGACAGTTAAAATTAGTAGGCTGAGAAAAGATTTCAAAATGCACATTATTATTCATTGAAATACTGAAGAAAGAAAACTAAAAAAAATTTGCCGGAGAGGAAAAATAGAAGTCAGAGAAACTTTGAGGAATTATCTGTTGAGAGTGAAGTCTGAAAAGCTCATCTTTTCATTTGCTGAATACTGGATAATTACAAGTATCTTGGGAGCTGCTGATTGTCTAGGTCAAGGGTGTTAAGCTCAAGGCCTGGAGAGTTGGATTCAGCCCTGGGGTGCTTAGATCTGGCCTGCAGGGCCGCCCTAGAAACAGCAGGGAACTGACGCGCCATGCTCTGCCAGCAAAAACAGAGCTGGCAGAGAGTTGCAGGAAGCCATTTCACCTGAAAACGGAGCTCAGGAGCCTATTTTTGCTGGCAGAGCTCTCGGGCCACACAGGCGTCTCCAACATGAGTGACATCAAGTTGGCCATGCCCACCTTGGTCATGCCCACCCCAGCCCCCCAAGGTCAAACACAACCCTGATGTGACCCTCAATGAAATCGAGTTTAACACCTCTGGTCTAGGTGGGTGATTCCTTATTGAGTAAGCAGAGGCTGAAGGAGCAATATCAGGCAGCCTAGTTCCAAGGAAGAGTGAAACGAATGAGCAATCAGGAATTGACCTGAGGATTTTGGTGGTTGAGGAATGTACTTGCAAATTTCCCCTCTGTTTGTACAACACATGAATAGATGCAACCATAATGACTGATGTTAATGAAATATATGCAGGCAAACAACCAAGCTCAGAGAACACCAAGAACTCCATAGTCAAAATATACAAGTCTCAGAAGCGAGGCATGGGAGGAGACACATGTGGGTATTATCACAGCCTATTTGCCCAGAGACACAGGTAATTTTGAGGCCACTCCTCTACTCCTCCTCGTGACTCCCCAGATTAACCTCAGTCTTCGGCCCAGAAGGAGTACTTTTTTGACTCTCCATTGGTTTCGAGATTCTTTTGGTTACTTTAAATTTGTCTTTAGCCTTTTTCCCACTTGTGATTCCTTCCACCTCTATTCCCTGCGTCTCTGTGTTGTTGAAGCCTTTTTCTCTGCACAAGCCGGGCTTGCTGCATTACTGGGGAGCCCCCAAGCCGCTGGCCTGTTAAAGGGAGGCTCCAGGCCGCACGCTGGAGGGTGCTGTCCGCGCAATCCCTGGTTCCATCGGAAGGGGTTGCGGAGCACTCAAGAGACTTCTGAGGGAGCTGCTTGGTCGGAGCCAGCTAGCAATCAGACCACATGGTCGGCGATCACCATCTTGGGATGCACATAGAGGGGTGTAGAGATCGGCGCGCTTGTCTGCTGCCGCCGCAAGTGCCCAAGAACACTGCCAGGGAGGATCCTTCGGGCCTGTGCTCCGCCAGTAATCCGGGGAGGAGCCCTTTGTTTCGGCAGAGGGCTGGCCTCTTCATGCCACAGATCGGCAGCGTGTTTGTGGTTGGCACCAATCTCAAGGAGCTCCGGACCACGCGCAGAAGCCCAGGTCAGTTGGTAGTGTGAGTGGAAGTGGGAAGGCAACAACTGTGAGTAAAGCGATGGCGGATACCACAAGGAGCGGGGGGTCGGCAGCCCCTAGATCACCAGGGGATTCAGATCCGGGCGAGGGGACCTCCTGTGGAACTACCCCCATAACGAGGGGGAGGTCAACCTCAAGGAAGGCCATTTCTAAATCTATAGGAGGAGAGAGCCCAGTAAGGGCAGCATCAGCAGGGCGGCTGGTAGAAGGATAAGGGAGGAAATAAGCCCTTCCCCATCCAGGTCACGATCTCCGCTCAGGCCTTTACCCCTGCCAGAGGTCCAACTGTGTTCTCCTGGTTCCCCACGTGGCTCTGCAAGGGGGGCTAGTTTACTATCCCTCCCTCTGTCTCCTGCCCAGTCGTCAGGACACCAGGGAGACCCCTTTGGCCGCAGGGCACCTGTTTCCTCCAGGCCACGTTTGGCTCCTCAATTGGCAGAGCCCCCTAGCTTTTCGCCAGCTTATCCAGAGCTTTCTGAAGGGTTTCAAGATGTGATTGTGCCATTGCTCAGGGCATCTCATCGGGCATGCAACATCAATTTCAAGCCTCTAGATGAAAATCTTCTCGTGGGACCCCACAAGGTTTCCAGACCAACCCAATCTTCTGCAGCTAGAGAGCGCAGAAGATTCCCCTTCCACAGCTAGTGTGGGGTCAGGATTGGAAGGGGGGGCAAAAGGATGTGGCCTTCTCTGAGGACGAATATTCTCAAGTTCCAGAGGCCCCTGCTATTGCTGGCTTGTTTCCTCCTCTTGTTTGGTTACCTGCTTCGCAAGGCCAGGGCTACTGCAGATCTGGACAGCACCCCAGCCGCTTCTCAAACAGCTACTGCCTCCACCTCCAGTGAGGGAACCAAGAGGGAGCCCTTTTATAAGCTACAAGTGGAAAAGGAAGAGATTCCTACCCCTGAGTTATTCAGGTGCTCAAATCTCAGTGGGCTAAGCGGGCACGTTCCCCACTCCAGGCAGCAATGATCGCAGGTTTTACAATCTTAATGCAACCTTTGCCCAAGGTTTAGATTTCCCAGTGGCTGGGATGGCCTCTTCCTCCACGGTAGTGACTGGTGATATTTCCAACTGTCTGAAGGCAGAGGCTAAAAAGGCGGAGCTGGTTCTGCGCAAGACCTTTCAGGCTGTAACGTGGGGAATCAGGGCGGCGGCTGCTGCTTCGTTTTTCAACAGGTCCATTCTGCTTTGGCTGGAACAGCTTCACAATTGAGCCCCACTTCGGACATGAGACTATTGCAAGACATCAAGAAGTTGATGGCAGCCACCCAGTTTTCAGCTGACGCTGCACTGGATGTGGTCAAGTATTCTTCCAGGGCTCTTTCTTCTTCGGTGGCTTCTAGGCACCTCCTCTGGCTGAGCAATTGGCAGAGTCCCGGGCAAAGTGGCATTTGGCGGGGGTGGAGTACACAGGAGACAAGCTGTTCGGAGCCTCCCTTGACCCTATCCTTATCAAGGACAAGAACAAATACAAGGTCTTCCCTTCCACGACCAAGCGTTCTGACTAAGGCCCTGCTCCCTACCCCAGGAGGTCCTCCTATCGACCCCCTGAGCAGGACTTCCAACAGCAGAGGTATTCTGCTCCCAGATACCCAGACAGGGGATAGGAATTTCTCTAGGGACAGGGACAGGTACCAACAACCCAGTAAGCGTCCCTTTCGAGGAGGGGGGTGGCCATCCCTTCCGCAGGAACAGGTGATTCTGGATCGGATCTCCCAATTGGCTTTCCCTTGTTTGCGGATTGCTGGAATCGCATCACCACTGATGCATGGGTTTTTCAGTTGGTTGAGTTTGGTTTGCAGTTAGAGTTTCGTTCCCATCCCCCGACTAGGTTCCATCTTTTCCCTTCCTCCAAGAATCCAGCTAAGCATTCCCTGATGCGCAAGGCCATTTGGCATTTACAACATCAGGGCAGTGGAGTTGGTCTCGGAAGAGGAGAAGGGTTTAGGGTTTTATTCCAATCTGTTCATAGTTCCTAAAAGTTCAGGGGGATGGAGGGCAATCTTAGACCTCAAGTTGTTGAACTCCAGAAATTTAAGATGGCTTCCCTCAAGTCCATCTTAGAAGGTATCAGACAGGGTGATTTCTTAGCATCCATTGATCTCACGGAAGGGTACCTCCACCTCATGATTGCATAGGACCACCGTAAATTCCTTAGGTTTGCATATGGAGGGGTGCATTACCAATACAGGGCCCTTCTCTTTCAGTTGGTATCTGCCCCTAGGACCTTCACCAAGGTGTTAGCTGTAGCTGCAAGTCATCTCCGGTCCTTTCCAGTCTGGTTACATTGCTGTTTAGATGACATCCTCGTGCTGGCCACTACGGCGAACCGAGCTGAGAGGGACCTAGCCCTCACTATTGCCACCCTCCTGACCCTAGGGTTCTCGATCAATCTCAAGAAGAGTAATCTCACCCCTACCATTAAGCTCCAACATTTGGGAACCATCATTGACTTGGTGGCTTGTGAGGTGTTTTTGTCACAGGAGCGTAGGGACAGTATCTTGGAGTTGATCAGGGAGATCCGCAAGACACATTCTGTTCCTGTAGTCCTTCTCTCCAGGCTCCTGGGCAAGTTCATCTCCTGCATCGGGATAGTGCCTTGGGCTCGCCTCCACACCAGAGAGCTACAGTGGTTCCTGCTACCGCACCAGAGAGACAGGATGAGCGACGCCCTCTTCAAGGTCCTGGTGCCACCCCAGATATTTCTCTCCTTCCATTGGTGGATGTCCCCAGCACTGTCCAAGGGCCCCCTCTTCAGGGAACCAGACAGGTTGACTCTGACTACGGACGCGAGCCTGTTCGGCTGGGGGGCACACCTTCAGTCTCAGATAGCTCAGGGAAGGTGGACGCCCATGGATTCTACGAAAGAACATCAATTGGCTAGAGCTCAGAGTGATTCACTTGGCGCTGCGACACTTCAAGGAGGCGGTGGCTGGTCAACATCTCCTAGCCCCGACGGACAACATGACGGCCAAGTGAACAAGCAAGGGGGCATGCACTCCTTGGCGCTTTGCAATGAGGCAGTTCGGCTGGGCAACTGGGCGGAGAGGAATCTCTTGTTGATTTGGGCAGAACACATCTCAGGGATGGACAACCGACAGGCAGACTGGCTCAGCAGGGAGATGGTGGACAACGGGGAGTAGCAGTTGCATCCCAGCATCTTCGAGCATATTTGCCAGAGATTCGGTTGGCTGACAGTGAATCTCTTCACCACCCCATCAAACGCCCAGGTTCCGAGGTTCATCTCGCGGTTCCCAGCCCGAGGTGCGGTGTGGGTCGACGCCCTTCGCTGCAGATGGCCATCAGATCTCCTTTACCCCTTCCCTCCCCTTCCTCTCCTTCCCAGGTTTCTAAGGAAGCTAGTGCTATAGAGGGCAGAGGTGATCCTGATAGCGCCCCACTGGCCCCGGCGTCCCTGATTTGCGGACCTAGTGGGTCTGTCAGTTCTGCCTCATTGGAGGATTCCTGGGGAGGAGGTAGCTCTGCGCCAGGGGAAGCTGGATCATCCAGATCCGGAGTGGCTCCAATTAACTGCTCGGCACTTGAGCGGGAACAGCTGAGGGAGGCATAGTTCTCAGCCAGGGTGATCAGGACCAATGAGGCTTCCAGAAGGAAGTCCACCACACGCATTTACGATGCAACTGGGGTTCCTTTGTAACCTGGTGCAGGTTGGCCCAGGTAGATCCGACCTCGGCATCAGCACCGCAGGTACTGGTGTTTCTCCAGGATGGGTTGGAAAAAGGTCTGGCCCCCAGTACCCTCAGAAGGCAGGTCTCAGCCTTGGCCACGGTCATTGGGGAGGTGGGTTCTAGGACCTTATCCCAGCACCCGGTCATAAAGAGGTTCCTCAGAGGGGCGGCTAATTTTCGGCCTCTGGTGATCCATCGGTTCCATCTGGGACCTTCCCACAGTGCTCCAGGCACTTACAGAGGCGCCCTTCGAGCCACTGCAGGAGGTAATCTTCCAGCTCCTCATGCTCAAGGTGGTGTTCCTGGTAGCCATCACCTCAGATAGGCGGGTGTCTGAGATCAATGCCTTATCTGCCAGGGCAGATTTGTGCACCTTCCACAACAGGGTGGTTCTCAGACTCGACCCTGCTTTCCTTCCCAAGATCAACACCCCCTTCCATAGGTGGTGCTCCCGGACTTCTGTCTGGCACCTTCCAGAGAAAGGGAAAGGTCCTGGCACCGCCCGGACATGCGTAGGGCACTGCGTATATACCTTAAATGCACAGCCATCTTCAGGAGGTCGGAGGCGCTTTTTGTCTCCTTCCAGGCTTCTACTAGGGGGGCTAAGGTATCACCTGCCTCCATCAGCAGGTGGATTAGACTAGCCATCACCAAGGCCTATGAGGCACGGGGGATCCCAGTTCCAGAGGACATAACCGCGCACTCAACATGGAGTGCAGCAACCTCTACCGCCTGGGCTACCCAGAAACCCATTGAGGACATCTGCAGGGTGGCCACTTGGGCCTCTCCCTGTCCCTTCATTAGGCATTACTGGTTGGATGTCTATGCCTCTGCAGAGGCATTATTTGGTAGGAAGGTTCTTCAGAGAGTGCTGGACACTCAGGGGGGCTCAGGCCCAATAATTCCCTCCCATGGACATCTAGCTTTGGTATGTCCCACATGTGACTCCTCCCACGCCTCGATTCTGAGACTGTCAGTTGGTCTTATCTGAACTGCATGTCTAGAAGCTGTGGTGGAAGCAGTCACTACCCGCCCGTTTGGTGCGCGCCTGAGGGAGATTAGTTGTAGGTCAGTCAGGCCTGGGGGAGGGAGTTGTTGTTTTGTGTTTTCCTGTTCTCTTCCTTCCCAGGCTCTTCTTGGGCTGGACCATCGGTTAATCTGGGGAGTCACGAGGAGGAGTAGAGGGAGTGACCTCAAAATTACCTCAATCTCTGGGCAAATGGACCGTGATAATACCCACATGTGACTGCTCCCGTGCCAGCTTCTGGACATGCAGTTCAGGTAAGACCAACTGACATTCAGTTTTAAAGACAGTGGATTTTACTCAACTTTAAAAATTAAAAGCCAGATCTTGTGACAGGAGAAACCAATAGGAAAAGATGTTCAGTATCAATGGGAACTCCTAAAGAAGGAAACATGAAAAGCAAAATTGAAAGACATTTCAATGAGAAGAAAAAATATGAAAGGAAGCCAACGTAGCTATGCAAAAAACTTGCTAACGACATGAAAACAAAGCAGGACACATACAGGAAATTGAAAGATTGCCAGATCACAAAGCAAAATACAGACAAGTAGCCCAGAATTGTAAATCCAATGTCAGAAAAATGAAAGTTCAGAATGAGCTGTGGTTGGCTAAGAATGCTAAAACCAATCAAAAAGTCTTTGTTAAATATATTTAAAATTAAAATTAAAATAGTCACACAAACTGCCTAATAGAAAAGGCAAAATGCTAACAGCTAGCAAAAAAACCGATTTAATTCCCATTTTGTTTCCAACTTTTCTAACAAAGAAACTCTATGTATCCAACCTGGAAATTGCAAAGTGCAGGATTAAAGTTTGAAATTGATATAAATATGATCTGGAAATATTTTTTACACTGAGTTTAAATTTCCAGGACCAGGTAAAATGCATCCTAGGTCAGTGATGGCTAATCTTTTCTGAACTGAGTGCCCAAAGTGCCCTCCCCCGCATGTTCCCCCACATGCATGTGCACGCATGCTCACACCCCCCCCCCTCATGCATGTGCAGCAGAGACCTGAAGACCAGCTGGCTGGTGGGAAACATCGCATGCACAGCAGAGCCGAACTGGGGGGACAGGTCGAGTGCCCACAGAGAGGGTGCTGCATGCCATCTGTGGAACGCATGCCATAGATTCGCATCACGGTCCTGAGTCCTGAAACAACTAGCTGATAGTCCAGTTAAATCCTTACATTCTGTTCTTGAGAAATCTCCGAGAACTGTTGAAGCACCAAAGCTTAAGAGGAGGAAAATATTGCTACCTCCAAATATGGGAAGGAGGGGGAGAGAGATTCGACATTCCAGATTGTAAAGGCAAAGGATATTTTGTTATAATATTTAAAAAATAGCTTGTGGTAGCATTTGTCCAATTTGCTATTATTTAGGCTGGAATTTACAGGGTTTTTTGCTTGTTAAGCAGCAAAGTTGACTGTCTTTGAATATGGGGACTTGCAGAAATAATTTACAATGGGACACTGAGTGGATGGGTGCACTGCCACCTAAATATGTCTTGGGGAACTTATATAAAACTTTCAGTGTCAACCCTACTCTAATAAAAAATGAAGCTGCAGGGAGAGCAGACATTTAATTAATTTAAAATTGGATTCTTTCCATTTATTTCTAGCCTGCATGCTATTAAGAATGAAATGTATCTTAGACAATCACTGCAGCAATCAGTGAAATTCCGACGCCCATTACTAAATGAAAGGGTAGGTATAATAGGTACCCATGTTCCATATTTTATTTTCTTTAAATCTAAAAGCACATGCTATTTTTGAAATTTAGTGTACAGAAGGGACCTGATTTCTGATTTATGTGGCTCTTCTGATATTAGCATGAAGCCTAGTTTGAGGGTAGACACAAAATTTGACCTTTCATTTGAGGTGTTTTTTGTTTTGTGGATGCTTCTGTACATCATAACGCTTACATCAGTAGTGGGATTCAAAAAAATTTACTACCGGTTATATGGGCTTGGCTTGGTGGCCGTGGTGTGGTTTGGTGGGCGAGGCAGAGGAAGGATACTGTAAAATCTCCATTCCCTCCCCACTCCTGTGGAAGTTTACAGCAAAATCCCCATTCCCTCCCGATCAGCTGGGACTAGGGAGGCAGAGAATAGATGGAGGCAGGGTCAATCAGAGGTGGTATTTACTGGTTCTCCGAACTACTCAAAATTTCTGCTACCAGTTCTCCAGAACCAGTCAGAACCTGCTCAATACCACCTCTGGCTTACATGTCCTGCATGGACGTAATGCTATCTCTTGCAAGTTGTGACTCATTTGGTGAATTAGGAGCTCTAGATCACACAATGTCTTGTCCTTCTGATTTGGAGAATGAACATTAACTTTCATTTGTCTTATACTGGCAGTTGTTCTTAATATGAACACCAATGCCAACAAGGATTCCTTTATAAATCTACATTTCAAACTTTTCCATAACTTCATTTTTTAGTAATGATTTTGAAAATGCTAGGATAGAGTATGAATTATGGCATGAGTTTTCAATGGCCACTAAATCATTTGAATTATGTTTTACTTTCCAGAAAGCTATGCCTATACACATCCAGAATCGAGTTCAGAATCCTCCACATAAGCGCCGTTGGATCTCAAGCAGTTTGTATATGCAGTGTTCACCTCTGGTGTGTAATTTAATATATGACTAATAATTTTGTTGCTAATGCTGCTAACTTTCCTGTCACTCAGTCAGGGCCTGGAAGATTACTGGCATGCTTAGAAGTGATGGTAAAGTATTGTAAATTCACAATCCAGGCCACCCTCAATTACTTATAGCTTTTGTCTGAGTTAAGAAAACAACCTCATGGCATTATGATGTAAGCTCTTCCCCTTTTGTACATGCATGTGATACCACAGTGCACGTAGAAAATGGGCAGAGTCTGCCATGATGTCACAAAGATGTCCCTCCTAGCCCCCACCTCCCAGGAATGCTGCCACAATCCCTATTTGCCGTACAGTTCTCAAAGTTAGTGATACAATCAATGCTGAACTGAGTTAAATACCTGCAGAATAATCTTGCTATTTGGTTTTATACACACACACACACACACACACACACACACACACACACAGGTAGTCTTTAACTTACAGGCATTAATGGGGCCAGAATGTCCATTGTTAAGTAGGGTTGTTGTTAAATGAGTTGCATTCAATTTTACAACTGTTTTTTGTTACAGTTGTTACATGATTCATTAAAGTTGTTAAACCCAGCTTCCCCCATTGACCTTGCTTGTTGGATGCCAGGTGAGAAAGTCACAAATGCTGACTCATGACCCCATTTACAATTTACAATTGTAAATTCAGGCCAAGCACCTAAATTTTGATCATATGACTATGGAGATGTCACAATGATTGTGAGGACTAGTCATAAGTCTTTTTTTTATTGTCATCATAATTTTGAATAATTGCTAAACAAATGGCTGTAGGTGGAAAATTACTCATATGAGAGGCTGAAAGTGAGAATAATTGGTCCAATGCATTCTGAACTTGGTGCTTTTTATTTGCTTATTTGTTTTAGCAATTTATAGAGCTATTAATCTCACTGCAATGCCTCCGGGTGGTTTACAAGGATTGAAAGAATCATAACAGTGTTGTGCAAAATTCAGACAATAGCACAATACTAAGATGAAATGGCCATCTGCTGATTCAATAATCATTGGGTCACAAACAGGGGTGGGCTTCAAAATTTTAGCAAGGGTTCGCTGCCTGGTTGCTGGGTGGGTGTGGTGATGGTGGGCACCGCCTAGTCAGCCTCCTGTACCACAGTGGGGAGGTATTCTTTCCTTCACTGGGCTCTGGAGGCTTTCCTTGAGCCTCTGGGAGGGTGAAAATGGCCTCCCCGGGCTCCGGGGGCCCTATAGAGGCTGGAAAGGGGCCTTCCAGTAGGCCCATTTTTCGCCTTTTCTCGAGCCTCCATACGCACCCTGCACGTTCCTGTATCCAAAACAGGCCACGTGGTGACTCCTGGAAGGGGTGGGATGGCCATAGCCAGCCAGGAGTGGGATTTGGGGTTCTCTGAACTGCACAGTATCTTAACTAAGGTTCTCCCGAACCCCTGCAAACCCCCAGCAGCCCAACCCTGGCCAAATTTACAAGAAGGAGGAACCTCCCCATAAAATAGAAAAGCAAGCATTTTATATAGTAGTTTAAGGCTACAGGGTGGGAATGTTCTTTGAAACAAGTACTAAAAAGGAAAATAGGTAGCTTCCATTAAATCAGTGCTTTGTTAGCTGTCATGCCCTTTTTGACATCCATTTTATGAATTAACAAACCTGTCTTCAGCCTCCAGTTTGGGAAAGTACCTGAAACATGGACTCAAAATTCCATTTTTTGCCCAAGAACTCTGAAAGTCTGATTAATCCTCCTTTGTGTTAGCATCACTTATTTTTGAATGACTGGATTCACCTATTGTCCTAAGGCACGGGTTGTTTAATTGTGGTCCATTAAACAAACTGCAATGGTAAAAATCATGCTTTGCAAATCTTAGTGGCTGGATTCACCCAACACACTAAACCAAAACCGAACAAGCCACATTGTAGCCTTCTTCAAGATAAATTAACTCAGTCAGAATGTTTAAAATATATATTAAAGTTGCAAAGTCAAGAATTAAATTTTATCTGTTCCACTTATATATTTATTTTGCTCAAAATTTCTACAATTTATCAATCCTCAAATGTTATAATGTGCATTAACATTACCATATCAATCAACCATATATATGCACTGATTCTCTAAAGTTTCTTGTAATTTAACGATATAAGACTTTTTAATAACAAAATATTTAATTTCAGCCGGAGATAACTACTGAGGTAGATATTGAGTCTGATGATGAAGATGCTAACAATCCAACTCCACCTGCAGTACCCAACGTTTTAACACAAGGCAAGTAATTCTTCTTTAACACATGGCAAGTGTTCTTCCTCTCATTTCATATGGCATCAATTATCTTGGTTACTTTTAAATCTTACAGATTTCTATTTATTTTCTTGCTGATTATAATGTAAACAGATTCCTCAATTTAAAAACATTGCCCATAATTCTGTTGTTTATTTTATATACCATCAGAAGCAGTTAAACTTTATTTTTCAAGACACTTTTCTCTATTGCTGTTTATAGTACACAGAACTGACTACAAGAGCCAGAAATACTCAGCCTTTGTATGGGGAGAGTGTATGTAAAATAAACAAACAGACATATTAGCTTATTTCAATAGATACTATCACAAGGGCTTCCGACAATGAACCTTCTGCACTGGTAGAGAAAATGGCTAATCATGTATGTGAACTTCCAAAACTTTAATAAATCTAGTGTCTTTGTTAGTAGGATTGAGCAACAATGTAGATTCAAAATAGACATTCTCTAAGGCAGAACACCAATCAATATATTCTTCCCTGCTCTAAGTATAAAATATTTAATCCAAGCAAAGCTATTTTGCTATTTGAAGAAAATCTTATAGACGAAATTTGTATACCTTGGTATTACTAGAAATGCCACTGTCCCTAAACCAGGTGATCTGATGCTTTTAACTAGAGCAGTATTTCTCAAATTTTGCAACTTGAAATGACTCTCAACTCCCAGAATTCCTCAGCCAGTATGTTGTTTCAGGAATTCTGGGATTTGAGGGCCACGCATCTTTATGTTGAGAAACACTGAACTAGAAAGAAATCAGGAGATTACTCTGATATCTTCTAAATGCCAAGAATATGCTTGATCCAAAAGCAATATGATCCATCCCCTCTTCTTACTTATTTAGAGGTAAGCCATATGTCGGTTCATATAATAAGTTAAGTCATAATATGAATTGATTGGTTTTAATGTGTTGTGTGAATGTAGCTATCGTGATTTACAAATCATTGTTACAATTTAAAGTGATGTGAATTCATCCCACTGTGATTTATTGAATAAATCATGGTTTTAAAATAATGGTTTAACCCAACAGGTGAAAACTATCATTTTGACCAATGTGATTAGTCCTAGACAACTATGTAAACTGTAGTAGCAACTCAGGGAAGATCAATTGCCTCATCATCATTTTCTGCTTTGCTTTTGAGAATTTTATTGTCTCTTCTCAATCAGTGATAAAATAGATAATGGACAACATCCAAGCTTTCCACCCTGTGAAAAGAAAATTCCATGTTTACTTTTCCGGACTGAAGAAGACTTTTCTCACAGTCTGGTAGCTGGGCAGTATTTGCTCTTTGTTATCTTTAGAAACAGTCTTAATGAGTAAGAAAGACACGGACCTCTAAGATAAAACTGCCAAGGAATACCAACTCTTTGCATAGTTTGTCAAAAGGAGAAAGCTTAAATAAAACTATCTGATACACAGAAGCAGCCCAGGTTATTTGGATAGATTGCATTGTTTGTTTCTTCTTCTTTTTCAGACGAAACAAGTCAAAAAGAAGATCAGATTTAAACGCATGGGGAGGTCAGGATTTTTTGTAAAATAAATTTAAACTCTGTATCTCATTTATTAATGAAAACTCTTTGAAACACATTTAGATCTGTTGTTGTGTAATATTATGTACTATTATGTAATCTTCTGTTCAAGTCAGTGGAGAATTTCATCAGAATAAAAATGTCAAAATTGTGGTATAGGAAAAATTCCCTATGATACTGTCATAATTAAATACTTTTAAGATTTTGGGTTACCTGTGAAAAGTTCATTAGTTATAACACTTTCCCATTGCAACCAAGAGAACGGTTGATTAATGAACTATAATAAGTATGAATTACCAATTAATATTGTTTAGAGTAATCTTCTGAAGGTTCAGCAAACCTTCAGATTGTTGAATTTCAGACCCATAATCCCCTGCTAAATTATCCAGAAGAGAAGAATGCTTTATCTTACCAGGCTAGAAATGGGGAGATTGTGAGTTTCAGATGTACTTTTAGCACTGAAAAATTGGCTGGCTAACTTTGAATCAGTCACTCTCTCTCAGTCCAACTCACTCATAGGATTGCTATTGTGGAAAAAATAGGAGGAGGAAGATGTATTGATTATGTTCACTGCCTTGACTTATTTTGTAGAAATAAGGTGGGATACAAATAAATACCGTACTTTTCGGAGTATAAGACACACTTTTCCCCCATAAAAGAGGGTAAAAATTTGGGTGCATCTTATACACTGAATGTAGCCAAAAACGGGAGACATGGAAGAGGCGATGGTCTGTGGCAGTGACGTGTGGTGAGGTTTATGGCTGGTGAGGCACTGACACAGTGGTGGGTTTCAAAAAATTTTAGACTTGTGGACTTCAACTCCCAGAATTCCACAGCTAGGCATGCTCAGTTCCGATTTAAAGCGACAGCATTTGTTTTTCTCCTTTGCGAGAGAAGTTTACTTCTTTCTTTTTCTTCTCCCTTCCCCTCCTTCCTCCCTTTCTCCCTCCCTCCCCCCTCTCTTAAAACACACACACACAAACAAGTTGGATTGGATTATCTCTCCTACCCCGTTCCTTCTCTCTCACTCACTCTCTCTCAAACAAACACACACACACACACAAAGTTGGATTGGAGGAAGAGCACCAGCGAGGAGACCACAGGAGGAGGCAGGAAGCCAGTCAAAGAGCCGTACTGGAGCACACACACTTTCCTCCAGCCCCGGAAGAATCCAGCCCAGCTTCACTGATTACAGGTTTGAAAAGGCAACATGGTTCTGCCTGCAATCAAACTACACCCCAGGGAGAGCACAAGCGAGCCAGAGTCCTTCCCTCCACCCTTTGCCCAAAGCCCCGCACCAGGAGAATGAAGTTTGAATTCCTCCCCCTCCCTCCGACCCACACGTACCTTTTCCAGCTGTTTCAGAGAGGATTTCAACTCTGCTCTTACCTCGAGTCCTCTGAAGAAGCCCCGCCCAAACGAGCGCCTTCTACTATGAGGCAGGAGAACTGCATGCCTCACCTACATCAGGAATTTTTAGGCTTTTAACCCTTGCTTAACTCTGCTTGAGTGATCATAAAACACCTAAAGTCAGACTAGATGAGGCATGCAGTTCTCCTGCCTCATAGTAGAGGGCACTTTTTTAGAGGCTTTTTAAACAGTTAAGCAGAGTCATCCACGGTGAGGCAGCAACTAGCTCAGCCTGACCTCAACTCTCGCCTTTTTCCTTTTACATTTTCACATAACAACCATATGGTTCATTTAACAACTTCATGCTTATCAACCATTCAAAAAGGTCATAAAATGGGGCAATGATTAATTTAACATCTGTCTTGCTTAGAAATGGTAATTTTGTGGTTGTAAGTTGAGGACTATCTGTACTGCTCCTTTGATCAAAGAAAAGAGCATGACCTTGGGGTTGCTTTAAAGTCGCAGTGTGACAGGAAAGTTATTTTCTGCCTTTTCTGCCCACATAAAGAAGTTCCAATTTTTTGAAAAAGAATGCTGGATTTAATAGGCAGATAGTCTCATCAAGTAGGCGCTAAGGTGTTGATACTTTTTCTTTAAAATTTTATCATGAGCTGGACTGTTGTTTCAAAAAGAGAAAATGAAAAGTGCAAATACTTTTGCATTTTATTTCAATGGGGTAAAATAAGAAACTCTTCAGGGATCTGCATCTGATGCTTTTCTACTTCTTTATAAATTAAAATGTGGTTCAATTAAATAGGTGCAAAATAATTCCCATAATTTAACCTTGAAAGTTATGAAACCTAAACTGTAGCTAAAGGGAAATTATCTTGGGTCAGAGAGAATAGTTTAATGAAGATGTTGAATCAGAGCGCAGCATTGATGAAAGGGGCACATTTTATGATAAGGATCATTACAAAAGGAGTTGAAAATAATATTGCCAACATTATAATGCCTTCCTACAAATATACATATAATATTTACTGCACCTGGAATACCATATATATGTCTGATCAGCATGCTTGAAAAAAGATTGAAAAAGTGCAGAAAAAGGCAAACAAAATACCTAAAGATGTTAAGTACCTTCTATAGAAGAAGTGACTAGAACATATAGGACTTTTTTGGCTTAGAAAAAAGAGGGGCAAGAGGAAAATGGTCAAGATATATCAAACCATGCTGTCATCATCATCAGCCATTCAGTCGTGTCCGATCCTTGGCTGTTCTATGGATCCCCTCTCCAAACCCCTCTGTCTCTCACTACCTTCTTCAGATCTGCCATGATAATCCTGGTGTCATCAGGCCATGGTTTAAATAGACGCCACAAAGTTTTCCTCCGTTTCTCAAGCCCAAGAACCAGAAGGCATCTATTGGAAAGACATTTAGAACAGACAAAAGAAAATTCACCATCACACAGTGCATAATTAATCTGTGGAAATTATTACCAGTGAACTGAGTGATCTCCACTAACCTGGAAAATTTTTAAAGCTTTTTCTGGAGGACAGATCACTCAGGGTTCTTGTAGTTTTGAAGATCAAATGATATTTCAAGGTTGGGGGAAAATAGTTCCTAATTCAAATTGCAAAAGAACAATAGCAGCGAAGAGTGTGGCTCTATTTTCTGCTTGTAAACATCTCAGAACTATCTGGTTAGCCAGTGTGAGAAACATTTAAAACCTCTCAAACATGAAAACGCAATTTTAAAAAATGCTCATTTTTGGCTTCACTTGTTTGAGGTCATAAAAGGGTGCAAGTCAACACAGAGCCACAAGCCTGCTTTCTGCATTGTTAAGCATATCAGTTCAACATCTGCTAAGAAAATACAGTACTTCCAGCAATGAGTCCATAGGCATTGACAGTAGCTTTTCGAAGATCATAAGAACAACAATTGTGTTTCTTGTTGTTACAAATGTATATACTATCCAATCCCAAAATGAATAAACTTAATTGGAGCCTAAACCAAATTTATTTTATTTTTTTATTTTCTATCAGTGATGCAATCATTGGCTGGTTAGTTTATTTTTTTAAGTGAAACACCTTTTAATTGTTAACGGAATTAATTAAACCAGATGAACTTCAAAGAATATACAATATTTACCCGGTCATGACAGTACTGTTGCAGTGAAATAATTTATAGAGCTTTGGTTTCTGATTTTCTCTTTCTAAAAGAACACATTTATTATGTAAACCTGACTTTTTCTTCCAGCAAAAAGACACAGGAATGTCAAATCCTTAGAACTGGGGTGACAGTATCTTATTGAAACATTATGGTGATAACTTTATCAGCAGTGTGTGACATAGGGCGGCACCAGACCATAACATGTGCCTTTGTCATAGGTGTCTACAAACATTTCAGATAAATTGCTTGTCTGTTTTGAAAGAAAGCCGATGCCTCCTTACCTCTCTCATCTACTTTGTTGTAGAATTTAACTTTTTAATGTACGATTTTTGAATTTGAAACTAAAGAGCCAGTCTGAAGGACAAAACTCAGATGCAACATTACTAGTGACACTTTAAATGGAATTTTTCATTCAGACTTTGACATTAAACTAGAAAGGCCTTTTCGCTGTGACCATACAAGCATAATAAATTCTGTATGTTTGTGATACTGAATGAATCTTGCCCATATGCTGCACTGCAAGGCTACATGAATGAAGCATTTACCAAATCAGGCCCACCACATTAAACAGAAAAACAATCTTTATTCATGGTAACTTATCAGTTTCAATTAATCAACCTTAACAATGGAAATTCTGATGTGCTCAAGCAACTTGAAAGCAATAGGTCATCTCCAGGGCAGCCATGTTGTGTCTTTGTGTTCATGGCTTCAAACAAAGCAACATCTCCCATAAATGTCCATATTCAATTCCATATAGCCTGCATAGCTGTTTTTAAGCATTGAAGCTCACTACCCTCGCTAATGTATCCACCTTCTCAAAGATGTGTACTGGGTTTGTGTGCGGTTTTGTTGTTGCTAGATGTAATGGTTTTCTACTATTTTGAAGCTCTGTTAAGATCAAACAAAGGAAAAGACATTTCCATTGGATGACCATCCTTTCAGTTCCTCTGCTGCTATGTGAATAAGCATTGTGCAAGCCACTCCAGTGGAATTGAAAGGGGGTAACCATTGGTTTGATTTGGTTACACGGTTTCGTAAAGCGCTCCCTCCCACTGCCTTAGGGTCTGTGAAAGGTCCGTGACCCGTTTAGAACTGCCAAGTGAAATGTCATGTTGCCCCTCCCAAATGAGAGTATCTGCATTCATTTGATCAGTATAAAAAATGATTGGGGATGGGAAGATCAGGGCTTTTGAATTGCAATTTATAGCAGTTTACAAAAATGCACATTGTTGGAAAAGAAAACATGGAAGTGTTTCTTTCTAAATTGCATTACCTGTGAAATGTCATTAGTCTTTTTTAGGATATTTGCATCCAATTTTTACTATGAAATCTGAGATAGGCTTGAAGAAAAGAAAGAAGCTAACTTTTCTTCTTTGTGTTAACTCTTATCTTGTTGTCACGCTCAATTTCATGTTGACATCCAAACATCTGGGATATCAATTTTTATGCCAGTTTTGCAAAGCCCTTGTTTGAACTTTTATTTTAATGATAATTGCCTCTGCGCTAGCTAGTGCTTTAGATCAACTTTAAACACATATTTTCTTATCTAGAAATACTTTATATAAATAGATATTTAAATGCATTTCTGTTTAATTTCATTGTATTTGCAAATGATAATTGGTTACACTTAGATGGATTTTTATTTTTTCCTATGATCATCTCCTCCCTATTCTTTCCCAGATATTTTTATGCAAAAAAAGCTTTTTAAAATATTCAGACAATATAAAACTAATCCATTGCATTGGAGCCCCTATCTGAATAATTTCACATTTGTAAATTTCAGTTCAAATGCATTGAAGCTTTATACTTGGCTGCTTCAGTCTCTGTCTCTGTCTCTCTCTGTCTCTCTCTCCCTCTCTTCCTCCCTGTAAAACCTGATTTTCAAGTGGGTGTATATACTAAAATTTCCAGAACAGAGGACTGAGGTTCCAGATAGAAAGGGACAAACAAATATTTAATTAGCAGTGCATGACTCTTTGAACTGGACACTTGGCTGACTTTCTCCTGTCTGCTTTTCCTGCCAAAGAATTAGAGGTTTGCTGTCACTACTTGTAGTGGAAATGGAAAGTAGTTATAGAAATTCTCTCACAGATGTCTGCGCACCTGCTTCCCAAACTTCGGAAGGTTTTGAACAGGATAGCAGTATTTCACTAAAAGCTGCATTGGTGACGTCAACTGATTAACTGCTAAGCTTGAAGACGTCACTTTCCATACAAGAGCAACCTGTGTGTGAACAATAAGACATTTGCGCAGCAGCTGGAATAGAAGCTCACATGTAAATGAATGCTGCGTATGAAAGAATAGCATCCGAGCCTTTTTGGTGGCATTCGCCTCTGCCTGAGAATTCTCAGCTAATAGGGATCCACAATGGAGATGCCACCGTTTTGTCCTGACAGAAGTTTCTGTGTCTTGAACAGCTGCATCTGGCAGAAGTTCAACAAGTGTAATTTTTCCCAGCCAGGAGGGGCATTGGGGGGGGGGGGGAGCTGCACCTGCTGAACTTCTGTCTTTCACAAAACTCTTAGCAGTACAGGAAGCCTGTTAGTAAAAGACATCCTCCCTAATTTCACTGTGTTCTACAGACAAGTAGTCTGTTGTTGAAAACCACTTCACCTCTTTTCAAAGACTGTTTTTTTTTAAAAAAAACACCTTGCATTCCCTATACTATGTATAGACATTGTAGCACATCTGATCACATGGCAGGTGAAATGGAAAGACCCACTAAGTTAAGGGATTTCACCCAAGAATGGACCCAAGTTCCTTCTCTTACGTGTGAACCTTGTTCACAGTTATACCATGATCTTAGGTGTATTTACTCAGATGTTGTAAAGCCCAGTGAAGCTTCCAGAGAGATGTATAAATGAGGAAAAATATTGGATACGGTCTTATACATATCTATTCCAAAATAAGCCCCACTGAACTCAAATAGGTTTACTGTCAGAAAACTGGATGTAAGATTGCAACTGAAGTTTTTTAGCCTCTTAGCCATACAATGGTTTATGGATTATTTTACTTAATCCCCATCTTCTTCCCATCTCTTAAAGGTTCTCCAGGAAACTGAATTTCAGCCTAAGAAGTAGTAGGCTATAACGAATGAAAGTGCTAGATTTTGTAGAAATTCCTGTGTTCAAAAGTATATCTAACAATAAATGTCATTGGCTGAATTTGGGTCAGGTTGTCTGCCTTCATTTCCTCCCACTTCCTTTTAGGGTAAATTAACACAGCAGGATAGAGCTACGCTATTAGAATTGTATTAGTATTAATATTGCATGCTTTAAAGCAATTAAAACCATAAACTTTGCGTTAGAAAAATAATGCTAACCAAAGATTCAAGTTCTGTTTGCCAATCTGCCAGTAGACAAGTACAAGAAATGGATAGACTACAGTCTAATTAATTTTATAATTTACTTAAATCCAAACCCATTGTTTATAACTAGTTATTCAATGAAATCATTTCTCTTTCTTTCTAAACTATTCAAAAGCATTTTCATTCATTGGTCCAAAAATGACAGAAAAAAACATTTCTTAGTAATAAAATTGACAGGTTGTGTATTTTATGTGGATTGTTGGTTTTTTGTTTGCAAACCCTAGTTTTATTCAGTTGAGCCAAGATTCTGAGTTTATACAACACAGAGAGCCATGATGTAACCACATTTGGTTTATCCCACACATTAGGTTAAAATGTTACAGAGTCATTTTTATTCCCACGTGTCATGAAAACAAAAGCAAACATTCCATAGATGCATAACCAATTTTTAACAATATCCAGCAAGTTTTCTTCTAAAAGTGTGTGGGTAGAATTTTGACCTGTTTTAATGAAGTAGCATAAAATGCAAACCAAACTAATACAGCTCTTGAATGTTTAGAGACAGATTTTGTACCATGGTTATACTGGAGTATACCATAGGCAGACCATTGAGTATACTGATGAGGGGGCTTTTTTCAACCCAGAAATCTTAACAGTCTTAGCTCACAGACCAGACATATTGCATAAAAGTGAAATTAGCTCCCATAATATATGCTGCTGACTTTACAAAAGCATAAGAGACTGTTTTGTAATCCAAATGCTACTATGGTGGCACATGCTTTATAGTCTAAATATACTTCACCAGACTTAGCCTCCTTGGGAATTTAATAGTCTCTTTTTCCTACATTGGCCGACAATAAGTTTAACGTAGCAGTTAGATTTTAATCAGGACAAGATAATTTGTAGTGATAGTGGATGATGTGCAGGAGTGGGTTCCTGCCAGTTCTAACCTCTTCTATAGAAGAGGTTCCACAAAACTACAGTGCCGTTTAGAACTGGTTCCAGTTCCCTCCGCTTGCCGTCAGCACATCATCAAAATGAAGAGCGAGAGGAGGAATTCTGGGAGTTGAAGTCCACAAGTCTTAAAGCTGTCAAGTTTGAACACCACTGGGGTTTTTTTTCTAAAGGGTTAGGGGTGCAAGGATCTTGTAACTTGACAGCTTTAAGACTTGCACACTTCAGTGCCAGAGTTCATGAGCCAACATGACTGGAAGAGGAATTCTGGGAGTTGAAGTCCACAAGTCTTAAAGCTGTCAAGTTTGAACACCTCTGACTTTTTTTCTAAAGGGTTAGGGGTGCAAGGGTCTTGTAACTTGACAGCTTTAAGACTTGTGTGCTTCAAATGCCAGAGTTTCTGAGCCAACATTTTGGTTGCTAAGCAAGAACGTTGTTAAGTGAGTTTCACCTCATTTTACAAGTTGGCCATGCCCACCCATCGCATGGCTGGCAAGCCACTCCCACCCAGTCACATGGTTGGCAAGCCACTCCCACCCAGTCACATGGCCAGCAAGCCACTCCCACAAAGCAGGCCACACCTACAGAAGAGGTTCTAAAAAATTTTGAAACCCACCATTGATGCTGTGTCTCCAATAACCAAAGTATGATCCCTTATATTGTAACACAAAACCATGATTTAGTTATCCACTGTTTATTATTAACCACAATCAAATGCAAGCCATGAAGCATGGTTTAAAACTTTATGAGTTGCATTCACAAAAACATTAAACCCAGAGCAAACAAAGCTTGCAAGCGTAGTTATATTTTGATGATTTAGCCAGATTTTCTGGCCCACATGATACACTGAAAAATAACTTCATTACACAGGCTAGATTTTCATTACATGCTACAGCCATACACATACCTTTCTGTAATCCATCAGCCAAGCAAGATACCATTTTACCTTGCTTCCTATCAAATACACCTGGGTAGAGAACACATTCAAGTGATTCTCATCTTTCTTTCTTTCTTTCTTTCTTTCTTTCTTTCTTTCTTTCTTTCTTTCTTTCTTTCTTCTTCCTTCCTTCCTTCCTTCTGCAGATGAAGAAGGACTTGAGCAATCATTACTGTCTTCACCTCTTGTGCCTGTGGACACTGATGTGAGTTGGAATCCTCTGCCTTATCTGGAACAATTGCTGCACCAAAAGGGTTGAATGCTTTCAGTTTTTCTAAAGCTTAGAAGGAACCCAAAACAAACTGGTCAGATGAGAAGCTATTGTTCCCGAGAGTGCTTGAGCATTTTCTGCCCAAATGTCACAATGGTAGAAGTGAGTCAAGATATTTCTGAGGCACTGCTTCAGGAACACTGGAGTGTTTTTCTTTTCTGCTTCAAAAAAAATTTCAAAAGAAATTTAGGGCCATATCTCTCTGAATTATTATTCTGCAAAAGACTTATTCCTAATAAAAAATTAGTTGCTAAACTGAGCTTGATTTTTAAGAATGCAGACTTTGTGGAATGTAACATCAAATCTGTTCTGTCAATCCATCAAAATAAAATGACTTTTTATTTAAATAGCTGTCATTTTAAATAGGGCAAACTGGAGAACTGAACTGAAGATAAAATAGTTTTGTCCAATTGTTTCAAATACCCCTTTCAAAATATATTAGCCTAAAACATGGTATTGAGGTGGTCCAAGATTCAGCATGCAGCACACACTATTGCTCCTGGCATATTTATTTTTACAATGTGGGGCTTAGATTCACAGACCGTATTAATCCACATTGTGCTGTGTAATCTACAGCAGATTCAGGCAATATGCTAAAACATAATAGGGCTCCATTTTGATTAATGTGTCAGGTGAACTCATTCAGGGTTTGTTTTTCTGCTGCCTTTTGTGTTGCTTTAGCGAACCTTGGAAAGAACAACTGATACAGACTTTCTAACTGATTTTAGGCTTGTAGGTCAGATTTACTCAACCTGTTGATCTTTAGATTTGTTGGGAGTTAAGCTTCCAGAATTTCCAGCTGGAGATTCTGGTAATGATTGATTATTCTGCAGGTGATATTCTCTTCTCAGCACATCCCAAGGATAACAGCTTGGGGAAAACTGGCTTTTGTATTTAACCTCCACCCAAAGGGTGCCATAATTGAGTTGGGCACTTCTTCCAAACCTAAAGATTTCTTATACTGTATTCTTAAGCTTGCAAAGTGACAATGAAGTTCAAGAACGCTTTATGATTTTGAGCTATAACTACATGCTTACAAATAAAAGTGAAAGGTGAGGGGTAAAAGTCACTGAACAAAACAGAGGTACTTGGGTAAGTGACTGCCTCCTGGGCACTAATTGGCCATTGATTTTGTACGCCTAGCCCAGTTGCACCAAGATCACAAAATGTTTGTCTTGTTTGGGCTTGAAGCTCCAAATTCTTTGTGATTACCCAATTAGAATGAAGCTGATGGCAACCAGACAGGATGCAAGAGTGAAATGAGCAGAAACTCGGTTGGGGGGTGACAGTGTTTCCCCCACACCCTTTTCACACAATGGCCCTTTGCAAGCCCCTACCGTTCTTCAGGCTTCAGCTCAGCTCCTTTTACTCTGTGTGCCAGAGGCATTTCCAAAGGATTGTTGCCCTAGAAACTTGGTTTCAACCTCCTGCTATATATCAACAAGCTTGTTTTAGCAATTCCCCTGCCTGAATTACAGTTACACAGTTTGGCGCTTCTTTCAAATTTCCTCCCATTACTTGGGCCAAAGAAAGGCATTTTTCCTCCTTTAGAAATGAATTGGCTTAATTAGTAAGTAGATTAATGGCAATGGCTGGTGAGTTGGTTTCCAGCAGAGTTTCACCAGAGAGGGTTAATCGGAGTCAGGACTGGAATCGTTCCCAGAACTGGCTGCCAGCCATTTTCCATCAACAAATCAACCCAGAAACAAATGCACTCGCTCCTCGCAGTTCCTATCAGAGAAATAGAGATGATGAGCTTCCTTTGAGAGCCACCAGCCGCAGCAAGGCTGCCCAAACATGTGGTTGTTCCGCTGCAGGGCCATCAAAGGACACCCAGATTCTGACTTTGCTCAGCATTAAATCCAAAGCTTCAAAAGTCCTCGCCCAAAAGATGGGCAATCCAAGTGAGAGAATGAGTGAGGAAAGGAAATTCAAGCCTTGCTCTCTTCTGCAGCCTCTTTTTCTGCTTTCTCATTTCTCAAATTTAATGTGAATTGCCAGTCACGAGAACCTGCAACATCAAGCTGGAAAGGCTCCGGTCTGGATTATCTTCCTGCTTTTCAGACTTTCTTTGAAACCTACTTAAGATCAGTTTATACTCTTGGAAAGTCCTACTCCCTTTTGTGTGAATCACCTTTCCTTTTAAGGCTACCACATCTGGGTTGCAGAAATCCAAGCAACCACTAGATGCCGACAGAGAGCTAGAATTTTCTATTTATTTCTTGTCGGCTAGTAGCTGATGGGGCCCTCTGCAAGATTTTTGTGCTGAATTCACCCATGGAAAAGATTATGGTTGAATAGGTGTCAATTTACCTTTACCACTATGTCAAGAACAAAATTGGATTTATGGACCAAAACTTACTTCCTGACATCCCTATTGTAATCTGGTGGTGGAAATTTGAGCGCTGCAACAAATTTGGGGGAAGGGTGGTTTGGAATGGCTGAAATTTTTTAACCAGGTTTTTATTTTCATCCATTCTGTTTCTGTAATAAACATTAGTCTACATGAAACTAATTTCAGGAATAATTTTGGTGTAACATTTCTGCAATATTATATTGAGTTACAGAATTCGGTGACCCCAATATTTAAATAAGAAAGTGAATAATAGAAATAGCACGATTCATTTTCATTTCTCCCATATTGACAAAAATGCATTCATAGCTTAAAAAGTAATAAGTTGTCTTGCAAAAACCGAAAATAGCAAGGAAATGCCTGTACAGCAGTGAAATTTATGCTAGAAAAGGCAGGCTGGTTTCATAGTTTTTCTTTTGAAAGTATGACGAAGAGACCCAGTGAAAAATGACACATGCTTTAGCATTTTAGAAAGCTGGCGACTAGCAGAGTGCCTTTCTCTCCCCCTTCCCTTCTCCCGCCCTTCCCCCCCCCCTCTCTTTAACTTTCTGCCTCTGAACAAAGAGGTCGCAAAACTAGCTAGGTTGTAATGAGTTCTATGTCCCAAGCCCATTAAGGGCATCATGGAAACATATTGTATCGAAATAGTTTGGAAGAGAATAACGGGGATGAAAGAGAATGGTGCTTTGATCAGCTCCCTGGGGTCCTGAGCGCGCACAGACCGGCTTGCAAGGCCTCATTCAGCTCTAGCGAGACACACTTACAAGACCATTCAATGTGATTTGCATATCTGCAATTTATCACATCGGAACCCTCCAACATTTTTTTGCAAGGTAAATAAAAGTTGGATTGAATAACAAATATCAATCATCTCAGCGCGAAAGGGAGAGGAAACGCGGGTGCAAGACAGACTAGCGCAGGCCTCTGTAAAGAGGCAAAAGAAAATATTTAGCCCAGCGAAGGGAAGTTCAAAGGGACTTTTGACAACAGGTTCAAGGCTAGCTTTAAAAAAAAAGAAGAAGAAGCCTGCCACAAATAAAACCTTTGGGGTTTCCAACTCGTGGAAAAAGAGAAAGCATTAAAACACGAATGAGAAAACCACTAAATGTTGATTGAGAAATGGAAGAGGGTAAAGTGGGCAGCCTGCAGAACGACAAAAGTTCGTTCTCGCCCCCACGAACCTTTCTCGGATCTTTAGATTTTGTGTAATTAATTATCATGTGCTCTTATGAAAAAGCATAAAAGACCAAAAAAAACCACCTCTCCCAAATATGAAAATCACACGTCTGTTTGCCCCGAAATGATATCCAAAGTAAATTTAAGGGGATTCCTCTTCAGACAAGGAGCAAGTTAACAGGAAGCCATTGTCTAGCCCTTCAAAAAACTTCGGTTAAACACCAAATGAGAATCTTCAACTTGACCTTGGAAAGGCTCGGCGCCTCCAACTAATCTATCAAACCACCCCAGTGACAATGATGTATTTCCAAGTATTGTCAGATCCTGAAAAGATTGATAAATTCGCCGCTGTTACACCCAGAGCCAGCGTTCCTCTTTGGAAGGGGACACGCTGTAAAAAGCGCACCTCCTCATCCCCAGGTCGCGGGGCGGGGGGGAGGGGAGGTAGCGGGGAGAGGAATGAAAGGCCGCGGCGAAGAGAAACGAGCCCCCTTAAATCAGTCTGGCCATATTTCCTAAAGGAACACAAGAAACCTGGAGACAATCCTTCTCATATTTAACGCAATATTTCTTGGCTGTGGCGAGGAACAAAAGTCATAGCAAGACGTCTTTGTGACTAATTCAGTCAAAGGGTCGGCTCTGGTTCCCCTGCCGAAAGGTCACTGTCGTTGTGTATGGTCCACCAAGGGGGGGTTTTCACAGGGAAAACGGAGCCAGCTGTCCCTGTCACACTCTCCACACTGGGGGAGCGCACACTGTGCATGGTTATTAGCTTCGTTCTACACCTGCAAAACCTACCCATTTCCAAGACTTTTCAAGGCTTTTTCCCCCTTTTCTTTTTGGACCTCCTTTTTTTCAGCCTCTTCCACTTTGACAACAACTATTCACGTTTTTCCTGAAAAGGACTGGGAAAGAAGGAGGGGGCGCTTTCTACGCATTCTAGTGAGTACCCATTGAGCCTCTAGCTAAAGGAGCTGCCTTCCACAAAACAAACTTTGACAAAGTCCCAAATAGTTTGCACCAACGTGGAAACGGGCTGTTGCTAACTGAAGTACCCCTTAGCCAGGGTTCGATGTACAAAGGAGACACGGTCGCTCCTCCCCAGGGAAAGCTAGTCCTCCATTTCTTCCCCGGTGTCTGAGCGCTTTACCTGTGGCTGCCCTTGCCGAGAGGGACAAAGGGCACCATTTCCCCCTTTTCACTTTTCACCTTTCCCTCTTTGAAAATAACGCTGGGGAAACGGAGAATGGCCTAAACCAGACAGAAAGAATCAGGCCGATTGGGAAATATTTAATAATCTGCCGATGCCCCGATTGATTGCTACAGCGTGCGCCAGCCTTAACCAGAACAGAAGACTGGCCAGGACAGAAGGGTGGGTGGCTTTGCGCAAAGGCGGGGGCGTGTTAGGGCGGCAGGATTGGGGTCCAGTTTCGGCTCCTCTTGCCCTCCTTCCCGGCCTAACCATAGGAGTTTCCCTGCTCCCGCTAATGCTCTGTTCCTCGTGCTAATGGGCTGGACAGAAGTCTAAGAAATAGCCAAGGCCCGCAGACACTGGGGGACCGGACAGGTCAAGAGCCACCCGTTTGCCTTAAGACAGGAAAGCCTGTCGAAGGCCATTTCCCAGAAGAGGTGGGTTGATTTGTTCCTTTGCCTCCGAGGCAAGCTCGGCCTGTTTTGGGAAGCCTCTGAGCAGGAACACAGATCTCTGGCATCGTGACAGGCGCTCAGCGCAACAAGTTGTCTTCAGAGCAGGTGCGAGGGAAGGAAATTGGAATCTGGGGGAAGATCAGAACGGCGAATAAGCCCGGGGGCTCGGAGAGCTTTCCTGGGCCCCGGAAACTAGGCTGAATCTAAAAAAGTGAACCACCATGTTCCTGGATACCTCTAACCTAAACGTCGTTGGAACAAGCTGGCCAGGGATTGTAGGCGAGCGCCTAAATTTTTTTGGTCAGGCAAATCTAGTTCTTCTCTCTGTTTCAGCCGCCTAAGAAGTAGTTCCGGCATGAAGGTGGCGTTCTCCCCTTTGCGCCCCACTAGGGCTGTCCTCAGCCACCGGTACCCCTCTGTCCCGCTCGTTCAGGCCTCAAGCAGGCCCGTGATAGCGGGACCCCTCTTGGAGACATCCATGCGCAACGATGCCAAGCAGGCGGATACTGTTTCTTGGCTGCCTCTTTCCATCAGACCAACCTTCAACAGCAAGGAGAAGATATTTAAAGTTTCGACAGGGGAGATCTTCCCCTTTCCGGGGCCTCGCAAGCCGGCTTCTTGCCGACTCCGCCGGACCCCGAGTTTTTGGGGGAGAAGCAGAACGCATGTGCGTCTCCAGCCGGGGACCATCCCAGCCGCTCGCCTCGGAGCGTGAAGTGAGTTTGGCCAAGCTGCTCAGAAAGGCGCCAAGTACTCGAGAGTTGGACTCAAAGCACTAAGCAATCTGACTGAGGCCTTTGGGGGGGTTTCCCTGCTCCTGATAATGACGAATTGAGACCGGGGGCAGCTGAGGGGGAGGCGAGTAGCGAAGCTTTTAGGAGACCCAGAAAGGCCCCTGCGCACCAGGCTAGCTGCGCGCTCGGCTGACAAGGCAGCTCTCTCTCGCTCTACTGTAGCCGCGCGCGCCTCATTCACCGCTCCAGCCCTCATTCCCCCCTCCCTCCGCCCTCTTTTGTTCGCCTTAAAAGTAATGCTGCGAATTAAAAGAAATGACAATGTTTTCTCCCTGCTCGCAAGTCCCAGAGAAGAGCCCTTGAGCTTGGCAAAATCAGGCGAATCATTCAGCGTGCCACCCCGCACCTGTGATCTTGGCATTGAAAACCCTGCAGACCTATTCCCTATTAAACTTAATTATTCCCTCAAGCACACAATGGTTGAAATGGAGCAGGTTGGAGTCTGTTTATTGGTCGTAAATGTTTTTCTGAAGATCTTCTGAATGTCATTGTTAGCTTGTTGTTTGAGGCTGCCCTCGTTCTTTCAGCCTAGAGTAGCCTTGGACTTTTCAATTTTCAATCGTAACATCTGCTTAATCGTACGGATCAAAATATGGAGACACAAAACATATGTAATGGTGGATTTGTTAAATCCTGGTAATGAGTTATTAACAAGGGAAAACAATGGGCCAGGATTGTGAGAGCCTTATGGTAACAGAGTCACTTTATGCAACGCCTGACGTTCCCCTTCTTGATAAATGGAACTAAGGTCTGAACGCCAGGTGATAGCAAGAAAATCAATGTCTTTAGAGGCCAGCATGGAGACTTTTTTTTTCTGTGTGAAAAATTAAAAGACATAAAATTTAATTGGCTGATAGGAGAGGGGAAAGTAGTGGTCTTAAGTTTAATTGCCAGTTGAAGGCTTAGCAAAAGGAGACAAAAAAAAACAAAACAAAACACAAAACCCCAAACAAAAAAACCGAGACTAGGGCCTGTTTGTTTGCTTGCATCTCAGCTCTTACTGCAAGTGTATCATTGAAAATGCGTTTTATTATAACACATGTCATGCTTTACAGTTCCCATATTGTCTCAAGACAATGCTTAATGGTACATTAAAGACAAGCAAACCATGCCAACAGTCTTGGAGACATTGTAAGGGCCTCTCTCAATCTCTTTGCTTGCTTTAGGCAGCTGCAGTCCAGCACCCAGAAACACAAAAAGAACAAGTTTGAAATACCAGGTGCATCCGAGAGAAACTCGACAGGGATTGATATGTTATAGCCCAGGACATGAACCTAGCAATAAAGATATCATTTTGATTGTCTCCAGCTTCCACGCCATGTAAAAGCAAGAGGCACCCGGGAAGCCTCATTCTGCTGGCAGCAAAGCCTTTTCCCATCTCGGAGTCCTCCTATCTTCCTCAGCCAAGTCCGAGCACCTGTTAGCCAGACCCCACATCCCGTCGTGGGAATCATTGCCTGCCGAGGCTTCCAGATCTAGAAAATGCCATTTATTGAGGAATGAGTGTGGGTCCATTCCCACAGGCTTCATGGGAGGGGAGAGGGGGGGAGAGACAAAGAGAGAGAGGGGGGAGGGAGGGAGGGGGAGGGAGGAGCAGAAGGAGGGAGGGAGGGAGGGAGAGAGGGTGAGAGGAGATTTAGCGGAGAACCTCAACTGGTATTTGTTCATCCTGGCAGCTGGTCCCTGATGCCACCGCAAAAGAGACCTTAATGGAAATGGGATGAGTTCATGCCTAGCCCAGGTTTCGTACCCCATATATTACAAGCCTTTAATCCCAATATTGGCAGATTAGAAAGCCTGGGAATCCCAAAGGGGCAGGTTCTCAGTCTCCATTAGGGGCAGTTTCTTTTTTTCACCCTACCCTGCTTTTGCTTTTCAAGAGGAAGCAGCTTCCTTTCTCATACTTTTCCTGCACTTGGACCTGAAAGAGATTGATGCCTTGAGATTTTAATGGGATTTCTGGTTCTGACTTTGTCCAGGCCAGGAGTACATCTTCTTTCGCTGGCAGGGGCATCACAAATGCTACTGGTTTTAAAGGCAAGGATGGCCTGATGAATAGAAGTGAAAGAAAATCAGGATCTTAGTAACTCTTGCATCATCTGGTGGTAGTGCAGCAGCAGCAGTTTCGGTATGGTCTGTCTTGTAGACATAAATCTCCGGAGCCGCATCTTAGCCCATTAGGAAACTGTGTACAGAGAGAAGCCAACTTTCATATTGTAGTGTCTACTGAATGGATGGAAATCTTTTTCAACCTGAAAATTGAAGAATAGTTTGTATCTTTGCCAAAATTGCATGTTGCTCTTTTCAAGCTCACTGGCCAATTCCAATATTAGTAGTAAACATTCTGAAGAAAACTTCAGGAACTAAGTATTTTCCCATCAGATCACTGTAGAGTTATTTTAAAATCTTGAAGTACTGGGTTTTTTTATACCTAGAAAAAATGATTTAGTTTAATCTTTCAGCCCTTCCCCCAACCACAACAATGCATGCTATTGGCTTCCGATCAGATTGCTGGGGAGGGTGGGAGAGCATTATTTATTTGAATGCAAACGCACAACCCCCCGAAGGGGAGGAGCTTATCTATGAATCTCTTTATGGTCGCTCTTGATTAATTTTTTGGGGTAATGGGGAGAGAAGGATAGTAGATAAAACGCTGGTTTCAAAGGTTTGAATAGCTGTCACTCACGGAAGCCCACACGCTGGTTCCTTCCAGTGCCAAGCAATATTATACACATATCCGCGCGGGCGCGCGAGGGCGACTATTGCTGCTTCATTGGGTTGGGAGGCGTTTGGGTGTTTTAACTTTCTTTTGCAATTCCCGCGCCTACCTTAAATAGCACTTTTGTTTCGGGTCTTGGGAGAGACATTTATTTCACTTAGCATGTGGATTACCCGTGTGCCCATTACTTTATGTATGTGGGTGTGGACGCACACGCGCGCACCCACACCCACACGCCTTTTAAATTATTTTTCTGGCCTTTAAAACATTCTCTGCAACTGTAGTGAATAACTGAGGAAGAACGGCAAAAGACTTCGGAGATGATTTGGAGATCGTTATTAAAGGGACCTGTCAAGTCAAACCAAGAAGAGTCACATGACAGAGAAGCCCTGTGGTTTTCCCCGAGCAGCCAGGCTCTTCCGCTTGATCTGCGCTAGACTTAAGGGTGTGATGAGAAGGCCATCCCTGAATGACAAAATGCACGAGCGCGCGCCTTCACGCGCGCGCGCACCTCCTCGCACCCGCAAGCGATGCCTTCGGAGAGTGGGACGTCCCGTAACCATGTTAGGAAGGTGCAAACTAAGCCAGGGCCTCGACCAAAAACCCACGTGATCGCACCCTCAGCCGTAGAGCAGCGGGTCCTTCCGCCGCTTAGTGTCCGGGCGTTCGAATCCAGCGACCGTTTGACTTTCTAATAAGCGTAATGAAATTACATGCCTCCTGGAAGCGTTTGCTCTCTGTGTTTAATGAGAGCCTAATACCGGACCGTCGAATTGTAGCTGGGCTATTCAACCCTCCGCTTTCTCTTAGCGGCTTTTGGCGGTTTAATAATGTTGCCGGTGGATTTTCTCCTGCTCCTTTTCCTGCCGGAGGGGGGCGGGGCGGGAGGCGGTCTTGTTCCTCTTCCCGCCGCCCGAGGTTGCCAATGGAGGAGGGCAAGGGGACTAAAATCTGGCTAATTGCCCTTGGAAGGGACGGTGCCAGACGGGAGACATGGGCCGGTTTGTCAGCCTATCTAGGTTAATGCAATTAGCCTACCCGAGCGGGTGATGCGTTCCCGTTGCTTTCCGAAAGTGCCGGCATAGCGAGGGGTCATTAGCTGTTTTGGGGCTCCGAAGGCTGACCGCTGTTCCCATCCGCCTGCCTCTCCCCTCCCCCGGGTAGGAGCAGCAAGAACAGCGCTGGATCATACTAGATCCGGGCTAGGCAGCTGGGCTTCTCCCGCCAATCCATGGCGTCTAACATGGGAAAATCAGCACCTGCGGCCTTGGCCAGCCGCGGAAGCACAAGCGGCTGAAGCAGCCTCAGGGCAGCCAGAGGGCTCCGCCGCCTTCGCGGCCCTTGCCGTGGGGTGTGGGACTTGCTCTAAGCTACACACCTTCGACCCTGGGAACCCCCACTGCGCCGCGTTCAGTTTAGCCTCCTCGCTCGGTCGATCCATTTTCGCAAACTAGGTTTTCATTCAATGCAGGATCGTGGTCTCAGATAAGAATGTCCTGTTTGCGGGGCGGTGGGGTGGGGGTGGTACTTTTCGGACTGAATATAACCCATGCCAGAATTACTTTTCAGAAGGGCTGTCCTACAATTAATTAATTCTCATTCTCTCTCTCTCTCTCTCTCTCTCTCTCTCTCTCTCTCTCTCTCTCTCTCTCTCTCTCTCTCTCTCTCTCTCTCACACACACACACACACACACACACACACACACACACGGAATTTGGGATAGGAAATATAGAAGATAAATTAGGGCTACATGTGCTGAAAAATATTTTGTTTGTTATGTTTTCCTATGCCTTTAGGACATCCGCAGATCTCACTAACAATGTTGGTAAGGTAGTTTGCCTGTATAACTAAGTTATACACTAGTACACTGAAACTTACAGCGAATTCTATAAACAGCTGTCTGATACATTTATTTTGGGATAAGGCTGAATCTGACCACAGGGACTCAAGTCCCCAACGGTGTTGTTGTTAGTTGCGAAGTCGTGTCTGACCCACCGTAACCCCGTGGACCACTCCCTTCCTCCAGGCCTTCCTGCCCTCTACCATCCTCTGGATTCCATTTAAAGTCACGCCTAACTGCTTCGGTGATTCCATCCAGCCACCTCATTCTCTGCCGTCCCCCTTCTTCTCTTGCCCTCAAACTTTCCCAGCATTAGGTGGGAAAGCATTCCCCAGAGGTATAGCAGCCAGTTTTTCACCTGCTTCTGAAAATGTTGAAGGTGCTGCTATTGCTGTTGCTGTTTGCAATTCTATTTTTAGAAACAGGAGTAGCCTTATTTTTAACTGTCTGGTTCATAAAACCTTAAGGGGCACAAACCTTTGAAGCAAATCCTGTGAAATTCTTAGAAAGACATGACGTTTATCTCCCCTTCCCAGGAACATACGTGGATATGCAGAATCATTGCAATAAGAAAAATTACTTTTGAAAATAGTAAATTCATAGAATGTAAAGATTAAAAGGGACTACAGTAAAGGCTCTTTCTCTAAAACAATCAAGTGGAATACACAAATAATGAAAAGGACACATTCTCATCAAATGTGTCACAGGAAAAATCCTGCTGGGACCCCTCTGCAGACTTGATTGAGATATCAACATTTCAAGGTTCTAAGAGATAATTGCAAAAAACTTAAAAGATAATGAACCCCATGCAGCTCAGCCTTTTGCTATCCACTAGCAGTCTATAAATTGGCGATCCTCAACACACACCTTTCTTGAAGTCATTCAGTGAAGCAAAACTCCCCCCTCTTCTAATAAACTTGTTGCATTACCACACTACATCACTTACCTTTAGGATATGCTGGTTTTCAAATATTATTAACCGTGACAGAACCTGATTAGTTTCTGAGCTCAGACAAATGCTAGGTATTGATAAGTGATCCAATGAAATACTTCTCATCCTAAGCCTCTAGTGATTTTACAAACCCATTAGAAGTGGGTAAAAGGGGTTGCTGCTATAAGGAAACGAACTTTCTTAAAAGAGAAATATCCTTTAATGAACCAACAATCCTGGATTACAACTTTATCCATTGGATGTTATCCAACTTTATACCACCCATGATCTATTTTTGAAGTGAAAAGCTTATTGCAACGTTTCAATGTTGTTTCCAGTTTCTAAACCACTTCACATTCCTACATCTTAATATCAAATGTAACCACGAGAGCTTTTCAGATATAATAGATTTCCTAAGAAAGTTACAGTGTTAAAAAGCAGTCAGTTAATTTAACTTAGGGATTCTGGGAACTATAATCCTTATGCGTCTGGAAGGCACTGGGTTTCTCCATACAGTAATATAGGATTAAGATTTGCAGCACAGAACCAATAAGAGGGATGGCCTTTAAATAACAAATTTTATTAGGTGAATAAATTCATTAGCACACTGTTTATTTGCTGAATCCTGCATCAAGACATCTCCTGGATCTGCAGAAATTTCCAATACTTTTTTAAATAAAGAATTTAATCTAAAGTTCTACCTGAGAACAGATCCTTCTCCAAATAAACTCATTTTAATCAAAGTTTACTAATATTTTAATATAATTAACATTTTCAACAAGTGGTAATATATTATGTTCACATTTCTTGGGAAACATTATCCTTTCTAACAAAGAATCTTTGCAAAGGTGCTGGTGAATGTATTGCATATTTTAACATTAGGATAAATTATATAAATTATACATTCAAAGAAGATAGCTCCATTCCTCCAGGTGTAAATAAATAGAAAAAAAGTGATTGCCTTAGAATACTTTTTTGTATTGTAAAGTACTTTTGAAAATATGTATTGTTAAGCAAAACTGTTCCAATAAAGTAGAGGTATAGAGGAACTCAGGATTGGAGTTCTTTGTGCTAAGTTTGGTTGTTTGCTTGCAGGTGAACATTACTAGGTTCACATTGTTACCTAATCAGGTAACGAAATGTCTGCAAGCAAACAACCAAGCTCAGGACCAAGAATTCATACAACTGTATGCTGGCAAAAATATTGATATTTTAATATAATAATGTTCTGATGTTATGATGTGAAATCAAATGGGGGCTCATTTTCAATGTTGTTCACAGATGATTTGCTGTTTAACTTTCTGGGGTCTTCTGGAGTCCAGACTTTAGCTGTTCGAATAATGTTTTGTTCCTTGAGTTGTTTTTCATCAGTCCAGGAGAGTGAATGCCCAGCAAGAGGAGGAAGTCCATAATCTGGGTCACTTGGAGAAGGTGATCCTGGAAGGAAGAAAACAAAGGAAGAAGGAGAGCATTAGACTGGATATTCTTACCATAACAGACTGGAATAAACATGCCATGGACGGGTAGGCAGCAATATAAATTTTCCAAATAACTAACTAACTTCCCAACTTCTGTTACCCCTGTGACAGAGACTCAGCTGAGTATACGTGCATTATTAACCCAGCATGATATTTTGGAGAAAGCAGCTTCTCTCCATAGCTAAAGAACAGCGTTGGTTTCTGATTGCCCTTCTGATACATTGGACTAATCTCTATTACAGTCATGATAGCTGGGTATTTGGAAAACCAAAATCTGGAGGACATGAAGATGGATAAGTAGAGGTAGCACACTATTCAGCCCTTCCCAATGAGCGAGGGCTTCTGCAGAGGCTATCTAGGGAGCGCCCTAATTTGGATCTCGACTCCCTTTGACTGCATGCAGACATTAAGAATACTGTGTGTATGGCTGGGTTTCAATAACAATAGCCTAACAGTGGCGCAGCGATTTGGATGCAAACATACAGATCCATGCAAAATAATGACATCTTAGAATTCAAATTCCGCCTCGAATGAGGGTATCCTCTTAGTTGTTACCCCATCTAAGGATCGCCTTTGGATCGGTGGAAGCACATTTCATTAGCAAACAAAGAAAAGGATAAAGTTTCCTTGCAAACACTTGTGGATAGTAGCAATAGGAGCCGCGGACAGACATGTCCATGAGAAAATCGCGAATGGAATGCAATTTGGATACCCATTTTGTGCGCCAAGTCAGGGAGTTTCAAAGCAAGGTTTCGGGCTACGACGACCTCTCACTGCCCGGGAAAGTGAAGTGGGTTTAGGGAAAGCGGGGGCCTGAGCTTCAAGACGGTCGTCTGCAAGGTTTCCACAGCAGCACCGAAGTTACTGTGGCCAAGGAGTCTCCCCCTCTTTTTTTCATTTGGAACGCGGCTGACCGGGGTGTGAAGCTCACCCTGCACTTACTTGTGCCTCGGTGGCAGATGATGACCTTCTTGGGCTGGCATGGGCTCTGGCTGCCCGCGCTGCGCAAAGGTAAGTCGGACTGGACCAGCTCGCTGAGGAAGTTGATGTAGCCGATGGCCAGGCGCAGCGTGTCCACCTTGGACAGGCGCTTCTCGTAGGGCAGTGTGGGGATATGAGAGCGCAGCCCCTCGAAGGCGTCGTTGATGGACTGCATCCGCCGCCGCTCGCGCACATTGGCCGCCTGCCTCAGTTGCTGCAGCTCAGCATCGGAGCGCACCCGCCGCCGTCTCCGCGCTGCCGCCGCCGCCGCCGCCGCGCTCAAAGCCTTAAGGCTGCCCCTGGGCGATGCAGCCATTCCGCAGCACTCATAGGTGAAACTGGACGACGACGGCGAGGAAAAGGACATCGAGTAACTACCCGCATCTGCTTCGCAGCACAGAGCGCCTTCGGGCGCTGTTTCAGATCCTGAGCCACGGCCAGCCCCGTCGCTGCGGTAACACTCGTGGAACGGCGGGCTCAGGAAGCCTACCTCGGCCTCCAGGAGTTCGTCACCTTCCAGAGGGTCGCGCGAAGACTGGTCAGTGAAAAATTCCTCATCGTCGAAGTACGATTCTGAGGAAAAGGAGTCCAGCCCGGCAGGAAAGTGTTCTAGGAGTACCGATTCCATGGCCGATCTGCAAGAATGTGGCTCGGAAAAGGCGCAAGGGGAAGCCAGTTGTGGGCCAGTCGCTGCTTTTTCTTTCTCTGCCCCCCGCCTCCGCCCTTGGTTCCTGCGGCGCTGCGATTTGCTACTGTTCCCTTCTGCGTATTTACGCGCGTTCTCTCTCCCCGACGGAAGCTGCGGACTTACAAGAACTGAGGGCCGGCACGCGAGGATTCTTATAAGAACAACCTCAGGCGCGTGCCATTAACCAACATCGCCAGCCAATCAGGGCTCAGTGGAGGACCTCCCATGGTCAAGGGGAAGTGGAGGGGGAGTGTACACCTAGGCTGTTTCTGAAGGGGAGCGACAGCAGAGTAAGCTCTCTTTTGGAGTCCGCGTTCGCTGGTTTCCTTCAACCCGTCAGCAAACAGATTAACGCGTTGGTACCGCTATCTCCACTGTGCTCTGGAGCGACCCAAGGCCCTTGGAGTGCCACAAAGCAACTCTCGACGAAGTTGGTGCGACCAACCTGTCTTCAGGCATTTCTACTACCCCAATCTCGTTCTGCCCTGTGCAAACGCCCACTCCATATGTGTGGAGAAGAGAGGGGGTTCTGGTTGGGCCCTGTCGGATCTACCTGCCTCAGTGCAACTAGAATCGGCCTGGGAAGGGGAGAAGACTTAATAATTCCAGTCTAACATTATGTCCTATCCAAATTCCCGTTTTCATGAACTTTTAGTATTATTTATCTTGTTTTTTTCCTGCTCAAGCATTGCCAGGCTAAGACTCGACTCCCTTTGACTGCATGCAGACATTAAGAATACTATGTGTATACATCACTTCTTTAGATAGGTTATTAGATAGATCATCAAAAGTGAGAAACACAGAGGATTAATCTGAAAGCTTATTCTAGATTTTCAGCATTTAGTAGATGGAGATACTTTCCAAAAACCACTTTGTCTTGATGAAACATTTAAATCCCCTCCCCACCACTCTGTCCTTGCTAACTTGGATATCCTGATCACTGGCTTCGAAAGTTTGCCATTCCCTCCACAGGGAACAGAGTGAGGTCCCTATCCTTGAGTTTTGTAACCTGTTGTGATAATGATAGAAAATAGCAGCCTTGAAGAGCCACAACCATGGAATATGGAGATTCAGTCCTAAGTGTGTAGAAAAGGCAAATCATCTGCTAACTAAAAGCAGGTAGGTGCACTGCACGCGTGTCAGCTGAACTCAAGTGTTTCCCAGTTACACGTACTGTAAAACTCAAACAAATACTTTCCTTGTATGTTTGTACAGCTAGTTAAGCCAAAATATTTAAGTTGATGTCCCTTGCTATATGAACCAATTATTTCAATACATTGTTGTCCATAGACCATATTTCCATTTTGTCTTAGACAACAAGCCATGATTCAGCATCTCTGGTTTAGGATGTTGTGGGATCCACAAATGAGAGAGCTGCCCTGGTGGCCATTAAAATGTCTCATACTGATGGCACTTGCAACAAATTATAACTCATCTTTCTAACTTGAAGGTCTTTCACCTTTCTTTTCTCTTCTTCTTCTTTTTAGAATAGAATAGAATTCTTTATTGGCCAAGTGTGATTGGACACACAAGGAATTTGTCTGGTGCATATGCTCTCAATGTACATAAAAAGACCAGATACATTCATCAAGAATCATAAGGTGCAACACTTAAGTATAGTCCTATGGTACAAATAAGCAACCAGGAAACAATCAATATCAATATAAAGCCTAAGGATGCAAGCAACAAAGTTACAGTCATACAGTTGTAAGTAGGAGGAGATGGCTGATAGGAACAATGAGAAGACTAATAGTAACAGCAATACAGCCTTACTGAATAGTTTAACAGAGTTAAGGGAATTCTTCTCATGATGACGCAAAAAGACATTGCTACCTGAGGCCAAGATCAAGACTGGTGTTGTTAAACAGCTGCTGCAATGCCTAAGACAAGTTCCTGAAATTGTTATGACTTCCTTGCAAACATGCCAAAGATGGATCCTCATTTTGTCTGCCCAGTGGTAGATCTGTAGTAGTCAGATGTTGGAATAACTTCTGGGAGACCACAATTCAGATCCACCCTCAAGCACAGAAACTCCCTGGAAAACTTTTGGCAAACACCTTCTCTCAGCTCAATCCTTTGAGGCAACGGATTCTTATTGTGGGGATAAAATGAAAGGATCTACTCATGAAAGGAAGGCTATCTCTTGAAGACAAATATATCTAACAAAGAATGAAAGAAATGGAAGGGAGTTATGTGGGGTCTGCTTTTTTTTACTGGCATATGTTTACTTTCTAAATGTATTTGCTCAGGAGCACAGCTCTTTTCTATGCTATGCTTATGCTCTTTACTCTGAATTGTATCACAACAATTAAAAATACAGTTTCACCAAATCATATGCAATATGCATGTGATGGGAGAGTTGAAGAGTATTAATGACTAATTCGATTAGAAAATCTCAAGAGCTAATGGCTACTTCCACTACTACCTACTTCAACGTAATCTTCTTCATGTATGGAATTCACTTAGGCCAGGGGTGTCCAAACGTGGGAACTTTTAAGACTTGTGGACTTCAACTCCCAGAATTCCCCAGCCAGCATAGCTGGGGAATTCTGGGAGTTGAAGTCCACAAGTCTTAAAGTTCCCACGTTTGGACACCCCTGACTTAGGCAAATATGAATAATTTTTCAGTCTCAAAGCATTTAATACCATTCCATACCTGGACCAGCAGATTTTAGGTTTAAAACATTGAAGAGTTTCACCCACCTTCCTAGAAGTCTCCAAAAACCATCTAATTACAAAAAGCAAGGCATTTTGGCATACGGATGGAGTGCTGTAACATTCAAAATAACCCATGGAGCAAATACAATAGTCAAGGCTGGCTTGACTATTGTGCAACTCTTCACAAATTGATGACATATAATTAATTAGAGCTGTTTCATGCAAGTCAGGGTGACATAGGCAAAGCAGGAGTCTGAGCAAGTATAAGAAACAACATATCACATGTGCAAAAAGTAATGAGATGTTGTAAATTGTGCTCATATCAGCTCACTTGAAGAATGCACAGATCTTCAAGCCCTCCTTAAGCTCACTGAACCCCAGAAGCAGCCCCAGAGTGTCCATTGATAATAATTGTAGAGCAATCAATGGACCTTTGCCACCTACCAATTCAATAACTCTTTCATTTCACCATGATTTTGATTTCCTCTTTTGGGAATGGAGTGAATCCAGTCCTGAGACATTCTGAGAATTAAACCTTTGTTCAGCACCAGGCTGCTTTTCTGGATTTTGTTTTCCAGTTATCTCAGCTTGCGGAGTTCTTTGAAGCTTGGCCATTCATCATACTTTGAAATTGTTTTTTTCCCCTTGTGTGAAGATAGAGAAGCACTGTGCTCATTCTGCTGAAGGCAGACAACACTGGGTGTTTTCAACTACTAGACCAATCTTATATGTGTATTATGTATGTATATGGGTAGATATATACTTTCTTTTGAGGGTAGACAACATTACATTTTTAATGCGGACCAGTGCACTCACAGTAAAAAAAAAAAAGTCAATAAAATCTTACATCTTATTAGACCAAATTTGAACTTGAGTACAGATGAGATCTGAATGGCCTACCACCACTGCCACTTTGGGCTTACTACGTTCTCATTTTCAGAATCAGTTATTTTCGTTTATAAAGCTGGTAGAATTAAGATTTCTATTGTAAGTTGTAGCACTAAGTTGTAACTGCAAGATATTAGTTGGAGATTTTGATGAACAAAAATGGACAGTAACGGGTATTATAGAAAATAGGATCTGGCAGGGACGTATTGGAGAAAGGTTGGTTGATGGAAGATTTTGCTTGGAGTTGCTCACTCACATTTCATAAAAATGGAGGAGAAAAAGTTTTCTCACTTCCTACTATGCTGCAAGCATTACTACAATTTTAAAGTCAATACAAGTTGATTGAATGAATTCACACATTGTACTTAAATTGCGTAAGCCACAGTATATGAAACAAGTAGCTCAATTCCACTGATGAATGGGATACTTTGGTTTTTACTCTCTCCTTATATTCCACTAAGATGACCCAGACAGACGCCATTTATCTTTAAATTATATAGTTTATTACAGCACTTCAAGATTTGGTGAGGATTATCCATTTATATAACTTTATATATGGATTAAAGTGATGTTTCTAATTGAGACTTGGAAGTAAATATGAGTAGATGTCAACATGCTTCATAAACTTTCAGCCTGTTATAGAAACATCAATATAAATTCTCTGATCTAAAGAAAAGACCAGGCAAATGTGATTTATACCAAACTTAGTATTACTGTATAGCGGCCTCACTGGGTATATGCTAAAGGTCAGCCTCCGTTTCCTGCCAGCATACAAAGGGTAATGAGTAAGGCTGCATGCACCCCATGGGATGTGATTCTCATAAGACCAGGGTAGAACCTAGGTGACCAAGAGTTCTGATCTTGCTTTAGGCACAAACCCAACTGTCACTTAGGCCAGTCAGTCTCTCTCAGCCCAAGAAGAAAGCAAAGGGAGTTATTGCTAAAAAGAATCTTCCCAGAATAACCAGGACAAGTCCAGGCAACTGCCAAGAATCAACACTGATTTGAAGGTACAAATAACCTTAAGAATAAGGTATATTAAACCAAATGCTTCTAATTCCTATGAGTAGAATTGGTCTGTACGGAATCCTATTCATACAATCTGCTCAATTTAGCAGAATTTATTTCCAGCTTATCAAGCATACATAGACTGAAGTGCTGGAATGATTCTAGAAGTTCCTTAAATGTTGCCAATATTAAGCGACAGAAAACTATTAGTGCCACACATTTACCTCCATATTTGAGTTTCTGTCTTCAACTGATTCTTGCCTATTGCATCACATACATAGAATTAGCAGCCTAATTAAGGCTGCTTAAGAATTACTAGAAGTACTGTAATTGTTCTCTTTACTTTTGCTCTTTTCCAAACATGAGTCATTATTTAGCATTGGACAACAGGATTGCTCATGGCTTTTGATCTAGAATAGTAGGTGCAATCAAATAATCACTACTCCTATAAGTGACTTAAGTATTCAAGATGCAACCACTGTGGTGAAACTAACTCTAAAGAATTAGCAGCCTAATTAAGGCTGCTTAAGAATTACTAGAAGTACTGTAATTGTTCTCTTTACTTTTGCTCTTTTCCAAACATAATGAGTCATTATTTAGCATTGAACAACAGGATTGCTCATGGCTTTTGATCTAGAATAGTAGGTGCAATCAAATAATCATTACTCCTATAAGTGACTTAAGTATTCAAGATGCAACCACTGTGGTGAAACTAACTCTAAAGTTAGTTAAAGGTATCCTTGCTTAAAATGCTAGACCTAAATCCCTACCCATTCTAGGGATTTACTCTCAGGTAAAAAAATGGTGTAATGTTGCAGTGTGCATAGCTTCAGCAATGCTTCATAATGCTTCATATCTAGAAAAAAACCTGTTGAATTCCAAATGGAAATGTCCACTTAGACAAAGATTCGAGTTGGCCCATAATACCAATTTAGAAAGATAATAATCAAAATTTGAATTAAATCAACATATAATTTTGCCTTACTTTTACTTTAGCACACTTTGATTTGAGACACCTAGTTCTCCTTCTTTATGAAAAGTACTGATCTTGCAAATATGCTTAGGTATTACAGTATAGATCTTTGAGAATTTACTCTTGACTGCTCAAAAAAATATACTGGGTTTTCTTGCTTTTTCTTTCTCTTTTTCTCTCCCTGTCTTTCCTCTCTATAAGAGAATAAATTGACCCTTTCTTTAGGTTGCTGCGCAGAGGATTTCTATAGTGTCCCTTACAAGCCTTCTTTCTAAACATTCTTCTGATTCAGAAGATGACTATTTTTTCTTCCTCTCTGCAGATCAGTAATAAGTATTTGTAAAGAAACTGTGAGAGGATAGTCTGCTTACAAAATAGGCAGCACCTGGGCTGCTGTTGTCCTGCCCCTTTAAGCTCTCTCCCTAGCCAGCGCAGGAATTATTGGCCATTAAATTTGAGAGGAAAAGGGTATGGTACTGCTGGAGTCAGGGAAAGAAATGTGTGAAGCAAATTAAAGCAGATAGAAAGAGCAGTAGGATTCTCCAGCAGTAGGATTCATAAGAAGTAATAGTTGGAGGAATAGTAGGAGGAGAAGTAGGAGAGATGGAATGAGGAGCAGTTAATACTAGCCTTTGAATGTGTGTGTGTGTGTTGCCAACAGATCTGTGTGGTTGTACTAGCTCTCTTGGATTTTGGAGCCCAATGATTTGAGCACACATAAAAGAATCCATAATGAAATGCATAAAACAAAATATCTAAACTTCAGTTCAGTATACTTTAGGTTGGCTAGAGCAAAAAGGGTTTAACATAATACATAAGTTGCAAAATTTACATTGTAGGTGGTTTTTAAACTAATGCAGATTGGACAGATTAATAGAGAATCAGTGATTAGCCATAATAACTAAGTTGGACCTTCATAATCAGTCTGTCAATTATTAAGTTTTGGGAACAATCCTTTGCAATGGGGGAAAAAATACCAGCTTTGCAGCTAAGTGTTGTTTCTCAGAAGCATCTCAGTTTTATATAAACCCAACCAAGTATACTTTTGCTTTCTAACTCAAAACAAGATTTAGTACAACCAGCCTCTGATGCTGGTAATAATCACCCAAGTGTGGCTAAAAGTTAAAAAAAAAATCTTACAATGGTTAGTTTCTATAGCAGTGGTGCTATCAGGGAGAACTTCACAGCAAATTCAGGGTCTGATCAATATAAAAGAGCACAATGGCCTCCAGATACAAACAGGCTGCCTTCCAAATCAATGAAATAATATACATTTAAAAAGAATTTCCCTGTCCATGATACTAAAATGTTCCCAATTAAGCTGCTGAAAAGAAATGGAATAATATCTATCAGAGATAAGTGTGATCTATTTAAACCTATGTGATAATGCATTTGTTATTGTTTCAGGAGCATATTGTTTACAAAACATCAGTTCCCATCAGAGTCCTACTGCAGGAAAGGACGTGTTGGTTCTTTTTCTTAAAAGCAAAGAAACAAAACATTCTTTAGAAGCAAAAATCATTCAGATCACCCCCGTTGGTGTTTTGTTGTGGGTAGATATGCTGGGCAATCAGGCACGAGAAAATGTGACATAATAGCACATTGATATGATGTTTCCATTCTGCCTCCTCTCTTTAAAACCTCCCAATGTAAAATCATCCTGGCTGATTTTGGAAGGGACGCTGAGTGAGATCCTCTGAAAGCTGCCTTGTTTCCACCTGTTACAGAAACAGTCCTTATGTTGTTGATGAACGGGGACATTTATTGGAGTCAATTAATACAAAACTTGTCATGCTTTTGTTTTGCTGAATTCTTCCTCAGAAATAAACGACTCCTCCGTCCCAGCGCTCCGCCTTTCTGGGGCCTTGTACACACTCAAACGGAGGCTGTGGAAGCGCATCGCTTGCGCACAGCCCTGAAGCTTTGTGAGCGGAGAGGGCTGCCTGGGACGGGAACCCTGGCTAAACAGCTTTCCCCTCTGCATCAGCCTCTCTCCAGAGCAGAACGGCGCCCCAGGCAAGCGGGGCTAATGGAATCACGAATCCAACGGCCTCGCCTCTGAGGGACAAAAAAGGCCCGAAAGCGCGACGGCGCACCTGCAACCCAGCGCAGCGAGTTGCTGGTACCTGAGCAAAGCCCGGCTGGTAATGCGCCATAACGCACCTCCTTTCAAGGTCTTTCAAGTTGAGGTCAGGGAGTCTCCTGTCCCCGCTGCCGCCCCGCCCCTACACCAAGCTGCAAAGCAGGCCGAATCCATGGGAATCCAGCCACTTGTGCGCTCGGAGGCGAAGGCAGCCCGAAGGCGGAGGGACCTCCCCCCTCGTCATAGAACCGGTGGAAGACTATAACAAATGGATCGCCATTGATTTCCCGACGAGGACGCAGAGGCAAATCAAATGAGGGGAGGGAGAGAGGAAGATGAGGTAGACGGGTGTGGGGTGACAATTAACGAAACCGACCATTCAGCTGGCCGCCTTCTCCCTCCGGCTACGGAGGCGTTGGCGCTTCTGTGCGGTCGCCCCTCGAACAGCGCTTGGGAGGTTTTGCTGAAAGAGTGAACGCGTGGCAAGAAGCAGATTCAGCAACGAAAATATCCCGCTGAATCCTCAGTAAGAATATTCAGGATGGCAGTGTACCCTTTGACTCTTTCTTACTGCCTGGAGGAAGCGCTGCAAGGCAGCCACTCCTCCCGCCTGTCCCCAGGACACCCAAGAAACCAGGAGAGTTCGTTGGGAGCCCGAGGCGCCCTCGCCCCAAAGGTCCGCGAGGCGCTTCCGGTGCCAGATCTGGGTATGAAGAAGGCCTCAAGGCTAAGGAGGGCCTTGAGTCGGTGAAGAAACCAGTGGAGCAGGATTACCGGGGAAAGAGAACCAGGTTTCCCCCAGAGGCTTGTTGTGGGCAAAAAGGTCAATATAGCGGAAGCTCAGGCTGATTAAGCTCAGAGAAAAACAGGCGGAGCATCGACCACACTACCCTCCGCCATATTGATTTTCTTTTGCAGTGACCTGCGGGCGCTCTTTTCCCCACAGTTGGGGTTTAATAAAGGACTGTTTTTCAACCTTGTCAATTTTAACAGGTATAGACTTCAACACTCGGAATTCTCCATTTAGCATGTGTCCCTGGGTAATTCTGGGTGTTGAAGTCCAGATGACTTTAAATTGCCAAGATTGGAAAATACTGCATTAGAAAGTTCCTCATAGCGTTTATTTGTTTTACCTATGCCAATAACCATGCAGAGAGTGGGATAAAAATGCCAAGGCTGTTTCCAATGAAGCTCGAGCACAGAAGACAGCAATGCAGCAGAAACTCGCCCTTTCTTCCAGCTCGGACTCTTAGCCAGGTCCCAATCAGCACTAATTCCTATTTAGTTTCCGAGCCTTTGCCAGAGCGGTAGGTCATAGCCACCTGCTGAGTCTCGCTTAGTACCTGGTACAGTGGTACAACTGATGTGAACCCCCCAGGTGTTTAATCCAACCGCAGTATTTTTTTTCTCCTTTTAGATTTAAAGGGTGGGGATGGGGGAATAGAAGTTCCCCTGTTCCCCAAAATAACAGCTTCTTGCATGGCGATAAAAAGAGAGATATAACCAATCCTCCCGAGAGATTCTGCATTGCCGCCAGCAGCAAAGATTAAACAGCGGAACAACAAAGGAGCACCCTTCGATTCCCCCATCCCCAGAAGCAGAACCAGTTCTTCCTGGGGAGTGATCGGGGAAAGGTGGTCTCTGTTGGGGCTGGGTGGGAAGGGGGTGGGTGAATTCCGAGACCGACATTTGTCTCCTGCAGAGGCGGAGTGCGCAGGTGGATTCGTTTCTCGAAGCCGCGGCAACTGGTTTTTCATCCAACTGAGCATCCCGGCACACACACCACCTGTCTCACCTAGGCTAGGACAAGAGGGCGCGCCGAGACCCGGACATTCTGCTCGCCCCTGACCCGAGCGCTTTAGCCCCGCCTCTCCTCCGCCAAAAGTGGCTCCTCAGTCCGCGAAGATGAATCCTCCGCTCGCTTTCTCTGCGCGGTAGGAAAACTAGTGGCCACCACGCTGCTCAAACGACCTGCAAGCGGCTTGTAACTTCAAAGGGTATTAAACAGCACCTGCAGAAGCTGCGGGTGGCGAGGCAGGAGAGGCAAAGGCGAGAGAGCAACGCTCGTGCCTTCGGGAGCCTCCTTTCTCCCCCTCTGCCTTGCTCTCTGAATCCCTCGTACTGCTCCGTCCCGCCCCTTCTCGTCCCGCCTGCTTCCTCCAGCCGGCCTAAAGCTATTAAGGCTTCCCTCCCGCTCAGAGCGCTTGGGAAAGCCTGCAAAGCTGCAGACCGGGCCAGTCCATGGGAATCTGGCCACTTGCGCGCTTTGCAGCCAGGAGGGGGGCTGCGCTTCCTTTACAAAAAGAGAAACAATTAAGCAAAATGCTCAATGAACATTATAAATGATGGGCAATCGCTCTGCAGATTGCCTAGCAAATCAAATTATATATGGTTGCTCACGGGTGATTTCCAGGCGCTTTACAAGGCAAACAGGTATCTTTTTGTACTTTTGCCCTTTTCGCCATCTTCTCTCGCTCCCCACCCCCACCCCGCCCGCGCTTCGCACCACCCAAACCCGGCTTTTAAGAAAGAAGACAAAGTCACCCCAGACGGGCAAGGGGGCTTGAAAGCAGGTCTTTAGCTATTCAGAAGCTCCCCCCGCCGCCCGCCGCTCAGTCCCACTTTTGTTAGCTACTGGATTTCACACGAGCCCGGGAGGTAAAGGGGAGCAATGGGGGGAGGCGACACTTTTTACAGTGTCTCCTTGTAAATCGGAGCAAGAGTTGGCTTCGCAAACCCGTAGGCACCTGCTCCCCAAGACCAAAGGGCTCGCCTGGATTTCCATAAAGAGGGATGGTGCTAAATTTGAGCGCACAATGAGCTGCAAAAAAGGAGGCAGTTTCAAAAGAACCCAGAAAGGCGTCGAAGATCAATGGCGAGTCAACAAAACCAAACAAAACCTGTGTGAGTGTATTTTGGGGGTGGATCGGGGGGGGGGGGGAGGCCGACTTGTAAAGAGAGTGAGGCTTGGCTGAGCCTGGTTGAGAAACAACCTGTGCTCGGAGGACCGCGCCGAAGCTCCCGGGCACAACAGACCCTAGGGACACTTACTCACCCGGGCGGCTCTGGCGGTGGGAAAGCTGAGCTGGCTGATTCTCAGCCTTGGCTTCAGATTTTAAGTCCGTAAGTTTTTCTTTCCGCTATCTTTCTGCAAGACCACCAGCAACAGCAACTGCGACTCAAAAGAAGTCCAAGCTCCAAAGCAAAAAAATCTCTGAAACTAGAAAGAAAAAGAAACGGCTGTGTCTGAGACTTTGAGTGCTACCCCAGGAGGGTAGAATCCCCCACAGGTGAGAAAGTTTGCAAATTTCAAGAACTGCAGTAGGACAGCTGCCCTTTCAAGTCCAATGCTTAGAGGCCTTAAACCAGGGGTGTCCAAACTTGGCAACTTTAATACTTGTGGACTTCAATTTCCAGAATTCTGCTGGCTGGGGAATTCTGGGAATTGAAGTCCACAAGTCTTAAAGTTGCCAAGTTTGGACACCCCTGCCTTAAACTAAAATCAGACCATGGCACAGGAAACCCATGCAACTCATTGCTACAGGTGGCCAGTAGAAGTGTATACTTAGACGTTAAATGTTATATATGCCTAAATAAAAAGTTTACATTGCAGCCATGTGCATACTTGTAAAAAGAGGGCCTCAAGGATGTTCTAAATAGCTCAATTATAAAGATTTGCATCCTTATTTTCGAACAACTTTATCTACATTTTTACGCAACCTTATGTACACTTAATTAGAAATAACTGCATTTAAACCAATGAGCCGCACTACTTCAAGTCTTTCTGTGCTGCCTCATCCTGAGAAGACAAAAAGCATTGGGAATTTATAAGGTAAAGGTTCCCCTTGCACATTTGTGCTAGTTGTTCCTGACTACAGGGTGCTTCTCATCTCCGTTTCAAAGCCAAAGAGCCAGCACTGTCCAAAGACGTCTCCGTGGTCATGCGGCCGGCATGACTAAATGCCAAAGGTGCACGGAACACTGTTACTTTCCCACCAAAGGTGGTTCCTATTTTTCTACTTGCATTTTTACATCCTTTCGAACTGCTAGGCTGGCAAAAGCTGGGACAAGTAACGGGAGCTCACTTAGCCACTGAGCCACCACGTCCCGTGGAAATGTATACCCAGAGTATATATGGTACCCTGTTTCCCTGAAAATAAGACCTCCCGGATAATAAGCCCAATCGGGCTTTTGTGGGCATGTGCTAAAATAAGCCCTTCCCAAAAATATTGCAACACAGCAGCAGCCATAAGGTGACCATGCTCTCCGCCTTCTGCGCCTCAAAAATAATAAGACCTCCCTGAAAATAAGGCCAAGTTTATTTCGGGGGTTGAAAGAAAATAAGACCCTGATTTATTTTCGGGGAAACCAGGTATATGGCGTTACTCAAAGCCTGAAGGTTATCCCAGAGTCTCATCTAAAGCAACAGCCCTTATTTGGGGCAGCAGGGATATTCAGGTAGTCCTCAACTTACAACAGTTCGCTTAGTTCCAGCTGCACTGAAAAAAGTGACATGATTGTTTTTCACACTTAGGATCATTGCAGCATTCCCAGGGTCACGTGATTAAAATTCAGCTGCTTGGCAATTGACTGGTATTTATGACCATTACTGTGTCCCAAGGTAATGGGATCTCCTTTTGCAACCTTCTGACAAGCAAAGCCAAAATGGGGAAACCAGATTCACTTAACAACTGTGCCACTAATTTAACAACTGCAGTGATTCACTTAACAAATGTGGCAAGAATAGTAGCAAAATGGGACAAAATTCACTTAACAAAATTTCTCTCATTGAGAACTACCTGTAGTAGGAAGATGCTAGAGAAAGAGGATCCCTCTACCATCAAAGGCATCATTTCACAAAAATAGATAATAAATGCCTGCGTAGTTGAGAGTTGATAACAAGTTGATAACAACAATCAATCAAATCACTAAAAAACCTTCCCTTTTATGAATCTGTAATCCCTTAATTTGGGGTGGAATTGGGATAACTGGGTGGAGCTGAGCATTTACTGAGACTGGTAAACAAGGAAAAGGTTATATATTATATGCAGGTAGACCTCAATTTACAGCCCTAAATGGGATCAGAATTTTCATTGCTAAGCAAGGTAGTTGTTAAGTGAGCCTGGCCTGATTTTATTCCTTTTTCTTTCATGGTTGTCAAAGGAAGTTGTACTGGAGTTGTTAAATAAATTATGCTCTTGTTAAGCAAGTCTAGCTTTCCCCATGACTTTGCTTGTTGGAAGCTGGTTGGGAAGACTGCAAATGCCAATCACATGACCTCGGGACAATGCAGCTCTTGTAAATATATGCCAGTTGCCACGCACCTGAATTCTGATCACGTGACTGTAGGGATGCTCTGATGGTCATAAATGTGAGGACCAGTCATAAGTCACTTTTTTCTCAGTGACACTTTGAATGGTTGCTAAATGAAATGGCTATAAGTTGAGGACTCCCAGTAGATACAATGTATCACTTGGCTGTAATGACCAACATACAATTTGGCAAAGGGACAGAGTAGCTGAGGAAACATATTCCATTATAACTATCCCCTGAATGATGGTTTATTAAACAAGCCACAATTGCCAGAGTTCATAGATTATGCTAGGCTGGAAATTGCTGTTTGCAACCATATTGGCTGAGTGAGTGAGTGAATGGTTGAGTGTATGTGTGCGTATCGTGCTAAACCTTAAAGTAAACTACTGCAGTAAGCAACTATGTACATAACATGAATTAGTCAGAGCTGTAAATTAAACCACTCTTTTTGATTGCTGGAATGGGATAGGAAATGAAGCAAAATTTGTAGCAACCCTATAGGTTATTGACTACTCCATAGACATAAACCTGGTCTGCGAGAAATGCAATTAATTCAAATGTCATGTAAGAGGCGTAAAAGAATTTGTTAGCACACAAATATCACTATTCTAGTGAGCAAATGCAAATTATGCCACTTACTTTGAACATTTAAAAGTGCTATACAGTTCAGAATCACCATGACAAGGATGCTGAAGATTGGCTGCTATCTTTTCTGCAATGAGACTTTGCAGACTGCAAATGTACAGTTCTCTTGTGATTCATTACATTCCTAATTTCTTAAAGTAGCCTAGGGAAGGTATTGAATTAATGGAATGAATGTACTGTATCTCCAAATCAACTATACTGCACGTAATATGGCCTTTCCCTTTCATAAACAGCATATCCAATTAGAATGCCATGAAAGCTGGAAATTTTCCAAGTCCAAAACTAATCTTCAATGCAGCATATGGGAGAGTGTGTGAGAGCAGGCTATGGAGGTTATGTCTTGGTTGGGTGGATTTATAAGCTATTTTCCAGGGGAAGAGGATTTCCCATGCCACAGGTAGGTGATTTGCTCTTCGATATACGTCATCTTGCTACAACATACTGACAGTCATTTCACAGGCTCTATCAATATGCTTACCAGGGGCTTTGAGGAGAGCAGGAATTACCCAATGCCACCTGTCTCTGATTGCTAGGATGAGTAGCACTATGGTGGATTTAATGCTGATTGGTTCTCTTTTGTCCTCTCATGCTGTTGTTTGGGTGGGGCTGCACCTGCTCATGTAGCAACAGGCCTCCGATACTGGAGTGAGCCTTCTGAGCTGGCATACGAAGCTGCAGGAAAGGGGTGTGAATCTAGTCCTCTTTGTATGCTACTAGTGCACCGTGGATGCTGCACGGGGCTGTACAGCTTGTGTCCTAATTTATTATCCCTCTGCTGTGTATTTCTCACACTGAGTCTCCCTTCCCTCTTGGAATGCTGCCATGAAGGTTTGGCATCATGCAATCAAATGATCTTAAGAGTAAGTGGTTCCCACTGGAAAAAGTTGTATACTACATCCACCCAAGATTGAGTCAAGAGTGCAATCTTCCCTTTTCAAACTGGTACTTTGTATTTTATAGTGAAATGTTTAAGAGATTGAATATGCTTAAAGAATATGCATTTTAAAAAAAATAACAGTTTTTTAAAAAACTGATATGGGAAAGGGAGACAATTTGACTCAGATTGGAATTGATGCTAGAACTAACATGGATTCAAATATATAAGCAAGAATTAGAGTAAGACAATTAAATTGTTAATTGAGCTATAGCCCAGCCGATGTATTTATAACCAAAGAACATGTGACTGGCCATTAGACTAATAATCTAATCATAAGATTGTTCTAATGTGAGATCTATAGTGGTTAAGTGATAGGTTGGGGGATCCTCAGTCGTTTACAGGGAGCCTTTGGATATGCCCCTTTTTCTTGGCCTAATTTAATGCCAGACATCATGAGGATAAAATAAGAACGGGGTAATCCTCATCTAGTGACTACAATTGGATCCAGCAACTTGGTCATTATGTGAAACTGTCACTAAATGAAACTATAACTGTACTATGTTATCTGTTTTTCTTTGTTTTACAGACCAGGGAAGATTGTATATATGAAGACTGGATGCAAAGTTACCTTTTTATCACATTGTAACAGTGAATAGTCACTGTCTGAGGCACTTATTAAATGAGGACTACCTGCAGAAATTTTCTATTTGACTTTCCTAATTTCCTAGAAGAAAGTGAAATATAAATTATAAATCAGCGGAACTGTCTTCTATTTTAAATACATGAGCTTTTTAACTGCAGTGAAGAATCTGCTTGACATTGTTGATTATTTCCGCAATTATTCCCAAGAACAGATCAGTCACTGAAACTTATAACTGTGAAAATATAATAATGGTAATAAAATTTTCTGAAGCAGATTATCAGAACAGCATCCCATTCAACAGTTGCACTTCTGGGTTTTATTTATTTATTAATTAAATTTATATGCTGCCACTCTTGCAGTTTGATAATTCTTAAATTTTTACATTTTTAGGAGTCATTTGGCTACTCAAATTGCTAAATGTAATTCTTTTTTATGTCCTTTAAGCAGTTAGTATTATGAACAAATTTCCTTTGCACCACAAAAAAATTATATCTTTCTTAATTTACCATGATACACTGAAACTTTATTAACACATTTGCAGCATCTTAATTATCATTACTAGGACACAAGAGTTCTACTATTGTTTGCAATCCCTGGTAAGAATGCTTTTGTTTACTCGCTCAAAATTGTTTATACTAGCTAGGTTCACAGCATGCTAGGCTAAAAAGTGATTTGCTTGATCTGGGTTAGCATGATATATTGACAGTCCTTAAGGCTTGAAAATTATGATTTATGGAGCAGATTATTTAAGAGCAAATCATGATTCTTTCTTTTAAAAAGATATTTTTAACTTGGCATATCAATTTAGCCAATGACTAAACAGATTCCTAGAACTTCAGAGGGTTTTTTTTTTAAAAAAATCAGTCTTGGGAGGTATCATTTCACCCTCAACCATGGAGATTTACTGAGTGACTTTGGACCAGTCTCTTTCATCCCACTACAGAAATAAAAAAGGAGTCACATATAAAGCACTTTTAAGTTCTTGGATGATAGGTGAAATAGAAATCTAACAGAGAAAATCAAACATATTTTGTACTTTCTGTTCCACTGTCATTTTAGTTTGACTTCATTGATTGAAATTTATGCCAAGATTTAAGAGACAAGAACTAGAATCATATAATTCTATTTTGCTTCTTTTAAGCAGCTTGGATGGCTTGATTCCTTTCTCCTCAGAAGATTATCTGTTGGGCAATTTGTACAACTGACAATATCTTTACCCAGTTTCTAAAATCAAAATTGCTAGGAACAACTTTATTGTTGACTATCTAAACTAGGTCTATTTGACTTAAATGTTGTATTAAAAAAAAGGCTTCAGATTAAATTTTTGGCAGGAACCAATTGCAGCTGGGGCAATTTGCATACTTAAAATACACACATTCATACCAAGTTGCTCTTGATTATTCAATTTTCTGAATCAAATTTAACTGTGGATTTGATTTATCCAATTGATTTGTAATTTACAATTTGTCCAAATAAATTTGGAGTGTAATATATTTGTATAGTCCTATTATAGGTACTCCGTTACTGCACTACAAAAAGGCGACAAAGTTGTCTAAGGCTAAACCTATTCTCTGGTGCCATCTTGTGTTAATTCTTCAACATTCTTCCTGTTGAGCTTTATGTGAAACCTCAGCTACCCTGCTGTACTTCAGATTTCCTGAACTTCAGATGCTTCAGATTACAGGTTGTTAACACTGTAATTTTTTTCACAACTTGGAGAACCTGGTAGAAATTCTTAACAAATGTCCTATTTTGGTTCTCACAAGTTGATGGTTTACATTTGATGTATTTTGGGAAGGTTGATTTGTACTTTGGAAATAGCTAAGGTATAAACATATCTTTGAACTGATATATACTAACACCAATATATATCTTTTCAATTCTTTCAAATATCAGATAGTTTGATGTTATTGAAACTATTTCAAATAGTTTATTCTTATAGGAACATTTTAGGTAAAATTACAGCAAATACGTAGATAAAATTAAAGCAAATATATTTGCTGTAAACTTGTATTCTTATAGAGACATTTAATTCCAGTTTTTATTTTTGATTATTAAAAGAATATTTACTAATGTAATAAAAGTCAAGCATTACATTATATCATGCCACAAGAACAGTTGGATTGTAGTCCAGTCTTCTATTTGCAGGAGTCCTAGAATTTAATCTGGTTTATGAAATGGCAGATAGTTTTGTCATATGAATGAACAGGAAAAACAGATGGTGTTAACAGAAAAGTTTATATCTGGTGATGAAACTGGTATTAATTGAATCTGGTATCAATTATATAAGGGGGAAGATTCAAAGCTGAGGTGCCATAACAGGTGCTGTTCTTCAGCGATATCCCTTCATTAAGCACACGCGGGTCATTCTTCAATCTCATTTTCTAGCTGAAATGTTACATTTCAATGGCTGTGACTTCTCCTGGGCCATTCATGACGTCACTGTTTACCCTTAGCACCATAACCGTGATACTTTCCCATTGGAGTCCTAAGCTACCTGGTCTTTAGTATCCTATGGAAATGTGGCCACAACTTTTTATTTATTTTCTTCTTCTGAGAGTACTCAGAACTTTTCAATTCAGCTCTGCATGTCATTCAAATGATACAAGGAGAAAAGAAATAAAATAATCCACAAGGAATAATCCACCAATTTTCCAATCTGAAAACATTTGCAGTAAACTAGCCAATCAAACCTTTGGTGATTCTCTACAAAGACTCTCTTGTATTTTTAAACTATCTTTTTTCCTGATAGGTTGATCATTGCTGCTTATCACATTGGTTCATGTACTCCATTGAGCCAGAAGTGTGTAGAGGAGCATGGAATATGCACACTAAGCAGCTGACTTTTTTTTAATTTGAGGCAGGAGAGCCTTTTGCATATTTTAAACAAGCATGTTTTAGGCCCCCAAGTCCCATTTTTAAATATTCTTTCTCATCCAATTTAGGAGTAGAGCCAGAGAGAGAGTTTCAAGGCATTGATGATTTTAGAGTTTGTCTCAAGCCTTGTCATTCTGTGCTAACCATGGCTCTTTAAATATGTGGCAGTTTCTGGTTTATTCAAAAACCTAAATTATCACCCATAGGTTGTAAACTACATTTGCTAGGTTCATGAAGCACACTAAACCAAATTCCAATATTATAACTTAAGTCCATACACAAACCCAGCCAAGGATATGAGCTGTAGATTTCCCATTCTAACTTCAATGAGTCCATCAGCAATCAAAGGCAATTGAATATATATAAATTTGACATCATTTACATGTCTGTGAGGCTCAGTTGTTCTTAAAATGAAAGCATTCTGTACCTTCATGCCCCAAACGTACACTTTTTGTAAACTGTAAAAAGTGGTGTTTCTCCTAACAAGGAGTTATTCTTCTAAAATCCTTTTTATATCTTTTTGAACCCATATTTGAGATGCATAAAAAAGACACCTGCATTTGAGTTTTGGATTTATGCATTTTATTTCCATGCAATGAACTATTGTACCTAATGGTGAGAAGGCAATTATCAACAAAAGCAACTCTTTTGCAAATAATATCCTGCGTTTCCATTCCATTTAATGGAAGAAGCATGCCTAGGTGAAGGAGAGGTGTGTGCATATAAAGGGGGCTCCCAGCAATCGACAGGAAACCAGCTACATAAAAGGACTGTATTCCAGCACGGATTAAATACAACATAATTTGCATCAATTGCTTGGCATTGGCTGTATACATGCTAATTCATTAGATGCAGTATATGTGCGAGAAGCAGACACATTAAAAGCTGGCACCAGGTTCTGAATTTATTTTCAAGGTAGCCCTATGGAGTAAAAGAGATCTGAGCATTAGAGCACTATCAATTCATAAGATATAATCCTGACTGGCTGGAGATTGGTTTAAATGTTAATTAAACACTTTTGATGCAGAATTTCTGCCCAGATGGCTTGGGACCATCACTGAACACATGGCCCAGATGGGCATCACAGTGCAAAAGAAGAGATTTTACTGCAGCTTTAGCTTCTTGAACTAAAACATATCTGCATAAATTAAACAAACGGATTTCATAGCCAATGGGGCCAATTAAGCAAGCAATTGGCATATAACTAATAGCATTTCCCATTAACACTATCAACTCCATGAGAACCTCAATATTTTTCAGCCTCTAAATATATTAGGAATGAAATGGGAATATTCCTTATCTTCTATGGATAGATCTTCAGTTGAAAAAAGGGAGCTTTCCTTTAGAAAAAAATATTTTGCTTAATGAAACCACTTTATAATAAATTCCAAATATGAAGCCAACAAGAAAATCATATTCCATCTTTGAATCTCATTGTTAAATTAAGCACATTTGGAAATATGCTTCCTCTGATTCTAGATAAAACCATAGGGAAGATTGTTAAATTTGCCGTTGTTTTTTAAATATTGTTATTACCCTTTCCAATTTTAAGTAATTAGTCTATAGGCATATTAACTTAGACTAAGTTCCATTGAATTTATCATACTACTACCGAACTATGCAAAAGAACGTGAGCCATTGCTATTTCATATCTGAAAGCAATTTTACTCAATTAGTAAATTAGGAATTTAGAAATAGAATAGATATAGCCCTCATTTATCATTATAATGCATTGCACAGTCAGCCAGGTTTTCACATTGGATTTGGCAAATAACTAATATGTTAGCCTATTGAGTCCTTCCCAAAGACTTGGAAGAGGCAAATGTTGATCTTTGATGGTGTTAAACGATATTGTCACAGAATGTAAACTTTTCCAAGTAAACCTGCTTTTTATAATTGCCTGATGGTGATTTTTTCAATGCCGAGGGTATTCAAGTGTTGCTCCAGTTGTTTTGGGATTATACCCAAGGTGCCTATTACCATTGATGCTACCTTTGCTTTCTTTTGCCTTAGTCGTTCTATTTCTGTTTGTGGGTCTTTGTATTTTGTTATCTTCTCCAGTTCTTTCTCTTCTTTTCTGCTATCTCTGGATACTGCCATATCCACCATCCAGTTATTTTGTCTTTCTTATCAATAATTGTTAAGTCTGGGGTGATATATGGCAGGTGCCCATCTGTTTGAATTCTAAAGTCCCAGAGCAGTTTAGCTTTTAAATTTACTATTACTTTCTTTATTTTATGGCAAACAAATGGTATTTCTTGTGGGCCTCCTAATGCCCCTTTTTGCTTTGTCATCCTGTTGTTTATAGTCAGGCTTTGCAATCTTCTTGCAGCAACGAACCAGGTGCTCCACTGTTTCTTCAGGTTTGTTTTCGGTATTATTATGCAGTCCAAGATTGATTCCAGAAGTTTGTACACAGGGATTCATTTCAAAATATGGTGTCAACACTTTGAAAGTATTAAAATTATGCAAAGGAAAAGATGTAGCCAAAAAGATAGTTCCTATATGAAATGCACCAATTTTATTTAAACGTAATTCCAACTTTTTTTAATACCTGCAAAAGTACCTGTTTACAAATAACTCTAGTGTCACTTGATCCTAGTAAATAGATACTAACGTTTTTTTTATTTCATGCATCCCACAGACTTCTGAAAAAGGAGGCTTCAATTCTCTGTTGGAATCGTGTTTGGCTTTTGAGCTAATTTAGAACAGAAAACTAAATATTAATGGCGTTAATATAGCTATCAAGGAGGAACTTGACTACTTAATGTATTCTCCCCTATTTTAGAAAACAAATAGGCTAGAGACAGCTGATTGGGCTTGTAAAATGAATCACAGAAAAGAATTATAACCTCCTCTCTCATAGTGGTTTCTGTGATATAGAATTCATTTCCACTTCTTCTGCAGTCCACATGGTAATATAGATAGTTAGTTAGACAGACAAATAAAAAAGTAAAAAAGAGCCAGTTTGGTCTAGTGGTTAAGGTGGTAGCCAAAAATCAGGAGATAGTTATTTCTAGTCCTATTTTAGGCCTGATAAGCCAGTTGGATGACTTTGGCCCAGGCACTCTCTCCAATCCATCTGACATGGTTCTTGTTGTAGGGAAAATAGGAGGAGGAAAGGGTATTAGGTATGTTCTCCTGTCATGAGTTATGTATAAAAATAAGGGTGTGGTACAAATTTAATAAATAAATAGCATAAAAACTCATAAAACAAGTTATCTCTATGGGCTTCTTTAGTATCATGCCAGTTTATTGGGTAACATTCAGAGAGATACTTTTTTTAAAATACAAAAGCTAAATAAACACAATCCTAGCACACAATAAATTACTAAATATTATTTCCAATCAATAAATATTGGATTTAACTTGTTTCTAAATCCTACATTAGCTCAGTATTTTTCAATCTCAGCAAGATGTCAACAGAAGCTGGATGTGGGATTTTGGGTGTTAAAGTCCACACATCTTAAAGTTGCTGACATTGGGAATCATTAGCTTAGCAGACTGTACTTTAGGATACTCATCAATAGATATTTACTTAATTACTTGTACCAGGTAGACTAAAAGATAAACAATAGTTTTCTGATTACTTCAAATGAAGGATGTAAATAAACAGAATATTCCTTTCTCATAACATTTAGTAGCAAATTAACATTTTTATTCTGGATTGTTCACATGTATCCTTATCATGGTACAATGGACAAATACTTTTAATGTATTTTACACAAAAATTTTGTCCTTCTTCTTTTTTTGAAGCATTGTGGATTCGCTGCTCTACAGTGTCATCTAGTGGTAAATAACAATTGTGATTACACTGTTAAAATGTGACTAGTTTATTCTTATACTGAAAGGGAGGAAAAGGCTTTTCTTTAAACAGATAGATGTGTGAAAATGTATTCCAATCAATTAACAATCCATTTCTATTTCCAAATTTTAAAATAAAAAGTTTTGGGAAGTCCCATTGACTTTACGAGGGGAGATTTAGTCTATTCTTCAATATCACACTGAGCCCAGAGGATCCTCTGATTATTCAGAAGAAACTGCAACAGAAATCAATTGGATTTGTCCTGGTGAATAAGCAGAGTACCATGGCAACTTTGATTGGATTACACGCTGAATTGGTGCCCTTATGTCAAAGAACAAACTACAAATAAAAATACAGCCACCACCAGCAGCGGATACACGTGTTTCTCACTTAAACACAAAGACAGGCATACTTTTTTTTTAGTAACTGTAAGTTAACAAAATATTGTTCCATGGCTGTTCTCTCCAAGCCCCTTCAGTTCCAGTATTGGGAGAGTGATTTTTTTAAAAATCTATTCAGAGCAATGAAATACAGCTTGGACATTTAAAGCAAATAAGAGGGACACAATCCCTCAGCGCTTTTATTTATGAATGGGGCAGAACCATTTTCCTCAAATTCTCCTCTTTTAAATAGAGTTAGTGGAAACTTCTTACTGTTGCTGTGAAAAGCATTGTTGGGTTAGAAACAATACAACCAGTTTCCCTTCCTCCATTTATTTTACCTGTGGATTTGAATGAATATTTCATTTACCCACTAAGTTCTCAACTTTGCCTGGAATAGAGGCAAATCAAATCATAAAATTGGAACAGATCTGTGGTTTTCTACATAGGGTGGGAGTTCTTATACCAATTCCAGACAAATAGATGTCCAATCTTTTCTTGAAAACCTCCAGCAATGGAGCACTCATAACTCTGGGAGACAAGCTGTTCTATTAATTTTTTTCTGTCAGGAAATTTCTCCTTAATTTTTAGATAGGATTTATTTGTTGAGCTTCCACCCATTGCTTCTTGTCCTACACTCAGATGCTCTGGAGAATAAATCAACTACCTCTTCTCTATGACAGCCCCTCAAGTACCAGTAAACAGCTATTACATTTCAAAACTTTCTCTTCATTAAGCTAGACATACCTAGTTCCCTTAACCATTTGTCATATGGTTTAGCCTCAAGCCCTTTATCATTTTTTGCTCTTTTCTGCACTCTTTCTAGGGTCACAAGATTTTTTTGGGGGTAATCAGAATTGGATGCAATATTCCAAAGTAGTCCCGTGAATGCAGTATAAAATGGTATTTCTCATAATCTTAATGGTATTTCTCAGATGATGCAGCCTAGGAGTGCATTGGTTTTTTGGAAGCTGCAGTACCCTGCTGACACATATTCAAATAGTGGTCCATTAGAGCAATGGTCACCAACCAGTGGTCTGTGAGAAAATTTTGGTGGTCTGCAGAAAAATTATTTGCATTTTTATATTGCACTAAATACTATTTATCTTTTTTTAAAAAATCATATTAATGGTCCGCGGGGTTTAAAATTATGAATCTAGTGGTCCGTGAGGTCCGAAAGGTTGGTAATCCCTGCATTAGAGCACCTAGATCCCTCTCACAGTTACTACAGCTGAGCCAGGTACCATCTATTCTGTACTTACACATTTGGATTTCCCTGCCTAAATAAAGGATCTTACTTTTCTCTGAACTGCATCTAGTTTATTTATTTGTAAAATAATTAACTTCCCATCTTACCACAAGGCAACCCTTGTTAGCTATAGCCCAGTGCTTAAGTCTGTCAAGATCTTCACTCTCTTCCAATGTGTTGAAAAGTCCCCCCAGCTTGGTATTATCTGCAAATTTATGTGTTCCCCTTTATACTTACAATTAAAATCCCTTGTCAATTTTCGCCTGATTCTACACCAAAAGTGTCTGTATCATTTATGTTAAAATGCTTAGGTTTTCTCACAGGAAAACGTTCACTGCCACCAAAATGGCATTGTTCATATTTCTATTTTCTTTGAAACAGTTTACCAGAACATTCACAGTGTTTGGTATTCCCCAAACATTTGCATTAGTTAATGCGTTAATACCTATAATCATTCCAATATGTCATTTGCTTTGATCTCTTTTTGTATGTTATCTTACACACAGCAGGGATAATTTGGAAAAAAATGGTTTTAGTATGAACATTCCATTAAAAACCATATGATTTGCTATCAGTGAAAAATAAGGGTTATATTTCATACATCTATAATCCTCGTTTATGTCTGCAGTAATGGGCAATAAACTACAGATATAGGGACCACTTCAGATATTTCAGTAAGTGTTTCATTGATTTAGTTTAGCAATAAAACCATTGTTGACTGAAATATATCAACTTCCTTGCAAAGAAATGAAATATTGTAAATATTCTAAATGTGGGCCCTTATTTTGAGTCAGGGGATTGTTCCAGTCCAGAAGCACATTAGTAAATTAATCTAGATAGAATTTGGATTTGCCTAAAGTCTAAATCAGATTTCCTCCTTCCAAACACATTAGACAATAACTCTCATCACTTATACCTAGTATAATATGTATCAGCTGGAAGTAACAGGAATTGAAGTTCCATAGATTGGGGAGTATGCCATGCAACGGAGGACTGGCCTAGATCCATCAAGTTCCTCAACGTACAATCATTCAGTTACAATGACACTGAAAAGTTGGCTCATGACTGCCCCTTGCACTTATAACTGTCACAGCACCCCCAATGTAACATGGTCAAAATTTAGGGTGCTTGGCAACCAGCATGTATTTTCAGCTGTTGCAGTGGGGGTCATGTGATCCCCACTTGCATCTTTTCCAGTGTGTTTCAACAAGCCAAGTTAATTAGTAAAGTTTGATTCCTTAGAAGATTGCATGGTTCACTTAACCTATGTTTCACTTAACAACTGTGGCAAAAAAAAGATTGTAAAATCAGGCATGACTCATTTAATAACTGACTTGCTTAGTAGTAGATATTCTGGTCCCAGTTGTGGCCATAAGAGGAAGAGTACTGTACTTTAATGTTTCTCAGTCTACACAACTATAAGGTGTGGACTTCAAAGTTCAGAATTTGCCAGTTACCTTCCTGGTTAGGGAATTCTGGGAGCTAAAGTTCACACATTTTAAAGTTGCCAAGGCTGAGAAACACTTTTTGCTTCAAACATTAAAGTCCCTGAACTAGAAAAATAGTATACATTGATTGTGCACCAACTGTAGTATGAATTCATAAATCCAGACAAAAAAAAGTTAAATCACCTTTGCAGACTGCTGTAGTTCCACTTTAATGCAGGCTGTTTCTCCATTTTTTAAAACTAGAAAAATCAAATTTTAAAAAGCTTTCCCCATGTCTAAGGGCACTGATCCATCAGCATGGCTCTGATGCTATCTTTCAATATAACGTATCTCACAGATCAAAAACACTCCCTGCACAAAAATAATCCATTTGCTATGTTATGATACGAATAATAAATTAACCACGTGATCCAAATTTGCATAACATGTTAAATTAAATAAAATTTAGCCAGGATAAAAGATAGATAAGCTTACTGTGTTGGGTGAATGTAATTGTTTGGCTTTTATCTAATCTGATTGAATGTGTCCTGGGAATCCAACTTGGTGATGTGAAATCCCAATATAGGAATGTCAAATTAAGACATAAATTTGAAGTGACAATTGAAGGGCATAGTATTGTAGCACACACATCCCAAGATGTTTGTTAAGATTCCAATAAAAAGCTGCAAACATGAATGTTAGCAAACATTTTGCAAAGCCCAATTGCCCATCAAGTCCTCATGTGAGAACATCCATAGCTAATTGAAAGAAGATACAGCTAACATAACATGAGCTTCTATTTTCACTCCTATCCTTAAGCTTTGGAGGGGGAGAAGGCTGAACAAAAGGACATAAAAAGCCCTCAACTTTGTTGGTCCCAACTATGGCAGTTAAAGAAGAACTAACTATGAATGTATGAAGCAGTTTTGTAAATGAATAAACCAGCGTTGGTTTACTGGCCCAGAAAGTCCCAGGCCATAATTTAACAACATGGCATGAAAAGGTCTTGGGCTCAATCTTGGTATGTCTAGCTAAGATTGGAGTGAACCTAGTCTGAAATTCAAGACAGTCACATCTTGTTAAGTGATAGGATTTGATTATAGATTAACACAGTAGAAGGCAGCTACCTACATTTGTAAGATTGTCCATACTTGCCAATAAAACTGTTGCATGCCTTGCATTGGAGATCTTTTATGTAAAAATTCCAAAAACATTATATTAGGGATATTCTGTGTGTTCATTGATATTCAGCTTTGCCCTCAGATATTGACTGAAGCACAGAGCCATGTGTTATGTGTCGTGGCTCCATGCTCCCCTCGTCAGAATTTGGAATTTGAAACCACAATTACATGGGTATCACAAAGGTGCCTTTTCAGGGGGCAACTGGACTTCGCTGTTGTTTTTTTGAAGACATTTCACTTCTTGTCCAAGAAGCTTCTTTGACAGGATATGGGGAATGGAAGGATTTATATTCCTTGCAGACAGCTGGTAATCTGCATCTTTTTAGAGCAAGGGTATCAAACTCATATTGTCACAGTGGCGGCACATGGCATATCGGGACTTTTTCCCTTTGCTAAACTGGGCAGGGGTAGAGCCAGCACATGACGCATCTGGCCCGTGGGCTGCGAGTTTGACAACTCTGTTTTAGAGGGTCTTTGAAGCACTTAGAAGTTTATCTGTGTCCTCATGGTCACCTGAGAAATGCTCCTGGTTCCTGTAGTTTGCCATTTTTTTTCTCCAGTTGCCTCCTGAAAAAGCACCTTTGGGACAACCATGACCATGATGACTGAGACTCTCTACAGACAATTACATCGATACTTATAGAAAGAAAAGTCTCCAGCTTAGTTCTTGGTAACTTCAGGGACACATACATATATGTCTTTCTGAAATAACGCAAAAGTAATTTTAATTGTTTCTATTGGAAATGTTCCTTTTTTAAACTGCCCAAGATAGGCTACAGGTAGTTCTTGACTTACGACCATTCATTTAGTGACTATTCAAAATTACAGCAATGCTGAAAAATGTTACTTCTGATTCTGCCTGCGCTTCTAACAGATGCATTGGCCCCATATAGTCACATGATTGTGATTCAGGCATTTGGCATAGCAGTAGCACTGAGGTAGCAACAGCACTCCGACTTACATCCAGCCCTATAGTGTGTTGCAGAACTCTCTGGGTGGTTTATAACACCAACATATTGCCTCCAATAATAGCGGCCTCAGAAGGATGGAAAACTGAGTCAATCTTTGTCAATTGGCATTTGTGATTCTTCCAGTTGGCTTTTAACAAGCGAAGTCATGGGGGAAACTGGATTCGCTTGGTTATGCAAAAAAAGATTGTAAAATTGGGCACAACTCATTTAATGACTCCATTACTTAATGATGGAAGCTTTGGTCCCAGCTTGATTATAAATCAAGGTCTACCTGTGTAGTCTTTCTCTATCGTAGCAACTTAAAGATGTGTGGACTTCTACTTAGAATACAATGGAATTAACAGAGTTGGAAGGGACCTTGGAAATCTTCTAGTCCAATCCCCTGCTTAGGCAGGAAACCCTATACCACTTCAGACAAATGGTTATCCAATATCTTCTTTAAAACATCCAATGTTGGAGCATTCATAACTTCTGGAGGCTTCTTCTAACTGTCTGTTCTGTCAGGAAATTTCTCTTCCGTTCTAAGTTGCTTCTCTCCTTGATTAGTTTCCATCCATTGCTTCTTGTCCTACCCTTAGGTGCTTTGGAGAATAGTTTGACTCCCTCTTCTTTGTGACAGCCCATGAGATACTGGAACACTGCTATCACGTCTCCCTTAGTCCTTCTTTCTCTTAAGCTAAACATACCCAGTTCCTGCAACCGTTCTTCATATGTTTTAGCCTCCAGTCCCCTAATCATCTTTGTTGCTCTTCTCTGCACTCTTTCTAGAGTCTCCACATCTTTTCTACATCCTGGCGACCAAAACTGAATGCAGTATTCCAAGTGTGGCCTTCCCAAGGCATTATAAACTTATGTAACTGGAGTTGAATTTGTAGGCTGACTAAGGAATTAGGGGAATTGAAGTCCACACACCTTTAAGTTTCTGAGGTGGAGGAAAAAAGTAGTCTATAGGCCTGGGATTTTAAGACGCATTAACTATCTGCGACCATCTATGACTCTGCTTAAAGGTTGTGCTACCACCTAGGGGCCAATAAATTCTACTGTGCTTATCACGCTGCAGCGCATCTGCCAGAGGATTCATTTGCCAGCAAATTTTCGGGCTGAAGAGATCGAGTTCCGAACGCCCAGCCACCTTGCGGATTTTCTCAAAGAGTCAAGAGTTCATCGCGTTTACTGCGGTCTTCGCCAAAGTTGGCCGAACCAGCCAAGAACGCCGGGGACGGACGGACCCCGGCGTGTCTTTTCGGTCCCAGATCGGGCAAGGAGCCACGGCTGCTAACTCGTTTTCCTTTTCCTGTCGTTCAGCCCCACTTGGCTCGATGTAGCCGAACGCGGTCAATTCTACTGAGCGTCGGTATGGACCATTCTAGATTCCTCAAGCGCCGTCAGGCTGGAGTCAAGGTGAAGGCGAAATCCTCCTGTGGAGCCTCAAGCAGATGCTGAGGTCTCTGAGATGGCCAAGCAAGAGCCAGCTGAGGCGTAGGAGACCCGGGAGGCTGCGCCCTGCATGTCCTCTGTCGCTTCGCTTTCCTTAATCTCTTGTTCCTAAGTGGCACAGAGCGGATCCAGGGGTCAAGCGGCCGAACAACAGGCGCCAAGGCTTCCTGGGTTTTCAGCAAATGGCGAGCGGGTCTCTGTTTCTCTCCGCCGTCCACTTCCAGTTAAAAAATGGTTCGGTTTACGCTAGCCCTCTTGGGCCGACCGCTGTGTGAGGGGAAAAAAAATGCCCTGGGGAAATCTGAGATCAATGGACCATGGCTGATTCCCTTCCACATATCTTTTGAGATATTGAGAAAAATAAAAGTCTTTAAAAGTATTCTAATTAATAAACAAACTTTAATAATAAAATAATAAAAGTAAATGAAACAGAAATAACTAATGGTTACATTTTGATAATGAAAGCTACGTCTGCCAAGCTGGCAGCCAAACAAAGAAGAAAATTTTTTAGTTCTGGAATGTGTAAACGCATGCGCAATAAATCACTTTCAGATAAGAACTTTTTGTTTTATGACCTGCGCAATAAAGCTTTCTTAGTTTAACTCTTGAGTGTCAGTTTAGGCAGTTCAGGCCTAGCAAACTTTTTAACATCGTGACACCCCTTCTTTTGCTAGTCTGGGCTGACGTCATCAAATCATCAATTAAGGCACATCTTCTTTCGCAGATACTCGTGTTGATTTGCGGCAAGTGGTTTGTTAAGCATGTCTGCGATCTGATCATGTGTAGAAACATATTGCAATTTAACAAAACCTTGCTTAACTAATTGCTTTGTGTTTTGATAACGAATGTCAATGTGTCTGGACCTAGAACCTGTAAAATGTGACTCAGAAATATAGACAACAGATACATTATCTTCCATCACGGTGATTGGTCGAATCGGACGTGTCCAGATATCTGTGATCAAAGCATCAAACAACGTTAGAGAATTACAAGCATCTGAAACACAAGCATATTCAGCTTCAGTAGATGAACATGAAACAAAACTCTGTTTTCTCACTTGCCAGTAAACAGGACAACCATTTAGGAACATCATGTAACCAGAAGTGCTTTTGCGTGACTTCTTGTCGCTCGCCCAGTCAGCGTCAGAAAAACAAATCAACTTTGGTTGATCAGTGTGTGTTGGTTCTAGCAATAACTTCATGTGCTTAGTGTGTTTCAGGTATTTCAACAACTTCTTAATGCATGACCAATGAAATTGTGTTGCCTTACCTACGTGTCGTGATAAAAGATTAACACTAAGTGCGATGTCAGGTCTGGTCCAACTACTAATGTATAATAGTGAACCAATGACTGAACGATAAAGTGTTTGATCCTCGAACTCAGGACTTGGTTCATGTGTTAAGTTGTGAAAATCTGTTTGCATGGGTGTCTTTGTTGTGCTAGCATCTTTCATGTTGCAATGATGTAGAATGTGGTCAATTTTCTCTTCTTGTGAAAGACTAAACCCCTTCTGTGTCTTTTCAATTTGAACACCTAAATAAGTGCTAATGTGTCCTAAAGATTTTAGTGTGAAGTATCTCTGCAAACTTTTAGCAAAAATCTCACTCATTTTCTTATTTGGACCAATATAAACAATATCATCAACATAAACAAGAATTATCTCATATGCATTGTTAGATCTTTTTGTGAACACGCATTCATCAGTTTCGGACTTAATAAAGCCCATTGAATTTAGTTTGTCAGTAAGACATAAATACCACATTAAACCTGACTGTTTCAGACCATAAAGACTTTTGTTCAGGAACCAGGTATCCCCTTCTTGCTTTCGGAATCCTGGAGGGCTTCTCACGTAGATCTCTTCATCTAGGTCTGCATGTAGATAAGCTGTGTCCACATCAAATTGAAAAACTTCTAAACCAAGAATAGTTGCAGTGGTTAAAGCAATTTTTACACTTTCAGTTCTGACTGTTGGTGAGTAAGTGTTTGTGTAGTCCTCAGGATAACGTTGAATGAAACCCTGAGCTACAAGTCTGGCTTTGTATAAAGACTCACCATTTGGTTTCTTCTTGATTCTGTAGACCCATCGGGTGTCAATGACTTTCTTGTTTGCTGGAGGTTTTGCAGGTGTGAATACATTAAGTTTCTTCAAACTGTCCATTTCATCCTGCATTGCATCATACCACTTGTCTTGTTCTGAATCAGGAAGCTGTTTGATTTGTGTGAATGTCTCTGGAGGAAGAGTAACATTGCAAATCAAAGGTAATGGTGACTTTGTCAGTTGCCATGAATAACGTTGTGGAGGGATTCCTTTTGTGGCCCTCTTGGAGCGTCTAGGAGCAACAGACCAGTCTTCTTCTTCTTCATCATCATCATCCTCGTCCTCACGTTCATCGCTAGCATCAGCATCCGCGGCTTGCGAAGACGGAACATCAGTTTGTGAAGAACTGGTAGAAGGAATATCTGCCTGCGAATTGTCATCAGGCTGCGTGGCATCTGGAACACCATCTCTAGGAAAATAAACTTCAGGATCATTGGAATGAATCCTGGACCAGTCAATGTCTTCCTCAAAATTTGCAGATTGTGAAATGACAATCACATGTTTAGTATCAATGAATTTGTACCATTTTGAATTATCATCAATACCCATAAATCTTAGTCTCTTTGCTACTATACCTCCCTTTCTTCTTTGACTTAAGGGAGTGTTCACCATAGCATATGAACCAAAAATGTGGAGGTTCTTGAGATCAGGCTTGTAGCCATACAGCATGTAGAAAGGAGTTTGATTGATTACACTGCTCCAAGTACGGTTGACAATGTAATTTGCATACTTGATTGCTTCACCCCAGTATGCGTTACTGAGATTGGCATCTTCTAGAAGACAACGCATCATGGTTTGTAGAACCCCTTGTCTTCTTTCTACGACTCCGTTATGAGCCGGTGTATATGGAGCAGATGTCTGATGAAGAATTCCATTCTTACGCATCCAGTCCTGGAAACGCTGAGACATGAATTCTGCACCACGGTCACTCTGGATTCTGGCGATGCGAACTTGGTATTGTGTAGAAACAAAAGCTGCAAAGTCTTTAAAGATCTGAAAGGTCTCAGATTTCTCTCTCATAGGATATACAAATCCATATCTAGAATGATTATCTACAATTGTTAAAAAATACTTTCTGCCACCAAGTGTTGGTGGGAAAGGACCCACTATGTCAGTGTGTACCAAATCAAAAATGCGTGTTGACTGGCGTGTAGCGTGTTTTGGAATTGGAGCCGCCTTGGATTTAGCCTTTTTGCAAACGGCACAATCCAAAAACACCTTACACCCCTTTAGATCCAAACCTTTTGCGAACTCCGGCATCTTTCTAAGAACACGGAAACTGGCATGCCCCAATCTTCTGTGCCACTTGTGAATACACCTGGAATGCAGAGGTTTACCAGTTAGTGAATTCTCAACATTAACAGTTTCATGAGGACCCTCAGGCTTGCTCTGAGCAATCTGTTTCTGTTTTCTTTGTTTGTTGGCTTTAGGAGCCTTTGGCACAGTAACGTTTTCTCTCTCTGGGACAACTCTCTCTGGGTTCACGTTGTGCCTTTTTGGAGTTTGCATACTTGCCTGTGCTTGCCCTTTAGGCTTTGGCTTTAAGTAATAAACACCACCAATCAGCATAGTTTCAGCAACAATATCTCCATCTTTAACTAAGTAACTTGCTTTTTCGAGGTGGTGAACCTGGAACTTTAAATCTCTGGACAAGTGACTTTGACTAAGCAAATTACTGGTTGCTGAAGGTATGTAATAAACATCAGGGATGTGTGTATCGAGCTCTTCAATGTAAACAGTTCCTTTTCCCATAACCTTGCAAGTGTGGTTGGTGAAGGAATACAGTTCTCGATACTCGGGCTCTGGTTCGCCCATCTCTGTGAAAAGTTCCCTTCTGTGGGTAACGTGCACAGCTGCTCCACTATCTAAAGTCCACAAAAGACGTCTGTCGAACTTTGGATCAGGTTGTGGAACGTTGGTTATGGCCAGTGTCACAAGTGGAGCTTGTGAATCACGCCTTGGACCACGACGGCCTTGTCTTCCGCCTCTACCTCTGCCTCTGGAATCTGTTCCTCTGGGCTGGTACGTGACGGGAGCTGGAACTCATTGGGGACAATCCCGGGTGTCATGTCCCACACGGTTGCAGGTGTAGCATTTTGGCATCCTTGGAGCGTAGCCTCTTCCTCGGAAGGGACGTCTGGCTGGAGCCTTTAACGCTGGAGGCCGTTGCAGATGTGGTGTAGCTAACCTGATAGCTTCGTCTTCCACTAAAAGTCTGCAAACGTGGTTAACTGTGCGTTGAGCAATAGGCACGTAGTTAATCTTTGCAACAGCATCTTTCCATTCATAATTCAATGAGTTAATGATGATGCTAATCATTTGGATATCATCGATTACATGGCCATTTTGTCTCAATTCACTTCTCATTCTTTTCAGTTTGGTCAAATGTCCACCAATTCGTTCACCAGGTTTCAACTTTGAACCATGGAACTCAGACATGAGCAAACATGAAGATTCAATTGAAACGGGCCTGTAGCAATCTTCCAAAATAGCCCATATTTCTTGGGCAGTTGCATCAGGTGGAAAGATACCTTGGATCTCAATTTCCATTGACATGAGTAAAGTCGTGATTGCTCTGTTTTCGAGGTCTCTCATTGCAGGCGTCCAGGGCTGAGGGGGAGGATTAAAAACCATGGAATGTGTGCCTTCTCTTCGAAGCAAGAGCGCAATTTCACTGACCCAGGCTTTATAATTCTCTCCTGACTCCTTTAATTTGGACTCACCAGTCAAGGGGGTGACTGTGAATACCTGCTGAGGAACAATTTGTTGCTCTGGTTGCAAATCTGGTTGTTGAACCAGGGGATGCTGGGGTTAATAATAATAATAATAATAATAATTTTATTTGATTAGCCGCAACCCTCTCCCGAAGGACTCGGGGCGGCGTACAATCAAAACAGATAAAATACAGATAAAGACAAACATATATACATAAAGAACAAAGACATATACATGTGCATGGAGGAGGTAGACTCATAAGTGAAAGACAATTAAAAAACACAATTTAAAATCCCATTAAATAAAATTACTGAATTAAAAAACCCATCAGGAGCGTTATGAAGTTATGATTGAGCCAGGCCGGCTATTTGGAATAGGTGGGTCTTGAGCTTTATACGGAAGGAGCGGAGGTCAGTAGTGGTCCTAATATCCGGGGGGAGGTCATTCCACAGGGCTGGGCCCGCCACAGAGAAGGCTCTGTTCCTAGGCGCCGCCCCATGGCACTGTCTGGTGGACGGCACCTGGAGAAGTCCCTCTCTGTGCGAGCGGATGGGTCGTAGGGATGTATGGGGCAGAATATGATCCCGCAGGTAACTAGGTCCTGAGCCATGGAGCGCTTTAAAGATCGTAATCAAGACCTTGAAACGCACCCGATAGACCACAGGAAGCCAGTGCAGCTCGCGCAGGAGAGGTGTCACATGGGAGTACTTAGTACTCCCCATAATCACCTGCGCGGCCGCATTCTGGACCAACTGCAGTCTCCGAGTGCATTTCAAGGGAAGCCCCATGTAGAGAGCATCATTGGCCTTTGCGTGGCAACATCAAATTGGCTTCCTCGAATTCGCCTTTGACTTTGCCTTTTTCCATCTAGGGAGGATTCAACGCCGCCAGGGGGTGTTGAAGACTTAACCTTTGGAGGCAAAATTTTGGCTTCTAAAGGGCTCATAGGTAAATCTCTAAAGCTTTGATGAAACTGCATCATCTTTTGCTCTAATAATTTTTCTCCGCCAGCAGATGGCAGTGCAGCTTCACTTTTTGGCTGCCTCGCCTTTCTATACGTATGCGGAAGTTCAGTTGACTCAAAGGGACCACGTGACCTCGGTGACGTGTACATGTCTCTTTGTTCTAATTGACCAATGAACTCTGTGGGGTGTGTCTTAGGCTGTTGTTTTGAAGACAAGATGGCGTCCTCAAATATTTGGGGAGTGGGGGAGCTCCCCCTATTTCGCTTTATTTCGTTAAAGCACTCTCTCACCTCCCTAGTATATTTTTCAAAACGTTCTATTTGATCAAGATAGCTTTGCATTTCTTGCTCATCATTTGGGGAGATTTCATAAACTTTGCTTTCTGCGTGGGAGGATTTTTTCTCTGCCGGCAGTTGCCGTTTAGACTTTTGCCGTTCATTAATTGTATCTTGATAATGAGGTAGATTTACTGACCTCAGTCCATAGATCTTGCCTTCTGTAGCTCCTTCCCCCACATCTGGCTTGGCACCTGAAGGAATTTGTTGCTCCTGGAATACGTTTGAAGGTTCTTGTTTCTCTGTGTCTGAGGAAATAGATTCTTTCAAGCGCTTTCCATGTCCGCGTTTTTTTCTTTTCTTTCTCTTCTTCGACATGGCTAATTAGCCTTAGTCAGTTATCTTTAGATAGCATGAAGGGAAAATACAGCCATAAATTGTAGCCATCTCAGCTACAGCCAACCTCTGCAACCAAGTTGTGAGGGGGAAAAAATGCCCTGGGGAAATCTGAGATCAATGGACCGTGGCTGATTCCCTTCCGCATATCTTTTGAGATATTGAGAAAAATAAAAGTCTTTAAAAGTATTCTAATTAATAAACAAACTTTAATAATAAAATAATAAAAGTAAATGAAACAGAAATAACTAATGGTTACATTTTGATAATGAAAGCTACGTCTGCCAAGCTGGCAGCCAAACAAAGAAGAAAAAAATTTAGTTCTGGAATGTGTAAACGCATGCGCAATAAATCACTCTCAGATAAGAACCTTTTGTTTTATGACCTGCGCAATAAAGCTTTCTTAGTTTAACTCTTGAGTGTCAGTTTAGGCAGTTCAGGCCTAGCAAACTTTTTAACATCGTGACACGCTGTATGTTGGGTGGGCCTTCTTTTCAGACTTTCACGAGTCTATAAAGACCCCCCCCCTTGTTTCCCCCGTTAATCCTCATGCTCTACTCTAGACTGAATAGATAGGTTGTTAATTTATCTTCACTTTGGAGGGCTGCGGAATGGAAAGGCCTGTTTTTATCCGGGTTTTTTTTTCTTCTCAGTGGAAAAGAAGGCATGCTGGCGCTTTCTGTAGGGATTGCATTGGATTTTCGAGGTTATCTGACCTCTGAAAGCAAAACGGATTTATTTTATCCAGCGCAATCTGCCCCCCTCGGGAATTTATTACACAACTAATCTTATTGTGCAGAGGGAGGGAATTAATGATTAGAGGCTCCCTGGCTTGAAATAGCAGTTGGGAGAGGCTTGCAAACTCTTACAAGGAAAAATGAGTAAATATTCTTTCCTTTGTTAAAATGACCTGTAAAAATACTCATTTGAGGAATGAGAATGCTCATTTGAGGGGAAAATATTCATTTGAGAGGGAAATACTCATTTGAGAGTCTGACGGTCATAAGGATCTATTGCTTTAGGTAATTTGATCCTAAAAATCTTAATTTCAGGAGGCCAGGATTTAATCTGAATAGTTTGGCATACAAAGCATTTCTTAGAATATTGAGCCACAGTCTGTATGTTTCTATTATCCACAAATAGATCACCAGAGTTGACATTTTAAAGCTTTTTTTTTAATATTCAGAACTAGGCTTTGTCCCAATGAGGAATTTGATGATTTTGTAGGCCAATCATGTGGCAGATCCATCATTTCAGACAGGGTTTTGCAGCAGGTAAGTGTGTTGTAATATCCTATTTGCATATCAGTTTCCGTTTTTCAGCCACATTTCACATTAAGTATATTGAGAGCCAGTGCTAATATATTTTAAAAACAAAAGCATCAGTAACCATATCTTATACTGTAGAAGTACATTGCATGAGAAGTGAATTATGAGCATAGCTTCTATCCAGACATTTCCACATGTAATGTTTTAACCTATCTTTTAAAAAAGGAAATTTAGTGTAACTACGTCAGTTATCACTTGACATAAATTATTTGTGTGCTGAGAATAGGTGCTAAGTTCAGGGGATGCTGAGGGCATTCTGGAGATCAAATTATAAGAGTCATTAATTGCTGTCTATTCTTGAGTCAAAGTTCATGGAAACTATGCAGCGGAAAACACTCAGTACTAAATTTGATTAATGATTAAACATGTTAGCTTCAGGACTCAGAGGGAACATGCTGTTACTTATGGATAGTGCACTGATTTTAATAGTATATAGTATAGCGGAAAGGTGAACTGATACTGTTTCCAACAGTTACTGCGGAAAGACACTGGTTTAGCAATATAGGAAACAACAGGAAATGTGTATGAATTGTTAGATATTAAATCAAAGAACTGTATGGATATTGTCATTTTCATGTATCTTCAAAAATTGGGGTGTTAACTGTGATAAGAGTGGTATTGTCATAATCTTTAGATCAATATAATTGCTTAAAAATATAAACAGAATAACCAAGGGACCTATATACAGCAATCATTTTACTGAAAACAGATCAAGTACTGTTCTTTAGGATCTTACTAAAAAAAAAGATATCAGGGGAAAGTGGGAGTTTAATGTACTGCTTCTCAAATTTCCTGCAATTGTGGACACAATTAAACAAATGCCTCTTTTCATTTTTAAGTGCATGGAAGGGATAAAATAACGACTATAGTTACATTCATTCTTTTTCATTTAAAATCTTAAAAATCTTTTTGAATTAAATTTTATACAAAAAAAATAAAATTAAATATTTATTATCCAAATTCTGTTATGTAATTAAGGTCATAATAACAATCACTTTTATCACAAAACTGTTTGTAAAGGATATTGTGCATAAGTAATGTTTTGAGAACCAAGGAGCTAGAAGTAAGTAAATGGAATCACATTTTAATATACTCATGTTTTTGTATTTATGATTTCCTGTTCTGGTTATTTGTACAAGAACAATGCTCCCACTTAGCTTAGTATATATGGATTCATAGTCTATAATGGCACTTGAGATCTGCTTATGTCAATTTTCTGTATGTCAATACTCATGTTGTTACTTGCTTACTTGTAACATCATCAAACCAATTCAGAATTGATGATAGGAAGAAGGGAAGCTGAGGTAGCAAATAAGTTCTGGCTGGTTGGCAGGCTGTGAACATGCAGAGGCTTCAATGAATCAGCTGATAGATCTACACAAATATCAGATTTTCTCAGATTCAAAATGGCTGGCTTAGAACAAGGAGAGCTGGAGAGCTTTGCAATTGAAGAATGAAAGGAATGACCTAAGGCCGTGATGGTGAACCTATGGCATGTGTGCCAGGTGGCATGCAGAGCCCACTCTGTGGGCATACGCACCTTCCCCAGCTGCTCTTTTGGTTTCGGGCACCGCATGCGCTCCAACCAGGCGGTCTTTGCGTGCGCCAGATTACCGGAAATCTGAAGACAAGCTGACGGCACGCCTGCATGCGCATGCACTTGGTGCCAAAAAGGCTCGCCATTTCTGACCTAAGCTATATGCTCTGTCTTGTACCTCATAAAAATTGCTAGAGTAGATAGGGATTTGTGCATGTGACCTCTACAACTATGAATTCTGAACTTTGCTGGAAGTTCAAATGGAATCTGAAAAAAAAGTTACTTATAGGGCAAAAGTATTTTTGGGGGGTAACAAAACAATAAATATTATGCTGTGTAATGGATCTATTGTCTGGCAAAGATAGTTTATTTTATTATAAATATATAACTTGTCTTGGTGGGATGAAAAACAGCTGAATTTCCAGGATTTTTTTACTATTGAGTTACAGCAGCAGCACTGTACGTGGGTGAATTTTTAAAAGTAAGTGATAGACAAGAATATTTTTTTTCCTGATTTAATCATATAATAGCAATTTCACTGGAAGGTCTGATGGATCTTTCCAGTTACTTGTGTCAGAATTAGCAATGGTCAGAAATTGGACTGAAACATGATAGAGAATAGATGTAAGAAATAAACTAGCTCAGAAGGACAGAATATTAGCTGAGTTGTAACCATTTCATTCTTCAGTATTTTATGCTCAGTTTTGTCCATTGGCAGTGGTAATAGAACTGCTACTCACCAAACCAAGTCTAATCATTTCATTGTCCAAATAAAGCTGCGATTAGCAGAATTGTGTATATTCTGCAGTTTTATCACAGAGACAAAATTGAGTATCCCGAGAATCATGCCCTTTTTATTTTTCAAAAGAAATATCCCTAAAATTCCAAAACTCTCAAAATAAGTCAATGGGGAAATGGTCTCTAGCACCTTCAAGATACTCTGTGGAAAAAGTTTGGAAATCCTTGATTTGGTCCAATATACTGTATATATTAAAAAGGTAAACATCTGCTTTGTGTCAAGTTCAGTCTTCATGACTTCATGGATATGTTCATCTAGTTATCTTGGCAATAGTAAACAGTAGTTTGCCATAGCTTTGTTTTTGGGATTTTATTAATTTTATTAATTCCCTCCCCACACCCAATATAACTCTGGAATTTTCTAGATTTCTCATCCAAATACTCCTGCTTTGTTTTTTCACATTAGAAAGTTGATTAGATGCTTAATTGCTACTAAAACAAATAAGTAAATTGCAATTCCACAAAAGATGAAAACAAACATGGTTAACCGCACATTTCCAATAAAAGTTTTCTTCAAGATGTTTTACTAATTCTGGAAAAAACCTCAGCTTCTTAAAAACAACCTACTAAGCCTCCTTGAGTTCCAAAAACACTTCCCCAGGCTATTGTAGAATTATCCTTTGCCCAAAATATTTAGCTCAAACCTTAAACCACGCAGTGAACAGAGAACTATTTGTCCACAGGAGCTTCTCTGTAGATTATTTGAATAGATTTATCACCCTGAACTAAGCCCAGGCCATCTGTTACGTCCTCTAATTACAGATGCAGAAAGAGGTAATTCACAACAGCATCATAAAAAAGTAAAATATAAATGATTTAAGAGCAGGCTTATGCCATGTTTCATGTACTAATCAGAGCTAAATTACTCACTTCTATGACAGCTTGGCTTCCTTGTTAAAAGATCCAGTTTCTTGCAGACAACAAATTGACCTGGAATATTTCCCATACTTTGCTTTCATGTCATACATGATAACAGTAGTCTGCATATTTTCTAATGTTATTCCTAATTTATGAGTAAAGGTCCATATCTTGTAACAATGCTTTTCTCCTTTGGGCATGTTTTTTAAAACTATCTACAAAGGAAGGGCAATATTAGTGGGTTAAGCTTTTCAAATTTATTGAAGTAACATTGTTTGATTAAATAAGATTCCTGGTATTCAGTAATGGTTGTTTGGCATGACTTGATTCAGGTTCTCATGAAGTTCATAATCCCATTGCTCTTCTTTCTCCTGAAATTCTTTATTTGAAACATTGATAAATCTAAAGAGCACAGTTTTAGGGAACATACATTTCATGCTATGTTCAAATATGTTAGATCTTCCTCATATACATTGTTTCTTTTGCATTTACGTGTGCATGATTAAAGAATGTATATTAAATACTAAACAGTCAGAAACAAATAAGGCAGTTTCCAAAGGAAACTCCAATACTTGGAGTGTTAAGTATTAATAAATAGAGTATCTCTGGAAAGTTTCCAATAGAATTGTTTCCTGACATCATGATTAATTGATGAAAAATGATAAAAATTGAAGATCACACAGATGCCCCGGTTTAAGAGAAATCTAGGCATTGTCAGATGCATGAAATCAGGAGCCAGGATAGAATTCAAGACACTGTGATACAACCATGCAACCTATATACAAGAATCTTTTTTTTTAAGAAAGGTTTATTGGTTTTTTGGTATTTTGCAAAAGGAAAAGGTATGGGGAAGCTATATACAAGAATCTGATTAGCTAACAAATTGCACCAGATAAGAGCTAATGGACTTTACGAGGGAGGGGGGTAGGATTTAGGTGAGTCTTTTCTGGGGGTGTAGGCCAGATTGATGATGCATTTGATCCTGCCCTCCACTCAGCCTGGTTATCTCCTACAGGAATCCCTCTCATCTCTTTTAAGATTAGATTTGGCAATTCCTTTCTAGAAAACTTCTGAAGTCTAAATCTAAATGACTTTCAGTTAAGTCTATTTCATTTTAAATGGCTTTGGACAACCAAGCATAAGGGAAGACTGGGCCATAACATATGAGCATGTGCATTTATGGCCCACTTTTCTGTTGATTTTGGGTTTCAACTAATGGCCCATTGGTATAGAAACAAGTTTGAGGAAATCAAAATAGTGTACAGATTATGAATTCTTGCAGTAATTTTAACTGATAAATTATCAATACTCTTAGGGAACATCCACCTGAAGTTTTCACCCCATTCCAGAATTCACTCTGTAATATGTGATCTCATACTATGTTTTTTATTTTATTTTGAGAGATAAGAGTTCAAGATGGAGTAGCGATTAAATGATTATTTGCTCTTTGTTCCCAGAGTTTTGAGCCCATAGAATTGATGATAATCAAAGCTCTACTTTTAGAAAAAACTTCTGGAATTACATAGAAGTGCCATCTTAAGCAGGAAAAGAGCAGAATGTTTAATTACCTCAATATTAAAATGATAAGTACTTTAGAAAGTGCACAGAGATTACAAAGAACAAGTCTTTGCAATTTAATTTTGAACATGCTTTAGAACACAGGTAGTCCTCAACTTACGATCACAATTGAGCCCAAAATGTATGTTGCTAAGTCAGAAATTCGCTAAATGAGTTTAGCTCCATTTTACAACTTTTCTTGCCAGATTTGTTAAGTCAATTACTGCAGTTGTTAAATTAGTAACATGGTTGTTAAGAGAATCCAGTTTCCTCACTGATTTTGGTTGTCAGAAGGTCACAAAAGGGGATCACATAACTCCGAGACACTGCAGCCATCATAAATGTGAGTCAGTTGTCAAGAATTTGAATGTAAATCATATGTCTATGGGGGTGCTGCAACAGTCATAAACAGTGTGTAAAATGGTCATGTCATTTTTTTCAGTGTCGTAATTTTGAACCATCACTAAATGAACTGTTGTACGTCGAGGACTACCTGTATTTCATAGAGTGGTTCAGGGACTGATAGAACGGTTTGAGAAAACTCTGGATAGAAAGTCCAATCAGAACTGTGCAAAGCATCTAAAAGAACTGCATTGCAAAGGAAAGACAGGTGAGGGAAGCATCCTATTTGAATCATTTTAGGAGCCGTGGTGGCTCAGTGGTTAAAATGCAGTACTGCAGGCTACTTCTGCTAACTGCCGTCTGCCTGCAATTTGGCAGATCAAATCTCACAAGGCTCAAGGTTGATTCAGGCTTCCATTCTTCTGAGGTGAGTAAAATGACCCAGATTGTTAGGGGCAATATACTGACTCTGTAAATTGCTTACAAAGGGCTGTAAAGCCCTGTGAAGCGGTATATGTCTAGCAATAGCACTTAGACTTATATAGCGCTTCACAGTGCTTTACAGCCCTCTCTAAGTTCTATTGATAGTATTATTAAAGCAACTGCATTGCAATGGAAAGACAGGTGAGTGAAGCATCATGTTGTCTTATGCAGGCTTATGTAGCTTTTTCAGAAACGGTTTCTAATTGCCTCTTGCAGGTTTTGACTCTTGTTGCTTTAACAGTGTGAAGAAAAGTGGTTAATTTGTTCTTATAAAGCACTTCTTGTGAATTTTTGTGTATTCATAATAAATATCTTTATGGGTCATGGTTGCTCATATCTATAAAGTGAATATTGAGATCAGAGGTACATAATTTGGAAAAGCATCAGGGTGACATTAACCTCCCCCACTTCAAAAAATGCTGACTATTATCTCTAGAGACTTCCAAAAGATATTACAGCTGGTCCTCAACATACAACTGTTCATTTAGTGACCATTCAAAGTTGCAACAACCCTGAAAAAAGTGACTTATGACAGTTTTTCACACTTAACAACTGTTTCAGCATCTGTATAGCCACATGATAAATATTCAGATGCCTTGCAGCTGACTCATATTTATGAGAGTTTGTAGTGTCCTGGGGTCATATAATCATATGGTACCTTTTGTGACCACCTGATAAGCAAAGTAAATGGGGAAGGACATTCACTTAACAACTATTACTAAATTAGCAACTCATGATTCACTTAACAACTATGGCAAGAAAGGTCATAAAATAGGGCAGTGGTGGTGAACCTATGGCACGCTTGCTGGAAACCATCCCACAAGAAACACACCCCCTTGCTGGCTCCTCTTCCGCTTTCCAATGCAGACATGCGTACCAGCCAGCTGGCCTTCGCGTGTGGGAGCGCCAAAATCTGGAAGAGCAGTGTTCTGGAACACCGGCACCCAAACTTCAAGGTTTCCATTGTGTGCATGTGTGACTGACAGCTGTTTGTTGGGCTTGTGCCGGAAACCGGAAATTTGGGTATCGGTGCGTGCATGCGTGATGGAATGCTGCTCTTCCAGCTTTTGGCGCTTCAGCGTGTGCGAAGGCCAGCGAGGCTGCATGTTTCTCATGGGATGGTTTTGCGTGCCATTTCTGGCATGCAGGTCGGCACGTGGGTACAAAAAAGGTTTGCCATCACTGAAATAGGGCAAAACTCACTTAACAAATGCCTCACCTAGCAACAGAAATTTTGAGCTCAACTGTGGTCATAAATCAAGGACTACCTGTACTAAATTGGAACAGTGAAAATAATTCAGTATATCACAAAAGAGTTGACATTATCTATGCTAAATTTTAGGTGAATATAAAATGAATCAAACCCTGGTTTTAATCAATACTTCTTGGAGTGTCTCTCCCTAAAACAATCAGAGTAAATTGTACATCCCTGGTTTAGAAGATTCTATTACAGAAGTCAAGCTGCGAGCGGAAAATGTTTCCAGGCATAAAGACCAGCTAGAAAATACCAAGGCTTATCAAGCAAACTTACTGAAGCTTGACATTTCAATTCAATTTTAGTAGATTTATAATGTACGGTATATTTTTCAAACCTACACAATCTACAAGATGGCAGCCAAACTTTGCTAATAGGTAACTCAATTCCTTTAGCCTGGTAACGCTACTAATTAATTGGTGTTAATTACAGCACTGCATTTCTGTCTTAATAGAAGTGTGTTAATGGAACACACTTAACAACTCCCTATAGTCCAGGATAAAATAGGCTCTGTCACAAGATTGAAATCCCATAGGCCAGCATGGAAAATCACTATTCACTTAACATCTATCCAGTTTAACCCCAAGAATGCCTCGAGAGAGGAATGGTCCATGGTATCTTCTTGTGGCTTGACCATTAGTGACCCCTCTACCAAACCACCTGGTTTTAATCTGCCTCGCTCTCTCTAAGTAAATGTTATGTGACCCTCATTTATCAACAGCCCCTTTTATAATAGGATGGTGATATTGTGTGGGTTATTGCCAATTTCCTATGTATCACTGAAACATGAGCAAAAACCTGGTAAAGGACACCTTGGCATGCCCTCACCTGCCTATGTAGCATCATTGAGGGTCTTAAGTGCTCAGAGACTGTCTTGCCATTGGTCTATTACTTTGACTGATGTTTGTCTAAGAAACTATAAATCTGAAGTGACTTCCTTCTGCCTTTCTTCTTAGGCTCACATGTATAGAGCACATGCACTTTGACTCAGCTATCTGCCAAGTTTTGCCAATTCTATAGTATATGACCTGTAACTAAACCTTACTTTTAATATACTTATAAAAGTCATCAATCATTGTTCTGGTCAGATTCCCATTCTCAGGGACACTCACAAATGCACAGAGATAATAACATCTCCCAGTACCCTCTGCATTTTTATTTGGGCTCAATGTCCACCTCTTTTGTTCCATCCAAATACAAATCATGCACTCCTGTACCAACACTCTAACCGTACTTGCCAAAACAAAAGCATGAAAAAGCAGTGTCAGTAATTGACAAGCTAATGAGTATGAAAGTACATTCAGAAAACGTTCTACTTTTTCTCTGTGCTTCTGCACTCATTTCTACTGGATGATTTGATGGAAGCAGGCTGCCATAAACAGCATATAATTGTATGTATCAGGACAGTGGCGGTGCCTTGATTGTCCCAGCTTCCAGGCATACCAAGTGGCATTGCAAAGTCAACATGTCATGGGGGTGCACTACTGATCACTATCACTTGGGCTGGGTAGGAATATTTGCTAGTTTAATTGTTGGTGTTTTATTGTAGTTCTGAAAAAGGGAAAAATCAAAGTTTATTGATTTAATTTCTTTTGGTTTAATTTGGGCATAATTTTTTTAATGTAGCCTTTAGCATGGAGTCTAGGGACTCCCTAAATCCCTTCTGGCGAGGCCCTACAGACCATATGGTTCTATTTCCCAATTCTACACAGCTATAAAACGGGATGGGGCAATCCCATATTTCTTTTGTTGTTGCTCCTACATTCAAATTTGATGATAGTGCTCCAGTTTCCTGTCATTTTCAGTTGAAAAATATTTAAAAATTATACATTGTAAAATAGGTTTAACATAGAAAAAAAAATCCAAAGTCCTATCAAAAAGCTCATCCTCTTGAAAGAAAATATTATTTTGCATCATTATGCCACCAGCTATCCAAAATAGTTCAATGTAATCTACAGCCATCCAAATGTTAATAGGGTGTTTTTGGTTTTTTTAGAAAATGAAGAACCACTGCAGCATTTTGTGGTAACTCTCATCACTCATTTTGCTTTGTAAATTTGAACAATCATTTGCTTCTCCGCAGTTTTAATTTTTCAAGTATACAATTCTTTTTTATTTATTCAACAAGTCTTTTTAAAAATGTAAAATACGATCAATTTTGTCTCCTTCCAACTCCCAACTTCTGGGAATAGATTCCCAAGTTGGAAAATAAGCCCTATATGTAGGATTTTAATAAAGCAAACTGAAATGCTAATAAGCAAATAAATACATACGTAAGGAAAGTTAAGAAAAAAATAATCAAATCCGTCGATAACAATCTGCCTCTGGACTTTCTTCCTTCATGAGGCAGCCTGGTTGATACATGAGATCCACAATATATACTTGCGGGGGAAGCAGAAGTCCAGGTATTCCCAAAGGAGAATCATCAACCAATTTCACCTCATTCCACCCTCTATTATATTCACCCCGGTATAGGCTGCAATTAATAGCAATTCTGTCTGCCAGAACCTATGAAAAGAAGAATAAAAATACACTTTCGTTTTGTTATTTTGTGATTGCCATTCTGGTAGACTTACAAGATATAGGGTGGAAAAATCTGAAGGACCATTGCAACTCTAAATTTCTCATTATAGCCAAAGAGATACATCATTGGTAATAATGCTTTATAATTTGGTATACTAATGGTTAAAAAAGAAAAAGAAGTAGTCAATTGAATACTATTTAATAAAGAATTATTGGGGTCAGTAAGGAGCCAAACAGCAGTTGGTTTCAGTCAATCCACACAGAGGACACATTCTCATTTTTTCTTCTGAGAATTCACTGGAAGAATGACTGTAGATGGAAAGATTATTGAGTTTATTATGCCTGCCAAACACAATGGACTTGTTTTTGACATGTTATTTTTCAAATTATATTCTTCACTGTATCATTCAGTGAAAATCATTTGAATTCTTAGTCAACAACTTGGAATTAACTACATACAAAGTACATATATATTTAAATCTTCAAACACCTCTAATAATGGTAAGTATTTCTTAATATATTTATCCATAAATACAAGGGTTAACTTAAAAGCAATGCCTCTAATGTTACAACTTGCCAAAGAGATAATAGTATTGATGCAGAAGAAATTCTGACAGCTGTTCTTTTACTTCAGCAGGAAATTGCTGTAAGAAAACTTTGTTTTGCTATTGCCTGCTGTTTTCCAGAATTCTGATAGCATTTATTACTTCCTTTTCATTAAATAAGTATAGCATTTATTCAGTGCCATTTTTTGACATTTAGATACCTTCATCAATCTACTATCAAGCCTTACTATATAGATTTGGTCAGTATTGTTATTTACATATTACAGAAAACAAAATGAGATTAAGTAAATATGTCTAGTCTTCCCATAATTTTTTTCTGCTCTAAAATGTGCTCCTGATTTGAGTCACAGTTTATGCCTTTTCATACATAGGACTTTTTCTGTTCATTTTTGGTGTCGTATTGACTTTAATGGAGCTTATAAAACAGTGTACAGTAGAAAAATGCATATTTATTGATTGGAAATCAATACCAAGTATGAGCAAAAATATTGTGCACATGGAAAAAATTGAATACTATAATTTGAATACTAGAATACTTAAATTGAATCTGATGGGACAGTAGCCTATACATATTAATTAAAACTAAAAGTATGCAACTTAGAGCAGCACATTTGTTTAGTTACACCAGTGGTATCTAATGTAAGGCCCGCAAGCTGGATCCGGCCCATAGGGTGCTTAGATCTGGCCCATGAGGCCGCCTTGGAAACAGTGAAGGGTCGGCCCATGGTACCTCCGCCAGCGAAAATGGGAGTTCAGGGAGCTCCATTTCTGCTAGCAGAGGGTTGCAGGAGACAGTCACAGCCGAAAATGGAGCCCAGGCGGACCATGCACTACCTCCCCAATCTTTGTTTTTGCTGGCAGAGGGCTGCAGGAGCTGTCGTGGTTGAAAACGGAACCTCGACAAGTGACGCTGATCTGGCCATGCCCACCCACCCCAGGTCCCCAAAGTCAAACACAATGGTGTGTCCCTCAATGAAATTGAGTTTGACACCTCTGAGCTACACAGTTTTACCTTGAAAAGCAAAGCTCTGTGGTAGAAGGTCCCTTTCTCAATCTTCCCAATAGGTACCACATTGCATTTAAGCTCATATTCAATTTCACTTATATGAAGCTCCCAGCTGAATTCATGTAGATTATCTCTTTCAATGGGACCACCCAACCTATCTGCAACAAACCTGTTTTCAAATCAAACAAGGTAAATTAAATCCATTTTCTTGTCATACAAGTTAACTGGGGTAAGAAATAATTCTGCTTCTTGACAATTATTTGCATAGAGTTCATGGTGGATCCTTTCATGGCTCACAATTTATTTTTGTGCCACGGGGGGAAATTATTTGATGGCAATATATTTTAGGATAACATAAATATTGATCTCATCTAGCAACACAATTTGATGTTCTAAAGGATGGGTATCCAACCTTTTGGCTTGCCTAGGCTGTACTGAGTGAAAAGGATTGTTTTGGGCCACATACAAAATACCTAGCTCCTATGAATGCCTTCAGCCCAATGAGCATTGCCTAGTTAGTGCTTGAGTGCAATCTTCAGCATACTATGCTAAATCTGGAATGGACCTTAAATTGATGGATATTTCATACTTTGGGCCTAATTTTCTGGTGGAAGTTTGCCAAAGGAAGGAACACAACACTGAGGAGAAGTGGCCAAACTTCATTCAATGATCCTTGGATGCCTGCTTTGCAAGAAAGATGAGCTGTGAACAATAGAAAGATAGAGATTTTGATACTCTTTGGGGTTGAGAGGCAGGAAATCTAAGTAAGTTAATTCATGGACAATTTTGAGTGAATGAGACAAATATTTAAACAAAGGGAAATGTATTTTTCAATTGCAAAGCTGGTAAGAATTCCATCATTGAGAGGATGGAATGTTGACATCATCAAGTGTGCACACTTGATTAGGATGGAATATCTGATTTCTCACCTCTTGCTTCCTAGATAAACTTTTTAGGTGGTAGAATTAAAGGCTATCTTGGCAGGACAAATTTAGTCATGTTTGGATTATGCATTAGTCTGGGGCTGGTCTAATATATGTATGCAATTGGGGGCAGACACAGCAGAGAGAAGTAGGGAAAATGTTTGCATCAGGAGTGGTAGAGGAAAGAGGAAGACAGAAAGAAGAGGCAAAGAAAAGATGGGATGAAACTTTGGAGAAAAGTTTGCAGCTTTATTATTTTAATTCTTCAGTCATGGTTCGATATAAACCTCTTTTTCTCTGAAACTCTTTAAA